>NC_139043.1:98540463-100940463 GCF_965140915.1 Aythya marila | reverse complement strand
ACTCACAGGGTGGTGAGGCACTGGAACAGGTTTCCCAGAGAAGTTGTGGATGCCCCATCCCTGGTAGTGTTGAAGGCCAGGTTGGCTGGAGCTTTGGGCAACCTGCTCTGGTCAGAGCTGTCCCTGCCTGTGTCCAGGGGCTAGAACCTTAAGGTCCCTTCCAACACAAAACATTCTCTGATTCCATGGTTCTATAATTCTGTGTTCATGAGTTCAGACCACAGAGCTTTCCTTTCTTCATACACTCTCAGACTTTTTGTAACAAATAACTGGCCACTTCTCTCTGTGGTCTGTCTTATAAGTTCTTTGGACTGAGAAAGGGAATGAATATTTCACTTTAAATAAAATCTTACTTTCAAGCTAATCAAAGAAAAAGACGTTCTGGTGGCACATCAAGACAAATGATACAGGAAACTGCCATGGATGAGAGCATGGCTGAAAAAGAAAACGTAGCAGAGTTTTAAAGGCTCTGTATAACCTCACATATAAGTGCTGCTACATACCTTTAAGTGGTGATAACATGATCTTCATGTTACCCTTCCAGATCATACCCTTGCTGATCATTTGCAATGAAAGAAATTAGCAAGCTTATGTTTCCTTTATACTTTATACTGTACTCTTCAGCATCTGAAGCTACATTGAGATTGTTGCTTTTAATAAAAGAGAAAGTGTATAAGACCACAAAGAAGGAGATACAATTTATTCCAAATAAAGTCATCTAATCAGATACCAATATATCACCAGACATAACTTTCAAATTTGTCGTAGAATTATCAACAGCTTTTAGCATGTTTTATGACAAATATTTAACCATAAATATTGTGTTATTAATCAGAACTCTATATCATATATAATAAATCATCATCATTAATATGAGATCCAATCACATTACACATACAATGAGAAGCTAAGTACAATATGGGTTCATCTTGATGCACAGATATGAAAAAAAAAAAAGACAAAATATTGTGTATGTATATATACCAACGCATGTATCATGTTTTTGGAGCAGGGAGTGAACATGAGACTTGGGATTTCCAAATACTGAGAAGTGAAGACAAAGCATAAAGATTGAAAACAACATAAATGTTGTCTCTAATGAAAATCTAACTTCTGTGACAGTAGCTGGCATGTTTATCATGTTTTACAAAACCACCATTCTCACCAATTACCAACAAATAATGTGGATATGAAGCTTTGTAAGTAGCTCATGTACCATTTATACATTGAACAAATTATTCAAGATTTGGTAAAGTATGTATGAATATGTAAACTATATGTCCAATTCTACTAAAGCATACTTGAGAATGTGTGCTTTAAGAAGAATGATGATTCAGGGAAATTTCAACATAAAAATATGCCCTTGATGATGGGAAGCTGAGCAGTATTCAGTGTTTCCATTGCTGCACACACCTTAGAGTGTCCTTCAGTTCAAATACCTTCTTAGATCACTAAAGGTCTAAACGGTAAGTGACAGCACTGAACCTCCTATACGTGCATGAATTATTCATTTCCTAAATAGACACATTAAAAGGAGAGCTATTTAAAATTTAATGAATATTAATAAGACCATTCACCAACATACCACATATATCTATGCTAAAGAAATCAATATGCAGGGGTAGTTTATTACCAGTGTGCCTGGAAACATACAGCACTGTTTCAATAATGCCAGAAAAAATCACTTTCAAGACTGAAGTTACTTCATCTTCAGTATTCTGAAGGCACACAGGGATTTTACTGAATCGAGAACAAATATTATAAAGAGAGAAACAATGGTAAAAGAAAGGCCATATTTGTTTACACCTTGTGCAGAAATTAGTCTCTAAAGGAAAATTTAATTTCAAAGTAAGTCACACTCATGATAAGATAAACATCCTAAACTACAGACTTCAGATACAAATATCCAAGTCACAGTTTTTCAGATCTAGAATTTTAGTTTATTTTACCACAGTCCTGCATCCCATGCACTGAAATTGTCTGTCAATCAGACCATAATGATTACTAATTATTTAGCAAAATATTGGTCTCTAGAAATACACAGTGAATGAATTTTAATAGTGATCCCAAATAAAAGAAATATAATTTCTCTGTCAACTCTTTATAAAAACTTAGTAGAGTGGAAATTGCCCTTGAATCTGCACAAACATTTGTGACATTTTTTCCGCTGTTCATTCAGAACACCAAGATGCAGAAATCCCCAGCCTAGCATTTATTTTTCTCCTGAGTTAGACACAGTGCTTTGAAACACTTCTGCATCCAAACAAAATAGTTATATTAATTAATACTGACACAACTTTCCGTACCATTTTTGAACATAAATTCATATCAGTGCAGTTACATGAGCTTGATGGAAATTCTGTAATTGCTCCATTGGAGGTGGTTGATTTACCCATCAAGAAAGTGTTTGGCTTAGCAAATCTTTCTCCTTACTCCCTCTCCCGGCCCCTCTATTTTTGTTTCTCTCCCTGCTCCAGTTTTAAGGTCACTGTTTTTTCTTTGAAACTGATGCCTTCTACACTTTTATCTCAGATTAACCTTTGTGTCTTCAGGTGTAGTAGCTCACTGGCTCAATGTCAAGATGTTAACAGATTCATCTAGTTGTCTGGACTTCTTTATTATTGTCAGCATGGATTACAAGTTTGTCCCTTGCTAGTGACCATTAAACAAGCCATAATTAGTTATGTAGCACTCAGATTGACTCAGATATGATGAACTACATAGACTAATTTTATTGATATGCACACAGTAAGAAATTGTTTTTGTTGTGATCTTAGCTGAATGAATGAAACTGATTAATGCAAAGTAGCTGATTAGTGCAAAGTAGCAATACATGGCTACAATAAAAGTAACTAGGATTCATTTAAGTGCTGTCATGGTTTTCTTAAAGTGACTCACTCACCTGTCAAAAAAGGATGAGATCTCAGCAAGAAAAGATCACTTCATTCATCAGAAACTCTTACACTGTGCTTTCAAAATCTGTCACAAAGAGAAGAAAAACGATCAAATAGGAAGTCCAGCACTGTATCAAGGTCACAGGTATAAATCTTTCTTGCCAAAAAATTCTGTTCAAGCCCCTGCTGACATTATACAGGATAAAAGTGAGGAGACTTTTGACAGGATCAAGAGCACTCCAGATGTCATCTAGAAGAGCATAGTTATTTATTTATGAAAGAAAATATGAACCTTTTATTTTAAACAAATTCTCACCTTTAATAGCCTCTGGAATGAAGCCTCTGGAAGCTTCTCAGTTGTTTCCAAAATCTGCCCACGTATTGCCCTCTCTGTCTTTGTGCAAATCATATAACACTAATTTATAATCCTGCAGTTAGTCCCTAGTCAGAAATCTGCTGCTTAAGCATCCAGAGTTTAAAACACCTCTCCCTTTTACCTCATTTTAGATAAAAAGAAAAACAAGCAAATAAAAAAATGTAAGGAGTTTTTATTTTATTGTTCTACCAGCTCATCTCCAGCTCAATGCAAGTGTAGGCATGGCTCTAAAGTTGTCTATACTCAGATCTGGCAAAGGCAATGACAGTCTGTTAGCACACCTCCTTCCATGTACACAGGTTAGTAGCATGAAGTAGAGAGGACTCTGACTCCATTTCTTGCCAACGTGTCCGGTTATGTCTGTGCCTTTGGGTGTTCCAAGTCAAATATTAGCTGTATGTAGAAGAGACATAACAACATGGCTTTGAACTATGAATGTCCTCAAGGTGCTTTAAAACAATAAATGTGAAGTTTTAATTACATTCCTTTTGTAATAAATCACTCAAATTTGGATTTAAAAAATCCTCCAAGGAAAACATTGCTGTTTCATTTAATCCAGAATGCCTAGAGGAGATTCCATCTCATTGCTCTCAGTTACATTAAGCACTTGTTCTAGAAAACCGTGGGGAATTTATATTACACAGAATATCGAAGTATGTGGGGTTATCTCCAAGTATATTGGATTAAATGAAACATTTAAATGAAACATGAAAATATATGAATGACTTATACTAAAGTATAAATAATGATTGTTCATTTAATGGTCAAACACTTTTTTTTTTTTTTCCCTGCCACTAAATAATTTCAAGGCTCCCAATTGATTTAGATCACAATTGAATGAAAACTGAAAAACAAAATGTTTAATGAAGCTAGTGTTGTCTTTTCTTTTACAATAGTTCCATTTTTCCTTGGTTTAGTGATATGAATACATGTTTCTGTCTTGCTGTGTCCACTTAATAAACATCAGATTTTTTTAATTTTAATTTTTATTTTTTTTTTTTTAATGGGGGAATCATTAGTAAGCTATTTTTCTTTGGTGTAATATATTTCCACCATTTTCATTTATTCAAAAAATGATTCCAGCTATGGCCAAGATATTTTGTCCCCCTGTTGGCATATTCCCATCAGGTATTGCAACTCATCTTAACAGAACCATCGCTGACTTTTGTTCTCCAGTTGGACTCTGGACAGTGGTCAGATAATCACTTTCCTTTTGAAAAAAATAGACTGCTCATACAGTCTCCTTCTAACATGTTTTTTGTTTGATTTTTTGTTTGTTTTGTTTTACTTTCAAGATATTTTGCATATTCCATAGAGAAAATATATATATCAAAAGTATTTCACAAAAAGTACTTGACTGATTCTAAAAACTTAGACTTAGAGAAATTATTATCAATATCTTTGGTGTTTCTTACTCAACTGAATTTTCTCAAGGAATGATCAAATCAAGTAAATAAGAAGATCATATATTTCAGTCTAGGTAGAATACTAAAAAAGTTTCTAATCAAATGCATATCATGCAGAAGGTTAAGTGCCTGTGCTCAAATTTTAACTCGTTGAACTCGTGCACTCTAACAGAAGCAATTATGCAAACGTGTATATGGAAGATCTTTCACTTTATTCTGTGCCCCAAGACCACTTTTTAAAATACATTACCTTCTTTTTATTTTATTATTTTCAAGGCCATATTGATATGTCATTAGGATGTTAACATGTATTCTACAGTTAATATATTTTTGTTAGAATTGCAAAAAATACAGTTTCACCGACATACTGAAAGCTAATATCTACTGTTTTATTTAAACATATTTTGAAAATTTGTCATTATATCAAGGTTTTAAAATCACAGATTTGTTGGATGGCTGATCTTGAAATGCATTGCATGCTTGTATACAAGGTAATTCATAGATATGTCTGGAAAACTGAGCTGCAGAAGCTTTAGTTTCCTAATGTTACTTTAAACTTATTGAAATATTCAGGACAGGAGCTGAATGAAATGGTAATTACTTCTATCATCATCATTTCACATCAATACAGAAGACTTTGGAAATATGCTTCTTTTTATTTTATGTTGAACCAAAAAAATTAGTGTGTTCAGAACGAGGCATTGCTGGAGTCCTAACCAGCAGAAATTAGCTTCTATCCACTGTATGATATATATTTAGATTATATATATATATATATATATATATATATTATCTGAACAATGGACAAAAGATCTGTTAGGGAAATAAGTATATCATGTCTTTGAATCTTAAACAGTATGGAGAGATCTACCAGAATTCAGTAGAAATGCAGAAAAGTTGATGCATGAGTGCACACAATAGTGTGACCTAGGTATTATCTTGTTAACTGTCACATTGATCAAGGCCTTTGTTAAGTTGTGATGTTTCTCTAAGATGACTAAGAATGACTCTCATGCTATAGTTTCCTTTCCAGGGATACACATACATAGGAAATAATATTCTTGCAGAGCTGTCCTGTGCACACAACAAGGATTTTCCAGGGCCACATTACCTCAGAAATGTCCCTAGGTCCTGTAATTTGGCTTTATCCACAGTTTCTATCTCTGCCACTAAGTAACATTAGCTAAACCTAAATCGTTATGCAGTCTGTGAAAAACATTATTTAAATGAATTAAGTTATTGGTGATGCCAGGGAAGCTTGGTGTGCTGACTCTAAGAGATATAGTATGGAGCAAAGTGAAGATACCACGGCCAGGCTCTGTGCTATCACTACAGTCATGGGGAACCGGATGGTGTTGTGGAACTGATGGGCTGCATGGCCAGCCCTGATTCTAACTGATAACCAAGTCATGTCCTTTGTGTCAACTTTGTTCATTGTAATCTCATTATAATGCCAAAATGCACCTCCAGCCCAAAGCCTGCATTTCTCCAGGGTGCTACCACCCCTCACTGAGCATGCACACTAAATTTCTCTGAGCCTATACCTTTAAACAAAAGCAAGAACAAATGTATACCAATCACAATGAAGACATATATGACTAGACAAGCTCCACCTAAAAGTAAGAAAACAGTATAAAAATATCCCAACAGAAGGAAAATATGAGGGAAGACACCACAACAGACAAGTTGGAAGGACATCGCTGACTCCTGGCATCAGTAAATAGGCTGAACCTTTCTTTCCCCCCCCTCCATAGGGATGCCTATTGGGTGAGATTTGAACTCTGTTATAACAAGTGCTTCGTTGAGAAACCTAAAAGTCTCTATAGATTTATTTCATAAGTTAGCATGTGTAGTTAGTTGTGTTTGTCATATTCTTGGTATTTGCATGTGCTTTGCAGTGTAGTTATCACTGGT
The DNA here is from genome assembly GCF_965140915.1 of Aythya marila. Taxonomy (NCBI): domain Eukaryota; kingdom Metazoa; phylum Chordata; class Aves; order Anseriformes; family Anatidae; genus Aythya; species Aythya marila. Next base: position 100,933,873 of record NC_139043.1, on the reverse strand, counting down.
AATCCAAAAGAACCTGTACTCCTGTTGTTTCAATAAACTACACCAGTCATTTACTAGACTGAAAGTGTATTGTGAATCTGTGATTGTGATAATTCAATATACATTGAATGAGACCAGATTTATAGTGCCAAACTGGGCATCACTTAAAATCTAAGCCTAGGCACACTCACCCTCTCTGATATCTGAGGACAAGATGGAATGCAAGGGGACTAGGTTGTGCCAAACTGCCTTTAATGCAATGATGAAGAAAATCAGAATAAAATAAAATAAAATAAAATAAAATAAAATAAAATAAAATAAAATAAAATAAAATAAAATAAAATAAAATAAAATAAATAAAGGAAAAATAACAGTGTAATGAACTCTAAGCTCCCTTAAATTGTAAGAAGCCTCCTCATGTGAGACCATTTCTATGGTAGTGTTATTCTTCAGTTCTTTAGTTCTTTCAGTTAGCTCAAACAATTTGATGAAAATGTGGGGTATATCATCCGATTGGGTTTATATTATAACCTCATAAAATTAGTATTGATCTATTTGAGCATATTTTGTACATGTGTTTGGTATGTGTACATGCAGAGTAATTTCATATGTATTCTGTTAAACTCCCTATAAGGAGGCTGTAGAGTGGTGAGGGTTGGTCTATTCTCCCACATCCCGGGTGACAGGACAAGAGGGAATGGGAAGTTGCACCAGGGGAGGTTTAGGATGGATATTAGGAAGAACTTACCTGAGAGGGTTGTTAGTCATTGGAATGGGCTGCCCAGGGAAGTGGTTGAGTCACCATCCCTGGAAGTCTTTAAAAGACGTTTAGATGTAGAGCTCAGTGATACAGTTTAGTGGAGGACTTGTTAGTACTCCACTTGTTAGTCAGAGGTTGGACTAGATGATCTTGGAAGTCTCTTCCAACCTATATGCTTCTGTGATTCCATGATAATGTGATAATGTGGAAATATATAATCTGGAAATAGAGTGGTGCTTGCCATACACCGTAAAAGTTCAGCAGTTTCCTCCTGCAGAATAGAGGTCTAGGTACATAATATGCAGCACATAAGTTCGATTTTATTCTTACTGCATCTACTTTTCTTCCTACATTTACTGGAGGAAAGTGTGACATTTTTACAGTAATAAAGTATCTGCACCTGGCACTTATTAAAATATTTATTTTTCTGAATAAATTTTTACTTCCTTGTTAACATAGTTTAAAAATTCTAAATCTTACTGAAAAAAAAACTTTTAAACAAATCAAATATTAATGCTTAATAAGAGGTAAGAAAATACTGAAAATTACCAAGTTTAATTTTTAAAAATTATGAAGTGTTAAAACCTAATTATCATTAAATATTCATGGCTAAATTATTAAAATCATTATTAAAACCAAAATGTCTAAGTCATCAATTCACAGACTGTGCAACATAACTTCACAACCTTTTTTTTTTTTTTTTTTTTTTTCCAAAGGAAGGCCCAATAATTGTACAACTTGTTGAACCAACTTGCACTTGCTACAAGATGAGGGGCAGCTTGGTTTAAAGTAACCTATTGCCTGATTCATATAGAACTATATCTGGATTCACAGTCTAACTGTTTAAAACAACACAGTTATAACCTTAAGGTACCAGAAAATCCATATTTCTTTCCTGAGTTCTTTCACATGCATCAGTGTATAGAGCAGAAATAAATCCTATTTGTATTTAGTCAGGCCTCCTGACAGCTGCTTCCACTTTCTGGTAATCTATATTACTTGTGAAATAACTACAATGAACCATTATCCAAGATATTGACAACACTTTGTTTTCTGAAAATGATATAACAAAGCAGCAGGAGAGTTACCTTTTGAATTTAACTCTCCGAATGAATAACAGAAAAAGGTTGTGAAGCAAATTCAAAAAATGCATGTAGAACTCCCAACACAGCTTTTTCTTGATTTTATTGTCCAGTATTGTCCAGCTCAATTTAAAACAAAGACATGGGGATCTGCTTATGCCATTTTTATGTTTCAAGAGCATGGCAGTCTTTTCCAATGGGAATTCAATGAATTCTAGAGTCACTTCAAACATCAGCTACATGAATACCCAGCATAAAAGAGACTGCTCACTGAATACAAGAATTAGATTAGAGGTCATTAACAAGATGAGGGTATTTAACCAATGTATGAATGTTTTCCTTTCTTGTCATAATGTAAACTTCTGCTGAAAGGGGGGCGTGGGGACACACAAGGTATGTTTTATCTGGCCTACAAGTTTTTATCAGGAAAAAAACAAAAAACAAACAAACAAACAAAAAACAAAACAAAACAAAACAAACAAACAAAAAAAACAACAACAAAACAAAACAAAACAAAACACTAAAAAATCATTATCTTTAAGCTGTCTGGCACATGACAATTTTTACAGTGACACATTAGCACAAAGCAGTATTTGCAGTCTTCCTGCACAGTGCTCATTAAACTTTAATGAAGCAAAATATCCAAAATTCACTGCCAAATGCACTTAGCCTACAAATGTCACTATCAGCAATTTTGCATACCTTCCTGGCTCAGGAAAAAGTATTGACATACTTTTTATTTTAAACACCTGAGAAAGGTCAGCTACAATATGAGTAGTCCCAGTCACTGGGACTTGATTCTGCTTTTTCTGCCCTTGATTCTGACTACCAGTTAAGATAATTTCATCAAATTAAAATTTAGTTGGATTTAGTTGAAGTACTTCATGACAACTGCTAATGTAGGCTCCATCATGTACTTCAGGGCCTCCAGGAGTGGCTGCTTCTATATTTATTTGTAGGGGTAAAAAAATACTTGATGCTTCACACCTTTTTTTTTTTTTTTTTTTTTTTTTTCTCTTAATTTTTATTACTAGCTTGAAATGATACAGTGACCTTTCATCTGTACTGCACATACATAAGTGGTGAAAAATTACGCTGGGGACTTAGCAGAGAATATTCCAGTCCATATAGACACACAAAAACATGGCTTAGTAAAGTGCCTACTGGCAGCTCACTTCTCAACATCTTTCTCCTGTACATGTTTTTTCCCAGTGATAATTGCCAGGTCCTTCTTAAGACCTGAGAAATAGTGTCTGACATTAGATGTTCTGTTACTCATTTCTGCAGTAGCATTATACCCAGACATGATCTACAGAGAACCCGACCAGTTCAACAGGAAACTTTTATATTTGTGCAAGTTTTCTTGCATGTACAAAATATGTGACTATTAGCCTGTGTCAGGAATGGTGGATACAGGAAAAAAAAATCTGTTTTTTTTTGTTTGTTTGTTTGTTTGTTTGTTTGTTTGTTTTTTCAGTGATATAAATGCTAATTCTATCTGTTTCCACTCTTCAGTATGTGGCACCTGAGTAGACAGAGTGGTTGCAAATTTTACTCAAATTTAAAAGACTAATATAGATATGAATCCCCAAGAAGACTCAACAAAATGCAAGGTATAGTTCTTTGTATAGCAGTACTTTGCTATTTGAGAATTATGACATATGTCTTCTTTCTTTCTTTCTTTCTTTCTTTCTTTCTTTCTTTCTTTCTTTCTTTCTTTCTTTCTTTCTTTCTTTCTTTCTTTCTTTCTTTCTTTTCTTTCTTTCTTTCTTTTTCTTTCTTTCTTTCTCTTTCTTTCTTTCTTTCTTTCTTTCTTTCTTTCTTTCTTTCTTTCTTTCTTTCTTTCTTTCTTTCTTTCTTTCTTTCTTTCTTTCTTTCTTTCTTTCTTTTTCTTTCTTTCTTCTTTCTCCCTCTCTCTCCCTCTCTTTCTCTCTTGCTTTCTCTTTCTTTCTTTCTTCCTCTCTTTCTCACCTTTTGAAGAGAATTTGAAGAGTAGAACTAAATGCTCAGTTCATTCATTTTTTTCTACAAGGTATTTAGTGTGCCCTGTATTTCTTGTAAATCTAGCTAGAAAAATAGTTTTTTTCCCCCTTCCTGTTAATTTCCCTCTAAGTTGGTTTAAATGAAACTACCGAAGGGAGCATATTTTGTACAATATGCCTATCTCTTTCTCCCTTGCAGCTTCAAGTTAAACATCAGAGAATGTTTTCTTTCAGTTTCTTTATGCATGTGATGAGATGAAGACAGAATTTGATCCCTAGAACCTAGCGTTCTTCTTCACTCACACTCTCTGTTTTGTTTAGTGTCATGTATTTGACAGTTCTTGGTTTTGGCCTCGTTACGTCTTGAATTTTAAACACTGAATTGCATAAGGCACTAAGCATGCTGTCACTCCTAATTTTTATTCGCTTTCTTAATATAAATACCATATGCATTAGAATAGATGCTTATGATGTTTCAGCACTTTTGTACCACCATTACTTTACATTACCTTACTCAGCATAACTTAGCAGCAGAAGCAGTATCATTTTAAGTCCCTAATGTCAGCCATGTTACAGTAACAATTCGTTTGCTGACTCCTTGAACCAATAAATAGAAAAATCTCTTAATATCATCTGGCATTCCTTTGTAGAGTAGTCTCCTATTACTGCTATTAGATCTGCAATTCATATCAATATAACTGCAATTAGTTTCATAATTTAAAAGTAGTTCTCAGTGTACATGTATTAGTAATACAAAGTGATATTAGAAATGTTTCTATATTAGGTAAAACAAACATTTCTATGTGGTGAGCTTTTTTTTTTTTTTTGAGCTTTGTGGTCAGCTTTTTTTTTTTTTTTTTTCATAAGCAAGTGCATAAAAATAACTGCTAGTTACAATCCCATATTGTTCAAAAAATAATAATTATGCCAATGAAAGTATAGAAAGTGTTCACATTCTCACACAAAGATGAAATACCACAAAGATACTAACATAAAAATATACAGTTTGAAGTCAGCTTCTAATATTCACCAATCATTAAAATATTTTAAGAAAATTCTACAAGCTTTTTATCACTTAATGTTCATTCTTCAAACTAGATATTTCTTTCAAAGAATAAATACCAAAATGGAGTAAAAATGTATGCTGAGACCTTTGCAAGAAAGAACAGCATTAAAATGTGAACACAAAGAGCATCATTTACACTCATCACCAGCTCCATGACTGGGTAAAACATAGGTGTCCATCTCCATTGTCTACATTAACATAATTTGTACACTCCCTAAACTCACTACACCAAGCTGAGAGACACTCTCTAAGGAGGTAAAGTACTAAACTGGAATTAGATTTAAGTGTTTAGAACTTACAAAATTATCTCAAAAATAAAAGGAAAGAAAGTCTCATCTTTACAGGCTTGCCATCTGTAAGTATGTATAGTTAACATACCAATAAAACAAATAATGTTAATGGGAACACACATCCCTGTATAAAATGTAGCTTCCTTTTATGGGAATGTCAGTGTTTTATATTCATAGACAACTCTTACTAAAGTTGTTGTAATAACTGCTACAGTAGTACTTTGCATCAGTACAGCGCGTTCTGAATTTTCATCAAAATCAAGAGAACATAACCATGAAAAGTGTAGTATCTGCCTTTACATCTTCTACAGGTGAATGGTGAAACTAAACTAGTTCAGTATAATCTCTCTTCTCAGTGATGCATTTGTAGATTACCTACTCGACATAACAAGGTTTTACAGCACAAACAATCAGAGCTTCATGAATTGTCCTCTGTTTTTTTCACTTCCATGTTCTACTATTGGCTAAGAATTCTTCAACATCTCATCTACCTGTCCAATATTATAAATAAAATAATTTTTCATTTTATTTATCACTTTTGAATTTGGCACCACCAATGTCAATTAATTATTAGAAAATTCAGGCCAGGTTTTTCTTTTAAAATTCCTAGAAGTATTTCCTAGGTAACAACCTATCTCTACCCGCTGTATTAGTATGGTATGCTATAATAAATGAAATATTTAATGATCCATTAATGATCCAGATGTTTAAAATCCACCCACACATAGGTTTTCCTGTTTTTCCCAGGTAGAAGACATCTCTTAAATTGCTCTCCTTTTGAAATGAAAAGATTTTCATTCATTTGCATTATCTTTGAGGCACAGTTTTTGTTATGTTGGATAACAATACAAAGGGGAAAACAAGATGAACTCATTTATTTTCAAATCAGAATTGTTAAAGACATTCAAGTTGTTGGAAACATGTATGTATTCTTCTTGAAGTGATTTATACTGCTTAAGTTTTGTTCATTCTGTACATTTTGAAATAAAAATTGGATTCACACTGAAACCTTGTTACAGATTTCCTGAAAACATTCAAAGGTAAGTGTAGATATTTGCATCTTCCTACAGCTAGAGTTATTTTTTATGGCTTATAATGTAAAAAAGCTGCTTTAATAATTCCCTTGTTTTGCCTTCCTATCTCAATAAGAAGATGGCCTGTGTTATGTCATTTAACCTTCTTTTCACATGACAGACAATTCTTGAATGGTCTGAAAGCAAGAGAAAAGGTGTAACCTTCAACAAAAATCACAGAATCACAGAATCACAGAATTGAAGGAGTTGTAAGGGACCTCAAAAGATCATCAGGTCCAACCTCCCATGCCAAAGCAGGTTCCTTAGAGCAGGCTGCCCAGGTAGGCATCCAGATGGGCCTTAAATATCTCCAGAGAAGGAGATTCCACAACCTCCCTGGGCAGCCTGTTCCAGTGCTCCATCACCCTCAGCGTGAAGAAGTTCTTTCACATGTTGGTGTGGAACTTCCTGTGCTCTATCTTGTGATCATTACTCCTTGTCCTGTCCCTGCATACCACTGAAAAGAGGTTGGCCAAATCCCTCTGTTTCCCACACCTCAGATATTTATACACATTGATGAGATCCCCTCTCAGTCTTCTTTTCTCCAGGCTGAAAAGACCCAGGTCTCTCAGCCTTTCCTCATAAGGAAGATACTCCAAGCCCCGTATCATCTTTGTGGCCCTCTGCTGGACTCTTTCCAGGAGATCCCTGTCTTTTTTGTATCAGGAAGCCCTAAATGAACACAGTACTCCAGGTGATGCCTGACCAGGGCATAGTAGAGGGGGACGATCACCTCCCTTGATTTGCTGGCCACACTCCTTTTAATGCACGCCAGGATCCCATTGGCCCTCTTGGCCACAAGGGCACACTGCTGGCTCATGGTCAACCTGTTGTCCACCAGGACCCCCAGGTCCTTCTCCTCAGAGCTCCTCTCCAGCAGGTCATCTGCCATCCTGTACTGATACATGTGGTTGTTCCTTCCCAGGTGCAGCACTCTACACTTGCTCTTATTAAACCTCATTTGGTCTCTTCCTGCCCATCTCTCTAGCCTGTCCAGGTCTCGCTGAATGGCAGCACAGCCTTCTGGCGCGTCAGCCACTCCTCCCAGCTTTGTGTCATCATCTTACTTGCTGATGTCAGACACTATTCCCTCATCAAGGTTGTCAGTGAAGATGTTGGACAAGACCAGACCCAGCAATAATCCCTGGGGAACACTGCTAGTCACAGTTCTCCAGCCAGACTCTGCGCCACTGATCACCACCCTCTGAGCTGAGCCAGGCAGCCAGTTCTCAACCCACCTTACTGTCAACTCTTCTATCCCACACTTTCTCAGCTTTGCTATCAGGATCTCATGGGAGACAGTATCGAAAGCCTTGCTAAAGTCAAGGTAAATGACATCCACTGCTCTCCCCTCATCTACCCAGCTGGTGATGAAGGCAATGAGGTTGGTCGAGCATGACTTCCCCTTGGTGAATCCATGCCGACTACTCCTCATAACCTTCTTCTCTTCCAATTGCTTGGAGATGGCAACCAGAACAAGGTGTTCCAACACCTTTCCAGGGACAGAAGTGAGACTGTAGTTTCCCAGATCCTCCTTCTTGTCCTTCTTGAAGATCGGAGTGACATTGGCTATCCTCCAATCTTCAGGCACCTCTCCTGTTCTCCAGGACCTTTCAAAGATGATAGAGAGTGGTTCGGCAATCACCTCTGCCAACTCCCTTAGCACACATGGATGCATCCCATCGGGACCCATGGATTTGTGTGCGTTGAGCCCACTCAGATGCTCCTGAACCATTCCCTTGCTAACAACAGTGGAGATCTCCACTTCCTAGACTCTTTATCCTCCCTCCAGGGTCCAGGAGTCCCGGGGGGGAGTCCCTGAAGCAAAGACTGAAGCAACGAAAGCCTTCAGTATCTCCGCCTTCTCAGTGTCTCCCATTACCAGGACACCCTCCTCATTCAGCAAGGGACCCATATTATCCCTAGTCTTCCTTTTACTATTTACATACTTTAAAAAAAAAGACAAAAAAATTCTTATTATCTTTTATCTCTTTTGCAAACCTCATTTCTAGTTGGGCTTTAGCCTTGTCGCATCCCTGCAGGCCGTGACAACACTTCTATACTCTTCCCAAGAGGATAGGCCCTTTTTCCACGTTTCATAAACTTTCCTCTTCCTTTTGATCTTATCAATGAGCTTCTTGCTCATCCACGCAGGTTTTCTGCTCCCCCCCTTCCCCGATTTCCTACTCTTAGTGATGCACCGATCCTGAGCTTGGAAGAAGTGCTGTTTAAATGTAGCCCAGCTCTCACATGCACCCTTGCCTTCTAGCAACCTAGAAGGGACCTAGCCTTCTAGCAATTAGAAGGTTGCTAGAACCATGAGATACTCCCAAGCAGGTCCCAGAAGAGGTTGAAGTTGGCTCTCTGAAAGTCCAGGGTTGCAATTCTGCTTTTAGCCTTCTTCCACCAAGTTCCATTCCAAATAGAAGTTATTATTTTTATTATTATTATTATTTTTATTTACTTGTTTTTTTGAATCCAGTCAGATTCAGGTTACTGAACTATCACAATCATAGATTCACCAGTAACACATTAACCTTTAGGTGTCTGGTTGGATTCAGAGCACTGAACTACCATGGTCACAGATTCACCAATAGCATATAACCACCCTTACTTTAGTCATGTTTAACGAGAACTATCATGGCTAGGAACAATGCAATCAAGTGCAATTTATTACAGCAACAGGTACACAGGTTCTTTGGAGTGCCGGCAATAGTTACTGCCTGCAAAAGCAAGCTAGTATGCATGAAAAACACAGGTGCACGGCCTAGAAATTAACACATTAAAAGGGACAAAGACTCTATAGAGATTTCTAAGTTTCCGCGGAGACACACAGTATAACCAAGTGTTCAAATCTCACCCAAAGGTGTCCCAGTGGAGTGGGGAAGAGAGGTTCAGCCCACCAACTGATCTGAGGGGTCAGGAGGTTCTCAGGATGGTGTACTCCCTCAGGATGGTATCTCCCCTGATGGTGGTATCTTCCCTAACAATGGTATCTTCCCTAACATCCCCTCTCTCTTAGGCCAATTTATATTATTTTCTATCTTTTAGGTGGAGCTTGAGTGACTCTAGTCAAACCTACCTTAGTTATGACTGGTGAAAAGTTTTCCCGTCTCTGTTTAAAGTAATACGCTCCGAGAAATTCAGAGTGTATGCTCAGTGAGGGGTGGTTGCACCTTGGAATTGGGTAGCTTTTGGGATGGAGGTGTGTATTAAAATGATATTATAATGAGCAAAAGTACACTAGGGTGCAGCATTTGTCAAACCATGACAGATCCTCAGCTCAGGGTAGCAAAAAGTGCAGTTTAGCAGTCTCGGTATGTGCAAAAACAATCGAGTCCCCACCTGGTCACAGAGCCTAGTCATGGTGTCTCTACTCTACTCTATGCTCCGTACTGTTCCTTAGAGCTAGCACACCAGGTTCTCTCAGCGTGATACCATCTAAGGTTGGAAGCCTAGGGAACACTCAGGTAATGCAGTTACACCCTACCCTGAAAGCCTCTTCAATGCTGTACATGTTCTTTAAAATGTGAATGTTAGTTTTATTTTCCTAGTTACTTCAAGCAATTGCACCACACAAGTTAAAGATGAAATTCAGTTCACCTGAACTATTAGTAGGCTGGAACAGACACTCAGTGGATATAAACTGACACAGCTGAATCTACTCTAAGGGAATGTACTTGTTTATACTATGAAACAACATTTTTTTTGAGCATATGCCAGTATATATAAAGGACTATAAGGTGATGAAATACACTTCACACCATAAAAAGTAGAAGCAAAGCTATATCACAACCTTTTAATTGCTATTCAATAGGCTGGAAGGATTTATAAGTGTATTCCAGATAAGACATTATTGACCGCGAAATTTATATACATGAACAGCACATAAGGAAAAAGAATTTCATTGAATTTCAAATTGCAATTTGAGTCCTACCACAAGAATGAAGTGTAATTTTGTATTCTGAATAACTTAACGCTTATTACACTAATTTCAAAATATAGAGATTTTATTTCTAATGCAAGTTTTGACAGAAAAAAAAAAAAAATGGAATCCATGTTTATACATGGGCTGTAAGTAAAGTAATAATCAAATTACAGATTGCAAAATAATTATGCAGTGAGTTTTTGCAGGTGCCAATGTAGAGATATACCTCTGCAATGTACGTGAGGCTTGCTTTTAAAGGCCAGAAACAGAAATATAACAAGAAATGAAAAAAAAATTTTTTTGATCTTCTGATAGGACTTTAGAGGATCTAGGTTTCAGTCAGCAAACATCTGCTAGAAAGACTCTATGACATTCTCAGGCTGACAGAAAGATGAGTGTGTTCACCAGCTGGACAATCAACCTATTCCTGTAACTGCGAATAAACTTCTCCTGTCATTTTCAGGATCCTTTCCTAACTGCTGCCTGCAATATTTTATTGCGTATAGCATATTGTGTCTAAATTAAACAGCTTATCTACCATGATCTGTACAGAAGACCAAGTCTTTTCCCTATGGAGGTTAGCATAGCCAGTGCTAAAGTCAACAAGTTTCAGTTGTGTGCTACAAAGCCCTGTTCAGTCTCAAGGCCTGAATCCCATACATGATATATAATATCTAAAGGGTGTTGCTGATACCAGCAACTACATTTAGGATATATCCTTTTCTAAGCTGTGGAGGGAAGGAAAAGTAATAGTAAGATTCCTTGGGGTTGAAATAAAACCTAGAAGAACTTCCTGCTTGTGACATATAATGTGAATATATCATGAAAAGTTCTGTTGCTGTGAACAATCATCTATTCTGGATGGACCTACCCACATGGCCTAGGGACGGAGAGACGAGTGGGAACTGTTGTTGCTGCTTTACTATATGTGCCTATTGTAGACTCATTTTTCTCCAGGGTAGTTACTTTGACTATTCTATCAACAGTAGCAGTACAACTCTGTAATTCTGCTCCTTTCTGTTACTTTTTAAAGGTTGATAACCTTTTAAAAATTAAGCCAGTAATGATTTGGTATTGTAGATGTAGCACTAGACAAAGTTGTAATGTAAACAGTGAGAAATCGAATACAGAAGTTTGCAACTTGGCTTGTGTTTTTGTGAAAGAGAAAAAACAACAACAACAACAGCAACAACAAGAAACAGAAATAAGGGGTACAAAATTCAGATATTCATAGGAAGTAAAGCAGCTCTAAAAATTCCGAGTTTCATTTGTTTTTAAATACATGACAGTAACCAATTATGGTTATGTTTTGTGATTTCAGAAAAATTGTTGAAGGTGTAGATTCCAGTTCAGACAGGAAATGTTATGCAGGATACCTGGAGATTCGTCAGAAATGATGTTTAAACAAAACACTCTTCTTCCAATTTGGAAAGCAAGATGTAAAGACTTAGCCTTCAACTACAAGTAAATGCTAGGTCTTCTTGTTGAGAATACTACAACACACAGATGAACTGTAAACTGATACACCTTAGATTTTACAAGTATGAAAGTAGAAAAAGAAGGTAAATGGAAGGAATTAACAGGTTCCTAAAAGAATGATACAATCAACTAATACTAAGATTTACTTTTTGTTTTCTACAAATGTTTCAACCTAGATTTTGTAGAGAATATGAACTCTCTTCTAATGAGTAGCAGATGACCATATGTATTGTATACATTTATTGCACATAAGAACAGTATACAACCATGCTTAGATTGCAGCCTACATTTGCTGTTTCTACAACACCAAGCACAACAGAATCTCTATTGTATTAGCCAGTCACACATTTTGTTTTGTAGAGAAGATATAATGAGTAATCTTGGAACTGAAAATCTGAAAATGAATATGTGCATAATTTTGGTGTACCCTGGGTATAAATTGGATTTTGCCAAGTCCAACTACCCAACGTTGTTTGTAGTACTTGACAAAATGGTTTGGCCAAAATCCTACAACTACCCAGAGCATTTCATAATGATCTGTTTGATCTGTTAAACTATCCCTCACCTTCTGTTTATGCTACAATTTCTGCTGCAAAACCTATGTCTGAAATGCATTGTGAGATGTAAACTAAATGTACATATTGATACAATTTTACAGTGGCATTCCTTGGTATGATTTTTTTTTTATTTTTATTTTTTTTTCACAGAGACTTTTAATTTGCCTGTTTGACCTTTGCTAAATACTTCAGAGTAGTGGAGTAGAGTTCAAGTCAGCACCCGTGACGATACACAAGGTAAATTTGACAGCTACCAAATTCATAAGTACTCAGATCAACCTTTCATGGCCCCACAGTAGATATTTATAAGACCACACTTATGACATTTATATTCTGAAAAAAGAAGGAGAAAAGTGATTACAAAATGACAGTTTCTCATTAAAGCTGTCTGTTTTTGATTGCTGGGAAAAAGGTATGTAGGTCATTCAGAATTCAGTGCAAGTGAAGCATAGCAAAATCCTTCGCAGTCATTCCTTGTGACATGAAATATAATATCTAATGGGTGTTGCTGATACTGGCAGCTACTCTCAGGATATATCCTTTCCTAAATTGTGAAGGGAAATAAAAAAGAACTGTAAGGTTCCTTGAGGATGAAACATTAGCTGTGTCCTGCTGCAATACAAAAATCTGACATATTGACAGATGTAGAAATATTATTTTATTATCAAGAGAGGCAAGTGGGCTCCCTGGGGCTCACCATATTGCCTAAGGAGGGGTGAACCGGCCCAGGTCAGAAAAAGTGACTCCAGCTCAGACAGACCCAACACAGGAGGGGAAGTGATTTTTGCATAAAGGTGAACTCCACTAAGCACAGCGTTGAGTCCAAAGGAGAAAAAACACAGAAGCGGGACACAAGTTATTGTCCATCAACATGTCTCTCAGAAAACCTTTGCTAACAGGGCTTCTCATCTAATAAATCATTCAAGTCTCTTACAATGCTATAATGCTATAATGACTATACATTTCTTTCTTCCTTCAGATGGAATTTCCAGAAAATATTAGTTATAGGTCAAAAATAAATAGTATTTTCCTAAAACTGTTATATTTGTTGTATTAATGCATAAAAACAAAAGAGCAGACAGTCCCTGACTTCAAAGATGGAGTAAAAAAAAAAGATTTTTTTTTCTTTTTTTCTTTTTTTTTTTTTTTGTTTTAGAAATTTGAAATATAAACTCAGTTTTCTGTGAACTACTAAAAAATGTCTCTCATAGTCAATTTTTAATTCTAAGGCTACCTTTTGTTTTGACAATGCATAACAGTGAGGGCATGAGTACTTTTGCTTAATCTATGAAATAATGTAAAATACATCTATTTATATAATTTATCAGATGTGGCAAGACCTACAATTGCAAAATAATTCTAGTTTTCAATATAATTTAAAACTGCTTAAACCTTCAACCATCCAATCCCATCTTTATTTTCTCACCAAAAAAAAAATAAAATAAAATCCTTCTTCAACACATATAAATTTCACTGTGAGGTGATGGCTCATCAATGTAGTCAGAGCAGGTAAGTGAAATAAGTGACTTTTTAATGTGTTCTTAAACTTGTCAGCTTGTGTCTTGAGCATCGATCAACGGGATTTATATGGCTTAATGATGGAAAAACTGATTTTAACAAAAATTCCCATCTCGAATTCTCACAGGTTCTATTTGATCTTTTCAGTTATGAGTTGGGAAATTCTCTTACCTCTGCATCTCTTAAATTATCCTACTCTCCAAACAATGGGTTTTAATCTTAGCACTGAAATGTGAGGATATTCAAAGCTCCTTACTGGGAAGTTCTTCAAAATCTTATGCATTTGGTCCAAGCTTTGTTTTCATTATTAGAAATAAAGTTACTGCATTAAAATAAACTAGTAGTTTTCAGCTCAGAGGAAATGCTTTTGGACAGGGTAAAAAGTTCTGAATTAGACATATATAATAAATTTGCTGAGACAGAATTGCCATTCATGATATGGTCTATGTTAAATAAACTGTTAAATAAACTGCTGCTGTGGGCAGTTCAGGTTCTTATATCAAAGTTTCCTAATGCTGCCTAAGGCTTATTATTCTTCATATCTTAAAATCAAATCAATCTATGTAATGTAATATGAGGAAAACAAATAAGCAAAACTCTTTTTCATTGAAGTCTGTGTAAATGTTGAAAACACTGAATGTTTATATCTGATCTTCTGACGAGACAGCTCTTCCAGTGACATATTTGCATGAGTTTGCAGTTCTTAAATATAGAATTTCAATATACTTCATGCTGGGTTAGGAAGAAAATTTGTATCATGTTCATTTATTTAAACTCTCAAAGTTGAGAAAAAGGCTATACAGGCTTAAATATCCGGAATGTGGTCCAGTCAAGGATATGTGTCATTGAGCATTTAACTGTGAGTGTTCTTATGCAGAGATGGGAAGAGTTGGGGATATATTTAGCAGAAATTATTTTATCTCAGTTGTTATGCCCAGTGTTTTTTGATTCAACCTGTATTTGAAAGGTTTAATAACATAAACCTTTCCTCTGACCTGCCACTTGGCTTAAAAGGAAGCAGTTTGAGAAAGGCATGAGGTTGTGCTTGATTTTTTTCCCCTTTATCTATATTCCTAAGATTATAAACAAAGTGGTGAAGTTATACTATTTCAGCAGTATTATGTTTAGTATTATGTTCAGATTTTTGTTTGTTCATGAGTGAAAGCTGGAATCATGGCATTTTGTACTGTAAGGTATTAGTTCTAACCATAATGATAAATTTTCATGTTGCAACCTTTAATGCCTCCAGAGGAATATGACTACAGCTCTACCCACCTCTGTCTTTTCTTTTTCTACCTTTAAATCTCTCCTGGACAAATAAATAAATTATATTAGATGTTAGGAGGAAATTCTTCAGTCAGAAGGTGGTGGGGCACTGGAACAGGTTGCACAGAGAAGTTGTGGTTGTTTCATCTGTGGAAGTGTTCAAGGCCAAATTGGATGACTTACCTGGTCTAGTGGGTGGCATCCCTGTCCACTGCAGGAGGGTTGAAATTAAAGGATCTTTAAGATCCCTTCCAACCAAAACTATTCAATGATTCTTTGGTTCTATGAATTGGAACCTGTAATTGCCCAGTCGGTATGTGAAATGACTTCTAACTGGTTCTATTCCAAACACGTAGCATTTTGTGTCATATGAGTATATTTCAGTTTATTTTTGATAAAAATTCATTGAAATGTGTGTTATCTGTGTTCTTAATGAAAGTGTTAAAAAAGTGCATCCTGAATTCTCTGTATGAAAAGTCATTCAGAAAGAGTTCTAGATTGGGTGTTACATAAATACATAAATACATGCTTTTTGATTCTCTGGTAACAGTGAAAAATCAAAACCAATTTTGAGTTGACTGCATATCTTATCGATTTAAAACAGAATATAACATTTATTTTAGAAGGATAATCATTTTATTATTTCTTTTTGTTGTTCTTGCTACATACGGACAAGTGTTGAAACAGTTGTATTGAAAAAGAAAATTTGAATGATTTATGTCTAAAATGTCAAAATGAAACTTTTTTGTTTGTTTATTTTTAATTATTTGCCCTTAAATAATATGCTTTCTTCCTTACTTGCTCTATTTAATGCCAACTTTTGGTCAATGATTTATGATTTTTCATCTAAGTCTTGTTTATATGTGATTTTATAGGCAGGGAAAGGTAAATCAATGTTTTTCCTGTGTACTGCATGAAGTGGGATATCCAACCCTATAACTTAATTTATTTATTTTTTTTTAATTGGGAAAGCAGATGTATAAGACATCTCATGGCTAAAAGTAAGAACCATATTGAATGGGGCATTGAACTATACATTGCTATCTTCTGGTTCTCCTAAAACTAAGGTTGGTCCTAAATTTAATTCTCATCTCTTTTTTGTTGTTGTTGTTGTTGTTGTTGTTTGTTGGATTGTTTTAAATCACTATGCATAACCTCAGCAAATGCATTTCTAAATAAACACGAAGCTATTTTTCCATCCTTTTGAATGTGAAGTAGGGCTGTTCCAGGTGATATAAATCTTATCATCTAACTTAAGACTGATGAATTCACATAGTTGTATTTTGCCTATCTATAAGAAAATCTTTGTAGTCTTACAGAGACTTAAATTCACAACCACAATGTTATTTATAGACAGATTTACTTCTCTATAAACCTTTATTTTTTTCCCTGATGTACATCCATGCTTGTGTACTGTGATAGATAAAAATGTTCGTATTTGGGAGGATGTTTTGTCTTTGCTTTTGGTGTAAATATACAAGATGTTTAAATGGATAACTCTTGATCACTGCTTAGGAACTTAGTCTGAAATCTCTGATTTTTACAAATATTTTCTGTCATATTCAATGTCAACATTGATTAGAAAGAGTTGACATCCATTGATCGAGTATAGGATTGACAGCAATAAATAAGACAATACGTAACCTACTTTTTATCCCCCCCCCCATACATGTATGATTTTATAATCTATTGCATAGGATAAAATACACAACTTATCAATCACTATAAAAATTATTTAGCATTTCTAATCTGTAGTTGCATAAATCAGTTGCTTGAAGAAAGAGCCTCAAGGCATTATAGTGTTAGACATTGCTACAATTTGTGAGGTAGAGAAAGGTAGAGAAATAGTTTTACCTTTCTGTACCCTGGGTTATTGAATGCATAAAGAAATAAATAAAAATAAAACCAGTCCAAAAACAATAAAGCAGAATTTCTATGTAAAATATATTTAAAACTTTTTTTTTTTTTTTTTTTTTTTTTTTTTTTAATCTATTTGCTCTTGGAATATATACTGGTTATTGGCATAAGTTTCAAAGAGCAGGTTTTCAGAGCACTATGAATCCTGTCTACGAATAGGAAGATGAGACTGTTTGGCTGTCAGCAACTGAAACTAGAAATCCTTGTTTTTAGCATTCTGCTAATCACAATGCCAGGATCAATATATTAGACATCTCCAAAATATAGATCACTTAGATGTGCACAAGTCGATGGGGCCAGATGGGATCCACCCAAGGGTACTGAGGGAACCGGCAGAGGAGCTGGCCAAGCCACTGTCCATCATTTATCAACAGTCCTGGCTATTGGGGGAGGTCCCAATCGACTGGCGGCTAGCAAACGTGACGCCCATCTACAAGAAGGGCCGGAGGGCAGACCCGGGAAACTACAGGCCTGTCAGTTTGACCTCAGTGCCAGGAAAGCTCATGGAGCAGATCCTCCTGAGAGTCATCATGCAGCACTTGCAGGGCAAGCAGGCGATCAGGCCCAGTCAGCATGGCTTTATGAAAGGCAGGTCATGCCTGACGAACCTGATCTCCTTCTATGACAGAGTGACGCGCTGGGTGGATGAGGGAAAGGCTGTGGATGTGGTCTACCTTGACTTCAGCAAGGCTTTTGACACCGTCTCCCACAGCATTCTCCTCAAGAAACTGGCTGCTCTTGGCTTGGACTGGCGCACGCTTCGTTGGGTTAGAAACTGGCTGGATAGCCGGGCCCAAAGAGTCGTGGTGAATGGAGCCAAGTCCAGTTGGAGGCCAGTCACTAGTGGCGTCCCCCAGGGCTCGGTGCTGGGGCCGGTCCTCTTTAATATCTTCATCGATGATCTGGACGAGGGCATCGAGTGCACCCTCAGTAAGTTCGCAGATGACACCAAGTTAGGTGCGTGTGTCGATCTGCTTGAGGGTAGGAAAGCTCTGCAGGAGGATCTGGATAGGCTGCACCGATGGGCTGAGGTCAACTGCATGAAGTTTAACAAGGCCAAGTGCCGGGTCCTGCACCTGGGGCGCAATAATCCCAAGCAGAGCTACAGGCTGGGAGAGGAATGGTTGGAAAGCTGCCAGGCAGAGAAGGACCTGGGAGTGATGGTGGATAGTCGGCTGAATATGAGCCAGCAGTGTGCTCAGGTGGCCAAGAAGGCCAACGGCATCCTGGCTTGTATCAGGAACAGCGTGACCAGCAGGGCTAGGGAGGTGATCGTCCCCCTGTACTCAGCTCTGGTGAGGCCGCACCTCGAGTACTGTGTTCAGTTTTGGGCCCCTCGCTACAAGAAGGACATCGAGGTGCTTGAGCGGGTGCAGAGAAGGGCGACAAAGCTGGTGAGGGGCCTGGAGAACAAGTCCTATGAGGAGTGGCTGAGGGAGCTGGGCTTGTTCAGCCTGGAGAAGAGGAGGCTCAGGGGTGACCTTATCGCTCTTTTTAGGTACCTCAAGGGAGGCTGTAGCGAGGTGGGGGTTGGCCTGTTCTCCCACGTGCCTGGTGACAGGACGAGGGGGAATGGGCTTAAGTTGAGCCAGGGGAGTTTTAGGTTAGATGTTAGGAAGAACTTCTTTACCAAAAGGGTTGTGAGGCATTGGAACAGGCTGCCCAGGGAAGTGGTGGAGTCACCATCCCTGGAAGTCTTCAAAAGACGCTTAGATGTAGAGCTTAGGGATATGGTTTAGTGGAGGGCTGTTAGCGTTAGGTTGGAGGTTGGACTCGATGACCTTGAGGTCTCTTCCAACCTAGAAAATTCTGTGATTCTGTGATATTTTGCTAGATGAACTTTAGGAGAAATAACCATATATTTAACATGTGTATGAAGATAAAACAGGAAAGAAATACTGTTATGATAAATTCCAGCTGTTATATCTACCTTTTGTTTTTCCCAAATAATGCCAACAGCCAAATACAAAAAAAAAATTAATAAGTATGGTGCCATGGAAAAGTACTTCTATAAATATTTTTGTAAGAGATTGCATATTAAATCGTCAAAAAGCATTTTTAAATTTCTTTACTTCTGTAAATACTCGTTTGATAAATGAAAATACTTTCAATGTAAAAAAAATATATATCTTTTAAAAATTACTTCCAATTTATTTTATCTAGAAAGGAATATATCTAATAGTCAAATGCAGGAAAAAAAAACTAATTAAGGAAATTTTGCTCTGATATATTTATTTTGTTTGCATGAATAGAATAAATAAAGAGGAATAAATACTAGAAGCTCAACTAAGGGAAGTCAAGTGCTTCATATTTATCAGCGCTGTGGACAGAGATGTTGAACAGAGGTCGTTCTGTAGTGTGCAGTATCCTCTTATTCTGCTATGGGTAAATGGCTCTTTTAGAACAGTATTTCCTTTGCCTCATTAAATCATGTGTTATTTTACATTCAAAACTATTTTCAAGTGCACCTGTGCAGATTTTTGGGGTGTACCCTGCTGGCAGAAACCCTAAGTCAATATACTTACTTTTGAAAACACTGCAGCAGTGAATCATAGAATCATAGAATATCCCAAGTTTGAAGGGTTGTGAATTAATGTAGCTTCTTCTTTGGTTAAGGAAACTGATTAATTCTGCCTGCTAAATACCTTTTAATTGATATAATCTCTTCCTTTATGAACAGTGTTTTCTGGAATGATGATACTAGTATATCTATGCTGACAAATCTCTTTAGGACAACTTTCTGAGTAATTTAGTTAATGCCAGTGAGACTTCTCATAGACTAACTTGCTATCAAGCAGGTATACAGGCAAAAAATCACAATAGAAGGATGAAGAATCAAGAGGAGAGGTACTAAAAATGTTGTGTTTTGGAGCAAAGCAAACTGTTCACCCGACAAATAACATAGCCAAGTGACCAACTTAGAGGAAAATGAAGCTGTCAGTGAAACAACCTGAAAAGTCTGCCAAAAAGCCAGATGCTGCTACTGAAAAACTACCTCCCACAAATTGGCATGGGTATCTTACAGAGCTGGCACTCAGTATTACCTGATTTGCTAAACCACAGTCTGTCTTGAACACATTGTTTTACTACCCTTGCCTGTTATCAATAAATGGATAATATTATTCTGCTTTCACTTATTAAATTCTCCTTGGCAACTGTTGTTCTTGTTGTTCTTTTGACAAATGCAAGCAAAAAGAAAGTAAATTTGAACACTTTTTTTTTTTTTTTTTTTTTTTTTTTGTGGGGAAAAGGAGGGTGATTTCATTTAAAAACACTGCATGGGGCATATGATCCCCAAACCTCATTGTTTGCTTACTGGTGTAATTTATTTCCTCAATATTTTGACATTATCCAGGGATGACTGCTGGCACTGGAGTTGTTACTAGTTGAAGAAAATGAGCAATTTAATGAATTTCTGTTCTCTGAGCCACTGACAATTATGGTTGTTGAGTCTGCTAGATGTGGAAAGGAAGTTTATCTATTTCCCATGCATATAAGAAGAATGAACTCCATATTTATGTTGTTCTTCATGCAGAAAACTTATAGAAAATACTTGTGAAGGAAAAAATTACACATGCAAATAGGAAACAAACAAACAAACAATCTAGATTTGAAAGAACTCCTGTATTTTATTGAGAAGAGATTTATTTGGTCTCTTCCAACCTAGAAAATTCTGTGATTCTGTGATTCTGTGTGATTTTTTTTTTTTCCAAGTAATAATCCTTGCTAATGTGAGGCTAATTTTTCCAGTCATCATGAAGTTCCACTATGTCAAACAGAACTCTCATTCATTAAACATATATTGGTCATATTTCATTCCTCTCTTTCATGCTCCAACAACCAGAGCTATTTCTAATGCATCCATGGATATTTCTTTTATTTGAAAAAGTCACTCCAGTGGAATATATCTTCTATTATTATTGAAAATAGAGAATATTTGATCTTTGCTGAACTAAAGTGAAGCTGTCTGAATTATTAGGCTATGATACTTACCCTTGTACTTTGTTAACCCTGGGAGAGCTCAGGTACATCAGCACAAAGGGATTCACAGTAGCATTTTTTTTGAGAGACCTCCTAGTTTTCTACTCACAAAGCTATTCAGAAACCTTCAAGAACAGTGGTGGACATAAGGTGGACATGAGTAGCTAAATTTTTCATGTTGGAATACAATTAATCAAACTAACTGCTTACAACACAGCTGCACTTGAATATTTGAGAAAAACAAAAAACAAAAAACCAAAAAACAAAAAACAATGAAGATTCTTGTCTTACTTAGAAGAGAATTTGTCTTAATTTGTTTTATTTTGAAAAGAAATGTTGGCCTCTTTTTTACAGTGCCTGTCAGTCTTAATTTTGAATAATTCATTCTTTTTGATATGTCAAAAATATCCTGGTAAACTTAGTCATTGTACATGCTTTTAAAAGCAGTTTAGATGGTCTCCTCCTAAAACTTATTCATAAATGTTTTTATTTATTTATGTTTATTTTTTTTGTACAGAATACTGTACTTCTGATAATGCATTAAATTTCGCTTCTAATAAAAAAAAAAAAAAAAAAAAAAAGCAGATACCCAGTTACAGATTGAGTTAAAAAAATTATATATGTTTTTCCCCATTGCTACTGATGTCTCAATCCACAGCCATATTAAAATTCTTCTGTTAGTAGTTCATTATGGAAAGGGAATATCTGGTGCTTGCTTCATTATTTCCAATACATCATTGGTATTGCATTAGGAATACAAGAAATATGCTATAGTCAAAGATTTCAAACTTTGCCATCTTATTTTAAATTAACTGAAGATCCTTCGTATATGCTCTGCTGCTTTCCATGTTTTGTTGGGAGTTCCCATGCACTGGATGACCTTGGGAGATGATTTTTCCACTAAAATCCTTTTGGGCAGTGTGTGTCAGGAAGCAACAGGGGCAGGTGTGTCCAGGAAGGAGGAAAGCTGGCAGTCACAATTCATCAATTGTGGCAGGGCAGGGACATCACTGAGGTGGTATACACCTCATACAGCTCCGGAGCGGGAGGGGAAGATCAGTGCTGATGCTGATAACCAGGGCCAGAAGGAGCTGTGGGATGGCTGCGTCTGGTTGGACAGAACAAGTTGGTGGCTTCAGTTAATGAAGAGATCATGCACTACAGGTACCTCAGCCTGAGCTCCAGCAGTCCCTCTGGGTGGAAGAAAGACCTCCACAGAGGCAGCTCCCAGACCTTGTTTGATTGGTTCATTGTCAAAACTATCACTTCACAGAACTGGCCCCACCACCCACACACCTAGACCAGAAGGGGGAAAATGTAACTTGTCATGTGAGCTTAGAAGTTAGGAAACAGTTTTCCATGTCTCCCGAGAGGGTCTGAAAATCACAGGTTACACTTTGTCATCACAAAACTGAATGAATCAAAATATTGGAGTATGTTCCTAAAGAATTTTCATTGTTACTTCTTTCTTTCCTTTTCTTTCTTTCTTTCTTTCGTTCTTTCATTCTTTTGTTCTTTTGTTCTTTCGTTCTTTCGTTCTTTCTTTCTTTCTTTCTTTCTCTTTCTTCCTCTCTCTCTCTCTTTCTCTCTTTCTCTCTTTCTCTCTCTCTCTCTCTTTCTCTCTTTCTTTCTTTTCCTTCCTTCCTTCCTTCCTTCCTTCCTTCCTTCCTTCCTTCCTTCCTTCCTTCCTTCCTTCCTTCCTTCCTTCCTTCCTTCCTTCCTTCCTTCCTTCCTTCCTTCCTTTCTCTCTCTCTCTCTCTCTCTCTCTCTCTCTCTTTCTCTCTTTCTCTCTTTCTCTCTTTCTCTCTTTCTCTCTTTCTCTCTTTCTCTCTTTCCTTCCTTCCTTCCTTCCTTCCTACCTTCCTTCCTTCCTTCCTAGGAGGGCCACTAAGTTGTTCAGAGGGCTGGAGCACCTCTCCAATGAATAAAGGCTGAGAGAGCTGGGGATGTTCAGTCTGAAGAACATGAGGATCCAGGGAAAGAAGCCTCATTGCAGCCTTTCAGTACTTAAAAGGGTCTTATAAAAAAAAAGTTGGAGAATAACTTCTTGTTCAGGCAGACAATAACAGGAATGGTTTTAAACTAAAAGATGGGAGATTTAGATTGGATGTTAGGAGGAAATTCTTCACTCAGAGGATGGAGAAACACTGGAACAAGTTGCCCAGAGAATTGTGGATGTCCCATCCCTGGAAGTGTTCAAGGCCAGGTTGAATGGGGCCCTGGGAAACCTGATCTAGTAAGTGGAATCCCTGCCTATGGCAGAATGGTTGGAACTAGATGATATTTAAGGTCCCTTCTAAGCCAAGCTGTTCAATTATTTTATAATATATTTATTTTTATATTATTTTTAAGAGTGTTCTAAAAGTTTCCTCTGCTTCAGTCTTGAAATTAAGTAGTTAATTCTTGTATTGGCTAATGTTTATGGTGCTGTCCATTAGTTGAAACATGTTCTTTAACATGCTTAAAAAAAAATGTAGCTAATTACTTAATCATAAATTATACCTTCATTTTCGCATAGTCAGTCTTCTTGTGTTTGGATTTTGTTGTTGTTGTTTGGAAAATGATAAAACTTACTGAAAGATTAAAAATGACATTTCTATGTGATACAGAGCAGTACTCGAGTACAAATATGTTTTGTGAATGTAGGAAATAGGAATAGGAAATTGTTAGAAATTTGATCTTCAATCTTCCTTCAAAGAAACTGATAGTATTATGTGCAGTCACACACCTTACACAGTATAGAAAAAAATATTTTCTTTATGCATTCAGATAGAAATCTATTTTGTTGTAAATTCATTGAATTTTAATAAATTTATTGAATGTATAAAATTAATTTAATTTAGAAGCAAACATCAAGTCACATGCAGTATTTGATAACAGTGAGAAATACACAGAAGAGAAAAACAGATGTTATGCCAAAGTGAATGGAATTTTCTTAATGCATCCCACAAGGAAATAGTTGTCTTTTAATGTAGATTTCCTTTATTTCATTTTCTGAATTAAAACTTAGAAGACAAAAGTATGTATGCCACAAAAACTACCTTTTGAGCATTTGCAAATAGTTTGTATTGAAATGCAGAATGGCTTAGCACCATTTCACTATATTTATTGGAAGAATTATTCTGTAAAAAGTAGAAAAGTATTCACAATCTATAGCAGTGTGGGAGAAAAACAAATAAAGAAAAAAGCTATGTTTAAAGTTCAATTCTATTAAAAGTTTAATATGAAAGTGTTTTACTATAGTTCCTCAGGCATTTTCTACAACATTCATTTTCTTAAGAAAAAGACAGACAAACTAACAAAAATAACCAAAAACATAATTTTCACATTATCATCTTCCAAAAGAGATTTTAATTTCATATGTGTGTTTTCATTTTCCACTGGGAAATAGAAAGTGAAATATTTAACATATTCTGATAACATAAACTTGGATTATATTTTGTAAAACAAACAAACAACAACAAAAAACAACTATTACTTCTAAAACAATTTTGCAAAACATAAAACTGTATTTCTTTATGTTTTTTTGTATACTTTGTGTTATGGAAATTGTTCTGAATTTAATTCTTTTATGTAGGTAGATTTGTGTCCCACAATAAAGTTTTTTCTGCATTTTTCTAATTAAATGGTGGGGATTTTGTTTGCTTGGTTGTTTTTTTTTATTTGTTTGTTTGTTTTTGTTTGTTTGTTTTTTGTTTGTTTTTTGTTTGTTTTTTCCTTCCCCCGTATTATTCTGAACCTAGTGCTAAACTGTAGCATATTATGGCAACCTGCAAGCTTTTCCATTTTCCAGCAGTTCCTAGATGCTCTGCCCACATAATCCTCCTGCATGTTCTGTACTGATAAACACTTTCTCAGCATATGATGTAGGTCGGGGGGTAACTTACAGAAAGCAAAGACGAGAATCATGTGCTTGGAGGACTGAAAGAATAAAATATCCCTTTGTACTTATCTGCTCTGACCCTTACTTCCACAGCAACATTAAGTAATCAGTGTGGACTAGTAGCACTTAAACTAGCTATTTAATCTTGTGCCAACCCCTCTCCAGGAGAAATCGACTGTAAATTATCCACCATGAAAGTTATAGGAACATTAACTGGAAAAAAAAAAATGTAGGAGAATTTGTTTATTTGTCTATTTGGACCAGAGATTCACACAAATTATAGCACAGAGACTGTTATCAGAAAAATATTTGTGTCACTACTACAGAGGAGGTTTTTATCCAGAAAGAGATTATTCTGCAGTTTGAAAAGTAGTTACCTGCAGTACTGACAGCAGATTGTGTTGATAATGTTAATGGAATGATACTCAACAGAAGAAAATTCAAAAGCACAGTAGATGTGACTTATATTATTTAACTTAAATTAAAATATTCACTTACATATAGCTTTGTATACTTCACTTATGTGGCTATATATAGCCAGACTATATGAAAATACAACACAAATCAATTAGTAAACCAATATACAGATCTCAATATAAACAGTGAGCATGTATACAACTTAATTATTTAATATTCTGAATATCTTTTATCCACATAGACATATGTATGAATAAAACAGATGAATAAAGCAGATGGTCAGCTTCTTCTTAGATACACACTGGACTGAATTTCTGAATGCAATGTCAACTTATAATTAAGTTGAAAATCTATAATACTATTTTTTAAAGGAATCTGTTTCTTTCTTTCTTTCTTTCTTTTTTTTTTTTTTTTTTCTTATTATTATCATTTCCTGATTTAAGTTTCCAGAAAATGGTTCCCTGCAGTTAAAAAAGAAGATATCCCAAAAGAAGATATTAAGATAGAAAATTTCCACTGATGCATAGAATGCAATTTGCAATATACTGTGATCTACAGTTAAGCAGAATATTATTATATTTTCCTCCTGGACATCCTGCCATCTAGTATTTGTAAACTCTTACCACTTAAGTAAATGTATAAATAGCTTTAGTATGTGGAATATGTCAAATAAAAATGCTAGAAAATGGGTAATTCTGATTGGAAATTCAGGATTATTTTTCGGATGGAATTATATATGAATTTAATCTCTCCCTCATCCTGCATGATAGAGCTTAGACTGCCAACTACATACTTTGGAGAAGACATACTTCAGAGATACTCATGGGCATTTTGTTTGTCATTCTATGCAAATTAAGGTTGTGATGTCCTCTGAACTAAGATCTATAGGCAAGGCATTTAAGACAAGTTTACTCCTTTATTTTTCATTGTGCATCTGGTATGTCTACTGAATTATTATTTTTTTCCCACTGTTCTGTGTTTCTGATTCCTTCGCATCAGTCAAGGATAACTGGTGTGCTTCACAGGGGGTATAGGTTAATTAGTGGCTTAAACATCAGTTCTATTGCACATGATGCAGAGTCACAGTGTCTGCTCTGCAATTTCATAAAAATGCAGCAGGCAACATGTAGCGTCATGCTGAAGTAATGGTCTAAAACAACAGAAGCACCTGCTTCATATTAGGTATCTCCTGGATATGTTACTGTATACATCAACTGAAGTTTGCTTTAACTGGTAATTGTCCATTTAATACCCACATAATCAGCATGGGCCTCATTACCACTGGTTGGGCTCAAATCAGTGGCCATAGGCCTTGGCATCACTTCCAAAATTAAAAAAAGTTGCTTATATTGGCTATCATTTATGTCCTATGGGTTGCCATCTGTCATTCCTATATCAGATGCAAATTTATTTAGTAGGTTACTTTGTCCATAAACTAGGTACACTTTCAAACTTCAGTCACAGAACAATGTACAAAGTTGAAATGCTACATTTGGACAATTCCTGGCTTGCATTTCCTCACAATGCCATCATTGTCTTATAAAGATCTCCTTTGGTTCTATGTTAGACTGTATACATACAGCTCATTATTCTCATACCTAGCTGCTTGAAAACATTTACATAAGCACTGTCCCATTGCAATGATTTTCTCAGCAATAATAGGTCACATTTTAATATCTAAAAGCTTTCCAGTAACTTCTTATCTAATGACTGTCTTATGTACACTTTAATTTTTAAAGGCCTTTTCAGATTTTAGAAAAGGTACTTTCTTTGAGAATTGGCCGAAGTACTTGAATTTTTGCTACTAATGTTGTTATGCTGATGAGATCAATAATGAAAAAATAAAAGAAAATTACAAAGATTACATTCTTCAGTGACTGGCTATACAGCAGTAGCTTTCTATAACTGGAATGGAACAGAAAGAAAAGTTGGTTCCTCATTTCTGTCCTTGATTCTGTGAATGGAAACATTTATTTTAATGTACTGCTGACACAAAATATTGTAAAGTAGATATAGACAGAACAAGTCTGGATATATGCTTTAGATCAAAAAAGCTGAACTTTCTACTCTACAGAGATTTTATCACAATTTGATCTGTTTGCCTGTCAAAAATCCTATTTTCTTTTTTTTTTAACTCTTCTTTTCATGAAGCCCAGGATACTATTGTTTTCTTGAGCTGCAAGTGCACATTGTTGGTTGAAGTCAAGCTGCTTATCCACAAGTCTCTTCACAGATGTTCTCTATGCACTCAATGAGCAGCCTGTATTCATCTGGCATTGTCCCAAGCCAGGTGCAGGACCTTGTACTTGGCTTTGTTGAACTTCATGAGATTCTCACAGGCCCACATCTTGAACTTGTCAAGGTCCCTCTGGATGGCATCCCTTTCCTCCAGTGTGTCAACTGTACCGCACAGTTTGTGGTCATCTGCAAATTTGCTGAGGGTGCACTCAATCCCACTGACCATGTCACCAACAAAGATGTTAAACAGCACCAGTCCCAATACTGAACCCTGAGGAATACCACATGTCACTACTTGGACATCAAGCAATTGACCACAACACTTTGAACACAAACAGCCAGCTTTTTCCTTATGCACCAAGTGGTCCTTCTGTCAAATCCATGTCTCTACATTGCAGACAAGGACATCATGCAGGACAGTTTTAAATGTTTTGCACAAATACAGGTAGATGATGTAAGTTGCTCTTCCCATATCCACCAATACTGCAATCTCATTGAAGAAGACCCCAAATTCCTAATTTTAAACCATAATTTTAAACCATATATGTTTATGTTTTTTGTTTCCTTTCAAGTATGAGCACTAAGGATAACATTTATTTTTTTTATTTTTTTGTCTTCCTCAAAAATAATGTGATAAAACTGAAAGAAGGGGTCAAGGTAATTCAGTTTTAAAGATGAATAAAATGTCTTCATATATATATATGGGCTGTGAAGATTCGACCTAAGAAAAGTTTTTATCAGCAAGTGGAAACTATATATTGATAAACCTAACTGAGGTACAGACACTGCAAAAGCCTGGCTGCCTTCAAGGACAGTAATGAGGGAACACAACAGCAGTGAATACTTACCCTGTAAAGCTCATAGACAAAATTTTGTCTTTAGGATATATTCTTCAAAATTCTTCTGCTGCTTCTAGCCCAAGCACCTCCCACAGAAATAGCTGTCCCTAGATGACATGAGCATCCAAGTCCCTTGTGTGAGATCTTTTGATCTCATCACACAAAGGGCAAAACATTAATGGGGGTAGTTAAGCTTATGAAAAGTAGTTCATATTTTTGAAGAAATCAGACTGTATCATCTCAGTGATATCTTTCAACATTTAAGTCTAGGGCTAAATTAATACTTTCAGATATTCAGTCAAAATTCTCAACACCACCATGTGTCCCAAATACTTTGAAAATGAAATAGTATTTCATATTTTTTTTTTAAATGCTTTGAATTTTTTAAGTCCAAAAGATGCTTTGAAAATTCTATCATTAAATCCATGAAAAAACACTGACATTTGATAGCTCTTGTATATGCCAGTAACAGGTGATATGGAATTTAACTTTAATTTTTACAATGTCCTTTGGAAAGTTTAGTGGTTTTGTTTGTTTGTTTGTTTGTTTGTTTGTTTTTCAGTTCACTGTGGGATACTGATGTCAATATTTGCAATAAGACACTGAAGACGATTAATTATCAGATGTATATTTTTTATTTTTTTTAGCGAATTACTGCATATTTTAAAGTGGTACTGTGGTCCAACAGAAAGGGCAAATGAAATTCTACCTGTTATACAACCTGTTCTAGTTAGTTGGTTTTGATAAGCCAACATCACCTTGGGATGGAATCTGAATGCACTCCATCCCTTCAGTCCCTTCAGTCATAAAGTTATGAATCATTCTGGAGATTCATAACTCGTTATGAAGACATCTGTCCTCCCAAACAACAGCAACGTATATTGAGGCCCCACTTTCCAGCACGTGGCAGAACACCACTTGTTGGTGGGAAGTAGAGAATACATGTATTTTTCTCTGTACTTCTGCACAAGTCTTTGCTTGTTTTGTATTTATTTTTTTTCCTCTTCCTTTTGCCTTTAATTAAATTATCCTTATCTAGACCCATGACCCCCCCCCCCCTTTTTTTCCCAGCATACTTTTTCTTCCTCCCTCTTCTTCTGAGGAGAGGGAATGAAAGAGCAATTGCGGTGGAGTTTAGCTGCCCAGCAGGGTAAAACCACCACAAGAGATTAAATATTTATACCAACTTTGGTTTGCTCACATAAACACTGGCCAGTTGAGGATTCCAAGGAAGGTAGGGTGTACTTTTTTGTCATTTACAAGCATTGTGTAAACTTTAAGGCTTAAGCAATTAAATTAAACCATAAAACATTAAGTCTTTCTTGATAGGATGATATTAGAGAGAAAATGTTGAGGGCATGTCTGTAAGATTGGAAGAAAGAGGTGTTCAAGTTTTTAGTCTCACTAAACTGCCACAGTCCATAGGCTAGATATTAGGGGAAAAGACCCTCCTTTTCCATAATGTCAGTCTGCTTTTACTTGACAACCCTTCATTCATTTCAAATACAGCAAAAGTAGTGAAGTTCCATATACCTGATAAGATTGCCTATACCCTTACCAGGAATTTTTGCAATTTATCTGAAATCTCTGCAACAACACATAAGTGTTAACAACTAAGTTGTTAAACAGGTTACATTGCTTTCTAAGGTGAAAATCTACATTATCTGTGAAAACAGTCATCTTATGAGATCTGTGAAGAAATTCACATGAACTAAAAACCTTTACACTTAGTAAAGCTTGTGGAAGGTATTTAATCTTTATTTTTTTGTAAAAATAAATAAATAAATACAGCTGATCAAATAACCCATGATTGAGTAGATTCTAGTGAGACAAAGGATCTTACTGAGTTTCAAAAAGAAAACACTTCACAAAAGAACGTCACGTGGAATGAAATATAAAATCAAGAGAAAGGATATATAAACATCTTGTTGCAATGATAAATATTAATTGCAGACTTTGCAAGCCAAGGCAATAGAAGATATTTACTCTAAAAGAAAATGCAAGAAAGAGAAGGGGAATGAGGAAGTGAGGGAAGTGCTTACCCTTAAGATTATTTTTTTTTCTTATATTGCAGAGTTTTCTGGGTTTAAATTATTGTATGGCAGGATGAAAAACAACAGAAATAACATTTTCATACATTATACCACTGAATTGTGGAACTCTGCCACAGAATGATGTAAGGGCTGAAGCTATAAACAGATCAAAACAGATCAGACAATTTTATGAAAGATATCAGATACCTCATACATATAGAATCATACAATGATAAAATCACAGAATCATAGAATGGCTTGGCTTGGAAGGGTTCTTAAAAATCATCTAGTTCCAAGCCCCCTTCCATAGGCAGGGGTGCCACCCACTAGATTAGGCTGGCCAAAGCTCAATCCAACCTGGCCTAGAACACTTTCAGAAATCATCCACAGCTTTTAGATGTACAACAAAGTAAATGACATCAGTCAGTCTTCTGCTGTCGACTGATGCAGTCACTCCATCATAGAAGGCCACCAGATTGGTAAGGCATAATTTGTCCTTGCACAGAGCTATGCTGGCTCTCCAGGATCATCTCCTTCTCCTGCATATGTCTTAACATTGCCTCCAGGAGGATCTGTTCCATGGTCTTGCCAGGCAAAGACATGAGACTCACCAGTTTTTTTAAAAACAGAAGTGATGTTTCCGTTTTTCCAGTCACTGGGGACTTCACCTAACTGCCATAATTTTTCAGATATGATGGATAGTAGTTTGGCAACTTCATCAGCCAACTCCCTCTGGACCCTGGGATGCCTGTCATCAGGGCCCCTAGACTTGTAGTTGTTAAGCTGCATCAGGAGGTCCCAAAGTTGCTCTTCACTTACAGTGGGAGGGACTCTGCTCCCCTAGCCCCCACCTACAGATTTAGGGACTCAAGAGTTGTGGAAGCCTGTACACCAGTGAAGACTGAGGCAAAGAAGTTTTTAAGTACCACTGCGTTCTCCACATCTGTTGTTACCAGTTCTCCATCTTCATTTGTCAGATGTGGTATGCTCTCCCTAGTCTTTGTTTGTGGCCAATGTACCTGTAGAACCCCTTCTTGTTATCCTTTGCATCCCTCACCAAGATTATCTCTGTCAGTGCCTTGGCTTTTCTGATGACATCCCTGCACATCTGGACAGTGTTTCCTAGGCCACACAGCCCTGTTTGCACCATCTGTGCATTTCTTCCTTTTGCCTAAATTTGACCAGCAGATCCTTTTTCAGGCATGCCAGCTTCTTACCTTCCCTTCTTGATTTATCAGATCTGCTGTCCCTAAGGACAGTTATATACAAACTAGTAACACTGAGAAGCCAAGTGGATATATAATTGGTAAATAACCTTAACATTGGTAACCTTGCCATTGGTAAGGTTATTTTAAATGCTTAAAAAATTGTATTGCCATATTGGGAACCAGATATCAAGCAAGAGTTTTGGTGATACTGTTTCACAGAATCACAGAATCACAGAATTTCTAGGTTGGAAGAGACCTCAAGATCATCGAGTCCAACCTCTGACCTAACGCTTTTGTTTGTCACTTTTTGTTTGTCACTGATCATATATTAGTGGATCATGGTCTGGTAGATTACAATAGATTATAGCCTGGATTTAGAGGTCACAAGCTCTTGAGTTTTAATGCTGATTTTTCTCTGGAAAACTCCAATGGAATTTGAAAGGAATACATTTGAATATAATTACTTCCAAAATATGTCTTTTGATGAAGAAATCATAATCCTTCTGCTGAACTTTTAAAATATGAAACAAAATTTCATGGCAGTGACATTGTTCTAAAGTGTCAAAGGTGATTATTTTGTATTAAATTAATGAACTTAATGGAAAGAAACAAATGATTTTAACCTAGTGGAGTAGCTAAACTATTAAATAATATATTCTCAGATGACTTTACAAAAATTCAATTCAAATTTGGGAGTTGCCCAAATCCAATGAAGCCAAAAAGATACTTCTGACTGATTGCACCTTGGGGTAGGTCTACTATGTCTCCCATAATGAGATTTATCATAGAATAATATAACCTTAGAATATCCTGAGGTGGAAGGAACTGAAAAGATCATTGAGTCCAACTCCTGGCTCTACACAGCACCACTCAAAAATCAGACCCTATGACTGAGAGGATTGTTCGAATGCTTCTTGAACTCCAGCTGGCTCAGTGCCATGACCACTTCTCTGGGGAACCTTTTCCAGTACTCAATCACCCTCTCAGTGAAGAACCTTTCCTGATATTCAGCCTGAACCTCCCCTGACACAGCTTCATGACATTCCCTTACATCCAATTGCTGATCACCAGAGAGAAGAGATCAGCACCTGTCCCTCCACTCCCCCTCATGAGAAAACTGTAGGATGCAGTGACATCCCCCCTCAAGTCTACCCTTCTCTAGGCAGAACAAACAGACTTGAGCTGCTCATCCTATGTCTTCCTCTCTAGACTTTTCATCATCTTTGCTGCCCTCCTTTGGATAGTCTAATCGTTTTATGTCCTTCTTATATGTGGTGCCCAAAACTGTGCACAGTACTCAAGGTGCAGCCACTTGCAGAGTAGAGTGAGACTGTCACTTCCCTTGACTGGCTACCAATGCTGTGCCCAATGTACCCCGGGATATGGTTGGCCCTCCTGGCCACCAGGGAACACAGCTGACTCATATTCAACTTGTCATTGACCAAAACACCCTTTCTGTGGGGCTGCTCTCCAGTATCTCGTCCCCCAGACTCTACAGCCAGGGTTGCCCCAGGTGCAGAATTTGGCACTTGATATTGTTAAACTTCATATTGTTAGTGATTGCCCAGATTTCTAATTTTTCAAGATCTCTCTGCAAGGCCTCTCTACCCTTGATAAAGTCAACAGCTCTTCCCAATTTAGTGGTATCTGCAAACTTACTCAAAACACATTCTAGTCCTACATTCAAATCAGTTATGAAAACATCAAAGAGAACTGGCCCTAAAATGAAGCCCTACTAGTGACTGTCCTCCAGCCTGATGTAACCCCTTTTACTATAATTATAGGTACATTATAGGAGGCTGTAGCAAGGTGGGGGTTGGTCTATTCTCCCATGTGCCTGGTGACAGGACGAGGGGGAATGGGCTAAAGTTGCGCCAGGGCAGTTTTAGGTTGGATATTAGGAAGAACTTCTTTACCAAAAGGTTTGTTAGGCATTGGAATGGGATGCCCAAGGAAGTGGCTGAGTGTCCGTCCCTGGAGGTCTTTAAAAGACATGAGGATGTTGAATTTAGTGATATGGTTAAGTGGAGGTCTTAGTTAGGTCAGTGTCAGGTCAGAGGCTGGACTCGATGATCTTGAGGTCTCTTCCAACCTAGAAATTCTGTGATTCTGTGAACCATCTGAGACTGATCCCTCATCTGATTGTTCACCTATCATGTTATTTTATTATCTGGCTGCATGCTGGACATTTTACCCAGAAGGATACTATGAGAAACTGTATTGAAAGATTTACTGAAATTGCCCAAAAAGATTACATCAATTGGCTTCCCTCGGTCAACTAGAAGGGTGACCTTGTCATAAAAGGAAATTAAGTTTTTTAAGCAGGACCTTCCCCTCATCAACATGTTTTTGTTATGACCAATGACAATATTGTCCTTTGGTGTTTTTCAGTAACTCCCAATAATTTTAGCCAGCATTGAAGTGATACTGACAGGCCTGTAATTACCGGAATATTCTTTCTTGCCCTTCTTGAAAATTGGACCACTGTTTGCCAGATTCTGGTTAACTGGAACCTCTCCAGATTCCCAACAGTGAATTCTGGATTCACTGTTGAATATTAATTGAGAGAGGTATATTGCAATGACATCAGCCAGCTCTCTGAGTAGCCATCAGTTTCCATAGACTTATATGCATCCAGATGGAGCAGCAAATCCTGCACAGGTTTGGGGTTGACTAGGAGTTTATTGTTCCTGCAGTCATGGTCCTCCAACTTAGGGCACCCGAGGTCCCAGATCCCATCATCATTGGTGTTGAAGACTGAGGCAAAGAAGGCATTAAATGGTTCTGTTTTGTCTATGTCCCTGTTTATGAGGTGACCATCCTCATCAAGTAATGGACCAATGTTTTCTCTACTCCTCCCTTTGCTGTTAACATATTTTAAAAAAAAGTAAACAAAAAACCTACAACTTTTATTCTCCCCTTACAGTACTGGCCAGCTTAAATTCTCATTGAGCTTTGGACACATAAATTTTCTCCTTACAAACGCAAACAGCAGCCTGTAGTCCTGTTGCCTGACTTCTTTTCCAGAGGCCTTACACTTTGTTTTTCCGCCTAAGCTCTAGAAGATCCCTGCTTGGCCAAGCCAACCTTCTGCCCTGCCTGTTCATCCTCCAACATTTTGCAATTGCCTGTTCTTGTGCTCTAAGGAGGTGACACTTAAAAATTGACCAGCACTGAGGGACTCCAAGGTCTTCAAAAGCAGTTTCTCAGAAGACCTTACTAACTAGTTCCCTGAGCAGCCTGAAGTCTGTTCTCCCCATATCCAGGGTTGAAGTTTTGCTGGCACTTTTCTTCCTCTCAGCAAAGATTTTAAACTCGACTACTTTATGGTCACTATGGCCAAGATGACCACCAATATCTACTTCACCCACAAGACCTCTGTTTACAAGATCTAAGAAGACATCTTTCCAAGTTGGCTCCCTAAGTTATCATCATGGTGTTTTAGGAATCTCCTGGACTTGTTTGCATTAGCTGTGTGATATTCCCAGTTAATTTCTAGCAAGCTGAAGTGACCTATAAGGACAAGAACAGCTGATCTAGAGGTATCTCTTAGGTTCTTGAAGAGAAATTCATCAGTCTTGTCATTCTGCTTGGGTTGTCAGTATTAGATTCCCACAATGACATCTGTTTTATTTGCTTGTCCCTTAATCCTTAACCAGAGGCTCTCAACAATGTTATCACCAGCTGTAAGCTCTGTATAGTCCATCCCCTCCATTACATACAGCACCAACCCTCCAACTCATCTGCCTTGCCTATCCCTCCTGAAGAGCCTATAACTGTCCATCTTAACACACCAATCACAGGAATCTCCCCACCAGGTTTCATTTATGCCAACGATGTCATAGCTTTGACATCATTGCTATGATGGACCAAGCCAAGGCTTCTAGCTCCTCTTGCTTGTTCCTCATGCTGTGTGCATTGGTGTAGAAGCATTTCAAATGTGCTCCAAAAAGGACGTGCCACTGGCCAGAGCTGAGCTAATAAGCGATGTGTTTTGTGCTTAAAAACCTGCTGCACAACAGCAGCTGGGAGAGAGAGGAGTGAGAACCAGCCCTGCAGACCCCAAGGCCAGTGCAGAAGGAGGGCAGGAGGTGCTCGAGGCAAGCAGCAGAAGTTCCCCTGCGGCCTGTGGAAAGGCCCCCAGTGGAGCAGGTGGATGTGGCCTGGAGGAGGCTGTGGCCAATGGAGAGACCCCACAGGAGCAGGCCCCAGGCCAGAGCTGCAGCCCATGGAGAGGAGCCCATGCAAGAGCAGAGGGTCTGGGGGAAGCTGCCTCCCATTGGAGACACAGGTTGGAGCAGTTTGTTCCTGACAGATGGACCCTGTGGCACAGCCCCATGTTGGAGCAGTTCTAGAAGAGCTGCTGCCTGTGGGCAGCCCCCGCAGGATCAGTTTGCGAAGGATGACATCCCATGAAAGGGACCCCATGTGGAGCACGGACAGGGAGTGACCGTGAAGGAGCATTGGAGATGAAGTATTAGGGACTGACCACAGCCCCCATTCCCCATTCCCCTGTGCCACTTGGGGGAGCAGGACATAAAAGGGGAAGGGGGTGGGGTTGTTTGTGTGTAGTTTCTCACTGTTCTAGTCTGCGAGTGATAAGTAATAAACTATATTAATCTTTCTGTGATAAATCTGTTTTTCCCATAATGATAATTGGTGGATGATCTCCCTGTCCTTATTTCAACCCTTGAGCCCATTTCATCATATTTTCTCCCCCTTTCCCTTTGAGGAAGGGAGTGAGAGAGTGGTTGTGGTGGAGTTTGGCTGTCCAGCTGAGCAAAACCACCACAGTTATGTAACCTGTTTTAATCTCTAGAAGACAAATCTCTGAAGGCCATTAGAATTTAACAGAGATTTACATACCTTCTTCAGTATTTTAATTATCTCTAGTTATGAACAACCTAAACTAATGATAAAATTCAGCACTTCATTACACAGGGTTTTCAACAAAAGATGTTAAATCTTGACAACTTTGGTTAATATTAGTTTTAATAATAGTCCTTAGAATACTTGCATACAGGCTAACTGGAAAGAGAAAAAAAATGAAATGAAAATTAATAACATATAACATAACATAACATAACACAATTTAAAGTCTCATGTGACACTTCTATTTAAAACAGTGTTGTTATCCAAAGAAAATGCAGTTTTCTTTCCGTTAGCAGTAGGTTTCTCTCTGCGATCTCCAGTGTGTCTTATCCTATGGTGACTAAGACTGATAGGAGAATTAAGCAAAGAGAACGTTAGAATACAGGTATGGTAGCCTAGGGCTAGAAAAAAAGTAAACTTCAAATTCCTTAATTTGGATGGAAATGACATCTCAACTAAGCCAGGAGCAAAACCTCCTCGATGAACAAGAGCTGAATGAGCAGCCAGGCTTCCCTGTTTGTAATATATAATGGCTGTTTAACAAATAGTGCCACTGATTTTTGTTTAGTAATTTTTCTTGACTCCATAAACTCCACTAAACTCTGCAGTCCTTCATCATGATTGTCGTGGTTTAACCTGGCTGGCAACTAAACACCACACAGACGTTCGCTCACCCTCCCCCCTCCCTCTCTGGGATGGGGGAGAGAAATGGGAAAGTGAAGCCCGTGAGTTGAGATAAAGACAGTTTAATATGACAGGAAAATAATAATAATAATAATAATAATAACAATAATGATGATAATAGTACTACTAATAATAATGTGTACAAAACAAGTGATGCACAATGCAATTGCTCACCACCCACTGACCGATGCCCAGCCTAACCCCGAGCAGTCCAGCCCTCCTCCCCCAGCTAGCCACCCTTATATATTGTTTAGCATGACGTCAGATGGTATGGAATACCCCTTTGGCTAGTTTGGGTCAGCTGTTCTGGGTCTGTCCCCTCCCAGCTCTTGCTGCACCCCTAGCCTGCCCATTGGCAGGACAGAGCAAGAAGATGAAACATCCTTGGCTTGGTGTAAGCACTGCTCTGCAACAATTAAAACATGAGGGTGTTATCAGCACTCTTCTCATCCTAAGCCAAAACATAGCATTCTACCAGCTACTAGGAAGAAAATTAACTCTGTCCTAACTGAAACCAGGACAATGATTCATTTTAAATACTTTTTTTTTTTTTTTTTTTTTTAATGGTCAGAATTGAGAAGGTCATACTTTTTCTGTTCTTTGTGCTTGTCTGTGAGAATGCATACTGTGGACAAAGAGAAATATGTCTTGCATTTCTACAAGAGAGTCTTTTTCTTTACATCAATAAGGAAATTTATTCTTCATCTAAAGTGTTTGCACTGGAGATGAATTTGACTGTGGTGTTTTGCAAATAAAATGTAGCTGAAAATTAAGAATTGCCGATGACTGTTCAACATCCAAAAAAAGCAGCACATTTTAATGTGATTTTGATCCATGTCTTTTTTTTTTTTTTTTTTTTCTTTCTTCCTTGTAGCTTGTGTGATCCAGAGCTTTAAAAGTAAAAAGTAGTAATAAAAAGATGCTATGTAACTTTGTACAATTCCATTATATTAGTATGGTAAACAGTTGGTTGCATTTAAAAAAAAAAAAAAAAAAAGAGAGAGAGAGAGAGGGAGAGAAGGGATCAATAAAAATGAAAGTGACTGAACAGTGGTAGTTTAATTTATTTGCTCTATGAATATGAAAGAAATCCACTCGCTATTTTTCACTTCAAGAGCATAAACAGTAGAAAGAAGATGGCATGATATGAATTTACAGGTATGTTTTTTGGTGGGAAATTGGATATTTTTTTGAGCGATTGAACTATACAACTATATTATTTGGTTTTGTAGAGATCTTTATATTAATTACATGTTTGGTGCATTTTGGGAACACTATTATGTATATAATATATATATATATTTTTTTTCCTACTGAATGTGTTATTGATTGACAAATAGATTTTTCAACTTTATATCATATTTTTAGTAAAACCTTGCTTTGTTGCCTTTTTGAAAAAGAAAAATAAAAATCTGGTCAGTTTTCAAAATAAAACTGCTCAGTAATGTTGGCAGAGTTGAGACCAAGATACTCTTCTTCCTGTATAGCCTTACTTTAACATTCAAGTTTCATCACAATTTCGGTAGCTGAGAGATGACTAAACAAAATCATGTAATGAGATTTTGGGTAGAAAACTTTAAAATGAGATTTCTAGTAAGCTTTCCAAAAATTACATTTTGTCATTGGGGAAAGTGGCTGAAATTGGTATTGTGCTCTTCTGGCTGGTGTGACTGGATCATAATTTCTATCTTAAGGTGTTGTGTGAGCAAAATATATGCAGGTACTTTACAAAGGAAACAAGGTATGCAAAGTTAGGCAAAGGAGTAAATGTCTTGGTATTTGTTACTTGTATTCGTGTGTCCCACGAGTGTATTTAAACATGTTATTCGCTTATACTCTGTTTAACTGTACACTACTGCTTCTGTGAGGTAGACATAGAACGCTGTCAGTTTACTGACATATCCAAACTGACAAATATATTAGTAACCTTAATTAGTAAACTTAAATCATTTTTGTGCTTCTTCACCTGAAAAACTTGCCTAAAGTCATGAAGGAAATCTGAGCAGGCAACTGATTCTACATTCACCAAGCTCCACAACCTCTTAACAGAATTCCCTTTTCCTCTGATCCATAAGCTCCATTTGAGAGTGCCACCTATATTTGCATCATATGAAACTGAAGGGAAAGCATTGAAACATCTGCTCATTCAGAGCTATGTTAACAGAATTCAAGTGCACAGATAAAGTAATTGAAAGGGGTCGCTCATACTGATGGATGCAATTTTGTCTGTTAAATTGACTAAATACTCATGGACACCTTGCTGAACAACTGATCAGTTGTAAATGGTATATGAAGGCATTATTGCTTGTTCTTAAAATCTGTCACTGTCTCCAGAGATTTTACAGCCAAGGTAGGTCAAAACCAGTGAGAAGACACTTATAGATGGTCCTACATCTGCTTTGGGAAAAACACAAAATGAGAATTGCTGAAGACGTGTCTTTGTAATCATTAATAGTGTTCATGGCTACCCTGCTATTCCTGAAAAATATAAACATCCCCAATCACATTTTAAACGAATTTCTTTCAACTTGTGGCTTGGGAACAACTGTGAGAAATGCATACTGCCAACCCATAATTCACCTGATTTATGCATGTGATTTTTTTTTTCTAATGCAATATTTTTTAATGCAAAACATTCCTCGCATACCATTCAGTTCTTTGTATTTGTTGGAATATCAGATGATCACTAAGCCTCTGCTACCTATGAGGTACAACCCGCATGAAGTTCTGGAGCACTTCTGCTGGGGTGGTCCTTAATGCAGATGGTGAGAGTGATACACATACATATTATTCATTAGATTAAGAAAAAATAAAGGTCACATAAGCCACAGATAATCAGAGAAGCATATTATACACCATAATTTCTCATTAAGTAAGTCCATATGGCTCTGCTTTTGTTTTACTTTTCTTCCAAAAAATAATTGTGACTAAAAATTTGTTTCTCTATTGGTGCTGTTTGCTAATTCATATGCTGCTCACTGTGAACTGGAGCAGTGTCAGATTTCTGTTTTTCAAAAGTGTTTTCCAGATTTATTTAATCAAACACCTCAATATGTATCCTTTAATTATTTATTTATTTTTCTTTTTTTTCCCCTTGCTAGTAGGAGACAATGTCCTTATGGAAAACAGATATCTCCTGGGTACTTCCTAGTATCACATTAGATATCATAGTCCATACAATTTGTAAGGTAACAGTCAAAAAACTATACATATATGTATTACAATGTTGGTTCAGTCTTGTCTGTACTGATCATCTGTTGTAGTGGGTTTACGTGGCAAGGTTTTGGTAGCAGGGAGCCATAGGGGTGGTTTCTGTGAGAAAGATCTAGAAGCTGCCCCATGTTTGGGAAGGGCCCCATTGTTTTCCAGATCCGAGCCAATAAGCGATGTTGTTTGCGCCTCTGTGAGAGCATATTTAAGACAGGGAAAAAACGCTGCGCCACACAGCAGCCGGGAGAGTCAAGGGAGTGGGAGAACAGCCTTGCACCAAGGTCAGTGTAGAAGGAGGGGGAGAGGTGCTCCAGGCGCCGGAGCAGAAGTCCCCTGCGGCCTGTGGTGAGGACCATGGTGAAGCAGGATGTCCCCCTGCAGCCCATGGAGTACCACGGTGGAGCAGGGTTCCACGCTGCAGCCCGTGGAGGAGACCACGGTGGAGCAGGTGGCCCTGCACCGACGGAGGCTGCCGCCTGTGGAAGACCCCTGCCGGAGCAGATTCCGGGCCGGACCTGTAGCCCGTGGAGAGGAGACCACACAGGAGCAGGTGACCTGGCAGGAGCTGCTGCCCGTAGGGGAGCCAGGTTGGAGCAGTTTTCTCCTGAGGGATGGACCCCGTGGTACGGACCCATATCTGGAGCAGTTCTGGAAGAGCTGCTGCCTGTGGGAAGCCCACGCCGGATCAGTTCATCAAGGACTGCATCCCGTGGGTGGGACCCCACAGCACAGGGGACGAGAGTGACCGAGAAGGAGCGGCAGAGAAGAAGTGCTGTAGACTGACCATCTGACCATAACCCCCATTCCCCGTTCCCCTGCGCCGCTCGGGGGGAGGAGGTGGAAAAGGGTGGATGGGGGGGGAAGGTGCTTTTGTTTTTTTTTTCCTTTGTTTTCTCACTTCTCTCGCTTGTTAGTTGTAG
Source organism: Aythya marila (assembly GCF_965140915.1). Classification (NCBI taxonomy): domain Eukaryota; kingdom Metazoa; phylum Chordata; class Aves; order Anseriformes; family Anatidae; genus Aythya; species Aythya marila. The sequence goes on along the minus strand of NC_139043.1, from coordinate 100,892,691 downwards.
GCAATAAATCTTACTATCTCCTTATGCCGAGTCTGTTTTGCCCGTTACAATAATTATTGCGTGATTTTCTCGTCCTTATCTCAATCCTTGAGCCCTTTTCACATATTTTCTCCCCATTCCTCTTTGAGGAGGGGGAGTGAGAGAGCGGCTGTGGTGGAGCTCGGCTGCCCACTCGAGCGGAACCACGACATCTGTACATCCACTATTAAAGAGTGTTAAGCAGCAGGGGCAAAATCCTGACTAAGTCAGTGGCAAAATTCCCACTGAGTTAAGAAATTCCAGGATCTTACTCTCAATTTTTATTTCTGTTGCCTTTGCCTATGTAGAAATAGGCATAAAGCTGAATGAGCTAATTAAGTCTAGCAAAGACTATAACAAATAAAATGTAATTGATGAGTTACAGGAGATTTAGGAATGTATAATGATGACCATTCTTATATGTTGAATATGTATACTAGTTTCTCAGCTTTTCTTAAAATGATGTGTGTGAGAAGATGGCTGCACAGGTAGGCTTCACATCCTATTCAGGTTTTCTGATCTAGGCAATGTCCCAGTAGCAGTTGCTATTTTGTTTTCTCTTGCTGTGTTTTTTTCTGCATCAAAAGTTTATCAGCTGCAAATGGCCTACCAAGGGAAACAAGAGAGAGAGGATGAAAGGAAGCAGTGGAGAAGGCCAGTGGTAAGTATTGCATTGTTCCATCTTTTGATTTATATATAAGAACACCTTCCACCAATCTTTACCTGCATTGGAAGAAAATACGGTTTTAATTCTGCCCTAAAAATGTTGAAGTAATTTTGCCAGCATGTTGTTTGTGTCAAACATTTCACAGACTCAGAGTATGTATGCAGTTTAAAAACTTTCTAATAGCAATAAAAAGACATATTTTTGCTTTCATTATCTTTTTTGTATTGTTCAAGTAAGAGGTATGGATTTTTATGAATCTGTACTTAATTTCTTTTTCTATTTAAATAAAACAAATAATTCTACCACATTCCTAATAAAATATTACATTGAATTTATGTTACTACGTAGTGGTCTGCCTCAGATCCCTCAGATCAGTATTGCATAACAGTTTGTGCAACTGTTTTTTTTGTTTGTTTGTTTTTGGTGCATCTGTTTTTAAAGCTTTTTTTCCTAGAATCAACCTCAGTATGTCTCTAACTGTTTTTTGTTGTTGTTGTTGTTTGTTTGTTTGTTTGTTTGTTTGTTTCCTTTCTTCACTATGTACATAACTGGAAATTCTGCAAGATTTTTAGAAAATGCATTTTTCAATAATGTAGACAGAGTAAAAATTACTGCTACTAGTGACACTTTCTTGCTATTTCTTTTTATATTAAATATATGTATGTATTTCATTCAGTGAGATTGCTGCTGATGTTGTTGTTACTGAGGTGGGGAGCAATGAAAGAAATGATGCTCCAAGTCTTTTCTTTCTGAATCTAGTTCTTTTATTTATTTTAGTTTTGTTTGAATGTCTTCAAACAGTCAACAGTTGCTTAAGAATTCATTTTAAGTATTTAATTGAATCTTCCTATCATTCAAATTTCTGTAAACCAAGGGAATAAAATGAACCATTTAAAACAAACAAAATAAAGAATTGCAAATGGACAAAGCAAGTTTTACATATCAAAAAATATATTTCTCATTTCTTTCAAACATTATATACACTTTTGATTTTATTGTATATCTCTTCAAACTGCAACCTTACCTTACAATAATTGTCCAGAATAAGTTGTATTTTTTAGAGAAGAATATTAAAATCTTGAAATACAAGACATAAGTTTCATACTCTAGTTCATATATATATGTATACCACTACATATATAGTTCTGTGTATTAAATATGGCCCCCTGAGCTCAAACTTCCCTTTGTTTACTCAGTATTTTAATTATTTTACTGTAGGAATTGTGTAAGTAGTTCTAAGTTGGAAAGCTTTTGCCAAGTGAAACAGTTCAAAATGATGAGCCCTGTTAAAGTATGTTCTACAATATGTTCTAACAGTAAGGGCTGCACAATCCTTTTAAGGTTCAGTATCAGAATAGGAACCTGAACCTGTTTCTCATCTGTATTTCTAAGTTGTTGCTTTTCTGGGGCGGGGGGTCCGTTTCCTGATTGTTCATGGTATAAAACTGAAGGAAAACACAATTTTCTTTTACATTTTATTTTTATGTATGAAAGATAGACTTTGAAATCCCTTATTGGAATAGGAAATCTTACTGAAAGTGCATTACATATACAACCCAGTGTGGGCAACTTTTGGAAAACTCCAGTTTCTTCCTACTTGCCTAGAAGGGCAAAAAAAATGAGTCTAGTACAATTTCAAATACAAACATGCTAGGGAAAAGAAACAGAACTAAGGAGTTTAGAAGTGTTCTTTTGTTTCAACATATTTTGCAGAAGCAAAATCAAAAGAATGCTAAAATAATAATAATAATTAAAAAATAAAAATAAAAATCAGTGAAGCAGGTTATCCTTTCAACCACTGAGAATATGAGAGGGATGGCATTTTACAAATAAAAAGGAAACACAGAGAAGAGCTGATCTCATCATCTTTGGCTATGAAAGGTACCTTTGCAGTCACACCCACTATTAATTTGGAATGGAGACCCCAGCAGAGACAGAGCTGGAAGATACAGAAATCACAGAAAACAGACAAGTTTGTAATTACCTCATGAAAGTGATTATCTCAGATACTCAAAACCACTTGCTACTCCCACTTTGTAATGAGAGGTGAACTATGTGAGTAAGTGGAGAAAAGCCTCTCTGGAAAACCTGGGAAACATTAGAGAGCTCTCAGCAAGCCTTCTGCAAACATCTGTGAGTGACAACAAAGTCTACCTGGCTTTTCAAAAGGCTTTTAACAAGGTATCTCATTAAAGGGACCAGTAGTATAGAAGTTACTACTGCATAGCTCCCACATGAATTGGATAAAACTTCAACTAATTAAATCGTGTATCTTGCCTCTTAGTTTCCTTGTTATGTATCAGAGGCAGTTTGCACCTGAATGTTATTGCATATTGTAGGCACAACATGCTGAGGTACATTTAATTTCATCTGAAAACAGCTGAAATACTTACGAATACTTGAGGTTTTATTTATTTCATAGAATCATTAAGGTTGGAAAAGACTTCCAAGATCATCTAGTCCAACCATCCCCCTACTGCCAATATTACCTACTAAAACATGTCCCTAAGTATCACATCCAACCTTTCCTTAAAAACCCCCAGGGACAGTGACTCCAACACCTCCCGTTCCAATTTACTTATTTTTGTGGAAACAGACATATGTCTATTGCATTTTCATTCACTTTGGGCTTAGTAAAAAATAGAAATCAGAAAGTTTGCAAGGGTGATGATTGCACTGTGTGTTTGTAGCCTTACATCCCTGTGAAATGTTAAAACGTAGTCAAAAATAGCATAGTGAGAAAAATACAGAAGGTATGGTGTAGTGAAACTTTGCTCAGAGTGTAGGTGGTTCTGTAAAACTAAAAGATATGGTTGGGAGACCATTGTAAAGGATCTTTATGCTATCAGAAATGAGTTAAAAACAAAAGCATAATTCATGGCAGAAGTAAAACTAGATCTATCCTAAAGACTAATGGGAATATTTCTACCTCATCCTGGATGGAGAGACAAAATTAAAAGAGATATGGATTAGACTTGTGTATCAGGGGGATTATTTGCAACTTTTTCAGAAAAGCAAGTATCAACAATGCCTATATAAGGAGTGTAGTTTTCAGCTGTTCATTAGTAACATTCTACAGTCTTTATTTGCTGTTCTTCACAGAAGACTTATTCAAATAAGGAATGATGTATCAAACATCATATAACAGTACTATAAAGATTCACTATATTACTAAAAATCATACTTAATAAAAAATGGACTGATTTTAAACTCTTAACATGGCACATGTGTATAAATTTCTATGAACAGGAGCTTTGTTAGCTCATATATGAGCTATAAATTAAAACCCTCTAACATTCACAAAAAGAAAAAAAAGAAAAAAAAAAAACACCCACAAACATTTCAAACTAGAAAACAATCCATTTAATACAGATGACACTAGCTTATATTAGCTTGAGGTAGAATCAAAGCTTCAATAACAGCCTCAAAAATCTGTATGAGAATTTGAGGCAAATGAGAATTTGAGCCAAAATTAGGAAATCACATGGTGAAACTTGAAACTTCCTGCAAAATAGAGACAAAATCTTGTGTAAAGATTCTTTCTGTAAGATTTGTAAAATCTGGTATAATCTTATTTTCATCCAAAATGAAACTAGTATACTTTTTGGAGTACATATTTCAGTATGAAAAGTAACTTAGAGGAATAGATTGTGATTTAGAATAGACTGAGTTTGTTTGGGATGTGCAAGAGTACTGATGTGTGAAGGTAATTTTTTTGGTTCTAATATCTGCATTATCTGCATTGCTGAGACAGACACATGTTTCACTGCTGGTCTTTTTCACTTTATAAAGTTACTGATTTTTATTTATTTATTTATTTATTTATTTTGTATATGTGTGTTTGGCAGATAGAATATATCATTTTTAGAACAGTTAAATTTGTAGTGACTTGCATGTCTTTCCAATAGCTAGCAAGCCTAATTCCTAACTGCAAAGAATGAAATATCCAGAGACTTACTTTATTAAAATACAATAAATAAAAAGAAAAGTCCCCTGATACTACTCAAATACTCATTGAAATTAAAGTTCATAGTCTGATATTCCAGAGAGTGAGAAAACAGAAATCCATAGTCTGAATAATGCTAGTTCTCACTAGTAAATTTGGAACTGAAAATATTTCAGTTCCAAATTTTTCACATGAAATTTTTCATGTGAAAATTTTGGAACTGAATTTTTGAAATTTGAAAATTTTCAAATTTTCATGTGAAAACCTTCTCTTTATTTCCAGTAATAATCTGTTGATTTGTTGCTGAGTGAAATGAATTACATTATTTTTTGAGGTTCTACAAACTCTTACTCCCCTTTGGTCTCTTCATCACTATATGAAGCAGTAGAATAAGATGTGCCACTCAGAGTTTGTCTCTTTATTTACTTTTTTCTTCCATTTTAAAGCAAAATTAAAAATAAAAAACAAGTATGGGGAATCATCTCTAAATGAATCAGTGGTAAAAATTGAGTGGAAAAAATGTGTTTAAATGTGTATAAAATTTGTATTTCACCTATAGAATTTATCTATTTTACATCAAAAACATAACCCATTGATTTTTGCATAAATGACAAAAAAATACATTTAGAAAAAAAAAAAAAAGATTACAAAAGAAAATTTAGAACTGTTAATTATACTTTGTCAAAACAATCAAGAAAATTATTATTCTCAGAGACAATATGCATCTCTCATATCTCCCACTGCAAAATTATATGAATGACTAAAATAAGAATAATCTAAATGAATCCACTCGGAAAGAAATATCTGTTGTTAAATGCATTGAAATATCAGTGGGACAAAGCAAAACTTATTACTAACAGAGTAAGGGTGAGAACCCATACATCTCTTTCTGAAGTGACAACAGACTGCAATATAGGATGAAGAAAGACAAATATTTTAATACATAAAACCATGACATCTTTCCTGATTCTTTCTGAGTTAAGGGCTCCTTAAAATCCTCAGTGCTTCAACTTCTTCCAGAATAAATGGATGTAGTTTAGATATCTCTACCAGCAGGCCTGGAATTTGTTTTCCTTGCTCCCAACTGTACTAAATTGTGTCCTGCCAGCTGTGAGCTGGATGTGGACCTCCGAGGCATCCCTAGGAGCTTGGTACCTTCACACCCTGGAAATCTACACCCACAGAAGCTCTTCAGACAGCACACAGAAAACTTGCTGACAGATTAAGAAGAAAGGCTGTTGTTTCCAGATGAAGTACAGAAATTAAACAGAGAAAATTAAATATGACCAGCACATCAGCTTTTCCAAAGCAAAGCTATGAAACCTTTAATGACTGTGAGTGGTCAAAACCTCAATTATACACAGCCCATGAGAAAAGAATAAAGTCTGTTCAACAGAGCATTTTCTTTTAACACCATGCTCTGGAATTTCACCAGTACTGACAAAAAGAAGCGTTACATACTGAATCACAAACACCTGTGGTACCTTCTTAGAGAGTTTATTATTATTATTATTTTTACCTGAGGTATTGATCATATCCAGACTAATTTTGTCTTGTGAAATCTGTAAAGATCTGAGGGAAATATCCTTTGTTAATTACAATGTATTGACTACATTATTTTAGAAATTAAGAAAGAGGATTTGTAACTCAAAATAAGATATTAAATTAAATAATTTCAAAATGCCAGGATTTAGTCTCTTTAGGATTTGCTTTACAGCCAGTGTTAGTTGTATTTTTTTTATTTCATGTTTTAAGTATGTGTTTTGAAACCTGATGTCACGAGGTGATCCAAGTGACTTCCTCATAATAACATCACTTCTCTTTCTACAAGCTGGAGAAATCTTTTGCACAGAGTATGTGAATTACTAATTTTATGCATGTGAGTTTCCTTCAGTAGGATTAAGCACATCTTTTATTGTTTTACTGAACTGGGCTAGAGGCAGCTTCTTACAGAGTGTATAATGTAGATATGTCAGAAATGTTTGATATACATGTATTTTATATACCATATTCCTGTAAATATTTGAACTACTATCTTTCCTTTTGTTTACATGGCTCAGAGGTTTAATTAATACAAGAGAGTTAATCTGGATTTGCACAAATAGGATAAATATCAAGCATCAAAAAAAATACTTCATTTTTTTTTACTTGTTTGCTTGTTTCTTTTCCTTCTCCATTTCTTTCTTTCTATTTCTTTCTATGGTTCATATTAAACTGTTTGTGAGCCTGATTTTTTTTATTATTATTACTACATGAATCTGTTTCTCCATTTACTCACAATGAGACTGGAATTTAAGAATAATGTATACATATTTGTTTACTCAACTGTCATTATAAAGATCAGCAAATATCTTTCAAGCCCTTTCAAAAAGACCACCAATAAGCTACTAACAGCCAAGAGATGGAGTCAGACAGGCTCATCAAAACACTCCACAGCCTCTCTGGGCAGCCTGTTCTAGTGATCTGTCACTCTCGCAGTAAAGAGCGTGAAAAGTAAAGTGCCCCCTCACATGCAGCCAGAACTTCCTGTGACTCAATTTGTGCCTGTTGCCTCTCCTCCTGAAACTGAGCACAACTGAAAAGACCATGGCTCTTGACACCCTCCCTTCAGATATCTATACTCATCGATGACGTTACCCCTTGGTCTTCTCTTTTCCAAACTAAACAGGTCCAGTTCTCAGCCCATCCTCATACGACAGGTGCTCCAGTCCTCTGATCATCTTAGTAGTTCTCCTTTGGACTTGCTCCAGTAGCTCCATGTCCCTCTTGTACTGGGTAGCCCAGAACTGGACACAGTACTCCAAGTACAGACTTACCAGGGCTGAGTAGAAGGGGAGGATCACCTCCCTTGACCTGCTGGCAACAGTCTTCCGAATGCACCCCGGGATACCGTTGGCCTTCTTGGGCACAAGGATATATTTCTAACTCGTGGTTAACCTGCTGTCCACCAGGACTCCCAGGTCTCTCTGAAAAAATTGCTCTCCAGCAGGTCAACCCCCAGCCTGTACTGATACTTGGGGTTATTTCTCCTGAGGTTAGGACCCTTGTTGAACTTCATGAAGTTCCTCTTGGCCCCTATCTAAAATAAGTTCTGAGTAGTTACATTTAAGTAATACTTACATATATTTTTTAAGATTCTACTCAATTTTATGTCTTTACAAGTGATCAAATGTGCAACTTTTTGGATCATACCTGTGAATATCTGAGTATCTACAGATATGCACTGAGCATTTATTTTCATTAAGTATCTTTCATTAATGCTTGATTAAATCTTCCCATCAGTCTACCTATCTATAGCCAAAAATAATTGGAATGGATTGTGAATAGCTAAATATCTGTATTATTTTATGTATTTATATTTCACTTAAAAAAATTGCCTATGAAATTTATATACCTGTGGATAATTATTGATAGAGTAAATGCTATTCTTATTAGACTTCTAAACTGGTAGTGATTTATTGTTTTCTTAAGGCTGCTATTTGCCTCTTAAATATCAGAGAAGATATTTTCAGTAAGTCAAAAACTAACAGTTGTTTTCCAAATGTACTCCGAAATCAGCTAATGTTCATAGGCTGGACTCAGAAAGCATTGTATTCCACAGCAACATTTTTGTATTATTATTTTGGTTGGTTTGGCTTCAACAGTTTTCAGCTAAAACAAATAATTCCTTTAGGCAATTCTAGTGTTATTCACCCTGTCATAGCTTCTTTTTTTTTTTTTTTTTCTTTTCTTTTTCTTTTCTTTTTAACAAATGTATTTATTTATTTATTTTTCCTCAATGTCGGCACTGTGATCCACATGAGAACTGATGCTAGTGGAGAGAAAGTGAGACTTTTCAGCAATGAAGAGCAGAACCTTAGACCTAAAAGTTGTTGGTAAATTCAAGTGAATATGACTTGGTTGGTCTCTGCCTCTCTTTTCTGCATCTTCTTACCTGTAAACATCAAAACAACCTAGACAAATATCACAAGTTATTGTACATTTATGATATCCTACTTCTTGAAGTTAGTTTTATTGCTTTTCTAAATACTCATTTTCCGTGAATAACAACAACATTTGCTTGTGACAATCCTGACATCCTCAGCACTTAGTCTATGCAAGTGATGGGTGATGCAGTGAATGAATCTGAATTGCAATGATCTCCTTGACTGTTTTGCTCAGTTAAAGTAGAGAGCACAAAACACATTTGCATTAAGCATAGTCTCTCTCAGAAGAAGAAATGAGCATTTGGAATTTGAAAACTGTCAAAAGAATATTTTGTTGAAAGAAAGCCTTTTGATTTTTTGTATGTTTCACTGATGGTTTTTACTAACAAAGTTTCTTTCTGAGAATCCATTTTATACTTTTGAATGTCTTGTCACTTGGGCTTTAAATCTTTCATATTGTCCTTTTCCCTGAAGTTAGAAATTTCAGCTACTGTTGGCTTGGCTGTTAAATTTTACAGCTCATTGATAATAAAATATCAAAGAAACTATTTCATGGCCTTTTAACAATATAGATGGATGGATTCAGATCAGAGAAATTTGGTCATAGAACTTACCTAACATATTCCCTTATTTAACTGATGATAGATCTATTAGCTACAAAATACAGGACTGAAAATTAGTTTTGCACGTTAATCCCAGGTATGTCTTTTTATTTTTCTTCTTTTCCTGTGACTGAAACATTTAAAAGATGCTGCCTCTTAAACCACTGGTCTTACTTTTTTTTTTTTTTTTTTTTTTTTTTTTTTAAGGTATATTACAGGGCTTTATTTATTTATTTATTTCATCCTTTTTAAACAAAAATACTTTAGATTTTTATTTTTACCATACAGCTGTATCTTTTGGACATTTTGAAGCAAGTGGCCTTCACAATTTATTTTATCCTCCATTTAAGTCTAATAATATCTTTTCTCTATGATATATTTCATATATCAGCATGCTGAATATAGGGAAAACAGAATGTATATTGAAATAAATGTGTCTATGACAATTAAGCCATTATCTTTCTGACACCTCAGAACTTTGTGTCCATATTTTAGGAATCAATGCAGCAATATTACTCTAAAAATAAAAATCACTGCCCTCTCTCATCATTTGATTAAAATGACAGAATCAAGGTTAATATTGGTAACATTAGATCCTTAGCACATTTATTCTGGAGGGATTGTAACTTCACTTTGAAGAAATAGTCTCTAAGTAAAATCCAATGAGAAGGTACTTGAAATTAAAAACATTCACACTTTAGCCTTCCAACATGTATGCAGGGGAATTTTAAAGAGAAAATTAAGGATTAATTTATTTCATGTGTTACCTTTGAAGTATTGTGACATCAGCAGGAACAAATGTTCTACTTTCATCTTTCATTGATTTTTTTTTTTTTTTTTTTTTTTTTACATTCAGCATGGCAATAAATATTAACATAAATAAAACAATCTGGAATTTTCCTATCTCTGACATCTTCATAAAGACACACTTTCCAATCTTACCCAATCTTACTTTTTTTTTTCTTTTTTTTTTTTTTTTTTCTTCCTGATGTATTTTAACAAAATATTATATATTGATTTCATTTGGAACAATGTCTAGAAATTTCACCTTTGAGGAACTGACAACTTCCAAATGAAAACATATTTCACTGCAGAAGTACACAGGTCTTCACAGCAGGTAAAATGTAATTTAAAGTACATTATTTGTAAGGTAGTATTCTTCATGTGAGTGAACAAAAATGCCACAGGCACTAGGCCTGTGCATAGTTCTCTTTGAGGTGCAGCTAGTGAAATTAAACTGACCTCTATTCTGTGTTAAGGAACAATGTTTTATGAAGTTGCAAAATTCTTTAGTTAAAAATGCAATGCTAATAAAGGCCACAACTTCTCCAGGCTTCACAAAGAATAACTGATGACACCTTAGTTTTCAAAGTTGTCTTATCAAATACAGATAGATTGCTTAGATATTAAGCAGGTTCCTTCACATAATAAATTTTATATTTGAAACCTGGTAGAAACAGGGTATATTACAAACAAGTGCTAGATGTATGCTAATGAGGGCAGGCAAATGAGAAAATTAAGGAGTTTTCATGACAATCTTGTTGTCTTGCAGTTTAACAAAAAATCTTCCACAGTTTTTTTCCAGAGAATTCATCCTTCCACCTCACCGTTTTGCAACCTTTAGCTGACAATCTTACCATTCTTCAAGAATAGGAGGCAGGATTGCACCAGGTTATCAGAATCCCAAGTGTTGAAGTATGATGAGAAGTATGATGTTCATTGTGAGGTTTTCTTGATCTCTATCTTATCTCTGCTTGGAGCTATTATTATTATTATTATTATTATTATTATTATTATTATTATTATTATTATTATTATTTTATTTTATTTTATTTTATTTTATTTTATTTTATTTTATTTTATTTTATTTTATTTTATTTTATTTTATTTTTTCTCTCTCAACTCCTTTCTAAGTGGAGTTGCTGATTGTCACCTTCTGACTCCCCACCTTAGGGATTACACAGAAAGCTGAAATGGGAGAGCAAACAGGCACTGCTTTTCTTGGCAGCTGTTAGAGCTTTCAAAACAAACAACCTAGATCAGTCTTAGACAAAGCCAAAAAAAAACAGAGATTAGCATTGTCAGATCAATACACAGACCATAGCCTTTGACCAGTGAAGGCAAAATCATATCCAAAATCATATATCCTGGGCCCTTTGTAATTAATCTGCTGCAGATTAATATTTTATTTATTTATTTATGAGACTTCTCATATCCTAATATGGAAGAAAGTTCTGTGCCATGAAAGAGATTTCTTGTATTCTTCTCATTTCTTGTTTTCTGAAACATATTTGAAAAACTGCAAAATTAGTAGATATTTTGACAGATATATTCTTTTGTTTCTTTATTTTATGCAATTTTAAACCTAAAATCACAGCTTAGTCCAAAGGCATGTAAAACAGATAATCAGAGTAAGAAAATAGCTGAATGAGTTCCTCTGCCTACCACTTAAAACAGTGGTGTCTAGAGCCATACTTCAGCATTTTGGATGGTTCCTTGAATCACTTCAAGTTATATATTTCTGTATTTCTTATTCTTGTCAAGTTTTCAAATAGAAAAGGAATTGGCTTCTCAACTAAATAAAGTAATTGAAGGTTTTGGGACTTTCAGAAATCAAAAGAATATTTACCGAAGTTAGTCAGTAGTTTCAGAAACAGCATACAGGGAGAAATCTTTGCTTTGTAACTGGTACCAAATGAATTTTAAAGAAGTGTTGTAAGCATATTACTTTTTGTGTCAGCCCAAATCTGTGTCAGTGCCAAAGGTTCACTGCTTCTGCTTCACAGAAAGTAGAATCCTGTGGATCCCAATTACAGGCTTTTTCCGTAGGCTAGCATCACAGAAACCGAAAATTGGGAGTCACCTACTTTATCTCTGCTTTGAATCTCGTCTTTGAACTACACTAATAAAGGCCATTTTCTGTCATTATTTCTTAACAAGTGTCTGCAGAGTGTAGGAAATTTTTGAAGACAAGTCAGTTTCCTGTAGAGTTAAATAGAATAATTCATCTGCAGAGTCTGTACTGTGAATATAGATGTACACATTTTTTTCTTGGTGCAGCTTGGTGAGAAATGACTGAAACTCAAAGCTTGGTAACCTCATACTAGCTTGACAAGTGCTTTGGGTTTCTATGGTTGCCCAAATTAATTAAAATAAGAAAAAAAAATAGAAAAATGTGTTGAAGACAGCAAAATATTGAACTGTAGTGGATCTTCATCATCATAGCCACTCGGGTCTTTGCCAATATCTGAATGAATCTTTCTCACAAATGTGTTCAAGCTACAGTAATTTAGTATTGCTATGCATCTGTAACTTTTAATTATCTGTTTAATCAGGCTGTGAATAAACTAAAGTAGGTTAATTTGAAAAATCCTACTTGGAGCAAGTGGCTCCTGACAGAGCCAGAACCCTGTGAGATTACAGAAATAAGAAAAGATGGAAAGATGGATACAATATCTGAAAATTGTAATTTTCACATTTGGGTATCCCACAACATCATTTTGCATATATCAACAAACTCACTACTATTATTTGCAATTAATGTGTCACAGTATCACATGCACACACAAAAACATAAAATTGGTGAAAGTCTAGACATGACTGAGAGATATTTATCGTTATGTATCTTTCACAGTCTTGCATTCCAAAAATTTCTCTTGCAAGATAGTCTGCTAACTGAATCTGTGCTGTGCATTTATCTGAACAAGCACTGTATTTTTCTAATACAGTTTATAGCCTTGAGAAGTCCATTATTACACAGCATCTTTTGACTACTTGAAGACTATTTGTATGCATGTCATTAAGACGTAATAATAGCCTGGTGTCTGTAATGTGTATTGTTAATCTTGGTGTTCATTATCTTGACTGCATGCCTCCAGGGACTGATATTTACACTGTTATGGAAATGCTAATTAATTTCTATATTCGAAGTGTCAGCAACTAGCTGACACTCCCCCCAACCCCCCCAAAATAAATAAATAAATAAATAAATTGTACCACTCACATTGTCTTGCAAGAAAACTAAGGAACTAAGAAGATTGTGGGGAAAAAGAAGTTTTCAGAACTGCATGGTGGAGAGGAATACTGAAGTTTAAATCGCTCTGCAGTATGTTTAAATCTACACTATGCTGAGCATACAGTACAGTACAAAATGCTGTGAAGCTCTATTTTTGGATTGAAGACCATCATGCTTTCCAGTCACTTTTCAGGCTGCAGAAATTGAACATGCTTCACTGAATATATCTGTGTGTGACTGTAAATTTATGAATATAAGAAAATGGCTGGGAATGTGTATCAGCTAAATGCCTTCTTCCAGTCTTAGAGACTACTCTCATATTTTTTCAGCTACCACTGGGTATATCAAATAATGATAAAAATCCACCTCAGGGTTGAGATAAATAATCCACTCAAAGTATTGGTGTGTGCAAGTATTTGGGGAATAGGGATTTGTAGTTTTGGGGTATATACATGAATAGCTTCACTGGGCCATTATGCAAAAAATTAATGTTCTTTTTAACCTTGAAAAGACTGGAAATTTGTTATTTCTCACATCACTACAGTTGTATCTTATAGTTTTTCCACAAAGAAAGTTTAGAGTTTGCAAGCCAGGAAGCATACAGATATTTAAAACTCTAGGCTGAAAAGAGAGAAGACAAAAAAAAAGTTTTAAAATATTGAAACAATCTCTCTTGATATTTTACTATCAGATTTGCAAAGAGGATTAGCAGAAACTTTAAAAATAGAGACTTCACAAATGTTGCAAGGTAATCACTATAGAGCTGAGTAACTCCAAATTCCTGGGGTTTGTTATTTATTATAATAACAATATTATTTATTATTTATATTTAAAATATAAATATTTACAATATTTTTATAATAACAATATATGTATAATATTATATTATACATATTTGTAATATGTACAGGAATAACATAGTAATGTACTAGCTTTACTAGCATATATTTGTGATTAGCGAAGATTTGATGTCATGTATATTTTTTTACTCTACTAGATGTAGTGATATACATGAAAATCTCTGTTATGAAAATGAGAAGCAACACATGCGAATTGAAATAATAATGAACACTTCTGATATAAGTTTTATCAAACACAAAACTTACAAGCTATATTCCAAGTTAGTGTATAATACAGCTTGGTTTGCTTTCACCTACATCACCAGGACTGACTTAGGATCCTTCTGGCTAGAAATTTGTTTCTGGTGGTTGGTTTCTTATGAGAATGAAATGCACAGAATGAAATGCATGGATGGGATGTCAGACAAGGTAAATCAAAATTTACTCTCTTCTAAAATGATTCAAAGTCTTGAATATGCAAGTAGCTGTGAAGAAAAGGAATCTAATACCTTTTTTTTTTTTTTCCTAGCTCACAGAAGTGCTCAGTGATGGAAAGGGTTTGATGGAAGACAAATACCAGACGCTCTGCAGTATCAATTCTTGTAACATGTAACAAACTGAGGAAGGTTTAGACTGAGGAAGTTTTTTGGGCATAAAACGGGAAATAATTTTGGGGAACAAACTCATATACTATTTTACAACCCTTTTAAGTGTGACTATAAAATAGTTGCATAAACAGGACCATAATTCATATGTGCATGATTTTCAAATGTACAGAAGTGGAGGTGGGCGCTCAGTTGATACTGCTTTTCACTAAATGACCTTGTGAATATAAAGAAAAAAAAAATGTAATCATCTACAGAAGGTAAAAGTAAGTCCAAATATGTCCTATATGACAGTATAACAAAATAGAAACTAATATGTAACTCATAGACAACTGAAAAAAGAGACAGCTTTTCTCCAGGTACTGTTAGTTTTGAGATACTCTCATAGTATATAATGAAATGCTTTGCTGTGACCTTATCTGTGCAGGAAAGAAAAAAAGTATGTGTGATGTTATGAAAAACCATAAAACGCTACATCATGGAATGCAATAGATATGGACCACATTTGAGTTCTCTACACATAGAAGGTGCCTAATACATTAAATTGAGAGAGGAAAGAAAGACAGGGAGAGAGAAAAAAAAAAAATACAAAAAACTACATAGTGTAATCTGATTCACATGCACTTTAAATGCTACCTCTCCATAGTATATGCAATTCTGGCATCCATTTTTCTGAAATGTTATGTATTATGCATTTTTACTTAGCCCATTTTCTATTGTGTTGGTCCATAATGGAAAGGTTTTACAATAGAATTGATTAATCCAACATAGAGATGCTTTACGAAGAGGTTTTAAGAAACAACAGCTTTACTGAATATAATTTGCAGCTAGGTCTGCTGTTTGCCTTAAGAGGTGCAGTAACTGATTTGTGAAGAAAAAGATTTTCCACAGTTAAAGTTAACGATAGTTTATGATCATTAGTTGAACTTGGTGTCTTGTGTATCTGAGCAATTTTCTCATCTCTGCAAGGTGATGGTGTTATGACAAACTGATAGGATAAAGAACATGAAGAAAATCAAATTTCAAATGCTCATATAATCCTCCAGGTCTCATGTGACTTCAGAAGCTAAGATTGGCTGAAAGTCATCTTCAGTGTTGGCTTTTAATAGGACTTTTATACATGGAGTCTAAAGACACAGTTTTAGTAAGATTAACTGTCCAGACAGTTTGATTTAAAGCTTCTGCTTTACATGAATTCTTTCTCTGACAATTTGCAGTAACTTCTCTGACATTAAACTGTCAGAAAAAAACATTTACACATTTTTTATTGAATCATACAGCTGCATTTGCTTTAATATTTCAGACATCTTGTTTAAAAAGAATTGAACAGTGTAGGGAAAATGCAAAACATAGAGCTTATTGCCACAAGGGAACCTGTGGCAGTTGTTTTTATCCTGTCTTTTAATGTTCAAGATTAGAATGTAACAGGAAGCTTCGAGTGTTTGTTTCACTACAGCTGTATGCATCTAAATCATATTCAGCAGTTGTCACATTTGCAGAACGCTAGATTGAATATGAATGTTCATGATGAAATATAGACAGAAAGGACTGGCTTGGTAGGGCTATGGGGGGACTTGGGAACCTGCCTGTATATGGCTGAGTCATAGATTTTGTAGTAGAAGGAATGAAGTGAAGAAAGTGGTTGGATTTCAGAAGGAGGTTTGCTATGATAACTGAGATTAATAATGGTGACAGACTGTGGTAGTTTTACTCCTGTAGGCATCTGAGCTCCACCACAACCGCCCTCTCACTCCCCCTCCTCAAAGAGGAAGGGGGAGAAAATACAATGCAAAGGGCTCAAGTGTTGAGATAAGGACGGGGAGATCATTCAATTATTGTAATGGGCAAAACAGACTCAGAGTAGGGAGATAGTAAAATGTATTGCCTATTACTAACAGACTAAGTGAGAAACAAAGGAAAGAAACCAAAAACACATTCCCCCTCTCTTCCGCCTCCTCCCCCCGAGCGGTGCAGGTCCAGCCTGGAATCTGCTCTGGCAGGGGTTCTCCACAGGCTGCAGCCTCCTTCAGGGTGGATCCACCTGATCCACTGTGGTCTACTCCACAGGCTGCAGCATGGAAATCTGCTCCGCTGTGGAACATCAGGGCTGCAGGGGGACAACCTACTTCACAACAGGCCACAGAGGAACTTCTGCTCTGGTGTCTGGAGTACCTCCTTCTCGTTCTTCTTCACTGAACTTGGTGTCCGCAAGGCTATTTCTCACTTCTCTCTCTCCCAGCTGCTGTTCCCCAACAGTTTTCCTCTTCTCTTCTCTTCTCTTCTCTTCTCTTCTCTTCTCTTCTCTTCTCTTCTCTTCTCTTCTCTTCTCTTCTCTTCTCTTCTCTTCTCTTCTCTTCTCTTCTCTTCTCTTCTCTTCTCTTCTCTTCTCTTCTCTTCTCTTCTCTTCTCTTCTCTTCTCTTCTCTTCTCTTCTCTTCTCTTCTCTTCTCTTCTCTTCTCTTCTCTTCTCTTCTCTTCTCTTCTCTTCTCTTCTCTTCTCTTCTCTTCTCTTCTCTTCTCTTCTCTTCTCTTCTCTTCTCTTCTCTTCTCTTCTCTTCTCTTCTCTTCTCTCCTCTCCTCTCCTCTCCTCTCCTCTCCCTCTCCTCTCCTCTCCCTCTCCTCTCCTCTCCTCTCCTCTCCTCTCCTCTCCTCTCCTCTCCTCTCCTCTCCTCTCCTCTCCTCTCCTCTCCTCTCCTCTCCTCTCCTCTCCTCTCCTCTCCTCTCCTCTCCTCTCCTCTCCTCTCCTCTCCTCTCCTCTCCTCTCCTCTCCTCTCCTCTCCTCTCCTCTCCTCTCCTCTCCTCTCCTCTCCTCTCCTCTCCTCTCCTCTCCTCTCCTCTCCTCTCCTCTCCTCTCCTCTCCTCTCCTCTCCTCTCCTCTCCTCTCCTCTCCTCTCCTCTCCTCTCCTCTCCTCTCCTCTCCTCTCCTCTCCTCTCCTCTCCTCCTTTCTTTTCTTTTCTTTTCTTTTTTTTTCTTTTTTCCCCTTTCTTAAATATGCTCTCACAGAGGCACAAACAACATCACTTGTTGGCTTGGATCTGGCCAGCTTGGATCTGGCCACTTATCTAACATGGGGCAGCTTCTGGATTCTTCTTGCAGAAGCCACCCCTATGGCCCCCTGCTACCCAAATGTTGCCATGTAAACCCACTACACAGGCACAGTCCTAACTACAAATAGAATACCTAAGAATATAAGGCATAAATGTTGCTCTGTCTAACCCTGAATTCTGCCTCAGACACTTGCAATGGAAAACACTATTTAGGGAGGGTGTGCAAGACTGACCATTTTCTGTGGTCCCTTAGCATCTAGATGTGATATTTTGTGGACAGTCTTTCAGTATTTGTTTTCAAACTTGTCTGCAAATTTCTCTTGTCCCTTTTTGAGCCTGCAGGTATTGCATACCTGTGCAACGTCTTGTGGAACCAAGCTCCAGAAATTCATTACACACTACGTAAAGAAGTAATTTCTTATATCAAGTTTAAACTACTCTCCAACTAGTCTTCTAAAGGGCTTCCTGCTTCTTGTACATTATGATTTGGAGAACACCAGTCCTGCATTCATCTTATCTTTTGTAATAATGATTTTGAATACCTCAGTGGACCATGCTCCCTCTATCCTTTCCTTTCTAAACTGCAACCTACCTACCTATTCTACCTACCCACGTATTCATCCTTGTGAAGCTACCCTTCTCAGTATCTTCTCTACTATCACTGCAGGATGAGGTCACCCTGAATGATGTTGTCATCCTTCCCAAGCTGCACTCTTGAAAGGTCCATAACTCTGTTTGTGTGCATTGCTTTTAGTTAATTGGCTTTCCTGAGTCAGATATTTACGATATGCATTCATAGGGCTCTTCTTATCATAGATGGCTGTTCTTATCATAGAGACTAGTAGCTGCTGGCACAGTTATTAATTGAATATAAGCCTCTTAAGCTAATGCCATCATCAGGGGCTCATGTTCCTGTAGCCAAGTAAATATGATTTTGTCATTACCAGGAGAAAGACATAGACCTATTAACCTGGCATCTTAGGGTTTTTCTGAACTTTTTTTGCCTGAACTGATTTTCACTTGTTTTCATAATTACCTAGTCATTAAGTGGCTCTTTTCCCACCTGTTTTAGCTTAACATCTCTAAATACCTTAAATAGTAAGGGCTTGGTAGACCTAGGTAGTTACTATGACAAAAATGCCCTTTAGGACTTTAAGAGATTTAGGATTGGAAAAGGCAGCTGTGTAATTATAAAAGTTATAAAGGGCTATCTGGGAACCATTGAGAAGAAAGAAGACTGTGTTAAGACAAATATATATATATATATATATATATACACACATATATACACATATATACACATATATACATATATTTATAAGCCCTATGCAAACTCAATGTTGAGAAAAGTGGTACTAACAGAACATCCCATTCCTCCTAGCAAAGATGTTTGTAGGAACCCTTCTTCCTTTCTTTCTGAGGAAGACTGAGACTGTCAACCTTGCACTGGGGAAAGTGCAAAGGTAGGCAAAACACCAGAGAAAAAGGGGAGGTGCTAGGAATTTTCTGAATAGCAACCATGTTAATAAAAAGAATTTTCCATATTAATTAGATAATGTAGACCCTTAGACTATTAATATATTAACTGGACTATTCAGTGTGTAATATTGCTTTCTTGACGTGGATTCCAGCATCAAATAATATTTAGCTTTAATTGGCTTTAATCATTAAGTCTGGCTAGAGCCATGTATATAAAATATGTGTCCACCTTGATCACAAATTCCAAATGAGTCTGACTGTAATTAACTTGTGATATTTGAGTGATACATGACTAGCTCTAACTGGTGGTGTTGTAAGCAGTGTTTGCTGTAGTTTGTAGTTTTAGATTAGTTTTGGAAACAACATTTTGGAAATTGAGTGATTCCTGAAAATCAATTGAATGAGGTATAAATTCTGTTAATATGATTATCCTGCTACATAAAGGGCTCAAAGTTGTGACTAATTAAAATCATATGGCTTACATTTTCACATTTTTGAAAAGCTCTACCCGAGATTAAATTCTATGAAACTATTAATTTTTCAGCTACATTGCAATGCCAGCTCTCTGATGAGTTAAATTAACAAATTGACAGTTATATTAACAAATTGTCTCCTGAAACGGCAGAGCTGATGTATCTCAAGCTTTCTAATTTACAGATGCTTCCTGTAGTTATCTGTTACTCTGACAAGAGTGATATATGTCCAAAGGTTAGTGGTCAAAGATGAAGAAGGAGAAAAAAAAAAAGGAAGAAAGAAAGAACAAAAAAAGAAAAGAAAAGAAAAAAGTATTGCATTAACTTTATATCTTTCTTATTTATGGTTCAATAAACTTCATACTCTGGTGTTCCTTTGCTGTATTGGGAGTATTTATAGTAAACAGTAGAATAAGTATCTTTTGAAATCTCTTACTTCATAAAATACCTTTCCACAGTAACAATATCTTATAAATGTTAGTCACATATACTGTCTTCATGGACATTGAGCCCTCTGATCCATTTTAAGTTGATAAGTGTTGACCATTCTGAATAAATACTAGGATGATGTACCTTTATTTTTGTAGAAAACTAACAAAAACAGTAAAAGTAATAATCAGAAGCACAGCTTACCTACATTGTCAGGCAGATACTGAGCTATTTGGTCTGGAGGCTTTCTGTTATCTGACAGAGTTGTATAGGTGCAAGCAAAGAGGAGTCACAGAAAATATTCAAGAAAATTAATAGGTCTGGTGTAGGACCTAGAGTATCATTTCTGTATTGCAATCTTATTGACAGCTGGACTCCTCAGTAGGGTCTCTCATAGTTTCTGAGTTCCTCTTCACTTAAACAAAGTTTCTGATTGGGCTTTATCAATGTATTTGAATGATTAATGAAGTATTTGACCTAGTTTGACCAAGTTGTAAAGAATCTTGTAGACCAAACTCAATATTAATTTTACAATGAAAAAATGTGACTGTTACCACCAAAATATTCATTTATTAATTACTTATTCATTTATAGTATTTACACACTATGATTATTAGTGCACTGTGATGAATAATATCAAAATCCATTGTCATGGAGTAACCATCTTAAACTAATGGAAATACTGTCCTGATCATCATTCAAAGTTTGTTAGCCCTGTTTACTTTGGCATAAGCATTCTTTTGAATAAGGCATATTTCTATCTGATCTACTATCCTATTGAACATGCCAATGTTTTAACATGTGGTGTGTACATATTGGATTAATTTTCCTACAATTATAATGCAGTCAAGGTTATTAGATTTTGTTGTTGTTGTTGTTATTTTTTAAACTAACAATACACAAAATACAGTACATTGACTCTAAAAAATTATTTATGTCTGAAACACTATTTATATAATATAAAGCATTTTTCTCTATAAAGATTTGGAAGTTGACTGGTATGCTTATATTTTAGTATTTCTTCATTGATCTGGTTGTTGAACTGATTCTTTCTGGAAACTTCAAACCTTTGTTCATTAAAAGTGTGAATTGTGATGGCTTATAAAGCTTTCTGGTTCTACTCAGGTTTATATGTAAATACAGAAGCTAAGGATTACATGGCCTGCCTTGTTTCTCAGACATACATTTCTTTTGAGCTCTTATATATTGAAAGACCTTGTTGGCATTTTCATGTGGAGTAGTTGAAAGGAATGCAAGCTGAAAAACAACCACAACAGCAACAACAAACAGCACACCAAAAACAGTAGCTATTACGATTCTTGTCATTTTTATGTGGAAAAAAAATATCCTTTAATATTTCATAATTAAAATATAAGGTGAGGGCACAGGAATCACAACATACATGTATAAGACAGTCTTTTAGTTGGCTTATGAAGAGCAGAAACTGCCCTGGTAAATCTCTGGGACTATCTTAATTTACTACCTGGAGAGCTCTTCTAATAATAATAATTAGTAAGTTCCTTCTCAAGTGGGATAGGAGTCCAGAGAGCCTATTGTCTTCAACCAGCCCATTGTTTTGTCTGTGCAGACAATACTAGGGATGTTCCTGCACTATTCAGGAAGTTGGTAACTAAGGGTTTCGGGTATGCACATAAACACAACTTTGATACACAGCTTTATTATAACTGTAAATTCAGGGCAAACTGGAATTTCAACATTATATAGTAAATATGCCTTAAATTTCACAGGTCTTGAAACCCCAGTGAATTAGGTTTTCCTTTTGATTAAAGAGATATAGGGGGTTATCTTATTTTCAGAAGTAGAAAATAAATAAATAAATAAATAAATAAACAAATCCATTATTTTCAAGTGAATTACTTATCTTGAAGCTCATTTTTTTTTTTTCTGTTTATTCCACCATTTTTTATCCCTTTTACATTTGAAATGTTTGACCAGAGAGAGTGCATTAAAAGTTCGGTATGATATATGCTAATATTTTGTTATATCTCTTTTCTATTAGTTGTTAGTCAAAAAAAAAAAAAATAAAATAAATAAAAAAAATCCTTCAGTACATCTTTACCTGCTAATATACTGAATAAAAATGTGTTCCTTTAAAATATAAAGTATCTACAATAATCTTACCAATAGGACCCTTTCATTTATTTACTTTGCTACTTCAAGATTTTTATCCTTACATACAGTAAGTCCAATAAAGGACAATGTTTTTAGAAGAAAACAATCACAACTTGAAAAGCAGCCAAATCAAGACTGTGAGGTACTTTTCTATATGATGTAAGGCAATATAAGACAATAAAATATACTATTAGATGTCTAACACTCAAGTTTACATATTCTTTTTGCTGTGTTCCATCTATGTTAAAACAAAAACAAAAAACAAACAAACAAAAAAAAAAACACAAAACAAAAACCAACCAAACAAAAAAAAACATTTACCTTGGATATCTCACTGAAAAAAAAGTGTTTTGTAGCTTGAGTATTTGTCAATGGAAAGAATTTTCCTCTCCCAACTTTGATTTAATTTTAGGAGCCTAGCCTGGTAATTCTGAAGAACTTATTTAGGAAACATGACCCCCAGCACTATCCCCTTCATCTCTTATCTGAGGAACCTAATCCTAGACATTCCACTCATTTACTCATAATAATTTTTGTTATTATTATTATTATTTTAGTAACAAAAATAAGCAAAGTAAAAACTTGGCATATGGGCAACAAGGCATTAGGTTTAGGGAACCAAAATGCAAACTGTATATAGAGAATGGTCATAGAATCATAGAATCATAGAATATCCTGAGCTGGAAGGGACCCTTAAGGATCATCAAGTCCAACTCTTGACACCGCACAGATCTACCCAAAAGTTCAGACCATGTGACTAAGTGCACAGTCCAATCTCTTCTTAAATTCAGACAGGCTCGGTGCAGTGACCACTTCCCTGGGGAGCCTGTTCCAGTGTGCAACCACCCTCTCTGTGAAGAACCCCCTCCTGATGTCCAGCCTAAATTTCCCCTGCCTCAGCTTAACCCCGTTCCTGCGGGTCCCGTCACTGGTGTTAATGGAGAAAAGGTCTCCTGCCTCTCGACACCCCCTTACGAGGAAGTTGTAGACTGTGATGAGGTCTCCCCACAGCCTCCTCTTCTCCAGGCTGAACAGGCCCAGTGACCTCAGCCGTTCTTCGTACGTCTTCCCCTCCAGGCCTTTCACCATCTTCGTAGCCCTCCTCTGGACACTCTCCAACAGTTTCATGTCCTTTTTATACTGTGGTGCCCAGAACTGCACACAGTACTCGAGGTGAGGCCGCACCAGCGCAGAGTAGAGTGGGACAATCACCTCCCTTGACCTACTAGCGATGCCGTGCTTGATGCACCCCAGGACACGGCTGGCCCTCCTGGCTGCCAGGGCACATTGCTGGCTCATATTCAACTTGCTGTCTACCACGACCCCCAGATCCCTCTCTTCTAGGCTGCTCTCCAGCGTCTCATCGCCCAGTCCGTACGTGCAGCCAGGGTTTCCCCGTTCCTGGTGCAGGACCCGGCACTTGCTCTTATTGAACTTCATGCGGTTGGTGATCGCCCAGCTCTCCAACCTATCCAGATCCCTCTGCAAGGTCTTTCCACCCTCATTCGAGTCCACAACTCCTCCAAGTTTGGTGTCATCAGCAAACTTGCTCAAAATACCTTCTATTCCTACATCCAGATTGTTTATAAAAATATTGAAAAGTACCGGCCCTAAAATGGAGCCTTGAGGGACCCCACTGGTGACCGCCCGCCAGCCTGATGCAGCCCCATTTACCATAACCCTTTGGGCCCTGCCCGTTAGCCAATTGCTCACCCATCGTATGATGTTTTTATTTAGCTGTATGGTGGACATTTTGTCCAGTAGGATCCTATGGGAAACCGTGTCAAAAGCCTTGCTGAAGTCCAAAAAAATCACATCAGCTGGTTTCCCTTGGTCCACCATACGGGTGATCTTATCATAAAAGGAAATCAGGTTAGTTAGGCAGGACCTACCCTTTACAAACCCATGCTGGCTGGGACCAATGACTGCTTTGTCCCCCAGGTGCGCCTCAATAAGTTCGAGAACCATCTTCTCCATGATTTTACCAGGCACTGACGTGAGACTGACAGGCCTGTAATTGCTAGGGTCTTCTTTCTGACCCTTCTTGAAAATCGGCACAACATTTGCCAGCTTCCAGTCTACCGGGACCTCTCCAAATTCCCAGGATCTTTGAAAAATAATTGAGAGAGGTTCCGCGATGACGTCCGCCAGCTCTTTCAGCACCCGGGGATGAATCCCATCCGGACCCATGGACTTGTAGGGATCCAGGTGGAGTAGCAAATCCTGCACACATTCAGGGTCGGTTGGGAGTTTGTCATCCCCACCGTCCCGGTCCTCCAGCTCAGGGCACCCTGGGTCCCGAAGCCCATCATCGGCATTGAAGACAGAGGCAAAGAAGGCGTTAAGCGTCTCTGCTTTGCCTATGTCATTGTCTGTGAGGAGACCTTCCCTATCAAGGAGCGGCCCTATGTATTCTTTAGTTCTCCTTTTTCCATTCACATATCTAAAAAAAACCTTTTTATTTTCTCTCACAGACACAGCCAGCTTCAACTCTAGTTGGGCTTTGGCCACACGAACTTTCTCCCTACAAACACGAACAGCATCCCTGTATTCTTTCCATGACACCCGGCCCTCCTTCCAGTAGCGAAACACTCTCTGTTTCCGCCTAATCTCCATTAGAATGTTCCTGGTCAGCCACACCGGCCTCCTGCCCCGCCTGCCTGACTTGCGATATTTAGGAATTGCCTGATCTTGTGCTTCTAGGAGGCATCGCTTAAAGAATGACCAGCACTGGTGGACATCGAGGCCTTCAAGAGCAGTTTCCCAGGGGACCTTGCTGACTAGTTCCCTGAGCAGCCTGAAGTCCGCTTTCCCCATATCTAGGGATGAGGATTTGGTGGCACTTTTCCTTCTGTCACTGTAAATTTTGAACTCAACCACTTCATGGTCGCTATGACCGAGGCGGCCACCAATCACCACATCTCCCACCAGACCCTCTCTGTTTTCTAGCAACAGGTCTAGGAGGGCACCTTTCCTAGTTGGCTCCGTTAGCACCTGCACCAAGAAGTTATCATCTAGGTGCTTCATGAACCTCCTGGACTTGCTCGTGTCAGCCGTGTGGCACTCCCAGTTAACATCTGGCAAGTTGAAGTCCCCCATAAGGACAAGGGGAGTTAATCTCGAGGCCTCTCTTAGTTTTGTAAAGAATAATTTATCGGCGCTATTGTCCTGGCCAGGCGGTCTGTAATAGACTCCCACAACGACATCCCCTTTATTCGTTCGTCCCTTGATCCTTACCCAGAGGCTCTCAACTTTGCCATTGCCGACCTGAAGTTCCACACAGTCCAGCCCCTGCTTCACATACATTGCCACCCCACCACCTCGCCTACCCTGCCTGTCTCTCCTGAAGAGCCTGTAACCATCTATCGCAACACCCCAGTCACAGGACTCATCCCACCAGGTTTCGCTTATGCCGATGATGTCGTAGTTGCGGGACTGGGCCAGGACTTCTAGCTCATCCATTTTATTCCTCATACTGCGTGCGTTCGTGTAGAAGCACTTCAGGTGCATCTCCTTACACTCAGCACCTTGTGGATCTGACCGAAGGACCTCACTGGCACACAGCCCCTCTGATTCTAGCGTTCCATCCCTTAGGTCTTCACCGGCATGCCTGGTTTTAGCCCCTTCCCCCTTCGACTCTAGTTTAAAGCCCTATCTATCAGCCCTGCCAACTCCTGACCAAAGATCCTTACCCCTCTCCGAGAGAGGCGCATCCCATCCGGTGCCATCAGGCCCGGTGTAGCATAGACCTTCCCGTGATCAAAGAACCCAAAATTCTGCCGGTCACACCAGTCTCGAAGCCACGAGTTTATGTGAACAGCACGCCTTTCAGCTTCGATCCCCCCTATCGGAAGGACAGAGGCAAACACAACCTGCGCCCCTGATCCTCTAAGTAGTCGCCCCAAATCCCTAAAGTCTCTTTTGATCGCCTTCGGACTTCTCATTGCTACTTCATCGCTACCAGCCTGAAAGACCAGTAGCGGGTAGTAGTTAGTGGGCCGTACCAGGTGCTTTACTTTCTTGGCAAAGTCTCTCACCCGAGCCCCAGGGAGGCAACAGACTTCTCTGTGGGTTGGGTCCGGTCGGCATATCAGTCCCTCTGTCCCTTTCAGAAGGGAGCCCCCCATAACAATAGCCCTTCTTTCTTTTTTGAAGGATGATGTGGCAATGCGATGTGTAGGTCGTCTTGTCTTAGGCGCCCCCTCCAACTGGGATGGGTTTTTATCTACTTTGTCATTCAGATTGTCTTGTTCTAGTCCTTCATATCGATTATTTAAGGGTAGATGAGAAGGTGAGGTGGGCAGAGAGAGGGCTCGCCTACCACCCCAAATAGGCACCTGCCTCCATTCCCCCCCTTGATCTAGGTCTCCTCCCAATGCCTGGCATGAGGAGGGAACCTCCGTCTTCTGCATAACAGGAGACACCTGTGCTGTGGCAGGCTCGTGATCCTGCCTCAGAGAGGGTAGAGTGCACCTCCACCAGTCAATTTCCCTCTCTGATTCCCTGATGCTCCTGAGCCTGTTCACCTCCTCCCGGAGCTCCGCTACCTGGCTGAGCAGTTCTTCAACCTGGGCACACCTCCCACAGGCATACACACCACTGCTGTCGGAGACCGACAGAAGGCTGGGGCACACTCTGCAGCTCAGGACCTGGACGGCTGCGTGTTTCCCCGAGCCCTCCGTCTGAGTAGCCACACTGGTGACCGTGGCTGGAGATGCCGCACGAGATGCAGAGGCTACGTTTTTCTGCCTGGTCAATACCATGGTCAGGTTCTACGCAAGCAGGTTACAAGCTATATTCACTATATGGTCACTATATTCAAATATAATGGTCACTATATTCAAATAACCATTAAAGAGAAGCATATGTTTGTAGAAGGGCAATCATAACTGTCCTCTTTCCCAGCTGCTGGTATACATAGTAGTGACCTTCCTTTGAATGACCACTTGGATAGCAGGCTCAGAACTTTTTCCATGTTGCATGACCAGTGTGGCTCATGTATAGTCTCTTGGTGATTGTAGTTTTTACTCAGTCTTTTCCCAGATGGAAAAGGTCCAATGTTAATCAAAGTTTCACACTTATATGGTGCCTTGAAGCACCTCAATCCCAATGTTCTTGTTCCTGTTGCACTTTTTCTTTTCCTAATTTATCACTGTAATAACTTATTACTGCATTTATTGTAATTTTTCATCACAGTTTCATGATTTTCATCGATATGGCCAACAGCAGAGCTTGACCTTAACAGATTAGTTGTATCAGTACTTTAGAAAAGTACCACCATGACCAGGAGTAAGAGAGCTAACTCCATACTGGTTAGTGAGAAGTTACATAAGATGTTTAAAGCATTTTATTCATTACCATTGAAGATAATGAACTGAGCTAAAGAAAAATACTAGAACAAAGAGGTTACCAACCTTAATAGAAACAGGTCTGATATAACACTGTACTATGTTATATTTCTACTAACTGTAGTTTGGTAGATGTGTACAGTGAAGCGTTGCACAAAGGAGATTTTTCACTATTTATAACCTAACACATACAAATAATCACAATACATAAACTGTGCTGACTGGTGTATATTGAAAGGTGGAAGTAGACTTCTAGTATTACTCTAAGTTGACAATAAAATCTACTCCAGAGGAAAGAACATTACTTTAAAGAAAAAAAGAGAACAGACAAATCACTTTGGAACCTAAACACCAAAATATGCTTTAACATTTCAGCTTGCTTAATCTTATGGCTATTGACTGCTAAAATGTCCTGCTTCTAATATTTTTTCCTCTCCCCTCTACTTCTTTCTGAGTTTGTTCATTCTTCTGCCTTCCAACTAACACCAACAAGGTAGTTCATGGGCTAAAACTTATGCTTTTTAATCTTAAACTTCCTGTGATAGATACATTCTGTCTGTGTAGAAATCAGAGGAAATGTGAGAGGGAATCCTAACTAATAAATTATCTATAAAGTGTGATGGAATGGGTGAGCAAATGATTCACAACACTTCATGGAGCACAAAACATAGCAGCCACATTGATGTAATTTACTAATAATACTGGTGCATATTTGTTACCCGCGATTGGCATACCACACCAGTAAGTAAAAATTATATATATGAGAAACTGTTGAGTCTATTTCATTCAAAGTCTTCTTTCTGTGCTCTACCCAATAGCTATAAACTAGGCTGGGAGTTAGGGGTTGGGAATATGCACGTAGGTATGTGAAACCACAAATCTAGAAGGAGTGTGAATCTGAGAATATAATGTCTAATGAGGTGCCCCACTGGACCTTCTGTTCACAAACAGAGAAAGACTGGTGGGAGATGTGGTGGTCAGGAGCTGTCTTGGGCAGAGTGACCACGAAATGGTAGAGTTCTCTATTCTTGGTGAAGTCAGGAGGGGGACCAGTAAAACTGCTGTCTTGGACTTCTAGAGGGCAGACTTTGAGCTGTCAGGACACTGGTTGGCAGAGTCCCTTGGGAGGCAGGTTTGAAGGGCAGAGAAGTCCAGGAAGGCTGGGCACTCCTCAGGAAGGAAATCTTAATGGCTTAGGCACATGGAAGCATTAAGCTTTAAAGACAAGCCGGCATGGAAGAAGACTGGCCTGGCTGAACAGAGAGTTGTGGCTAGAGATTAGGAAAAAAAAAAAAAGAGGTTTATGATCTTTGGAAAAGAGGGCAGGCCACTTATAAGGATTATAAGGATGTTGTAAGGATGTGTAGGGACAAAATTAGAAAGGCCAAAGCTCGTCTGGTGCTCAATATGTCTACTGCTGTTAAAGATAACAGAAATGTTTTTATAAATGCATTAACACGAAGAGGAGGACTAAGGAGAATCTTCATCCTTTACTGGATTCAGGGGGAAATTTAGTGATGAGAGATGAGGAAAAGGCTGAGGTGCTTAATGCCTTCTTTGCCTCAGTCTTTAGCAGCAAGACCAGTTGTTCTCTAGATACCCACTATATAGATATTAAACTGGGTTGGATTGTCTCATACAGAACAAATATGTTTATTTCATATAAAGTTCAATATCAGGATATTATAAACAGCTCTCCATTATTAAAACACACACATATTCTCCATAGGAACCACGGTTTAGGTGTATTACAAATATCAATGCATTTTCTCACAGTCCCAATTAATTGCTATGTACTGGGACTTTTTGAGTTCTTATAGACCCTTACATGCAGCAATCATTGCATGGGGGAGTTTGAGTGCTCACCTGAAGTCAACAATACCAGAAAAAAAAAAAAAAAAAAGAAAGAAAGAAAAAAAAAAAGAAGAGAGCTGTTGTAAAAAAAATACTCCTACAAATTTGAATCTAGAAATGCATGAGTCAGAAAATGCATCACATAGATATATTCATTCCTTGCTCCCCTTACTCTTATTAGCAGAAAAACTGATAACTAAATGTTGGCTTTGATAAACTAATTGCAGGTGTCTAATCTCAGAGTAAATATAAGAAACAAGTAAATATTCTCTTTTCTTCATGTAATTTGCCTCTCAGTCTGGTTTCTAGTGATTCTCTGAGAAGGAAGAAACATCTACCGTGTGCTAGCTGTTATGTTTTATTTTCAAAATGATGCAAAGAAATGCAATATAAGGACATCCTGTAACATGGTCAGGCAACCACATTGAATATTGTAACAAATATATATATTTATATTTGTTCTGAGCATCCTAATGTATAACAGCTATCTTTCTATGTGGAATACTCATTTGAGAGTTGGAGGTGCCATTATTGCAGCAATAAACCCAGAAAACACTACAAACAGATTTTCAGCAGCTGGTTCCTTATTCCCCCAGAAGTCTCCTGTGGGACAAGGAGCAGAGAAAAAGGGAAAGAGGGCTAATCAGTCATGACTAGCCCTCAGAGAGGGCTGAAACAGGCATGCTGTTTCACCCATTTTTGCTTTCGTATTTTCTGAAAAGGTACAACCCAACCACTTGCCACTAACTATACTGAATGTAGTTTAATGGCTTCAAGGAAGAACAGTCTCCTTTCCCACCTAAAATAACACCAACAAGTTCAGGATTATTACCGTTGCTCTTTAATCAAACCAGAGTCCAAATCTGGAACTCAGTCAAGAATGATGAATAAATGATAATCAAACTGACTGACCAATGGAAGGAAATTTGAATCCTATATTTCAATAGTTTTTCTAGTCGGAAGTGTTTCACCACAGATTGCTTACATCATCTATAGTACTATTTAAGGCTGTCATTACAGAGACCTTGGCAGAAGTCCAGTCCCACAGAACAATAAATATAATTCTTATGTCAGAAAACTAAGAAAATTAACAGAATAGTAAACCAATATTATATTTCCTCTCCTAAACTTGTCATTAATCATTACAGTAAAAAATTAGTCATGCTTCTCATCTGGACAGCTACGAACACTTGAATCTTTTTTTAAAATTCTAACTTTGAGCCATTCTATAATTGCTCTAAGACACTCCAAGGCATATGTCACTGTGCCTCTGAGATGCACATTATCTCACGGTAACACACACCTTGTCATGTATTATTTATTCTGCTAAAGTGTCTTGTAATTTTCATTAACAGTTAGATGCCTAGCTTTAAGAGACAGGAAGATACTTCATTTTAACTGTTGCAGTGATAAAATATCTTCAAACTTTTTATGCAGATAGAAACTTCAGGATATTGGCATCAGAATGTGCCATTCTCACTAACATGCTGCAGAAACTGCTAAACAGATTAAAAACAAACAAACAAACAAAACAAAACAACAAAAAAAAACAAACAAATCAAACAAAAACAAACAAACAAACAAACAAAAAACCTTCCTTCACCAGGAAAGGAGAACAATTCCCTCCCTCCTCCTCCCTCTCCTACTCCCCCCTACACCCCCACCATCTAAGTGAATTATGCTAACATTTCCAATGGCTTCACATACTGTGCTGTCCCCAAGGTCTCATTCTTGTCTTTTTCTTGTGGTTTGACAGATGCAATGTCTGATGTATGACTGTTGACTAACTATAAGCCAAAATTCACTTAGAGAAAAGCAGGTGGGGGAGTGTAACTATGAGGAAAGAAGGTGACAATTAAACCAAAGAGAGTTCATTTCAACTGGGAATTTTATGTCATCACAGAGGTGAATGAAGCAAACCAAAAGAGTCCGGTATTTTAGTAGAGAAATATTGGAAATTGTGGAACAAACACTACATGTATTGCAACTGAAAGCAAACAAAAGATTATTTGAGCTGTAGCTTAGGTACTAAGTGAACTGAAGACCACATTTGTTGTTGTTGTTGTTGTGTTTTTTTTTTTTTTTTTTTTTTTTGGTTGTGCATGTTTGTTTTGTTTTTATACCTTCTTTCTATATTGCCATAGAATGCACTGTGTATTCAAATGTAATTGTAACATTATTAAAGTGAAAGATCCTCTAGGTTTAACTTTTGTTGTCTTTGAAACAGTAAAATAAAATGCAAGAAAAAGGGACTAAACTTAAAATTTTCCACATGACAAAGTAACTTAATAACTTTAGCTTCTTAATTATGTCAGCACTGTATGGAAAAACCTTCTATACAGATAAATTATGGAGCATTACATTAGTTTCCAGTGCAGAACAGCTTCCATCTTGTATATAATTAAACAGATCTGTTCTCAGCCATGCAACCAAAACATGAAGCCATATTCCTGTTCATAACAACAGATGTTGTTTGAAAGAGTTACAGGAACAAAAGTATTCTCAGAATAACTATTGATCTGTGATATCTTCCTAGTAGCCATTTAGCTGATAAACAAATACGCTTTATCTCTATCTCTGTGTATCATTAGAATTACAGTTAAAATCTATTTTATGGCAAGAAATATCTCTGCCACCTAAATACTCTAAAGGGGTGAGAAAATATAATTTTTTCTTTCCCGTAAAACTAACAAACAAACAAACAAACAAAATCAACACAAATATATGGGAATGTAAATATTCTGAGAGTCCACTTTCCATTTTCCTTCATAATCTGTATTTGAAAGCTGTCCCATTGATAGATTTACTTTGGTGGCAGAAAAACAGTCATATTTTGCAATAATAGTATTTAGAACTTAAGTTTAATTGTTCATTCAGAAAATTATACCTATACATTCCTTATCTATGCAAATGAGATTAAAGAAATGCAAAATTGCATTTAAAATAATTAAATTAAATTAAATTGCACTTAAAATAATTAAATATTATTTAGTTTCTTTTACTATTTATTATTTCTTTTTCTAGAGAGGAATAGCATAATGATAAGTTATTTGGTAGCTGGAAATCATCAGTCATATTTAAAAGCTTTAAAAGGGGAAATATTAGTAACATGTTAACGTTTACTCTTAAATATCATCTCTCTTGAGGATTTACATTCATGTACTTCTGTGGTGCTTTCACACTGATGGGTAGCTGAATTCCACCACAACTGCTCTCTCACTCCACTCCTTAAAGAAAAATGGGCAAAAAATACAATGAAATAGGGCTCAAGGGTTGAGATAAATACAGGGAGAGATAAACACTGGACAATTACTGTTGTAGGCAAACCAGACTTATCATGGGGAGAATAATATAATATATTGCCTATTGCTAGCAGACCAGAACAGTGAGAACTAAAAGCATCCCCATTCCCCCATCCACCCTCTCCTACCTCCTCCTGATGAGCGGTGCAGAGGAACAGGGAATGGGGGTTGTGGCCAGTCCTTAATACCATCTCTGCTGCTCCTTCATGGTCATTGTATGTCCCTAATCCACTGTGGGTTTCATCCCACAGGATGGCATCCTTCCCAAAGTGATACTATGTGGGGTAGGCTTATAATATCAAACAAGTGTTTTATATTATTGCCCCTCAAAATATCCTGTAAAAGGCCTAATATTAACTCTGTAGCATACAAATAAGGCAGCTATGCAATTCAAAGAGGATGTGTAAGTCATATTTTTATATTGCTTAAAGGATAAATATAAGAAGGAATTCATAAAATTTGTTGACAGTATAAAAAAGTGTGTTCAAATATTTATTTCTAATTTCCTGAGCTAGAACTGCCTGTGAAAATAGGATTTTCTGATCTTAATAAAAACTTCACAAATGAGAGAAGAATTCAAAGATAATTAAAATAAAAAATCAGATTAATTTATTTGAACTTTTTTCTCTATGGAAATAAGTTAGGTCACTGATTATTAAAGGAGAAATAACATTCCATGATACAAATGAAAAAAGCAACACTTTTCTTAATCTTGATTTACAGTAATTCAAAAGGCTGTATTCTATGCACAAAGTTGAACTGATGATCTTTTCTTTCATTACTTATGTCTGAGCCCTGTAATGTGCTACAACCTATAATATCATCAGATATCTTTGCAATAGATTATGTGCTTCTATAAAGATTTCTAGACAGTTTTCAAATATCATCCACTTTATCCAGAAGAGACGGATTATTGCATTTCCCTTGGAACAACAAAATTCCAATCTGAGAGAAAGTATGCAGACTGAGATATTCATTATTAACAAATGTTAAGAGTTGGATCTCCTCCTAGGCTTGCACCTGTGGAGTGGATGACTTTTCTGACCTTTTTACATTTTGATGTAATGAAAGTTTGAGCTCTTAACTGTGTGACTGGAACCACCCAACAATTGTAAGACATTTCTATGACTAAAAGGTAGTTAAGAAATAAATTTGCAGGAAAAGAATTTGGGTGGCCTTTTGTTCAGCTTGAAATTACGATAGTTCCCATCAAGTGTTTCTCTATAAAAGGAGGGCATTCAGTCATACATCTTCTCAAAGTTTCTCTTCAGGGATGGTTTTCTTGATATTGTAGTTTGCGGTCCTAATAGCAGAATCTTTTCACGAATGATGTTACATATTTCAAGGGGATGATGAAGAACGTTTTCCTCTTTAAGCTAGACAGTTATGGCAAAAACAACAAGCAAACAAAAATAGCTGACTAAAAACTGCTCAGATTTGTTTCAACTCTGATATTTTTAATATATTTTTTATAGGTTTATAGATGACAAGGAAAGATCTTATATGATGTCCTCTGCATCTCTCTCTCTCTTCTCTATATTTTCAGCCCAACAGTCAGATCTTAATCCTTTAAGGAAATATGCCCTTTGGTATTTCGGAGATTAACGTCTGTTATCACAAACTTGTTTTGAATACAACCCCAGAGATCAACAGGTTAGGAAGCTGCTGAGACATGAAGAGCCACCTTTGTAATATCTATTTTGTATCTGTGGCAGCTGAACTCCACCACAACTGCTCTCTCACTCCCCTCCTCAAATGAAAAAGGTGAGAAAATAGGGCTCAAAGCTTGAGGTAAGGACAGGGAGATCAACAGTTATCACCATGGGCAGAATAGACTCAGCACAGGCATATCAATATAATTTATTGTTTATTACCAACAGACTAGAGCACTGAGAAATTAAAGCAAGCAAGCAAACAAACAAACAAACACCTTTCCCCCATCCACCTTCTTATACATCCTGCCTCTGAGCAGCTCAGGCCAATGGAGAATGGGGGCTGCAGTCAGTTTTCTCCACGGCTCCTTCATGATCACTCTCTGCCCCTGCTGCACATGGGTTCCCTCCCACGGAATGCAGTCCTTCCCAAACTGATCCTGCATGGGCTTCCCACAGACAGCAGCTCTTCAAGAACAATTCCAAAACGGGTCTGTACCACAGGGTCCATCTGTCAGGAGCAAACTGCTCCAGCACAGGTCCCCCATGGGCAGCAGCTCCCCCCAGACCCCCTGCTCCTGTGTGGGCTCCTCTCCACGGGCTGCAGCACTGGCCCGGGGCCTGATCCTGTGGGGGCTCTCCATGGGCCACAGCCTCCTCCAGGCCACATCCACCTGCTCCACTGGGGGCTCCTCCATGGGTGGAGATCTGCTCCATGTGAGACCCATGGGCTGTAGGGGGACAGCCTGCTCCACCAGGGACCTCTCCACAGGCCGCAAGGGGAACTTCTGCTCCATGCCTGGAGCGCTTCCTCCCCCTCCTTCTACACTGACTGCTGGGCTGGTTCTCACTCCTTTCTCTCCCATCTGCTATTGTGTTTTTTTTTTTTTTTTTTTTTGTTTGTTTGTTTGTTTGTTTGTTTTTTCCTTTCCTAAATCTGCTCTTTCAGAGGCCCAACCAGCATCACTCACAGGCTCAGCGGCTCAGCTCTGGCCAGTGGTGGGTCCCTTTAGAGCTGACTGGAGCTGTCTCTTATCTGACATGGGGCAACTGCTGGGCTCTGCTCACAGAGGCCACCCCTGAAGTCCCCTGCTACCAAACTTTTGCCACATAAACTTAATACAATATCACTCTTAAGCTAATGTGATAAAAATGTTCAAAATTTATTTTGAAGGAAATACTTTAAAAGAATTCCAACATAGTGAGATAAAGACATTATTTAAGAACACTTGCTCTAAAAAGATTAATAATAACTATTTGTGTTTGTTTGTTTGTTTTATAATAATGAGAGTATAATAATGAGGGTCTGCACTTGTAAGAGGTCATATCTTACAGTTATTAAAAATTATTTAGGTAGGAATGAGATGTTAGACACTTCTTGCTAAAGAGGGATTCAATATGAGTATAAGTGAGTATGTCAGTATAGATAACAGCATTGCCATGGGAAATATAATATCATTGCAGAGTAGGGAAAGTATCTGGGAAACTCAGAGAGGAAGGTATTTTATGGCTTTGTAATGAGGGCTTGAAGTGAATGTACAGGACTATTTCCAATTTATCTTGAGATGGTAAAGTAAATCTACATTCAAATAATGCCATTAGGGACTTAATATCTTTTTGTCTCTGTACTGGGTCTGGCTGGAATGTTAACTTTCCCGGCAGCAGCCCATACAGTGCCGTACTCTGTACTTGTAGCTGGAACAGCAGTGTTATCACACCAGTGTTGTGTCTACTGCTGAGCAGCAGTGGCACAGCGTTGGGCCTTTCTCTAACCCTCCTAGGGGGTGGGCAAAAAAGTGAGGAGAGAAACATCACTAGGGCAGCTGACCTAAACCAATCAAAGGGATATTCCATACCATGTGGTGTCACACTCAGCAATAAAAGGTGGAAACAGGAAGAAGAGGGGAGGGGTGGGCTCTCGTTGAGAAGACGTCGGTCCTCCTCTCGAACACCGGCTGCGTGCGTTGAGGCCTTGCTTCAAGGACGTGGTCAATCATCGCTCATTTGTGGGAAGTAGAGAGTAATTTCTTTCCTCTGCACTTCCATATAGCTTTCATTTATTTTGTTTGTTTGTTTTCCTCCCTTTTCCCCTTTCCCTTTTATTTTCCCCTTAGTTAAATTGTTTAGTTCATGGTAGTCTTTATTTAATTATTATAATTATTTCCCTTTAATTAAATTATCCTTATCTCAACCCGTGAGTTGTTCTTTGCTTTACTTCTCCCCCTCCTTATCTAAAGGAGGGGGAGTGAGAGAGCGGTTGTGGGGTTTAGCTGCCCAGCACAGTAAAACCACCACAGTCCTTTTTGACGCCCAACGTGGGGCTCGAAGGGTTGAGATAACAATAGAATTGATTAAACGCATACAACTAACACACTTGCTTGCTAGTAACCATGTTCCTTGCCCTGTTAATAATAATGGCTTTGTTCATATGTCATGCAATTCGTGTCATATTCTCCTTTCTCCTATATATCCGATCCGACCAAGTGCTACAATCTGTGTTCACTTTTTTTAATTCGTTGTGCTGCCAAGCACTGACCTTGGTTTTACTCTGGAATTCAGGCTCTGCGCTGTTATCATTTGGGTCCCATGGAAACTATCTTTCAGAGAATATTCAGAACTACACTGCCTTCCTTTTCTCATCTGGACACCAGTTTATTAATAATATCAGGAATGGTACCTTTCCCTTCTTTCACAGTGGGCTAATTACAACAGTTTGGGAGTATTTTGAAGATCCATCTGTAACCCATGTATTGCTATTTCTAATTCTGAATAACAGGTTTCATTTTCTCTCTAAGATTAGTCGATTGTTTAAAAAACTTATTTGGGAATCTGTCCCGAAACAGTCTCGTGGTGAGTGGCACGGTGTGTGGGATGATGTTAGCAGATACCTGTCACGAGTGTCTCCTCCAATAGTTTTGAACTTCACCCCTGAGCAAGTGCTAAATCCTAAAAACTTGGTAGAATGTTTGAGAGTTGTATGTCCTGATCCTGATAATGCCGGAGAACAACAGCTTGCAGCATTGTGCTGGGTCCTGGTTTATTCCTATCAAACACTGTTTAACATCATCCAGCAACTTGAAGAGAGGGAGGAAGTCTCTGAATCTGATGACCAAGTAACACATGCTGTGGCTGACCCAGAGGACCAACCAACTATGGTATCAGTCGCCCCCATAGTCAAGTCAAAACAATGGAAACGGAGGTCAGCTCGTTTAGTAAGGGAAGAAGGCTCTCCTAAGAAGGAGGGAGAAGGGGAATTGGCAGGTACCTCTAAAGCAGAGCCATCACAAAAACAGCAGGAAGACGAGACGGAAATCATAAAGGAATCAGAAATCACTCGATCCTTATCCCTGAGTGAGATGCGAGAAATACGAAAGGATTATGGTCGACGCCCAGGTGAACACATCCTCACTTGGCTGCTCCGATGCTGGGATGCTGGGGCCAGTAGCCTACAATTAGAAGGCAATGAAGCCAAGCAGCTGGGATCCCTCTCTAGAGAAAGGGTAATCGACAAAGTAATCGGGAGAGGAGCACAGGCCCTCAGCCTCTGGAGACGACTCCTGGCAGCTATCAAAGAAAGATATCCCCATAAGGAAGATATTGTATATCACATAGGCAAGTGGACCACTGTGGATAAAGGTCTCCAACATCTGCGGGAATTAGCTGTGCGGGAGATGATTTATAGTGATTTGGACAATGCCCAGACACCTCAAGATCCCGATGAAGTCCAGTGCACAACATCCATGTGGCGTAAATTTGTGCGGAGTGCACCAGCAGCACATGCCAGTACCCTGGCAGCAATTCACTGGGATGAGGGGATGGGACCAACAATGTATGATGTCTCCTGCCAACTTCAAAAATATGAAGACAATCTCTCTGCTCCGCTACAGTCCTGTGTCTCAGCTGTGGAGAAATTGTCTAAAGGACTTGACAAGCTTGTGGAGAAAGTATATTCCCCCTCATCTAGACAGAGTGATACTTCAGCCACTAAGAATCAGCATTCGCCTGCTCAAGAGAGAGAGTACCCAAGACGTACACCACGTGGCACCTTGTGGTTTTATCTGCGTGACCATGGGGAAGATATGAGGAAATGGGATGGTGTACCTACTTCAACCCTAGCTGCTCGGGTACGTGAACTGAAAGGAAATACAGCAGCAAGAAGAGGGGCTCCTAAGAGAAATGCTGCTCCAGTTTCTATTGGGCAGTACCCCAGAGGCAGTAGAAGAGCTGATGTTATTCTTGACCACGATGAAGGGACCTCTACCTCTCATTTGCCAGAATTTGTGCATTTGCAAGAATTAAGTGGCAGACGCTCCAGCCAGGACTAGAGGGGCCCTGCCTCTGGCCAGGTAGAGGAGAGGGATAACCGGATTTATTGGACTGTGTGGATCCGATGGCCTGGAACATCAGAACCACAGGAATACAAAGCTTTAGTGGACACTGGCGCACAATGTACCATAATGCCATCAGGCTACCAAGGGACAGAACTCACCTGTATCTCTGGAGTGACAGGGGGATCCCAACAACTATCTGTACTGGAAGCTGAAGTGAGTCTAACTGGGAATGAGTGGCAAAAGCATCCCATTGTGACTGGCCCAGAGGCTCCGTGCATCCTTGGCATAGACTATCTCAAGAGAGGGTACTTCAAGGATCCAAAAGGATACCGGTGGGCTTTTGGCATAGCTGCTTTGAGCACAGAGAAGATTAGGCAGCTGTCTACCCTGCCTGGCCTTTCAGAAGACCCTTCTGTTGTAGGATTGCTGAAGGTTGAAGAACAACAGGTACCAATTGCTACCACAACGGTGCACCGACGGCAATATCGCACCAACCGAGACTCCCTGATTCCCATCCATGAGTTGGTTCACCGACTGGAGAGTCAGGGAGTAATCAGCAAGACTCGCTCACCCTTTAATAGTCCTATATGGCCAGTACGAAAGTCTAATGGCGAGTGGAGGCTAACAGTGGACTATCGAGGCCTGAATGAAGTCACGCCACCACTGAGTGCTGCAGTGCCAGACATGCTAGAACTTCAGTACGAACTAGAGTCAAAGGCAGCCAAGTGGTATGCCACAATTGATATTGCTAATGCATTTTTCTCCATCCCTTTAGCAGCAGCATGCAGGCCGCAGTTTGCTTTCACTTGGAGGGGCATTCAATACACCTGGAATCGGCTGCCCCAGGGGTGGAAACACAGCCCTACCATTTGCCATGGACTGATCCAGTCTGCACTGGAGCAAGGGGGAGCTCCTGAGCATCTTCAGTACATTGACGACATCCTCGTGTGGGGCAACACAGCAGAAGAAGTTTTTGAGAAAGGGAAGAAAATAATCCAAATTCTCCTGAAAGCTGGTTTTGCCATTAAAAAGAGCAAGGTCAAGGGGCCTACACAGGAAATCCAGTTCTTGGGGGTAAAATGGCAGGATGGACGTCGCCATATTCCAATGGATGTGATCAATAAAATAACAGCAATGTCTCCGCCAACTAGCAAAAAGGAAACGCAAGCTTTCCTAGGCCTCGTGGGATTCTGGAGAATGCATGTGCCAGGCTATAGTCAGCTTGTGAGTCCTCTATATCGAGTGACTCGAAAGAGAAACTATTTTGAGTGGGGCCCTGAGCAACAACAGGCATTTGAACAAATCAAACAAGAAATAGCTCGTGCAGTAGCCCTTGGGCCTGTCCGTACTGGACCAGCTGTGCAAAATATACTGTACACTGCAGCTGGGGAGCATGGGCTCACCTGGAGCCTTTGGCAGAAAACCCCAGAAGAAACTCGAGGTCGACCTCTGGGCTTCTGGAGCCGGGACTATCGAGGATCAGAAGCCAATTACACCCCAACTGAAAAGGAAATACTCACAGCATATGAGGGTGTTCGAACTGCTTCAGAAGTTGTGGGTACAGAGGCACAGCTCCTCTTGGCACCGCGGCTACCTGTGTTACATTGGATGTTCAAAGAGAAAATTCCCACTACACACCATGCAACTGATGCTACATGGAGTAAGTGGATAGCGTTAATTACACAGCGGGCTCGAATGGGAAAATCCAATCGCCCAGGAATCCTGGAAGAGATTATGGACTGGCCGGAAGGCAGAGATTTCGGAGTGCCAACAGAAGAGGTAACCCGTGCTGAAGAGGCACCACCATACAATGAGTTGCCAGAAGACAGAAAGCAGTATGCGTTGTTTACTGACGGATCCTGCCGTGTGATAGGGAGCCATCGGAAATGGAAAGCTGCTGTGTGGAATCCCATACGACGAGTTGCGGAAGCCATGGAAGGGGAAGGTGAGTCGAGTCAGTATGCAGAAGTAAAAGCCATACAACTAGCCCTAGATATTGCCGAAAGAGAAAATTGGCCAGTATTGTATCTTTATACTGACTCATGGATGGTGGCAAATGCTCTGTGGGGGTGGCTGCAGCAATGGAAACAGAGCAACTGGCAGCGCAGAGGTAAGCCTATCTGGGCTGCTACCCTGTGGCAAGATATTGCTGCCCGGGTAGAAAACCTGGATGTTAAAGTACGTCATGTAGATGCCCACATGCCCAAGAGTCGCACTACTGAAGAACATCAGAACAACAAAGAAGTGGATCGAGCTTCGAAAATTGAAGTGGCTCAGGTGGACTTAGACTGGGAACGTAAGGGTGAGCTGTTTGTAGCTCGATGGGCCCATGAAACATCAGGACATCTGGGGAGAGATGCCACTTACAGATGGGCTCGTGATCGAGGGGTGGACTTGACCATTGAGGCCATCACACAGGTTACCCATGAGTGTGAGACCTGTGCTGCAATCAAGAAAGCCATGAAGGTAAAATCTCCCTGGAACAGGGGGAGATGGTTAGGGTTTCAATATGGTGAGGCCTGGCAAATTGACTATATCGGACCACTCCCAAAAACTCGCCAAGGCAAACGGTACATACTCACCATGGTAGAAGCAACTACTGGGTGGCTGGAAACATACCCTGTAAACCATGCCACAGCCCGAAACACTATCTTGGGCCTGGAAAGACAAGTATTGTGGCGTCATGGTACACCAGAGAGAATTGAGTCTGACAATGGGAGTCATTTCCGAAACAATCTTGTTACCTCCTGGGCAAAGAGGCATGGTATTGAGTGGGTGTACCACATCCCTTACCACCCACAAGCCTCTGGGAAGGTTGAGAGGTACAATGGACTGTTAAAGACTATGTTACGAGCATTAGGTGCTGGGACGTGGAAACAATGGGACACAAATCTACCAGAAGCCACTTGGCTAGTTAACAATAGGGGGTCTGACAGCCGTGCTGGTCCTGCCGAAACAAAACCCCTACACACTGTGAAAGGAGCTAAGGTTCCCGTAGTGCATATAGGAAGGTGGATGGGGAAGGCAGTGTGGGTTGCTCCTGCCTCGGGAAGAGGCAAACCCACTCGTGGGATTGTCTTCGCCCAAGGACCAGGGTATACCTGGTGGGTCATGCAAAAGAATGGGGATATCAAGTGTGTGCCTCAAGGAGATTTGACATTGAGAGAAAACTAATCTATAATCTAAGTTATATGTTGTAGGAAGATGCTGTAGGATCAACGACAGGTCAACTTTGCAAGGAGCCGGGCAGTGCAACAAGGACTTGAACTAAGCTGGTGCTGGTGTCCAGACATCCAACTCCGCCTGCCTTGAGTGGCCACTTTGGCAGATGAAGACCTAATCATCAACAGTTCTTATGAACATTTTCCAAGAAAGACCTATGGAATGAAAAGATACATCTGCCTATTAATCCTGTCCTGTTAAATCCTTGTCCTGTTAAAGGACAAGGGATAATGATGAGAATGCTTGTATGCTAAAGTATGGGGATCTGAGTGTGACACAAATGTTATGGAATAAGGGGTGGAAGTTGTACTGGGTCTGGCTGGAATGTTAACTTTCCCGGCAGCAGCCCATACAGTGCCGTACTCTGTACTTGTAGCTGGAACAGCAGTGTTATCACACCAGTGTTGTGTCTACTGCTGAGCAGCAGTGGCACAGCGTTGGGCCTTTCTCTAACCCTCCTAGGGGGTGGGCAAAAAAGTGAGGAGAGAAACATCACTAGGGCAGCTGACCTAAACCAATCAAAGGGATATTCCATACCATGTGGTGTCACACTCAGCAATAAAAGGTGGAAACAGGAAGAAGAGGGGAGGGGTGGGCTCTCGTTGAGAAGACGTCGGTCCTCCTCTCGAACACCGGCTGCGTGCGTTGAGGCCTTGCTTCAAGGACGTGGTCAATCATCGCTCATTTGTGGGAAGTAGAGAGTAATTTCTTTCCTCTGCACTTCCATATAGCTTTCATTTATTTTGTTTGTTTGTTTTCCTCCCTTTTCCCCTTTCCCTTTTATTTTCCCCTTAGTTAAATTGTTTAGTTCATGGTAGTCTTTATTTAATTATTATAATTATTTCCCTTTAATTAAATTATCCTTATCTCAACCCGTGAGTTGTTCTTTGCTTTACTTCTCCCCCTCCTTATCTAAAGGAGGGGGAGTGAGAGAGCGGTTGTGGGGTTTAGCTGCCCAGCACAGTAAAACCACCACAGTCTCTAGTGGGTTGACCTTGGCTAGCAGCCAGATGCTCATCCATTCTTTCTCACTCCCTCTCCCCATGAGGAAAAAGAGGAAGAAAATAAGGTAGGAATAAATAAATAAATAAATAGATAAATAGATAAATAGATAAATAAATAAATAAATAAATCTCATGGGTCAGGATAAAAACAATTTCATAAGGAAATCAAAACCTGTGTAAGAAGCAAGGCAAAAAGAGGAACTCATTTACTACTTCCCATCAGAAGGCAAATATTCAGTGACCTCCTGGAAAGGAGGGTGTCCTGATTTTAGCTGGGATAGAGATAATTTTCTTCCTAGAAGCTGGTACAGTGCTGTGTTTTGGATTTAGGGTGAGACTAATGCGTGATAATACAACAATGTTTTAGTTGTTGCAGAGCAGTGCCTACACCTATACTGCTGTCCTGGTTTCAGTTAGGACAGAGTTAATTTTCTTCCTAGTAGCTGGTAGAATGCTATGTTTTGGCTTAGGATGAGAAGAGTGCTGATAACACCCTCATGTTTTAATTGTTGCAGAGCAGTGCTTACACCAAGCCAAGGATGTTTCATCTTCTTGCTCTGTCCTGCCAATGGGCAGGCTAGGGGTGCAGCAAGAGCTGGGAGGGGACAGACCCAGAACAGCTGACCCAAACTAGCCAAAGGGGTATTCCATACCATCTGACGTCATGCTAAACAATATATAAGGGTGGCTAGCTGGGGGAGGAGGGCCGAACTGCTCGGGGTTAGGCTGGGCATCGGTCAGTGGGTGGTGAGCAATTGCATTGTGCATCACTTGTTTTGTACATATTATTATTAGTAGTACTATTATCATCATTATTGTTGTTATTATTATTGTTATTATTATTTTCCTGTCTTAATAAACTGTCTTTATCTCAACTCACGGGCTTCACTTTCCCATTTCTCTCCCCCATCCCAGAGAGGGAGGGGGGAGGGTGAGCGAACGGCTGTGTGGTGTTTAGCTGCTGGCCGGGTTAAACCATGACAACTATTCTGCAAGAGGGGAGGCTGGGAGTGTACAAGAAGCTGTGAGGAGACACAGCCAGGACAGGTGACACAGGCTGGACAGCAGGTTACTCCATACATGGCTTTATCTGGAATTTCTTATCCACCAAATAGTCCACCCTTCAGAACCATCTCTCTCCAAGTGGAGATAAAGATGTCATGTGGGACTGTGTCAAAGGCCTTCCAGAAATCCAGCTAGATTACATTGGTTTGTCGTCCCTTATTGACTGATGCAGTCATTCCATTGTAGAAGGCCACCAGATGGGTCAAGCACAATTTGCCCTTTGTGAAGCCATGCT
Source organism: Aythya marila (assembly GCF_965140915.1). Taxonomy (NCBI): domain Eukaryota; kingdom Metazoa; phylum Chordata; class Aves; order Anseriformes; family Anatidae; genus Aythya; species Aythya marila. Next base: position 100,848,499 of record NC_139043.1, on the reverse strand, counting down.
GGCTGTCTCCGATCACCTCTTTGTCTTCCATATGGCTTATCATTGCTTCCAGCAAGATCTGTTTCATGATCCTGGTGGATGAAGAGGTGAGACTCACCAGTCTGTACTTCCCTGGCTTTTCATTTCTACTCTGTTTCAAAATAGAAGTGATGTTTCCCTTTTTCCTTTCACAAGGGATGGCTGCCATGACTTTTCAGATACAAAGGAGAGGGACTTGGCAACTACATCAGCCAGTTCCCTCAGGACCCTGGCATTTGTTATCATGTCCCATGGACTTGTAGCTGTTCACTTTCATCAGGTGGTCTCAAACCTGCTCTTTGTTTACAATGGGAGGGACATTTCTCCCCCAGCCACTGCCTACAGGTTCAGAGACTCAAGAGTTGTGGAAGCCTGACTGGCAGTGAAGACTGAGATAAAGATGTTGTTGAGTACCTCAGGCTTTTCCATGTCTGTTGTTACCAGTTCTCCCTTCTCATCCATCAGAAGGGGTACACTCTCCTTGCCCTTTCTCTTTCTGACCAGTGTACCTATAGAATCTCTTCTCATTATTTGGCATCCCTTCCCAAATTAAGTTCCGTTTGTGCCTTGGCTTTCCTGATCCCATCCCTGCTCCTCCAGACAGCATCCCTGTACTCTTCCCAGGCTGCACGTCCCTGCTTTGACTACCTGTGCGTTTAATTCTTATGCCTTGGTTTGACCAGCAGGCTCTTACTCAGCCATCCCAGTTTCCTGTCTTCCCTGCTTGATTTCTTACCCATGGGAATGGAAAGTTCTTGTGCTCTAAGAAAGCACAAGAGTTGCAAGTTCTGATCCGTTCACTTCTTTTTGCATTTGACATCTCTCACCAGATTCAGTTCTAGTTGTGTTTTGGTTTTCCAGACTGTGTCTCTCTAAGTTCGGAGAGTGTTTCCATATTCCTCTCAGATTACCTGTCACTTCATCTACTTTCTGTGTATTTCATTCTTTTGTTTGAGTTTTCTAGAGCTCCTTGTTCACCCATGCTGGCCTCCTGGCATTTTTGGCTGACTTTCTGCTTAGCAGGGTAGAAATTCTTGAGTTTGAAGGAGGGAATCCTTGAATAATATTGAGCTTTCTTGAGCTCCTCTTTCTTCCAGGGCCTTCTCCCTTGGGAATGTATCAAGAAGATTCTTGAAGAGGCTAAAGTTTCTTCTCCTAATATCTAGTGTGGTGATTTTGCTTTTTACTCTCATCCCTCTTCTCAGGATCCTGAACTCCACCATCTTATGCAGAAAACACCACCTAGAAAAGGGTGTCTTCAACGTTCACATCCATAGTAAGCCCCTTCTTTTTGGTGAACATGGGTAGTAGCAGCTCTTCTCATTGGCTTTCCTGTTATTTTGAGGAGGAAGTAATCTTCAATGTCCACCAGCAACCTAGATTGCTTATGCCCTGCTGTGTTGTCCCTACCTCAGATATCAGGATGGTTAAAGTCCACCATAAGCACCCAGCGTCTATGAAAGCAAAACTACTTCTTGCTGTCTGTAGAAGCCATTATCTGCTTGCTGTTCCTGATAAGGCCATAGCATAAACACACAAAACATCATTCATACCTGTCAGACATTTAATTATTATTGATAAACTCAATTGCTTCTTCATCCTCCCTCAGGCAGAGCACCATACATTTCATCTGTGTTCACATGCCAATGGCAACTCCATCTACTTATCTTTCAAGCCTGGTTCTTCCTAAAGAGCTTTCCAAGGAAAGAATGAATCCCAAAATTCTGTCATGGTGTTTGTTTGGGCAAATAAGCTTTAGCTGAATGATTAAGCTGATATAAAGATATGCTTACAGCAGTATTCTGAAGCTTTGCACAGGCACAAAATTTGAAAGCACTAAAAATTAAGACCGAGAACACTAATGGTGGGTATGCTTACCTTTTGCTTTAGAAAGAGCTGTGGGCTGTTGCGTGTTAGTAAGTAGAGTTATAAGATGTATTTTTGTACTTACAGTCTCAAAGGTCTTTTCTTCATGCAACTAATTCCCATATTTTTTCCCTGACAAATGGTAAATACCAAACTATATGTTTCTCCTTTGTAGAGAAAATAGTACATATTTTTCATGTAGACATGAGTCATAATTCTCCACAGTTATGACTGTAGCAAAGTCAGAATACAATTCAATACAGAAATGTTTTTTGAAAAATTGGGCATAATTTCACTGCACAAGAACCATAATATTAATTCCTTATAAAATTAGGAACAGTTTCTTTAGTTTTGAGAGGATTTCCTCATATTCATTTGAAAAAGAAAAAGGAATTACATTATTTCCTTGAATCAGAATGAAAGAATTAACATATTGCAAAGCAGTGAAAGATCTGGGGTCTTTCTCTAAACTAAGAAGGTCTCTAATTAAACTGTTGATCAAGCCATCTATGAAACTATTCTGAGTATTTCTAATATAATTATGAATAACACATAATTCATCTCAAAATTATGACAAACTGAGACTCAATTAACTGTGTGATTAATCAACTTTTTACTGTTTATTTGCAGTCAATAAATACTTTGATTATGTTAGAAAATATATATTGGCATAACTAGAAATGATGATGCCACACAAGTGCAAACCCTCATAAAAGAATATTGAAGCAAGCTCAGTAGTCCTTAGCCTTGTCAATCTAACACCATATTGTTAAATTTATTCAGAAAGAGATTGTTTCAATGACTTACATTAATACAACCCTATCTTTTTACACAATCACAATAAGTTCAATGCTAAGATTAACAGTGTATTTTAGCAAATGCAGAAATGGAGTTTCCTCAACAAGTTTATCAGAGAAACCTGGAAGATTAACTAATGGAATTTAATGATAGATTATATGATTGTATGATCTGGATTCTTTTAAAGTAGGAAATGGTATTGTCATCAGTCAATATTAAGAACACATGCAGCTCTGTAAGATTTACTTGGATTTATTTATTCAAAATCAAATTTCGTCACATGGTCATCGAGCATTTTGTTTTTTATTTATTTATTTATTTATTTATTTATTTTTGTGCAATACAGAACAAATAATTTAGTGACTTTATGAGGTGTTCTTTTTCTACTGAATGTATATGAGTTTGCATAGATAGCAAATCCCATTTTCATGAATGGAATTCCATCAAAATTCCATTAAGTTTCAATTGTCCTTAGCAGTCCTAACTTTTCTAAATAATACTGTACGAACTGATTCAGTTAGGAGGTATGCTCACAGAGCATAACTGAACCCTCCTCATCTTGGCTTCCTTAAAGCCAATAATTCTATTTACAAGGAAATGAATGTGTTAATATTAACTGTGGAAAGCTCATGCCATTTTAGAAATATCAGTATCAGAAGGTTACAGATATGAGTACCAACTGAGACAAATTAAAGACAAAGTTACACAGTTTGTGGTCTACATGACAATAGTTAAGAAATATGAATGCTCAGTTTCATGTCAGTCAGTTTAAAGACCTAATTTCATTACAAACTTCAACACTCATTTTGAGCATTAGGATGTGGAAGTCTAAGATAAAATGTGCTTTGTGTGTATATAGTCATCAGTTTGACTCTATTCTTAGGTATAGAAATTAAAAGTAAGTAACTGAATGAAAAGCTTGACATGAGCCAGAAGTGTCCACTTGCATACCAGAAGGCCAACTATGTACAAAGTCTGCATCAGCAGAGGCATGGTCAGCAGGCTAAGGGAGGTAATTGTCCCTTTCTATTCTGCTTTTGTAGGGCCTCGCTTAGAATCATAGAATTATAGTCATTAAGATTGGAAATGACCTCCAAGATCATCTGGTCCAACCATCACCCTACCACCAATATCACCCACTAAACCATGTCCCTGAGAAACAGATCCAACCATTCCCTAAACACCCCCAGGGACAGTGATGCCACCACGTCCCTGGGAAACGCATTCCAATCCTTCATCCTTCATTCAAATCATCAATAAAGATATTAAAGAGCCCTGACACCGACCCCTAGGGAACACCACTGGTGACCAGTCGCCAGCTGGATTTCACTCCATTCACCACCACTCTCTGGGCTTGACCATCCAGCTAGTTTTTAATCCAGCAAAGAGTGTACCTGTCTAAGCCATGGTCTGCCAGCTTCTCCAGGAGAATACTGTGAGAGACTGTGTCAAAGGCTTTGCTGTAGTCTGGGTAGACTACATCAATAGCCTTTTCCTCATCCACCAGGTGGGTCACCTGGTCATAGAAGGAGATGAGGTTGGTCAGGCAGAATTTGTCTTTAATGAACCCATGCTGACTGGGACTGAGCCACTGGTTGTCCCACACATATTATGCAATTGCATGCAAGATGACCTGTTCTGTCTCCTTTCCTGGCACCGAGGTCTGGCTGACAGGCCAATAGTTCCCGAGGTCCTCCTTATGACCCTTCTTATAGATGGACAACACATTATCAAGTCTCCAGTCATCTAGGACCTCTCTGGATGATCATGACCACTGACAGATGATGGAAAGTGTCTTGGTACTTGGAGTGCTGCATCCAGGTTTGGGGTCCATACCTTTTAGAGCAGGTCCAGAGGAAATGCTACAAAGATGATAAGAGGGCTCGTTCATGGAGATGTTTAAGCCTTTCAGGCATATTGAGGGAAGTGATTGTCCCCTTCCAACTTAGGATATTCTATGATTCTATGATTCACTACTTAAAAAGGGGGCTTATAAAAAAAAAGATGGAAAGTGACTTTTTGTATGGGCAGGTAGAGATAGAACAAGGGGAAGAGTTTTAAACTAAAAAAGTTGAGTTTAGATTAGATATAAGTAAGAAATTCTTCATGGTGAAGATGGTGAAGCACTAGAAGAACAGGTTGCCCAGAAATGTTGTAGATGCCTCCTCCTCTCCCTGTGGAAATGTTCAAGGACAGGTTGGAGATGGGGTCCTGGGCAACCTTATTTAGTGGGTGGTATTCCTACCCATGGCAGGGGGGTTGGAACTAGATGATCTTTTCCAGTCCAAGCCATTCTGTGATTTTATCTACAATTCTATGAATGCTCACCTTATTGTTCAAAATAAGGTAAAATAAGACATATAATTTCATTTCCATGAACATCTGTAGAATTATAACTATAGGTACTGTAAAAAACTGTCTCGGGTATTTTTTCCTCATATTATAGTCCTAAAAGTATTGACTTCAAGTCTATGAATGCCTTATGAGCAACTTCAGTGTAAAATCTGATTAATTTTTGTTTCTGTTTGTGTTTGCAGTCCTATGTTAAGTGCATACTTCCTCTAACATCATACTTGTTTTAGAAATACTTCTGATGATTTTAAAACTGATAAAATCTTACTATGGAAGCAGAAGAAATGAGATCAAAAGAACTGTTCCAACGTCAACCTCTGTGACTTTTTGATAAGAGCATAGTCTTTTGCAACATGTGAGTTATTAAGGAGGAAAAAAAAAGTCTGTCTGTCCATCCCCCCCTCCTCCCCCCACCCCCCCGCCCTTGTTTATGTAGCACAGAATGATTTGCCTCAGAAAGGACTTTTTCTTTGACTCCACTTTGATACCAATGGTTCTTTGCCAGTGTTGGCCATACATGTAACAACAATTATCAGTCATTCAATTTAGCCTGTAATGCAGGCCCCAAATGGAAAATAGTGATAAGAGAATAGGAGAGCATTAGTTTAAAAAGTCCTTCAGTAAAAAAAAAAAAAAAAGCAACATTTTTACAGGTGTGTTCAATAAATCCCATGCTAGAAAATGGAATGTTGAGTACTTACATATCTAGTTTGTCTTTATCACTAGAGACTTCAAACTGCTTTGTCATTCTCATCTTCACACTGTTTAATTGCTTTTGTTCTGAAACTTGTCCTTTCCAACTTCTCCAGTCCCTAGGTGTGTACTGTTGGTCTGTGTCTTAGAAATCTGAAAGATGATAAAAGGGAAAAAAACAACAAAGGAACTTTGGCAACGATCACTGGGAGATATTCTGTTTAAATATAGACTGTACAAACTTTTGAATGTTACCAGAATCAAAAATTGGAAATTAAATGCACTGAACCTAAGAATATGACTGGTTGGTAGAACAAGTGAATTTTCCTTTATGCATAAAGGCAGCCCAGGATGAAAGCAAAGACAAAGAGCCAGACCATTGAACTAAATGATCTGCATGAACAAGCAAAGGACTACTAGAATATGATCAGACAGGTAATAGGAGAGAAATAACAGCTTTATCATTTTGGAAATGATAGTGTTCCCAATCTTTTTATCAATGCATTTATTCAAATATTATTATTTTTTTAAATGATTTTCTCCTTTATTTGTTTATAGTCACTCTGACTTTCTTTATTGTCTCTTTTTTTTTTTTTTAAATTATTATTATGGAGATATAAATGAAGGTACAGCTACTAATGTATTCATAGTGTTGACATGTAACATGTATGTTTTAATCTTCTTTGCTGCTTTTATTCTTCAGAAGCCTCCTAATTCCATATTTCAGAATCTTCAAGAACCCAGGTGTGCTGTATATTCAGACCTCCAACTGATAAAGTTGATGGAAACTGCAGCTTGTCTCAAATACAATTTATCTCAAACTTCTACAGGGTGCCTCAAATGGACGGTTGAACTGAAATTTAATATTAATGTCTGGAAATACTGATACATGCTTTTATGCTTTAATCATGTCAGTGTGCCAGCACTTCCTTGAAGAGATTCAGTGCATATTGATGACCTGAGGTATATGTTCTGACTTTTTTTTTTTTGCACTGACATTGTCCATTCAATTGATCTTACTTGAGGGGATTATCAAGTGTGCTAGAGGCAAGAATTTTCAGTGAATATGAATTGCTGTCTTCCACAGGATTTCTGTAATGTATGAACCACAGATAAAGTATAGAATAATAAGAAAATTATATTTTACAGTTTGTAATCACCAAAAATATAGGTTCAAATATTTTCATTGATATTATTATATGAAGCAGTACAGGTATTACAAGCTAAATCAAAGAGATAAAGCAAAATCATCTGCTCTAGAACAATCTTTCTAAACATCCTATGTGGATGTTATTTACTTAATAAAATGGAAAGTATCTTGGCAGTTTTGTATTGTGTTCCCAAATTCTCATGAAGAGGCTGTTTGGTCTGCTTTTTAGAAAAACACTCCCTGTAGAGTATCAGTGAAAGCATATGTTCAGTAAAAGATGTTTTTTTACAATAAATCTTTAAATAATTTTCTAAGTGAACTTCTTTCACTTAGAAGTTTTTTTCTAAGGAAATTAAAAAAGAAGACAGAGAGAGAGAGAGAAGAAAATACTGTATTCAATTTTAAAAGCCCTTTAAAGTTACCTTGTGAGTGTATATAATCATGAGATGCTTTTTTGAGGGATGATAATTATGTTCTTTATACAGTGTTTTTACTTGAAGTTACTGCAACTAGTCAGACATAAATATCAAAGTGCAGCATTTGTTAGCCCAACTTAGTAAGCTAAAAAGCTAGAAAGCTGGTGACTGTAAGGACAGGCTTGAGCCATCACAGGTACATAATCAACTGTGCGTGATTACATAGGTCTGTCCATAGGATGTATTGATCAAGTTGTCATTACATCAGGAAATGAATGAAGTAGATAACAATAACTCCAGTGCATTTTAATTGAGTATCAACACTGGATGTGAATCAAAATGAAATTCTAAACTGTCCTGGGAAATCGTTTTGTAACACCCAGCCCTCAAGGAGATCTTTCTGTGTCTCCACTTTAGGTGAGAATTTAAAGACAACAAATCCCACCTGTACTCTATATTTCTTCTTTCCTTTTGTGACAGTTAACTCAGAAGATTCACAACTACTTTATATTACAGTGACTTATTGTTCTGCTTCTGAAATTCATCAGTTTAATTATATCCTGAGATATCTCAAGATCATCATACCTGTCATAATTCTTTATTTTTTTTCAGTGTATAAAGTACATGGCACAACACTGCTTAATAGGACATAAATCAAATGAGATAATGTAAAAAAGGAAAAAAATAGAGAAACCAAGAATTAGAAATTAAAAACATTTTATTTTATTTTATTTTATTTTATTTTATTATTTTATTTTATTTTATTTTATTTTATTATTTTATTTTATTTTATTTTATTTTATTTTATTTTATTTTATTTTATTTTATTTTATTTTATTTTATTTTATTTTATTTTATTTTATTTTATTTTATTTTCAGACTCCCGGTATTTCTGAGGTCATCAAGGTAGAAGAGAAAAACATTGGCTTTCTCATAATTTGTCAAGAATATTTAGCTGTGAAGTCCTTTTATTTTTTATTTTTATTTTTGGCTTAGCAACTGAAGGTAAAACATGTATGTTATACATGTTTGGAACTCTTCTGTCACATTTTACTCTTTAACAAAGATGGAGGCATGAACAAAAACCTGAGACCCACAAATCCAAGCCACAGGCTCTATTTTCAGCATCTGCAGGGCTTACCTTCATTTTCAGCTCTGATCTGGCCAGTATGCAATTTATGTCTCTCAACTCTTTGGGAAGAATTAAATTAATGACAATTCTTCTGATCTGTTTCTTTATTCACAAAGTGTTGAGACCAGCCCATAGGTTCCCTTCCCTTCCCTTCCCTTCCCTTCCCTTCCCTTCCCTTCCCTTCCCTTCCCTTCCCTTCCCTTCCCTTCCCTTCCCTTCCCTTCCCTTCCCTTCCCTTCCCTTCCCTTCCCTTCCCTTCCCTTCCCTTCCCTTCCCTTCCCTTCCCTTCCCTTCCCTTCCCTTCCCTTCCCTTCCCTTCCCTTCCCTTCCCTTCCCTTCCCTTCCCTTCCCTTCCCTTCCCTTCCCTTCCCTTCCCCAGTAACTAGTCTAGTTACAATGTCCAGTTGTGTCCTACTAAGATTTTTGAGTCTAAAACATGACCGAACATTACAAACAGCAGGATACAAGCTGGACAAGCAGGACATCCTAATATTAGATACTGCCATTAAAATAACTGTGAATTACCTGTGTAACCTTATTTTTTTTTCTGATCTCTGCTCACTTTTTAGCATTTCTAATGCTGTTTGGCATCTCTGTAGTTGCAGAATATCAAACTAAAACAAACAAACAAAAAGTCATCTTATTAGTAATTGTAAATCTATGATAAATCTTGATTTTTCTTTGAAAATTCAAGGAAAATAAAAACCATTTCTTACATTTTAAAGACAATGGTGGTATTTCCATTAATTTCCAAACTCATCACCACCATTAGCAGCGGCTTGTTATACCGTTTTTTGTTTGTTTGTTTGTTTGTTTTTGTTTTGTTTATTTGTTTCTTTGTGTGTTTTTTCTGAAGAAAATAATGAAATCTTTTTGCTCTTTCTTCACCAACAGGATCTTCTTGGACAGGGTATAACAAAATTAGTTGGTCTTTTGTAAATGAATATTGAATGAAATGAATTCAGCTGCAGAAATTAAAAGATTCTACTCCAAATGGAGAATATTTACATTTTACTACCTACCATGAATGCTTCTGTAGTTATAAAAAATATAGTTTTTTTTTTTTTTGCTATTTTTTTTTTTTTTTTTTTTTTGGGGGGGGGAGGGGAGTAAAGTGAGAGGTAATATGTTATGTACAAAATGTGCACCAGAAAACTCATTTTGCAGAAATACAGATCGAACAGTGGCATCATACTGTAGGACTAGGAGTCATAAATGAGACAAGCTCAGATCTGTAATCTAAAATGTTAAAATTTTACCAGGTCAAGACACCTTGAAAAGTTAAGGTTTAAAATAAGATTAAAGTAAGTTTGTTGTGGTTCTTGGAGGGGTAGGTTTAACAGAATAAAGACCTACAACACAGGAAGATCAAATAGCTTTTGGTCCTAAAACCTCTAAACTGTACCTGTAGCTGCAAAGCTAACGAATAACTAAGACCAACAGATAGTATTCTCTCAGGTTTATCATAAACAGGTTATTTATCTGAAAACCACAATTTCATAAAAAGATCATAAAAGATTCTCTTAGATATTGTGACAAGCAGGAACTTGAAGATGACCTATCTTCAGCCCTAAATTACAAATTCTCTGTTTTAAGCCTGTATTTGAGCAATACATATGCAATCATGAAAGGATTAATTGGATTGTGTTTGTTTTGCTTCTAGGAGTAAGAATGACAGGTGTGTTAGCGGGAAGTTGTTGCCGTTGAACCAGTTCACATTCTTCATTCACAACAGTGAATACAGTGAATTAATTCCTTTCTACTTTGTTGTATTAATTTCTTCTAGAGGTGCTGACAAGGGCACTATTTTACTGGGAATGGACATCACAAAGAACTAATCAAAGTTACAAAAGGTAAAAACTGCATAAATAAACATATATCCTCTTAGTCTTATGGTAATCATGTTTTCATAAATATCAGAAGTATATTCAATGAATTTCACCTACACAAAATGAGCCTTATTGTCTTATTATAGTTACTCAACTGCTTTCTTACTTTTCATACAATGAAAATGAGATTCTTTGAGAAGGTGTAGATTACACTGAATTTTTCCTTATGATTCACGGAGTAGGTTTGCATGTAGTTTGTTTTGAATGTTACATATGCCCTTAGAGTAATGCGCTCTGAGAGTCAAATAAATTTGCCTCAGTCACCCCCATCCACTCACATCAGAGGAATAGGGCTTTTGAACTGAACATAAAAAGAGGCTGGGAAATTTAGTAAATATTATCTTTATCTGGCAATAATCAGAAATTGAACTAAAATATTAGCTGATGGTAGATTCACCTGAAATGAATAAAGAAAATTAATGTCACCAACAAGTTATGAGTGCTTAAAAATGGAGTTATAAATCTTGACATAATCTTAAATATTGGATCTCGTTAGAAATGCCCATTGACATACTTTATGTTCTATGTATTTAATATAAATTTGCTATGACTCAGTTTTCAGGTAATGCTCCCAAACAAACTTTGCAGCCATTCTTTCACCAGCTCTGATGATTTAGTTAGAAAGGAACCAGGTTTCCAAGCTGACAAAATATACCACAGGTTCTTGAACCCAGTTTTTGTAATTATTCACAATGGTTAGTAGTTCAATCTATGGCTCTTAAACGTGCTTTTTGAGGGAAGTGCTCATGAAAGGGAGACTAAGTCTCCCTGAATAAATAACAGTTCTCCTGTAATCAAATAAAAGCTGCTTTTTTATACTGTTATTTTCCAAAACAATGCAATGAGAGGTCTAGAGGGGAATTTATATGATATAAATGTGAATGAGTTTGTTTTCACTTTTTTTTTTTTTTTAACTTTTCTGGCACATTGTCTTTCCCTTCCTATGGTAGAATCCCAGAGTGTCTCATAAATTAACAAGACAAAGACAAAGTTATGGACATATTGTCCAGTTTTTTGAATCTCATGACCTTGTATCAGTCTCTGGAAATCTATTGTTTACCTTTTCTCTGAAAACCAGGGACTGTCTTTTGCTAACACAGCTCTCTGAAACAAAGTGGGTGTAACCAGACTTCTGATGACTCTGCTAACCAACAAAATTTCTATACCCTCTTTCAAATATGTCAAATTTTGATAGTCAGCATTTAGTTATTGTAGAGGAATTCTTCCCCCACACATGCGTATGTCCTCCTTCCTATTTAAATTTTGTTCAAATCAATGTGTCTCTTTGAAGTCAATTTGCTTGTGGGCACTATTCACTTGGGCAGAGGAGGAGGGGCAGGGGTAGGTGGATCAATAGAGCTCTCTCATCCGGCTCCATCTTTCTCCAAAAAGTACACTGGATAACTGTTTGAAAATGAGAAAAGAAAGGATAAATGCATTATTCCTTTAGAACTTTGCTTTCTTGTTGTTTTACCCAGTGCAACAGTAAATGATTGTAGCACATCATGCAAAAGTAGATTTTCAATTTGAAACTTCACAAGGCTCTTAACTGTGTACAAAGCCATATAAATAAATAAATAAATAATCTCTCTATTATTATTTTTGTTCTTAATAAAGATAACAGTAATTTACTGCAGATTACTTGTTTTCTTAGAATATTCTACAGATTTCATTAGTATAATTATACAGATCTAGTAATGCAAAACTGTTTTTTGTTTTGTTTTGTTTTGTTTTTTTCTTCCTTCTTAAAACAAAGAAGTAACCCTAAGACTTTGGACATGTGCTTTACTTCCCAATTTCGATGTCATTAAACCAAAGCATTCATAAAAAAGCATGAATGAAGGCAGTGGTACCTTAGAGAAAAATATTTTTCTTTACAAAACAATAGTGCTCTGAATTTTTTAGAGGGTCTGTATCTGATATAAAGTTTATTTTTATTCTCATGACAACACACAGTACAAACAGTAATATATTATGAAGGATTATATGTTGTTACAACTGAATATATATGTATATACATTTCAGTTAAGGGATTAGAGATTGCTGTGATGGGAATGTTTAGAAAACTGATAGGTCAGCTTCAAACTTCAGGAACAAAACTTTAACAGATTCATGTATTAATTAAAAACACACTACAGATTAATTTTTTTTTCCCCCTACATATTTATAACTATTACTGCTGTGTACTCACTACTTACACAGAACTCTTAGTCCTTAAGAATTATGTCTGAAGTTAACAGTGAGTTAAATGTCCTGGAGCTGGATCACATGGTCCTTGGTGGTCCTGAGTTGCTAAGCTCTGGGTGGCTAGGCCAGAGAACATTTATATGAGAACAGTCAGAGAGGAGCCTTGTGTCTTCTTCATCCTTCCACAGTCACTGTTGGTGTTTTACCCTTCTCACTCTCCTTTTCACCACCAAACATTGCTTGTCTTGCCTTTGATTTTGCCATTCATCCTTCTTGGATATTTGGCAGGATGTTGTGCCTATTGATAATCTTTGCTGCTTGCCTTGTTCTTCATCTTGCACCTTGGATGCTTCTCCCTTTAGCTACACCCATCTTTCTTAGATCCCTTAGTGGTCAAAATGCTTTCACTCTTACATAAAATGCTTATACATGGCCTCTGGGTATGCCATCACAGTGTTACTAAGCACTTATGAGCTGATGTTGGTTAGACCATTTTAGTACACATATATTTGTGTTAAAGAGAAACTAGTTTTGAGTGTATCCTGATTATGCTCAGGAGTTACATGTAAGGCAGACAAAGCTCTGCTAAAGATGAAATATCAAGGAAACAGCTAGATCTAGTTGTGGAATATAAGGTGAATTATGTCCTTGAAACACATCTAACTTATATTGTGCATTGAGTTTCCATTACCTAGAAAATGACAAAGTTTTTGTGAAACTTGTCACTATTTGAAAATCTGTAGCTCTGTTTTTAAATGTTCAGCTCATCAATAATTCTTAAATATTCTTAAATATTCTTAAATATTCTACTGCATTCTTAGAATGCAGTAGAAATTAGAGTTAATTTATGTCTCTCAGCAGTTCCAAGAAAGGTACCATGATATATTAGACTATCCAAACACCTTGGACACTTGTGTTTAAAGGAAATTATGCAGCAATTAGTCTATAAGGGCAGAAACAAAAACAGATTTAAAACAAAAACTTTAATAATCAGAAAAGGTATATGAGTATCTCCTTTTATTCTTATTTTGTCACTTGTAGATATATTCTACTATTTAGACTTCATATTATATTCTGATTTTCAGGGGTATAATTTCTGCAATGACAGATCTTAAAACAAAGGATATTTTATAAATAAGACATAATCCTAGTGAAAATTAGACAATAATTATATTTATAGTACAAGATATGAACTGATACAAATAGCAGTCATGGTTTTAGACCGAGGAAGAGCTTTTATAAAGATATGAAAAATACAGCTGTATTGGCTGTCTACAACATTCTGAATTTGGAACACTTTTTCATATTTGACCAGTCTTATGTATTCTAATTATTTGCAATTAAATGAAGTTCACTCTTAATTTGTTATGTTTATTTCTTTTAGCTTTTCTCCTGTACTTCCTAAAAAGAAAGAAATAAACACACACACACCCCTAAAGAAAATATTTTTTTTTACATCGTTTCATTTCTACCGGCAGATAGAGCAAACTGCCAACTATTTGTCCAAGTATATTGTGAAAGAACTTCTGAAAGACTTTCAAGGTTTTGGAATTGATTAGTTCAGATAAAATATGCATATTTATAGTTTTTAATCTAGCCAAAATAATGGGAAGTACTATATATTTCATATGGAGATAGGAATCCAATAAAATAGAAATGTGATTTCGTCTGTTTTCTCAGTTAATTTGCTTATTTGACAGCAGCTAGCATTAAATAATAATAATAATAATAAATAATTCATTATTTAGATGTATAATTATTAAAATCTTTTCTGGAGAAGCTCTAAAAGGGCTTATTAGTTAAGTAAGGTTTATTATAACTGAAGAAAATTACCTATTTTTCTTTTTAAATAGTATTTCTTTAAATGGCATGCAGTTTAGACTAACAGTTAATTGATCATGAAAAAAAAAAAAAATGAGCCTGTTTCTGAGGTAGGGAGTGTGATATAAAATCCACTGATTCCCTGTGTCTCTTCATTTGAACACCTCAATTTAAAGCTATTGTATAAGCCATTGGACTTGAAAGTCTCCCTCTCTCTATGAAGTAGAGGATCCATCCTGTGGGAAAGGAAGAGCTTCTAGTTCATGTACTTCCACATAAGCAACTTTTATTAAAAAGTAAATTCAGTTCAAATATATATTTCTGAGAAGATGAAGAATATACATGTATATATATATACTCATGGAATCATCTGGGTTCAAATTTTGCTAAATTGAATGGTTTGCATCAGACTATGAATGGAAAGCTACCTGGGTGCAAATTCTGCTAGAATTTGGATTTTGTGGATACTTCTAATTGCATTGCTTGCCAGATGCTGGAAGTACATCAGGAAAACTGTCTAAACCAACTTGTAGGCACCCTGGATGTTATACCCAAATGATACTTCTAATAAGGAGCATTGCAGCACTAAAACATACAAATTACCACCTGCTGTGGCATCATTACTGCAAGTACAGAGGTGGTAATTACTGAAATTATAGAAAATAAATATGGAAGTCCTGCTGCTTCCAAATGCCTGCTGATAGGTAGAATGCCTGCTGATATTTTCCTTTTAACATCACTTTTTATTTCCATCTTTAGAAGTAAGCAAACATTGATGAGTGTAGCTGGGGAAGTGGTAGATCAGAATAAGAAGCATATTGCAGAATGTGGTTAGATTCTTACCATTTAATTTTAATGTAAACACAGCTTTGAAGATGAGCATGCAATGAAGTACTGTCCAAACAGAGGAAACTTCCCAGGCTCAGAGAAGACGAATGCCAGTGAAACTTACTAATTTGTGAATTAATAAAATACTTGTAAATAGTGAAATTCAAGTGAAATTTCTAGTTTGTAATCTGAATTAGTTACACCTATGGTAATTTTTTACAGCAGAGGTTCAAAACAAGATAGTTGGGAAGTAGGAGCATTAACTGCATGGCAATATCATCAATGTAGTTACTGTATCAGCTTTACCTCTTGCATTTTGCTGGTCTTGATAACTTGATAAATTATTCTGTGAACTACCCATGATGCAAAATACATTGAAGGGTGTATTCCTTACTGTGAATTACAAAGCTCCTGTCCTCACACAAACCTTTACTATTTGCCTTTCTGTGTACACATTTTACATAAGAACTCATTCAAATTAAAAATATTTATAAGCACTAACTAGATATGTTCAAGGTGAAGCACAAAACTGGAAGAAGATGCAATTTCAACACACTTAGCATTTTGTGTGTGTATTTGTCTAGAGTTTTTGTTCATGAAAAGTGATGAAATAAAATGCAGGTCCCTTCAACATTATTACAAAATTTCAGTTTCTTGAAATTATCTGAACTTTTTTTTTTTCTTTCAGTACAATAATAAACTGTCTTATGGAATTTATCATTTCTTGGGTTTGTCTCCTGTGATGATAACATTTTATAAATTCATATATATTTCTGATGTTGCAAAGTATCGTCTATCACTTAAATCACTGTCTATCATTGGAAATATTTTTTCAGAGCTTCCAAGAGCTAAAGTGCAATAACAAGAAGATACTGTTGGAATTGCATTGATGTAATGTCTGAGCTGCTAATTATTTTGGAAATAATGGAATAGTCTTTCTTGTTAACATAGTATTTATTCCCTGCATCTATATGTCTATTGGATTAAGAAATGCTGAAATATATAGTAATAAAGCCTTATGAAGAGTGTGTTTAATAGTAAAAATTAGCTAGGGAACAAAAGTATCCAACATAACAGAAGTCAATTCAAGTATTTTTCAATACCTGAAAAAGTTCTAGTTTTAATGATAGGCAGAGTAGCAAGGATGTTTTCTTTTGCTCTCAGATGTTTGATGTTTTATGTTGTTTTTTCTTTTCTTTCTTATTTATTTGACAGGTCTCTAATTGCCCAATATGCCCTGTTAGAAATAAACTTCCTACTTCCTACAGACCATTAAGCCTAAATATTTGTCCCTGATGGCATGCCCTCATTCATCCTCTCCCCAGCATTTTCTGCAGTGTCTCAAGTCTCCTGTAATGACTATGGTAGTACCAACTCATTATCAACTTGTTTTGCCCATTCTTTGCTCATTATATTGTTACTGTTTCCCCATAAATGTCCTTGGAATATTAGTTCTCTGTTTTCCCAGCAGAACATTTTTATGTGTGCAGCTGGTGAGCTTCCTTCAGAAAACCTCAAGCTTCCTCTTTGCTGCTGCACTACTCCAACAGTTTATTCCCTATTTTGACATGAAACAAGTACACAAATAAAGGTACTCTGCTGGGGCTGCCTGCTGCCTCTCAACTGGAGATGTAAAAACTCAGCAGGAAAGGAACACCAGCTTCAAATTTCTTTTTGTTGCCCCCAACTGTGCAGGATGTTGCCATGCTGTTAAATCCAGCTGAGTTTCTGGGAGATGTAAATTTGCCAAGATCTGAGGGGGCTATGATCATCCAAGTTCCTGATGCTACATTCCATGGGAAGTCATTCCTGTTCTCATGGCTTGCCAGTCTTGCTGGCTCTGTTCCAGCCCTTCTCATTTATTCTTACTATGACCACTAGATACAATCTCTTTTTTTTTCACTTTCAAAAAAAAAAAAAAAAAAAAAGCCAACCAGCCAACCAAGCAAAAAATAAAAAAAAAAAGACCAAAACCAAAACAGTTTGACTCCAATTTGTTCACATATCTGTCAAAAAAAAATGTCATGTAAGCTGCAGAAACACTTCTTTTCACCAGACCATTTTTATTTTGTTGTCATTGTTGTTGTTTGTTTGTTTGTTTTGCGTCGTTGTTGTTAAGTTTTCAATTTGTATAAAATTATCCCCTAGATCAATGCTTAATATAAAGCATTATTTCTATTAAGCATTTTACTTTGGCACATTTGTAAGTTAAAAATGTTCTTATGTCTGTGCTTTACATAATATGACTAAACTGAAAGGGTTTTTGTTAGACATAGCATGGTAGGATACACGTTATAAGACTAAGAGTGAAAGCTTTGGTCAGCTTTCTCCTTGTAATGAGGTATTTTTATTTTATGGTCCTAAATGATGTCCTAAACAATGGTCCTAAACAATGTTGGAGACCATCTAACTTTCATACCTCTTTTTGAACTGGAAAACAAAGCCAAACAAAAACAAAACAAATTCTTTGTTCAAGCTCCCCTCCCCCCCCATTGTTTGACAAATGCCCTAATAATCACTGATATCTTACAAAGTGACGATTAGTGAGACTCCTCTCTCTGCTCATTCATGTTGTTCTCTGAGTGATTAATTTGCTTCTCTGATAAGGAAACATTTTTATTTATTTCTTTCAGATATATTTATATTCCATTGCACTGAAAGCCAGTGGAAAATCCTTGTGACTTTGGTGAAAATGGAATTTATCCCCATGGCAACAGATTTTGCAGCTATTCGACAAAATTCTGTACAATTTTACAAGTATTTTCTCTTAGATAGAATAGGAAATCAGAATTCTGAGTGTTATTTCTGTATTCTTTGTTAATTTCCTGTATAATTTTTTGTGTCTTTTTTTCTGTGATGCTTTGAAGCCTAAGATAAAAGTCACTGTGAAAAGTGGAATATCTATATCATTATTACCACCATTGCTACTTACACTAGCTTGCACTATAATCTCTCTGTGGGAGTTTTTGACTCCCCCTAAAAAGAAAAAAAGAAAAAAAGAAAAAACAAACAACAACAAAAAAACACCTCACAGACCGATTATACTAAGTAGATTATGTGAACAAGATGTATACTTCATAGTTTTTCACACTGCTTTTGTACTTTTTCATCAATTTGATACAGGAAAACATCTGTTGCTACCTATAACATCTCCTGCCTCTTTCCATAACCAAAGTTTTCTGATCTTCTGGCGTCTATATCCCCCAATGGTATTTTTTATTTTATCTCATCCTTTGTGATTTAATTTCTAATGTCTTGCATGTACTTCCCTCAGTCACTTGCTTATTTTTATTAGATTTTTCATTTTGTTGTCATTTTGTCACAATTTCACCAGCCATCTGGCCTGCTAATTTTCCTCTGATTGTTAGTACTTTCCCCATCATTGCCTCATGTACGTTGGAAAGAAGTGATTACATCCTGCTGTCAGGTTTGAAATTTCTCTTCACCAAGAATACATTTTTCTTTCTCTTGTTGAGCTTTTCTTTATGAAATTGAAGTGATCAGGAAGAATAAGAAAAAAATGCTTTCAAGAAACATCATCAGTTTTATAACTGAAAGAGGGAAAATGTAAGTTAAGTCTAGTTTCAAGACAAAAAGGATAGTAAGTGTGTATTTTACCTCAATAGAAATTAAGTCTCCCTTGCAGAAATCAGCATCCAAGGAAGTAATTTGAAAGGAAGTAATTTGAAACTATCTTTAATATTCAATGTAGAGAAACAGTTATTTTAGGCTGTGAATTAAATTATTTATTTTAAACATCTATGCAAGCATGAGATAACTTATCAACCTGTTCCAGCTAAATATGCAAGGACACTTCTTTACTGTGAGGGTGACAGAGCACTGGAACAGGTTGCCCAGAGAGGTTGTGGAGTCTCGTTCTCTGGAGATATTCAAAACCCACCTGGATGCCATCCTGCACAATGTGATCTAGGTGATCCTGCTTGGCAGGGGGTTTGGACTCAAAGATCTTCAGAGGTCCCTTCCAGCCCCACCTATTCTGTGATTCTGTGATCTGTGTGATTCTGTTTCTCTCTACTGACTATAATAACTGTGTGGACTGTTAGTTTAGATGAAAAAGAATTATACTGCACCAGAAGAACACCATATTCACATTCTGTGTTCAGCTGGGGATACCTTATTGTATTGATGGCTGGTAAGTGTTCAGAGAAGCACTGCAGGAATGGTTACAAACAGGGTCAGGATTTTCAAGGAGAAAGTAACTTAAGGAATTAGTATGGTCTATATGATTTTGTAATCAGACTAAATTACCACAGTAAAGCTTTCTGACTTCTATAGTTTTTGAAGTTATTTATTTGTTTCAGAGATAGCAGCTATTTGGGGTGTCTCAATTTTGGTTTGCTCAGGCATAAACACATTAGTCTTTATTTTAAGAAAGCTGAATAATTACAGTTTCATCTGATGCTCATGGAAAAAAATCTTCAACTGCTTCAAAGTGAGTTTTGAAACCTGAAAGTAAGGAACACCTCAGTCTGCATATATCCCAATATATGTTTTGCTTTCACTGACAGTGAGGACCCTGATTCATTCCCTGAGGCCATCTGGACATTTTCACATGAAGCTTATAATATTCTATATAACAAATTTCAGATTCTTACAAGATGATACCCTTGTTTCCTTCCATTCTCTTAATATAGTCCATTTTAATTGAAGATTTTGATTTTACTTTTGGGGGGAATTCAGAAATCGGTGTGTTCCCACAAAAATCAAATCCCACCGTACGTTCATATGTGGTGCATATTTCAGGCCAGAGACAGTCTGTCCCATGGTTATTTACAAATTAAGTAAATATTAATCAGAATTTGTGACAGGAAAAGATAGAAATCAATGAACTATTGTTCCTTCTTACATGTAGCAGAAAACCACTAAACTTTCATTCTTATAAAATCAGTTGTACCATCTTCCCTGGAATAATGATTTGTAGCCATCTGTGTTGATGTCAATCAGCTAACTACATTTTCCATGGCAGTAAAAACAAAGGACGCTGTTTCCTTCCTTCCTTCCTTCCTTCCTTCCTTCCTTCCTTCCTTCCTTCCTTCCTTCCTTCCTTCCTTCCTTCCTTCCTTCCTTCCTTCCTTCCTTCCTTCCTTCCTTCCTTCCTTCCTTCCTTCCTTCCTTCCTTCCTTCCTTCCTTCCTTCCTTCCTTCCCTCCTTCCTCCCTCCCTCCCTCCCTCCCTCCCTCCCTCCCTCCCTTCCTCCCTTCCTCCCTTCCTCCCTTCCTCCCTTCCTCCCTTCCTCCCTTCCTCCCCCCCTCCCTCCCTGCCTTCCTGCCTTCCTGCCTCTCTTCTTTTCTTTCATTTCTCTTCTTTTTTAGATAGGTATGAGTAAGCTCTATCAATGCAGCAAGCCAGTAGGACCCACACTTGCTCTGACCCAGAAAACACATACCTATGGAACTGTGATTGATTAAGGAAAGCCTATTTAACAGGTTTATTTGCTCAGCCACTGTGCTGACTGCAGTTGTACAACAATTTGTGATCAGAGATGACCCATGGCTTGGATTGTGAAGAGCTTGTGTTCTCTTGGAAAAGCATGACACCTTTCTCTTTGACATAGTTTACACTCTTCACTCCAGCAAGTGACTCAATTTGTTGGGAAACAGTCACAGGACTTATATTGTAACAGATTGGTGTTGACAGGAGGCCAAGAGGGGAGCATTTGCATCCAACTGGTAATGGCTACTCTTCTCATAAAGTGCAAGTGGGAGTAATTACTGTATCTAAGGAGACAAAAAATGGCTTATACAGTTGAACCTGCCTTGTACCACATGCATTGGCTGTTGGTTCTGCTTTAAAATTAAGAAACTGTATTTAATGAAGGGGCAGGATGAAGTTAATTTCTCTAAGCATCCTTTCACTTTAAAATCAAACATACACTTATGAACAAGATTTGGTATCTGTCATTCATAGGTCAGAAGACAAAAAATATATCTTTAACTTGAGCAGACCTTGGGAAACAGGGACAGACAAATCCAGGAGACAGCTGTGATCTGGCTGAAGTTTGTAGGTCATATTACTTAAATTACCATCAAGCACTTACTTTGGCATTTACTTTGATCCTGAGACATAACTGTGATTTGATTGCCACTATAAAACCTGGGTGATCCACCTGAGGATTTGTCACAAGGATTTTGCTGATATTTGAAAGCTATATTAATAATTCTTCAATACATCTTGAGCTGTTGCCATGGATGTTTGTAATGAGATGTGATGACATTCACTCCTAACTTTAATATCATCATCAATAAGTTGCTGCTGCTCCAGACATTCCTATAATGGTATATGTGAAATTGTCTCATGTGCCAGAGGTTGTTTGACTGATTTCAGACTATGTGGTAATTATCATTGTTTGATGGAACAGCTCTTTGCTGTTTAGGTCTATGAAGCTGGAATTGTTTTTATCTTAGGAATATCTCATAACCAATGTAACTCCTCTAGTAAGAGCTGTTTTTCCTCAGTGATTTTCATTGCTGTTCACTTCTTTAAAGAAGTCAAAAAGATATATTTATATATTTGTGTGTGAAATGTCTCAATAGCTGATTCAATCGTCACATTTAAATGATACGGAGCAATGTAAATAAATGAAATGCTAACGTAACCCCAGGGGGAAGGAATGTTCATAGCGTGAACAGAAACATCCTTGACACAACAGATAAATTCCCAGTGGAGATTACTTTATATATATATATTAGTGACTAGACTGTCTGTAATACATTTCCTTTATTCTTCACATTTTACTGATTTTTGTGATGTTGAGATATGAGCTAGGATTTATACTGCTGTTCTTTATCAGTATTTGGAAATCATTCAGTATTCATTTTATGTTACTGAACAGAAATAAGTTTTGATGACATAACATTTCTTTTTAAAATTTGGAGATGTATTTGCTATCCATAACTGTGAATTTTTCAATCCCTTATAGATACTTTTAAAGTAATTTTAAGTAACTCTGAAGGATATTTTTTCCTTAAAGATAAATTTCCTTAAGTGATAGACATATTCTTGCTAGGAAAATAACACAAGTACATATTAGGCACTGTCATTGCCAACTGATGACATTAATGTATATTACTTTGTCATATTGCCACCTTAATTTCCTGTCTCAATACACCCAGGAATGTCTAAATTTTCTAAAGCTGCCTTTACTTTTTTTGTTTTTTAATTTTATCATTTTTTTTTTCTTATTGGTTGCCCTAGCTTTATTTTGCTTTAATTTGCAGTAGAACTGGGGAAAAGCATTAGGAAAAGGAAAGGCATGCTCACAAATTTTTCAAAGACTATATGCTGCTTGACTGGAGTGCCATCTGGACACATGAGATGTCTCAGATGTCTTTGTCTCACAGTTGTTTGTAACTCTTCCTTGAGTCTGAGGGAAGGAGGGAAAAGATAAAGCCTTTTGATAGTCAGGGGATGTGTTGCTGATGTGATGCCAGGATTAGGCAAGTATCAAGAGGAATACTTGTAAAGAGCAGTCAAAGCTCAGCCTTTATGTGCAAAATATGTGAGGACAGTTTATTTATTTATTTATTTATTATTATTATTATTATTGTTATTGTTATTATTAGGACTTGCATCCTTGCATCCACAAAAAGAGAAAAAGAGAATTTGTGATGACTAATGATTTTTAATACAAGGTTAGGTACCTCAGATGTTAAAACAAGAAGTTTTCTATGCTGCCTGTGACTAGATTAAACTCTTTGTTTGTATTTGTTATTTATGTTAGGAAGTATGATACATGGAGGTCAGAAAGAGGTGAAATATTACAGCACAGATTTATACCTAAAGCCTGATTGGTATAAGAGGTCTAACGGGTTAGTGGCAAGTGTGCAGAGGGACCAATAAAAGCTGGGTGGCTGCTTCCATTAGGCAGGTGGCTGCTGAGTTCCTATGCTATAAATTAAGAGAACTCACCTTTAAAAGTCCATTTATCGTGTCTGAATAATGACAAGGTGATCTGTGCAGCTGACTCACTTAGAGAGAGTTTTCAAAGATCCATTCAGAGATTTAAACGAAGTAGATTTGTTTTGGTTTGTTTTTAACTGAGCTAAATTCCTTATGGTAGTTCCTTTCTACAGAACTCTTTAAGCAATGATGAAAGGTACCTATTTATAAAAAAGACCACATTTATAGATTAATGTACTGCTTGAAAATAGGGTTCATAAACAATGAAAACACAGTGAATCTGTGAAATGCAGTATTTATTCAGCAATCTGAATATGAATAAGGAAATTAGATGACAACCTCTAATAATACTGTTTGTTGTGGTTTTGTTTGTTCGTTTATTTAATGGTTTCTTGGATTGTTTTGTTTTGTTTTGTTTTGTTTTTGTTTTTGTTTGTTTGTTTGCTTGTTTCTTTTTGTTTTGTTTTGTTTTCCTCCAGAACTTCAAGCAGAATGTAGGATCTTTGTAAAAATGATTAAGGTCCTCTCACTGTTGACATTTGGTTCTTGAATTGTTTTGCAGTACTGGTGTGTCTGACCTTAATTGCAAACGACCTAAAAATACCATTTGGGGCTATTTTCCTGACACCAGACATAAATTCTGTGAATGAAAATATGAACATTTCTTACACAAATACTGCATTGACTTTCATAGATACTTTTTTGTATCTATAGACATTTTGTGCTAATATTTCAATGCCTGCTTAAAAAGCTATGTGTTTTCCATTCAAATTCACTGTAGTTTTTCTATTTTTAGGTACACTTTAGTAATCTGAGAACAGCATGAGTATACCAGAAAGAGAATCATACTGCATCTATCCTATATGAAGGAAAATATTTTTGCATGTCTATAATTACATTTTCACTTTGAAGCTGATCTCTCTGGCTACTAAACAAATATTTATTTCAAAAGAGAAATAATTTTAATCATAGTAAAAGTAGTTTTGGATGAATTCATAAAACCTTTCAATATTTGGACGTAACATTATTTTAAAACAAATATATCTCTCTATATATATTAATGTCTTAAAATGCTCTATCTAATTTTAAAAGCCAGTTTTGCTACAATAATTCATATTAAATTTTATGCTTTTTAAAATAAAGTCACCTTGAAATTAATTCAGTTAGCTAACTCATAAGGCAGAATCACAGAATCACAGAATTTCTAGGTTGGAAGAGACCTCAAGATCATCGAGTCCAACCTCTGACCTAACGCTAACCGTCCCCACTAAACCATATCCCTAAGCTCTACATCTAAACGTCTTTTAAAGACTTCCAGGGATGGTGACTCCACCACTTCCCTGGGAAGCCTGTTCCAATGTCTAACAACCCTTTTGGTAAAGAAGTTCTTCCTAACATCTAACCTAAAACTCCCCTGGCGCAACTTTAGCCCATTCCCCCTCGTCCTGTCACCAGGCACGTAGGAGAACAGACCAACCCCCACCTCACTACAGCCTCCTTTAAGGTAACTGTAGATAGCGATAAGGTCACCCCTGAGCCTCCTCTTCTCCAGGCTTGTTCAGCCCAGCTCCCTCAGCCGCTCCTCATAGGACTTGTTCTCCAGGCCCCTCACCAGCTTCATTGCCCTTCTCTGGACTTGCTCGAGCACCTCCATGTCCTTCTTGTAGCGAGGGGCCCAAAACTGAACACAGTACTCGAGGTATGGCCTCACCAGAGCCGAGTACAGGGGGACGATCACCAACCCTAGCCCTGCTGGCCACACTGTTTCTTATGCAAGCCAGGATGCTGTTGGCCTTCTTGGCCACATGAGCACAATGCTGGCTCATATTCAGCCGACTATCCACCATCACTCCCAGGTCCTTCTCTGCCTGGCAGCTCTCCAACCACTCATCTCCCAGCCTGTAGCTCTGCTTGGGGTTATTGCGCCCCAGGTGCAGGACCCGGCACTTGGCCTTGTTAAACTTCATGCAGTTGACCTCAGCCCATCGGTGCAGCCTATCCAGATCCTCCTGCAGAGCCTTCCTACCCTCAAGCAGATCGACACACACACCTAACTTGGTGTCATCTGCAAAATTACTGAGGGTGCACTCGATGCCCTCGTCCAGATCATCGATGAAGATATTAAAGAGGACCGGCCCCAGCACCGAGCCCTGGGGAACGCCACTAGTGACTGGCCTCCAACTGGACTTGGCTCCATTCACCATGACTCTTTGGGCCCGACTATCCAGCCAGTTTCTAACCCAACGAAGCGTACGCCAGTCCATGCCAAGAGCAGCCAGTTTCTTGAGGAGAATGCTGTGGGAGACGGTGTCAAAAGCCTTGCTGACGTCAAGGTAGACCACATCCACAGCCTTTCCCTCATCCACCCAGCGCGTCACTTGGTCATAGAAGGAGATCATGTTCGTCAAGCAGGACCTGCCTTTCATAAACCCATGCTGACTGGGCCTGATCGCCTGCTTGCCCTGTAAGTGCTGCGTGATGACTCTCAGGAGAATCTGCTCCATGAGCTTTCCTGGCACTGAGGTCAAACTGACAGGCCTGTAGTTTCCCGGGTCTGCCCTCCGGCCCTTCTTGTAGATGGGCGTCACATTTGCTAGCCGCCAGTCAACTGGGACCTCCCCCGATAGCCAGGACTGCTGATAAATGATGGTAAGCGGCTTGGCCAGCTCCTCTGCCAGTTCTCTCAGTACCCTAGGGTAGATCCCATCCGGCCCCATCGACTTGCGCACATCCAAGTGCCATAGCAGGTCACCAACCAGTTCTTTGTGGATAGTGAGGGCCACATCCTGCTCCCCATCCTCTTCCACCAGCTCAGGGTACTGGGTATCCAGAGAACAACCAGTATTGCCGCTAAAGACTGAGGCAAAGAAGGCATTAAGCACCTCCGCCTTCTCATCTCTTGTAACTAAGTTTCCCCCCGCATCCAGTAAAGGATGGAGATTCTCCTTAGTCCTCCTTTTTGTGTTGATGTATTTATAAAAACGTTTTTTGTTATCTTTAACGGCAGTAGCCAGATTGAGTTCCAGATGAGCTTTGGCCTTCCTAATTTTGTCCCTGCACTGCCTCGCAACATCCTTATAGTCCTCCCTAGTTGCCTGTCCACTTTTTCAAAGATTATAAACCCTCTTTTTTCTCCTAAGCTCAAGCCACAATTCTCTGTTCAGCCAGGCTGGTCTTCTTCCCCGCCAGCTCGCCTTTGGGCACGTGGGGACAGAGCATTCCTGGCAGTTATATTTATTAGTGCAGAGACAGGTTTTGATGGGAAAAAGAAACAGACTTATGCTTATATAGTAGTACAACCCTTCTGTGTACAGGTGACTTTGCTGTACTGAGTAAAGACAATTATGTTTATAGATGTCCTGTCCAAAGTATATTTCCTTGATAATATTCTTAGAGTATGTTATTATCATGTCAAATTAGTAAGGTTGTCATTTTTTATCTTGAACGTTTATTGATATATTTAAAATGAAGTGATTTAATGAAATCATGTATTTTAAGGCAGAACAACGAAATCATATGAAAAAAATGTAGTAATTTCTTGTGCTTCATTACTTTAGCATTCTTGTATATACTTTGCCATATTATCCCCTCCCCTCCCCTCCCCTCCCCTCCCCTCCCCTCCTCTCATCTCTCCTCTGACAGTATATGATTTACAGTAGAAATATGCCTTTCAACTCTACTTCTTTTGCCAGTGTTTTCTATATATATTGATCAAAATATATAATGGCAATGGAGTCATATCCACATTCAGGTGTTTTAGGTTTATGTGGCAAAGTTTTGGTAGTGGAACTGGGGTGTAGGAGTGACCTCAGTGAGCAGAGCCCAGCAGCTGCCCCATTTCAGCTCTGAGCCAGCTCTAGCTGGCTCCAAAAGGACCCACTGCTGGCAAGAGCCAAGCTAATAAGCCATGTTGTTTGCACCTCTGTGAGTGTAGATTTAAGAAAGGGAAAAAACCTTGCTGTGCAACAGCAGCTGGGAGAGAGAAGTGAGAACCAGTCCTGCAGACCCCCAGGTCAGCGAAGAAGGAGGGCAGGAGGTGCTCCAGGCATGCAGCAGAAGTTCCCCTGCGGCCTGTGAAGAGGCCCCTGGTGGAGCAGGCTGTCCCCCTGCAGCCCATGGGTCCCACACGGAACAGATCTCCATGCTGCAGCCCCCCCATGGGTGGAGGAGCCCCCGGTGGAGCAGGTGGATGTGGCCTGGAGGAGGCTGCAGCCCATGCAGAGGCCCCGCAGGCGCAGGCCCCAGGCTGAAGCTGCAGTCCCTGGAGAGGAGCCCACGCAGGAGCAGGGGACTTGGGGAGAGCTGCCAGCAACGTGTCAGTGACCATATTGGAGTAGACCTTTCCTGAAGAACTGCACCCTGTGGTATGGATCCATAACGCCTTGAAAAACTGCAGTTTTTCGGAAGCCTTTTTACGATTGGTTCTGATTCAGCCTCCATTCCCCATTCCCTTGCATGGTTCAGGGGGGATGACACAGAAGGAGGTGGATGGGGGGAAGGTGGTTTTAGTTGGCTTTTACTTTCTACTGCTTTTTCACTGCATAGTTTGTTAGTAATAGTCTACTAATAGTCTGTTAATAATTATGGACTGACCACAGCCTTCATTCCTTTTTGAAGGCAAAGGAAAATCAATCTTAAAAAAAACATTGTCAAATGTTAGAATCAATCTTTTCTACAGGGAGATAAAGAAACATTCTTGTCACTCTCAGCAGTGCTGTAGATTACCAACAAAGTTGTATATTGTTGCTTTGTCTAAAGATAGTTCCAAAGTGGATGTTTGTTGGAAAGCAAAACCAAACAAACAAAAAACACCTTTAAGTATTCTAAATAAACGCTTGCATATTACATGTATTTACTGCTACCTTTGTTATCATGATGTTTAAAAGGTCCATAGAAGACTGGTGTACCCCTGTAGAACAAGATAGTCATCTTGAAAGTGACTAGACTGATTTAGCATTGGTAGTAAGGTTCCAAGTGATTTACATCTGATTCCTCAATTTTTTTCCTCAGTTTAGGTTACTCTAAGGTTTTCTCAACTATTTTGATAATGATAAATATTCTGTCAAGTGGCAGTAAATGTCAATTTGGTATTAGCACTAAAAGTTCTATCATGACAAAAATGAGCATGCTCTGTGAACAGCATTAACAACAAGAAGGTCTGACTCATTTAATTAGTTACTATTCCCTAAAGCTTTGATTGTGTGAAAAGTTCTATAAGCAGTGTAATATTTTATTATTCCTTTACACAATGTCCTAGATAGGAATATTGATAGACATTCCGATTTTCTCACAGGAAATTGGACCAAAAAGTTGCTGTGAACCAGGAATCCTGGCAGTTGAGCAGCTAAAAAGATTAGAAAACCCTAAGTCTCACAACTTTTACCGTGGAATTATAGATTTATTTTTTAATAGACTTTGGCTCTAAATTCATTAAAAATGTTAATACAGGAAACAATTAAGAGCCAGCAGAAGGAATTGAGCAAACAAAGAGATTAATCAAGGGTTCTTCAAAATGAAAAATCTCTTTAGAAATTATATGAAATATCATGTGGTTGCAGAATTAAATCCTAAATTGTTCTCAAATGTACTGCAGAATAACAAAAGTCCAGATGGAAGAAGGCTTGAAGTACTGCATTCATTAGGGCTAGTAAATCATGCATTCTTTTGAGATGCATTAAATTGTGTTGGATCACAGTGTATATTACATTGTAAACTGAGTCTCTGAGAATATACACGCATAATCATAACTTGATTGGCTACAAAATTTATGTAGCTTGGCTACATAAATACTGAAAAAACTCAAACATTACATTTCCTCCTTTGAAAATATATAAGTGAAATGTTGTAAAAAATAACCTATCTTCTTTCTTTCCCCTTTCTGATGAAGCTACTGTTATGAATAATTCACAATATTTTCCTCAGAGACAGGGAATGAGGATCATTCATTGGATTGTAACTGCGTACATTTCCTTTCTGTAATCAGCTTGGGACACTGAAGCAGAATGATGAGGTTGACTTAGGATCCCCTTTTGTATCATAGATATTAAGCAAATCACTTCTACTTGATATCCCAGTTTGTATTCTATGACTTGGGAAAAAGAAATGTGTTCTGAATTTTCAGTTTGGCTTTACTAAACAAAGCCCTTATGCCATTTTACAGAATCAGTAAGACTCAATCACTGAATCATTTTCACCAGTTTTCATTGAAGAATATCCAATGTTCAGAATATTCTGAACTTTGATTTTATACTTCACTGCTTTTTATTACTAAAGAAATAAATGATGCAATGTTCTTACGTGTTTTTTTTTTATTTTTTATTTTTTATTTTTCTCCATGGTATGGCTTTTTCTAGTAAAGTTGTTATTCTCTCTTTTTATGATGCTGAATCACTTCTCTCTAGTCTCAAAGTATTCCCAAATGATACTTCTAAACTAATCCTTTACCTAGGGTGGAAACAAGGACTGTGTATTTTACTCCTATGCTTTTTAAAAATTGCTTTGCATGAAAATAGTATGCCTTCCAAAAATAAATAAAAATTATTGCTTTCAACTCTCCTAGCAGATGCATTATAAACATCAAAGAAAAGTTCATGAGTGAGCCACAGTTACAGTAATAATATTATCAGAGAGGTTAAGGAGAAAAAAAAAAAAAAAAGAAATAAAAGTCTGAGGTGTCATTTTATCTTATCTTCAGGTATTCTGACTTCATTTGATTTTTGTAACCTCAATAATTTGCTAGGAGATTAATCCCTTAGATTCTGATGTTAAATTTGAAAACGGGAACACGTCTGTTCATTCCTCATGCATTTTGAGAAATAAACCATTTGTCTATTTCCCTGCCAATACAGCTTTCTATTTCAGTACACATTTATTTTTATTTTAGTTTGGTGTTTTACATGTGACACTACTGCTTTCCCTAGCAACTCTTCCCAAATTTAAAGAATGTTATTGCAGGAAGTTAATTGCAAGACTCAGCTAAATTCTTTCCACATATATTTTAAGGTTATTTTACTGTAATTGCAAAGTACCAAAATATCACACTGTGTTTTGCAAGAACAGGTGAGATGGATCCCCTGGAGAATTACTGAGAGCATTTGAGAGGAAAAGGGTCCCAAACTGACTATACAAATAGCCAAGAGAAAGTGATGTGTTCTACAGTTATGACAGTGAGTAACAGGGGTCCTCTGGCTTATGAAGAAAAACTTCAGGGGTGAGGTACACAAATATTTTTATTTTTGTTCTCTCTTTGGTTCTGTTCAGTTTGCTCTGTAGAAAAGAAAAAAAGAGAAAAGAAAAGAAAAAAGAAAAGAAAAGAAAAGAAAAGAAAAGAAAAGAAAAGAAAAGAAAAGAAAAGAAAAGAAAAGAAAAGAAAAGAAAAGAAAAAAGAAAAGAAAAAAGAAAAGAAAAGAAAAGAAAAGAAAAGAAAAGAAAAGAAAAGAAAAGAAAAGAAAAGAAAAGAAAAGAAAAGAAAAGAAAAAAAGAAAAGGGAAAGGAAAGGAAAGGAAAGGAAAGGAAAGGAAAGGAAAGGAAAGGAAAGGAAAGGAAAGGAAAGGAAAGGAAAGGAAAGGAAAGGAAAGGAAAGGAAAAAGAAAAAAAAAGTTCAAATTCTTTTCATTCACGTTATTTATTTATTTATTTATCTGTCCATTTATTTATTTATTTATTTATTTATTTTCCCAGACATTTCTGGAACAGGTTTGTAATTAAAAAAATAAAATGCCTGTGATGAAACTCCTTAAATAAGTTTCCAGTGCAGAGTAAGACAAGTGAAAAGGGTCTGCTAATATTTCAGAAAATCTGGGAGTAGTGGATATGAGGAACTGAAAGGAAAAAAACATGCTTCAATCAAGTCAGAGGTGTAATGTTATGTGAGGTGCTACTATTACTTCAATCCTTATTTGATTTAAGCTGTGGCTTTCTGCATCACCAAAGATCAGATGTGCTAGTTCCATTTCCATGGAATGAAATTTGGAAGACAGAGGGCTTTGACAGAAGGGTCATCATGGGTAAGGGATACTGAAAGGGATACTCACTTTCCCACTCAGTAGTGTCATAAATCCAGAAATTATTTTATTTTATTTATTTTAATTATTTTATTTAGAGAGGCTCTATTATTTTATTATTATTATTTTATTTATTACTAAATTATTTAAAAATATTTAAATTATTTAAATTATTTTAAATTATTAAATTATTTTATTTAGAGAGGCTCTGCTTAATGCTGATTTATTTTGAAGTCTTTCGCTTACAAGATATGGCAAAAGGAAATAAAGAGATCTTTTAAAACATTCGTCTTTAAAATGTTTATTACATATTGTAATTAACATTTTCTGAGATGTACTTCAAAGTATTAAATGAATAAATAAATATACACATAATTTAAAAACAAACAAACAACAACAACAGCAACAGATCTTGGAACTGTGTTTAATCAGAAGACAACTGAGAAATGACATAGGAAAGCAAAGAAATAGTGCTTTAAAATTATCGGTCAATATATGTAATGAACAAATTTATCAAAATCTGCAAAGGTCCTATGCTGAGCAAAAACTATAATGGGACTATTATTACTAATGCTAGCTGCCTATAAGAACAAAATTTTCAAGGGCAGTTTTACAGATAAGAATTCAAAATTGTATGAACAGCTCATTATTAGTATGAATGTGAAATAAACACTGGAACACCAATTCTGAAAGGCTATTGCTCAATTACTTTATTGATTAGGACTAAAAAAACCTAAGTGATCAATAATACAGTATATACTGTGAAATCTCTGGCTGTTGGAACATTTAGGAAGAGAGGACAGCTCAAGCATGATCTTAGACACTGGTATTTATAAATCTGTTCAACATAATTAGAGTTTATAGCTGTATAGAATTACATAATCTCCATCTGATCCTCCTGAAACACTAAAAAATTGTGAGGACACCAGACATGTAAAATATTCCTTAATAATATTAATTTGAAATTCTTGAAATAAAAAGTACCAATAATAGGAAAATAAATAAATAAATAAATAAATAAAACTTTAAAAGTCCCCACAAAATTTCTCGGAATGAAGGTATGAATCTGGAAAACAAACAAACAAACAAACAAAAAAAACTTTATTGAGCAGTTAATTATTGAAACAGGTATGCACATATATGGGCTATAAACAGTGAAAGAAGACTGGGCTTTCAAAGCCAGATATGAGTTTAAGAGAGAAAGCTGATAATTGATAATGATACATATTTGTCTTTGAGAAGAAAGAGAGACCCTAATAATGAAAACCTCCAAATGATGTGTAGGAAAATTAGAAAGTTGAAGAATGAAATATGTGGATGATAGATTTTATTACAACTGTCCAGATACAATAAAGACTGCATAAGGACTCACTAATGGGATTTTTTGTTTCTGACCCATACATCTGTTATCTGTTATAAATTGCATATTTACTGTGGGTAAGCCTCTGTTTAGCCTAGCTGATACTAGAACAAATTTTACTGCTTTTCTATTCAAGTTCTTATTTATAAATTATCTAATCATTACTTCGGTTGTTAGAAATGCTAATGTCTGTTTTGATCATCTCTTTATCCTCTTTATTCTCTTTTTTTCTTTTCTTTTCTTTTCTTTCTTTCTTTCTTTCTTTTTTCTTTCTTTCTTTCTTTCTTTCTTTCTTTCTTTCTTTCTTTCTTTCTTTCTTTCTTTCTTTCTTTCTTTTTCTTTCTTTCTTTCTTTCTTTCTTTCTTTCTTTCTTTCTTTCTTTCTTTCTTTCTTTCTTTCTTTCTTTCTTTCTTTCTTTCTTTTCTTTCTTTCTTTCTTTCTTTTCCTTCCTTCCTTCCTTCCTTCCTTCCTTCCTTCCTTCCTTCCTTCCTTCCTTCCTTCCTTCCTTCCTTCCTTCCTTCCTTCCTTCCTTCCCCTCCCATTTCCTCT
Organism: Aythya marila; assembly: GCF_965140915.1. Taxonomy (NCBI): domain Eukaryota; kingdom Metazoa; phylum Chordata; class Aves; order Anseriformes; family Anatidae; genus Aythya; species Aythya marila. Next base: position 100,815,518 of record NC_139043.1, on the reverse strand, counting down.
CTCTCCTCCTACCAACCTTCTTTCTTTTTTGGACAGTATATCTGTTCTCATATCTATTTTCAATTATTTGAGTTTAATTTTATAAAAAGGTACATTAGTATACTACCTGACCATACCAAGAAATATCTGATGGAAATAATTTAGAAAGATTTAGCACTACCAAATGCAAAGATCTTATAAAGGTTATTAAAGTTATGGTTGATTGGTATGACTCACAGTTCTCTTCATAGCATGGGAGAAAGGAAAAGCTCCATCCACTACATTCAGCTTTGATCATTTTTGACTTTTCCAAGCTACTACTAGCTATCTCATTTTCCCGTGTCACAATGTTTTTGTTTATTTTTGATAAACATCTTTCAAATTTTTGTCATTCTGATAACAAAAAAGTTAAGTAGAAAAAATATAACTTTTTTTTTTAATAAAACTTGAACTTACATAAAATTGTCCAGTACCAGTCATTTGTATAACCCACCAAAATACTAAACATATCATACTATGTTATTTTGTATTGTCCAGTCTTTGAGATTTAAGACAGCCCTAATTTTATTATTATCATGGGTTACATCATAGCCTTTTTTTTTTTCAAATTATTTTTAAATTATATATATATAAAACAAACAGCTCCTCACCATTAAAGTGCAATTTCGCTACTGTTTTTCATTTCCTATTCTCTTTCCCCTTCTCCTCTCCCTCCCCTTTCCCTTCCTCCTCTTTCCTGTCAAGAGGTGAGCAAAGGTTAAAAATTTATAAATTTTACTCATTTTTAAAAGCTTATGTTTTAAATGCCATTTTGAATTGATTTTTCCATCTCAATTTTGAATAGATTTATGGTGATGATAAAGCTAATGCATGCATAATGTTTAGATATTCAAGCAGGTTAAATGTTATCCGACTCTTAGCAGAAGATGTATAGGATATTATCAACTTTTTTCAGGTCTTTCATTTATCCCAAAGAGCAGTTAGTTTGTGTAAGACCACACTACCAGTCTGTTTTGGGTTTTCTAGAAAGTCACAATCCACTAAATGATCATTTGGCTTGGACATAATCCTGCTGTTCATGGTAAATACATTGATCTGCTTGTGATCAATCTCTGCTCTGACTACTGCACTACCAAACTATTTTTGGAGCAATTGTGACAGTTTTGCACCCCATGAAGCTTTTTTTCCTATGTTTTATAGTATGCCTTTTAAAACGTATTTATATTGTAGTTAGAGTTAGTATTACTACCTTGGAAAAAACATTAAGATTCATAATAATTAATCTCATCAAAACTCTTGAAATCCAATTCTGTGGCTGCTCTTCCACTGTTCTGTGTATCCTTTTCAGAGCACTCTCAAGGAAGAACTTGTGTGTTCTTCCTGCCCCATGCCAGCTGCTGGTGCAGAGCTTTGCACTTGCCTTCTTCATGACACTCCTCCCCAGTAGCAAGTTTGGGAGCAAAAAAAAACCAAACATACTCCTTGGAACATGCATACACATGGGACACAGGTCCCATGTATATTTCTGTATATGAGTACACAGAGAGTTAAGAAGAGATTTAGTGAGAAAATGTAAGATTTCACCAGGCCATGGTGACCAAGCATAGGGATCAGCCAGACAAGCAGATTGACTGGCCCCATTCTATGTGTGACCAGACCTTTTAAACATTTTTCTACCTATCACCTTTGTTCCTCCTGCTTTCCCTTGTCCCTGAACGCCCACGAACAGGTTTGCAGAGCTCTGCAGTTTCTGTACCCTCCCATTCTGCCCCCTTTCCCTCCTGGTTCAGAGTCTTATCGGTCTCCAAGTCCAGGACTGTCTTCCTGGAAGCAGTGCCTGTAGTTTGATATAACTGCGACTAGTGCAACTGAGAAGTTTGTTTCTTGTCTCCATTTTTGCTTTGTTACATCTGTATATCATCATTTTGCTTATTGTTCCCCCTTCTTTATTTCTTATTGTCCTGATCTAGCAATCCTCACAACCTTGCTTGAATTAACATTCCCAAAATCTGTCTCTTTCCTCATCAATTAGTAAAACTCATCAGGTTTTTCTTGTCACTGTCTCCCAACTTAGAAGTCCTCCATCTAGATAACCCTGCTGGAATTCCCACATTCTCACATACTCTGATTAGTGCAACTGAACAGACATCTTTTCCATCACTGCTTCCCTTTCTTTTTATCCATTGTTGCTTTGGAAAAGGTCCTTGGCTAGGTACCCTTAAAGGAGCAAACACTTTCCTTCTATGCTTGCACCACCAACAACAAAAAAACATGCCATTTTAATTCAGTAGTTTAACCTGTCTGTCCTTATTTGAGATACATTTAATTCATTTAACTCATTTGTTCATCACCATCTAAAATCAAAACCAGGAAATAGAATTTGTCTTAAGTAGTCATCATTATTTTTGGAAAGGAAATGTGGACATCATATTTCTAGACAGGATTTTCACAAAAAAAAAAAAAAAAAAAAAAAAAAAAAGCTATTTCTTGTAAGCTACATGTCTAATGGCATGTAATTCAATTAAAAAAAAAAAAAAAAAAAAAAAAGAAAAAAGATTTCAATTATCCAGCTATCTTCTAGTGTTAAGTTCCTGTATTTTACTTGTTTGGTCACTGTGATATGTGATGTGGGCAATTACAAATAAATGCCACAAATAGAAGAGAAGAGGCGACCTTGAAAAAGGTGTAATGAATGCACCGTGCAAAGACTCAACTGCACATTTAAACACAAGCTATAGTCACCAATGCTTCTTTGTCAGTTTTTATTTGGAGTTATGTCTACAAATAGGCTGCACTAAAATAGTCACAAAGAAGATGGAGAGATTTACTATTCAGGCTCCATTCATTTAAATATACAGTGTATTAGACAGTCCAACTCTTATTAGACAATGTCCAACTCTTTTATTTATGGGAAATTAGCCTTTCCAACCTTGTTTGCAGTCTGAAGAAACTTGATTTCCAACTATTGCAGTAGGCATGCTTAAAAGGTAAGTAGTAAACTGGGCTTCCATGAACTTATTTTTGAGTTTTATCCATTCTGAAGCCAAATAGTTACACATTTCTTTAGATACTTTTCCTTCAAATTCTTTTTACAGATTTTGGAAGTCCCAGAATGCTGTTAGTCCCAGAGGTCTTCCAAAGAGACATCAGAGAATAAGACACAAAAGGCACTTGGGAGAGAACCAAGTAACAGAAGGACATAAATAAGGTATGGAACAGGTTTATGGAACCTGTGGAACCTACACATCTTCTGAGCTTTATACCACATCTGTTAAATCTGCAACTGGAAGTGACCTTCAGTTGCAGACAGCCCCAGGAGTATGACCTGTATTCTCTGAGTCCCTTTGGGTGTGAATGAATCTGTTGTGTACAGAATTTAACTCCACAAAAACAATGACAAAAAAATAAGATTTCATGGCCAAAGGAATAGAGAAACAGGGAATCTGTTTTTCTATATAAATCCCCACATTTTGGCAATATTATTAAAAATTATTCCAAGTGTCTTAAGTATCATAAAAATTTTGGAGATCGTACTCCACAGGATTTTGACAGTGGCTGCAAATTGTAAGAAGTTATTTGAAAAATCTGATATTCAATGTTTTATTTCAAATCCCAGATTGTTAGAAAGAAAAGGAAAGAAAAAAAAAAAAAAAAAAAAGATGGCTTAAGAATATTGGCTTTTTTGGGGCTGTATTTATGTAATTTTTTTTGTGTGATTCCACAAACTCAAAAACTTGAACTAAAGTCTGCCAGCAGTGTGCTTTTAAAGAAACAGATGAATAAAAGATTTCATAACTTTTTGAGTGATTTATATCAAAAGTAAAATTGATGTTTAGTCTTTTTTTTTTTTTTTTTTCTTTCTGGATTAGTGTCAGAATAATGTCGGTTAAGCTTTATGTTTCTTTTAGATGGCACATACTTTTTATGCTTTACATTCACTTAACTAAATTGCTTTCTTTTGCATGGCCAGTCATTTCTTCTGCTGGTATGAAGAACCAGTTTTATCTGGGAATCTTTACAACACTACAAAAACTAAGCATTCTGTATATTGTCCTTATTGTTCTTGAGATGCAGAGATCCTTAAAGATTCCAGTGTTCATCAGAGGTATGTAGGGGCAAGAGTTTTAATCTTGTAGGTGACAATCTTTCTAACTGCACATCCAAAGAGGTCTCTTGCTCCTTATTGTTAGGAGGCTCACTGACACGGTCTTGACCTGTCCTAACCAGTACTGTATGTGACAATTACCACAGACTGTTCAGGAAGTGGCTCACAGCAGCATTCACTACAATTAAGCAGTTTTGAAAAAAGTGCTGTAGATCATTTCCTCTGACTCCCTTCAGAACACTTTGTACTCTCAGATGCTGTGTTGTTACCCTTCAACATTCGTAATCCAATCCATTTTCAGTGTTATGAAAACAGTATTCTGAAGAGCTGCAGCACAGCCTTTGTCTCACATAAGGCATTTTGAATGGCACATGCACAAGATAATACTATTTTAGAGACAGAAATACATTATATAGGGTCTAGCACAGACTCAATACCAAGGGTTGTTGATGATGCCAGTCTATGCCAGTTGGTCTTAGAACAACAGAATGTTTCCAGGCTTGTTATTTTTAGTAGAATATATGGCCTTTGAATGCAACTGTGCTGATAGACTTAAGAGTACATATGAAAAATATTATTTTCATAAAGGTAATATTACAAATCATATATATTTTGAAGTATTTACTTTTGACATTTTGAGTGATTGTGATATTGTGACTGTGATATACCAGATTTTCTCATGGAGCTGTGAAGGGAGTGTGGGGAATGGAACATAACAAAAGGCTTTAAATACAAAAAGCATTAACCTCAGACAAAATCCTACTAATGTGTTTGCCCTGAATGAAAGATGGAAGCCAAAACTACATTATCTAGGAAGAAAACAAGAAGAATATGAGACCTTGCAGAAGTTATTTGAGAAAGGTTTTTTTCCTTGAAATTTGGATCCCTGTCTCAATATACTAGTATGTCTATAATATTTACTGCACAAGATTTCCTGCTTTTTTTTGTTGTTGTTGTTGTTTTGTCTTTTTTGGTAAATAATGTTCTTATGTAAAATGTTTGATTTACAAGTTCAACATGCAATTCATGGTTTGTTTGAATATCAAATCAAACTCCAAAATCCATATATTTTATCTTATTCCATCCTATTAATTATTTTGCCACTTTGTGGCTAATAACAGATTATTTATTTTCTATCATTAAAAAGAATACTTAGGATAAGAGGATAATGAGTGAATGGGTGAAACCAGTAAACAAAATATGTACTGCTAACATGGAAGAAGGTTGCATCAAAAAAGACACTGAAGGTATCAGCGGAAAATACCTATTTTTCAGAGATGTGCTTACAGGTTTGGGAAGCACTTGCTGAAAGTTTGCAGAAGGTCAGTACCAGATGCCAGTTTTTTTGGAAAAGCCATCTCTGGCAGGAAGCCACCAGTTTTGCTTTAGAAATGGACAGGTGATGCAATACAGATCATGAATCAGATATCTCCTAATGAATCAAGTGATTCAAGTATAATAATGTTTTTCCTTTCCCCCCCAGATAAATGCATGTTAAAGAAAAAAAAAGAAAACAAACAAACAAACAAACAAAACTTAACATTCCTTAAAAAAAAAAAAAAAACACACTACAACTTTCTCTAAAGGAGTTTCTTAAATCACTGCATTAGTTTACTCCACCTAATTAGCTTATGAAAAGTAGCTAATTAGCTTATGCAGTATAATCAGCTTATATAATGCCAACATTCTGCCTTGCAAAACACATTTTTTTCCATTGTGCTTCTAACAATTTGGTAATGATATGGTAGTAAAGACAGTTTATTAATGTATAGAGTGTGATTGTATCTGATAGCAACTTTCAGAAAAAGATTTTCCTTTTCTTATAGTATCTATACTCACCTCTCTATTTTTAATTGTAATTAATACAAATACAATAGTGCACAATAAATATAAGGGAATGCAGAAACATAAATAAACTTCTTTACTCTTTTTACACTTAACATATAAAAGGCTGGATTGTTTGAGAAAAGTAATTGATGTTCCTCTTTATTGTGTCCTGTGTATTTACAGTCCTATAAATTCTGTTCCCTGTTAGCTTTTTCTTTTTAATGTACTGGATATCATGCTAGTGAAAGATAGCAGGTTAGGAAATCTTCACCTATATCACAGACCACTGTCTCTCCAATCACTGCTTTTCGTTGCATGAATTAACCTTATTTGAAAGGAAATGCTTCATTTTTCATTTCCTTTTATGTTTCTTGTATTTCAGTTGGCTTTATCTCTCCAGGCAACCTGCACACCTTCCATCATACCTACTAGAGCGAGCTCCAATATAGATATAAATCTGTTAAGCAGTTTTATTCAGACACCTGCATCAGGAATTGTTAGCAGATGCAGGGTTTTAAGACTCTCATGATCATATGTCATTCAGACATATGTTCACATCTGTTTACTTAGGGGCTGTCCTAGGTAAACACATATTTGAAAGCTTTTTTAGGCAGGACCTAGGGATACATTTTCAAGCATTTCTGGATTATTTTACCAGTAGAACTTTGTCAGCTAACTTGGTATAATGGATTCATTTCTAAAGCTGAGCTTCCAATTTGTCAGTTCTATGTTACTGAACATCTCATCCCTGTATATCCCCCCAGAAATGAAGAAATTTTCCTCGGGAGCATGTTTTTTTGTTTTTATTTTTGTTTGTTTGCTTTTTAATGTTGAGGGTGAAACCACAAGCATTTTACAAGACAGTAAAAAAAACACACAAAGACATTTCAGTATTCAGAATCCTGTCTTATTTTCTAGACTGACTGCTCTGAAAGCTCATGGGGTCCAACAGCTAGATAATGCTTTATTTTTAAAACACTTATGGAGATATTGCCAACTACTGTGTAATCATATAGCAGAACAGCAGTAACCCAAGAAGTGAAAGATCTTGCTTTTTTACCATGCTTGTACTGAAGCATTAGAAATTGCATCATATCAGAAGAGTATGATGTTCACCAAACTGGAGAACATTTTATATAGGGACTTTCTTTTATTATACATCACTGTATTCTCAAGAAAGTAATAAACCGTGACAAAGATTTTCATGTTTTTGAATTAAAAATATTTATAGAATCAAAAAATGTTGCCTGGTAAGTCAACTAAGCAATTCAGTTCAAAATGAAAAGAAATTTCAGACATTTAGTATTTACTTTTAGGAAAGAACTTCACATTCAATGTAGCAATGGTATAAATGAAAAATTTCACAGAGTATGAGTTGGAAAACTAAAATTACTGTATAATGGAATACAATGCTTATATTCTAGGCATTCTAGATGGTGATTATTTAGAAAGGTCCTAACATGATAGCCGCTATTGATTTTAGGCAATAAATAAATAAGTAAGTAAGTAAGTAAGTAAGTAAGTAAATTCTCCTGGAGGGGTTGGAAATAATTTTGAATGAAAGAACCAAAACCAAAATATCCTGCTAGAAAAGAAAATGAGGCTGATGTAACAGATATATCATAGAAGAACAAAGAAATAATTTCACATGGAAGTTAGTGTAGAAACAATTCATACACCAAAGAATAACACAATTTTCCTAACACTTTATAGCTGTGTCTCAACATTGGATTATTAGTTAGCATCTCTAATGACCACCCTCCATCCACAGACTTCAAATACTTGGCAATGAATCAGGGGTCATTTTTTGATTTTTTGCTTTTACTTCTTTAATCTGGTTAATCATTTTCTGGTTCCTCTTTACAGGCAGAATTAGACTCCTATGGAGAAGTTATACAGAAGATGTTGTATCACCCAGTCAGGATCATGTAAGAAAGTTTAATACAGTATGCTACTTGTGCTGAATTCTAGCTCCTTCCTAGTACCATTAGGTACCTTGCCATTTCCTTTTACTCTTTATGTCAGTCTCGTTTTAGTTGTTCTAAGTCAGTTTGAGGTTAAGTACATGTTTGGAAATCTGGCTCAGCTGAGACTCTAGTTACTGACCTGAAATTACACATTTTAAGTAGTAAAAAGAAGAAATTTGCAATCAATATAGCAACATCTGCCAGACTTTGTAATAACAAACTTAGTAAGAACATGTTCAGTAGTGCATGACAGCAACAGAGGAAGTGTTTAGCTTAATTATATATTTATGTTATGTTATGTTATGTTATGTTATGTTACGTTACGTTACGTTACGTTACGTTACGTTACGTTACGTTACGTTACGTTACGTTACGTTACGTTACGTTACGTTACGTTACGTTATTTATCTGCCTTAATGCACTGGCTTTCTCATTGCAACAGTAGTGTTCATTTACAAACCACCAAATTACTATCAGATGTTCTTAGTTCTACAAAAATTCTAAACATAAACTTCTAAATAAATCATTGTTTTCAAGTGTCACAGATGAAAACACTTATAATTATACAGAATATCAGATTAAATGTGATTTTGAAATCTAGATTTCTGCTTGAAACACACTAAAATATGTATTGCATTATTTGATGAATAATTAACCATAAAGTTAGGTTAAGCTAATAAAATCACACCAGTGCAGAATGTAACAGAAAAGTTATCCTTCCCCTTCCTTTCCCTTCTTGCTTCCCCTTCACACTTTCCATCACCCCTTCACACTGCAGTTGAAAGCTTGCTTTTCAAATTAGTCTGATGTAGCAACAAAAGTCAGAGTATGCATTTAAATGAAGATGTCTTGATAAAGTGAGACCCAGAGCTCTTAAATTAGGTTTCAGCAACAGATTCATTTTAGACTGAATTGACATTTCATTGCTAAATTAGTCCTTTTTCTGTCATGGTGGAACTGAAAAGGTTAATGAGAACCTGCAATTTACAGTAGAAAGTTACTTGAAATATTGATTTTTCCTTGTTTAAGAAACCCTGTGATGCCTAGCAGGGGTTGTGTTTCTAAAGCACATTTGTTGAAGCTGTCTACCTATGGAGCATGTTTACCAAGACAGTACCAGCATCAATCATAACTGCATGTGGAGTGCTCTTAACACTCTGTAGCTGTGTAGCAGCAGCGGGACCACCTGTTTGCTGCTCACCACCTACAGTCTGCCAGTCCCATTTTTTTCTGAGGAAGCATGTTAGTAATTCTATGGAAAGAAAGGCAATTCTGTTGGAAATTACCCTCAGAAATGGCAGACCAGCCTTCCTCCTTGACAAATGCTTCTTGAATGACTAGGTAGGGTGGGTTAAACAGGAGTGACTAAGTCTGTGAAAATTATATGTAAAACTCCAAACAGGAAATAAAGAGAAATATATATATATATATATATATATTTAATGTTCATTTTGAACAGAATCCAATCTGATGTTAATGTGAAATATTACATTATTGGCTGATCTTGCCGGCCATATTCAGAATGCATGGATTGAGTGTGAGTAGGGCATCTAACACTTCTACAGAAAGCCAAGCAATTTAAGATGAGCTAATGTCCTATTTTTAACACTAATCTCACAGTGAATTAGGAGGTAAAACAAACTCCTGAGGATCTGAGAAATTTAAAAAGTCCCAGTTGTTTTAAATGTAAAAGTGCCTGTTCTAGCAACCCCCTTCAGTTTTAGTCAATCAAACAGCAGTAGAGCTGTAGAAACAAGGAATCATCAAACAGATCAAGTGTAGAAACACATGAACTTTAAAGTCTATTTTTTTTTGTTTGTTTGTTTGCTTGTTTGATTCATATTGTGACAAGTGATTCATATCAGTTATAATATTTTGAAACTGGCTAACTAGAAAAACTTCAAAACAAGAGTAACAGCTCAGTTTCCTTTTGAGTCCATGACTCAAAAAAAAAAAAAAAAAAGTTAAAAAAATTACATGATTTTTAGTTCAGAGATTGGGATATAAGTATCTTTTCTGAACACTTTTTTTTTTTTTCCTCCTTACTGAATCAGAGCCTAATACAGTTATCTCAACTCCATAAGATTACTGTCAGATGAGTGATCAATGGAAATGATTGGTTGAAAGAGATGTTTACTAAACCCTACTGCTTGATTTGCAAATAGATTCTTATTATTTTTTCTATGGCAGTCTGTGGTGCTCAGGTTTCATTAGGTTTCATCATCTTTCATGACATTTTATCTATACATATTTAAGTGTTTTTCTACAATTAAGTAAATTTTTCTTTCTGGGATGATGATACACCTTGATATTCTATTCCCAGCTTTTAGTGCTGGGGAGTGAAGTTTACAAGTGGCTGGAAAAGTCATAGAGATTACATTAGAATCTACAATTACCCAACTCAGTGTTTTATGCATTTCTCAGTTCAATTTGTGAATAAATGTCCATATGATCAGGGCCTAAATATTATGCAGCTTTATGATAAAGATTTATATGCTCATGTGAATAACAACAATTCTGTTCAAAGTGTCACTATTCAAAAGATTATGAACTCAAGAATAAGAAGATAAAGTAATACACACAGTTGTAATGGATTGGATATGGGGCAAAATATCTCTGTTAGTTTTATGCTTGCTGTATCATTTTAGATGTAACAAAAAAGATCTATAATAAAATATATCTTTTCAACTTTTGTGTCTGTTCATTAAACTAAAATTCAGTCTACAAAATGCAGAGAAAGTATTCCAAAAAAAACATACATGGCATCATGGTTTATTTTTTTTTAAATTTGATTTTCAATGATTTTAGAACTTTGTACCCTTTTCTTTGTACAGTTTTGGACACTTTGTTTATAATGAGCCATTGCAAGTCAACATATATCAGGATATTAAACACTAATATTGTTTAAAAAAAACAAACAAAGAGAGAAGTGTGAAAGAAACACAAGAAACTAGTGTCTAATTCCTCTGATTTTTTTTAGAAATATATGTGAAATATATGTGAAGACAAGGGAAATATGGAAAGGTTAAAACCATTTTGGAACTTTTCATTTATGCCAGTAACGATTTTCAGGAAGGGTAAACACAAGTTGAGTAATAACAAGAAATGAACTATTACAAAATTAGATACCAACACAGAGCATTACCAGCATGTTTTCTTGCTGTCTGCATTTAATATATATTGAGCATTCCTTTTTTTTGTTGTTGTTTATCAACTTTGAAGTGTGCTGAGGAAGTACTAATAATGCATACCTATTTTACAAGGAAGTGTATTTAAGAAAGAAAACTGTGAAAAGGACAGTGGTATTTCATTAACAAAAAAGTATTCTGTCATCCCAAATCGTTCTGTTTCAGTTGATATTTAAAGTACTTCCAATGCATAGGTGAGATATGACTCAGACATGCATCCCTAATAAGTTAAAATACACGTTCAAGAAAGAAATGGAATATTTAAAATCAGACAAGCAAACAAAAAGAAAAATGCTTGACAAGCTGAATGTTAGGAATTGGTTTAACTGCTTATAAATAGGAGCCTATGAAGTTCTATTATAAACATAAGATATTGAATAGCAAACATATATATGTATCTGCACATATATATGAATATACATATCATATACTTATCTGGGGAGAAGGTCAAACGAACAGGTTTCAAAATATATCATCATCATCATAGAATCATCACAGAAAGACTTGGGTTGGAAGGTACCTTAAATATCATCTAGCTCCAACACCCTGCCATAGGCAGGGATGTCACCCACTAGATTAGGTTGGCATCTACAATTGCTCTTGGCAACCTGTTCCACTGCCTCACTACCCTTAAAGCAAAGAATTTCCTCCTAGTCTAGTCTAGTCTAAATTGATCCTCTTTTAGTTTAAGACCATTGTCCTATCCTTATCTACCTGAATAAAGAGTCTTTCTCCATCTCTTTTGTAAGACCTCTTACAAGTCTTGAAAGGTCACAATGTGATCTCCATGGAGCCTTCTCTTCTCCAGGCTGAGCATCCCCATCTCTCTCAGCCTTATAATTTTGTTTTTTCTAAGATTCACGTAGCACTAACATCAATCAAAAATCAGAAATTTCTCTAGGAACAGCATTCATCAGAACTCTGATGAACCTATGATGAACCTGGGCATGACATGACATATTTTCCACCTCTACTATATGTTAAAATGTTAGGGTGAAAAGAATTCCATTACTGAAAAATAAAGGACTGAAGAGCATAGCATTGAAAAGCAAAATGTTAAGATACAGCTTTCTGAGCAGAATTGTTCTTTAAAAGTAACTTTAAAAAACTTTATCTTTATTTATTTATTTTAGTTATTTTACACATCATCACATCTAATGTTATGAAGAATTGAAGTTAGTAGTGAGACATGTTCTCAACAATGAAGCAGAAGAACATAGTAATTTTGTCACTCTATGTCCTGGTTTCAGCTAGGATAGAGTTTTCTTGTTAGTAGCTGGCATGTGTTTTAGATTTAGGATGAGGATAATGATGATAAAAAACTGATGGTTTAGATGTTGCAGAACAGTGCTTACACATAGTCCAGGACTTTTCAACTTCTTATACTGCCCTGTTATTGAGGAGACTAGGAGTAAACAAGTAGCTGGGATGTTAGATCTAACACCGAACTTGCATTTTTTGGTCTCCCTCATATGACTAGTTCTCCAGTCCTAAAATGGTCCCATCAAGGTGTTATAGAAAAAAAACCAAAAACAAACAAACAAGATTACATTGTGAATATTAGCCACAGCTAAATATTAGCTAAAACTGAACCTTTGAATTTCCAGATGGAAGCCTGCTGCTTGCTTGCTGTGACCAGGACAGGCTGGTTGTAGGTTTTGATAACACCAAGATTAAAAACATGTCCTGAATGTTCCAGGTAATTCAAAGACATGAGAGAATCACCAATTTGAAGGCTCATCGTGTGTTGTGTTTGCATATACTATTTAGACCGTGAAAAGTGGGGTCTCTTGGAGACCTAGGAAAAAACAAAACAAAACAAAACAGAACAAACAAACAAACAGAGATGATGCTGAAAAGAAGGGTTCCCCAGAACTTATTTCAGAAAGACAAAGCCAAATCTCCCAGTAGATTTGGTCTAGAAATGGTCCTAGAAATGGGGAAAGCTCATGGAGATGGGGGAGATGAGCAGGTACCAACACAGACTCAACATGAGTTGGCAGTGTGACCTAGCAGTCAAGAGGGCAAACCACATTTTGGGATACATTAAATACAGCATAGCTGGCCTCTCAAAAGAGGTGATTCTCCCTCTGTATTCAACATTGCTGAGGTCTCATTTTGAATATTGTGCACAGTTCTGGTCTCCACAATAAAGGAAAAGGATGTTAAGGTACTTTAAATCATCCAGAGGGCAACTAAGCCAATAAAAGGGCTGGAAGGGACTATGAGGAGAGGCTGAGGACACTTGAGCTGTCTAGTCTGGACAAAAGGGCACTGAAGTGTCCTATGCTCTCTACAACTTCCTGAGCGGGATAAGTGCCAGTCTCTTCTTCCTGATAGGATGAGAGGGAAGGCAGCACAAAGCTGCACCAGGCTTCAGTTTGAACATTAAAAAATATATATCTTCACCCTGGTGGTGGTCAAAAACTGAATCAAGCTTCTGAGAAAAATGATTGATGTCCCATCCTGTCAGTGTTTGAGGTATTTGGATAATGCCCACAATAACATAACTTTTGTTTAGTCCTGAAATGGTCAAGCAGTTGGATTAGATGATCTATAAAGGTCCCTTCCAACTGAACTATTCTATTCTATTCTATTCTATTCTATTCTATTCTATTCTATTCTATTCGATTCGATTCGATTCGATTCGATTCCATTCCATTCCATTCCATTCCATTCCATTCCATTCCATTCCATTCTAGGGCAACCCAGGAGCCACAGCATCTGATGGCTGTGGAACGGGCAATGGCAATCAGGAACAAATGAATACCAGGAACAAATACAACTTTTTTTTTTTTTTTTTTCTTTTCTTCCCAGATGTCCTAGAGCATCAGCCACTTCCCCATTGAAAGTAGAGGGAGCAAGTGAATGAGACATGTTAGGGTAAACAATCATCTTCTTGGTTCTCAGATAAACTCCCATCAGCCAAACAAGATGCTAGCATTCAAGAGTATATCTTGAAACAGTATATCAACCCAAGTATATCAAACAAAAGTATATCAAACTTCATCACCTCAGCTGTTGTTACGGTAAGTAGAAGTGCATCAGTAAGAAGACATTAAGATTAATTTGTTTGTTTGTTTTCCTCCAGTCAGTCATTTCAGATTCCCCAAAGTGTGTCTGGAGGAAGCACAGGTCTGCCTTAGTCACTGCAGGACATTATCTTTGGAACTGTCAAATTCTCAATTATTTATTTTAAAAGATCTGCTACATTACTTCCTACACAGGAAAAAAAGAAATAGTGTTGTGGCTATTAAAAAATGCAGCTTAGTAGTGATTTACTGTTCCATTATTCTTTAGGACACTTCCTCCCTGGAAATCCCATAGTCCATAATATCCTTTATCCTTCTGTCACCTACCCCAACACATACACACACATATGTGCACGTGCACACTGATTTACTGATTTTTTTTCTTCCCCTTTATTCCTCAACCCTCAAATGGCAACTTTATTCCTGCTGATTTTCCTAATTCACGTCCCCTCATAAAATTAACACCTCGATATTAACACTTTAATTAAGATATTTCAGAATAAAAAATGAAATCCATATGTCACAACTCCAGTCTACTTTATTTCTAAATTATTCTTCTGTGCCAGATTTACATTACAATAGGGGAGGGGCACAGTTTTTAAACAGTTGTGGTAAATCTGGATTTGTCTGTGTGAAATACTCGCTGAATTTGTTTCCACTTTTCCTGGCAGAGATGACTTCTGAAAAGTCCTAAGCTTTGCAATATAAGTGTGTTGTTAATATATCTTCAGTAAACTCTTAACTGAATCTGGCAGTTGGTAGTGATTATTAACCTTTCACTGAACTAGTAATTAATCTGTTCAGGCTGCAGAGAAAGAAAAAAGAAAGAGAGAGAAAGAATGTGAGAGCACAAACTTGCCTGCTCTGGCTCAGTGATTCTGGTGAATCTGAGTACCTTGATCTGATATTGTTTAAACTCATTAGTATTCTCTATCTAATCTGCAGATTTAATTCATTACATACATCATTTCCCCAAAGCCTATACAACCATTTGTAATTTCCCTGACATTTTTCATCTGCATGCTTTAGCCTTCTCAGAGAAAACATTCGATAAATACTTACTTAGTGGTGTGTAAAAGCAGTAACAAAACAAAACAAAACAAAACAAAAACCATACATTTTTCAGCCATGCTGCATTCTGCTGCATCATGCTGACTGGACAGGAAAGAAAATTTGGCTTCATACACCTTTAAAATAATTTTACTGCTGTTTGTATTTCATTGAACTTTAAAGAAGATGCGTTACTGCATTATTGTCACAGCAGATATGAGTAAACACAATTGCATTTTCCAACATTATCAAGGTTATGTTGTGGGAGAACTACTATTTCTAGAGTAAGTCATCTATGACTGCATCTTCACATAGTCACATAGTATTTGTGAGCTGCAGGATAAGTCAGAGATCAGTCAGTTCCTAAAGCCAGAGAGCAAACTAACGAAGCATGCAGGAGTGGCTGGATGGGCTGCGTACAGCACAGAGCTCTGTCTCTTTCACCAGCACCAGTTGCCCACAGAAGAGCAAAAGGGAAAGACAAGAATATACAGCAAGACAATTTTCCTGAGTATCATTATCATACAGTAAGTAGCTCTTGACTTTCCTGACCAAAGGATTGAGTTCTCTTCCATGAGTTTGTCCAGTCCATCTCTGCACCTATGTAATTTTTTAGCATCTACAGCACCCTGTGACCAGTTGTGAAACACAATGTGAAGATTCCTCTGTGTTTCTTCATTTCAAAAATAGCACTTGCTAGTTACTTCATGCCCTTTTTGTAAGATGGAACAAAAAATGATTCCCTCTCTTCTGACACCATACCTGTCTCAGTATTTATACAGCTCTATCATAATACCTCTTCAATCATTCCTTTCCCTGGCTGAGAAGCCTCGGACTATTAAATCTTTGCTTGTCAAGAAACTGTTCCATATCTTTTATCTTTATTGTTGCAGTCTCTGAGCTTTTTCTCATTCTACTATATTCTTTGCGAAATGAGGGGACTAGAACTGCATGCAGCGTTCAAGATGGTGACACTTCAAGTTTGAAGATATAGTGGATGAATGTGTTATTACATCCTTTCTTCCCCACTTGCTGCAAGTTTTTCTATCATACACAACTGGCCTAGCAGTGAGAAAATAAACACCTTCCAAGGGTAATGATTTAGGTACTTTGTAAGACTACTAAAACCATTAGGTATCTCTAGGTCTCACCTTACTTTATAGGCAGTAAGCCTTCAAAATATTCTACCATGATATGTACTTGTATTCTGCACACTTTGTGATAGATTTTTTTTATCACAACATTAAAAAAATAAAATAAAAATTGTTTCTAGGCTGATGATTTTTATTTTTTCCCTATAATGAGCTATTTTCTTCAGTTTTGGTAATGAACTTTTTGTTTCTAAGCCTTGGAGACTTCCAACTATACTGAAGTCTTCCACATTACAGGTCTAATGAAAAAATCTTCAAAGCTAGTCATTACCTGAAGGATTTGCTAATCATAGTTTATCATATTAAAATTGCATGAAAATTATTTAGAAAACAGATAACTGAGAAAGTGGTTCAGTACACTGAATTCATTAAAAACAACAACAACAAACATTATTTCAAATAATTTCTTATGGTTAAGTGGCAAGTGGGGTCTTATCTAAGAGTAGAAAATAAAATAATTTATTTAGATGTGAAAGATCATTTTTAGGGAGAAGTAATGTCTGCAATTTGAAAATATTTGTGCCAAAGATCTCAGATAGCATGACCCATAATGGATTTTAACGGTTGCTATATCTTGGAACCTGAACCAGCAAAAACTGACACAAATATACACAGGTGTGTATATAAATACACAAATAACTCCCAGCGTCCATTATAACCTTGAAGACAGTATTTGTTTTTGGGTTCAGACATCATTGAATCAGTGACTTTCTAGTCATAAAAAGTTCTCCTCAGTCTTTATGGTCCTTGGGATGCCTACTTGATCACTCCTCTCAATGCTTGCATCTCCCAGAGGATCCCAGCTTCCTCTTCCTCTCATGCTGCACATAGCTGCCAGAGCCATCCCTGTAGCCCCCTTCAAGTTTCCTCACTCTGTAGATGCTACCTGAAAAAATAATTCCTCAACAGATCTTAATATATAACTGGAAAGACATTAACAAATAAATAAATACTGTTCATTAATACCAGTAGGTAACGGTAATGGAAATATGGCAGAATAACAAACCAGTGCAATGACTGGCTGAATGACATTACACTGTAAGTACATCTGTTGCTTTCAGCTTGAGATGTTATGCCTTAACATCTACACAAGCATGCATACACATATCCCTATTCCCAGGGTCGGCCTTGTCGCTTCTCTTCTGCAATCAATTGTCCTATATATGAGTTATTCCATCAGCTAATGTCTATACCAAATTGCCAGTATGTTTAGGGAGCAATTCTTTTATGAAAAGCAGGTATCTCACAGACAACCTGTCTTGAAGAACACTCCAAAGCAGTGTAATGTTGCAATTGGCTCCTTCTTTTTATCAAAAGGATGTGGGGATTCAGAAGCTGCTTTGTTTTCAAATTTAGATGCAGTAACTTTGAGTAGAAGTATATATATATATATATACACTATATATACTTATATATATATATATATACATACACTATATATATAGGACTGTTTTCCTGTAGAAATATGGCAATTAGGCAATTATATGATCTATCTGCCTGTTATTTGTCCATTTCCACTTTTTTTTTTTTTTTTTTCCCTTATCTGTCTGCCAGTTTTCCCCTGAATTACTTCTTTAATCAATTTCTATCAGATCTGAAAAGACCATTACATCAAATAAGTTAGCTGATAAGTGTGCATAGGGGAGTGAAATTAGCATACCTATTAAGAGACAAGTAGGAAGAACAAGTAGCTGGAGCTCACCTTTGTGCCTTTTGCATCAAGGCATTTTGGGGGGCAAAGAACAGACTACTCATATCAGGGACAGAATTGGTTGGTTGTTTTCAAGGATACTTAGCCTCTCAAGCTGTGTTCCTCACAGGTTGAAAAGTCAAAAAAAAATCCCTGAGCTTTTCAATATAGAGTGAAATCTTCATTTAGTTTACAATCTGTTACAGAATAAAATCAGGTAAGTTTGCAAGATGTAATATTTACATATGTACATGCAAGTACTTTTAGACTACAGTGATGATGAGAACAAACAAACAAAAAAAAAATCAGCAATGGAAAAGCAGCATGGCACTGACATTGCTGAAAAGGGTTTGCTGCTGCCAAATTCTATGCCATTGTGCCCCATCCTCACTTCAGCCATTCCAAATTACTTGTCTGTACAGCAAATCTAGCTCACTGAAGCTTCTGTCCTCCTCTTACCTCTTATTTTGCTATGCATCATGTAGCTTCTAGGCAGCTTAATTATTTCTTCACACTATGTAAACCACTTAACTTCTCTGGCATCCTACAGAAATTAAGATCATCATGGACCCAGTGGCCCAGATGACAGTACTTTTCCACAAGGTACAGCAGGAAACTATATTAGTGGTAAGACTTGCAGAAAGGAGTACATTGTCTGTGTCACACAGCTGCAAAAGGAAAGGAATAAGAAAGGAATTTGTCAGGTTTTGATTGTAATGGCCAAGTAATAGTGTTACTAATAATGATCAAGAATCTATTGTCAGTAAAAGTGGTAAGGTTATTGTATTCCATTATTGTGGGGAAAAAAAAAAAAAGAAAAAAAAAGAAAAAAAAAGCATCCTCATACTCCTCATACTTAAGGAATCTGCAATTCTTATCCTTGATTCCTTGATCCTAAATTAAAATGAAATAACAAAATAATTTAAACAGTAGAATAAATATAAAAGAGTAAATCAGAAAGGAAAAGCCTGGCTCTTTATATTCAGTGGGATTTTTTGGACAAATAATGATAAAATTGAGTCAATGACAGAATTTTGTCCAGTATTTGTTTGCTTTTTGGATTAGAGACTGGTGTTAAATCTGAGTATTCTAAAATGTGATTCAGAACGTGATTTTATCTAAATATACTTGCCAGAGGTAAATGTAATAATTTACGGAGTGTACAGAAAATGTTTTCTTCAGCTGTTTGTTATTCAGAAAAGGTTTTCCGTTACTGTTACTGTTAGGCACTTATGCTAGCGGTCTTATTAAGGTCAAGCCATATCAAAATATTACCTCTGGGGTCAAAAGGGTAGTGTAGTTCTTCCCAAGGCTATTACACATTTTGGTGATCAGCTGCTAGAGGGCACTTAAGAGAGATCCAGAGCAATGCACCAGCCCCTGGAGAATGAAACAACATCTAGTTTTTGACAGCTTCTTGTAGTCATGAACTCAGAGATTTATGAGGTTAGATTTGATCTCTAGTCTTGTCTAAAGCCAGGTACGCCATATGCTGCATTACTAAACAGGCTGCTAGGCAAAGCTATTACAACTTCCTAAAGGTGAACTTGAAAGGCTACTTCTAAATCTCTAGCTAGCTAGCTGACTCCCCTTTAATATCATCTGTGAGAAGTAATGAAATGTGATCTCAGTGGTACATTTGATTAAAGGAAACAGCTAAACCAACCTGCATACTTACCTCTGATTTTTTTATTTTATTTATTTATTTATTTATTATTTCTTTTATTAAATTAAATATTATTATTTTATTAAATTAAATATTATTATTTATTTATTTTATTTACTCAGCACCTGGCCTGATGGCTGCAGACGGGTCCCTATCTTTTAGGGGAAAAAGGATCCTGGGCCAGGAGCTGGCAGGGCTCATTGAGAGGGCTTTAAACTAGGTAGGAAGGGGGATGGGGCTGAAGCTAGGATTGTTGGGGCTGTGCCAGGGGGAACAGTGGCAAGGCCGGAGGATAAGGCAATGGCCCAGCTGAAGTGCATCTACACCAATGCACGCAGCATGGGTAACAAACAGGAGGAGCTGGAAGCCATCGTGCAGCAGGCAGGCTACGACTTGGTTGCCATCACGGAAACGTGGTGGGACCACTCATGACTGGAGTGCTGCAATGCCTGGCTATAAGCTCTTTAGAAGGGACAGGCAGCACAGAAGAGGTGGTGGTGTGGCTCTCTATATTAGAGAGTCTTTCGAGGTTGTAGAACTCGAGGCTGGGAATGACAAGGTCGAGTCCCTTTGGGTTATGATCGGCAGGGACAACAAGGCTAGTGTCCTGGTCGGGGTCTGCTATAGACCGCAGAACCAGGATGAGGAGACGGATGAGGAATTCTACAGGCAGCTGACAGAAGTTGCGAAATCTTCAGCGCTTGTTCTTGTGGGGGACTTCAACTTCCCTGACATATCCTGGAAGCACAACACAGCCCTGAGAGAGCAGTCTAGGAGGTTTCTGGAGAGTGTGGAAGATAGCTTCCTGACGCAGCTGGTTAGTGAACCTACCAGGGGTGGTGCCCCGCTAGACCTTCTCTTCACAAACAGAGAAGGACTGGTGGAGGATGTGATTGTCGGGAGCTGTCTTGGGCAGAGTGACCACGAAATGGTGGAGTTCACTATTCTTGGCGAGGCCAGGAAGGGGACCAGTAAAACCGCTGTATTGGACTTCCAGAGGGCTGACTTTGAGCTGCTCAGGACACTAGTTGGTGGAGTCCCTTGGGAAGCGGTTCTGAAGGGCAGAGGGGTCCAGGAAGGCTGAGCGCTCTTCAAGAGGGAAATCTTAATGGCGCAGGAACGGTCTGTCCCCACGTGCCCAAAGACGAGCTGGCGGGGAAGAAGACCAGCCTGGCTGAACAGAGAATTGTGGCTTGAGCTTAGGAGAAAAAAGAGGGTTTATAATCTTTGGAAAAGTGGACAGGCAACTAGGGAGGACTATAAGGATGTTGCGAGGCAGTGCAGGGACAAAATTAGGAAGGCCAAAGCTCATCTGGAGCTCAATCTGGCTACTGCCGTTAAAGATAACAAAAAACGTTTCTATAAATACATCAACACAAAAAGGAGGACTAAGGAGAATCTCCATCCTTTACTGGATGCGGGGGGAAACTTAGTTACAAGAGATGAGAAGGCGGAGGTGCTTAATGCCTTCTTTGCCTCAGTCTTTAGCGGCAATACTGGTTGTTCTCTGGATACTCAGTACCCTGAGCTGGTGGAAGGGGATGGGGAGCAGGATGTGGCCCTCACTATCCACGAAGAACTGGTTGGTGACCTGCTATGGCACTTGGATGTGCGCAAGTCGATGGGGCCGGATGGGATCCACCCAAGGGTACTGAGAGAACTGGCAGAGGAGCTGGCCAAGCCACTGTCCATCATTTATCAGCAGTCCTGGCTATTGGGGGAGGTCCCAGTTGACTGGCGGCTAGCAAATGTGACGCCCATCTACAAGAAGGGCCGGAGGGCAGACCCGGGAAACTACAGGCCTGTCAGTTTGACCTCAGTGCCAGGAAAGCTCATGGAGCAGATTCTCCTGAGAGTCATCACGCAGCACTTGCAGGCGATCAGGCCCAGTCAGCATGGGTTTATGAAAGGCAGGTCCTGCTTGACGAACATGATCTCCTTCTATGACCAAGTGATGCGCTGGGTGGATGAGGGAAAGGTTATGGATGTGGTCTACCTTGACTTCAGCAAGGCTTTTGACACCGTCTCCCACAGCACTCTCCTCAAGAAACTGGCTGCTCTTGGCTTGGACTGGCGCACGCTTTGTTGGGTTAGAAACTGGCTGGATAGTCAGGCCCAAAGAGTCGTGGTGAATGGAGTCAAGTCCAGTTGGAGGCCAGTCACTAGTGGCGTTCCCCAGGGCTCGGTGCTGGGGCCGATCCTCTTTAATATCTTCATCGATGATCTGGACGAGGGCATTGAGTGCACCCTCAGTAAGTTCGCAGATGACACCAAGTTACGTGCATGTGTCGATCTGCTTGAGGGTAGGAAGGCTCTGCAGGAGGATCTGGATAGGCTGCACCGATGGGCTGAGGTCAACTGCATGAAGTTTAACAAGGCCAAGTGCCGGGTCCTGCACCTGGGGCGCAATAACCCCAAGCAGAGCTACAGGCTGGGAGAGGAATGGTTGGAGAGCTGCCAGGCAGAGAAGGACCTGGGAGTGATGGTGGATAGTCAGCTGAATACGAGCCAGCATTGTGCTCATGTGGCCAAGAAGGCCAACGGCATCCTGGCTTGTATCAGGAACAGTGTGACCAGCAGGGCTAGGGAGGTGATCGTCCCCCTGTACTCGGCTCTGGTGAGGCCATACCTCGAGGACTGTGTTCAGTTTTGGGCCCCTCGCTACAAGAAGGACATCAAGGTGCTTGAGCGGGTGCAGAAAAGGGTGACGAAGCTGGTGAGGGGCCTGGAGAACAAGTCCTATGAGGAGCGGCTGAGGGAGCTGGGCTTGTTCAGCCTGGAGAAGAGGAGGCTCAGGGGCGACCTTATCACTCTCTATAGGTACCTCAAGGGAGGCTGTAGCGAGGTGGGGGTTGGTCTGTTCTCCCACGTGCCTGGTGACAGGACGAGGGGGAAAGGGCTAAAGTTGCGCCAGGGGAGTTTTAGGTTAGATGTTAGGAAGAACTTCTTTACCAAAAGGGTTGTTAGACATTGGAACAGGCTTCCCAGGGAAGTGGTGGAGTCACCATCCCTGGAAGTCTTCAAAAGATGTTTAGATGTTAAGCTTAGGGATATGGTTTAGTGGGGACTGCTAGCGTTAGGTCAGAGGTTGGACTCGATGATCTTGAGGTCTCTTCCAACCTAGAAATTCTGTGATTCTGTGTGATTCTGTGAAATTCTGTGATTCTGTGATATTTTATTTTATTTTATTTTATTTTTTCCAGAAGCAGTTAAAGAAAAAGTATAGAAATTACTACTTTTCATCTGTGTTATTTAAAACACTTAGCACTGTCCTGTGCTGAAAAATAGTCAGGATCCTCTTTTCACTATTTTCTGTTAGCCCTAGCTCAAACCAGCTTCAGGAAGCAACAGGGCAACAGGAAGAAACCGGTGAATTGCCCCAAAGGAATTAGGAAGGGCTCCTCTAAAAAGGTGAAGTGGTTGATAGCAAAGCTCAAGTGCCTCTACAACAATGCATGCAGCACAGGAAACAAGCAAGAGGAGTGGGAAACCATGGTGCGGTTAGAAAATTATGACCTGATTGCTATTACAGAAACATAGTGTGATGAATCAAATAACCAGAATACTTTAGAATTTTGAATTTTAGAACAGTGAACATCCACCCATTTAAAGACCTGGTGGATGAGATCCCTTGAGATACTGTCCTTAGGACAGAGGAACTGATAAGAGATGGCAACTCATAAAGAACTTTTTTCTTAGAGTACAAGAGCTTTCCATTCCCATGGGTAAGAAATCAAGCAGGGAAGGCAGGAAACCGGCATAGCTGAGCAAGGATCTGCTGGTCAAACTGAGGTGTTAGAAGGAAATGCACAGGTAGTCAAAGCAGGGACGTGTGGCCTGAGAAGAGTACAGTGATGCTGTCTGGAGGAGCAGGGATGGGATCAGGAAAGCCAAGGCACAAACGGAACTTAATTTGGGAAGGGATGCCAAATAATGAGAAGAGATTCTATAGGTACACTGGTCAGAAAGAGAAAGGGCAAGGAGAGTGTACCCCTTCTGATGGATGAGAAGGGAGAACTGGTAACAACAGACATGGAAAAGCCTGAGGTACTCAACAACATCTTTATCTCAGTCTTCACTGCCAGTCAGGCTTCCACAACTCTTGAGTCTCTGAACCTGTAGGCAGTGGCTGGGGGAGAAATGTCCCTCCCATTGTAAACAAAGAGCAGGTTTGAGACCACCTGATGAAAGTGAACAGCTACAAGTCCATGGGACATGATAACAAATGCCAGGGTCCTGAGGGAACTGGCTGATGTAGTTGCCAAGTCCCTCTCCTTTGTATCTGAAAAGTCATGGCAGCCATCCCTTGTGAAAGGAAAAAGGGAAACATCACTTCTATTTTAAAACAGAGTAGAAATGAAGACCTAGGGAAGTACAGACTGGTGAGCCTCACCTCTTCATCTGCCAAGATCATGAAACAGATCTTGCTGGAAGCAATGATAAGCCATATGGAAGACAAAGAGGTGATCGGAGACAGCCAGCATGGCTTCACAAAGGGCAAATTGTGCTTGACCCATCTGGTGGCCTTCATCAATGGAGTGACTGCATTAGTCAACAAGGGAAGTCCAACCAATGTTATCTAGCTGGACTTCTGGAAGGCCTTTGACATGGTCCTAAATAACATCTTTATCTCCACTTGGAGAGAGATGGTTCTGAAGGGTGGACTATTTGGTGGATAAGGAATTGCCTGGATGGCCACCGCCAGAAAGCTGTGATCAACAGCTCTATATCCAGGTAGAGTCCAGTAAGGAGTAGTGTCCCTTAGGTTCTGTCTCGGGATCGGTGCTATTTAATATCTTTATCAGTGAGATAGACAGTGGGATCAAGTGCACCCTCAACAGGCTGTCAGACACAACCAAGCTGAGTGGTGCAGTTGATACAACAGAAGGAAGGGATGCCATCCAGAGGGACCTGGTCAAGTTTGAGAAGTGGGCCCACATGAACCTAATAAGGTCTAAGTCCAAGGTGCTACATCTGGGTTGGGGCAATCCCAGAAGTGAGTAGAATGGGAGAAGACATCATTGCGAGCAGCCCTGTGGTCTTGGGGGTTCTGGTACACTGGATGCAATCCTGTGCAACATGTTCTAGGCAACCCTGCTTGGTAGAGGAGTGGGACTACAGAAATATCTTCTAAACTCAACCATTCTGTGATTCGGTGAAAAACTCAAAATGAGCCAGAAGTATGTGCTTGCAGCCCAGAAAGCCAACTGTATCCTGGGGTCCATTCTGAAGAGTGGTCAGCAGAGCAAGGGAGGTGATTGTCCTTCCTACTCTGCCCTTTTAGGACCACACTTGGAATACTGAATCCAGGTCTGGAGCTCACAGCACAAGAAAGATGTGGACATGTTAAATAGGGTCCAGAGTTGTTGTGGTTCCGCTCGAGTGGGCAGCTGAGCTCCACCACAGCCGCTCTCTCACTCTCCCTCCTCAAAGAGGAATGGGGAGAAAATATGTGAAAAGGGCTCAAGGGTTGAGATAAGGACGAAAAAATCACACAATAATTATTGTAATGGGCAAAACAGACTCAGCATAAGAAGATAGTAAGATTTATTGCTCATTACTAACAAGTGAGAGAAGTGAGAAACAAAGGAAAGAAACCAAAAGCACCTTCCCCCCCATCCACCCTCTTCCACCTCCTCCCCCCGAGCAGTGCAGGGGAACGGGGGAATGGGGGTTATGGTCAGTCTACAGCACTTCTTCTCTGCTGCTCCTTCTCGGTCACTCTCGTCCCCTGTGCTGGGGGGTCCCACCCATGGGATGCAGTCCTTGATGAACTGATCCAGCGTGGGCTTCCCACAGGCAGCAGCTCTTCCAGAACTGCTCCAGATATGGGTCCGTACCACTGGGTCCATCCCTCAGGAGAAAACTACTCCAACCTGGCTCCCCTACAGGCAGCAGCTCCTGCCAGGTCACCTGCTCCTGCATGGTCTCCTTTCCACGGGCTACAGGTCCGGCCTGGAATCTGCTCCGGCAGGCATCTTCCCCAGGCAGCAGCCTCCGTCGGTGCAGGTCCACCTGCTCCACCGTGGTCTCCTCCACGGGCTGCAGCGTGGAACCCTGCTCCACCGTGGTACTTCATGGGCTGCAGGGGGACATCCTGCTTCACCATGGTCCTCCGGCACCTGGAGCACCTCTCCCCCTCCTTCTACACTGACCTTGGCACCCGCAAGGCCGTTGCTCACTCCCTTCACTCTCCCAGCTGCTGTGTGGCGCAGCGTTTTTTCCCTGTCTTAAATATGTTCTCACAGAGGCGCAAAACAACATTGCTTATTGGCTCAGCTCTGGAAAACAATGGGGCCCTTACCAAACATGGGGCAGCTTCTAGATCCTTCTCACAGAAACCATCCCTATAGCCCCCTGCTACCAAAACCTTGCCACGTAAACCCACTACAGAGTAGGGCCATGAAAATATTCAGATGGCAGGAGCACCTCTACTGTGAAGAAAGATTGAGAGAGCTGAAGATGTTCAGCCTGAAAAAGAGAAGGCTCCAGGGAGACTTCTTTGCAGCCTTTCAGTACTTAAAGGGATCTTATCAAAAAGATGGAGAAACACTTATTACATTGGTAGATAATGATAGGACAAGGCAGAATATTTTCAAACTAAAAGAGGGAAGATTTAGACTAGAGATTAGGATGAAATTCTTCACTCAGAAAGTGGTGAGGCACTGGAACAGGTTGTCCAGAGAGGTTGTGGATGCCCCACCACTGCAGCTGTTCAAGGCCAGGTTGGTTGGGGCCCTGCACAACCTGACCTAGTGGGTGGCATCCCTGCCCGTGGCGGGGGGGGGTTGGAACTAGGTGGTCTTTAAGGTTCATTTCCAACCCAAAGCATTCTATGATTCTATGAATATGATCTGACTTGGAATCTTTAGATTGCAAGGAATGCCTAAAACTTTTATATTTTTAATGATATATCACATATATAAAATGACATGTTAAAGTAAAAAAAAAAAAAAAAAGTCTAGTAACCTCCTCATTGAGACTGAATTTTGGAAGATAAATTGTTAAATGAGACACTTACACTTTGTATGATGTATGTTGTGATGAAGGTAAAATGCAAAATGTTGCATGCTTGACATGCATGAACATCAGTCTCAGTATGTTACAAACATAATAAAGTTGCTGACATAGGAATGAATGGTTCCATGTATTTGACAGGAGCATTAATTAGAGATACATTTGAAGATTTGAATTTCTAGTGCCCTAGAATTGAATATTCAGTATCAGCTTTCCTAGACCTCAAAATCTGTTAATAAATCTCATGTCAATCTAATAAATCTTATGTCAATCTAACTGCTGAATAATTTCATGGAAAAGAGAACTGGAGAATCCCTCTGTTTCTTTAAGTGAAACAAGAGTTTTTCTGTTGCTTGCAGAAGAATAAGAAGAGCAAGAAGAAGAAGAACAAGGAGAAGAAGAAGAGCAAGCTAATCTTGAAAGATCCCAATCAATGTAAAAGAAAGATCTATGAGGGGTGTGTTTGTACAGCAGAGACAATGAAAACAGCCCTTAACTTAATGTTTGTTACTGTCAACTTTCATTCTTACTGTGTAAATCCTTATTTCATGAACTAAACCCACAACAAACCATGGGCATCATAATCTTACTCTCATCAGTAATAATCAGATTTTCATTAAATTTTAGTTTGTAATTGATATTTCAGTAGGTACAGGAAAGTTGTTTAGTTTCTCATAGCATTTTTCATCTTCTCTCCATTTCTTAGTTATACTTATATTCCACAAGGCTTTCTCACCACATTGTTTTATTTGCCTGCCTTTAATTGATATAATTTCATAGGAGATATTATCAACTGTGAAGATGATAAATGGCTAGTTGTCTTTCTAAATCTGCTTCAGCAAGCTTTTGGTGAGATTTATTCACATGCCTTAAGGTTAGTTTTACCATCAAAAAGAAAAACAAAACAGAAGAGTAAGACTTACATTACTTAGAAATTGTGCAACTTGTCAAGTATGATAGTGTGTTCTTACTTGATAATTAGTTCAAAACAAGCTTGTAGCTGCTTCAAAGAACATTTTAAATCAGACCACACTGAGGAGTCTTTGGAGATGCATCAGTAACAATTCAGTGGAAGAATGGGATGCTGTGAATGCTTGTTATTCAAGTATTTTCTTTCCTTATGCACGAGGAAGCAGTAAGAACATATTTCTTCTTTTCCCTTCCCTTTGATGCAGATAA
Organism: Aythya marila; assembly: GCF_965140915.1. NCBI lineage: Eukaryota > Metazoa > Chordata > Aves > Anseriformes > Anatidae > Aythya > Aythya marila. Next base: position 100,787,667 of record NC_139043.1, on the reverse strand, counting down.
AAATGCAAGTCAGCCTAAACACACAGTGATCTAAGAAATGTGAAGCAAAAATCTCTGCAGACTTAAACCCAATTTCTCGGTTACCAGAGAAGATGATAATAAAAATAACTAAAAAGAAAATCCTAATATTGCATATTTCAAAACTGATATTATTCTGGGAAAAAAAAAAAAAAAAAAAAAAAAAAAAAAAAAAAAGAAGGAATTTAAGGCTGAAATTGCAACATCTTTGGGATTTTAACTGAGTTTGTAAAATACCTTGCATGCTTGATTATTGGTCAAGGAATGAGACTGTGAATAACATAAAAAAAACATAAAAGTAATTTTCTGTTATCATTAAGAAATCAAGAAAATACTGCATTAAGATTCTATAAAGAAATAAAATGTTTTTTTTTTTTTTAAAAAAGTAAATATTTAGTACCTTTAAATACAAAGTTTATACTGCATTATTTTATTTATATCTGCATTCACTTCATACAAAAGAATTAGCCATTTTTGAAGATCTATTCATTAGCAGTTAAGTGGGGAATATTTTTCTTTTTGTCTTGTCATTACCTTGAGGTATTTTATTATGTCTTATGTAAATCGTTGGCTAGTAAGACTATATAAATGTAGTTTTATCAAATACTGACAATCTGCCTGTCATTTTTGTGACATTAAAGACAAGTCTTACTTTGAATTTTGCTAGCTTACTCTGACAATTCACTGTTATAAATTTTAACTGGAATTTAGACTGACCGAAGCATTTATGTATTTCCACACTGGTCATGGAATCACAGAGTCACAGAACCACAGAATGGGTGAGGTTGAAAGGGACCTCTAGAAATCATCTGGTCTAACCCTCTGCTCATGCAGTGCCACCCAAAGCTGGTTGCCCAAAGCCATGTCCAGACAGTTTTTGAGTATCTCCAGTGAGGGATACTCCACAACTGTGGTGGTTTTACCATGCTAGGCAGCTAAACACTACAACTGCTCTCTCACTCCCCCTCCTTAGATGAGAAGGGGAAGAAGTAAAGAACAATTCACGGGATGAGACAAGGATAATTTAATTAAAGGGAAAAAAATAACAATAATAATTATTAAGGAAATCATTTGACTAAAGGGGGGAAAAAAAGGGGAAAGGGGAAAAGGGAGGGAAAAAAATAAAAATGAAGGCTATGTGGAAGTGCAGAGGAAAGAAATTACTCTCTACTTCTCACAAAAGAGCTATGCTTGTTCACGTCCTTGAAGCAGGGCCTCAACGCACATAGCCGATGCTTGGGAGGAGGATCAACATTTTCACAACGAGCCCACCCCTCCCCTCTTCTTCCTGTTTCCACCTTTTATGGCTGAGTATGACATCATATGGTATGGAATATCCCTTTGGTTTGTTTAGGTCAGCTGCCCTGGTGATGTTTCTTTTCTCACTTTTTTGCCCATCCCCTAGGAGTGTTAGGGAGAGTCCTGATGCTGTGCCAGCACTGCTCAGCAGCAGACACAACACTGGTGTGATAACACTGCTTTTCTAGCTACAAGTGCAGAGCACAGCACTGTATGGGCTGCTGCAGGGAAAGTTAATATCCCAGCCAGACCCAGTACAACAACATCTCTGGAAAACCTGTTCTAGTGTTCAACCACCCTAACAGTACAACAGTGTTTCCTAATGTTCAGAGGGAAATTTCCTGTGTTTCAGTTTGTGCCCATTTCCTCTTGTCCTCTTACTGGACACCACTGAAAAGAGCCTGGCTCCATCCTCTTTGCACCCTCCCTTCATGTATTTATACACATTGATGAGATTCTCCAAGCCTCCTCTTATCTAGGCTGAACAGTCTCAGCTCTCTCAGCCCCCTCCTCATAGCTAAGGTGCTCCAGTCTCTTCATTATCTTTGATGCCCTTCTCTGAACTCTCTCCACTAAGTCCATGTCTCTCTTCTACCGTGGAGATGAGGACTGGACACTACTGCAGGTGTGGCCTCACCAGTGGTCTGAGCAGAGGGGAAGAATCACCCTTCTTGGCCTGCTTTACCTGGCCATGATCGTGATCAGGATACCAATAACTTCCTTTATGGCAAGGGCATATTGTTGGCTTGTGTTCAACTTTGCGTCCACCAAGACTTCCAGGTCCCTTTCTGCAAAGCTGTTTTCCAGCTGTGTGGCACCCAGCCAGTCCTGATCCATGGGTTTATTCCTCCCTGGGATCAAGTCTTTTCATTTCTTGTTGAACTGTATGAGGTTATTATCAGCCCATTTCTGCAGCCTGTTAAAGTCCTTCTGGATGACAGCATGATCTTCTGGCATATTTCCTGTTTTATATATCAACAGACTTGATTGAAAGCCTATTCCACTAGTTCTTCCAGATCAGCTGCCTTAGAGGAGACATCCACTGCAATGTCACCCATATCTGTCTGCTGGATTGTCACCTATACTAGTCAGTGATGAAGGACTGTGTTTTTTTCATACTGTACAGATGCCAGACATGGATCATTTTCTGTATTTTTTTTTTGGTAGTCCAAATTATTTTGTTTTTCATTCTTGTTTTTACTTTTCTCTAAAAGTCTAGAAAGGCTCTTGTAGCATTCTGATGACTACAGCTCATTTCATGATACGTGAAAGTATATTCTAAATACTTTCCATGTAATAAAAATCTTTACTCTGTTAACACCACACTAAAACATAGTTTGATACTTGCTCTCATATTAGTATTATCAAATCCAGACATTAAGAGGGGCAATATTTTTTTCTGATGTTTTTTGTTGTGATTGGTTTTGCTCTTTTAAAGTAGAACCACTCAGAAATTGATTAATTGGAGTTGCATTAATCAGTTTTCTTTATGTTAAAATTCATGCCAGTTATATATCTATCTACATCTATCTATCTCTATCTCTATCTCTATCTATCTCTATCTCTATCTCTATCTCTATCTCTATCTCTATCTCTATCTCTATCTCTATCTCTATCTAATCTATATCTATATCATCTATCTATATCATCTATCTATATCTATATCTAATCTATCAATATCTATCTATATCTATATCTATACCTATATAATCTATATCTATCTATATTTCTATATATCTACATTTCTATATGCTTTATATGTATAGATATTAATCTATATCTAATCTATATTTAATCTATAATCCATATTTAATGTATATATAATCTATATTTATATATATATATAGATCTCTGTATATAGATCTATCTATATCTAGATATATATAGAGAGAGATAGAGCTATACATAGGTAGATAGATACGTAAGGGTAAATTACTAGATAAATAGGTAGATAGATAAGGATAAATTAAGTGTGTTTATGCCAAGAATAACACTGTGAATTTAGTAAAGTTTTCATACAAATGAGGGTCCTTTCTGTTTTAAGTAGTGTTTTAGAATTATATACATTTATAACATTATAACACATTGTGGAGTGCCTGAAAGGGCTCAGCAAATGGTTGAATATGGTATTGTCACAAATTTTATGCAAAAATAAAGGCGCAAAATCAAATTTTTACTGTCTTCCTTCTACTTCTTTATAAAACAGTGCGAACTTGTTATCTTTAAAAATAATCACACTGGTTTTATAAAGGAGAGAGATAAAAAAAAGCTTGAAATTGGGATGTACTTTATCAGAAGTGACATTATATTATCAGCAGCTATTAACTTCTACCATTGAGCTAATCTATGACCTAAAAGTAAAGGAGAAATGACACAATATTGACTATATCAAAAACTATACACAAAGAGGAAACAAAAGGTGAAAAATCATGTTATCAATAACTGGAACAAATATAATACAGACTCCTGAATAACATCAAAAACATGTTCTCTTTGCTGACTGTAATGAAATGTGAAAAAAAGAGAAAAAGTATAAACCTGCTATATAGAAAAATGGTAGTGGAATCAGTAGCATCCTTTTAAAAAGTTCTGAATTAAAGTAAAAGTGCACAAATGCTCTATAGAATTTTTGAGCTATACTAAATATGGAAAGGAATTTTAGGTGTTTGGAGCAGATAAAAAGCTTTGAGATACTGTTTTGAAAAGAACATGGAGGAAGATACTATGAAGAGGAAAACTCTCAAATAAAGACAATTGTAGAAATATGAACACCAGGAATAAAACAAAACTGAATAATACGTAAGTAAACAAACAAATAAATAAAACCAATTATTTTCATTTAATGACAACTGAAGATACATAACTGGGGTTTACAGGAAAATAGAAATATATCCATGGTCAGATTTTATCCTGTAGAACAAATTCAGTTTTATGATAAAGAAACTGTTTACACTGATGTGACTTACAAAACAGAAGAAAGTATTTTTGCATGTCATTGATGTATTCATCCTATTAGATGTGATAGAGATAAATGATCCTTATCAGATGATTGTATAAAGGTAATAATTTAATGAACAGAGGATACAAGTTATGATGTACAGCTTTCTTCAGACAGGCAAACCAATTGTGAAAGAGCCAAACCCCAAAGAAATTTAAAAAGTAATCTGTGAGCTTGGAATGGTGTGACATATAATATTAACAAGATGTCCACTAAATTATTAAAGGCAGAAAGCAATAATTTGTTAGATATTTCCAATTTATTTTGTTCTTGGTAATTTCTATAATTTCATCAAAGGAGCAAACAAGATGAAATGGAATGAAATGTATTGTACTATTTCTTCCTGTTTATAGAGCTTTACCTTTACGGATACTGACTATGCTGCAGACACTGCAGAAGACAATAAATATATATCCTAAAAAGGCCACCAAATATTTTTAATATGACACAAACATTTCTACCTCAGTAGTTTCCTCTAAAGATATGTGAATAAATCCTAAAATTATCTTTTCAACGCACTAAATGATACAGTCTTGATGTGATATTTTGATTGTCATGAAATGCTTAATGAATCCATGATAGTGGATTAGCATTAAATTAATGGAAAAGGTATGTTTTCCCTGGTATTCTTACCTGTGAGCAAAGGAAATACTGTTGTCTTTAGTATGGTCTTTGAGGAGATTTCATCTTTGCAGAATTCCCAGGATGGAGTGAACTGGCATACCCTGAAAACTTCATGGATTGAGGTGTTCAACAAAATTTAGATGCATCTGTGTCTCTAATAATATAGAAAGTTCCTTTGGTAACTTAAGTTAAAACATTAAGACATCTCAGTAAGTTTACTGAAACATCTAGGAAAATAAAAAAATTAACAGAGGAGGAAAGTAAGGCAAGGTTTTGAATGGTATGCCTTTTTTCATCATCTAGTAACAAATGCAGGTGAATGTGAAGAAGCTGAAATTTTTGCTTTTGGTGCTAAGATGCTTACTAAGAAGAAAGAGAAACAAATACCTTCAGAACTTGAACCAGAAAGTGAATTTTCCACTGTGAAAGAGGAAGAAAATGTGGGTGTGTATTATGAATAATCACAGAATCACAGCATCACAGAACAATTGAGGTTGGAAGGGACCTCTTCATATCACCTAATCCAAACCTCTGTTTAAGCAGGGTCAGCTAGAGATGGTTGGTCAAAACTGTGTCCAGTGTGGTGTTGACTGCTTCCATAGATAATAATTTCCATAGATTCCACAACTTCTCTGAGCAACCTATTCTAGTGTTTGAGCATCCTCACAGTAAAAAAATAGTAAAAATAAATAAATTAATAATAATAATAAAAATCTTGGGTTCAGCTGTATTGCTGTGTGTGTTTCAGTTTGTACCTACTGCCTCCTGTCCTGTCAGTGGCCACCAAAATGAAAAGTATCAGTGGAATGATACTTATTAAGACCTAGAACTTTTTGAGGTGAATTACCAGAAGTCAGAAATAATTTATTTTACAGAAACTGGTCATTGTATAATAACGACTTTACAGAAAAGGTAAAGTAGTGTGTCCATCAGTGTATTAAAGAATTTAATTCCTACACATATACACCTTCAGTGCCTGATTCTATATAAATAAGAAATGTCTTTTGGAGTTAGGTCTAGCCACTTCCTTTACAGAATGAACTTGATCAAGAGAGAGTACAGCAGAACAGGAAAAAACAGGAGAGAATTTAATCTGAGCCAACTAAAAATAAATTGAGTTGTGCAGAGATCTGTTGTGAGCATGGTGTGAAAGGCATCACTCTTTCATAGAGACCACAACTTACATTAGACAAATATAGCTGACTGTCATACACTTATTACTGCTGTTGGCATAATGTATCTTTTGTAGTAATCATTTTGTTTTACCTGCTAAATGGTCTAAGTTTGATTTCAGGCATGGAAATCAGTATCTAGAAGAGTGTGCAGTATTTGCAAAAAAAATAAATAAAAAATGAAGTGACATGGATTTAAGTTGGACTTCTGCTTTATTTTTAGGCCCTCATATGTGGGGAAATATACTCTATTGGAATAAATATTTATAGTAAAGGTTTCTTGAAAGAAATGAAAGACAGGAGGATTACAATTCCACAGTGTATATCAAAGCCAAATAAATTGTCATCTATTTTTAAAGTACCTCTATGTTGCCATTTTTATCTATGGTATAATGGTATGGCAATGTTTACTTATGATGCAAGGATGAAAGAAAATAGTAAGGTTTCTGTTTCTGACAAGGCTACATTAACAACTTTTCACTGAAACTTAGAGTGTCTGTGTTGCTTTTACCCTGCTACATAGATGAACTCCACCACAATTGCTCGCTCGCTCCCCCTCCTCAAAGAAACAAAGGGAGAAAATACAATGGAAAGGTCTCAAGGGTTGTGATAAGGACAGAGAGATGACTCAATAGTTATCATCATGGGCAAAACAGATACAGCACAGAGAGATTAATAAAATTTATTGCCTTTTACTAACAGACTAGAGCAGTGAGAAAATAAAAACAAAAATACCTTCCCCTCCACTCCCCAACCACCCTCCTCTACCTCCTTATGGTGGTTTTACTCAGGTGGGCAGCTGAGCCCCGCCACAGCCACTTTTTCACTCCCCCTTCTCAAAGAGAACGGAGGAGAAAATAAAATGAAAAGGGCTCAAAGGTTGAAATATGGACAGGGAGCAATCACTCAACAATTAGCATCATGGGAAAAAAGACTAAGAGTAGGGAGATAATAAGATTTATTGCCTATTACTAACAAGCTAGAGAAGTGAGGAACAAAGGAAAGAAACCAAAACCACATTCCCACCATCCATCCTCTTCCACCTCCTCACCCCCGAGCGGTGCAGGGGAACAAAGGAATAGGAGTTGTGGTCTGTTGTGGTCAGCACTTCATTTCTGCCACTCCTTCATGGTCACTGTCTGCCCCTGCCCATGGGAGGGACATGGGGTCCCTCCCATGGGATGCCGTCCTTCCTGAACAGATCCTGCATGGGCTTCCCACAGGCAACAGCTCTTCCAGAACTGCTCCCACATGGGTCCATACCATGAGGTTTATCTGTCAGGAACAAACTGCTCCAACACAGGTCCCCCAAAGGAGGCAGCTTCCCCCAGAACCCCTGCTTCTGCGTGGGCTCTTCTCCAAGGACTGCAGCTCCAGCATGGGGCCTGCTCCTTCTGGGGCTCTCCATGGACCACAGCCTCCTCCAGGCCACATCTACCTGCTCCACCTGGGGGCTCCTCCACAGGCTGCAGCATGGAGATCTGCTCCATGTGGGACCCATAGGCTGCAGCAGGACAGACATCTCCACAGGGAACTTTTTTTCTGGCACCTAGAGCACCTTCTGCCCTCCTCCTTCACTGATCTTGGTGTCTGCAGGGCTGTTTCTCTCACATTTTCTCAATCCTCTCTTCCAGTTGCTGCTGAGCAGCTTTTTTTTTTTTTTTTTTTCCTTTCTTAAATATGCTCTCACAAAGGCACAACCAGCGTTACTCATTGACTAGGCTTGGTCCAGTAGCACACTTCTAAATATGGCAAAATAGAAATATCACATATTAAGATTTGATCTAGATCACTGTGTTTAAATTATACCTGTTTATGAATTACATGTATGCAGATTTAGGAAAGACAGGAGTACCATATTTCACATTTCAAAGTATCACTTACAGAATTAATAGCTTTATGACAGTATTTATGAGCAGTTCAATTCTGAAGGCCAAAAGTCAAAACTCAACCAAATTAACTAAACAAAAAAACAAAAGAAAAACAAAAACAACAAAAAATTATTAATTCATTAGTGAAAATGTTTTATTGGACAAAAATATGTGAAATTCCATAACCTAAACTTTTATGTACCAAACTGGTAAATCTATAGCCACCCTGTTAAACAGGTCTATCTTCAATTTATAGGCACATAGACATTAATACAATGATAAAACCATCAAAACCCACCAATATCTTGCTAGACAATTTTGACCTTTCACAAACAGTGCTACATTTCCTAAATTATATTATCAGGATTTTGAGCAAAAATCAGTAATAAAGCCTACATTTTACATATGTATCCTTGGATTTGTATTAGGAGGTGGGTTATGGTTGTTAAAAGTGGAGGAAAAATACTCATACCGTTAGGACATTAGTTGATTTTAAGTAGAATTTAAATGCTTAGGACCAAATTATACTAAACTGCAAAAGTGATGCTTGAATATTTGCATACAATGAACCAGTTGTCAGGTGCCTGCTATCAGATCATGCTGCAGGTGCACACTGACACAAGAAGCACTGAACAATAATAAATATAGGGCATAAGGAATAAAGGAGATTTAAGAATTCCACAGGTGTCAATTTAGGATCTTAACAGATATAAACAAGAGAATGGTTTTATATTAACAGAGTGGTTTCAAATAGCAAATAAATACAGTTCCTCTCCTGGAATTGTTTAGAGTCAGGAAATGCATTTGTGTTTATAAGAGTCTTCAAGAAATCATTTATTTTTAATTTATCTCGTGAGACTGAAACAGTAAAACTGAATACCTTCTGCCATCATACTAATTCCAAATATGCTTTTCTTCAAACTAATGTCTTCCCTTGCTAGTCTCCTTATTTTCCAGAACATTCTGGTTTCGGTAATATGCAACTAGAGGGTACTGCAATGAATTAAATTAATTTTAATAAATAAGGTCATTTTTTTACCCTTTCTGTATATGAATGAGTCCATATTAGGATAACTTTGTCATCTAATAGTTTAAGCTTCTTTCAAGTCTGTCTTCTGACCATTAACATGGTGTTGAGTCAGGATTAAATAAGAAAGTAAAACCTCTACTTTTCTAGAAAGATTGAAGTACATTTTTGTGTTTATAATAGTCTTTAATACAATATGGAAGACCAGGCCTTTTTGTTTGTTTGTGTTTTGTTTTGTTTTGTTTTGTTTTGTTAGAAAGACTTCTAAATGAAACAACAGAGTAGCAGACGAAATAGTGTGCGGTATGATCTTAGCTGAAGTGTGTATAAATACATAAATCACAGCCTATATTTCTGAGCCTTGGTACCTACTTATGACCTCTTAAAGACAGTGAGAAACATGTTGACTTCAATTTGTGAAATAAATTACAGTGAGGGGTACTTCAAATATCTTCAAATATAGACTTCTGGCATTTTAAAATACTCTGAGAAATAAAAGAGAAAACAGCTGCCAATTAAAAGCCTCCTGCAAAATAATGAGCACTCAGGAGTGTTACAGGAGGATATCAGATTTATGTACTAGTATGACTGGCAACATTTTTAGCCAAAAGCAGTTTATATACATGTATGATATCAGTACATGGCGCTGAAGAAATATAATGGACGCCCAACTTTTTTCCTTTACCTTCTCTAAATACTTTTTGGACAAAATCCTCTGCTTTGTTCCACCATCACAAACATTTCCCTCACTTGAAATAGTTTTAACATTAATTCATATTTTAGAAGCCACTTACTTGTGACATTGTCCTATAACAAACTAAATCTGTACGTCCTGTTCTTAAATGTAAAGAAACTCATGAAAGTCTTCATAATGTGTTTGGAGGTCTGTTGAACCTTCAGGACATGTTACAAGCACAACAATTTCAAGCTACTGCATTTGCTTGCAACACTAGATCTCTGACACATGCTGCTAAAATAGTGACACAAACATGACTATCCATGGCAGCAAAGACAGAAGCATGTCTTTCAGCAAGGTCAGAGCTTCCTTGCTCACAAGAGTGATAACATGGTCATAAACTGCACAGATTTTACATGTGCCTAGGAAAATAATTTTAGGAACTATATTTTTGACTGCAGAGCCATTTGTAGGACATGGGAGTTCATTTGGCCCATCTTCTGCCATCAACAAGGTGTGACATGGACAAGTTCATGCATGAACATTCCCTAGATGAAGTGCCATAGCAGTACAGAGTTGCTCTGTGTGAAACTCTGGCCCCATGAGCTGGCATCTGGCTACCAAGGAACTTCCCCTGCTGCCATGGTTCATGGCAACCCAGCACAGTCAGCTACCCTTTTTCTGGCACCTCAGGTGGTGTAAAGTATGCTGGCCTTGATCAGAGGTGTTTCTTTTTACTTTTCCCATAGAGCACAAATGCCTTTTTTTCCATCAGGCAACAAAAGGAGGTAGTGTGAACCTTACACATCATTCCATGTGTGGTTCAACTCTAGGAGTTCCTCATAATGCTTTGCAGTCCTCTTGGGCTTTGAAAACAGCATGAAAGGGTTAGAAATAGTGGCAGAAGGGACAGTTCTCTGCAAGGTCACAGAACTGATCTAGTTGTTATTGATATTTTTTCCTCTTACAAGCACCCTCTAATAATAGAATAAAATCCCTGCCACTTATCTCCCTCTGTGGATCCTAACTCTGTCACAATCTGATGATTTTCTTCCCACAATAGATAGTGCTATGTCTGAGCTGTACTTAGCAGTTAGTGTCACTGCCAAGCAATACGCAACTTTGATAAGTAGATTATTGACATACTAGATGGTAATTTCTCAGCTGGAACAATTGTTTTTTTCATGTCAATACTCACTTGAAAAGTTTGTAATTCATGGATATGCAATCAGTAAGTGATATAACATTAAGGAGAGTCCTTCAAGTCCACAGGTTCACACATATACTCTCATGATCTGTTTTAATCCTGAATTGGTATATTTAAAAATAAACATACTAAGCAATCTGTATATTATAATTAACACTAATAATAAATATGCATTCTAGAAACAATAGGAAGGAACAAACATAATACCGGGGAGTTTTAAAGCTTAGAGATTACTGCTGCATTAATACAAAAATAAATAACTACATTGGTCACTTATCGCAATTACATATAAACAGCTGTAACATTTGTGGATTTATCTTTCAAAGCATTTGAGGTACAGTAGTGATGAAAAAGAATCATTGTGTCTTCTTTTTGCACTGTAGACTTCTAGAACTTCATGATGTCTAAACCAATTTATACCCATATTAATAAAAACGCTTTGAACTCAGAATTTACATGTCAAGTTGTAACACAATGAATTTTTACTGTCATGTTGTAATCCCCTAAATTAGGAGGTGCCTTATAATTGAAATGCTGACACAGACATCTAATTGTAGAGGGGTTGGAAGGTGCTGCTATGATAGCATTATATTAGCAACTTTTACATGCGAATATTGTTCATTAAGGTTATGCTTATATCACATACATGCAGATTATAGGATGTAGAACAGCAGCTGTGGAAAATCAGTCAAATTAGAACACACACTTTATATACAAACAGTCACACATTAAACAGATTGAGTGTCCTTCAAAGCTTTTTCATTTAAAAAATATATTTGGCAAATATATTATAGCTATATACTTAAAAATAAAGGATCTAGTTTATGAAATGGTTCTTGGTATACCATTAATAACAAAGGAAAAATAAAAATAGATATTCTCTTTTAACTAAATATTAAATTAACTCACCTAGTTGCCTGAAATGCAAGTGAATGTTATAGAATGCAGATCTAATTTCTGTAGTGTTCCAACTCCCCAAGCAGTGCAGATGTTATGCAAATAGTTTTATGTTTTGTGTGATTTTTTTTTCAAAATCTGAATGAATATCAACACATACACATGAAATCCACTGAATTTCCTTATGCCTGGTGACTAGAAAAACATTTCAAAGCAGAGCCCTATTTTACAATGTTAGTGACAGACCCCCACCAAAACTCTTGATTGAAAGGTAGTAGACAGATAAAATTTGGATCTGAACGTTACTGGGCCTGCTGGGTCTCACTCTGTGTGTGTGTTTATTGAAAATTCTCTGGGTATGAAGTACCACTGTGTTACATTGGTATAAATATCTTCCTTTCCTTGAGTCCATCCTGTAGAAAGTCCTAGTACCAACTGCTTATATGTTCTGCTGGTGTATATTAGCCTATTTCCAATGATAGCCAGTGATAATTTAGTATGTGTATGTCTAAAGTTGACTGTAGGTGCTGAGATATTTGCAATTACCAAAGTTTTAAAATTGTGAGTCTTTCAACTTTCTAATGTTTCCATATGCCTTGAGTAGGGGATTCTGGCAATTCAGAATTACGCTGGAGACGTTAATACAATGAGATCAGCGAGAAAGAGAGAGAGAGAGAGAGAGAGAGAGAGATTAAAGTATTATTTCTAAACTTTATCTTTTCTTTCCTTGACTTTTATTTATTTATTTTCAGGGAAATGGTTAATTTGAAGTTAAAAATGCATATATTAAACTTTTTTTTTTTTTTTTCTGTGACATTAAATTATCCTTTTTACCTATAAAATATATATTCAGCTAGTCACCTCCCACTGGCATTTTTAAAAGGTTTGTTATTTTTAGTAGTTATTCTCTTAAGTAGATGTCATTATTATATTTCAATGTATGTTTTATGTGGCAAAGAGTAAAAAAAAAAAAAAAGATAAGAAGATAAAAAGATAATTTCTTAGTAGCTTTTCAGTGACTTTTTTTTACGTGAAGTTGAATTCCTTATTCATCTCACCTATTCTGTCCTATCTATTCCTTATTTATACCTCTCTTCAACTGACCTTTTAACAAGATAAATTTATTTCTAAATTTATTTATTTGTTTGACCCTAAATGTATGTTCTACATACTGTAGTTAATCCCCATGTTCAATTATATGTATCCACATATAATTATGAATGAACATGACTTAGGTTTATTTGCATACTTCCTAACCCATCTCTTTTCTAAAAACACCTACCATCATTTGCCTACCATCACTGTAGCCACCTTTTCTTTTGTGTGATTCATCAGCACACTCACTGGATCACAGGAACACATCTTTAGTAGTGTTATGTAAAATGTCATTAGCTGAAATTTCATGCAGGAAATTCTGAGAAAAATCACCAATGTGTATCCTTGGCATAAGGCATATTAAACGTCAATTAAGTCTCTTAATAATATCACTGGTTTTAAAACGAGCAACTTTGTGACAAAGGAATTCTTTTATTTGGCAACTCCATCAAAATTATTTTGTCTTTGAGTTAATCTTTTACATAGAATTATTTGCTTGAGGATTCTTTTAGGTACAAAGTTAAGACTTTTTTTTTTTCTTCCTTTGGATGACAAACATGAATTAAAAACAAAGAACAAACAAAACAAAAACAAAAACAAAAACAAAAACAAAAAAAGAAAACAATGAAATACAGTCAGATAGATTTTGTGTTCCTGCTCTGTTTTAGTTTATATTTCTTGCACAAGACAATTGAGAGTAGGGATTAAGATCCTGTAACATACTATCTACTGTTTCTATGCTAAGGAAACAGCAGATTGCATGTGTATGTTCAGATATTTTCTCTGAATCTGTGTAGAGAATTGAACAAAAGATTTGAGCTATTGCTATCCATTATTGTAGTTCAAAAATACTTTGAGCTATGAGGAATGTTCTTATTAGGAAATGGCTTAAGAATTGACAGCTACTGGAAAGATGCATGAATAAACTGTGTCAGAGAAGGTAGAAGATTGTCACTTCTCTTATTTTATTTTGAATGATTTCAACAGAAGATCATGCTTTCTCAAGAAAAAAAAATGTATGTATGTCACTGAGTTAGAAACAGTATTTCCTTTTACCAGGGGAAGTACAGGACAGAGCAGGTAAAGTTATCAATTGTTATCATTTATCAATTTTTAGTATCAATTATCATCTGCTTCCTGACCTCCATAAGTAACTTTCAGTTAGTTAAATAAATTACCAATAAAAAACAAAACACTTTCTTCAAAAGTCTGCCTTAGAAAAAGACTAAAAATAAAAATTAAAAAATAAATCAAAACTAAATAAGGTTGAACCCAGCAAATAATTAAGTATTTCAGTTAGGGGTTTGGACTTCTCTCACTGTGCTCAATCTTATGCTTTACCTGCAGAACTGTTTTCCTTGATTGTAATTGCAGTGGATTTAAAACATATTTTGTTTAACAAAGTAAGAGGTTAAGATATGAAAAAAAAATACCACAACACTCGCAAACACTTTATTGCTCTGAACATACTGAAATGCCAATTTGATTTCACCTCTGCCACCTGGAGGAAGCAGAGCTCAGTTTCTCATCTTAATGCCTGTCACTAAATTTCTTTACTATATGACAGTACACTGGCAAGATGAAGTGTGGCATGGTTAAGGCAGGTGCCTGAAAAAGAAGGCTCTGTTCTTTCTTGTCTGTGTTTTGTATTGAGTCCATCATTTTATTTTCTCTTTTCCTTTTTTCTTTTTTTTTTCTTTTTATTCATTTACAAGAAAGAAAGAATAAAAATTTCAAGACGCCCAGTATCTTGATAAAAAGTGCTTTTGCAAGGTTCTGTAATATTATGGTATTTTAATTGTTTATTCTTCTATTACAAGCAAACTGTTAAATTTATGGATCATATATGTAGACTTCTAAAAACTTTTTTTTTTTTTTTCTTAAGTAAAGAAAAATTACTGCCTTTCTAAATAAAACAAACTTTAATCATGTGTTCTGGAAACAGGCCTCTTGATTCAAAAAGAAGACAAGGAAATTAAGTGAAGTTAAAATGTCAGTGGTTAGTCCCATTAAAATATCACTGTGATGTTTTCTCAACTGTGCAGCATAAATAAACAATAAACAGTTGTATAGCCAAGATTCAGGAGTGCTTTTATTTGATCATTCTACAGCCTCATAATAAAATGAAGATCATTTTTAAGGAAAATGCTACTTTTCTGTCCCTCAAAAGTTGTATTAAACAACATTTGGATAATAAGTGATATCACTGCAGACTACTGCTATATTACCTTCTTAAGTGAATAAAACTGTTCCCACCTGAAGAGTAACAGTAGACTGGGATGAGCCAAATGAGTTAAAATATATGTATGTACATGTATATATGTATGTGTGTATATAAACAAATATATGAAAATATGCAGATATATTTACTTATGCATGTATGAGTTTATCTATATTGTAAAACTAATACCTTTTTGTCTTGCAGGAAAATCAAATGCTTGGATCCACTGAAGCTATTATTTCACAAAAATAAATAAATAAATAAATAAATAAATGTGCTTTAGCATGCTTTATGTCTTGTTTGCATAAAAACATAAGAAAAAACAAAACAACCTCACTTGAAGGTAAAAACATTTTCTTTAAATAGAGCACTTCATTCAGTGCAGGAGAGGTTTGTAATAGTTTGTAGTCTGGCACTGATTTATGAGGTGAAGTTTATTTATCTTTTTTGTTGTTGCTGTTTGGATTGTCTTTTTCTGTTCTGGTGATCAGATATGTTTTTAAAACATTTTGTTTAGTTTTGGCAGAAAATTTAGTCCTCTGAGGATTAGTGATATGCTACACCCTGAATTAACTGCCAAAGATGCAATAATTTTTCCCTCCTGCTTAATTGTATTGTGGAAGCAATCAGTCATGCAGCAAAAGCAATTACATTTTTGTTTTTATCCTATTTTCTTACTATATTTGTTAATATCAAAGTGTATATAGTACTCGAAAAGATGTTCTCTCTCAAGCACATTTTCAATCTATAAGAGTGAGGAAGCAAAATAAAACCACCAGTAATGAAATAAGTCTGTATTTTGATAGTACAGTGTAGAAAAAAGACATGGAAATTCACAACTACCTCATCAAAAATATTCTATCTGTTTTTGGTTTGACTAACAAAAAATAAATAAATAAATTAGAAAGACATCTGCTCTCCACAGAAAATTGCATCTACTCAACAAAAACAAAACACCTGAATGTCAAAAATACTCAGCTGAAATATTTTTATTCACATCTGCTGATAATAATGCCCCATAGGCATTCAAAAGTCTCATGCCATTGTTCTCAATAGGTTTGGTTCATTAGCAAAGATTTTTCCCCTTGATGCACTTTTGGCCAAAATGTAACATGACTATTTTTTTAATGTACTGAGTTTTCAGCTCCTAGGGGAAATATATATATATATCTACTTGAAAAAAAAAATAATAAAATTGAATAAATAAATAAGTAAACCAGCAGTTTCTGCAATGGAAATATTTTACACAAAATCAACCTGTTTTTCTGGATGTTCTCATAACCTTGAAATTTCAAACATCCAGCACTATAAAGAAGGATACTAGACAACCATCTAACCAACAGGTCAGTATTCCAGCCCCAACTGTTCTGTGATATGGATGATGCTTTCTGTTTCAACAACAATCACAATGAGGCTGTCCACTCATTTGTAACAAACACACACACATAAAAGCCTTAATCCTTTGAATATTGCATCTAAATATACAGAAATAAAACTGTCTTCCCTGTTTTATACTGTGCTTTGTCTAATGTACTTTATTCTTCATCTCTGAAATCAGATTCAAAATTATTGCTAAATTACAAGTAAGTGATGTCCTGAAATCTCTAAGGTGTATATGAGAAGAAACACAGGTATTTCTGCAGATAACATTCAGTGACTTGGTCTTACCAAATTCAATATTAAATAAGGTATGTTTTTATAAACCTAATTTTATCCTGCTATAATTGATGAAAACTAAAGGAGGTGCTTCAGTGGAGAATTTTGAGTTTCTCATAGATGTGCATAGTGAATTTCTAGATAATGACCTTACCAAATAAATGACATTCAACTTGGGGAAGACCAGATATTAAACATTGAAATAAACTAAAAGAAATCCAACCAATCATTACCATATTTTAATCATATATCTTGTAATTTTATCAACTTTTTTGTGAACAAATTTTCATTTACAAGATTGCAGCTGCAAGAATAACCTTTATTAATTTTAGTGGGGTAAATTTGTAATCTCTACATAGAATTTACTACAGGATTTTAAAAACATTAGAATTCATCAAAATGAAAGAAAAGTAAATAAATAAACAGTCTGCTTTCTAAATATATTGAACAACAAACATATTCTAAAACACATTTACTAGTGTCCAGAGACATAGAGAAACTCTACATTAACCATTAAAATTTAATTAGTAACAACCCAGTCATACTTCATAACTCTTCATGTTCACACAACACAATGGCTTTTGTTGATGACTCATTATATTGCTCATCAAATTATAAATTTAATATATTTTCTTACATTTTGTATGAATTATTTAAAAGTGCTTTACTGTGAGATTGTTTGGAAAATCTACTGATATATTTACCAAACAAATCATTAGCTAGACTTTATTAATTTTCAGAATAAGATATTGAACATTTTTACTGCATGTTACCATTATTGATTTTTTTTCCCATTAATGGAATACTTTGTCATTCAAATTAATATTAAGTAACTTTCTTTAAATCTCTTCTGCCTGAGTCTTGAGCCTAATAGGCTGAAATTCAACTCAGTAAGGCAGAAAGGAGGGTGTGTGGCTGGTGGGAACACAAGCACCATGGGTGTGGGTTGTGCAGTGTGGCAGCATTCATTAAGACTCACATTCTGGCACTTCAGGTTTCCACTTCCATGCTCAGGGAAGCCTATTGCAATACATTTTGTATTCAGGATACAGTATCTAAATAAGTGCACAGCACAGCCAGCTGCATTGTGTACAGTACAATTCACCTTCATCAGCTTAAAGTAGTTTCAGCAAAAGTCATTTTAACTGTCTGTTTCCTTAAAAAGTTAGGAAAAATAACTGCTTGAAAGGTCTCCATCCCTATGCTGCCATGCTGTGGTTTTAATTAAAAGCTCCGACAAGGTCCTTGTTTCATGAAGAGGCTGCTGCTGCTTTGGGGTCAGCAAGCCTAGGTTGTTCCAGGTGCCTCCTATTCCAGAGGAGGACAAATGTCCCAGGCCACCTGGCCTGTGCCTGAGATGGGTCATATTTGAGGACTGGCAGCCCTCTGCATCTTGGGAAGATACACTGAAAGGGAAACTTGGGAGTAGTTAGAGGAAAGAGTAGTTAAGAGGAAAGAGTAGTTAAGAGGAAAACAGGGACTGAAGCAGATTATGGAGGGCTTTTAGTCTGGGTACTAACCAGTATGTTTGAGTGCTGTTATACAATTAAATATATACATATATATATATATATAAATTACCATAGAGATTAATGCTGAATCTGCTGTAATGACAAGAGCAGAACTGACCTTGTCTGAATCTAGAAATCAGCTCTGTGTCTACCCAAGTATTACAGAAATCATCTGTCAGTCTCAGGTGCTTAAGAGCTACAGAATTATAACTGCTTTCTTCATTGGAAGGGTTTTCATTTCACCCCATCATTGATGTAGAGATGAAGAAAAGAGGAAAACGAAAGGTAAAAAACAAATGTACCTACATAGACAGATGCAAATATGCATGAAAAACAATCTTACTGAGCATACCAAATATAGCTCTAAAGTAGAGCTCCATGAGTTAATGAGAGTGTCAGTGGTGGTTAATGCATTGCTCTGCATGGAAAAGGAATCAGGACTTATCTTGCTGTGGTAAGGAAACTAATTTTAAATTCTCTCTGATATCAACATGCAACAACTGTGAGCAAATATTGGACTTGTAATGACAATCACTGCATTTTAATTAGTGAATAAGCTATGTTGCACACATTAGACAGTACATTTGCAAGTACTGTTCAACTTTTCAAATGCTGAAAATAAAATAACTATAGACTGACCACAAAAAATCTTTTTTTTTTTTTTTTTTTTTCCTAAAAAGCATGCAAAAATCAAAGGAATATATCACTTTCTTGAAGTAAATAGAAATTTTATTTAAAACAAGAAAACAAACAAACAAACAAGTAGAGTTGGAAAAGTCATATCATGACAGACAGGCTTTCCTTCTGTTTGTCTTCTCCCTTTTCCTCAACTTCTTACTCAGATAGTTGCAATAACAAGGCAACTGGAATGACATAATCTGACCTGTGTACAATACTCAAACTATGAGCTGCATGGCTGAATAATCAGATTTTTTTCTTATAATGCCCACTCTGTAGTCTGAGATTAAGCACTGTTCTGAAAATTAAATATCTTTGCAATCATTTTAATATAGAGCAGAACAAAACAATGCTGAAACATGCCTACATTTAAATAAATTAGAACAAGCAAGCAAATTCCAGAAGTTGAGAGAGAGGGTGAATTGTGGGAATGAAGCAACTTTATCTAAAAAGGTTTCAAAACATGTTTTATCTCTGAATTCATGAGAGGTGAAAAGAAAATCAGCAATAAAGGAAGCAATAGATGAGGTTAGCATTTTCACACAGTAACCAAACCTTTGTAATGGCAGATCCACTGCGTACCCTATTTACTAGAGTCTAAACTTTTGTAGATAAATGTAGATCTTTTGTGCAAGAATGTGTGCACAATGGAGAAATTCTTTATTCCTTCAGAGAAAGGCTTCTTCAATATAAGTCATTACCAATGCAAGGTAATTGTAGAGAGAGAAAAACAAAATAAAACAAAACAAGCACCAAAAATAAACCATCATCCACTGTAAACTTAAGTCCTTGCTCCAAAATGAAGGTTACTCTAATTTGAAATAAGTATTTCTTCAGTCTTGGAATTAAGATATTTTCAGGCAATAAACATTCATAAACAAGTTCCTGGAATTCTTACCATATAGTTCACAAAGGGTTTTATTCAGGTCTCTAAACTAAGTGTTTAAGAAAAGACTTTCTTGTGTGTTTGTTGGACAGTTTTCACATTTTTTACAGTTTTTAAATTTATAACAGAACAGCCAGTCTTTCTGTGGCATACGGAGATTAAACAAAACAAAACAATTGTAAATAACTATGATCACTGAACATTCTCATTTCTGAAATACACAATGTATTCAACATTTAAAAATTAAGGCTTCTTTAGTTCACTATGGTTCTGCATGTTGTTGGTGTGCTCTAGTGACCGTACAGTTTTAGTTAAGCAAAAGTTCATTTTGCACCATGTAGTACAAAAAGCTTGAATGTGTCAAAAATTGGGATTTTTTTAAAGAATTATTACTCAATCATCTAAAAAGTTTAGTAAATCATATTTGTCATTTTATAATTATTTTGCAATGCTCCTAGCAGACATGTTGCTTCCCTTGGTAGAGACTGTATGAAGCTTTCATTACAAATAGGTGCCTTCAGGGAAGGATGTTGCTTAATGAAATTAATCATTATACAGGTTTATTCTTTAATAAAGCAGTTTACTTTATAATATCTAGAGATATTATAAAGTAATCTAGAGATAAACACCTTAGTGAAGATATGCTGTTTCAACAACCAGCAAAGTATGTGAGAAAGGGAGCAGAATAAAGAATGAGAGAGACTGGGAGCAAGGGAGGAAAAGAGAAAGGAAAGGGGGAGAAGAAGAAAGAATTTATTTTCAGTCTTTTCCTTCCCCCCAAAATGCACTTCCCCCCATTCCAATGGCAACGTTTGACCTCAGCAAACCAACCAGGCATTGATCAAGTGACAGATGGGAGATAACTACATAAGTGCAAAGAGTGAAGACACATCCTACAGTGTAACAGGTTTGGGACATTCTCAAACTGTCTTTATTGTGTCCTATGGGTGTTAATGAAATCAGATGATCAACAGAGAGGCTGAACTGAATGCATGAGTGCATGAACTGGATTTTCACTCCTGTTCTTATTTTCTCCCTTAGAAGTTTTCAGATTGGTGTTTCTATGCAGAAGTCTTACAGTATTTTTTTTTAATATATTTTATTTTTATTTTTTTCAGAATCAGTGAATCATTGTTTCACTTGTCTCATCTTCAGTGTAAGACTAGAACTTTTCTCTCTCCTCTCCTCTCCTCTCCTCTCCTCTCCTCTCCTCTCCTCTCCTCTCCTCTCCTCTCCTCTCCTCTCCTCTCCTCTCCTCTCCTCTCCTCTCCTCTCCTCTCCTCTCCTCTCCTCTCCTCTCCTCTCCTCTCCTCTCCTCTCCTCTCCTCTCCTCTCCTCTCCTCTCCTCTCCTCTCCTCTCCTCTCCTCTCCTCTCCTCTCCTCTCCTCTCCTCTTTCCTTTCCCCTCCTTTCCTTCCCCCTTTCCCAACAGTTTTGTACCTTGATGCTTATAAAAATATTAAAAAGGCATTAATTATGTTCTAAGAATACTTGTTTTACCTGTGTTATACTATTCACCTATTTCACAGTGATCATTAGTCCTCTTATTAAGAAGGAATTCATTACCTCCATTCTGTCCAACAGTGGACATTCAAATCACAAAGAGGTTAAATGACTTGACAGCAATTATAAGAGAAATCTGTGGCATAGTCAGAATTGCTGTCTAAAACTTATGGTTCTTTCCTAGTTCCCATTTTAATATTTTCATTCTCTAATGTCTTCTCAGCTGTCTTTGATTATAATCTAATACTTGGAAATAAATAGAGGAAATGTGTTATAGTGACCGTCAACAATGTCAGTAGATGACTGGTGCTTCAAATATTATCATTTAAGATTTCTTAATTTGGTCCTTGCCTTTCTTTTCTTAAGCTTTCATAAAGATTTTGTGTTGCCTCCAGAGCTAACTCTACAGGCAAGAAAATTGGCACATTACCCTTAGGCATGAAGTCTCTGAGCTGTCCTGCAAGTTTAAATTAGGTGACACTGTAAATCATCCAGTGAAGCTGGAGGATGATACTGGAGGCCATACTTTAGCTTTGTGTGTGTCCAGCACCAGGTTAGTCTTCCACAGACCACATTGTCAGAGGGAGACATGGCTTCTGTCTCAGAGCTGGAGCAAGTGAAGCACAGGTAACTAGGTCTCTTCTGTGTCAGAAAGTCCTAATGAAAAAGGTATTAGGTGAACTAGTACTCTTCCTTTTTCTATCCATTTGTATCTCTTGTTGCAGATAGCTAAACAGCTTTTTTTATTTTTATTTTTTTTCCTTTAGTTAAAAATTTGTTCTCAGGATTCACAGTAAATGACCTTCTGATGTGAAAATATGGTATACTAAAACAAAGAGTATGTGGTGAATTTAACATAAAAATAAGAAATGTTAAAAATAGATAAGGCATATAAAAGGACATGGCATTTTACTTGCTGTGAACTTAGGTTTAATACACAGAAATTAGCTAGAGATCTATAAGCTTGGTATTTTTCTCAGACAAAGAACACAATCTGCAAAAGGAAGAAGAAAAAAGCAATTATTTTTGTGAGCATAAACTATAAACTATCAAATCTGCTAATTTGGACAGTAGCTTCACTCTGAAGCTTAGCCAGCCTTTTATAATTTAACAAGTAGCCCTGATAATCTGCTATATTGTGCACAATCATTGTGCCATTTCTAATTAAAATTGACAAACCCCTTGGAACTTCCCCTAGACAAATGCAGCGAGTTTAGAATAGCTTGAACTCTTTTAACTCTTTAGGAGTATGTTTTTAAATAGGCACATTTCAGAAGAGAAGTAGCAATGTACAGAAAGTTATCAAAAGTAAAGACAAATATCCAGAAAATCATCACAGACTTCTTGCAATGATTATAAACAAAATCTTTACCATATTAGAAAATGTAGCAAAAACATCATTTTCTCTTTAGACATGTCAAAGATACCTTGTGCTTATTTGGACGGGAAATCTCTGAGAAAAATATGGTATCATATAGTGTGTGATCAGAGCTGCTGTCTGGATGGCTGCTTGTATGTTAAACTTCAAACTCCTACTGCAAAATACCGTATGGGCTAGGGCTCCTATAAAATGACCTAATTAATCTTGATAGAGGCAACAATGGACCACTTAATACAAAGGCATCACTTGACACCTTTTCCTCTCCAGCAGCAATGCAGCATACTTGTACTGCACTAAAAGACTGAATGAAAGGTGAAGTACAACAATTTCTGGACCGGGAAACCATAATCCTTCAGTCTTTCCTTATATATTATGACACAGAATTTTGACAGTCTTCTATTCCATTCCTCATAGCAATTAAAGCTAGTTAACATATTTATAGAAAAAAATATCTTTCTCTACTTCTGCAAAAATGATTATCAATTTTGGTCTTAACAACCTTTTTTTTTTTTTTTTTTTTTTTTTTTGATGAAGTAGATGAAACTGCAAAAAATGTTAATAATGCATGTATATACATGTGCTGCACACAATTGCATCAGGGGTCATGCAATTTACATATTTCAGGAGCTGGATTTTGCCTGCAGCCATGCACTCAGTTTCTTGAAGGTACTGAGTAAATTCCTGAGACTATGCATGGGGAAAGAGAGAAAAAGAATGAGGAAGAAATGACACTAAAATGTAGATCTTCAGCAATTCATGTTAGAAGGCTTCCAGAGAAAGTACTGAAGTAGCTCTTGCAGAGACATTTTATTAATAGTGCTCTCTTTAGTTGCATGAATACAGAATATATGATACTGAAGCCCTGGTTTTGGCTGAGATGCATAGCTAGTGTTAAAATAGACATATGATATAATGAATATATTCTGTAGACATCTATTTTATAACAAGAACAGAACTGCATTCTTTGCATGTAGGTCTTGCAGGTCAAGAAATCAGGAGATCAAAAATAAATAAATGAATAAATAATATATTGGCCAGAATGTCTTTTCTTCCTGAAAAGATTTATATCTCTTTATTTTGCAGTTGCACCTTCACATGTGACAATGAGGTCCAGGAAGAGAGTTCTGTTTCTTTGAGATCTTAATAACAGAGAAATTGGTTAAAGGAGAGGAGTTCAATATATAAGTCTGATCTACAGGGAACAAAATCACTACAAGGAAGAAAAAAAAAAAGTCTAAAAAGTCTTTGTCTCTAGTTCCCATCTTTTGCGTGCAAGTGTTTCATTTTGTATTCCACATGAGTGAAGGCAGGAATTTTGAGAAAAACTTCTATTTATTACTTTAATTTGGAACCATTTTTGTAAGGTACTGGTAAAAAAAAAAAAAAAAAAAAAAAAAAAAAAAGGAAGATATTAAAGTCCATAAAAAGTTATAGACTCTCAGATTTCCTAGTGAAAGAAAATTAGTCTCATTTTTAAACCCATTATTCCTTCCTTTAGATTGAGTAATGCATCTGACCTAGCCTGTGCTTCCTTGTTTCCATCCTTGTTGATGAGACACACGAACAGCATTTATTTTCTGGCTGCCCTCTTCTTTTCTCTTCTCTGTCTCTTCTCAAGTACTTGGATGCACGTATAGCATATTTCATCTTCATGCATCTTCTTGCATGATGAAGCATCTGCCGGTGGTGCTGAAGCTACTGGCAGTGCCTGTGTTTGCCCCAGAGCACATTACAGATGGTAGTGTCATTGCAGATAATGATAGCCTGATATACTCGTGGTAGCAACAGGGGACAGCTGCTGCTTTTATTCAGTTTTCAGTGGCAGATCCACACTGCAGAATGGGGCGAAGGGGGGAAAACTCAAAATAAGCAGACCTGGCAATTTAGGTAATGGCCGCTGGGTGGGGCAAAAGCGCACATCATTAAAAAAAAATAAATAAAAAAATAACGCATCTGATGATTTGTCAGAAACAGCATAACATGAGAATCAGAAGCACGACTCTTTAGGGTGGCCAGGAGATTCTCAAATATGTGAAAATTCATTGTCTACATATGAAATAATTCTCCATGTATTACTTCCACAACTATTACAACAGATTACATCCCACATTGGAGTATTTCAAAGCACTTTGTCTCTCAGGATATGAATGTGAGTAAATCACATCCTATAATCTTCCATCATTCTCAGTGCTTTTTACAGGGGGGATTTACACTTACACATAACATAAGCACTTAAAAACCCACTGAAAAATGGCTAAGGACCTTTCTTACGGAGACTGTAAGCATCTAAAGTACATGCTTTTGGCCTTTGTGCAGCATAGTCTACAAAGAAAGGCCTGAACAGACCATGATATTAAGTAGAAATTTATCACTATTTTTATTGAATTATTTTTATTTTGACAGATTACATTTGTCCTATTTCTCAACGTAATAGCTTGAGATCCTAAAAGAAAATGTTCGTGTTTTTAATGATTAACATGATTTTAGTGCAAATCAGCATCTTGTCCTCTTACAGTTAGCAAAAATAATAAGAGCATGGGCTTCAGATTATCCCGCATCCATGTTCAGCCAATGTATCAGAAACACAGGAGTCAAGTCAGTAGCTGAACAAAAAATCTCCCTGTGCATGACCTTTATTTCTTGTAGATCATCTTACCCATACTCAGATCTGCAGTCTGTTTTCAGCACTAATATGACTATTCTGCATCAGGTTCTTGAAAAGACTAATTTCCAAAGAACTGCTTTTCTTTGGTATTTTTTAATGTGAAGAATTACTGGAATGAATTCAGCAAGTCCTTAAGAAAGAAGTCATGGGGAAGAAGGGAAGAGGTAATTTTGACATTTTTAATAATATCTCCCAGACTCATCCCTAAAGCGTTATCATAAAATAAATAAATAAAAGAATCCCCATTGTGTTTCTAATGCAATTTCTGTTTTCTAAATTAGTCAAAGGAATTAATCCACATGCAGTTGTCTAAGCACTGAATTAGAGTATTGTCCTTTCTCTTCAGAGAAGGTCTTAAAAATACATATGCACACATATATGTATATATATATAAATATTTTTCCTCATTATCTTTCTAGTTCTTCCTGGCTACACCCACCTCTAAGTCTAGGACTCCGTATTTATGAACTCTGTAACTATTTTCATATATGTGATAGGGTCAGTGAACAGGAAAGCCTATACAATACAGTAACATTTTCTAGAGGGAGAAAACACCTCTGTATCTTATTTTCAGCAAAAATACTAAAGCAAGGTGATAAAAGCCATTATATTTCCTCAGCCATTTAACTCCATGGCACCATTTTTTCAAAACTAGTTCTTTTTTAACAGACATCTTGATTAGATCTACTTCCTATGACTAAAGTAACCATCTGCCAACATTGCCAGCCCTTCTGCTCCTAAAGAGGACTATTTCATCTAACTCTTTTTAGAGGAACTGACCACCTGGACGTATTTCTACTTGCAGTGCTTGGCCTACAAAATGAGCTGCTGATTTCAGTCTGTTTCCTGCTAGTGAGGCATAACAATCAGCAAAAATCATTAGAACAGATGTTGCTATCTGTTAGTGACTTTAAAAGAGGAGACATTGGAGAGCTGAACTACTTTGCAGAAGTTTCCAGATGTCAAATGGTCTAATGCACATCACTTTTCTTAATGGTCGTAGCCTGTGGATAAATGAAATTCATTTTTCACTGTTGCCAACTTTGCATTTTTCAAAAGATTAAAAACTAAAATTAAGGAATGCAAACACAGTCACAGATAACAGTGAACTTATCCACAGAGCTTTGACTGCAAGGAGTCATTTCGAAAGGAGTGCCTTTTGATTGCCATGCTGAGACAGTAATAATAATAAATAATAATAATAATAATATCAACAGTATAAGTAGTTGTACAAGAAGGGTAATGACTCAAATATAGAGACGCTACCCTATGCTCTCCAATAAAGTGCATAATAAAGTATATTATTATATTATGTATGTGATATTGGATATAGAACTCACAACTTCTGTCCTGTAATGACAAGATCATCTTCCCACTCCAACAAATTCAGTCTTGCACTGCAAAGCTAAGCTAATAGTGCTTCTTAATAAATGTCATTACTGATAAAGCTTATTACTTAAAAGATTACACACAGTTGTAATACAACTGCCAGTCAAACTGTATCTACTTATACCAGGGCTGAAACTGCTTTGTAAAGCATTATAAACTCTGAAGTACTTCACACATGTAAGTAATTATGACCCTATAAACGAAAATACTGAAACATAAATTTGGGACTTTACTCTGGTAACTTTCTCTTCTATCACTTGTACATTAAAAAGCTGTCTTTCAAATTTATTCAGTTTTGGGGCCCAGTGTTGGCTTCAGCATAGTATAACTATGCTTTCCAAGATATCTTCTTCCAAACATTAGTAGTCTGTAGGTTGCTCATCTTCAAAAAATTAGTCATGATCCCAGTATAAAATAGCTAAGACCTTTCCAACCTACACAGTGAGTGCAGTGAAGATTTCCATTTAGATTTGTATCTCCTAACTTACCATCCTTGGCTTAGACCATTGAAAAGTTCTGCTTTGTAGCTCCTTTTTCATAATTGTGTTGGGAATTAAATGTTGCAATACATTCAACCTGGATTTGATATTCAATAAACTATTGTCAATAGCAACTTGAAATATTCATTTAAGGCCTAAAGTAAATTTAATAAAAATTGCATATGAGTTAATTAACATAAAACAGCCAAATGCAAAATGAATTACATAAACTAAAATAAAGTTCATGTTTTAATCAGCAAAGCCTTGTTGCTTAACAGCTCCTTCAGGCTTAATGTTCAGCTTAGTTTCTGGATCACACACTTTCAAATTGCTCCACAGAGACATAAATCTGACTGTAGCTACTATATACTCTTGTGAGAGTGAGTACATGTGTATATTTCTGAGTTGGAATGTAAAATATAGTGTGCTGGTACATTGCATATGCATTAATCTTTTCTGTAGTAGGAAAAAATATATTGTAATATTTTTATCGTACAGAACACTGTCAAAAATCTTCAATTTTCTTTTGTTTGGGGTGGCACTATTGAAATTCAAGATCACTAGACTCAATGAGTCTGCATAAAAACAGAATAAGGTTATTGACTTCACCGGATTTTTTCAGAATAGACGTCAATAGGTTTAAAGTCCAAAATAGTCCAAAATTTCCTCCATTTAAGTACCTTCAATGCTATATTTTTATTTTCTGAGACTAAACATTCTTTTCACAATCTCTTAATTCATCATTTCAAGACACACAAATTTCAAAATTATGTCAAAATTTATACCTAAAACCAGTCAACTAGATAAATTATCCAGATCATGCCACATGCACTAACCTGCTCTGATTTGCTGTGCTTCATCATGCATTCCTCTGATGACCATGATCACAAGTGAAAATACAACTTGAGATGTCTATTTTTTTTCCTCCAGTTTCTTGCTCAAGTTAAGAAAAAAATTGACCACCACATGCTCAGTGCAACACAGAGGCCATCCTGAAGCTTCAGTAGAGAAACACAATATAGTTAGGAATGTTGTTGATTGACAAGATAGAGAAATAAGTGATCAGTATTAGTTGGCCACTTCTTGAATCTAAAGTGAGTAGGCTGAACTCCCAGCAGATGTCCACTGCTGCTCCCCTCCCGTCCCCCCCCGTCCCCCTCCCCTGCCCATTACTCTGCCCTGGCTGTTGTGTCCCTTTCTGGGAAGACACAGAGAGAAAAGTTTTCCAACACTATTTGCAGCACAGGGTCCATATATGGTCTATGTATCAGAGAGGTATTTTTGGTGGTGGTGACTAGCTCTTTTTTTTTTTTTTTTTTTTTTTTTTTTTGAGGGGGGGAATAGGGGGGATGTGGGGGGGGGAGGTGTATACTCAAAGGTATGCCTGAGCATTCCAGATAAATGTGGGGAAAAAAAAATAAAAATGAAAAAGGGAAAAACAAAACAAAACAAAACACAACAACAACAAAACAACAACAAAACAAGACAACAACAACAACAACAAACACTTTATTTTCTGTCACTTTCTACACGGAAATCTGCTTGTATTATTTTACATGCATACTAAGAATCTAGTCTACTCTTCAGTCTGTTTCTGTTAAGGACTGATGATGTAACTTGTCTGAGTTTTTCTTTCTACTTTTCCCTATCTGTACAATCCTAATGGTGCTAGCTTGTACCACAAAGACTGTGCAATTTAATAGAAAGGTTAGGAAGAGCTTTTTGAGCCTCAGGTGGAAAGTTTCACACAAGTGCAAAGTGTCTTTTTATTTTCTGAAGGCTATAAAAGAATCTGCAGCTCAGAACAACCTTGTGAAAAGCAGTTCTCAGAGGCAAAATAGTTCACGATTCTATCTAAGCCAAGCAGGTAGATGCTGTTGTGGAAGTTGTGTAATTCATGAACAACTAATTGAATTCTAGAAACTTTTATGTGGCAGCAATCACTGAATGAAAAAATGCTAATATTCAAAATGAGTATCTGTTTTTGTTTGTTTTGTTGTCTGTTTTTAAGCAGTACAGATTTCAAGTATTGGGATTGGTGATTGCTGTTAAGAAAGGTCCCCTCTGCATACTATATTTTGCAAGAAATATTTGTGAATAAAAGTCTGGTAATTCTTTCACTATTTATTTGACTTAAAGAGTCACTACATGGAAATTTCTGGAGTTAATCACATATTGAATGCAAATATTTTTAAGACAACCTATCTGACAGCTGGAAAACAAGAATCCCTCAAGTACATGTTTTATTTTAAGCTAAGTTACTAAAATACAAGCTTTTGATAACTGACATTTAAAATTGGAAATGTTTTCTCAGGAACCAACAACTCTGCATCAACATCTCACCATTAGATCCACCCTGTAAAACTGGATATGGAGGAAAGCACTCAGGCTTCTTTATATATGATTTCCACTAATGTTTCTTTGCACAAACTTTTCAAAAGAAAGAGGCCTAGTGGACTCCCAAACCAGTTTAAAGACATCAAAGTCACAGGAACATCACAAACTGTGAAAATAACTTGAAATGAAACTATCAAATAAGTATTGGCAAGGGCTTTCCTTGTGTTGTACCCAAGGCTGTAATTTCACTTGTCCCAATGGAATCTTCTTTGGTGATACAGAGGCAAATAATACTCTTCCTAAAATAATATTTCTTGGAAATTTTTTGTTGCCTGACCACTGATATTTCCCATAAGCAAGGATGATCCTGATTAAGACATACAAGAAAGTATGGTAAGAGATTTACTTCCATTTTAAAGCAGATCACATGAACTGAAACACAGAAAGGATATCAGTCCTAGAGCTATAACTTGTGCAGTCTTTCCATCAGGTTCAGATACAGCACATGCTGTTGCAAAAAGAATCACAGTGAGATTGTCAGTAAAATGCCCCCAAATCAACACAAAACTAGAGGTCAAAACAAAAGTGGAGGAAAAAATCACTTCCTGAGCAATCGCCAAAGAACTGCAAGGCCAGGTTAAGTGCAGTTTATGCAATTCTTCCTAAAAAGGAGGTTCAATATATTTATAGAGCTGCAATCCTGATGCTCAGGCTCAAGCAAATGAAAGCTGAGTGGAGAATACATTTTCTTCGTATCAATCTTAGCTGTTGTGCCACACACAACTGACCCTGTAGATGGCTTGCATCACAAGTTCTATCAGTCATTGGATCTTTCAATTGCTGTGTTTCGTTACCTGGGATCTGTGCCCAGCAGCATATTTTGTGTTCTGAGAGATTGTTCATCAGTTGTAAGGAGAACCATTCGGAGTAAAGCAGAGAATCTCTCTGGACAAGGAAGAGAGGTTTATGTGCCAAAACATAACTAAAAATAAAACATTCAATATCAAAGTTAATATACCTTACAATTAAAAATAAAACATTAAATATCAAAGTTAATATGCCTTACAATTAAAAATAGCATAGCTTTTAAGAACTTGCTTATTTGTAGAGTTGTTTCTAAACACAACTTACATACAATTCAAAACCTTTTGAGAAACTATATATACAAACTACAGAATCCACTTTACTGTATAAAACATATTTTAATTTCAATCTTTTAACACTCATCTTAATAGAGCTTGTAAATAGAGCTGTAAATTCAGCATTTACTGTCATTCTAAATAGCATGGTTTTATTGATTTGACTTATAATGTCCCAGCAGATCAGTTTCATGCATTTTTCCTCAAAACCAAGCAAATTGACTTGAAAAGTGAATTCACATTTTAGTTTCTGATTATGTCTCAGAACTACTGCTCAGTATTAGATGAACCAAACAACAAACTGAAATTGTCATATTCTTGCAGTTCTTATTTTCAGAGCATATTTACTTCTTAAGATTTGATAGAAACATCCATAAATATATCTCCCAGATACACAGAACTGACTTTGAGAACTAAAGGTAGAATGATCAAAGTGTGAAGAATTGACACCTTCACAACAATGAAAATCTTACAGTTCTGGGATTCTTGTTTTCAGCTTGCTCATCTGAGCATGGATGGCTTTGCTAGGGACAGAGGTTTAAGTTTAGCAAATCAGCCTAGTTTTCCACATACTTAAAATTAGTTTCCATAATGATCATAACTGACTTTGATTTCAGGTGCATGCTGTAATTTTTATTTTCCCCCATAGGATAAGGCCGTGAAATCAGCATCTTATCGATTTACACTGATTATTTCTTAATCACCATAGAAATTTATATATAATAAATAAGGAAACATACCCTCAGATTTTTTTTCCTCTCTCTCTCTGTTTTTTTTTTTTTTCTTGTAAAAACAGATTTCTGTTGACTATTTGTATTCTGCTTTAAAATATTCTTTTTATTTCCAAAATTCATTGGCTTGAATTTTTACTTGTGATTTCTTCATTTCACATTGCAGGAAAATAGATGAGTGCATTGAATTGCTTTTTATAGGTTTCAGTGTCTAATGACTACAATTTTCAAAAGTATAGAGGGCATTTGATATCCAGTTCAGTTCCTTCATGTCTCTAGGAAAGTAGTAACCTCATCAGACACCAGCTTTGTAGGCTGATTCTTCTTTTCATTTGAGAAGAAATGTTCTTTTAAAATGCATTTTCTTTTGAAAGGTCTTGTAGGAAGCAGTGGTGGAATGACCTTTGCCATAATCTCTGTAATTAGAGATCAGGCCTGGGACAAAGTGACCCTATGTATTCATGATACTTCTGAAGAAGAAATTTAGTTTGTGTGCTATTTGGGAACTTTTCTGTGTTAACATTGTTGTATTTACTGAATGTAAAATATCTTATACTAGAAAAAGTACTGTTTAGGCTCTTCAAGATGATTTTTCTACCAATGGAAAATAAGCTCTGAATTAAAAACAAACAAACAAACAAACAAACAAACAAAAAAAGACTCCTCTGATTCATGCAAAGAAATCTTAATCTCTGTCCACATAAAATAATGATGCTAATAAAAATCTAAAGTCTAAACTGTAGCTTATTCCTGTCTGTTTTTGATAAGTTTATCCTGCTACCTTATCATGTATTCTTCACTTAAGTTCTGTACCAAAGGATAAGAACTGCTTTTAGGAAAAAAAAAAAAAAAAAAAAGTCTGTTTGGAACAAATAATTGGTCTAACTGGACCAAGTAATTTTGGGTGTAAATCTATAGCAGAGTTCTTGTGAAGAAATTGTGCGAGTGTTCTTACTGTTTCTGATTGTAAGGTGAGATAACCTGTATATCCCCTAGGTATCCTACAAAGACAAAAACTTTATCAGAAGTGTCATGTTACATCAGAGTACCTGATACTTTAAATAACATTATATACCTCATTATTCCACTGTATACTACACTGTAGCTATTTGTGGGAACTGCCTATGAAACTGGAATTTATCTATTTAAATCTCTGAGTTTAAACAGTATTCAAATACATGTTCTAAGACCATGGATTGAAGGTTTCGAAGTCAGGTAAGTAGTTAGAACACCTTTATAACTGTCTCCTAATGGAAAAGCATCACAGTTATACTTGAAGTCTAGTCAAACTGAGAACAGTGTTTATTCTGAACTGGAAGGATCAAAAGTAGTCTAAAATTGCACTTCAAATATTTTATGAAGTAGATGTTATCAGTATGGCTTAGTCTCAAATTATCCCACAGGTTGTGTTCCCTCCCCACCCCCTTATTTATTCTTAACTTAAATAGCATCCAAAGAAGTACCAGAAAATGTATAGAGGGAAAACATACTGCATGAAAATGAAGATATTAATGAAAGCCTCTGGTCTGGAAGGGAGCTTGTTCTTCTTCATGATATGCTACCCAGTGGCATTTCTTCAGGCTTAAGTAGCCTGAAAGAGTCAGGGAATATTACGTTATGGAACACTTTATCTTGGAAAGACATCTGTATCCTAAATCTTCACTTTATGGCTAGTACAATTTTCCTTGTCTTCAGTGACAGTTTTATCTAAATAAATAGTGAAGGACCCATAGATATTTATATACATACATAGATGCATAGACATACATATATAAATATGGAATAGGCAAATTTCAAAATAGGATAAATGAAAAAGAATAAGAAGGATAACAGTAAAAAATGAGTGTCAGGTTTTCAAAATGGTGAAAGTACCATTTCAACTGCCAAGTACATTTAAATTTAAACATAAAGTGTTTCTATTTCAAAAAGAAAGCTGATGGCATTAAATTCTGTGTTATAAGGAATTTTTAGCATTGATTTTTGTCTGTTACTTTTCCTAAGGTAAAAGAGTTCAGGGTGATTCATATAGGAAAATAAGTGTTAATATATGCTCTTTGGAACAAGTAGTTCATGTTTATAAAGTGCTTTGAGGAAGGACTGTACATAGAAGGAAATATACTGCACAACTCCTCTGGCTATATCCCGTTCACACATTATGACATTTTATAATTTTTAACTGCTCAGTAATTGATACAGAATTCCTTCCTGGACAAAAGCTGAGTGAAAGAGCTTATCATTGGATTGGTTCTAGTAAGGTAAAAAGGTGACACAACATATACTTAGACAAGTTCCTGCAAAGTTACTAGTTCTGTGACTGCATTATTCAATTATTACGTAGGATTTGCAGTACTCATTCAGATCTGTATTGGGCTCATGTGGCAAGGTTTTGTTAGAGGGGAGGCTACAGAGGTGGCCTCTGTGAGTAGGTTTCAGAAACTGTCCCAAGTTAATTATGAGACAGTCCCAGCTAGCTCCAAAAGGGATCCGCCACTGTCCAGAGGCAAGCCAATTAGTGACACAGGTTGCGCCTTTGTAACAGGAGATTTAAGAAAGGAACAAACTGCTATGCAACAACTAGGAAAGAGGAGTGAGAAAATGATAAGAGAACCAGCTCTGCAGTCACTGCAGCAGGAGAGCAGGAGGTGCTCCAGGCACCAGAGCACAAGTTCCCCTGAGGCCTGTGGAGAGGCCCCTGGTGGAGCAGGCTGCCCCCCTGAAGCCCATGGGTCCCACATGGAGCAGATCTCCATGCTGCAGCCCATGGAGGAGTCACCGGCAGAGCAGGTGGATGTGGCCTGGAGGAGGCTGCGGCCCATGGAGAGCCCCCGCAGGAGCAGGCCCTGGGCTGGAGCTGGAGAGGAGCACATGCAGAAGCAGGGGGGTTCTGGGGGGAGCTGCTGCCCATGGGGGACCCGTGCTGGAGCAGTCCTTCCCTGAAGAACTGCACCCCATGGTATAGGCCTGTAGCTTCATGAAGAGCTGCAGTTTGTGGGAAACCTGTCATTTCAAAACCTGTCCTGATAATTTCAGGAAGGATGGAATCTTATGGGAAAGACCCCATGTTGGAGATTGGGAAGGTTGTTAACATGAAGGAATGGTGTAGAAGAAGTGTTATGGACTGGCTGAAGTCCCCATTCCCCTGCACCACTCAAGGGAAGGGTGTCGGAGAGGGTGGATGGGATGGGGGGGGTTAGGTGGTTGGGGGGGGGGATAAGGAGGAAAGGGAGGAAGGGGAAGGCATTTTCAATTTGCTTTTAGTTTGTCACTGCTCTAATCTGCTAATGATAGGCAATAAATGATATTAATCTCCCTACTCTGAGTCTGATTTGCCTGTGACAGTAAGTGGTTCTTCAAGTCTTGAGCCCTTTTTCATTGTGTTTTCTCCCATAGTTGCTTTGAGGTGGTGTAGTAAGAGGGCAGTGCTGGTGCAGTTTAGCTAGACAACAATGTGAAACCAGCACAAGATCCATAGCCTATCGTGAGCAGAGCCCCCTCTCTGAGAGAGTGTTTGGGATTGGATTCTTTAAAGACCTGGAGCCCATTCCCCAGTCACTCTATATCATATAGTCTGCCCTGAGTTTTGAAAGTTTTTTGATTGCAAGCAATGATTCATTGGAACCCCAAGCACAAAATGTTTCAATATGTTTCAATATACAAAAATATAATTCTTGCTATTTCCTTTGGGAAGATTTCCTTTGGGAAGTTTTTGCATTTGTACACAGACTGACCCAGTGGGCTACCATAGCTGTCATAATTATAATCATCATGAGGGATACTCAAGGAATAATGGTGTGCACAAACTCCAACTCT
The DNA here is from genome assembly GCF_965140915.1 of Aythya marila. NCBI lineage: Eukaryota > Metazoa > Chordata > Aves > Anseriformes > Anatidae > Aythya > Aythya marila. The sequence goes on along the minus strand of NC_139043.1, from coordinate 100,752,398 downwards.
TGTCTGATTTTCATTCCCTAAAAACATCTTTACCTCCATCATATCATTTTCAGTCAACTAAATTGGATCCATGTTCTGATTTTATTTCTCTGAGGTATTATTGTACTGCCTGGAGATGAAAGTGCAGTGTAAATTTCTGTATATGCTAATCCTCTCATTTATAATCTTTTCCTTATTCTGGGTTTAAACTAAGCCAAGATCAAAAACCTTCATAATCATTCAGTTTGTGTTTGGTTCAGATTATTTTGTTGATAAATCTTACTGTCCATAGAGAAAAAGGATACTGCACAAGTGGGAAAGAGTGAAGCTCCTTTACCATGAAAACATGACTGGAGTTTATACTAAAACCTGAATTACATTTTTAATTTATTGGCATTTCAGTCCATATTCATTGTACCTCCTATGAGCCTCTATTTAATTTAAACAAGAGAGGAGAGTAGATAGCTTTTTGCAATAGAAGACTTATTACTTTGTAGAGAAGTTGCTTACCATAGGCTCCTAATTTCAATAGGAAAAGAGTAACTGTAGTTGGTAGCCTCAAGGGCCTGACAGAGTAAGACTTGTGAACTAAACTGAGATAATGAGTTCTCATAGGGCTATACTCTATAGTCACCATAGTGTTATGAGTATCACCTGGCCTTTCAGCATGGCCATATGCAAATGGATGCCAGAGGTTCTTGTTACTGAGAACCGTTTATAACTGAAGGAAGACCTATGAATGTCCATGAATGGATAGAATGAGCACAGTTTAACCTGAAGGGTTCCCATGGATCCATTGCAGCCTAAATCTCTGAACTGCTGTCCGGTCTTCTTGAAGGTCCTTGATTGCCCTGAGATTGCCAACCAACTACATGTAGGCATGTAATATAAGCACTAAATCAACCAGGTGATCAACCTGTATGCTAACTACAGACAACAAAAATCATGGCCTCTATAGAGAATGAAGCCACTTCAGAGATGAATGAAAACCCTTTTGGTTTCCATCAGCTTGTTTCAGGTAGAAAAAGAAAGACCATGTGGATGTTTTCATTTCCTTATAAATTCTTTCTTCCAGGTAAATAGTCAAGAACAAAACTATAACATATTGTATCCTTCAGACTAGCACATCTCTGTGGTATACCCAATCCTAGTGTAATACAAAAAATTAAAGATTTGAAATTGTTTTTATTTGTTTTTCCTTTAATCTGTAAGGATAGTAGATAATAATGAATGTGGTTTGGTGCAGATAAGGCTAGTTCTGGCACTGCTGGGGAAAGAAACTCACTTCTAAGTTGTGAGCAGGAATACATTCTTACTCTGTTTTCTGTCTCCTAATTAGTTTTTAATCCATAACATGACTGTGCATCATCCCCTCTCATCACTTAATATCCTCAGAAGAATGATTTTTTCAAAAGACTCTTGAAATTCTAAATAAGTTACGTTGTCTACTTCTTTATGTATTTTGTTAACTACCCCAAGTAGTAATAGTCCTTTAATAATGTAAAACTCTCTATAATAATCTTTGTTGTTTGTTTGTTTGTTTGTTTGTTTTCCTTTTCATGTTTTACTCATCAGAGTTTCTTATGAACCTTGAGTGAGTGATACCAATTAAAACCATAGACATTCAGACTTAGTTACATAGTGGTCTTTCCTGTTCCTATCAGTACTGAAATTGCCTGGAATGTAATACATGTGATATGGATAACGCATCTACTAAAATATGCCATAACAATAGCCATCCATTAATTCTCTGTAACAGTGAGGGTTTAAAGATTCTTTTCTCTGGTAGCTTCTCTGCTTAAATTTTAAGGGTTAGAGTATTTGGGTTTCAGCCTATGGTCTTCTGAGGTCTATTTATGTAAGACCAGATATCACCAAATAATTTAGATATCATCAAATAATTTTGTATACCTGAATATTAATATTTGAACCATCAAAATGACCTGATGTTATTATTATTTTTTTTCAATATGATTTGCTACCCAGAAGGGGCTGGCACAAGCTTTTTCACGCTCAGTTGTGGCATGTGTTTTTTTTTTTGCTAGTAGAATCCCAGATGAGAACTTTTTTCCTTCAAAGCATTAATCAAGTCCCTTTCTGTTTGCTTGTGCCTATCTTATTAAAGAGCGTATCACCTTGGACTGACAACTGGCAAATACCCCTACCCTTCCTGCCTGTCTCCTCAGCAGTATTTGACACTGTCAGTCATACATTGCTGCTTCCATGCTGTACAAATCTGGCAAGTGTAGGCAGAAGCATGCAAGTGACTGATATTTTCTGTCAGATTAATCGCAGAAGTCCCCATTTCTATATCCAGAACTTACCATTGAAGTAAGATTCATTAGTAAGATAATCAGTAAGATTCAATTCCTTCCTCTTTCTCATTCAATGTCTATACTTGAGGAAATTATGACTGCAAAGGTTTGGAAAAAGACCAACAAGAAGAACATATAACCCACTAATAGAATGAGATAAAAAGAAGATAATATACCAGCAGATGTACCCAAAGACTGTTTATGTTGAGGTTCCCCAGGTTATGTGGTTTCTGAAGGAAATTTACAGTGAAGATTTCCTTATTGCTTGTTCTTGCTCTCTCATCCCTGTTATTTGTTCCATCCAATTGTGCTGATACAGACTTCTGCTTAAAAGTTGATCCTGGAAGAAGAAAACAAATGGGAAAGATCACCTTTTTTTTTTTTTTTTCATTGTCTAATTCAATCTGAATCATCGAGCAATGCGTTTTACTATGTAGCCTCACACACGATGTCACCCCAGCTGACAGGAGATGGTGAGCAGTAGCACAGGGGTAGGAAGGAGAAGAGGAATGTTTCAGCTGTCTTTGTTGTCAGTGTCACCAAAACACACAATTCCACACTTCACATAGCTGAAAACCATCCCTTATTTAATAGGCATTGGCCACTGTTTATTTTGTCTTGTATATTACAAATAGAAGTGAGTTTTCAGATGCAGCTCTCCAAAATTCATACACATATTATTTCCTGTGCCTTAGAGAAAACAAAGGTTTAACAAGTTCTATGAGGAAAATTTCATGATACAAACTATTACTGTTTTTAACCAGGAAAATAACTGAACTTTTATCTTGAAGAGACAGACTTATTTGAGTCTTTTATTTTAAAACTCTTATTTCAGTATACAGCTTTTATTTTGTTTTTCCTAATATCTGTGTAACAAGCAATAGGATGAAATAGTAGAGAAAGATTGAGATATATCTCAAATTTTTATCTGTTATTCAATGAGTTAAAACCTGTTTTGTTTTGTGTTCTTGTTAAGTCAAGTAGCAGAGACTAGCATACCGCTTGGTACGTTCTTTTCTACAGCTCAACTTTTTTGAGTCAACAGGAGGGTTTTTACATATCTTTTCCCCTAGCTTCCATTTCTACACCTGTTAACTAAGCACATACAAAGATCTTTTTCCTTTTTTCTTCAGCATATTAAACTGCCTCATGAATGAGTGTACTTCAAAGGTCATGTGTTAGACTTCCATTTGAATGCACACCCAGAGTAGTAAATGCTGTAATTGCTAATTTCCCCAATCTTAAATCCATGGTTTTATGAATTAACATAAACTTTTTTTTTTTTTTTTTTTTTTTTTTTGAGGGGGAGAGGGGCAGCCTGGTGGAATTTCTCACATACACACAGAGATTTTGCTTCCTGTCAGAGGGATCAAATAATGAATCCTTTTGAAGTGGTAAGTGCTTGGTGCTATGGCTTAATGCAGTACTGTATTGTTTTGTTTGACCTCAGCCTCAGAGAGCTGTTGGTCTGATCCTTCACACAGTAGAAAATACTGTGATCTGATATCTGGGACTGAACCAAGTAATTGCAGGAGATTGGCTGTGCCAGGGAAAGGGGGAGGGTTATGCCTTCATCTTTCCCTGCTAATATGCTGTATGCTCTTACCTCACTTGGTAGATTAGAAAGAATTTAAAAAGAGGTAAATACCAAATCTACATCATTTGTATTTTTTTTCATCTCCCCTGACCCCTTAAGTTAACAGCTGTGTGGCAGTTTCGAGCTACTGAAAAGGTTGATAAGATGGTAGGAAATGATGATTATTCTTCTCTAGAAATTGACAGCAGGAATAGTTTAGAGAACTTGTTGGTAATGTTTCTAACAATATTATAGCGGGGGAGAAACTGGTCTGTAATCACACTTACATCAATAATATTCCATCAAGGGTTAAAACAGCAAATTGTTCCCCAGCCTGAACTGTCCGTGTTACTGTTTTAAATGTTTGCAAATTAAATAATTAGGTGTAACTTAATAAATGTTTGAACATCATTTTCTCTCCCCTTCTCTCAGTCCAACTGTCTTGTAGTTTATGTCACTATGGCCTACTTTTCAGCAAGAGCATGTCTTAATATTGAGTGTATCAAATCTAATCCTACGGTTTATTGTGGGCAACCCCAGTTGGTCCTGTTCTAAGGCTTTCCCTCCCTTTCTGGTGAAAAGCACTTGTACCATGGCCCTGCTGGTGGCCTGAATCACCTCAATTTGTTCTAGCAATCAGAGGCAGCTGCTCCATGTGAAAGGAGTGAGGACCACTGAACAGAGCATTAGGACTGACCTCAGGCTGAATGCAAAAGGCTGAGCCCTTTTTGCAAGGCCAGTCGAGCATGTGCAAACAGATTTGCTGAAGTACAAAATGGTCCAGTGATTTAAAGCAAGTTTTCTTCTCTCTTTCTCTCTTTTCCCTTTCAGAAATGAAACAGGATAGAGGATAGCCTGGGTACAATCTTAGCAACATCTGTTGCCTTTCACTAGGGTCTTGGCCAAGGACAATATCTATTCAAAGAGGTACTGACATTTTATTGAAAGAGAAAAAAGCCTTAAATAGAGAAGCATTTGGACATGTTTCCCAACACACACAGTTGGGTCTTTTTATGGGTCAGAATGCTTTTGGTGAAACACTTTTTTTCCTCTCTTCTCTCTCCCTTTTCTGGTGAAAGTGTCAGAAAACAAATCTTCAGAAAATTATAGAGCTCAGTGTACTTACAATGCTGAAGAACGGTTAAATTTTCCCTTGTTTGCTTTCATTCTCTGAACTAAAGAACATTTGATAATTGAAATCTTAACCATGCTTAATAAGAAGAGTGAAGGAATTTATGCTTAAGATTGTTTCACATCTGTTATTTTCTAATTTCTTTTATCTTTTAAAACAGCTACTAATAGAGCTGGAGCAACTGCAGCACAGATGTTATTTGTTATGTTTGTTTTCCTGTATACTCTTCTCTCTTCCCCATCACCTCACTCCCCCCAAACACTAATTCTATCCAGCACTTAGGAAGAGGCAATTACCTGTTTCTGTCTCCTTTTTTTTCCTCACATAGCTTTTCACAGGCAATTTTGCTCTGTCCAACCATGACATGCCTTCATAAAAATGACAGATGAAGCAGCTGAGTAACTGGTGGGTATATTATCCTCCGGAAGGCATCTTCTGCTGAAAAGGTACCTATTTTTTTGTTGGCCTTGGAACTGAGAATGTATATTGCATTTCATACATGAAGCCATTCTTATCAGCTTTCCAATATTTTGAAGATAATCACAGTAAATTAAATAAAAGCTATTCAAAAGAAGTTGAGTTATTCAATTATATAATTTAGCAACAAAGCTTTGTGTAAGTACAAAATTTTAGATGAAGATAGTGCTTAAGAAGAAATTCTGCAGTGCCTCCAGTTTTACTGAATTTTGTTTGGGTTGTCTGGCCATGGTCATTAAGTAACATGAAAATGTATGGATGAACACTAACTCCATGACATGAGATGACTTAAAGTAGCTGGCTTAAGTGTGTATTGTCTGGATGTGGGTAGTAAATTATTAATATTTATGTGTACAGTGGTAGTTCCCACTAGGAGTTCTGTCTGTCCTGTGATTTGTAGAAATATGTGACCTAAAAAAGTCTTGTCTTGGAAAGTTCACAACAGAAATATGACACAAACTTTAGTGACTAAAAGAAGAACAAAAGCAGTGCTTCTGTTGAAAAACCAAGGCATGTAGGACTGGTAACACTAAGGTCAATGTTGCTGAATGATCAGACACAGCATCCTAGTGACCAGCATCTAGTGTTTCTAAAGGCCAGACTGGAGGAAATACACTGAAAGTGTGAAGGGGATTGAATTGTTCTTAATTCTGGTGTCAGGGCACTACACCATTAACCTCCTAAATGTGGCAAGAAGAACATTCCAGAGGACTGTTATGTTCTTTCAACTGCCCTCAGCCTTTTTCTTTCTCCTTACACCTACAGGCACAAGAAGTAAGAGGAGAAAATAGGAACCGATAAACCTCGATATTGATTCCTGCAACACTATCATGTATATACTGTCTTGGGATATGCGTCTTCAGAGCAATGAGAAGAGATTTTCACCACATTCATTAGGACTTGAGCAAAGTGCTGTGCTCCATACCCTGAGTTAATTTCCATACCCTGAGTTAATTTTCAAACTGACAAGGACTTAGATGTTTCATAGAACATATTATTCTCTTATCAAATCCAGTGATTTTTGTTCTGTTTTGTTGTTCCTTCCCCCCCCCCCCAGTTTTAATGAACATAGAATCCATCCCAAAACAGGTAGAACTTAGATAGGATTAAGAGATTTGTAAAGAGATTTGTAATGCTTTTAATATTTTTAACATAAAAGTAATGTTTCAGTTGATTCCTAAGGGGGGAGCGTGTGTGTGGGGGGAAGTTGGAAGTTGATTTTATTAACTTTGTTGAAAATTGATATATATAATGATGTCTCCTTTGGCCTTCACAACAAATAATTGTTAGAATGAGCAGTTCAATATGGTGGAGATAGTCACATTTTTTTTTCTATATTTCACTTACAAAATAATTTCTATCTGCTTCCTGTACAACTGCTTACATGTCATTTTAGAATTCTCTCTCCATAAATATTCAGGTATAGGAGTTTAGCATTTAGCTTAACATTCAGACATGAAAAGTTTGATTGACTGAAGGTGAAAAACTAGGGTCACCAGCAAGATCCTTGCATATAGTGTTTCTAGTGCATATAATGCTTAGACTGTACGTTTTGTAAATGTTAGTGTTGTTGCATTTTATTTTTATATTTTGAAGGAGAGAGAGAGCTTGTCCAATTATTGCTGTGGTCGGGGAAAAATATACAAATAAAATCTGTTTACTCTGCTAATGTGTTCACACAGGGAAGGTTATGAGATCTTGAATATCAATCATGATGCAATAATGTAGTTTTAGCTAATTATTCAGAAAATCTTTCTAAAATTGCAGCTGTAATCTCTGATTTTGTTTATGAAAATATTTGAGTTTGTATTGACAAGCTATGGACTTAGAGGTTATTCACATTAGTTTCATACAGAAATGCAGAATCCAGGCTCTAACTTGAAGTGATACATCTTGCTGTGTATGAGCTTTTACTGTTGTTCGTCCGTCCTTCCTTCCTTCCTTCCTTCCTTCCTTCCTTCCTTCCTTCCTTCCTTCCTTCCTTCCTTCCTTCCTTCCTTCCTTCCTTTCTTTTTAATATAAAATAGGGATTTTTCACATATAACTTAGCTGCAGATTTTCAGAAGGCTGTTACACAGTAGTAGCCCCCTGGAGCATGTAAAAATCCCTGAAGTCAATTGGACTTCCTATGCATAACTTTTCATAGGATCAGACAAATGCTCTCAGTCTGCAGCGCAATTCCTCTGAAAAATTGACCTTAGTTTTACCACAGTGTGAATGCCCTGAAGAACTGAGCTTAATACCCAGCAGAAACTTATCTAACCTAATTTTTTTCTGCATACATCAGAAAAGAGAGAAGTGTTGATTGTAAAAATGGTGATGCCTCTCCTCCAACAGCAGGATCTTGCTGGTATGAAGCATTAATTTGAGACCCAAGTGTTTGTGGATGTATGTGTTTGCAGTTTGAGCTATTATGTTCAACAGTATTTTAGAGATGGTCATAAATGTTGCTATGTGAGAGATCTGTTGGAAAGCTACTTTTTGACATGAGTGACACATCATGAGGTCCAAGGATACACAAGTAGTTAGCACTTTGTTTACACTTCTCAGGAACTAGTTTTCTTCTGTTGCTCCTATCCTGATTGTGCCTTTCCTAGCATTGTTATTTGAATGATCTCATCAAATGAAAGAGAAAAAAAAGTCTGCTTTGAAGCATTCTTCCTCTCTTTTAATTTTCTTATCATAATATCTTATTTCCTATCCCTTAGTCCTAGCTCCCATTTTATAAATTCAAATGTTTTAAAAACTATTTTAATGTTTTTATTCTCAGTATCATTCTTTGCCTGATGATTCTTTTTTTCCTTATTGGTAATCCATACTTCTTGCAGAGTGCTTAGAGCACAACACTGCCAGCTTTGTCCTGCCATACTCTACCTCAGTGCTGGCCAACTTGGTACATCCACTTATAATATGATGAATAGTATCTGGCGCCTGGCCACACATCCTACATTCTAGCATTAGGGTTTTTTAAGCCATCTATCCTTGCTTGTACAAATTGCTCATTCCTGTGTGGCCGTAATGAAGTTCTTCATTTCTCTTTTCAGTCTTCTGACAGCCTGCTTAACATTTGCCACAATCTTCTCGTGAGATTTTTTTTTTGTTTTTGTTTTTTTTGTTTTTTTTTCAATTGATTTCTGCTTGTGCTATTCTTATTACTATGTGAATTATAAGTTACTCTAATTGGTAGAATCTTTTAATTTTGGACCCTTTTTAGGATTAAACAGTCCAGTTTTCCATCTACACTTTCTTAAAATTACACTTCCTTACAATATGAACTTCATTTTTATCTGCATTCACATTTATTACCTTAGACAATAATAAATTCTTATTAGTTTTATAGTTATATTCCCTTATATTAATCCGATGTATTTCTGAAGAGGAATAACATTCTTGAGAATGTATCACCACATATGCCGGCATATGTGGGCCCACCATGTCATCAAAAGACTGCAGAAACACAAGAGAAGATACAGAGAAATGAGAGAAGGACAGATAGAGCTGTGATGCTAATACTGAATTGATAAAGTACCAATTCCAAAGTGGAATGGGTGGTTGTGGAGGCTTAATATTTTGACCACTTGAATCACCTTTACTTTTCTTTTCTACAATTTAGTTCATATTATTATCTCAGTTGGGTTGCCAAGTCTTTAAAGGATATTCTGCATAAAGTCTTCTATAAAGCAGGTTGATGAACTTTGGGGGATTATTAAGTAAGCCCCCATAGTTACTGTGGCTTGATGGGAGGTTTCTGGAATATGGGAAACTCCTGGAACCTAGGCAACAATGCAATTAACTAAAAAACTCAGTTTAAGTGTGGAATTAAGTCATAACAGGGTGGACAGAGAATGGCTGAGACATTCCTGTATTGAGTATCTTGTTAAAGACAGTAAGTGTCTTAAATTACAATAGGATTTTTGTTTTTCCTTCTGCAATTTATAGAATTTAGAATAAAAGAAAACTAAACATCAGACAAGCAATACTTCATTTTAGATCTGAATCTGAACTAATGTAACCACAGAAATGGATGATGATATGAGAGGTGAGAAATGTACATCAGAATTATAGCCACCTGTAAATAATATCTCTGGACAGCAGAAGCCCGAATTTAAAAGTCATTTATAATTGCATTAGTACTCATACTAATGTGCTAATGTTGGTTAGTAATGTTTTCATTTAAAAATGATCTTAAACTGCAAGCTCTCTTAGTTGCCTCATGAAAACCTAATATCTGTATAAGATTTCAGGAAACATAATGAAAAGTTAGCATTTGCCTCTAAGCATATCAAAGGAACTCTGCAGGCTGTTGCTGAGTGCATTATAGAAGTTATTTCTACCTACATAGTCAATGATTTACCAGCATCCAGGTAGCAGGTACCAGATGTTGTTTGTTTGTTTGTTTCTGAATGCATACTTTTTAAAGATAGAAATATTATTATTGAGAGACTCTCAGTGGTTCAGGGAACTGAAGAGAACTATAAAAGTTTTCTATTTTCTGCCTTAGGTCAAAATGCTCTCTAAGCAGTGCCAACCAAAGCCCTCATTGTATAAGAAGTATTTGAGAGTGTGTGAGAGCATGTTTTCTGGTCCTAGATCTGCCTATGGTTCTGCCATATAGTATGGGATCACAACTCAAATTGTTCGTTGGCATACATGACACTTTGAGAAGTCAAAGGAAAGGTGCCAGAACCAATAGGCTCTTTGATGCCTGCAGCTGTCTTTACAGGGCCTAAGATGCAGGTCTAATATTTGTTTTGACTAAACGGTAGACTGTCCCATGGAAGTGGTACATACGTACCTCTCAGGATGAGTAAATACACTACAAACCATATTAGAAAGAAATGCAACAGCACTTCAAGTATGGACTACAGCCAAAATCTTTCGGTCAATGTACTGGAACGGACTGACTCACTGGCAAAAATACACCAATAAGACAGTCAAGAACAAATTGTATTAAAAAAATATACATTTGGTTGTGTTACTAAAAATGGTGAATTGCCAAAACTGACTAAGAATAATTGCTTCTTTATATTTTCTTCTGCCAGGGCAATGAAATTAAATTGGTCTGCTTAGTCATACTTTTTGCTTGGAGTCACCGAGCTGTTTTGCTCCTGTGAAAGTCAAAGGGTACAATACATTTTATTTTGATGTGACTGTGTAAGCAGTTAGAAAAAAATAATCAGACCAAAATATCTATCCTATTTTCAACACAATAAAAATAAGTTCAAGCATTTTCACAGACATACAGTTTAATTAAAGGTTTTGCTTGAGAGAATATAGATTTTTGGAACATAAACCACATCCTTGAAAGTGGTCTGTTAAGTTAGTAGGAATGTCATGAAATATGTCTACACATGAAAGCTTCTTAATTGGGTGATATTTGGCTATTCCAATTCTTGATTAGGAATATCAGGATCAGAATCAAAATTAAGGAGAAATAATCCTTCTATTTTAAAGATTTAAAATGATGGTAAAATTATTTAGTCCATATTTTGATTCTCAGGAACAAAGAAAGAGCTTGAAGGTGGTAAGTACAATTTATGAAGATCACTACCCTCTGTAGATTCTTCTTTCATTTTATCCCATCACCAAACAATGAAATATTCTTAAATAAATAAATAAACCTTCATTTTTCATCATTGAAGTTACAGCTTTCGAATTAAGTATGAAAAGATAATTTTCCCAAGTACTGGTTTCATTACAGAATGAGTTTGAACGAAGATAGAGCAAAGGTGTTTGTGATATTTTGTGAGTGAATAGACAAATTGTCCTTGAACTTTGCTCTTTAAGGATCAGTGCAAAGAGTCTTATTTCAATTAATTTGTGAAAGATGCATTAGGGATTGGGGGAAGGAGGACAAAGGAAAGAAGAATCCTTAATTGCAATCTTAAGCGATTGCATGCAATCATGTTTCAGGATTTTCTTGCCTGAATACATCCTATTGCATTGTAACCACACACTCGGATGCTGCTGAACATCCATAATGAAGATTGCTTCTAGTTGCCCTCTTTAAACCACTTCTCCTGTCCTCAAATGCCATGTTGCTGAATTGCTACTCTCTGGTTAGAAGGGCGACACATCAGAAATTACATCTCTGAAAATGAAGCTACAAGACAAGAAACACATAGAGATTAACTATTACATTTATAAAAATATATATACTTCTTTGCACTTTTGAATTCAAAGGCTACAACCACATCCAGAAACTAAAATTATATTAAAAAAAAAAAAAGGAAAAAAGAAAAATTCTGTGATATAAATCAATTATTTTATTTTTTAAGAAGTGACTTTGCCTTCACATTACTTCATTATTGTTGACACCACACTTTATTGTATATATATATATGGAATTAAAATTAATTACAAACACAGATTATTAGTCTGTTCATAGTAGGTTGAGAATGCTTTCCTCATAGAGCAATAAATCAAAAGACATTGGCCAAGGCTCATTTCTTGCTATTGCCCTTGGTTTGATCCATTGTTCTAAAAACAGTAAGTTAAAAATATTTTTGCCCGTGGAAAATGTCAGTTCAGCAGCTCCGCTAGCATTTGGAACCTCTGCCCCCCCCCCCCTTTTTTTTTTTTTTTTTTTTTTTTTTTTTTTTTAGCAGGAGGCGTCCTGAGTCCTGGGTGATCGCATTTCACTGTCAGACCTCGTGCATGCTGCAGACCCAAAAGGCTTCAGTAGTGCTGAAACGAGGCAGAAAGTTTGTGCTGCCGCTTTCCCAGCCGAACCAAGTCCAGACGAAGCAGATACTCACTGCCCAGAGCTGCTTCCCCGGGCAGCTCTGGGGATGCGGGGCTGTGCGCAGCCTTCTCCTCCTCCTCCTACCGGTGCGCAGAGCTCCAGCACGGGCACACTGCCCCTGGCACAGGCGCCTCTTTCACCGTGTATTCTACGAGAGCACCTGGTTTATGGTTTATTTATTCCAGCTATTTACACACACTTTATTTTATTGTTATTATTATTCCCCCTCCCCCCTTGCAAACAGAGCTGGGGAGAGAGGAGGGACAGCGGCACTGGGGAGGCTGAGGGCACCAGGGTTGAGGGGGTTGCGGTCGCTGCGGTCGGTGCCAGCTCCGTGCCCAGCGGCCCCGCGACCCTCGGCTCCCCTAGGGCCGCCCAGGCCATTTTGGGGGTGGGGTGCTGCAGGCTGGAAACACGGCAGGTTGGGGGGGCTGAAAGGGCAGAATTATGAAGGAGGGACCCCAGGTACTTTGCGTTAGTTTTGCGACTTTCCCTTCACGCCTCGGGTGCTGAGTTGATCACGGCTCCTAGGACAAGCTTGTGTATGAGCGGGGAGGGAGGGGGGGGGAAGGGGGAGAGCTGGGGGAGGGGAGAGGAGGGGAGTATTAAAAAAAATATATATATCTTAAACTCTTTCCTTCAGCTCCGTGTTTTCAAATGCAAATCGGGAGATAGATTGGCTCGCGCCCCACCCCCTAGCCCTGCTCCCGATTTTTATCCAAAGGACTCCATCTGTATATCCTGTCGAGGAGGAGAGGCGGGGGGCGCGGGGCCGGGCAGGCTGCTTGCTCTCCGGGTCCCTGCTCAATAGGCACCGCTGGAGGTACAAAAAGTCGCCCTGCCTCCTCCGCGCCCGCGGACCGAGCTGGCAGCCGGCACCGGCCGCTGAGCGGTGACATCCCCTGCCCAGAGCAGCATCCCCACCTCCTCCGTCTCCTTCCCTCCCTCCCCCCTCCTTCCATCCATCCATCCCTCCCTCCCTCCTCTTTCTCCTCTTCCTCCTCCTCCTCCCGCAGCCAGGATCCGCACCCAGTCGGATCTGGGCTTGGCACCGGCGCCCACTTCTCCCTGCGTGCGCCCAGCTGCTGGCCGTGCCGTGCCGTGCCGCGCCGCGCCGCGCCGCGGAGGAAGAGGAGGAGGAGGAGGAGGAGGAGCGGGGCAGCGGCGACACTCCTGCCTCCGCGGGTGCGGGCGAGGGCGCGGGCGGGCGCGCAGCCCCGATGCCAGGCGGGTGCCCGGCCGCCGCCTGGGAGCATCCCACCAGCACTTCTCCGCCGAGGCACCGCCGGCCCTTGGGATTAAAATACTCACTGCGCTGGGCAGCCGAGGGACGGCAGGTGAGTGAGTGCCGGCTGCACCTGCCCCCGCCGCCTTCCCGTGCGGGCAGGGGGCGGTGGGAGCAGCTGCGGGCAGGGGGCTGAGCGCGGCTCCTCTCCCCCGGCCCCGCACCGCTCCTGCTCGGCAGCGGCCGCGGCAGCAGCGGCAACTTTCCTCCGTGTCTCTGCGCCGTGGTCTCCTCTCTGCCGTGCCGGGGGGCGGCGGGGAAGGGAAGAGAAGGGAAGGGAAGGGAAGGGGCTGCCCGGGGCAGCGCGGCTGGCAGAGGCCGCCCAAGCGCTGGCTGTGGCCGGGGAGTGGTGGGAAGTGAGAGGGAGCACGGATGCTCTACGCTTGTGTGCACCTACCGCAATAAGAAGGGAAAAAAAAAAAAAAAAGAAGAAGAAAAAAAAAAAAAAGAACAATAGCAACCCTCTGACTCTTCGGAGAAGTCTCGCAGACAAGGGGGGAGATGGAGTGGGGGAAGGGAGGGCTACAGACTTGTGCAAAATGTAGGCAGCACCAAGTCCCGACTGCCTCTGTCCTTTCCGCTAAAGCAAAGCGGTTGCCTTGCTGGCTGAGTCCAGCTTTCATGCTACAGAGCAATACTGCGGAGGCCAGGAAATTTCCCGAGAGTTATTTCCCAGAGCTTTCTTCCTTTTATGTCAAGGATGTTCTGGAGTTTGCAAATGTGAAAATGATGGGAGCTTATTTCTTTGATTAGCATTCAGCTGGTAAGGCAGGCTCTGCAGTGCTTGGCAGTTTGATACTGACCCTTCCCCCCTGCCCCGTTCACTCATTTATCCACATATCCACACACAGACAGGTCCTGCTTTCCTCTAATAGACTATGTGCACTGGTAGGAAGTATTTTGTGATCTGGATCCAACTTCTAGTCGGTAAACAGAGGGAAATATCCCATTTTGATATAGGATTTAGCCTTCATACCCCATGCTTTCCAAAGGTGAGGTAGTTCAGGTGAGCCAGGATTCTGCAAACAACTATAGCTTTCCCAGCAAAGCAGAGGATTTAGGGAGGGAGGGGAGACTGAGACTAGTGAAGCACTCTGATTCTGGGAACTGAAATGCTGATACTTTAATCTTTTTCCCATTGCAAGATTAAAAAAAGTCTCATGTTCTGATAGATAACTTCTCAAGTCAAAGCAGAGACTTGAAAGGGCAGTGTATGCTTTATAGTCTCTCTAACAAGACAAAGTGCCTTGCCATTTTCTCAGCTAAAACATAGCTGATTGTAAAGCTTTGCAGAAAATAAATTGCTTTCCAGGACAAATAAGTAAATAAATAGATAAAGGAGCCAAACTCTTGCATGTCATTTTCTGTAATGGTCTCTCTGTGACAGTGATGTGTGACTTTACTTTTTTACCTTTATCATATCTACTAATTGCTCCTCTGTTACATGTTGTGAAGTCTGTAGGAGATTGTTACTGGTAAAAGGTAGATGTTATTCTGTTTCTGGAAAAGATAGATCTATCTAATCTCAGGTGAAGAGCTATTCAGACGAGCAAGTTAAATTAACAGCATGCAAGTTGTATAAATAAGTTTGTTTAGAATTTTGCTTTTGAATGTACAACAGGTCAGAAGATAAAGATTAGTTGGGAAATGGTGCTGGTTTGCTCTTAGTAATATCCTAACAGTTTTAAAAATGCAAAAGTGAAGTGAGAATGTATAGAAACAATAAGCATGCCTCATTTGAAACTAGTTCAGTGTGACTGTGGCATTATCATCTTTGGAGGGGGGAGGGGGAGGTACCAAAAAAGTCCAAACCAACTTTTGGGACCAAATGTGACATCCTGTTTAAATTCCTTGTACACACTTTTCTAGCTCTCACAGCCTGCAAATACCAGAGGATCTAATCTAGACACGCTTCTTTTGGGGGGACATGAAGAAAGCCTAAATAAGATTGAGAAATAATTACAGTAAAATCCACAGGAAGCAGAGCAGAGCAAAAACGCTGAAAGCTGACTCTGACAACTTTTTATGTTATGTGGAATATTCTGGGTTTGAGAATTTAATAGATCAAAAACTGCCTGGATAATTAACTAAGTATCCAAGTTAATAATCTGAGCTACCACTGAATTTTAGAAATGTGAGTGAATGTGAAGAAAAAAACAATCTCTGGTAAGTTAGAGTATTTTCTTGAAACAAACAGACAAAAAAATCATTGAATACTGGAGTTTTAGTCAGAGGGCATTTCACCCTTATAATGGAAGACTTTATTGTAATTAAAGGCTGCCGTAGGTCATTAGAAATGTGTTTGTTAATAATGTACCACATGACAGCTTCAGAGTTCTTTTAAGTCTACTTTTATTGATATAATTGCAAAGCACTCTTGGTTATTTGCTATTGATTTAATAGCAAAGAAATCTTAACATAGAAATCTTACCATAGAATGGTTTGGGTTGGAAGGGACTTAAAGATCGTCTAATTCCAACTCCGCTGCCATGGTAAGGGACACCTTCCATTAGACTACACATATAAAGGGGTAATTGTGAATCATTTGTTTAACTGCAGATTACCCATGACCTATCTGATAAGCAGAATGGATCCTTCTCATGGATCCTCAGTGTGTTCTGTCCATGTTTTTCTATGTTTCTTCAGTTGTCAGATGCTTGGCTCAAGAAAATCATTATTAATGTAAAACCTTGGTTGTTTTACTCTAAATTAAAGTCCTACTTTGCTGTAAACCTGGCTAAGCCTTTTCTCAAAGGTAGTCAACACAAAAACTGACTCCAACGTGCAATGAAAATAGAAGGTATTTCCAACTAAAAATGCTTTTCATATGAATATACTACTCAGAAGGCAGATTTAGTGGCAGATTGACTATTTTTTTTTTTTTTTTTTTTGGATATTGACATAAAATCTGATCTGCTCAATGTTTCTTCAATGAATGCTTTTCCTGAGCCATCCAATTTATTTTAGTTTAACATACACTTCTCTCTCTCTCTTTTTCTCTCTCTCTTTTTTTTTTTTTTTTTTTATATATATATATGCTTTCATGCTACTACTGGGTATTGTTTTCTTGTAGGAATAAAAATCATTAAATTCTAGCTGAGGAAGGGTGTATAAAATATATGACGGTTACTTCAGTCCTGCCTGTCAAACTAGGTTTAACTCTAAGCAGTAATGCAGGAGTGCCTCCTCTGGGAATTCAGTGGTTCTGCAAGAAAATGCCACGAAGTCATTTCTTCCCTTAGGTATTATGTGAAATTCCTCAATTTAAATGAGGCTGCAGAAATTGAGCTTGTGGAAGTTTAAATATTTGACTTGATTGGTCTCACATATACAAGTACTGCTAGCGTTTCTTTTCAATAACTGATCTAATTAGCATTTTCCTTTCCAGCAACTCTAGATCTATAAAATGTACCAATGTACCATAGCAAGGTGAAAAACCAGCAAAGCACTTTCATATAGAGAAAACGATATAAAATTTCTTTCTTTTGTCATTTTTTTCTAGAGGGAGGGAAAAAAAAAAAAGTATGAACTCTTCAGCGACATCAAGTCTTACAGTCAACTGCAGAATATTGTGAAACACCAAAAACAGTCGCTTGGTTTTCTTTCTGCATTTTGTGAAGCCATATCATTTATTGAAGTGTGCCTAGTGTTTTTCTGTTGTGTTGTCAGGTCCTTTCACCTGAGTGAGAGGGTATTGGAGCCAGCTTAGTGTAACAGTGCCATATGTTTGGAGCAGTGATAGTTTCTTGCTTGATAACCAGATGCAGACTTCAGGATTTGCACTCCATTTACAGATCTCCCATGTGAATATTTAGGCCATTTAGCTGCAGGAGGTTGTGGTCTGTAGATGTAATGTCATCTGGCACAGGGAGTTAACAGGTTTGATCATACTGCCTTGACTCATAGACCTTCATTTCATGGAAGGGTCCCCACCTCACTTGCTCTAAGGCACCCTCCTTTTTATTTTATTTATTTGTTTATTTCCATGAAAAAATGTTGCAACCAGATGTTGCAATCTGCAATGTAATTAAACATGTTCTCTTCTCTAACTCTTTTGTCTCAAGGATCACAGAGTTTCTGTACCCGCAAAAAGAGTCCCTGTGATATTTCAGATATGTGACATTGTTGTGAGCTTACAGATCCTCCAAGGGGAATTTTCTCTTCCACAGAAAGTGATACCTTTTCCAATGGGCATTGTAAAACTGAATGTCAAAACATAAATATTTCAGCAAGATTAGTTCAGCTGTCATGGGGCTCACCTGCTGATTCTTCTGTGCTTATGGTATCCTGGTTCAAGATCCAGTGGCAATAGTCACCCTCAGAATTATTTCAACACAGAGGGTCTTGTTTTATTGAAAGGCTAAAGTGTGTATGGGGAAGGGGTGAGAGGGGAGGTTGGTAGGGGAGTGAGAGGGAGGCTGGGAAGGAAGGATAACTGTGTGCTATTGATCAAGCTAAAATAAAATTTACTCACAGGTGTTTTCAGGGCTGCCATTCCAGAGACAGTGAGATCTGAGTTTAAACACTAAATTTTTTCTATAGTATCAAAAATTGAAGCAATCTTAGGAGAGGAGACTAAGGGGTGGGGGAGGCAATAGAAATGAAAAACTCTTCACTTAAACCTTAAATGGATGCTCTGAACTGACACTGAGTTTTCAAAACAGAGAAATGTAATCCAGTCAGGTGGAGTCTAGGAAAAGGTATTGGATTTCCACCTCTTCTTCCTGAAGTATTTTATATGTTGCAAAGACTTTAGGACAATAGATGCTGATGGACAAAATTCTATGTTAGGCTGACAAGGTTGATAGGGAAATAATATGGTTCATATATTAAGCTGGCACTGTGATACCAGCAGCAATGTGTGAGTGGAAATCTGTAGAAATCTGTGCTTTGGCTGAAAAGTTTAGGTGGCACCAAGAAGACCTCAAGGGCTTTCACCAAAGGCCCAACGAGACCACAGAAAATTCAGAGGTGGGGAAGGAGGCCTTTCATGAGAACATCTAGGGGACTGAATACATGTTTTGTCCATATCTAGTGGGGCTCAGGGGTACATGAGTATAGCCAGGACTACTCTTGATGTGTTGTTTTAGAAATTATGGAGTGAAGCAAAATATTCAGAGAGATTTTCAGTGGGTGTAAATTGCCCTTAATTGCTTGCAGTGAAGGGAACTATTCCTTAAAGCTGAGGATCTTATTCATGATCTGAATGTTTTCATCAAATCAAGATTGCCCCTTGGAGACAGTGCATAATGGTGTCTTTTTGACACTAGCAGATTGTTTTGGTGAAGTAGAGTAGTAACATTTTTCAGATTAGCAGTGTTCACGAGAACACTTCTGCTACTAGGCTATGGCTTAAATATAGCCCAACTTCTCTACAGCAGATGGGAGAAAATTTAAATTTTATGGTATATATTGAATGAGGAGGTTATTATTTTTTCAGATGTCTATTTTTCATTCTGATGTTTTATAGATGAACCAAGTATTTAAGAACACACCGTGAGATAGTTGATATTCAGTGTGTGTTTGTGTGTGTGTATATATATATATATATATATATATATATATATATATATTCAAAGAGTATGTTATGTGATTTGGACTGTGCTTGTGCTTACCATATCAGTAACATGCTGTCTAAGTGAACAACTGCAAGAAATCCCATCCTCCCCCCCCAAAATTCACATATATATTCGCATATATATTTTTTGGGGGAGTATGTGTGTATATTCACATATATATTTTTGGGGGGAGTATGTGTATATATATATGTGAATTTTGGGGGGGGGGGGAGGATGGGATTTCTTGCAGTTGTTCACTTAGACAGCATGTTACTGATATGGTAAGACACGCTACAAGCACAGTCCAAATCACATAACATACTCTTTGAATTGCATACTGGTTGTTTGGGTTTATATTTTTTTATATTTGTGAATTTTGGTACTATATGTAAAGTAAATAAGGAATACGAGCTTAGATGTAGAAGGTAGAGCATCTTGCTTAAAATACATGAGCATTCAAATTCATTTTATTTTTAAAAGCTAAAATACTTTTCATGAAGGAAAAGCTTGAAGAGATATTATTGTACCTGAGACCCTGTTTGAGGAGGGAAGTAGCATTTCATGGATTTAGAAACATTATATGAAGATGTACTAATGTCCTAGAGTAAATAAAGACATTAATTACAAGTACAAATATTTCTCAGTTCCGTATAGTCTGTTTGTACAGAACAGGTTACTATTTCATAAATGAGAATGCTTAAACACAAAACAGTGCAGGTCAATTTTGCCTTAATTTCTCACTCAAGTGCATAAATGCCAATGACAGAGAAGGCACCTAAATCAGAGAGCTTCATTCCACCTATTGCTGTCATTGTTCTTCATATCTGTAGCTGCAAGTGCTCTCAGAACATTAAGTTTATGCCTTGATGAAGAGAAAAAAAGCAACCTTTTAGGTTACTTTTTAGTTTTCTGAATGCCATGATGTTGCTTTTGTTTTACATATTGACTTCATACCTAGGCATTTCACAGAGCAGATGATGTTAAAGTGCTATTTATGCTTGAACAAAAACATAATATATATATATTTTACACATAACCATACAAATTTCATATAAATATATATATCTATATCAGAACAAAAGATACAATTTAATACAATTTAAGAAGTAATTATTCCCAAAACAGGAAAAAAATTTAAACACCAGACACTTTTACTTCTGCTTTGGGAAGTATCACACTCAAAAAAATGATGTGCTGAAAAGACTATAAATAAAAACCTTAAAAAAAAAAAAGGGGGGGGAGGGTGCACTCTTAGAAGAATTGGAAGATTCCTCCTGAAGGGGAGGAAGGGAGGGAAGAGTGTTTCAGTACAAAGTGCTGCCACACAGCTGAACAAAAATAATTGGAATTCTGGAGACTGTGTGGTGAAAAGATTTGAGAATGAGTAAACGACAACATTTTTTTTTTTTTTTCCAGGGGGTGTGAGTATTCTGTTTTTCATCAGATTGTGCTGTCTAGCATATGGACTGTTTTTCAGTTGGTATTTTGGGTGCGTTTTTCAGTTCTGTGCTGTGGTGTGTGGCTGGGGACCATGGAGCTCCATATGGTGGCTTTCATACTTCCCTGCAGGTGTAAAAGAAAGGATATAAGAGAACACTGTTCGAGATAAAGGTTAGAGCAATTCTAGATTTGAAATGTCTGTTCAGAGCAAGAACAAGACATTTCAAACTGCTTAGTGGAAAGACTCTAACATATTGTAAATGTTTAACTGACATTTCTTAAGAAAATCCATTTCATATTTTTATCTCTGTTAAGTAACAATCTGCTGCTTCTTTGAAATAAACTGACAGTTTATCAATATCATATGTATTTAACCTAATGTAACTTAGATACAGAGAAGGAAGCTAAAGGGTGTGCAAACAGCCTGTAATACAGACAATATTTTTCATACTTGAAAGGAGTGGTAGGAAGTGAATGTGCCACTTGGGAAGCCGAACTACTCTCCTTAACACCTATGGTAGCCCTTTTGGTTATTACAATGTCACCTGGTCATGATTTACCCAATGGCCCACATCAAAACCTAGCTATGACTAGTTGTGATTAATCATTTTAAATTACGCTCTGCTAGTGATGATGACACCTGCATGTTAATCCTGCTGCCAAAAAAAAAAAAAAATCTTGGTGCAGGTTGGAGGGATGTGTTTTATAACTGTGCATCACATTTTGAAATTTAGAATGTTTAGGTAAGACAACACCTATTCCCATTGTTTTGCATGTATAGAGACACTAAATTTTCACATATGGAAGCTTTCAAATAGCTGCTGCTTAGCATACATGCTCAGTGGGTTTGTGGTTTATCCCACCATTCTCTAAGCAAAGCCTTTCTGGTGCAGGGCAGTACCACAGAAGGGATTACTATAAAAAGGCTTTAAATACAGTCTATAATCAGAAGAGCTTTTTATTTGTTTCGTGTTTGTGCCCTCTAGGTACCTTTGGCTGCACGGTACATAGTATTGTAGCTAAAAGAGCTTGACATAGTGAAATCAGATATCAGAGATCAC
Organism: Aythya marila; assembly: GCF_965140915.1. NCBI lineage: Eukaryota > Metazoa > Chordata > Aves > Anseriformes > Anatidae > Aythya > Aythya marila. The sequence continues at coordinate 100,730,830 of NC_139043.1, read as the reverse complement.
TTTCCAATCACTTTTAATAGTAGTGGATAGGAATATGAGTTTATCTAGAGCATTTAATGCATACGTGATTTAATGTCTACTGCATAATGTGATTTAATATAATGTATAAAGGATGCAATCTTCTTTCTTCCGTGGCTTCCTAAGTAGCAACAGCTCACTCTAATTGAAAGCCTTGTTATCCATTTTAATTTCATCCTCATTTTCACCTTGTATTTGGCACTTCTTAAATACTTCTTGTCTGCCTTATTGCTCACTCAGACAAGGAGAATGCCTGTTTCAGAGACAGCATTGCTTACTTGGGCTTAATGTAGATGATTCCCTTGAAATACAAAGCTGCATTTGGTTCTGGCTAACAGAACTTGTATCATCATTATATTATATATATATTTTTACTTGGCCAGAGAAGGTTTGTAACTGTAAGATGCACTTTAAAAAAGGATTGATTTAAATGTTGTTCAAAGTTTTTATGGTTTTTGTAAATGATTTTTTATTCTTGGCAAGTTCCACCAATTACTAAATGATCAAGGTTTTGAAAAGGAAGCAGACAATATGCACAGAAAAATAAAACTTATGTGTATTTTTGTTGAAAAATCATTCATCATTAATGTAAGGTTTCACTGAAAACGCAAAATCAAATAATTTTCTGATCTTGCTGAACATATATGTGTATAAACAAGTACATAAGCTAGTCTAACATGCTTCTTATCATGCCTGATATTTGCTTTAGAAATGTAGAAAAAATGAGTGGGGACACTCGGAGGGCTTTTTAGCCGGTCAGATTCAGATAAGAACAAATCATAACATCTGGTCTAAGAATGTGACTAAGAATCAATCAAATTTTTCTGATTCATCTTATACTCTGTTATTTTACTCTTCAGTTATATGGAAAAGAGAAGCTAACATATGTCCTTTCCATTAATATTGCTTCCCGTCTGTAACTGTTTTATAATTATGTCATAGTAATGTCAAGTAAAGCTGACTATAACAGGCAGAGGAGGAAAAAATGCAGATAATAACTGTAAAATAATTACACTTGTTTTGCTTATTTTAAAGAGAAGAAAATTCAGTCTTTGTACTGGGGAAATGGGTATATTAAGAGAACAGTCACAAGAAAACTTTATAAATAAAAAATACATATTGATCACTAGTAGCAAAATCCAAGGAATGAAGTCTAAACTCACAGATTAATTAGTAAACTCAACTGTGTTGATGATTAGAAAAATCTTAAAAAAACATTTCTGCATTATGTAAATGTTGCAAAGAATTTACATTAGTAAAATAAATAAATAAATGAAATTCTGACAACAGTTCTTGCTTTTTTTTTTTTTTTTTTCCAGATAGGTACCTGTTATGCCATTTCTTTGGTGAAGGCTATTCAGCAGTGGTGACCTCTCCCAATCGACCACTCCACAAATTATTATCTCTGGACTCCCAGCTGACACCCTGCTGGAAGCTAGAGCTGCAGAGACAACTGGAATTGTGCCTGCTCTTGTCAAAAGGAGAAAAAAAAAGATGAAGTTGGGCAAAGTGGAGTTCTGCCATTTGTTGCAGATAATAGCTCTTTTCCTGTGTCTTTCTGGGATGAATCAAGCAGAGCCCTCAAGGTCCAGGTCAAAGCCCTACTTTCAATCAGGGAGGACAAGAACCAAACGCAGCTGGGTGTGGAATCAATTCTTTGTGCTGGAAGAATACATGGGCACAGACCCACTCTATGTAGGAAAGGTAGGGGATTTAACCAAATATTGGAAAGTACAGATGCCTGCTTTTTGATGTGTTTATCTGGTGTAACCTGAAAATTGAAACGCTGTCAGTGTGTCTGACATAAACCAGGATGGGACAAAAGTTATGCAGATTGAAAAAGAAAAACCTTTAGCACTTCAAAACAGCAATGCATCATATTTCTGACCACTCTCACAATTTTCTTTAAGAGTTTAATCTATTGTCTATGCTTCTTTAAGGGAGTACAATAATGAAAGTGCTTTGCCATTAATTATACAAGGACAATATTTTATTACTAATATTAGTTGTTTTGTTACATGGGAATACAGAAGTATAATAATGCATATTCTTTCCTAAGAACAAAAAACTAGTCCCAGAAAACAACATTTCTATATTATCCTGTTTGTTCCCTAAAGACTGGCACTATTATGGTCAAGAGAGAAAGATTCAGGCATCTAGGGGTGTGACAAGTGGAAAGGAGGGCACGTCTACATTGCTGCTATGCTTTGATGTTGCTTGGCTGGCAGAGCGGCACCTTGGGGGCCTCACTGCCCTCTGAGCATGGCATAGCCTTTTGGCTTTACCCACCCTCTGATGGGCACCAGGCCAGCACAGAACAAGCCCTTGCATCAGGGCATCCCAAATGGCTTATTGTCAGCGCGCCCATAGCTGCATGTGGAACACACTGAGCACAGCTGTGAATCTGTGCCTTAGCTCATTCACTGCGTTGTGCTGGTGAGTAATATGCTTCAGCAAGTATTGAGCAAAAAAAAACACCACACAAAACAAAACAAAACAAAAAAAAAAACAAACAGCCTTCTTGTACTTCTATGTAACATTTATGTGTAATCATCTTATTGAAAGAAAAACTCATTTTTCTATGTAATATGAGAATCAATAAATGCAGTTTCTCATTAAGATATAGCAAATGCATAGAAAACAAGGGAGTGACAAATTTTTGCAAAATGGTATGCTTACAGAAAAAAAAAAAAGTAATCTGAAATCCACTACTTCAAATGTACGAGTGCAGGGAATTTCAGCTTACTTGATTTGCCCTACCGAGACAAAAACCTTAATGTTTGTGTTAACACAGCTAAGTACTTAGAATTTAATCATGCCATCAAATAATCAAGTTGAATGGCGATCTGTTCTTGTGACTAAGGCTATGGTTGCGTTTATGTGTTTTTCTGAACTGGAGCTAGTATTATGCACAACTGAGCACTAAAGGAGAACTAGAATAAACAAACATATGTATATTTCATTGCAAGCATCATGAAAGTTTTTGTTAAGTTGGAGGTTAGGTAGCAGTTTCAACTTGGAAACTACTTGGCTTTGTAAGGTGTTTTTTTTTTTTTTTTTTTTTGGGGGGGGGGGTGGGGTGAAGAGGAGTGAAGGGGAAAGGGAGAATAATATATTTGGAAAGGAAAATAGTATATTTGGCATTCTTACCTGCTGATATAAAAGGATGTGTGGCTTACAATTTAGAATTTCTCTCCTGGAAAATAAATGTCTTTAAATACTTGACAGAAGTCTGGTTTTGATCTGTAGCAATTCTCATATTCACTAGATTATTGTGTTTTGGCCAAATATGCTGTGGTAACACTGGAGTACACGACGTGGTTATTTTTATCTTCACAGTCTGCTTTTTCCAGTCCTTTACAGGAGTCCTAACATTCATATATATATATATATATATATTCTGAAAAGCAATCCCTCCACATCTATTTTTATTTATTTTTTACTAGTAACAGTCTGTGCCCAGCCTGCCTTTGTATCAGCAGTATGAATTGTTGGCTCAAGAATTCACATTTGTACCAGCATTTTGTAGGAAAAGCAGACATAAATTTGCACTTTCAAAAGGAAGCACATTTTCATGGAAACATAGCCCTTGCTGAGCATCTTATAAGATAAGATGTGCCCAGTTCCTAACCTTCACTCTGGAGAGGCTTTTTACTGTGTGGTTCCTGAGGTGCAATCACGACCAAAGCTGCATTCCCATGCAGGGGAGAAAAGAGGTGAAGAAGTGATTTTCGTTCTGTGTGTTAACATATTATATGGAGTACCACTCTGAAGTGAGCAGCAGTCACCTTCCTCCCCCTTTCTTCCTCCTAAAAATATTGCTGTGCCTGTTTCAAAGCCTCTGTAGGCAGGTAGAGACTGAGGAGATCAAGATTTGGATGGAAGGGTGTTTTTTTTTCCTTCCTCTTGGTGAGGAAAGTGAAGAGCTGGCATAACTCACTTCTCTCATCAAGTGAAGTGGAAACAGCAACCACTCTGCTTCATATTCTGCAGAGCATTCTGCTCCTGGGGAGGTCAGTCCTGTGCTATCTGAACAGAAGTTCAGGATGCTTTGCAGGGTGCCAGTCTGAATGTGGACACCCAGGAAGGAGGAACCTGCCTTCAGATTTTAATGGCTGTGAGAGAAAATGCTTCAGAAACAAGCAGGCAAATGGAGCTGTGCTAGGGAATATTTTCTCTCTGCCACTATCCAATTTTAAAACACCCTCGGCAGTTCTGTTTGGATGAGGCAGTATTTGGAGAATGTTAGGGTTACATGGCAAATTAGTTAAAAGTCATGAAATACCAATGTTAATTCCATGTTTGGCATTAATTCTGTGCTTCTGGCTGCATGCAATTTAACATTTTAATTACATGATCATGCAAGGTAAAATCCAATTCCTTGGAAATTATATAATAGGATTCCTATTCACTTCGTTAAGATGAGTCTTTCACTTAAAATATTTTTTTTCAATGTTTTCATATTTAGATTTCAGATCCATATTGTAAGTGTATTGAATTCTTGAAATGTTGTTTATTTTCAGTGGTGTTTGTTTGTTTTTAAATTTATTTATTTTTTTGTGGCAGCAGGGTCCTGTTTCTCCCAGCACTCTGGAGAAACCTTTGGAGAAACACCAATAGTTTTACAATAAGAGGAATCAGAGGTGATTGAAGTTTGTTGCTGTTACTGGTAGTTTGTTTTTGTTTTTTGTTTGCTTTTATATGCAGGTCTTTCCTCTCTGTGGTATGAATTTTAATCATCTTGGATTCAATCCTGAGTAATTCTGAGTGCCTCTTGGGAGGTGCTTAACAGTCCAGATTGTGGACTGAAACATATACAATTTCTTTCTATCAGTCAGCACAGCATATTTTTTTTATTATTTTATTTTTAATAAAAGGGTTGAAGAAATTCACTATTTAGCCCATTTACCCATCCAGATAGTCCCTGTTATTTTCCAGACATTCCATGTAGGAATTGAAGCAGTTAACTATGATAATAATTTAGCTGGAAGCTTAGGTGGCTTCTGTTTTCCAGAAACAGTTTACTATTTCTCTGTAAAATGTCTTACTCTGCATTTTCCATATAAATGAATTTAGTTGAATCTACTTGGGCATAAAAATAATAATATAGAACAGTTTAAAATGATTTGATATAAAAATACCTAAAATCACAAATGTATATAGTATATATAGTATATATGTATATAGTATATGCTATAATACTGAATATTTTAAAATCTGTTTACAGTCACATAGTTAAAATCTGGATAGGTATGCAGAGGCAAAAAAAAAAAAAGGATGCAGTTTAATGCACAGTCTAATTTTATGTCTGATATTCTTTTGTTGTTGTTTTCCCATGTTTTTGTTACATAATTATGCAAACATCCTCTGTGTGTGTTTTTGTTTTTAGTTTGAAGGACTTTGTGTGTGTGTCCTTTTTGTTTGTTTGTAGGATTTGTGCTTTTTTTTGTTTTGTTTTGTTTTGTTCCTGGTTTTCTTTTATTTAGTTTCATCAGTGTTTGCCTGCAAGAATGTTGGTCTCCTCAAAAGCATTGGAATGACACAAAGCCACAGACAGTAATTCTTTTATTTGTCTTTTATAAGTAAACAAGCAAAAAACAACAACTGAATCAAAAGCAGCCCACAAATAAACTTGAAGTGAAACAAGGCTGTGAACTCCATGTGATTGAGTGTGAAAATTGATGGCTGACTTTATTATTTTCTTTTGAACCCAGACCAAAGCTCCTTTTCCAATGGCTCTAGATTTATGGATAGTTAGAGACAGAAACAGTTTCAAGCACATAAGCACAATGGCTACTGAGATAAACTTTAAAATTATTATTATTATTATTATTATTATTATTATTATTATTATTATTATTATTATTTTCTTGAGACCTTTCTAAGATGTGAAGGGCTGATAATAAAGGGTAACAAAGAAAATCATTGATACAGTGATATATCAAGCAGAATTTGCAGTTATGCACTGAAGCAAGGTGGAGAAAGGGCTTTCTAAGCAGCAGAATAGCAGAATAACCAGAAATGTATATTATTTGTTGGTATAGACTGTAGAATGCTTCTTCCAGACTCATCAGTTTGGAGGGAAGAAGGCTGTTTTTTTTTTTTGTTTTTTTTTTTTTTTTTGGTATGACAATTATTCACATTTGATATTTACCTATTGCAATATGTTTACAATATGTAACAACCCATACAGACACAGTGAGAAATGCATCTCTTTTCCTGGCTCATTGCCCGCCATTTTCAAATGTGCATGGTAACTTTTGGACTGTGTTGGATAATAAGTGTTCTTGGTAAAATACTTTAAATCAGTAAGTACTGTGAAAGCATTGGCCACACTGTCAAACTCATAGCAATGTACCAAATACCAGTCACTGAGAAACAGAGGGAACTTCATCTGTGAATGAGAAAGCTGAGAACCTCTGAATAGAAATAAGTCCAGTAGCTTTTCGTCTCACTAGAAACCCACTACAACTTTACTGTCACTTTGGGAAATGGAGAGGAGAAGAAGGGAAGTTATAAGGGCTAAATTTAGGCAAAAGGGGCTAGGCTGCCACATTTATAGATAAGGGAGCAGGAGGCAGGTTGGTTGTGATTCTTTTTCCTCTTGTTGTCTGTGGAGGTAACCCATGGAGACCTGAGCCCAGTCTCAGCCTTGGTCTTTTGCCTCTCCAAATAGCCTGCATAAGATAAATGTTCAAGTCTACTCAGAAAAACTGCAAGTGAGCACCCAGCTGGGAGTAGCTACAGCTCTGCACAGAAATAATTTATGTTTTTTTTTTTGTTGTTGTTTCTGTTTTTTTGTTTTTGTTTTTGTTTTTGTTTTTTTGTTTTTCCCAAGTCCTTTTGAGAGGAAAAAAAAAGTTCCTTTTCTTTATTTGTGTACACTATGTGGAAAACAAAGATAGCATAATGAATCAGAGAAACTTCCTTCCTCATTGTTACATATATTTTTATTCTTTTTCTATTTGTTATCTTCATTTTAAGATAATCTTTGAATCAGTATTGTTTTATATACTCCCAAAAGTCAACTTCTGAAACTGAAAATGCGAATCTGCTCTGTTTCTATTTATCCATCGCAGCGACTCTTTGTTGTTCTGTGCTGTGAAAATTGATAACAGTTGACCTTTTAAGTAAAATCGGACATACCACTCTTGTCAAAATTATTCTACCACAAGTTCTGCAAATGAAACAAATGACTAATCAAAATACTCAAGTACTGCATATCTGCTTTGTAGAAGGAATAGGTCTTGGTAAAGGGGTACCCCAGCCATACAGAAGAGGTATGAATTTACCAGCTCAACTTGTTATTCATAAGTTGCTAGTAGCACAGACTTTTCATCACTGGGGAGTCACTATGGGCTTTGTGTTATTCCATGCTTTATTTTGTTTGGATTACCCCAAATAACAGTGTTGACAACCTGAATGTTTCCTACTTAGCATGTAGGGCTAAAGTATCTCTGGGGAGAACAATGAGATTAAGGCACACAGGAAGAATTATCTGAAGGGATAACCCAAAATCTACTGTTTTTTTCTTGGTTTATTTCATTAGCCTGCACAGCTATAGTGTAATTTCCTCTTTCCCTATTTGTAGGAAGTCATTGTCTTACTCACATAGCTGAATGGATACAGAAATGGGTTTTATGCAGGGGATTTAAAGTGATGACAATTCCGCATGCTCAAGCTCTAAAAGACAATTTATATGTAATTTCATTATTAAAAGCGATAATAGTTGAGAGACTTATGGTTGAATACTGAACCAGAACATGAAGCTTTATGATCTTTTAGTATAATATAGAACATTGATGCTTAACATGTGGCATTACAGAAGAGGAAGGTTAGTGAAGGTGATGACAACATTTGTAAATTAAGTAGCCCTCATCACAGCTTTTTATTCGGTGGCACAGCTATGCTATTTGTATAATCGTGTAATACCAGTGCTGTACTTCAGTAGACTAATAGGCTCTACCTGCAGTGCTCTGCTCTAAATTTCTTTGGGATGTTATTTTAAACTATATTTTATGGGTCTCTGACAAATCAGAAAAACAAAAGTAAAAGCTAATTTTCATACCATATATAGATGTAAGTCTCCTGTATGCTTGGCTGGTTATCAGGAAATGCTTTATTTTCATGAGAGCTTGAGGAGTTTTACAGTTTTGATGTGAGTTTGGTGTTTGAAGCTCTTGTTGCCTCAGCTGACTTTTTTTTTTTTTAATCTTTTATTCTAACATTTGCATATGCTAAAATTGTTTTCTGTCCTATTGGCTCTCTTTATTGGCTGTCACTTGTTATCCAGTTTTACTTCTGTCCTCTAGTCTTACTGATGGTGTTGGAAATGCAGGGCTGTAAGACCGGGGCTACCAAGAAGTGCCAGTATTCACGTTATTATGTGAATTCCATTATTGTTAGGGAAGTCCAGTCAGGAATCAAATCCCCACCATGAGCTAGGTGCAGTGCAGGCTAAGACAACCCTCTGCCCTGAGACAGAGGTCTTGTAAAACAAGAGGCAGTAAAACAAGAGGCAGATTAAGAGGTAAGAATACAATCCAGTGAAATATGGAGATATCAATCAACATCCCCAAAATAACTCGAGAACAATAACTCGCTCACATCCTTTTCCAATAAGATAAAATATTGTTTATTCTAAACATGAGAATCAAAACTATGTTTTAAACAACATGAATAGATAACAGAAAGTCTTTTCCTGCCTTTATGTTCTAACCTTTATAGGTGACAATTTGGTTGAAATTCCTAAGGGCAGATCTATGTTAGTATGAGGCTACTTGTCTAAAAATCTTGTTTCAGGACAGTGAAGATAAAGGAAGTTTTTCTATTGCTTTCAAAAGTTCAAACTGCACATGCTTCAAAGTTTTATATCTTGTAACCTGCTATCACTCTATATTTTCCATGTTGTCTTTTTTCTTATACCTATACTGTTCAGCACAAGTATCTGTCTACAGGTCCATTGGATGTTCATTCCATGTATTTAGCACTTTTCACCTCACAGTCTAATAGCACTATTGCTGCTCTGTCACATATTTTTTTTCTGCCAAATTTCTTCTTTGCTCCATGGCATCTTTGTTGTTGTTGTTTTTCAATCTCACGCTTCACAACTTAAGTTCCTTTTGTGTGTATGTATGGGTGTGTTTTGGTTTTTGAGTACTCAGTAAAATTATACCATGTACGTATGTCAGATTTTGATGTTAACTTTTACCAGTTGAGGTGAGTATGTGGGACAATATATTAGAGATCCTGAAAAGTCAGGCAATGGTGCTTTTGTGTCCAGTAAACCATCTTTAACATAAGTGGTAATTAATGCTGGAAAATCTCTGCATTATAAATCTTTGTCACAACATCATGAAGTTCCCTGGAAGAAGTGGCTTAACCGTGTGTTGAGGTTGGAATGGCTGAAAGAAGAAAGACGTGAATACACTACGTTGCCCACTTCTGTCAGAGTACCTGTTAGCTACCTTGTACTACCAATGTATATCTTCTTATATCTTCTCAGTGCTTTTTGTGCTAGAAGAGACAGTTTTGTCATATAAATTAGAAACAAGTTACTCTTAGAAAAATCGGTGTAAGTTATGCTGCTAGGTGAATCCTAGCTGTTCAAATTATATATCCAAATATGATTACCAGCACACACTGTGAGCAGAAGTTTGAGGAGGTCCTAATGCTTACTGTCATAGCTTTAAGGCTGTAAGAAAAAGTATCTTTTATTTTTATTTTTATTTTTATTTTTATTTTTATTTTTATTTTTATTTTTATTTTTATTTTTAAAGGTAGGGTTGTGAGTTTCCATGGTATAAAAATAAAAAGATAACAAAAAATAATAATGTCAACACCTAATTATAGATCACATGCCCTTCCCAAAACCCAGGAATAAGCGAGTATATTGACACATGTTAGTTCAGCTCCAAAACCTTAACTAACTTTGTTCCAGGGTCATTACGGTAGAATTTTGTAGGTCCAAGAGAGAGACTATATTTCTCTTTTTGGTATTTTAAATATTGACTTAAATAGATTTTACTTCCAGAGCTTTCTAATATATATTTTTTTGACTGATATGTATTAAAAGCAGTGCAGCATAACAATTATTTTTGTTTCATTCAGTATTTCAGGAGAAAAAGGTAGTTGAAGAGAAAAGGAACACCCTCACAATTTTTGGTACAAGAAGTCATGTTTGAGTTCAGGAAAATCAGTGGCTTATATCCCTCCAGATACTATAAATGCAATCTTTGCTACATATTATGTTTGGTGGATAGTTCATCATAGTGTTGCATTTGGATTATCAGCAATTGAAAATCTACCTAAACTTTTTCAAACTTATAAGAAAAAATTTTATTATAGTAGCATATTATTACATTTTTTATATTTTGCAGTGGCTTCATTTGAAAGAAAAAATCATAGAGATAAATTAACAATGATATTTTTCCTGAGCATTCCATTTTGAACAAAAATATAATACATAAATATGTTGTTGCTAAGTTATATTCTAAGAGAGCTGGGCGGATATGATAGAAGTAAGCTCACATTTCATTTTACCCAAGACACTGATAAAAGTAAAAGAAATTAAACTAATCAAAGTAAATTATGATTTTAAAAATATATATATATTCAAATACTGTTGGAAATATAGAAAATAACCATTTCACCTGCATCCTAATTATAATATTGAAATCCAAATTTAAATATTTTCATGGCATCAACTGCATTTTCTTAATCATTACATTCCATACATTCAACTTTATAATTTAAATGGAAGAGAAAATATTTATCTTGTTTATTTATGTGTTCTATTTGCATAAAAAAAAAAAAAGAAAAACAGCACAAATTTTGCTACTGTGTGTTTCTCCTATGTATTACTGTGTTAACTCAGTTGGGTTAAGTGAAAGAGGACAGTGATATATCTGCATTAGCATTTTTGCTTGGATCAGATGTGCATTTCTGAAGTTAACGTCTGTTGTCATATAGTATATTCCAGTTGTGGAGTGGGATTTGAGTGGGCAAGCTAGATTCCAGTTAGTCGAGACTAAATTAGAAAAGTAAGATCCATAAATGCACTGATTAAACTCCTAATGGGACCAGACTGGTCTCATTGCTAGTCCAAAGGAAAACCCCAGAACACATAGTGCGGACACTGGTTCCTCAGCACCGACAGTTTCTCCCTGAGTATCCCAGCCCATTGTATTGTACTACTTGCTGACATAGCCAATGAAGGAACTCTGTTAATGACAAAAGAAACATAATAAAAGGGTGCTGATCATCAAAATCAGTAAATATGCTCATAAAGTTATACTATATATATTTAGGATTCGTTCTTGCAAATGTTTGTGACTCAGTTTACAACTTGCTAACATTAATAGTGTCTTTCATTCGGTACAGTATTTGCTGGTGTTACATGCCTGTGCATGCCTGTGCAAAATGTGGAATTTTGTCCTTTACGTTGGTTTAAAACACACAGTACTGTAGTAGCACTACTACACAAATCACATATCACAAATAATATAACAAAGAATCATTTTTTTTTATTATTTTATCTTTCAGATAAATAGAAATGCCAAGACAAATACAGCTCTTTTGCACATGAAAATGTGAGAAAATACAAAATATACCTTGCTGTCTCAGGCTGTTTTTCAGAATGCTCCCCTGGGACAAGGTAGTTGTAAACAGCTGAGAAAAAGTCTTTATTTTATTTTATTTTTTATTTTTTTATTTTTATTATTATTATTATTTTTAATATATGCGGCTTTGTGTATTTCATGGAATAATTGAAGATTTAAACCAGAATCTTGAGAAGATCACTTTTATTTACCCTAGAAAGCCATCTGACTATATTATTTTTTGGAATAAAGCTATTTGTCCATTTTAATTGATTTTTTAACTGATATTTTATTTCACTGTTTATTTAAAGAAGAATACTGAGGATTGATTGGCAAGAGATAGCAACATATTTCGCATTTTTGACAGTGAAAAAATTACCTTCCTTTTGTACAATCACATAGTGTTCTTTGAGCTCTGAAGGTCTGCTTTATGGTGTTTCATATGGGTGTAATAGGATATATGTTGCAAACAGCTAAAAGCAGTCTAACATAATGTTCTACCTAAATCACTAAGGATTCTTTGGTCCTTTCCGAGTAGAAAGAAATATACCTAACAGTATTTTCCAGGTAGTACAAGAAGATTTTATTGCATGAATTCCATGAACTGTTGCCATAGTCATACCGTCCCATTTACTCTTCCTATTTAAGTAAATCATGAGAAATTGCATTGAGGACCAGAGAGACATGAAATTTTGTTGCTGTGGAGTGCATGTGAGAAAAATTAAGCCCATAATATTATTTTCCATTTGAAACATTTCCAAAATGCATAAGAACTTGGTACTTGGATACATGCATAAGGATGATAAGCTGCTTAAACATTTCATACCAAAGTATCAAATTGTAACCCTCCTGACTAGGAAATCAAACAATTCACTTTTTTTTTTTTTTTTTTTTTAAATTTCTTACAAAGTAGACAGGTGCTGCATTAGGTAAGGTTTAGCTTGTTATTCCATAACAATTGAAAGTTTTCAGACACAGCTGTGAAAAGCAGATGGTCATTTCTTAAGTTTCCATAATCAGGGTATAATAACAATACTATAAAGTAGCCAAATACTTGTCTTTCTTATACAATTTGCATATATCATATGGATAGAGTAAGCATTTGTGAAAGTGCTTGGCACATTTCTATGTTTAAAAACGAACAAACAAAAACAAATACAACAAACTTTCAGGGATTTAATACTGCATAGCATTTATATGGAAAACTTTAAAATAATCCCTCTTGTTTCTGGATGTTCTTAATTTTATATATATATGTAAGCTGTCATCCTTCACACCCACCTCTTCCATTTTACCACATAACCATTCCTTACCAAGCAATATATATTTCGCTATTTTAAAAGCTTTCCTAGTCAGCTTTGTAATCTTTTGTTCATCTTCATGACTCGTCTATTCACTAGGTCTATTTTTTCACTGTCTTCTTGACATCAAGGCCAGGCAGGAAAGGGCCTTGGCCAACCTGAACTAGTGGGTAGCTTTTCTGCCTGTGGCAGGGGGGGTTGAGTTAGATGATCTTTAAGGTCCCTTCCAACCTGAATCATTCTGTAATTCTGTGATATGGTATGGAATATCCCTTTGGTGTCTAAGTCAGCTGCCCTCGCTGACTCTCCCCACTCTTAGTTCTTGCCCTTAGAGGGGGGAGGGGACCATCCACCAGATGGTCCACCCATCAAATCCATGTTTCCAATTTAGAGATTATGATGTCATGTGGGACTGTGTCAAAGGCCTTACAGAAGTCCAAGTAGATGACATCAGCAGGTCTTCCCTTGTTGACTGATGTAGTTACTCCATCATGGAAGGCCACCAGATGGGTCATGCACAATTTACCCTTGATGAAGCCATGCTGGCTGTCTTGGATCACCTGCATTTGCCTTAACATTGCTTCCAGGAGGATTCATTCCATGATCTTGCCAGGCACAGAAGTGAGACCCACCAGTCTGTAGTTCCCCAGATCTTCCTTTCTACTTTTTTTAAAAATGGGAGTGATGTTTCCTTTTTTCCAGTCACCAGGGATGTTGCCTGAATGCCATAATTTTTCAAATATGACAGAGAGTGGCTTGGTGACTACATCAGCCAATTCCCTCAGAACCCTGGAATGCATGTCATCAGGGCCTAGACTAGTACAACTAGTAGACTAGTTACAACTAGACTTGTAGTTGTTAAGTTGCATCAGGAGGTCCTGAATTTGCTCTTTGCTTACAGTGAGTAGGACTCTGCTCCCCCAGCCCCCGCCTAGAGGTTCAGGGGCATGATAGATGTGGGATGCCTGATCACCAGTGAAGACCAAAGCAAAGAATTTTTTAAGTACTTCTGTCTTTTCCTCATCTGTTGTTACCTGTTTTCTGTCTTCATTTGTCAGAGGCGGTATGCTCTCCCTAGCATTTATTTTGCAGCCACCGTACCAGTAGAACCCCTTCTTGTTATTCTTTGCATCCCTTGCCAAGTTTACTTCTGTCAATGCCTTGGTTTTCCTGATCCCATCCCTGCACATCTAGACAACATTTTTGTGCTCTTCCCAGGGCACATGGTCCTGTTTCCACCATCTGTGCATTTCCTTCTTTTGCCTAACTTTGACCAGCAGATCCTTAGTCAACCATACCGGTTTCCTACCTTCCCTTCTTGATTTATTACACATGGGAATAGAGAGCTCTTGCACTCCAAGGAAAATATCCTTAAAGGGTTGCCAGCTCTTATTAGATCCTCTATCCCTAAAGACCATGTCCCATGGGGTCTCACCTACTAATTCTTTGAACAGCTGGAAGTTGGCTCTTCATTTTCCTGCCTTTGTTCTTAGCCAGGCCCATATCCCTCAAGATCACAAACTCAACCAGAGTGTGGGCACTGCAATGTAGGCTTCCTCCAATATTAATCTCTTTAATGGGCTCTTCTGCATTGGCGAGCACCAGGTCCCATGCCACACTCAACAACAGAAGCTGGGAAGGAGAAGAGGGGGCTTTTGTTACGATCATGTCTGTTCTCCCAAAGAACTGCTATATGTATTAAGGCACCCTGCTTCCCAGGACGTGGCCAAACATTGAACCTTGCTCATTGATAGGGAGTAGAGAATAATTGTGCTGTTTTATTTATTTATTTATTTATTTGTAACTGCTAATGTTAGCTGACTTAGGCATTGTTAGTTCAGATGGGGAAAAAAAGAGGATCTAGCCATAGATCCAGACATATTCTGGTTTGAGAATTATGCAGATGACTAGGTCTGCTAAATAGAAGGCTGAAAGGGACAAAAAGGTAAGAAAAGATCATTTGTAATGGAAGGAGGACGATACTATGTACGACAAGGTAATCTACATGTATGATACTTGGGAGCAGCAAAAACAAATACAATCAAGAAAAAAAGTAACGCAAAGGTGATTTGATGTTTCTCTTCTGGTAACAGGGAAACAGATGACATAAAAGGAAAAATTTAATTATTTCTTATAAAACATTTCTGCAGTAAACCAGGAAACTCAGCATTTGACCTGAAGAAGTCTTAAACACAAGTATCATCATGCCAAACAACATAGGACAAGACAGAAAAGCCTCCTATCAGTATGATTTCCAAGAATTGCTGAGTCAAGCAAGACGGAGTGTGGATTAATGAAGGAGAGGCAGATCTCAAGAAGTCCAAGCAAGATTAAGCTATTAGAAAATGGGGAGAAGGATGCAAGTATGTATAGCCATCAGGGCAGCATCTGGTCCTTGTCCAGCCTGTTTCCAAATTAAAAGCTAAAAATGAAAAGGATTAATACTGTGGTTCACCACTAAGGAAAGCTGCCTGCACCTTATGAAGTAAACTTCTTGTTGGAGTCAAGGGGATGAAATAATGATACCTCTGGGTCTTCAAGGGCTTTCAGTTTCTCTGTAGATACCTTCCCTTCTAGACTGATATTTTAACATTCATAATTTCATGTCACTGTATTTCCTTCAACCTGTTTGCAGGCTACATGAGAACATTTCCTTCAGACTAATTTTAATGTCTTGTCAAAATTAGACTTTTTTTTCATGTTTTGTAAGCCACAGTGTCACACTCAGAACTTTCCTTTTATCTATTAATTTATAAGTGGAAGGAGGGTAGAAGGTGATGGTCCATTATGCTGGATTGATCTTATGCTGAAAAATCGTATTTTCCAGACAGTTTTTGCAAATTTTACTTCCAGAAGCACAAAGTGAAATCAATGAATGCTTTTCATAAGGGATGTTGCAGACTGAGAGCCCAGGTGCTTTGTCTTGTTTCCAAAATTATTGCCAAGTAGGCAATGAGACTGTGAGGAAGACAACGATAAGAGGTGCATCCTGATGACAGAACCTTCTGAGACCTTTAAAGATATAAGGGTCTGTCTGCAAACTACACTAAAAATACAAGATATTTACCTTTGAATCAGGAATAATTTTACCTTCTGTGTATTAGACACAACAGTTCATCTTTCACCTCTGATCATTTCATGCTTTCTTTATTACAATCCTTAGGCTGCAAAGAACAATTTGGAATACAGTTTGGACTGTAGCAGGGAGAGCTAAGAGGTTGTGGATCAGATTCAACTCACCAGAAAATCACTTTGTGAGGTAGCAAGATACAGGAGAAACATGCTGCAGCTTAACCATCAAGGTCAGAAGAGTTAAGTTTATTACAGTGAAGAAATTTGTCAGCAATATTACAGATTTTTTCTGGAGTCTAGCATTCTTGCATATGTAAATTATCTTTTCTAACAGAACTCTGACAGAACTGATGCAAACTCAGAAGTGCCATCATAGAGAGTACTGGGATGAAACCAGAACTTTTTCCCTGATAACTAATCTGACTTGTTGGAAATAAAAATACAGTAATGATGAATGGCATGACACTTTCTTATTTTTTTCTTGATATCAAAGTGCACCTTTGATTTTGTTGGTGGCAACATAAATAATGCAATTAAATAAGCTTTTTTATTTTTGTATTTTTTATTTATTTTTTTATTTTTTAACACTAAAGCATTAAGATTCTATTTAATAGTGTTTGGTAGAAGACATCTTTTTTTCTGAGTGATGACTTGGAAGGCAAAGTAAGAGTTTTTCATACTCCCAAAGTTGTGTGTACCATTACCCTTCCTGAAGTTTTGCTGTAATGTTACATACTTTTTTTTTTTTTTTTTTTTAAATACTTTATTATTATTATTTTTATTTTTACTTCAAATGAAGGTTTGGATACCTTCATGGTGGAGTGTGAGACTGTCAGAAGCAGCAGCATGGAAAATGCAGCTCAGAAACATGAATCTCCACACCTTAGGTGTCTTCACGAAGTACAACAGTCAAATATGTGTCTGATTGTTTGCAGAGTAGCAGAAAATTTGCTTTTAAAAGTGACTGGATAAAATTATACTTAGTTTCTCAGTAGATGAATTCCATATGTGAGTCACACCTGCCCATTCTGCAGATAATTTTTCCTACTTATTACTGCTCTTAGTCCTGCTGAGCTAACACAGCTGAGAGACAGCAAACTGCATTCTATTATTTCTTGAGTGCCATCCATGGACTTGTTTGTTATGTTCCACTAAGTTACACCTGCACAATCCCATTGTAAGCTAAGGGACCATATATTTTCACAATGAGAACAGAGTCTCAAGACAGCAGGGGTTTTACTTATGTAACCAGAGGCATAATTCATCTTGTGGAATGGGAGTTTGTCTTTACAAGACTGTACCAAGGTTGCAACACAGGAAGCCAATGTATGACTTATCCATTTAGTCTGTTTGCAATGTGAATTGCAGAAAGGCATTGCTGTTTTTGTACTACCACTTTTCAGCAAGTAGAACATTAAAAGAAAGCCTGTTCACTGTCTTAATGCCTTTTTATGATAAAATCGGTTTACTGTGTTAATTCAGTTTGTTCTTTGCCTCTTAATATTTAACTCACTAGATTAGATACTGAACAACTATTCTCCTTCCACTCCTGTCGCTATTACCACAATTTTTGAATATGTATGAACAGAACTTGGCTCTCTTACTCAACTGGTACGCTTTCTCCTTGAGAAAAAAAGAGCAGTAAATAGAGCATTCTAGTTCCTGTTATATAGTCATTGTTTTTGTCTTCTAGTCTTCCACCTGTTCTAAAGTTTTGCAGAGCAAACTTAAGGATATTCCATATCCAGTGCTGTCATGAACACTGACCACCAATGTTTGTTCACTTTTGTAGATAACACACTTCAAAGTTTCTCATGTACTCTTATTTGAAAACAGAAAAAATATCTTTTTGCTTCGTCTCATTTTATCTATAAAATATGAATAGAGATTGATGGAGAAACAAAATAGAAAGAAGCAATAAAACATATTTTGGAAAACAAACAAACAAACAAAGAAACAAAAGAGCTAATCAGGCAACTAGCCAACCACAAACTCCCATAAGACTATGGGATTTGTGGGACCATTAAGAGGACAAACAGTTTGCCAGTTAGCAATGTGAGGAATAGAGTGAGGCTGAGGAAACACAATTGCATTTGAAAACGTATATAAATTAGACAAAGGAGAGGAATATAAATTCCAGCTGTGAACTACAAGTGAAGTGATTAAGCAGACCTTTGTTTACTTTAGAATGCTTCATTTTAAGTGTATTTGAAGTTGATATGTCCTTTATCTTCATTCTGATCTGCTTCTGATTTTTTTTTTTTTTTTTTTTTTTGTGAATGTGTGGAAACATTTATTTGTGTTATTTTCAAAAGCTATATCTCCTTCATTCATAAGTGATATAACTTAGTAAACTGCATTTGTATTTAAACTACAGTCTGCACATCTTTGAAGGGAAAAAGTATGCAAAACCCAACCATAAATAAGAGATATTTTTTTTCATGTGCAGAAAATTATTATTTGGAAAATTATTATTGAATTAAAAATAATACTTTCTTTTTGAAAGTTATTAAATTTTATCAGTATCTAGTAATGTACAGAGCTCAAAATTTTATGAATAAGGTTATATATTTTTCCTTAAAAATATAGGAGCAGCTTCTCAATGATTGGAAATTGTTCTCTCCTTGCAGACCACTAAGCTGTGCTGATTCACACCAAGTGAAGCACCTTACAGAACTTCCCTGAGGGGGGTTATTTGGCACAGCTTGTTTGTTTTAATGGACCGCACAGAAGGTATAAGACAAAAGTTGAAAATGCTTTGAGTATGAATTTCTGAACATTACAATTAGTGACAGAAGGCCAATCAATGAGACAATAATCCTATAAAAATACAGAAAGATCAGAGTGCTTGTAGAACTAGAATAGCTTTAATATGGATGTATGCAAGGGGATAGCAAAGGAGCTGGAAAGTTTCCATCTGCTTTATATACAAAGTGATTAGATTGTGATCACTTAGTCCAAGAGGACAGAAATGATGCAAAATTCTGCCAGGATGAGACATGCAAATTGGATCAATTAAGCTTTGAGAGTGCTTAGACAATCTGGTAGAGAAGTTTACATGCTGTGTCAAGTGAAACTTAGCAAAGATCAGTCTTGAATGCTGGGGGCAAGCATGACAGTGGTTTAAACTCTAATCTCCAAAGGTAATCCATTGTTTTAAGATTTCTTTATAGAAAGAAAATGGTCAGATAGCTTAATAAAAGACCCCTTTAGGACATTCTTGATGGTATGTATATATAAGAAGTATGACAGAAAAATTAGTAACAGTCATAGAATCATAGAATCATAGAATATCCTGAGTTGGAAGGGACCCTTAAGGATCATCAAGTCCAACTCTTGACACCGCACAGGTCTACCCAAAAGTTCAGACCATGTGCCTAAGTGCACAGTCCAATCTCTTAAATTCAGACAGGCTCGATGCAGTGACCACTTCCCTGGGGAGCCTGTTCCAGTGTGCAACCACCCTCTCTGTGAAGAACCCCCTCCTGACGCCCAGCCTAAATTTCCCCTGCCTCAGCTTAACCCCATTCCCGCGGGTCCTGTCACTGGTGTTAATGGAGAAAAGGTCTCCTGCCTCTCAACACCCCCTTACGAGGAAGTTGTAGACTGTGATGAGGTCTCCCCTCAGCCTCCTCTTCTCCAGGCTGAACAGGCCCAGTGACCTCAGCCGTTCTTCGTACGTCTTCCCCTCCAGGCCTTTCACCATCTTCGTAGCCCTCCTCTGGACACTTTCCAACAGTTTCATGTCCTTTTTATACTGTGGTGCCCAGAACTGCACACAGTACTCGAGGTGAGGCCGCACCAGCGCAGAGTAGAGCGGGACAATCACCTCCCTTGACCTACTAGCGATGCCGTGCTTGATGCACCCCAGGACATGGTTGGCCCTCCTGGCTGCCAGGGCACACTGCTGGCTCATATTCAACTTGCTGTCTACCACGACCCCCAGATCCCTCTCTTCTAGGCTGCTCTCCAGTGTCTCATCACCCAGTCTGTACATGCAGCCAGGGTTTCCCCGTCCCAGGTGCAGGACCCAGCACTTGCTCTTATTGAACTTCATGCGGTTGGTGATCGCCCAGCTCTCCAACCTGTCCAGATCCCTCTGTAAGGCCTTTACGCCCTCATTTGAGTCCACAACTCCTCCAAGTTTGGTGTCATCAGCAAACTTGCTCAAAATACCCTCTATTCCTACATCCAGATCGTTTATAAAAATATTGAAAAGTACCGGCCCTAAAATGGAGCCTTGAGGGACCCCACTGGTGACCGCCCGCCAGCCTGACGCAGCCCCATTTACCATAACCCTTTGGGCCCTGCCCGTTAGCCAATTGCTCACCCATCGTATGATGTTTTTATTTAGCTGTATGGTAGACATTTTGTCCAGTAGGATCCTATGGGAAACCGTGTCAAAAGCCTTGCTGAAGTCCAAAAAAATCACATCAGCTGGTTTCCCTTGGTCCACCATACGGGTGATCTTATCATAAAAGGAAATCAGGTTAGTTAGGCAGTCAACTAATGTTAACAGTTTAAAGTAGATGAGAATAAATACAGATGGCTGATCTTGTTTGCAGTTAATGGAATATATAATACTAACATCTTATATACCTTCACGATAATTTACAACCCCATGCAATGCTACAGGGTTGGGACAAAGTCGCTGGAAAGCTGTGCAGAAGAAAAGGAAATGGGGGTGCTGATTGATGCTCATCTGAACATGAGCTGGCAGTTTGCCCAGGTGGCCAAGAGGGCCAACATCATCCTGGCTTGTATCAGGAATAGTGTAACCAGCAGGACCAGGGAGGTGGTTGTACCCCTGTACTCTGCTCTGGTGAGGCCACATTTCAAGTTCTGTGTTCAGTTATGAGCCCCTAACTTCAAGAAAGACGTCGTGGGATATGTGGGAAAAACTGGGATACTCAGCCTTCTGATCTGGAAGTCTGGGACAAGGAGCAGAAGAAACCCCACACAGTTCAGGTGGAAACAGTTAGAGACCTGCTGCTCCACCTGGACTGTCACAAGTCCATGGGGCCATATGGGATCCACCCAAGGGTGCTGAGGGAGTTGGCAGATGTGATTGCTGGGCTGCCTTTCATCACCTATCAGCAGTCATGGTCATCCAGAGAGATCCCGGATGACTGGAGACTTGCTAATATGACACCCATCTATAAGAAGGATCATAAGGAGAACCCACGGAACTACAGGCCTGTCAGCCTGGCCTTGGTGCCAGGAAAGGTGATGGAAAAGGTCATCTTGAATGCAATCACACAGCATATGCAGGACAGCTGGGGAATCAGGCCTAGTCAGCATGGGTTCGTGAAAGGCAAGTTGTACTTGACCAACCTCATCTCCTTCTGAGTGACCTGCCTGGCGGATTAGGGAAAGTCTGTTAATATAGTCTACCTAGATATCAGCAAAGCCTTTGACACAGTCTCCCATAGTATTCTCCTGGAGAAGCTGACAGCCCATGGCTTGGACAGGTACAGTCTGCTGGGTTAAAAATTGGCTGATGGCATCCTGGCTTGTATCAGGAATAGTGTAGCCATCATGACCAGAGTCCCCTTGTACTCTTCTCTGGTGAGGCCACACCTTGAGTGCAGTGTTCAGCTTTAGGCTCCTCACTGCAAGAAAGACATCGAGGCGCATGTCCAGAGAAGGGCTACAAAGCTGGTGAAGGGCCTGGAACACAAGTCCTATGAAGAGCAGCTGAAGGCACTGCGGTTGTTTCGTCTGGAGAAGATGAGGTTCAGGGGAGACCTTATTGCACTCTATAACTACCCAAAAGGAAGTTGTGGGGAGCTGGGGGTTGTCCTTTTCTCATAAATAACTAGTGATAGGACTGGAGGGAATGGCCTCTAGTTGCACCAGAGGAGTTTAGGTTGGAAATAGGAGGTATTTCTTCTCAGAAACAGTAGTCAGGCATTGGAACGGGTTGCCCAGGAAGGTGATGGCATCACCATCCCTGGGGGTGTTTAAGGAAAGGTTGGACTTGATGCTTACAGACATGGTGTAGTGGGTGACAATGGTGGTAGGATGATGGTTGTACTAGATGATCTTGAAGGTCTTTTCCAACCTTAATGATTCTGTAATGACCACAGTGCTTCAGAAGCAGGGATTGTTCTTGTAAGAAAATCATTGTCTGTTCCATTTTCATTGAACCAGACTATACTCAGAATGGAAACAAAGTAGAGATGGTTATTAGACAGAGGTGTTCTAATTTTATCAGGGACTAGCTATTAATTTGAATTATGTACCTTATGCAAAATCTTGTATACCGCTAAAAGGACATATAGCCTTAGATAATCAGAGGGGTCTTTATGTAAATGAGAAGCTCACAATATATGTGAAGTACTGTAGCCTTCGTAAATGTTTTTTTTTGTTTGTTTGTTTGTTTTTTTTGTTTTTTGTTTTTTGTTTTAAGAAATGCTTTGAAGATTCAATAGAATCCAGATGGTTTTCAGAATTAGAAACAGGTCTGCACAATTTGAATTTTAATGTAAATTAAACAGGTACACATGACCAACATAAAATAATATCTGCCTCTTAATCATCATTTGTTCATCAATGGCAAATACATTGATTGTGTTGCCAGCATTTAATGGTAATGACTAAGAAACATAGTAAGAATGTCTTATGGTGAAAATACAAAGAACACATAAAAAATCCTGGGTGGGCCTTTTTTTTTTTTTTTTTTACTGAAAAACAAGTGAAATTCAGTTTTAATCCATAACTACCTTCTGTCATAATTTTAAATGTCAAAATATGGTTTAAGGAATCAAGGTGTAATGACTGCATAAGAATTTTCTGAGATTGTCTATTAAGCACTCCTCATACTCACCAAAAAAGAAAAAGGCATCAGGAGATCATTGTCCTTTTTGTACAGCTGTTAAAATCCCTCTAAGCAGGAAGGCTTTATATACAATTAACCTAGCATTGTTCATGTTAAGGCAGTTTATTATGGTTTTGAAATACTAATGCATTATCCTCCCCCTCAAATGTTTTCTGAAAAACAGCATAAAACACAGGCATTAAAAGCTTTTTTTTTTTTTTTTTCCTCAGCCCTTAATCCTATGGAGTGAAAATGTCCATCAAAATATGAAATACTATCTTGAGATCAGCCCTGGCAGACCTGCAAATTTTAATAATAATAATAATAATAATAAAATCAAACCTTTTAAAGTATTTATTCACAAGGGATTAACTTAAATTATCAGAAAAATTTAAAACAGACTTTCAAACATCCATATTTACTGTGCATATCCTACTTCTTGTTCTGAATACTGAACAGCTACATTGAGAACTTAGGTAATGGAATCACTTAAGCTTTCAATGCTGCTTCTTACAATTAGTCAATGTGATGCGCATTGCCGTTTATTAAAGAACCCTTTCTTTGCTCAGGGATTAAGTCTCAGGTTCAGAACGGTGCTTATGCAAATGGTCGGCACAAGATTCCATAAGCAAGTCCTGAAATGTTTGAGGATGACAGAAATGAGGATGCTTTTTTAACCCAGAGAATTATAAAATACAGATTTACTTTGATGTAACATAGTGTTAAATTTCCTTACTCTTCTGAGTAAACTTTGAAAATCAAGCTGTTAATTAACTAGTCAACATAGATGGATGGATGGATATGGATATTACACACATACACTTCAGGGTAAAAATGAATGTGATAAACTACCTTAAGTGAAATACATAAGTGTAAGGGAAAGATAAAAATTAAAGGTACTAGTCTTATAAGCTTCTGAAAAAATAATAACTTATTTGTTATTCAGTTTCACCTTACAAACTCTGAACTTCAGTGCTATTAATCAGTCATAACAGTTAATAGAAAGCACTACAGAAATGTTAGAGAACTTAATCAAGCCAGACTGAAAAGAGATTCTAAATGAAATACAAACACACTGCTAACAGTAATATGTTTTGAGATAAGAAGTTAACCAAGGGATTCTTTTGCTCTCTTTAAGTGAACTTACAAGATTTTATGACTGTTTTCACAAAAGTCAATATTAATTTAATATTTACAAAGCAAAATACAATAAAAATGTCAATACTTTGACATATATATTATCATTTCTGTAAGTAAAAAGAAAATAAAAAATATTATCCAGATGTCAACTGACATATTAATTCTTCTTTGTTTTAATAGTTTCATAAATTTTATTTAAGTCCTTAACTGTTTGCAGAGAATTAAAAGTTAATGTGTCTATAGATGCTGTTAATTACTTCTTTTTTTTTTTTTTTTAATGGTATTTTTTTTTGTAATTAAAATGATCAGATTGTGCTGTCTGCCATAGTCCAGTATTCTATAAGCTTCTATAGTCAAAATTTGTCACAGTTTACAGTTAAACATTTTATAGTTGTCTTCTAGACTGTTAGAAGTTAGGGTTTCAGCACTCCCTATCAGCACACAAGTGGATTTTTAGTAGCATTAACTTTCAAGAGCAAATAAAATTTCAGGAATGGATACAGCATAAAAATAGACATACACACACAAAGAAAAAGGAAACAGAAAATGAAAATAAACATAAAATAATAATAATAATAATAAAAGAATAAAAGAAAAAGGAAAAAAGACAAAGAGAAAACCTCTACACCCTCCAGGAATCTGTTTCTTAGTACTTGGTACTAATGTTCTTTGGAATCAGGCTCCTATGAGAAAATCATTATCAACCAAGCGGTGCTGCAAGCTATTTTGGATAGTTGAAGCAGAAACAGGATAATCACAGTAAACTATAGATCAGTAGTTTGATAAAGACACAATATGAAGGTATAATTTCTACTCGAAAATGAAGTCATTTAGTATAAGTACATACCTATCTCATAAAATACTTTAATACCAAATGAGTTTTTGTTTGTAAATTTGGTATTATTGACATGAATAGTTCAACAAAAAAGTGTGTGATTATTTTCCCACTCAGTGCTATTACAGCTAATTCTTTAGGTCATAGAGTTAGAGATGAAAAAAAAATATATTTTATATGCTCTCATCTTTTATGGTTGAAATGCCAGACCTGAATTATGGATAAGTAGAAAAAGTGATAGGGGAGAAACAACTTGGTATTTTTTTTGTTATTTCTGTTTCCAAGAACTGGAAAAATCCAGAAGTATTCATTTTGCATTATGTCAGGTGTATAGATTCTGCAATCAACATCGTTTCCCCTTCTGTCTCCTCTTCTTTCGTGTACTACAAGGTATAGTGCATTTATGCATTTTCTGGACTTTAAAACAAACAAACAAACAAACAAACAAAACACAAATAAATAAATAAAATCCAAAACTTTAATACCATAAATAATTAATAAAAAATATTAATGTGTTAATATAGAATACTATAAGAACTAGAAAAAAACATGCATATACACTTGTGTAAATATATATCTTTCATTTAAGGAAATTATGTATATTAGAAATAGTTCCTTAAGTATATTCAACTTATATCAGTAAGGATTGTTAGATGCATAGTGGTGAAGTAATCTGAGAAGAATATTAAGCGAAGTTAGTTGAAAACTGTTTCTGTAAGATGTTACACATGCATAAACCTTTGGACACCTACGTCCATGAACATCTGCAAGCCCAGAGATGTTCTTATATGGAGTATGCTCGGGCCTTTGTTGTGTTGCATTTTATTTGCCATGTTGCATTTTTTAAGCCTGTTCACTTTCATAAAAGCTACATGTTGGGAATGCAGGAAGAGAACATCCTATATTATACTGCTGAAGTAAAGAGCGGTGACTTTAGGAGAATTTTCTCTTGTAGCTTCAGTGATTCTCGGCAACAAAATAAATCAAATCATTGGATCAGGAAATGCATTGTTTTAGTATAGAGCAGCAAGTATTTGGATCATGTAAAAATACTAGTGGTATGTATAAAAGAGAACTTAGTCTCTCTCTTCTGATTATAAATAAATGCAGAGACCCCCATACAGCTAGTACATTTACTAGAACTCAGGAATTCATAAATAGAATTTCACTCCAGTGGTATTTTCATGTGATTTAATCAAAAAAAAAAATCTATTTATATTGAAGCACAAGTAGTTTTTGTTTTGTAATTCAGAGAGCAAATCCACTACTCTATGGCTTGGTTTGTCAGTGATAATTTTGATGAAAAACTCAGTATAAGAACTCCAAGGCATAACTACTGGTGTACTGAGAGTGTTTTGAAAAAAAATGTGATATGCATATTATTTACATAGGAAAAACTTGGAACACTGGAAAAACTTGAAGTGTGTATGTGAGGGAAAGTCATTCCTGTTTTCCATTCCAACCATGTTATGTTGCCTGCAGGCTCTTGGTGGTGCTACAATACAGTATTGTTGGCCCTCTCCCCCTAGTAGATATTATGCAATTAGTACATGGTGATGCAGAGTATACAGATGGCTTTTACCTCCCAAAGCTGCCAAACTGTCTTTTAAGAGTGCGAATGACAAATAGTCATTTTGGAGAGTGACATGCCATGATGATGGCCCATTAAAACTCTTCAAGAATACTCAGCCAGATACATATGCCCACTCAGCCCCATCTACAGAAGCAGCTGCTTCTGAGTTCCTCCTGTAGCTGCACAGATCTTAATGGGCTGACTGCACAAGTCCCTGTTGCCACAGGGCATTTCATACTCTTATTAAAACTGTAGGGAGAGAGGCACAGATTTATGTGTACATCATCTGCAGAAGTAGGAAAAGAAGGCACAATAAGGAAATATATGAGTGTATATGCATACACATATCCAAATATATGTGTATGAGTGTATATGTATACACACGCATATACAGGCATTGTGTTTCTATATGTACATGATCACTATTGGTCTATATAAAGAATTGTTATACATGTATACAGAAATAGAAGACACTATAGAAATAACTGAGTATTATTAAAATAAAAATGTCAAAAATATGATATGGTTGCTATTATCATATCCAGTTTTCAGTATTTCCTAATAATTATTCAGCTCAGTAGCCTTTAGATGACAGTTTCTTTTATTCCTAGGGGATCCTTTCATTTGAACTTTTTTATTCACTTAGAAGCCTTGGGGGCTTACTTAGATACTAATTGGAATGTTATGAAGTATAAGTCTTAGAATTTTGGTACTTCTATTTTGAATTTTGTTTGAATAATAATCATCAAGGAGTTAAAAAATTTCATTGTTCTCTTTTCTGTTTCACCCCCCTTTTTAAAAAAGTTGGCAAAATCAAACATTCACTTTGCTTCCTGTCGTTGAGTTGTTAAGGTTATTATCCTCCTAGAGCACTGATTAGTCACTAGAGAGTGTAAGGGCGATATACTTTTTTCTGAACTCTCCCACAGACATGTCTGAACTTTTGACTGGGGAACCTGCATGGAGGGAGAACAAGACAGTGAAGCCTAACTGCTTATTCCAAATTTGATGATGGGAGAAATGTCTGAGGAAATTAATAAAATTATTTTAATTTCTTTAAACAACAAAATGTTGAAGAATCTGTTTCTGTCCCACATTACTGTTGTAACAAGACCAAAATAATTGAAATTAAAATATTAAAGAAATTTTAAAATATTTTAATTTATTATTTTAATTTCTTAGGCATAGAACCATGCATTCTGTAGCAGCAAGAAATGGTTCAGAAAGTAAATTAATAGGGGAAATAATGATTATTTTTTCAAGAATCATACCTAATTCATTTAGAGGAGGCTGATACTTAAGTTACTCTCCCTGCCCCTCAGCCAGTTTTCTTTATTTGCTCCCCTGATTTGACACCTGATCAGATTTATGTTATCTGCCTTTTTTATCATTGTTGTGTAACACACAACATGAAAAGACGTTGAAAAATATTGGTAACTCTATACAACATTACTCTTAAATACTGTGACTGCCTAACAATATTCAGTCACTGAAAACAACAGCTCAATTACTATTTTATGATTTTGTTTCATTAGTTGTTGTTGTTTTTTTTTTTTTTTTTTTTTTTTTCCCAAAATTTTTTCAGAATGTTTCTTCTCATTTCAACTTGTTTTTCTTTTTCTCTGTGTCCTTTTGTCCTCCTTTTCATGTTCCATCTCCTCTACCCCATCCTATCCCCTGGAGTTCTTTCATCAGTTTGTTTCCCATTCAGCTTCTCTGCTGGTCCCACAGAACTGGCTATGTTCTCATTCATGTTTTTGTTGTTGTTGTTTGCTTGTTTGTTTTTAATCTCTAGTTCTTCTCTCCTTCTTTAACTTATTCATGTATTTATTTATTTATTTTATTTATTATCATGCATCTAAATGAATACTTTGACTTTAGACAGAGTGTTATTCTTACTGGCTATATATACACTGTTGAATATGAAGATTTCTAAGCCCAAGATACACAAACAGCGTATAATTTGCCTGCAAGAGAGCTATTAACCACAGCTGTGGGGTGACACAGCTGGTACTCCCAAAGGGATGTTCTCTGGTTTTACCTTGAAAATGAAATGCACTCATGTGATATGTAACCTCTCATTATGCATGTGACCTTGGGATGTTCTTGGATAGATATATTAGTTTGTGGTCATTTGTAGGACAGCAGTGTTACCAGATGCAATATAAAAGAGGATTTGGAGACAGCCTGAGTTCAGACAGACTATAAGGATGATGCTGGGAATGAAGAAATCTCAGGACCTCAGTCATTACAGTAGCTCTTAGGTCTTCTGTCAGCTCTGGGCACTCTAGATGCAATTTTCAGGGGTTTAGTTCAACACAGAGTAGAATTTTTTTCTAGGTTGACTGGGTTTTGAACAAGGCTGTCACAAGCTCCTTGTATTAGACAAATATAATGTGGTTATACTGTGGTTTGCAGTATGGGACCTCGCTGCATTCCCATGTGTCTTTGCTCTTTCCTGACAAGGAGGAAGTCCAGAGGCAACAAAACAGTGCATGAAATTGCTAGTATTTCAAAGTGGCAAATTTTGCCAATGTGGCACTGTTTTCTGTACTGGTTCCCTATCATCCTGATAACATTGTTGCAATGAGGAAACTGGCAGCATAAGTATGTACTCTCAAATTTCTTCTATTCAATCTCCCTTTTATTAAAAATACTAGGGGTTTGGGGTAAAACCATTTATGTTTACTTGACCTCTTGTCCTTGATAATCATCTGTTATGCTGGAAGCACAGAACTTAGAACAGAGTATTCCATTCTGAAGCCAAGCTTATACTATAGTTTTATATAAATTAATAAAACCAAAAGCAAACAAAACATTTTTTATTATTTTTTAAAATCATTTTCTCAGTGTTTCTTGGAGGAAGAAAGGAAGGAAAGAAGGAAGGAAGGGAGGGAGAGAGGGAAGGAAAAACTCATCACCTGCTGAATAATACTTTCACTACCTAGGTATGAAATGATTCACGTGAATAACAAGGCTTTGCTGACATCAACAAAATGTTGAAGAATCTGTTTCTGTCCCACATTACTTTTGTAACAAGACCAAAAAAAAAAAAAAAAAGAAATTCAGAAAGATGTCTCAAGCTGTTGATAATGAAATACGGTTATAGTTTACAAACGTGAGACTTTCATAGCTTTCTCTGAAAGCTGAAACAATATCAATAATATGTTTGTAGGGCTCTTACACATGGTGATATGTGCACAAACTGAATTTAAATGCTGACTCCATTGTCTATGCTGCACTTTAAATATTAGTTATTTAGTCAATAACATGAAGTCGTTCCAAATCATCAGTACTGAACCCTTAGTTATCCTGATAGTTAATAAATTGAACATCATTAAAAGTAAAATAAAATAAAATAAAATACATATGTCTATTAATTTATGACTTATCACAATTCAAAACATTTTTTGACAGTTATAATCTGAGTGGAAAAGACATTTTAAAACCTCTGAACAGAAGTTTTAAGAACTTTTCTGTTGTGATGAGAATAATTTAAAAGAAACAACCAAATGAAGTCTTTGCTTGTAATCGCCTACTTTCTTTCATCTAGCAATTACATGTTTAATCTGTATATAGCTGACAAGTTCCCTTTCTATATCTTCCCAAAAAGCAGTTGGGGCATACTGTATATGAAGACAAGAGTGCTTTTCTCCCACAGTCAGTTCTGTGTAGTTTTATGATAGAAAGTTTTGGTTATAAAATAGGCAAGAAGATTACTCATGGCTTTGCTCTGTGCTTTTAGAGACAAGGCAGAAATAAAGCTACAGTTTAGCCACTTCCACATCACCAAGAAGTACAGGTGCCTGCAAAATCATGAGTCATATTTTTATTTCTTTCCTCCCTTTCTAGCTACTTCCACATCAAGAAATGAAAGGGTGCAGGCAGGCAGGCTCTCCTTCTTGAGAAAACTTCAGTTATTCTGCAAACAAGTGATTTTTTCTTCTGGCATCAAGGAGATATGGAGCTGGGTTTCACTGAAGTATCTCATGTTTGCTATGTCTGTCCCTTTGCCATCATTACTGTGTGATCCTGCTGCTGCTGCAAACCTCTTAATGTTCTCTCTGCTTTTCTTCTTCACCCAGATTCAGCCCTAAATCTGTAGTGTCTGCAGTGAAACATCATCCATGCTACCATAGTGAGGAACTTCTATAAAGTGAGATATTTGAAGAAGAAAAAAGGAAAAGAGAATATGAATGTTGTATCTACTTTAAGGGAGCCTGAACTGAAAATCAGAGCAAGAGAAAACCTCTAATTCAGAACTCAGACAGATCAGTGGTGGCCAGATAAATTGTTTTTAATGCATTGCAGTACCTCTGCTTGCTGATAAAAATAAATGTCCTTCGCTACTGAAAATACTGCATTAGCATACTTTAATGGCAAGTGATGCAAACTACAGATCTGCACCTACAAATGCACTAAACCCAAAAAGCTATTGAGTATTAAGGATCTTGAAGGAAATATTTAGGTTTGAGTATTCCCTAGAATAATCATGATTCTAAGAGTCCAAATAAGCATAAATCATTGGGTGAGACAGTATACTAAGCATTTACTGCTGCAGAATTAAAAATGTATGTGAAGACAAAATTTTATTCATCACAGGAGTTAGGGTAGACATGCCTTTGCTACTGAGTCAAACTGACTGCTCTCTTCTATCGCACATATCTAAACAAGCATTTTCTAAATCTGAGGGGAGATTTAGAGCTTGGTTTAGAAGATTTAAGTGCTCTCTTTTTAGTTTGATTTCATAGACAGTAGAAGATAGTAAGTTCTCTTCTAAAAACAACCACAACAACAACAAAATAAATAAATAAATAAATAAATAAAAAAGCTCACTTCTAATAAGCACTGACATTCTGCCTCCACAAATCTTGTGTAGCTTTCCTTATTATATCTCTTTGCTCTCTGTTAACCTTTGCAGAACTTCAGGAGTTAAAAAGCATCTTCTCTTTCTGCAAAAGCCTGCTGCTTTCTTTCTCTGTTTTCTGTGCAGTGTATTGCAGAAAACACCCAACACCAAAATGCCCAATATCTTCATGTTGTATTTATGTGGAATCTAGCAAAGAAGCAATAAGATGTGGACCATGATGGATATTTCATGGAGGTGGCAATGGGTGGAGTGAACTGGAAGCATGAAAACATTCTATAGCATTCCTCCCCCTTCAGAATGGAGCAGCAGGAGAAATGAAGATGCCTTACACCATGGCTTAGATTTCCATCTTTTCAAAAGAGCTGTACAAGGATGAGAAATTATTTTATTTTAAATATTATTTTTTTTTTGCAAACTGCTTCTGAAATAAAATCTTTCTGTGATATTCCAGAATGAGATCAGATGAGATTTACCCAGTGAATCTTTGAATCTTCCGTGTCTCTTGAAACAAGAATTTGAAGTTGAGTTTGTCTTGCTCCTCTGATATTATTGTCATTGTGTTCAGCTGAGCTGCAATTCCAGCTCCCGTATGAATCTCTCTGTAGAAAGTCTCAGGAGCAATAGACAATCTAGTAGATGGCACAGATATATTTCTGAAGCCGACAGATTCTTCTGGAATCTTCCAGTAAAGTACAACTGTTCTGGGGACTAATACTATTTTGGATAAATACTGTCAAATCAATCACGGGAGAAAATAACAATATGTACTTAATCAGAGGTCTCATTCTTAAACGTGCTTCTTCATTAAAAATAAAATAAAAATAAAAGGAAAAAGTGTATTTTCTGAAGACAACTTTATAAGGAAAATATAAACTCACTTCATAGACTCTTAATATAAATAGCTGGACAAATAGAGGTGATCTCAAAACTGCACCAAACATATGTCTGGATTCTGTAAGAATAGCTTATTTTTGTATTGTTTTCTTGTGTTGTAGTTTAAATGACCTCACACTGACTCTAAAATATACACATAAATGTTGAGACAAATCCTTGAGAGTGTTTTACATAGAATTGATTATACCATAGTGCAAGAAATGAACTAATTGTTTATCTACATCACCTTCCCTGGGGTTAAGTAGGTAGAGAATGGTGCTTTAGTAACTTGAACATGGGCCAGTGTTATTTTATAAAGGCTAAGTAGAAAAAAAAAATAGCAAAAGATTCAAATAAGTTTTCTTACCCAGAACTTCAACCTTGGAGTAACAAAGGCCATTGCTAATCAATTTACTAATCCGTTTGCAGTTTTCTACCAAGGCATAGTTCCAAAAAGTAACTTCTGTTCAGTATTTCACTGCAGGGCACCAATCACTGTAGTGCAATCCGTGTGGAGATTTATGGACCTCAGAGTGGTACACCTTAAAAACAATGTATTAATCAGAAATCTACTGTGTGAGCAAATGGGAAATGCTGAAGCTACAGATTTCCTTTTTTCTCTGGGATGTGAAAGCCTTAGTCAGTGCATCTTTGAGGATTTACGCTTCTGGTCTCTCCCCTGAAGGTCTCTTTTCTTTTGAAACACTGCTAGAAAGTTACTCAGGATTGATCTTGATACAAATCCAATGTGAAAAGGAGGTTGTGCAGCCCTGCAGTGTGCGACCCAGGCGTGAGTGTTACAGTATGATGGACTGACAGGTGAGGCTTCATTTCCATGAGGTAGAGCGAGGTTGTTCTCAGCAATTTCAAGTGTGGACTCAGTTCCCTTAACTGCCTGAAGAGATCTACTTTTACATCTCTAACTTTCAGATAACTGCTCTACCTGATAAACAGCACATCCTTAAGTATGTGCTTAAGAAAGTGGAGTAATTTTTACAGAGATAATGGGAGCATTACAGCCACCACAGAAAGACTAATTCTCTACTAGAATATGATATATGGAAAAAACTGATTTTCTTCAAGCAGAAAAATGCATTGAATCTTTGTACCCTATAGTTTCAGTTCTTAGCTAATGTGATGATCAATATTTCAGTCTACACTGCAGTCATCTGGCTATGTAGGGGAAACTACACAGTGCCTCTGCAGCACACAAGAGAACCCAGAAAATGTGTCTTAGGAAAACAAACAAGCAAACAAACATAATCCAAACAACGAAACAAATAACAAATCAACAACAAACAACAAACCAAATTCTTACTTGCATACACCACTGTTCCTTTTTAAGAAGGATGAGTACTCCTTCCAGTCAAGTTTGAAAAAACAGCAAGAGCCACCGCTTCCAGATTTGTGAGAAGAACAGCTGTATAGTTTATTGAGTGAATGCATTGTGGCTAAGGAATAGGCAGTTCTGTGGATATTCAAAGAGACTTGGTGTGAAATACATTTTCCCTTGATCTGCTCACAGTGTCAGCATTGACTATATCTTAGTGTGCTAAGAAGTAGGACTTTAAAGGATTAAGAAACTCTACCAAAGAAATCTCAGAATTGTTTAGGTATTTCAGGAGTTAGGAAGCAGTCGAATTAGGATAAGCTATATTTTGAAATAATGTATCTAATCTGCTTTAGATACCCCTCTTCTGTTTTTCAATCCACTCTGAAGCTCAGATTCCATTCTTGCCTTAAAAGAGAGAGAAAGTGCACTGCAATTGCATGAGATAACCTGACTGTGGGAAACAGTGTAAATGAACTAATGTGTAAGAAATAGGCAGGTTTTCACCCATGTGAAAAATTCAAAACTGATCACTAGTTCTTCCCTGCTGAAATAGGAGAAGGCTTTGCAGCTGTACAAAGTTGTGCCTGAGACAGCAATATACTGCAAATGCATTCTGGAAGTGATTAGTATCTCAAAGATAATCCCAGCTGAGAAGAAAAAAAAAAAAAGAAAAAAAAAAAAAAAAGACCTCCTCAGTGGAGGACATTGTAATAATGATGACAATAGAGTTACCTCCAAACCCAGTGTGATACAGAGTTAAGAGCAGGTACAAAGTAGACAAGAGAGAAAGAATCTTATCATCTTTAATATTCTCCTCATCTATTTAAAAATAGTGATCCATTATGGTGTGTGTGTATTACTTTGACATGATATCTAGATCAATTAATTGTTGATACAAGTTTTAAAGGTATATCAGTGGTGTTTGAGTCTGTATTCTGTAACAGGAACGTGGGACTCAGTAGACATAAAAGAGCTACAAAAACTATGGAATCTTGTTCCATGATTTAAAAGAGTCTTCATGATGAGGAAGACTATTGGATGATATAAAATGTATTTGAAAATGCATTTTCATTCCTTTGCAGAAAGGAATGAAATTGTCTTGCTCAGAAGAGTAAACTGACAGATTCTAACAGTCCCTTATGTGCTGTGCCTGATAAACATTCAGCTTATCTTTCCAAGAACAATAAAATTTCATGTACTACTGTTCAACATAAGAATTATTTTTACATATCTCCATGCCACTGACTCTCTTGTAAGTTAATCTCATCTCTCATCAATTTTTCACCAGCTTCACTCTGATGTTGATAAAGGAGATGGTTCCATCAAATACATCTTGTCAGGCGAAGGGGCAAGTTCCATTTTCATTATTGATGAGAACACAGGGGATATTCATGCTACAAAGAGGCTGGATCGAGAAGAGCAGGCCTACTACACACTCCGAGCACAAGCACTAGATAGGCTGACTAATAAACCTGTGGAACCAGAATCTGAGTTCGTCATTAAGATTCAGGACATCAATGACAATGAGCCAAAATTTCTGGATGGTCCTTACACTGCTGGAGTTCCTGAGATGTCTCCTGTGGGTAAGTGCAAAATACACTGTTGATGTTGTGGGAATTTTTTTCCTGTTGCCTTTTTTAAAACAAATTCATTTTTTTACTGTATCACAATAAGTTACTTAATTATCTATGAGCCACCTGCAACAGTTAGATATTTCAAGGCTGAACTGAAAATAGCATACTAGATTTACCCCTCAAAAATGTTGTGAAACTCAAATAGCTATTCAGGGACTCAGATAAGCATTTTATGATGTATTTCTCATTCCAGTGCCCAGAGTCTTTGTCTTGTAATTCTCATTAACAATAATAAGTTTCACACCTATGCTATGGTACTCAGAAGTGATAATATATCATTTTGTTCAGATAAAGTCTGTTCTTAACAAATTCTTCATATTCCTACCAATGCATAACATTTTGGTAAGTGTTGCATATATTTGTAGCAGTTTATTGTGTATCTTTTCTAATACTCAAATCCAGCTCTCTGGGAAATAAATGCAAGTAGCAGATATTGGGGTACAGCTGGGGGTAGTTGATAAAATTCCAGTAGAATCAGGGAAGAATAGCTATTAGAGGCTTCAGACCTCTTTTCTTTGTTAGAAAAGGAGTGTAGCTTCTATACCTGACTTTGAATTATAAAAGAATTTCAACATCAAATACGCCATCTTTTCATTTTAGAGAGAACAAATGTTTATCTGTTGTCAGGTGCTTGTGTTCCTTCAAAACCTGTCTGATTCAAGACAGATAAGAATTTTGCCCAGAGACATTTTGTTGAATTTTAGTATATCTTCAAGTTCTAAATACAAGCGTGACGTTAAAAAGCATAAGAACTTCATCTATGTCAGTGGAAATACATGTATGGGAACTCCTACCTCAGGTTAAGAAAGTTTTATGGTGACTGAAAGTAAGAATGTCTTTGTTTGACTGATTTTAGACCATAGCAAAATCTGGCACTTAAGTACTTAAGTGACTTCTTAAGTAAGCTGCCAATATATAATTTGATATAGTGTTGTCAATACTTTTTAAAATATTGTTTTATTTTTATTTCTATTTTTATTTTTGGACATTGAACAATGTCTCTAAATTAGAGCTAGAGAGAGGAATAAATAAATAAATACATAAATAAATAAATAAATAAATAAATAAATAAAGTCTTCCCTGCCTGTGTGCCCTGCAGCAATCATTTGTCAACACTGCTTTTACATTTGAATCTCAATTTAGGAGCCAATAGAATATTAGTAAAACAATGTTAATGAGTTTTCTATTTATTTATTTTACTAACCAGTGAGCATAAATACATAGATATCTTATTCATTATCACTCAAACACTATGTGAATAGCTGAAGAAGCAGTAGCATCCATGGAAAGAAGGATGGACACCATAGCTTTTGAGCAGCATTAGGGTGGATATGATATTGTGATACACTGATGAGAACTTTTGCCTACTGAACTTGGCAAAAATAATCAGATAATACAAGACTAAAACCTATAGTTAGCACTGTAGAAACATGCTCTGTTATATATATATATAGAGAGAGAGCAATTGATGTTTTGTTTTAGAATTTGATTGTGAGCTGTAGAATGCTACAATAACTAGATTTTTACACCTTTGTCCTTCTTCTTTAAGAATAATATCTCTAATATCTCTTAATTTCCCTCTTCGAGGAGTTACCACTTTCCTGTCCTGTACTGATATATTGACATATGAACGACTCTGTAAATATCTGGGGTTTGCCTATACACACAGATCCTTGCCCCAGCCTCCCACAGACGTTCCATTTGTTCCAAAAACACATTGGGAGTCAACTCTTGGGAAGTGCATGTTAAACAATGGGTGACATAAGGACTGTTTTTCAAAATGAGATGGTTTTGCATATTTTGATAAATCTTTACCACGTGAGTGTTTGAAAGAAATTCTATCCCATATGGACAGCAGCACAAAATATATGTTCAATTTAGGTAGAATGTTGTACAAAATTATCATTAACTGTACCATGTGCAGTCTCTAAGATCTGTGTTGAGGCAGGGCAGTTTCATCTTCATGAACTTCCTGGAACTGTACATTTAAACTATCTTCAGTGTTTGTATCACACATCTACTGAATACTGAAATATTACTAAATTAAGGATTACCATGAAGTGCTTATGTGGCACTTGTCTTACATAGTTACATAGATCCATAGTTTATTCATATAACACAACTTTTAATTAACCACTCAGAGCATTTGTGAAATATTCAGGCAAAACAAAGTATTTTTTTCTCCTATTTTGCATGAAATTATATCTATGACAATGATTTTTAATTGGATATTTAGCAAAATGAAAGAGATCAAAGGATTATAAACCCAAATTAACTATAAAGCTAGAACTATCACCTTTAACCTTAAGGAAGGTTATGCAAATGTAATGATTATGTATTATATTTGGCAAATATTTTAGGGCATTATCTAAGGCTAATTGAAGTCAATATTTTCTGTTATTTTAAATGACTTTGGGTCAGGTTCAAATTATATTTGGGTCTGGTCCAATTATACTGATTAAGATGAAAAGGGTAAATGGAAGGGAAAATCCAAAGGGAAAATCTTGATGGCTTATAAATCTATTCATAGCAAAACCCTCAAAGATATGGCTTATCTGAAAATCATATATATTTAAGTAGTCATTTTACTTAAAAACATCTGGCAGTTTTATATTTCAAAGAAAAAGTTTGTCAATCATACTTAAAAGAGTATTAAAAGAGCATTCCTGGGATGTGTGATGTTGTACACAAAAACAGCTGAAGTGAGACAGACCCATTTGGCTTATAACCAAGAGAACTGGCAATAAAAAATCCAATGAACAACATAGCTTTGGCTTTGTTTCATTTTCTAGACTCTCCGCACATATGAACGAACAGCCTTAGTTATCACCTAACACAAGTAATGCCTTTCTTTCTTGTTACATTTGTTATATCTGATTGAGATGGATGGAAAACTTCATATTTATAAAAAAAAAAAAAAAAAAGTGCTTCATCCAACCTTGATCCCAATCTTGGGATTTTTCCCAAGTGAAGGCAGACTAAAGAGGGATAAGTGTAGAACCTGCTTCCAGGTACTGTGCCTCCTACTTTGTGCTCCTGGAGGGGAAAAACTGTCAAGGCATTATGACACCAGATCTAGCCCAAAGGCAGAAGCACAGAAATACCAGAAGCTGTGGAGCAGACTAGATAATCCAGGCTAGGTAATTGCATTTAGAGATTAAGCAGGTATTATGGATACCTTGTTAGTAATGTTGTTTAGTATTTCTGGTAGAAACTGCTATCCTTTAGAAATGTGAAGCCATCATAGAATTGTTTCGCATATTATACATCATTAATTTATAATAGTCCATATCTTTAGTAACTGTCTGCCTAGATTTAATTTTTTAATATGGCTAAAATTCTATTTTTCAGGGCTTGTGTAGTTTCAAAAATCTGCATTTGTTAAATTCATCTAATTTTGGAAAGCAATTTTCCCTTAAATGATTTCACCAGTGTTAAAAACTGAAGTAACACACATTTCTCATACAAATCTATTTTAAAACTTTGATCAAGTACTACACACTGCAATAACAATTTAAAAAAACAAACAAACAAACAAAAAAACTGTAGAGAGGTTTCTAAAAAAATAAAACAATAAACCTAGAGATTTAAAAATGATC
This sequence comes from Aythya marila, assembly GCF_965140915.1. Classification (NCBI taxonomy): domain Eukaryota; kingdom Metazoa; phylum Chordata; class Aves; order Anseriformes; family Anatidae; genus Aythya; species Aythya marila. The sequence goes on along the minus strand of NC_139043.1, from coordinate 100,692,162 downwards.
CCTGTGAAGTGTCTCCATCTCAAAACAACATCAACAACTAGCTCAACCAGCTCAGCTCACTTTTATTTGATCCTATCACAGAAAAGGCTGATCTCTGAAACATCCGACACCTCTGTGAATCTTGACTGATAAAATGAAGTATAAATATAATTCTAAATTCTGGGTGCCCTCAACAGAAGAACCTCTTCTCTTCTTTTTGTCCTAATATCAGAACTTAAACATATCAAGTTCTTAGATAACTGTTATATTGTGAGATAACTGTTATATTGTGATATCTATTAGTGTCTGTTAAGGGTTAGGTTAAAAATGACAGCTTAAACATTCTGGATAAATAAATAAAGCAAACAAACAAACAAACACCATCAACAATAACAGCAACAATACAGAAGTCTGTGCTATCCACGCAGAAGCCAGTGTTATTAGCTAATCATCAATAACAAAATATGTAGAACATCCATGTAACAGCACAGACTTTCCCTCAATATTTGCTGCAATTGTTTAAAAACTTTATGAAGATGCTTTATGTAGAATTCATTTAGATGAACTGACATTGTAGCTTTGCTACAAAGCCCTAGACTATTGTATAGAAAGATAATTGTAGATAAATCCATATCCAAGAGGAAAATACATGATTTTTCAGTAAATGTCCGTTGTCTTTTCAGCCTGTATCATATACAAACTATGAGAAATATTTAAAGTTGAAGTTGTGAAGCTACAGGCTGTAGCACGTTAATGGGTTTGAGGTAGGGTTAGTGTCCTGTTTCTACCTCAATCTAGGGCTCTGAACAATGCTGCAATAAAGATTTACAGCACCAACCAGTTCATTAAATGAAAAGAAGGTGTGGTTCTGTTTGTAGACTGTCCCATGTTACCTTTGATTCCACCATTACTTGGACACTTACATGATAATTGCTTGCCTCTGTTGTGAGGTCAGGGAAAGTGTTCAGGAAGGAAGACAATTTCAGTAAAGGAACACATCTCTGTGTTGCAACGTTGATCCTCTTAAGGAATCCTTATTCTTCAAGAGAAATCTTCCTCTGGGAAAATATCTCTGGAAATCTCTACTGATCTTTCCGTGTATTATGTTTCCTTGCAACAGATCTCCTAAAAGTAGGTCTATTCACATCGTTAAAACACCTTATGTTAGATTGCATATATTATTATTTTTTTTAAATATATTGTGCAAAAATCTCCCTCTGGACATAGAATTTCTGGAAATTCAAAGTTTTTTGAGCACAAATCTCAAAGAAATAATTATAATAGTAGCTGTTTAAAAAATACCTTTCCTATGAGCTTTGAGGAAAAAAAAAAAAAGCGTAAAGGGACTAGGAAAGTATCATCATTTTCTAGTTGCTGATTACAGTCAAACAGGATGAGTGCAGAAATATTTGGTGTTAGAATTTCTGCCTAATTTTGTTTGTATGATAGTTTGTTTGGTTTTGTTTCTTGTAGATATATGTGTTTGAAAGGTAAAACCATCAGTTTAGGGGAGAACCAATTAGATTCAGATACTGGCTTTATTTATCTCACAGAATGTAGAAGTCTTGCTCGTCACATCAGTAGATATTTTATAGCAAACAATTCCTTCCAAGATTGCAGAATTTCTGTGATGAGATTGCAGAGCTTGTAATTTCTTTGATCTTTTATTGGTCTGAAGTCCTTGAAAGCACCAAGAACAAGGAGCAAAGGCACAGCTCCTTGAGGTTTATAAGAACTTTCGCCAATATTTGCAGACATCATAAGCTTCACTGTCAGGGCTTAGAGACTGTGTAAATGTGGTAAGCTTTCACAAAAAACACAGGATGTAAAATTAGGACAACCTTGTACTCAAAAGCTTAAGAGACTCTGGAAAATTTAAAATAGGTCTCCATATGGATAACATTATAAAGTAATCTGTAAAATCAGTTTGACATACTGAATCAAAGCTCTTAATGATGAACAGAAAATTGATGTATTTTAAGCCCAGTAACTGATAAACGACTTGATGGATTAACTATCAATTTTCTTTTTAAACTTCCCATCTACTTAATAGTTGCACATGAAATTTCAGGTTGAGAGGGACCTTCTCTCTGTACAAAAATATTAGAAAGAGAGAGAGAGAGAAAATACATTTGAAACAGAATTGCAAACATAATGCCTTGCCATTGATACTTTAGGAAGAGAGGTCAGGAACGTGGGTTAGTTAGGTCATATATGAATAAAGTTATCTTATGAAAGATGATTTCTGGTCAGAATTCATTCAAGTAAATCTCATCCTTTGTTATTTGTACCATTTTATAAAGGGCATCATTTTATCCTCTTTCTCTCTGAACCTTCAGCCTGATCCCAAGACCCATTTACGATCTTCTACTTATCTGAGAATAGAAAAACTAAAGAGAGTGAATGGTGCACATACTATACTAAACATGAATAATTTCAGAACTTTCTCTCATCCTTTCCTGAGTAAGTCAAAATAAAACTAACCAGAGTACAATGTATGTTGAATTCATCCTGGTCACTTGTTATAGCAGTTTGTTCTTAAAGAATGATTTCTGGATTTGCTGCTCTCATTTTCACAGAACAAAAATGTGTTCAGTTGGAAAACAAACACTCTTTTTAACAAATGTTTCTCTCTAATCTTGTTTCTAAATCCAGTTTAATAGGGAATATGATCCTCAGCTGAAGATCTGCACTGGGCATCTGCCAAATTGCTACAATATTAATTTGCAACCTAACCTCCAAATGGGTCCTTTGGCTGTTGAGTAGAAGGTCTCAATGTTCCAGACAATCTGCCAGTGAGAAATAATAATCCTTTCCACCTATCAAAGGTGGTGACCACAGCCAAGACCCTGGCTCCCATGTGTTGGCTTATTCTGAACTCAGAGTGTACATCATGTACAGAACAAAAACAAATGGTAACTTACATAGAGAACATAATAAATAGGAGAGGGATGTTGAATGAGATTCTCACAAATTACACCCTTCTTGCTAACCAGTTAAATATGTTGCTTTCTTATTCCTGTTAACATACAGACATTTATCCTAAAGAAATATTTATTTCTATTTAGCAGATTATGACCTCAAGTGTTACTGAAACGTTGTAGATACAGAGGAAAATGAGTGCTTTATATTTGGAGGTATTTATTTATTTGGAGGTATCTCTCACTTGTTTGTTGTCTGAGCTGAAATAGAAACTTTTCAGTCTTCTCTTGTATAAAAGGGCAAGTAATGTTATAGACTAAAATTAATTTGTATATATATGTGTGTATTTATAAATATCAAAATATGTAATTTATGTGAATATGTTTATATTTTAATCTGTATTACCCATAATTAATAATTTTAATATGTGGACTTATCTTCAAAGGGAAATTGTTACTATATTTCATACTTGATATTTCATAACATATTTCAGGCATAATTATCAACCATACTTCAGGCTTCATCATTGTTTAAAACACTGTTCATTGGAAGTTTGTTGTTATATATACCCTCCACCAACCAAATTTATAAATAGAGAGGGGAACTACTGAGTGATGTGGTTTCTGTTACTGTGAGTTAAACTCTGAGACTATTTAGGAAGAACAAATTCTATAACGATTAATATTATTGCTTTACAAAAAGGACCTTATATTCTAGGCAGAATCATGGAAGTGATGAACAGCTGTGAAAAAGCCACCTCACACTGTTCCATTGGAACTGCATGTTGCATGTAGTTTAGATGCATGGATCTTTTATGTAAAATAGTTCCTTAAACATTTTGCAGGTACCTCTGTGGTTCAAGTAACAGCCACTGATGCAGATGATCCTACTTATGGCAACAGTGCCCGAGTGGTTTACAGCATATTGCAAGGACAACCTTACTTTTCTGTGGAGCCAAAGACAGGTAACTTTTTACAAACTCTCTCTACAGTAAGGCTGAGAAAAAAAAAAAAAAAAAAAAAAAAGCATGTGCATTAAAATTTGCTAGGAACTTATTAATGCGATCTCTTGATTAATTGAAGACCTTATGATTTTGTTGATCTTTTACTCTCTTATTCTTCTGAATATACCACAAAATTAACACATCTGAGCAATTTGATAAGCTTATAGTGTTGAAACTGAAATTTTACCTCTTTGTCAATCTACCAGCTCCCTGGTCTACTGCCTGTTTCAGTATTTCTGAACAATGAAAATTTCAAGATGTTGTGAACATTTGCTTTGTTTGTTTGTTTTTATTTGTTTTGTTTTTATTTGTTTCATTTTCAGATATTTGTTATGGAAATGTCCAAATGTCACCTATTCACCAGATTTCCTAAAGTGTAGATTTATGGCATGACCACCTCACTCCTTCACTTTTCAAACTGGATTATTTTATTTTTTTTTTGGTGGGAAAAGTATTCTTTATTCACTAGTTTGAACCAGAAATCATTGTACTTCCCATCCTCATCTGATACACTATCCTTCTGTCACTTTCAAAACAAATTATTATATTTTTAATGACTATTTTCTTGAAATTTTGTGAAAATGTATTGTGTATTTTCAGGCACACGAAAACACAACCTTTATTCCTTTTTTAATATATATATTTTTTTTAATAAAAATTGCCCCTTTAACTGTATATTTTGTTCAGTTTTGGGTCCTCCACAACAAGAAGGATATTGAGTTGGTCTTTTGCGTGCAAAGAAGAGCAACAAAGTTGGTGAAGGAACCAGACAACAAGACTTATGAAAAGCGACTTGGGGAATTTTAACCTCATGAAGTTCATTCAGCTTCATGAACTTGCAAAGAGCAAGGTCCATCTGTGCCGGAGCAATCCTAAGCACAAATACAGGCTGGGTGTACAATGGATTGACAGCAGACCTGAGGAGAAGGACCTGGTTGACATGAAATTCAGAAAGGAGTTGGAAAAGTTGGAAAGACAACCATATCCTAGGCTACATCAAAAACTGTGTGGCCAGCAGGTCAAGGAAAGTGATTTTTCCCTGCTGCTCTGCTCTCGTGAGACCCCACCTGGAGCACTGCATTAGGCTCTGGGACCCCTAGCACAAGAAAAGTATGGATGTATTAGAACGAGTTCAGAGGTGGTCCATGAAGATGACTGGAACACCTCTCCTATGAAGACAGGTTGAGAGAGCTGGGGTTCTTCAGCCTGGAGAAGACAGGGTTCCAGGGAGACCTTATAGTTGCCTTCCAGTACCTAAAGGGGGCCTACAGGAAACCAGAAGGACTCTATCAGGGAATGTAGTGATACGAGAACACACTTTAAACTAAAAAAGTGTAGATTTAGATTAGGAATTAGGAAGATATTCTTTACTCTGAGGGTGATGAGGCACTGGAACATGTTGTGTTCTGGAGAAGTTGTAGATGCTCAATCCTTGAAAGTATTTAAGGTCAGGTGTGATGGAGCTTTGAGCAACCTGATTCAGTGGTAGGTGTCCATGGCAGAGAGCTTGGAATCTTTGAGGTTCCTTCCAACTCAAACCACTCTATGACTGTGATTCTGTGAATTGAGGCTGCGAAGTCTGGAGAAGAGGAGGTTGAGGGGAAACCTCACACTGTCTGTAACTACCTGAAAGGAGGTTGCAGCAAGGAGTGTGTTGGTCTCTTTTCTCAGGTTACAAGTGATAGGATGTGAGGAAATGGTACCAGCTTGTACCAGGGGAGGTTTAAATTGGACATTAGGAAGAATTTCTTCAGAGGGATGTTGGTCAAAGCACTGGAAGGGGCTGCCCAGGGAGTGGTGGAGTGTCCACCCTTGGAAGTTTGGCTTTGTGATGAGACTCAGTAGGTCAGGTTGATGGTTGGACTTGGTGATCTTGAAAATCTTTTCCAAATTAAATGATTTTGCTATTATAGCAAAAATTTTGCTATTTAGCATGCATGGAGAGAAATTATAATCTCCATTTCAGAGATGGACATGCTGAGGCAAAAGAGAAACAAACTATTTACTCTATTTCTCATTTAAAAAAATGTGTTGGGAAACAGACCTGAATCCTAATGTTGTGACCAAAAAGATACACTCCATTTAACAGCATCTAAATTTGCAGAAATAAGCAGTATAAACATATTCATATTACAACAAATCTGTCCTCAATATAGTATTTTTTTCCACAAAAAGATATGATACATAGTATTTTATTTTTGGCTTTCTATGTGTATGTACAATGTATATTGTCACAATGACTGCAAACAGTCCCTGACCAATAATATGGTATTTTCTGCTAAATCAGAACCTTTAAAGATTGAGACTGGAATGTTTGCATTCTATTTGATTTTGATGTGATACTGAAATTTCCTGTGTGCCTGATAATTAGCTTCCTGTTTAACAGTGCTTGACAATTTAAATATGATAGAAAAACAAGCAGTCCAGGAAAAGTATTGTAGAGACAATAAAGCTATGAAATTGTATGTTAACTGTATTTTTTAATATGTTGTAAAAGGGGTGAAATAGTGCCAGGCAGTCTGTGAAGTAAATGTTTCAGCCATGAGTTGATTAATGGCAAGTCCTGAATTCAGAAGGGAAGAAAGAAATAAAACTGTAACTAAACATTCGGCAAACATCACATGCAGAGATATGTGCCCCAATGTGCCTCTCCTTTATTTAGATTGTTTATGTTTCCTTTACTGCTGACGCTAAGCGCTGCTGGAGTAAGCGGCTGCCTCTCTGGAAATCAGAGTTAGCAGCTGTACTGTGTGCTGAACATGAAATATTCATAAAGTCATCAGGTTTTGAGAAAGAGTATTTATTTTCTGATCTATATCAACAGAACTAAAAGAAGGAAGCATGGAGCTTTCTTTTGGTTTTTGTTTCAAATCAAATAATTACAAATTGTATGCAGATAATCAAATGGTTATAACAAAAACTTTATTTCAGATATAACAATATTTTCTTTAACAGAGGTATCTTAATTATGTTAATACTTTAGAAGTAGTTATTTTTAAAGCAAATATTTGGTGAAATAAGATAATTGCATATATATGCAGAATGTGTCATGATATCAATATTTGTAAGAGTTAATGTGCTGAATGACTGTTGGGCATTGTAAAATGAATCTTGAACTTGGAATCTTGAAAGCGAATACAGAATATGCTATTCTTACTAGCTGTAAGAGAGTGGAGATGATATCTTTCAAGGAAGGGGGTGTTACCTGAGTAACTTTGCAGTTCAGGGAGAAGATATTCTGAAAACATGGTCATGTTTTACCCAAACAATGTAACACAAACTGAAATAAATAAATAAATAAAATGCGGTTTTCAGTGGTTTCACTACTTCTTCAATTAAGCTTGTAGTATGACAGTTCAGTTCCTAGTAAAATATTATTAGTGTTTTTTCTTATCTTTTTTTTTTTTTTTTTTTTTTTTTTTTCCAGTCATTGATTTGCTGCTACCTTTTAAAGGCAAACTCAGCTTTCACGGCAATATATTTACTTCTGCAGCCATTGACATATCTTGTCTTACTGCAGGTGTTATCAAGACTGCCCTTCCAAATATGGATAGAGAAGCCAAGGATCAATATCTACTAGTTATTCAAGCAAAGGACATGGTTGGGCAAAATGGTGGATTATCAGGAACAACATCTGTAACTGTCACACTGACTGATGTAAATGACAACCCACCCCGCTTTCCACGACGTAAGTTACTTGAATTTTGGAATTATTTCTAAACATTGCTATTTTCTTTATATATTTTGTTATTTCTAATCAAAGAATAAAATTAGTCAACTTCCATGTCAAATACTTTGAGAACCACTGACAGCAATGTATATTACTATAATTATTGTTATTATTGCTACTACTACTAAATTGGAATATATTTTTTTGTTTGTTTAGCTAATATATTTTAGAGCATATGAAATGAAGTAGGTGCATTTATTAAAATATTTTACTGCTTCACTACCAATAAAAAGACAAAATATACAAGTTAACAGATCCTTATCTCTTGCCAGTTGGACTTCAGGATACTTAATTTCTTGACTGTTAATCTTTCATATTACTTTGGAACTTCAGCAGGATTTCTCTTGTGTATAGTGTTTTGTAAGAAGTTAATCACAGAAGAGCTGGACATTCATCTTCCCTCAGTTTACTTTCTTTCACCAAGGTGGCTCTCATCCCAGCCGGAGAAAGGAATACACAGTTGTTTTCTCTTACCAGTTTATTAATAACATTCTGTCTGGGATAATTTTACAAAAATCACATGATCTTATAATGACCTTGCAAAGTAACACAAAAATAATGTGAAGAATATATCCACTCCAGCTTCACCTACAACAATGTAAAACAGGCTTCCTACCATTAACTGTTTCAAGTAATCATAGAATAAGAAGTTATTTTTGAAGTTGAAGATATTATCGGCTACTGACTGCATTCAGATATTCTTTTGACAGCATATATATAATTTTCTACTTGAACGAAAAAGCTGGAATTTTCAAGAGTGCAGATGATGCATTTATTGTCAAAGAATATATCTCAGTTTCTAGTCATATTCAGAATGTAAACTGCCTTACCAAGATATATGAAGGGATGAAAGTCATGGACTCCCAATGGCTCTTGAACAGGAGACCCTTACTGCCATTTTTCTCCACTACATATATATTCCCATAGCCCCATGTGCTGCCCATGCACCCAAATTAGAGACCCTCAGACACACGCCTCAAGCCAGCCAGAAACACAGCACAAAGCTAATCTTTAATGCTGCAGCCAAGTTATTTAACTCAACTTTGCTCAAGTCTTTGTTTCTACCGCTTACTTCCTCATTATATCTAGTTCAGGGATGTGTGAAACATTGCAAGACCACCTATGAATTCCTTCCCCTCAGATATAGGTTTATAAAGTAATGTCTCTATATTAATTTCATTTGATATATTTACTTCTGTTTCCTCTTTTGTAGAAAACAAAGAAGGAAAACATCTTTTTCACTGGAAAGTTGCAGACATTTGCCTCATGACTTACATTTAAGTGTGTAAAGATGTTCATGCATCTTTGTCTTGTAATTTTTGTAGAAAAAAATGAATACCCATAGTACTCAAAGTAGAGTCCATCTATAGAAGGTCCAAACCTTCTATTTAAACTGAAGAATATTTTCTGGTAGTTTGAATAAATACTCAGATGCATGAATACAGAAGAATATATATAATACAATATATATTGTATATATGTATATATTAGCTTGCAGTCTCAGGAAACTATGAATTTATTAAACTTCTAAATTTCACAGGATCATATCAATATAATGTCCCAGAGTCTTTACCTGTGGCTTCTGTGGTGGCCAGAATAAAAGCTGCAGATGCAGATGTGGGACCCAATGCTGAAATGGAGTATAAGATTGTGGATGGTGATGGTTTGGGAGTATTTAAAATTTCTGTGGACAAAGACACTCAGGAAGGAATCATCACCATTCAGAAGGTAGGTCTAATTTTTCTCACTGATTCTGCTTGGGTCTGGGCAAGATAAGGGCAGGAACTGTGAAGGTGATTTTTTGTTTGTTTGTTTCTAAAACCCTTTTCTGATGTAAGAGTTGACATTGCTGAATTTCACCATGCATGTATGTGTACCTGGTTCTGAGCTTTCTAATGCCTTACAGTGAAAATTATTGTGATTTTTTTTTTTTTTTTGGCAAGGGTTATTTTGTTTTATTGTTTTGCTTGTTAGTTTATGTCTGACCCAGAACATACAAGCTTGAATGAGAATGTCAATTTTACTATCATTTTTCAATTAAATAGAAAATGTGAAAAATATATCAGACATTAAAAATGTAAGCTCCAAATCTGAAATATATCCCAAGCCTAACAAATAAATAAATAAAGATCGAATTATCTTTAGACAACCTTGTTCAGTCCAGAAAGTACACATAATTTATATTAAAATTACGTATCAGTAAGACTAGCTGTTTTACAAGATAATTTACTATAAAAATATTATTTCAAAAAAAAAAAAATATTTAAAGAAATATTTTTATTTCAGCTTTCCATATATGCAGTTAAATAACTAGCATTTTAAAACAGAAAAATTGGGTTTATATAAAATATTAAAACTGAGCATTCTTGCCGTACTGCAACACATTTTAAAAAGTATATTTTTTTCCAAAATAATAGTGGGCTGAAATATTTTGGCATAAATTTTCAATTTTGAGTAGAACAGGAAACCTGACAAAAAAAAACCTTAGACAGAAGAACACGATGTCTTAAAGTTTCATACTCTTAATATGAGAATGTTTGACAATGACTACACTGAAGCTATGGTCCTAACTGTTCTAAGCTATTAATCATCCTCTAAAATGTGGGACTTAGTATTTTAAGTGTAGCCATGTTACTGAATTCTGACATATTGTTACAATTACATTAATCCTCTAAGTGATTTCTCTTGCCTAGGTACTCTTTAATCTCTGCAAATTTCATGTACCAATTTTCATTATTTTTTCTCCTGGTGCACTGATTTCTTTCTAAAGCAATATAAATTTCAGTATCACTTCTCTTTTGAAATAAGTTAATACTGCATGATGTTGCAAAGTAATGGGCTAATTCTCTTATGCCCTGAACACCTGCTGAGAGCTGGTAAGCATCCATAGATGTCAGAGCAAATGTAGGATGTTCAGCATCCTTGAAAGATCAGGCTCTAAAACATGTAAAGTAAATCATTTTTTTCAAGGCAAAAGCATTTGTCTGACACTTCTTGCATACTGTGCTAATTTCTGCTTAAAATGTTTGAAATACAAGTGATGAAAAGCTAGTTGACTGTTCAACAGCCAAATTAAATGTGGCTCCTTCAGCTCACTCATTTAAAGCTTTTGAGGAAAGATCTGGAAGAATTATACCCATTCTAGAGAGAGAGAGTGTTTATCAAGTGTCACAGTGTGCAACACTGAATCAGTTGGGGGCTTCAACAGTCTTATTTGGGAGCTTATAAGAATGTTTTAAATTTTATGTTTTGGTAGTCACAGTGTTTGTTCTGGGACTCTCCTGATTCAAGTCAGCCAAATAATTGTCATTTATTATTTCTATCATCATTTCCATTAGGGAACCGAACTGGATTTTTCAGTAAAGAACATTTGTTCTGAGAAATGCCCTATGAAATGGCTGTTGGACTGAACTAAAGAAGTTAACAAATTTTGACCCAATGAAATAACCATTTGCTAATCTTTTTTAAATCTAGTGGACACTGCTGTAGATACAAGAATTCAGGCTTTTTTTTTTTTTTTTTTTTTTTTTTTTTTCTCCTCTGCAGCATTACAATTTTTCTCTCATTTTTGTAAGATTACTAACTACCTTTCCCCCTGTTTTACCTGAAAGTGAGTTCCCACACTGAGGGGCACCTCCCAAACCTATTTGTCCTCTTAGGTCTCCACTGAATTCCAGGGAAATTGATGTCTTGCTCAAGGCTGAAATATTTTCCCTACTAAACCTGCAAATAAAATAGCAGAGATCATTGACTTAGAGGGAAGAAATAAAATGAAGATCCCATGCACAGTAGTTATGAGACATCTTGTTCTTCTCTGAAGCACATGGAACAAGAACATGGAAGGCCATTGACAAGTGTACACAGGTTAAATGAATTTCAGTTACAGAGCCTAACCTTATAGGCTCTGTAACTACGGAGTCGGGTAGAATTTATCCTTGTATGATGATGTGTGCTTTTCATTAAGGAATGAGGGAAGAACTGTAGCATGGAAACTGCCTTAACATTTTACTACCTGGCACATGATGTTCTGTACACCTCTGAGTGCCATTAGCTCTTTTCTTTTCATGCCACTAAAGTCAGCTGAGAGACTGAGAAACAGCTCAGCCTCCAAATGTGTGCCTTTCATTTAAACTCATGTGTACATATATGTCCAGATAACACTTCTGCATCCAAATCAAGCAGTAAAATGCCATTGCAAAGACTTGTGGAAAGGTGTGATTCCGCTCTAAATGTAAATACATGATTTAATTTTGTGTACTTCTGCTCTAATAGTACATACAAATCAAGAGACCAAACATCCAAATCACTGTCAGTATACGTGGGCAGCTGGAGGCACTACTCCATCCACTTTTGTGCTAGGTTTTGTGGAGAAAGTTGGCACTTGCTTAACAGAGTTCCACACACAAGCTGAGGATATGGTCTGTTCCTAGATAACCTTTTTGAAAAAATTTGAAATGCTGACCCCAAAACTAGTTAACTTATGTTAAAAAATATGTTTTAACTCATAACAAGAAAAAAAAAAAAAAGAAAAAAAAAAAAGAAGAAAGAAACAAGATTTAAGCATTTGGTGAAAAATGTATAATTTTTGTATTCTCCAAGTGGATGAAATATGAAAAAAAATGCTCAAGGATTGGCAAAATAAAAATTCAAACAATGCATTTATATATATAAATACAGAAAACTGAACAAGTTTGAAAAAGATATGTAATAAGGATAGAGACAGTAGAATGAATACAATGTTATGCAAACATAATGTTGTATGTATTTCCCAAGCTTACTTGTCTATAATGTCCTTGACTAATGCATGCTATTGGCATGAAAGTCTGATGAATGAGATGTGGATTGGCTTATTTATTTATTTATTCATGCACATTTAAACACATTTCTTCTCTGTACTGGAAGAACACAGAGACTTTAAAAAAAATCAGAAGTCAGAAAAACAAAGAAACAAACATTATTTTATCCTAACAGTGATACTCAGTGATATTAATCAATATATGAATTGTATGCTGTTTCATTTATCTATTTTGCATTCCTAAATTCAGATATCAGCTTGGCTTTTGTGGTTTATTCTGGATGGATTTTTCTCTAAACAGAATAAAAGTTGCTCATAATTTTTATAACTAAAGCAAGAATAGAATATAAATGTTCTTGAGCACGCTGATGCTGTTGCTGCTTATTGCCTAATGTCAGTATATACAAGCTGCTGGCCTAAATCTTAGTTCAAGGTAATAATTTTACAATAGGCTGATATTCTTATAATAATTCCCTTGAGAATATGAAATAAAAGAAAGAATGAATACTTTTTTCTGTATTTTCTTCCCCTTGGTCTTTGCCCCTCCAAAGAGTAAAGAGAATTGTGCTACCTTATTCATTATCACTAAATAACATGCATGCAGTGGCACTTTATAATTTGCTGCTCTATGGCTCTTCTTACACTTGAGACACCTGATTTTCCTATGTCCTGGTCAGCATGCTTGAATATGAATTAAATGAATAAGATGTGAAGCTAATGTAAATGTGTTGCAGCAAATTTCTTAAGTTCATTCAAGGAAAACTAAACTTCTACCACAATACATTAACTAAATTCATTAACTGAAAGTGCATGCAAGTAATATATGCAGTATGCATCTAGAAGGCATATAAAAGTATGTAAGCTGTATTTAAGATGTCATGCTCTGTTTCCAACCTAAAAATATTCCAGAAAAAAAAAAAAAGTCTTTGTTTTTCATAAGCTAGAATAAACAAGAAGTAAATGGGACCCATAAGCAAAGTTCAGTGGGAGAATTTGGCTGTTCTCTAGCCCCAGATTATTTCTTTATTTTTATGCCTTCACCCCATAGGCACACTCTCTTTGGTAAATTCCTAAGCAAAACTCAGTCAGATGTCTAAGTTACATTTAAGGAGGATTAGTAAAACATCCACCTTAGGTGATATGTTTGGAAAAATTTTCTTGTACAGCTTTTGAAATGGAATCAGGCATTTATATTCTTTAGAAGTATTTGAAAATTTTATCCTCATTCACGCTGTGACTCAGTTTTCCATCTGTAGAGTAGGATCAATTCCTTCCTGTGAATTCATTTGTAATTAACATACTGCTATCAATGCTCTGTTAGAAAGGACGCAAATCATTTACATACGGGCAGTATCTCATTTGATAGTAGTGAGGGTGTTTAGAAAAAATGTGCAATTTTTCTGCAGATATTGGAGTTATAAAAAAAAAAAAAAAAAAAAAAAAACCTGTTGGATTGGTCTCTCTGCAGCAGTAGACTTAGAATTGAAGTAACATTTATGGAAGTGAATGATTAATCAATTAATAGAACAAATTTTGTAGTATTGCAAATCTATGTGTGTACAATTTCAAAGTGAATTCAGGATTACTGTTCACAGAATTCTGATCGTAATACCCATGAATGGAATTTTTGATTTAATTACTACGGACAAGAATACAGAGACCCCATTGTTTGGAGTTTCCAAAACACTATTCCTAAAAACAGTGCACTGAGAAAAGCATCGTATAAGTATGGCTTCCACTTTCTTTATAAAGTTGCAGGCTACAGTGAGACCTCAGTAATAATAATAGATGAGTGTCAAAAAAATGTAGGATAAAACCTGATAGATAATATGCATCCTCCTAGTTCCTTGGTGTTTGAAGTTGTAGTGGTATTTAAAAATTGCACACAAAAGTGTGCAAGGTATATTTTTATTATGTGCATTATATGTAACTTTTTGAAAGGCTGTGAGATCTGATTCAAGCTGTTTGAAGCCTAGGGAGAAATTTTAGCAGACTCGATTTTAAAAAATAAAAATAAAAATAATGTCTGAAGACTCTGTAGAGGGTTGTCATGTTTTACTGTAGCAAGTGACCAGCATCAAGATTTTCCGCTACACAGTTATTGCTCACATTGTCTTAATTTCTCCCCCCAATACACAGCCCGACCACCAATATCATCAAACACTTCGAATGTTATATGAAGAAGTGTGAAAAGAAGTTGCAAAGTATGTACGCATAAAAACAACAACAAGAACAACAAAAAAACCACTGATATTATTCTAAAACCTGATCTCATTCTAAGAGTAATACTTGCAATTATAAATACGGATGTTTTATGTGTAAGCCTTTGAGTGAAAAGCTATCTTTCTGTTAGTGTTAACATTTCTTTTTCAGCTAGAAAATTTGCTTTCAATTCCATATCAGAGAAATGTTTACAATGTAACACCTTGAGCCTTCCATGGTTCCTTTGAGACATAATGTTCATTTGTTTGATGTACTGCAGTTTTCAATAAAAAAAAACAAAACAAAACAAAACAAAAAAACTCAATTGGGCTTAAAAATGGGATTTTCACCTCTGTAAGGTACATTATTACAAAGTTACCATACAGTAAAAAATGAACATTTCTAAAATAGGCTTCCTGTGAAAGATAACTTCATATCCAGTCTCTGTGATATAGGTGACTTGTTTTGTAATTTCATTCAGACAGGACAAAATTCTCACCGTTAAAAAAAAAAAAAAAAAAAAAAAAAAAAAAAAAAAAAAAGACAGAAAGTAAACATGAGAGCCCCAAAAGGAGAGAATGATGAATGATCCTGCACAAGATCTAATCAGATAACACTAATACACAGATATTAATGAAGCTGTCAAGCTCTATTCACTGTACTGAAGAACTGAAGTATATATTTTCCTTTTAACCTTCAACGCTGATGTAGTGATTTGTAAGCTGCTGACTTGCTATTCTGTTATTGGAATCTGTGCTTTTGTTATGGCAGGAAATAATGAAGATATGATTCACAGGCCAGTTAAAAATTGCTCACTATATAACAAGTATCAGTGATAATTAGATAAGGAGAGAAAAAAAGGAGATCTTTTCAATTTACTTTTTTCAGTCTTCTGTTAGTGTCTGTAGTACGTAATATCTTCATTATATTTTATACGGAATGTCTAAACATTTCCTGTAGGTCAAGAACATTTGCATGCTAACAATATTTTAGAGATTTTGTTTATTTTCCCAGATCATATTCTTCATTAAATCTTGATACCTGTTTACTCACCATAGGATCTAAGGATGTGTATCTTATAGGAAGAGATTGAGATTGATGACTTTAGCTTTTGTAGTCATTGTCAAACCCAACAGCAAACAGACTCTGCTGCAAAGAACTAAGAAACAGACAACAGTACTGCCCTTTTATAACTCTACACCATTTGATGATGCAACCCCTGCCTTGCCCATCCATTCTCTTCCTCTTCTAAACACCAACTGTTCCCCACCATATATATGCATACATTAGATTTATATATTTTTTGTTTGTTTGTCTTGTATGAGCAGAGAACCTTAGAGCTTTTGTAAACTACTAGCAGCTTTGGGTACCAGAGAATATCTGAGGGAATCCTCGGGCAGGATTCCCTTGAAAGCAAATTGTTGAAAATATTGAAAGCAAATGTTTACATCTTCCAGTTCTTGAGACACTCTTTTTACTGGTTGGTGAAAAACATTCATAAGTAGACCAGCTGATTCCTTCCCTAAAAGAATCTTCACTCACAGGAAGCAGCATATCGCTATTTTCTCAGATGTATGTGGCTAAGTTAGAGAAGGTGAAACAAACCTGTTAAAAATATGCATCTCCACCATCATTAGTTTTCCATCCTTCTCAATGAAGAAAACCCTTTCTACTGAATGTGTATTCCCTACCAGTCTAACACTCCTGTACTCTAGTCAAATAAAAGATGATATCTTTCTATATTAAAGAATGAAATATGATGATCTTAGAGCATGTAAGCTTTGTGGTAAGAATTCACATGGAAAACAAATGGTTTTATTACTTTTAATTAAAAACCAAGGCTCTAATTTAGTCTTTTTAAAATCAATATGGAGACCTCAAATATGAGGTCTGCAAAATTTTCATTTAAATAATTACTTCACTATTGGTCTTAGACTGTAAAAATAAATTTTATATAATTTGCTCTATACACATTTTGCATTAATTCAAAATTTTCACAAACTTTTTTTTTTTTTTTTTTCCTTAGGATGACTTTGGTGTTGACTTTTGCATGTCATTAGAAAGTATCTTGTCTGTATCTGCCATGATTTTCATGTTTGATTAAAAATTTCTGTATCATCCAATTTCAACAGATATAACTGATTAATGAAAACAAAGTGGCCTTCCTTTCTTCACCCTATGCAATTTTAAAGTTAGAAGGGAAATGTGAAAATAAAATAAAATTTAAAAAAAAAAAGGAAAGAAAATAAAAGAAACACAGTCTAGCTATGCAGTACTAAATTGTTGTCTTGGAGTCACAAGACATAATATATGTAAGAAGAATTAAATGGAAACATCACTATTTGACTTATTTTGCCTCATAATTTACCGTGTGTTGGGTACTCCTTAGTTTTGTGTTAACAGAAATTAACACTAATAATTCATCCTTTTTATTCAATAGAAAACACATCCAAGTTTAGAATATTCATGCAGCAGACCACAGCTTCACCTTTTTTTTATAGTGTAATTCAGTTATACAATGTTATTTTAAGCATCTAGGGCAGATTAATAATAAATGTCATGTGATATCACATTTCAATTTCAATTGAATAATAAAATAAGCAGAATCTGGAGTACTGTATAATATTGTTATATTATATATAATACTGTTCTATTTCATTTGAAAACACTAGTTTCTAATAAAAATTAAGTCAGCATAGATTTTTTTTGCCTGCAACATAAGAGACATACAGAAGTTGGACATATATTTTAGATCATTGTAACAAAAAATATATAGTTTGATTAAGGCTTTTAATTATTATTATTATTATTCATCAAATCTCAGTGTTTTGTCTGTGAAGTTCTTCAGGTTATCGTTTGTTTAGTTCATACGATGTTTCCACTTGAAAGTGAGAAGAGTATGAACATATTTTCATTTGGTTTTCTTCTCCTTAACCTCGCCACTTATCTGGTTATATCCATTGCTTCATTTTTATCATCATACAGTACACTTTCTGAGAATTTTTTTATCATTCTAATATCACAGTACATTTGCATTATGCCTTTAAGGTGTGTTCCATAGGACATATTTTGTATTTAAATGTAAAACAAAGATTAAGATTCAAAACAATATCAACATCCTTTAGTAGTAAACACTGACCAGTTGTATATAGAGTATTGACCAGTATCCAGACCCGGCTTTTATGGCATAACCCTTTTTGGAGAACTATGGGTACTTCATCTCTGATTCAATGCAGGAAGTAAGTGCTTGCATATCTTGAGGATCATAAGCATTCCTGTTCAGAAAAGCATTTTGTTGCCACATAGATATTACAAAAGTTCAGTACCTTTCCAAATGTGATATGTTGCAAATCATTTTTCATTTTTAAATCCAGGCTGTTTACAGATGTAGTGTAATGTCGGCTTAATCACTGACTTTAAGATGCTCATTTGGGATTTATTTTACTGTAACTCGATGGACAACTTATATTCTTGTATTTGTAGGTCAATAGATGTGTATTTCACTCTGCTCCTCCTCTGAGTGAATACAGGAATGTTTTGTGGATACTCTCAGATTATTTTGCAGGCTCATTTCGGATACTTATGATTTGCTCAGGATCAAAACTGCAGAAACACTTCTAAAATCTGTTTTGTACACTTGGAAACATAGTTTGAAAAGACAGTTGAGTAATTAGACTGCAGTTTTAGAAATAGTTGGGTCTGTTGTTCTTAATGTTTAAACTTGGAATTGCAAAGAAATAATTAGCCAGGCATTTGGTGCAAACTGACGGACTAAGACTGTAGAAGTGGGGTAAATGGTTCTAATATTAATATGATGTTTTCCTTCAATAATTACCTGTGAGGTAAAAAGACTTTTTGCTTCCAAAACATGTTTTTTAATGTTACTGTTATCCAGATCACAGATATAGCGTGAGTTCTGGGGGCTATTTTTTTAACTCTAAAGCAGTATTAATTCTAAAGGGAATTCTACTTTAATCAAAGAAAATTAAATTGGAATGAAGATGGAAAAAAAAAAAAAAACGTTTAACAGATAAAACAAATGAATCTCCAGGCTGTATCTAAATACAAAATATTGTCATATAAGCAATGTCATGGAATTGATTGACATATTTTCTCCACAAACTTATAAAGAACTTGGGAGTAATAGTTTATAGTGCCAATGTTATGCAAAAACAAAACAAAGCAAAACAAAACCATAGTTTCCTGAAAGAGGTGTTTTCACTAGTGAATATTATATAGATTTATCATGTCTGGGTTATATGGCACATTGTATCTGGGTTATTAGGCATATTACCTTAGAAAAATACAAATAAAGAGAATTCATTCACAGAAATGAAGTAATGAAAGAGAATTTGGTTCCCAAAGATGTCACACAAAGTTTTGGTATTAACTCAGAGAATTCTGAGTTAATAATTTAATTCACAGGGCAGAATTTTCAGAACTGTCCTTCCCATTAAATTATTGGGAAATACTTGCTAGGAATAATTATAGTGGAATTAAGAGTATTCTTGAAAATCCCACTCATATTTCTACAAAATCAAACATGTTTAGGCAATTATAGATTTTCTTAAAAATACTAATACACTGATGAAAAATAACTTTATTATCTCATCATTTTACAGTAGTCATTCAAGCTATGTCAGATCAGACTGAGCAAGACATTACAAAGCCAGTGTTTTGAGAAAGCCGAAAAAAGAGACATCAACTATGTTTTGCCAATCAAAAGTATTGCTTGAATACAGATGGAAAATCTCATTTTATACTCACTGATTGTTGTGAGTGAGTATATTTTTGCTGCAATATTACTGGGTAATAAAATTTCCAAATAATTTTACCTGTATAGGAGCTGGATTTTGAAGCTAAAACAAGCTATACCCTGAGGATAGAAGCAGCCAATATGCATGTTGACCCTCGCTTCCTGAGTCTTGGACCCTTCAATGACATGACAACAGTGAAGATAATTGTAGAAGATGTTGATGAGCCGCCTATGTTTACTTCACGTTTGTACTCCATGGTGGTGTCTGAAGCAGCAAAGGTTGGCACTATCATTGGAACTGTAGCAGCCCATGATCCAGATGTCTCAAATAGTCCTGTCAGGTAATTAGAGTCATAGAATCATCTAGGTTGGAATAGACTTTCAAGATCTCCAAGTCCAACCATCAACCTGACCTACTGAATCCCATCACTAAACCATGTCCCTTAGGGCCATGTCCACCTGTCTTTTAAATACCTCTAGGGATGGGAACTTCACCACTTCCCTGGGCAGCCCCCTCCAATACTTGATCACCCTGTCCATGAAGGAATTCTTCCCAATATCCAATCCAAACCTCCTGTGATACAATTTATAAGACTTCTTAATTGTTTATTTTTATAACTTTTTTTTTTTTTTCTAAATGCTTGTTTTGTGATGGAAGATTGTTTGCACTGAAAGCAACTAGATTTTTTGTTTGTTTGTTTGTTTTGTTTCTTTGCACTTACAGAGGGAGAATGAAATATTCTAAGACTTTGCATATTTTAAATTTTATACTCATAAACTGCAGAACCTTTAAAAAATAATATATTTACATCTGTAAAATAAGTAAGTAAATAAATAAATAAATAAGGAAAGTTAGAATTTCAGAATTACAAAGCAAAAATAATCCTTATTATACATATTAATTTGTAAATTTAGAAAGAATCCATATCTATAACAAATCTATATATCTTTTTATAACATTTCTATAACAAATTATGTTCTGTTTAATCAATCAGGATGAAAATCTCTTTCTCTTTCTCTCTCCATTTTGTGTGTGCAGTATGTGCAAGCAAGTAATAGGACTCTTTTACATGGTAAACCAGAATTGATGTCCCACAGAAAAAATGTATTGCTACAAACTCTTTATGTGAAAGAAATGGATAGGACATGACCTCCTGTATTTGCCAGGATGGTTAAAGGCTCTTTTGGCTTTTGTAAGTTCTGCTGCAGCCAAATATCTTCCGTTTGAAAGGGAAGAGATATGAACACTAGAGAAACATAAAAATTCTCAAGGGCTTCTTCCTTTGTCTTGTGTGAAAAAAAAAAAATCTTCCATAATATAATGCGCAAGAATGTAGGGAACCTGTAGAAAACAACAACAAAAGAATATATATTGATATTATGTTTGTCTGTCTTTAGGGAGAAAAAGTTCAGAGAAAAAGACACATCACCTAAATTAAAACACTAATTTAAACACTGAATTATTTGTTAGTTTTGTTATGCAGAATAGTAATTCTAATAGCCAAAAAATAATTAAAAAAAAATGCGAAGGGTCTGGAGCCCGTGACTTCAGGGGAATTCTGAGAACTTAAACATCTTCAGGAGTAGGACAATAATACAGTTAAATGTTAGTACTAAGTTTCAGTTGTTGTTATTGTTCATCTAGAGCATACATAGAAAAAAACTTCACAGATACAGAACTCATTTAGATGTCACCTTTTTTGAGATACTTTTTACATTCATGTATTGAATATGAACTCATGAGTCTACTGTAGCTCTGTAATTTCTGAAGCAGCAATTTCAGTTGTAAAAATAAAGCATATGTTTCACTCCTAGAGGTGATACAAGTGTTCTCTCCCTCTTTTTCATTATATATTTGCAGCAGATTCAAAATAGCTGCTTCCTATCATGTATAAACAAGTCCTAGATGGATTGGTTGGCAGGGATTCACTTGTGAAATTTATCTTTTGCTGAGCTCTTTCTTTACAGTGGCAGTGTTTTCTGGCACTGATGTTAGCATCTGGTGTATAATATCTGGTTTAGCAGAACCATTTAGAGTAGGATTAAATCCAGTTCCATAAATTAAGTCTATGCTCTCTATGCTTTTGACTCTTGTGTAAGGATGAATTTATTGACCTTGTTTTGGTTATTTTTTAGAATTTCAGCATCAAAAAAATACTATATCACAAGCTTAACAGACATCTAGATTTCTTCGGCTTCAAAGTTGTTTGGAATTTGAGGGAGATGAAAATAAGAAATAGTGAAGGTTTATCTCTATGCTTGTGAACCTACTATATATGTTGTCAGGGGTACTGACAAACTATATAATTTAAAGATGTCCTGCATCTGCTGCGATGTACATCACAGACCAGATGCATAAAAATTGAACGTGTTAAGGAAGATTAAAGCATAATAATTTTCATGATCTACTTAAGAACTTTAAATTATTAATCTATAAATAAGTATTCCATATTCCAAACATTGGATTATATTGATAGATTAAAATTTTTGGTTTGTTACAATTCTGAAAGTGTTGCAATTGCAAGATCAGACAAACTTAAAACCATGTCTTGACAATACTAAAATAATTAAAATACTAATATAATTAAAATAAAGAAAGAAAGAAACAAAAAGAAAATGAAGTTATTTTATATGGACCTGAGAACTATTGGTGTTTGAACTACCTTAAATAAAGGATTTAAAACTCCTGAAGCTCAAAGATTTTCAAATATTAATGGCCACAAGGAATTAAAGGATTAGGAGTGCTTAAAATATTTTTTTTTCAGAATTTCAACATGGATACAGTAGTTGTAAATAAAAGTTAAAGATAACTGTTTGGGTCCTATGCATAAAAACTACTTTTTCTTCTTTCACTACAATATGTTGTCTAATTTACATAGCTTGTTCTCTTGCATTCTCACCCCTTCCTTCCTTCCCTCCTTCCTTCCTTCCTTCCTTCCTTCCTTCCTTCCTTCCTTCCTTCCTTCCTTCCTTCCTTCCTTCCTTCCTTCCTTCCTTCCTTCCTTCCTTCCTTCCTTCCTTTTTTTCTTCCTTTCTTCCTTTTTATTGATTTCTTTTATTGTTTTTGTGCATTCTTTTTCATTGTTAGCCTCTTTCTCGCTTCTCTCTCCCTCTCTGTTCTTTTACTTTCCCCTTTTCTCTCTTTCTTACTAGGTTTTTAAGAAAGTCCTTTGAATTTTCCAGTTATGTAGTAACAGTGTTAATAATTAGGAAATGTAAAGGCTGGCAAGAGACTGAATCAAAACTACTGAACCTGACATGATTGATTACATAGCAGAGGAAACAGGCATATTCCCCAGGGGAAGCTTATCAAAACTAAACAAAACAAGGGAGGGGGAAAACAAACAAACAAACAAACAAACAACAACAAAAAAACAACAAACAAACAAACAAAAACTACTGTTTAATTAGAAAAGAAGAAGAAAAGTGAAAGAGAGAGAGTTTCAATCCATGAAAACTGCTATTACTGTTGTTTTTATGACTCCTTATGCCTTTCTCTTACTGTGAGATAATGCAGTAAAGCAATTCTTAATGCATAACAAGTCTCTACTCTAGACATTTTGCAGCCAGGAGGGTTAGATATAATCACAATACAGCAGAGTAGAAGCTAGTATATTACAACACAGAACAAGCAAATAATGCTGTCATATCGTTATGTCTGGGAAGTCCTGTCTTTGCACTATCTTCCATTATTCTTTCCTTCCACATTGTTCAAAGGTTTTGATTAACGCTATATCAATAATCTAATATATCATCAGTGTGACAGTAATTGTAATGATCAAACTTGGTCTCAGACATTTTAATTCATTTTGAGTGTAGGGAAGTGCTCTGAAGTACTTGATCTAAATGATCTAAATGACACTGCAAGAATCTGACCCAATATTAAGCCAAATATCAAGAATACTATAGTTTTAAATCTAACACTGCCTAATTAACTATCCCTTTCTCTCAAAAGGGATATAAGCAAAATACCCACAGGAAGTCTGACCTTTTCACTTATGCAATTTTCTATTTGCTAAGGAGCTAGGTTCCCCTTCCTAAAACAAGTTTGGAGGCAAAAGATATGCTAAGACAAAGAGTCTAGGGCATAAGCCTGTGTTTGTCAAATGACAGTTAAGCACTGGGAGATGAAGGTGATGACACACAATCCCTTGACATACTACATTATCTTTCTTTTCTTTTCCCTGCCCTGGCAGCTCTGGGTGACTCAGGGGCTCTATTGCTGTTGATAGAAAACTGTGCTCAGGCTGTCAGCCCCCATGGGATCCATGCCTTACTGGTACAGCCATGCAGCAAACTTCCAACTCTTCTTCTTGTTAGCTTGGGCTCAGTAGGATGCTATTCCATAAGTAAATGAATAGCTGCTTTACAATGGAGAGGGTGATAGAAAAGAGAGGGGAATGCCTATAATCTTGCTTAACAGGTCACTGTGGTAATGGAGCCTAACACTGTCAGCATAGGTCACTGCCTGTGTGGTCTTGCCTTTGCTTACAGCTTTCCTTCTGCTAATAACCTAGAGAAACTGGACAAAACCAAGTCCCAAATGGGGAAACAATGGAAACACTTTCTCTCTAATGAGAAATCAATGAAACATTTCTATAAGCTTTAATTGAACATAAATCAAAAGTTTTCATTCATTCTTCACCTAGGTACTCAATAGATCGAAACACAGACCTTGAGAGGTATTTCAATATTGATGCCAACAGTGGAGTCATTACAACTGCCAAGTCTTTGGACAGGGAAACGAATGCTGTTCATAATATCACAGTCTTGGCTATGGAGAGTCGTAAGTAACAATTTAAAGATTTTATTAGTTGTTTATGTATAAAAGTTCAGGTTTAGTTGGGATAAGCTACACAAAGTGAAAATATGACAATGTTTCAAAACATGGCAGATAACAATTCTTCTTACTCAATGTAAAAGACACGTATGTGATATAAATACAGAAATACAACAGATTAAGCATTTACACTTTCTTTTGCCTCACACTTCATGTATTTTTTTGACTTTAGAAAAGCAAGCACAAAAGAAGCTGAAAATGTCAAGAGTCTCAGACTAAGTATAATTAGAGCAAAAATGATATGAAGTAGAGGACAGCAGTTAACTCCTCTTAGTGATGACACCCAGGTTGATTTCTGTTCATTAATCACAACACTCTTAAAAAGGATGAAGTAAAGGACATGTCAATACCTATGTTATTTTACTTTCCTGAATCTCAAGTAAGATGGTAAAGGATATTTAGTAAACAATATCTTTTTATGGTGTAAGTTGAAAAATGATAAAGAATCAAACTCTTCAGGTACGTACAATAATTCTGTATGAAAATTTAAACCTAAACTTGTTTAGCTCTGAATACATTCTGTGAAATGTGGTTCTTCAAGAACTGCTCCAACATGGGCTCATACCATGGAGTGCAGGCCATCAGGAGTAGACTGCTTCACCACAGGTCCCCCAAGGGCCACAGTTCCTGCCAGAAAAACTGCTCCTGTGTTAGTTCCTCTCCACAGGTTACAGCTTCCACCAGGGCACCTACTGCAGTGTGGAGTTCTCCATGGGCTGCAGGGGGACATCATGCTTCATCATGGTCTTCTCCATGGTCTGCAGGGGAATATCTGCTCCAGAGCCTGGAGAATCTCCTCCTCCTCCTTCTTCACTGACCTTGGTGTCTGCAGGGGTTCTTTCTCTCACATCTTCTCACACCTTTTCCAGATACTCCTGCACAGAATTTTTACTTTTTCTTAAACACATTAAAACAGAGATGCAAAAAGTGTCACTTATTGGCTCTTTTTTTTTTTTTTTTTTTTTTTTTTTTTTTCCTGGGGGTGGGGAGGGTGCTTTTAGATCAATAGAGGAGAAAGTTAGTATCAAAATTCCTTTCTATTTCACTATTTCACATGTGGAATTAAAAAAAAAAAAAAAAGACATTGTGAACTACCATAGGCAAGGATGTTACTCACTAAATCAGGTTGCCCAGGGCCCCATCCAACCTGGTCTTAAAAACCTTCAGGGATGGGGCATCCACAACTTCTCTGGCCAACTTGTTCCAGTGCCTCATCACCCTCTGAGTCTAGATCTCTAATCTAAATCTCTACTCTTTTAATTTAAAACCATTCCCCCCTGTTCTATCATTATCTGATTGAGCAAAGTCACTCTCCATCTTTTTTTGTAAGACTCTTTTAAGTACTGAAAAGCTGCAATGAAGTCACCCCAGAGCCTTCTCTTCTGTAGGCAGAACAGCCCCAGCTCTCTCACCCTTTCTTCATAGGAGAGGTGCTCCAGCCCTCTGATCATCCTCATGGCCCTCCTCTGGACCTGTTCTAACAGATCAACATCCTCCTCATGCTGGAGGCTCCAGACTCCAAGTGGGGCGTCATGAGGGCAGAGCAGAGGGAAACAATCACCTCCCTCGACCTGCTGGCTACTCCTCCTCTGTTGATGCAGCCCAGGATGCAGTTGGCCTTCTGGGCTGCAAGCACACACTGGTGGCCCATGATGAGCATGATGAGCATCTGCCAGTACCCCCAAGTCCTTTTCTGCAGGGCTGCTCTAAGTGAGTTCTATACATATGTCCAGGATTGTCCAGACCCAGAGCAGCACCTTGCACTTTGACTTGCTGAACCTCATTAGGTTCACGTGGGCCTAATCCTCAAGCTCGTCCGGGTCCCTTTTGATGGCATCCCTTCCTTCTGTTGTATCAACTGCACCACTCAGTTTGGGGTCATCTGCAAACTTGCTGAGGGTGCACTCAATCTCACTGTCTATGTCACTGATAAAGATATTGAACAGTACCAGTTCTAGGATAGACCCCAGTGGTACACAACTCATCTCTAGCCTCCACTTGGACATAGAGCCATTGACCACCACTCTCTGGTGTTGGAGCGCGTAGCAGGAAGCACAGCCGAAAGCACGACAGACACCAGTAGAGTCAGATCATGCTTCTCCATTTTATTGCCCTAATAGCCTAACTTTTATAGTGAACTTAACAGGGGCGGACAGTGTTTCACACAAGGTTATTGGTCAAAAGCACTCAGACAAACAACTACAAGAAAACAACCCCATCTGCAAGAAAACAACCCCCTTGTGATTAGCAGTCAAGAAAACAACCCCCTTGTGATTAACAGTCACGTAGATCTTGTTCTTGAAGCCAGCTGCTGGTAGCAATATTTTTCTGAATTCCTCAATTGGGCGACGTGGGAACACTGTCATGGGAACTTCTCATAGTTGCCCTGGTAGCTCGTTTTGCTCAGCTACAGCAGGCCATGGGATTTGCTAAGGCCTACTCCTGGTTGCTTAAAGCAAGCTCAGATCGAGCAATTGTTCCACGGACTCATGTCCACGCCCTTTGTGCCAATTCCCAACACTCTGGGAGGAGCCTTCAAACTAACTCCTTATCCACTGAATGTTCCACCCATCAAATCAATATCTTTCCAATTTGGAGGCAAGGATGTCACGTGGGATTGTGTCAAAGGCCTTACAGAAGTCCAGGTAGATGACATCAGTAGCTCTTCATTTGTCTTTCATTGATGCAGTCACTCCATCATAGTAGGCCATCAGATTGGTCAGGCACAATTCATCCTTCGTGAAGCCATGCTGGCTGTCTTGGATTACCTGTTTGTCTTGCATGCCTTGCATGTGCTTTGACATTACTACCAGGAGGATATTTTCCATGATCTTGCCTGGCACAGAGATGAAGCTGGTATTCCATTCTACCCTTTTAAAAATGGGAGTGATGTTTCTCTTTTCCCAGTCACTGGGTCTTTGCCCAACTGCCAGGACTTTTCAAATATGATGGAGAGAGTCTTGGCAACTACATCATCCAGTTCCCCCAGGACCCTGGAATACATGTCATCAGGCCCCATAGACTTGTAGGTGTTCAGTTTCATCAGGTGGTCTTGAACTTGCTGTTCACTTACAGTGACTTTACTCCCACAGCCTCCATCTATGGGTGCAGGGAAGCAAAATACTTGGCAAACCTGACTGGCAGTGAAGACTGAGGCAAAGAAGTTGTTGAGTACCTCTGCCTTCTCCATGTCTGTTATTATCATTTCACCCTTCTCATTCATCAGAGGGGGTACAAATTCCTTGACTTTTCTTTTCTGAGCAATGTAACTTTAGAATCTCTTCCTGTTATTTTTTGCACCCCTTGCCAAGCTCAGTTCCATCTATGCCTTGGCTTTCCTTGTCCCATCTCTGCATATCCAGACTGCATCCCTATACTATTTCCATGCCATGTGTCCCTGCTTCCACTGCGTGTGCATTTCCTTCTTAGACCTCAGTTTGACCAACAGGTCCTCGCTTAGCCATCCCAGTTGTCTGCCCTCCCTGCCTGCTTTTATGCAGAGGGATGGAGAGTTGCACTTTAAGGAAAACATCCTTAAAAAGCTGCCAGCTCTGCTTAGCTCCTTTGTCCCTAAGGATGGTGTTCCAGGGGATCACAGCTATTAGGTCTTTAAATAGCTTGAAATTTGCTGATTCAGAAGTTCAGGGTCCTGACTTTGCTCCTTGCCAGGCCTGTACTCCTCGAGATCACAAACTCAACTAGGGTATTGTCAGTGCATCCCAGACTGCCTCCAGTCTTGACCTCTTTAATCACAGAATCGTAGAATATCCCGAGTTGGAAGGGACTCACAAGGATCATTGAGTCCAACTCCTGGCACCACACAGGTCTACCCAAAATTTCAGACCATGGGACTAAGTGCACAGTCCAAACGCTTCTTAAACTCCAACAGGCTTGGTGCAGTGACCGCTTCACTGGGCAGCCTGTTCCAGTATGCGACAACCCTCTCAGTGAAAAACCTCTTCCTGATGTCTAGCCTAAACCTCCCCTGCCTCATCTTGACACCATTCCTGCGGGTCCTATCACTGGTGACTAAAGAGAATACATAGGCGCCTGCCCCTCCACTCCACCTCATGAGGAAGCTGTAGACCGCAATGAGGTCTCCCCTCAGCCTCCTCTTTTCCAGGCTTAGCAGGCCAGGTGACCTCAGCCGCACCTCTTACGTCTTCCCCTCTAGGCCCTTCACCATCTTCGTAGCCATTCTCTGGACACTCTCCAACAGTTTTTCATCCTTTTTGTAATGTGGTGCCCAGAACTGCACACAGTACTCGAGGTGAGGCTGCTCCAGTGCAGAGTGAGACAATCACTTCTCTTGACCAACTAGCAATGCTGTGCTTGATGCACCCCAGGATACGGTTGGCCCTCCTGGCTGCCAGGGCACACTGCTGGCTCATATTCAACTTGCTGTCAACCACAACCCCCAGATCCTTCTCCATGGGGTTGCTCTCCAGCATCTTATCACTCAGTCTGTACGTATACAGAGGTACAGACTGAGTGATGACAGACTGGGTTGCCCTGTCCCAGGTGCAGGACCCAGCTCCTCTGCGTTGTTGAACACCAAGTCCAGCAATGATTCTCCTCTGGTTGATTTGTCTAATACCAGAAAGTTATCCTCAACATGCTCTAGGAATCTCTTGTATTGCTCACAGCCTGCCATGTAGTTTTCTCAGTAGACATTTGGGTGGTTGAAGTCCCCCATCAGGATGAGTGTACACGAGCGTGATACTTTTTATAGTTGAAGCAAGAATGCCTCATCCACAGGCTTCCCTTGATAGGGTGGTCTGTAGTAGACCCCAACCACAAGATGTCCTTTATTGGTATGGTCCTTAACTCTCACCTGCAAGCTCTCAACCTGTCTGTGGCTGTTTCTCAGAGGCATCTCTTCATGATCAATCCCTTCCCTAATGTAGAGGGGAACACCCCCTCCCTTCTTTCCCTGTTTATGGCTTCTGAAGAGTTTGTATCCCTCCATTCCAGTTTTCCAATTATGTGATCCATTGCACCACATTTCCATGACAGCAATCAGGTAATATTTGTCCAATTAAGCTATGGTTTCCAATTCCTCTTATTTGATTTCCATGCAGTATGTGTTGGTGTAGAGGCACTTCAGCAGGGTATTTCTTTAAAAACTGCTAATATTTAATAAAACATAAAATATTTTATAAAATTTGTTTGCAATACATTGTTTGAAATAGATATATCTTTTAATGTTTGTGCAGTTTTTCTGTCTGCCCTGCAATCTCACTCATGTCACCACCTACAATGTTTCTGTTCCTTGCTCTAAACCAGAAGTGTTATCTTGCAAAATAAGTGTAGTAGACACTGATGTCCATTATGTTTAGTCCACCAAATATCTACTGTTTGAGATTAAATTATGACATTAGGTCTTTCACAGACTCGTATTTTAGCTAGAAATGTACATCAGTTTGAGAATATGATTCCACTTCAGTTTTGCTTAGAAATACACCTCTTTTTTTTTTTTTTTTAACTTCATAATAGCCTGATCAGTTAGAGTTGCAACATATTATTTCATCCATGATATCTGGGCTATTCCTAGTTTGAGTAGGGTTGTTTTGGTTCACTGTGCACCCTGGGTGATGGTTCTACATCACTGTGCTCTTATCTTTCCATATGATGTAAATTAATGTTTTTATTAGTGAGTTAGATTTTCAGCTTATCCCTGAAAGTAAAACCTCAATTACATTTATGCTGTTGGAAAACACAAACATTGTTTTCATTTTGTCCAAAAGATCAAGCCAAGAGCTTCCTTTGTCTTTCTAGAAGGGATTGTAATTGATTTGACAAGCATATGCAAAAGAAAATTGCAAATGAAAAACATACTGACGCAAAGCATAACTCTCAAGGAGCTCTATTTCATTGTATTGTTGGCTTCTTCTCAGAGAATCCAGCACAGATTGGGAGAGGATATGTAGCCATCACTATCCTTGACATCAATGACAATGCCCCTGAGTTTGCCATGGAGTATGAGACAACCGTCTGTGAAAATGCTCAACCTGGACAGGTATGGCTTTATACTTTTTAAATGTTTACTTTTATCAGATAGGTAGTCATTCAATTCAGAAGCCTGACAGCTTTAAGATAAAATATAATCTGTTTATGAGAGTAAAAACAATGTTTTGATGTGCAGCACAAGCAAATATTACTCAACTCCTAACATATCCACCCTACTTTTGAAGAAAAAGATGCAAATATAAAAATAATGTGTTCGAGGTAGGGTTAAAAGGCTCCAAATTTTCTCAAACTAACTTAAAACCTACACAAGTAGGTTCCCTTACAACATAACTGACACATTTTTAAGCTCACCAAAATGTGAGTAACATTAAGAATATATACTTCCTCCTAATTTTACTGGGAAGTGGGAAATCTTAACATGGAGTTTATTCTGAAACTATACCATTCCTAAAATGAGCACATACTTTTATTTCCCTTAGGAAGTATAGGTCAGAATTTCACAAAACCTATTCCTACCAAACTGTTTTTAACTCCCAACATGATTTACAAACAGTCCTAGACTTAACTAACAGCATCTGGTATTGTTTATCTTTGATGTCTGTCATATTTTAGCTTTTCCAATTTGGTATTTAAGGCCTAAGGAAATATATGTTTTCTAATTCTCTCTTCTCTCTCCCAGAAAAGTAGTAGATGTCTCATACATATAGATCCCACATAGTCCCTGGGAGGCTCTGCACTTTCGGGCCTTCTCCCAGAATATTTTCCTTTCTGTGGGAGATGTTGTCTATTATACATTTCAAAAGTACAGCAGAACTGAACTCTTCAACAGAAAACACTATTGTTAGCTTGCATTCATGAGAAGCACAGGAATAGAATAAGAGTGTTCTTATTGGAATACTTGTTTCTTGTGCCTGTGATTCAGTCAGAACTGTTACCTCTACTATTCATTTCTTTATGAATTGTAAGCAATTTTGAAATCTTTCCTTTAGAGACATGTTTTGACTGAATTTTACAAAATATTTTTCTTTTTTTTTTTTTTAAAAAAAGGAATATATTAATATACTTAGGACTTGGCTTTTTCCTTTTCAACTGGGTGCTCATAAACATAATCCTTTGCAAAAGATTACAGCTCAACACTGATCACAGCAACAGGTGACTAACTATAAGAGGGCCATGTTATAGGCATCTGGAATATATGATTCTTCCACTGCTGTGCAGTTTATACTTCAAACACCAGTGCATGACAGGACCTAACTCTCTCATAAGCACTGCAAAGAATTGCTTTTGGTAAATAAAGTAAATTAAGTAAATTAAGTAAATTTTGGTAAATAAAGGTAAATAAAGATACAGGGAAAGTAAGGAAAAGAGTCACATTATACATGTAATAGTATCTCTACATGCGTAGGAGTTTAGAAAATTAAAAAAAAAAAAACAAAAAAAAAAACAATATAAGCAGGACTCATGAGAGGATTGGTACTTGGATATGTAACAGAGGAGTTATGTAATGTGCATGTATTTATGCTTCTTCACATTTCATATAATGAAACCTCAATGTATTTCGTTACAGGTCATACAGAAAATCAGTGCAATTGATAAAGATGACCCACCAAATGGCCATCAGTTCTATTTCAGTTTAACAGCAGAGGCAGCAAATAACCACAATTTTACACTTAAGGACAACAAAGGTAGATAACTTTTTTTTTTTTTTTTTTTTTTTTTTTTTTTGGGGGGGGGTAAATATTCACAACCAACACCTTTCATTTTGAATATATCATGCTGATAATGACCTACATAAACACTGGTAAGGACATAAATTAAAGTGCAATCAGCTTCAAAAGTGCTTTTATAGATTGTCCGTCAAGGGAATAAAGCTGCTGTCTGAATCATTTAAAGTCTTGAGCCAAACAGAGTAGCTTCTTTTTTATTGTATTTTTTTTTTCCAGAAGGCAGTCTTTTCACATTTTTCCCTTGTATTTATATTTTTGTTTTGTTTTGTTTTAATCCAAAATAGATTATACTTTGGGGCAATAACTGAAAAATGTCCATGAATCAATATTTTATTAATTCAACTCAGGGCATAAAAAATGAGTGCACAAGTTTTTTGTTTGTTTCTTTGTTTTTGTTTTTGTTTTGCTCATTTTTTGTTGTTTTTATTTTGTTTGGTTTTGTTTTATGCACCTTTTCAATAAGTATACTACCTACTGAGGAATGATTTTGAAAACAAAAGCATTTACACTGAGTTCTTACTATTATTTCCCCAGACATTTATGAAAAGACTCCTGTTGACATCAAGTTTTTATTAGTTAAATATCTGAGAACATGCTTCTAATTAGTGTTCTCATTAGTTGCACTGTACAGTATAGCATCTGAGCATGTATCAGTCAGTTTAGCTGTTAGCTGAGGCAAGTAGCACTAAATAGACACCATCTTAGTCTTGCATTGCTCTTCTATGCACCAGCCTGGAGAAAAGGAGGCTCAGGGGTGACCTTATCGCTCTCTACACGTACCTTAAAGGAGGCTGTAGTGAGGTGGGGGTTGGTCTGCTCTCCCGCGTGCCTGGTGACAGGACGAGGGGGAATGGGCTTAAGTTGCGCCAGGGGAGTTTTAGGCTGGATCTTAGGAAGAACTTCTTTACTGAAAGGGTTGTTAGACATTGGAACAGGCTGCCCAGGGAAGTGGTGGAGTCACCATCCCTGGAAATCTTTAAAAGACGTTTAGATGTAGAGCTTAGGGATATGGTTTAGTGGGGACTGCTAGCGTTAGGTCAGAGGTTGGACTCGATGATCTTGAGGTCTCTTCCAACCTAGAAATTCTGTGATTCTATGTATCAGCATTATCCAGAGTTACAAAGCGATCATTATTAATAAGAAAAAAGAAGCATATGGTGGACTAAGGTGTACTGTTTGTACAGAAAGACCTTGAACAACAGTCACTAAGTCCACGGGACCTAATAAAGACCTCTCACACAGGCATTTATTGCCTTATTCTGCATGTAGTATTGACATGTTTAACTTTCTTCATATTAGCAGCATACAATTTGAAACTAAAAATTGTAAATAGTGGTCAAAATAATAAAAATGCATTAGAATAAGACTGTTAAGAATTCTGATGCTGTTACAAGTTCTGCAAAGTACTCAATAAAAAGACAGTCCATCTTCCAAAGAACTTACAATTTGCAAAGGGTAATAACAGACCATTGCAATGCCAGTAAAATCAATGGAGTTACGAGGCAGAACCTGTTGCCTCTTCTGATGTTTTAGCTTTAGATATATTTCACATGGTTCTGTATGAGGAAATGTTTGTATTTTTTTGCCAGATAGGTCATAATAGATGACACAATAAGATACCTATACTAGATTATCAATGAATCTGACTATAGATAGACAGATAGATAGATGATACATGTAGCTAGACAGACCGACCGACCAACCTTTTCTATACATTTCTAGGAGATGTATCTCCCTACCTCTCAGGAGCGGTCAACCTGTATTGAACACAGTGAGTTATGCACATATTTTCTGGAACACCTGGACATTTTAGTCACCCAAATCAGCAACATCGAAGCACATGTGATTATATTAGCCAACTTGCTGACTCTCAGCTGAGACTGAAAACAAACACGTCTTTGTTATACATGCAATTACATGTATTTGTGCTCCAAGAGGTTATTTTTATATTTCAAAAAATATATATTAATTGGTGTTCAGAACCTACTCACCTATGAATATATTCTCTTATTCCATGCTCTCTATATCTGTGAATAATTGAAATAGATCCATGGAAATTAGACCTGAAACATGAATATAAATACTTAAACTGATTACTGAAGTGTGATTTTTTTTTCTTCTCTTTTACAATACTCTCATCTTCAGCTATATATTGAGACTGTGGAACTGTAAGCATACTAAAAACAAATAGACCTCTGCGATTTTGAAATAGTTTTTCATGGACAACAGGAATATTTTTGTTTAGTTGAACATGAATTCTCAGCTAATCCTACCTCTGCAGATTAAGGAAAATACGATCAATATAAACTCATTGAAATAACAAAAATGTGTTTCTAAAGTCTTCTGAGAGAAAGGCTGTATTTCTTATAGACTTATATTCTTGAAAGGCCAAGTATTTTACATTTATCTTTTTATTCCTTTATATAGATAACACTGCAACAGTATTAACCAGAAGAAATGGCTTCCGAAGACAGGAACAATCTGTTTTTTATTTGCCAATATTCATTGTGGACAGTGGGTCACCTTCACTAAGTAGCACTAATACACTCACCATCAGAGTCTGTGACTGTGATGCAGATGGTATTGCTCAGACATGCAATGCAGAGGCATACATATTGCCTGCAGGACTTAGCACTGGAGCCCTGATAGCAATATTGGCTTGTGTATTAACGCTGCTGGGTAAGTCTTCTTTCTGTTACAATTTTTTTTCAATGCAATGTATTGTAATTAGCAAAAGAAAAAATAAAAAATATGTATAGATATACACACACTATTTTATTTATTTATTTATTTTTAATCACTAAATTAATCACATTCCAGGAAGAACAACATTTTGTATCACGAGCCACACAAAACCTTCATTCTGTGATTTTCAAGATCAGATACTTTCTAATTTAAGCTGACTCCAGAGGTACATATGAAATAATATTAGAAGAAAAAATATTATTTACAACAAATTTAATATTTAAAAAATGTAGTTTATGTATGTATTTCTCTAGTTTAGTATAAAAGCTGTTTTTTTCCAGATTAATTACTTTGTAATCAGTGTGTGTTCTTTTCAGAGATGCAACTTTTTTCAAAAATTGATTTGTAGAGAACAAAAGATACCCAGGAAATACAACAGATATAATTTACTGATTAAAATCATCTTATTCAATTGAACATCTTCTACAGAATGATCTTTTGTTACTCCTGCAACTGGTGTCTCTCTTGGATTTTATGTTGTGCAGTGAAACCACTGCTAGATAGAAGACCAGGGGAGAAACCGGCTTGTGAATAGCAGAACAGTGTCAAGAGCTTAGTTTTGTTAGCATTTTTCATTTCATGAAAAGTCCTGAAACAAAATGCCTAGATGATACTACACAGGTACAAATCAGGGAATAAAGATGAAGGATCATCCTTGCAACTGTGATATGCAGATAAGGAGAGGTGCAATGTTACTTATTGTCAGGGAGATCTACTGTAAAAAGGTCCTGAATCAGCACACAAGAATTCTCACGAGTGTTATCACTGAAGAGATTCGTCTATTCCTTTACTGCACATATCAGCCTAAGGGGAAGGAGAAGACTGAAGTCTCCTCAAATTTATGTGATCATAAATCAAATCAAAAGATTTTTGTCTGCATTTTTGTTCAAGCCAGTATTTTAACCACATATGGGAAATTTCTCATTGACTGATTCACCTCACAGTAAGCCATTAGAAGGAAATGTTTCTTTTGCTACAAACAATTCCAAATGACTCAGAAAAAGAAATCTTCTTGTACTGTTGTTAGAGAATAAGAAAAATCACTACTTCTACAATGAACCCAAACAACTTACTCAATGTCTGTGTATAGGAGACATTTCCCAAGTTTTTCAGCTTTTTGACCAAAGGAAAAAAAAAAGCTAAACACATAAGGTTGTTTAATCTCACTCATCATGTGTAAAGACCAAGGCTTAAGGAGAAATACAAGTGAATGATAATCAACAATTCTAATCAACATTTTTCATACATTTTCTCCTAGCAATATTTCTAGTCCATATCTATTCCCAAATGAACTTTATTTGCACATGCAGGTAAATAGAAACAAATAGGAAAAAAATATGTTCAAATAAATATATAATGTTAGGCTTTTCTCTTGTATCAACTGGCATTGACATTAATGGACATTAATTGACATTAATCACCTGTTGAAAACATTGGTTCAATGTATTTAAGAATTCTGTAATGATAGCAATTAACTTAAACCCAAACTGAAATGTCACCATTTCTGTTATATATAAACAAGGGAATTTCTGAATAATGCATTAGAAACTACTGTAGCTAAAAGTTAGGTTGGCCTGGGCATGAGCTTCTCAGAAATATGAACCATATGTGTTGAAGAAGACTGTTCGGTGGAAACACAGCATTGTGCCAGAGACTGCTTATTCCACTCAGTGTAGCACAGCTCAAACACAACCAATAAATCAGGTAACCTGAGGTTTTATCCCAGTCACTTCTAGATTGTGCTGAACAAGCATTTGGTAAAGAACTGAGGATAAACTATACGAACATAGTGTTTAAATTCGGTTGTGCACCGAAAATGAATCTGACAGACAACCACCTCACCATTGATTTTAGTTGTCAAAGAATTGGACTTCAAATTTAGCTATCTGAATGTGTTACTGTTGTTTATCCAAGTAGATAATTCTATGTAATCTCATCACTTTTCCTTCTGGATACAGTTCAGAGTTGAAGGCACAGTTTAGTCTGTGTTTCTGTGCTAAACTTGGCTTTGAGTCCTGCACTGAGTTGCTGGATCCTGCAACTCAGATACCTGGTATCAGTCTTAATAAAGAAGAGGTACCAAAGAATCACTGATGACCAGTGAAACACTAATCAAGTGTTGCTTGTCTTGTTCCAGAGCCTTTCTTTTTCTCTTATTTCTTCCCAGAACGCAGTTGCTGGCTCAGCTGAATGGCAATAATGCTCGGAATTTTCTTTTTACATTAATTCCCAAGGAAAGCAAAGAAACAAACAAAATCAAAAATGAGGAAACAAAAAACACCAAACAAATAAAGAAATAAAATAATGAAGATCAACTAGTACTACATAAAAAATAAGTTTAAACTTGTGTGGTTCCAGGGCTGGGACCAAGCAATGTACATTTTCATGTAAGGGTTTATCAGAGGAAACAGGTTACTGGATCAAAACTTTTTTTTTTTTTTTTTTTTTTTCCTCTGATTAAAATTTAAAATACACTGCAAATCTAGTCACATTCATCAATGTCATCTCAATGTAAGTTTCAGTTGCAAAGCAGAGGAGAGATTTGTATAACTGTCATGAATGAATGCATTCTGGTTGTAATATCTTGAAATTGCAACAAACTCTTATCTGCTTAAAGTTAGAATTATATGCCTTGATATTCATTCCTCCCTACACATCCTTTTGCCTAATAACCATTTGTCTCAAAGAAGACTCAGATTGTCTCAGTGGGATTTCTTAGTATTCTTATTTTTACTTAAACAACTGATCAATTTTAGACAAGCACAATGGTTTCAGTGATTGCAAGAAGAAAAAGAGTTACTACATTATACCAATTTATTATAATCACATATAATGTAGCATAGTTTTTTTTTTTTTTTTCAAAGTTAAATAATTTTAAAAGTTATAAACATTTTACCACTTTTTTCTCCTTCTTAGATTGATTTATGGAGACTAAATTCTAAATTTTATTCCACATTCAAGCTTCACCAGTACTTTGTTAATTACCCCAAAACCTCTATAATTATTCACTCTGCAGTGAGGCTGTGTTTTAAAGAAAAACAAACAAACAAACAAACAACAAAAAAACCTGCTTGCAAATTATTCTATTAAAAGCATATGAAAAGCTAGTTTGTATTAATTTTAGACTGTACATAATTTTTAGAGAAATAAAAAGGAATTTTACCTCCTTTTAAAATTATATGGTAATTTAATTCAAGGTAATTTGTTTTTCAGTTAGCATCTTCCAGACAAAATAACTGCTTTTGTAACAAGTGCTTAGCATAAAATGTATACATAAAATCATACATACACAAAGAATATTCACCTGTAAATAACCCAATCATATTTGAAAGGTTAAATATTTTATTTGTATTGAAGCAATAGAAATTCATTATTCTTATCTTCCATATTTCAGAATAAAATTTATTAGCCCCAGCATTTTTCTCAAAACGATGTAGCAAACCTCCTCTTAATCTGGCTTTAGATTTTACAAGTTAATGATAGGTTGATTACCTTTCAAAATACAGATTTAAAGTATTACTTGTTTTCAATTAAGGGACAAGTAAATTATTAACGTATTACTTACAAAAGCCTAATACAACCAGCCATGTAATTTTGTGACTCTTAAACAGGAAGAAACAGTACTAGTAATAAGGATCTTATGACTAAATGGGTAAAATGGATATGGGATAGGACAATGCAGTATGTATGGACTGGGTCTTACAGTTGAAAAATGATAAATCAATAATTGTTTCAGTTTGGAGGTAATTCAAATTGAGTCATTTAAAAGGTGGCTGACTATGCAATGCAGAACCTGTTTTCTGAAAATTATAGAGCCTACTAATGTTACTCAGTCTAGGCATTCAAAGGTTACAACACTTTGCAAAAAGCAATCTAAACTGATTAAGCAACAGTTATACATGAAGCTTGTTAACTGGAAATTAAATATACATTTCCTGAGTCTTGGCCTCTGTATTCTCAAATCTCTTCTGACTGTACTAGTAACTGCAATGTGTAACTAAACAGATCAGTGTGCTTCTCGGATGGCTGAGGGTCTCCAATCTTCAGCTTTATAACTCATGACACACCTAAGGCATAAAGCAATGGCATGTTCATTTGCAGCTGACATGGCTTACTGCTATAGTAAATGCCAGGCTTAGGAGCGAAGTATACAGGGTATGATAATGATTGTGATTTAGCTCTGTCCCTTTACAGCTCTGCCTGTTTCTGAGTGTAGGCTTCTCCTTTAGGTTTTTTGAGGGCTATTATAGCTTCTTTACAATGACACTGTAGTTGCCCTGAGTACAAACAGAAATTTTAATGCTAAAACAGAGAAGCACAGGTAAACTAAACCTAACTTTTTGCAAGATCACACTAAAGTGAAAACTTGATAATAATTCCACAAAGCACAATGCAATGTAGCAAACAAAAAATTTTTCTTATATTCAAGGGCATTAGTTTAAAAACTGATTTAGGTGAACTGAAACTACTGATACTGTGATTGTAGTTATACCAACACAAAGATAAAATTACATTTTATCACAGATAATATAAATACAAATGCCAAGGTTCTGTCAGTTGTTGTACCTATTAAACAAAATAAACATTTTCAACAATTCTGGTAAACCAGAACAAAAGGTTAGTTTAGATATTTCTCTATTAGTTTTAGTTATTCATTTATAATTATTAGTTTCAATATCATTTATTTATTTATTTATTTATTTTAATTGCATACAAAATCAGTATTGACATTTCATCAGCTTGGCATCAGTTTGTTGTGCTGGTATAGAGACAATGGCCAAAATGTACAATACATGTGTTCCTAAAGCTTTTTCACTGTGTTTTATTTCTTTTCTAAGATACTGTGTTCTCTAGATGTTCAGCCAGTCACTGACTTGATCTCTGCTTTTGTGATAAATGTAGAGGGAAAAATGACAATGAGAAATGGATAAGCTTTACAAATCATTTTCACTTGATTTAGTTACC
Organism: Aythya marila; assembly: GCF_965140915.1. Classification (NCBI taxonomy): domain Eukaryota; kingdom Metazoa; phylum Chordata; class Aves; order Anseriformes; family Anatidae; genus Aythya; species Aythya marila. The sequence continues at coordinate 100,652,528 of NC_139043.1, read as the reverse complement.
AGTATAATTTGGTTTGCACTTGTATACATCTGTGCAGTTGCTGAAATGCAGCTAAAGCTTTGTTCATTTAGAGGTTAAACATTATTGTTCATAGCTGTTGGAATGGAGATAAATTAATAATCTCATAAAGCCATCTACATGCTAAAAGGTTTAACCTTTAGAAAGACTCCATATTTTTTTGACTTCAAACAGGGATGTGATGTACAAGGAATACTACATAAAACACTCATTGCATCATGACTTTATTTCACCTTCAGCCAGACTTACCTACTGAACTTCATATTTTTCACTTATTAAACGTATTTAACTTTGAAAATTAAGTCTGTTAAGAATGACAGTAGTGTGAAAACACATGTGCACTTGATTAAAGGAAATGATTATCTGCTTACTTACTTGGCAATAAAAAATGTGTCGGTAAATTTTAAAAATGCTTAAAAAATAGAAATCAATAGCAATCTTGACTTAAATGTATTTTAGTACTGTCAACAACCTAATTTGTCTCTCACTTAAAAATACCTTTTATAATAAGGAAAAAACAGTAAGAGTAGAATCCAACTGTTGTCTATATAATGATGATAATTTTATGTTATCTGTTTTATAATTTACAACTTAATTTGTATTATACAATGATCAAAATGTTTTGAAATTTCATAAAAAACACTTTAAAGGTCAAACTCCTATATCATCAAACTACTTATGTAAATACTGTTGAAAGCAAAGTGCCCCAAACCAGTGGCTCCTGAATTTAATACACAAGACATGATTCAGTGAGATGCCAGGAGGAAAAAAAAGTGGAAGAGTGATGATGATATTGAAGTGTTATAAAGTCATAAGACATCTGTTAATAGATGGATCATTGAACCTGTACCTCATATTTACTATAAATATATATATATAAATAAATTAAAAATATTTTCCTAATATATTAATATATTTTTAAAAGGGAAAAAATGAACTTGTTCCAGTTTTACTTTTAAACAAGCATCACTCCAAAGGAAATTATGACAATATCTGTGGAAATATAGCAGTTTTCTACATGTACAATCTCTGAATGACTGGTTAATTCTAACCAAGTGATCCCTATACTAAGTCATGTCTCACAATGACTAGATTGATAATGATTTTCAAATGTTCCTCCCTGAAAAGAAAGGCTTTCAACAATATTCTATATTATTAAATTTATGGAGGGCATTTCTGAGACAGCCTAGAGAATATCAATCTTAATTTTATCTCAACCAGTTGTTCCTTTTTTCAGAAATGTATACGGAATTTAGTAGGCATATCAAAGTACTGTAAGTAACGATAGCAAACCTTAGATATTTGAATATAAAAAATAGTATATTCTTAACATTAAAAATATAGATAATATTATAAGGAATGATAAATTGAATATGGAATGATACTTACTTTTCAATGTACCATTATTTTTACAGTCATAGAGATGCCTGCTCTTTTCTAGGATTATCATTAACTCAGCAAATGTTATCGAGATGCTACAGGATAGTATTAATCACTTTGTGATTAATATGACTCACATTTCATCATGTCCCACATATGGGCGCAATATTCATATTGCAGGTTCCATACTTTGTGTATCAGTAATGGTGTTTCTCTACCAAATCTGTATTTGAAAAAGATGAATCTTGAGTTTGTTTTTCTCAGTTCTTTTGGCTGTCACTGACATTTAATATTAGCTTTCAGTCTGATGAAAAATTATAATTCTATTTTGATTATAATTCTATTTTAATTCTAAAATGATTACCTTTTCTATTATAATTCTAAAATGATTACCTTTTCTAGAACTGGCTGATCCAGCAAATTTCAGTCCTAGAATTTCTCATTAGAAGTAATTCATAAATCTGAAGAACAGCGCTTTGCACTTAAAAGGAAAGTGCATTCTTATATATTCTTTTAATCCACGAGCTAAGACTGTTTTATGTTACACATTGCTTAATAATTAAGTCTTCACCAGTCTAGGAAGATTTTTTGTTTGTTTGTTTGTTGTTTGTTTGTTTGTTTCCCAGCAGAGATTGGCCATATACTTTAATTCAGTGACTTCCCAAACTGTGGTCATTAAATTCTATTCAGTTACTTTGCAAATGTGCTTTTACCGCTTGGGCAATTAAGAGTACAGGAAAAGGTCTTTTTTTTTTTTTAATTAAAAAAAATATTGTTGTTTTTTTTTTTTTAATTATTATTATTTCATAGCTATGACATTGTAACACTCATACTGAAACAGTACTAAAATTTGCATTTAAAAGATAGCATAGGATATAGAGTTAGAGAAGAAAACATTAATTCACAATGGCTTTTGAAATAGATTCTTTAACATCTAAAAAGCAAGTGGTTTAAAAGCCATTTTATAACCTGCTAGATTTGAAATCTAACTCTATAAATTACCTGCTACTCCTTGTGTCGTTATCCATATAAATTAATGAGTGCTTCAACCACTACCAAAATATGAGCAAATTTTAGCATTGCTAAAACTTCAGTCTTTTTGCATTCCAGTTCTCGTCTTGCTGATTGTCACCATGAGGCGACGGAAAAAAGAGCCCCTCATTTTTGATGAAGAGAGAGATATCAGAGAGAACATTGTCAGGTATGATGATGAGGGTGGTGGAGAAGAAGACACTGAGGCTTTTGACATGGCTGCCTTGAGAAACCTCAACATCATCCGAGACACCAAGACCAGGAGGGACGTGACACCTGAGATTCAGTTCTTGAGCAGACCAACTTTTAAAAGCATCCCAGATAATGTAATTTTTAGGGAATTTATCTGGGAGAGACTAAAAGAAGCTGATGTGGACCCCTGCGCACCACCCTATGACTCCCTGCAGACATACGCCTTTGAGGGAAATGGCTCAGTGGCAGAGTCACTCAGCTCCTTAGATTCGATCAGCTCAAACTCTGACCAGAACTACGATTACCTCAGTGACTGGGGCCCTCGTTTTAAAAGGCTTGCAGATATGTATGGGACTGGACCAGACTGCTTGTACTCATAGCCTTGGAACCTTTCTCTGAAAATGCACTGAAGAATACTAAAATAAAAAACTCAACTTTACAGACAGAAGAAAGTTGTAAATAGTTCTCCATTTTTAATATTTTTTTTTCTTTTTTTCTTTTTGACTTGGTGGAACATATCCTCATTAAACTTGTCCTAGGGATTGCACTGACCACATAGCATATGAGCATTTGAGGCATTTTTGATAAAATGAAATGCTCAGACACATTCAAATAGATAGCTTCATAAGATACCTTCAGAGGCAACTCACTTTCAAGAGTGTTATGCACTGTAACCTTAATGAGTCGATTACACTCTGTAGATGCCTTTACAGTATTGCTATATCTAGAACACAAAGTCTTTGATATAAGTGTAAGAAGCAAATTAACAAATATAATTCAGTACCATATGACAATATATAGTATTTGCAAATGTAGGCCTTTTAGCAAACTTTTTTTACAATGCTGCATGCAGCTTGCTAAACCAAAAACAGAAGTACAGAAATGAAAACAAACAAAAACCCAGATCATTTTTTTGTTTATCCCTGCTTTTTTCAAATTTAGTTAATTGAAAGTCTCTGTAAATTCCTGGGTAGTTTTATGAATATATATATGAAGAGATACATATTACTATTTGTTCTAAGAAACTCCATGTTTGTCATCAACTTACTGATGTGGTTTACAGACCACATAAAATCAGAAATATGGAGTGGTATCCTCAAGGTTGAAAAGTTTCGTGATGCCCATGTAGGTATAGAAAATATGTTGCTATCTATTTGTTATTTTTTATTATCTCTTCTGATTTGTACAGGAGAATTTATCCTTTTTTATTATTATTTGACATAAAGCATTATATTCATTTTGGAGCTCTAATCTCCACTAAATTCAGGTCCATTTTACTGCCTCATGGTATTAGACTTGTCAGAACATGCTGATTTTTCTCCAGTCTCAGATAAATGAAGCGTGGAAATAGAGAAATTACAGTAAAGCAATTGAGCCCACCATTCATCTCTCAGAAATGAGAGCAGCCGCAAGGACACACAGTTGTTCTTCTGAGCCACTACAATGTCTGAGACATTTAAATAAAATATTTGTACATTGCAGTTCTGGAAAGAAGACCACAGAGTAGCTGGGTGTGTCTTTAATGCAAGATATAATTTTCAAGGTCAAATATCCTATATACTTCAAAGACTTTAAACACCCTGCTTTTCCCCCTCCCATTATCTTTTGCTGCTGATGACAGTAAAAGACTCTTAAATTTCTTTCTTATGTTAAGCAATGTAATGGTATTAATTACAGAAACCATCTTTAGATCTTTCTGCACATATGTATTTTCCCCAAAGGTGTTAACTCAGTATACATAATTTCTACACTGGTTCAGGAGTGCCAAAACAGAAAGAAAACTGCTGTCGCTTAAAATACTGTATGGTTTTGAAGTAGGATTTCTTAGAATAAGATAACTTTTTTATTATTCTATTTATACTTTATCTTTCATGATTTATTATTAGACAATAAGGCATATAATCAAGTAAAGTAGTGTTTTTAAGTATTATTTCAGATTATTTTGTTTGAGATAATCTGTAGATAAGTTCCTAAATTAGATTATGCTCCTATGAACTCTTTTGCTTGTACCTAACTTGCAATGATTTGACTTGCCAGCAATTACTGAGAGTCATTCAGAATTGTTTGCAGGATTTTATCTGTGAATAGAAGGTACTACATAGAGAATGATCACTCCAAAAGTACATATTTCTGAAAGAACGATCCTTGTACTGAAATGTATGGGTGACACAAGGCTGGGAGAATGAAAATTATCGTTAAGGCTTTTTTTTGCAGCCCAGCATTATCAATTAACTATGTGAAAGTGGCCTTCAGCTTCATCAGAGAAAAGCAAAATAATTTTAATCATCTGCAACATGGATGTTTAATTTTGAGTTACACTTTGGTAGACAATCATTGATTCATAATTCAGTAGATTTGCTTCTAGTTGTACTAAATATATATATATATGTATATATATATATGACAGATTTTGTAATGGAACTGAAAGATATTGCCTATGACTTTTAGTCATACCTGTAAGATTTTCAATAAAAATTAAAAAAAAAGAAAAAAAGAGAGAATGATCCACGTTTATAGTTCAATGAGAGTGAAAAATACTGCAGGAGTTAATTGGGTATTAGATCAGCAAGGTGTCAGGAGAACAGTTTTTGATTAATCTACTTTTTGTTTGTGGGAAGACTAAGATTAAGGTGTCAAAAGATGCTGATTGTAGCACATAACACTTAAAGGAGATTTAAACATGGTTTAGAGTAAACACAATTTTCTTGCTTTCCTATGGTATATTTCTGGGAAAAACAAACAAACAAAACCAAAAACAAGCAAACAAACACAGAAACCCCCCTTCCTATAGCTCAACTGCATTAGTTTTATGTAAGTGTTTGTTTTCTGTGGAAAGAAGTATGTTTCATTCTAATGCCATAAAAAATCCTGCATATATTTGTTTGCTGTTCTGATATAATCTAGTAAATTTTTGTTACACTACATATGTTTACCTATTAACAATTATTTCAGCAAAAGAGAAAGAGGGAAATCCCTTACATTCAGTGACAGATGTTACCATAGTATATACATTTGCATAATATAATGCTCTCTGTAAGTTACCATTTGTCTATATGTTTTCATGGTTAAGGTCCTGATTCAAATTCTTTCTTTTAGTGTTATTTATGTTGTATAATCTGATGTCATAATCTATAGTTTACTGTCCAAATATAAGAAATATTTTCTCTATCTCTGAAAAATTATGGAAGTGTTGATCAGATTAATTAGAAAAGCTTTAAAAAAAAAAAAGAATCCCTATTTTATTTATTTGCTAAACTTTCTGAAGAGCTGTGGTATCCACCTACAGGCCTCAAATCCTCCTTAAAGAGTAACCTGTCAACCTTTGCAGTAACATCCATCTTAGAGTAAAATATAAATCATACCATCTGAATTATACCCTAAAGATTTAAGGCAAGACTCAGCTTTGACCAGTGTAAAATCTACTGAATTGAGCAATTCAGCAGTTACATTATTGTAAAGAGTGGATGTCTTTTTTTTTTTTTTTTTTTTTTTTTAACAACAGTTAAAACAGTCTTTTAAGACTAAAGAGGTTTTTTTTTAAGACTAAATTTACATGTACATATTTCTCTTCTGAATCCAAAAGGTGAAAAATCATACATATATTTAAAAATTCCACCCACCTACTGTTTATTTTAAAATGCCTTATTAAACCATTAAATATCCCAACAAATTAACCCTACCCTCAAATTTATCCCCATTAATTCACAGAATATTTGATTGACATTGTCACAGAATGAATCATAGAATAGCTTGGGCTGGAAGTGACCCTAAAGATAATCTAGTTCCAGCTCCTCTGCCACAGGCAGGCATGCAACTAAATCAGGTTGCCCAGGGCCTCATCTAACCTGGTCTTAAACACCTCCAGGAATGGGGCATCCTCAACCTCTCTGGGCAACCTGTTTCAGTGCCTCACCAGCCTCTGAATTTCCTCCTAATCTCTAATCTTTTCGTTTAAAACCATTCCCCCTTTTTCTGTCATTATCTGATTGAGTATAGTAGAAAATTATTTCTGGACTCAGGCAAAACTTTTAAGACTGCCCATGCAATAAAACCTTATTTTTTTACTTTTTTTTTTTTTTTTTTTTTTTTTTTCCCCTCTTAATATTGTTACCAAAAATAGTTTAATATCTGTTAGAAGTTTGTCAAGAACTACTATTTCTACAATGCTGTAAAGCCATGGATTATTTTACTATAGAATCAGATTAAAATTCTTATTCCTAGAAGCGATGTAAATATTAATGGAGTTTAATGGCTGCTTGATTAATTGAGGTCATAAAGCAATTGTACATCATAACAATGAGCTTAAAGTTGAACCAAAACTAGAAAAAAAGTTAAAAGTTTTGTTTTCTCCTACTTCCCAACCTTTCTGCCAAATCCAGAATTTGTTTTAATTGTATATGAAAGCAAAAATAGTCTAAGCTAGACAGAGCAGACAATTGGATCTTGGTCTTCTAAGAGACCAAAGCTGAGAGAACAAAGGCTAATAGACTCTTTGCTAGGTCATGCAATTCAATTATTCCAGTGTGATGATGTCTTGACTCACAGGTCATACTAACCTGGACCTGTAAAGTTTTTTGTTAGTTTGTTTGTTTCTGTTAAATCTAGTTTTCTTGGTGAAAGGCTTATGCTTGGATGATTTTTTTTTTTTTTAATTTTTGTTTGTTTTTGTTTTTCTTTTGGTCAAAACCATACAAGCCAAAATGTATCTTGACTCTTCTGCAGTCTTGACTAGAAACCCATCTTATTGTCTTCTGTTAATGGGACAGAATAAAGTCCTGAGATGTTCAAGAAGTTGTGGAGAAAAAGCTAAAGACAGCATCAGCAGACTGCAGTGAAACAAATGCATCACTTCATCTAAACATGAGCTCACAAAAACAAAGCTGTCATTAACACCATTCAAATCATGATATGGGTCTAATCTAACAACTTAAAACATGATGTCATTTTCTAGCATTAATATCAGTAATATTTACATGCTTAGCAAAGAATTTAGAATAGTTGAGGTTCTTCACTTGGCAGTTTCACCATTACTATTTATATCATATTCTTGATGCATGGAAAAAGACAGGAAAGTTACAAAAAGTAAAACAGTACAAGTACAAAATGGCCCTGTGTGCACTGACTTTTAATACAGTATTTATTCTCCCTTAGTGCTCCCCAATGCATTGATTTCTTTTCCTTTCATTGAAACCAGCTACTCATCTATTAGACATATGATATCTAGCCAGGTATTTAAGTCACTTTAGACCATTCAAGTCTGAAAAGAATAGTCAGGCAGAATTTTGATGTCTTCATGACATTATGTTTTAATCTCTTATTTACTTATTGACCAAAATATCCTTTATTATTATCACACTGTTGAAATGATATGAGGAAGTGTTTACCAATGCACCTATAAGAGGCCAGGTGAAATCCTGATCATGTTGAATTACCTTGACGGTGACTTTCAAGATGTACCAAATTTATGCTTTTTTAGGGGAGTCTGATAAATGACCACTGATAGCATCAAGATGACAGAGTGTCAGTTTGAACTGGATACTTTTTCTTTTTGCACAATCTTTTACTTCCAATAAGCCACAATTCTCATTTTTTGATGGTAAAACAAATATATTATTAGGAATTTTTTAATAGAATAAGCTATTTGCTATCAGCACAGTACATACAACATTTTTGTGTGAGTACCCTTTCTGTCAAAGTTCATTTCTGATATTTATAGACAGTATAGACAAATATAGAAAGTATATAAAACTATTCCTCCCTATAATTAAGAACATATAGAATTTTCATGCTATCAAAATCAAATTATGACACTTCACTTTTAATAGGACTTTGTGACCATCTGTAGCTTTATCATATCCATGACATACAACCTAAATAGATTATGATCTTCCTGTTTTGGAGTCTGTTATCTTGCTCTTGCTTGAGATTTTACTAACACAGAAAGTGGTAGCAGCAACTAAACAAAAAGGAAATTTAAAACACCTGATATTTTTTATTGCTTCACACCTGATCTAATGATGTGAAAAATAACGTTTTAACAGATGCTGCTGGAATATGAAAATTCCTCTGAACTAGTGATGTTTCCATACTGTGGAATGAGATCTTCCAACAGTCTATGGTATTTGTCCTAGTCTCATCTTATTCAAATATATAAATTAAAACAAACAAACAAACAAACAAACAAAACTATGAAGGAGAAAGATTAAATATCTCAGTGGCAAGCTTAATATGAAACTTGCTATTCCTCAAAACATTAAGCTTTCCTAGTTTGTGTGTAATGAATCTGTGAATGAGCTCTCATAGGATGTATAATCTGTTGATGTGGTTACCATTCCTACATAAGAATGGCTGGATATTTGTTCACTTTCTTCTTCCCCTCAATTTCTAGTAGAGCTTGACTGTGATATATAGAAACAACTACAGGGATAAAAAAGTACTGTGTAATTGCGACCAAGGACATTAGTACATTGTGAACATTCACGCAGTAAAAAATAAATAAATAAATAAATAAATAATTACTTCTTTAAAGAGTTTAGTAAAAAGAAAAAGATTTTGTCTCCCCCTTCCTCTTTTGTCCTCAGTCCCTTCAAAGATAACATGACTCTAAATCTTTCTCTAATATATCATTTTGTTGTTTTGGGTACACATTCATTATGTTTTGTAGTAGTCACATGTAGAAGGTGAATGGAGAACAAACTAGCATCAAAGTCAACACCTGAGAATTAGGAAAACGATTTAATAGTTTCCTACACTTTACTGCTATATGACCTTGACAAATTTGATTCAAGGTAGAATTATCCTTTATCTTTCAGTGTAACTTATATGATAGCAAAATAAAATAATATGAAAAAATGATACCTAGGAACAACTGATCATGAGAAATTGATTAATATATTATGCATGAAATCAATATCTCTTTTTCACTGTGGCTTAACACAGGTCAATAAACTTTATTAGGACTCCAAGATTAATATAGACTTCTTGGCTTATGTACAAAGAACATTCCAGAAGAAATTTTCAAACAGCTCCAGCAAAAAATCTGAGGTTATTTCACTATTCAAAAGACAAGGGTTCTTGGAAATAAACACATGACCAAAAATACAAATTTCTTGTCTTTACAGGTAGATATATACAGAGATGATAGGAAGGGATTTCCCTTCCTGTTAGCACTTAAGATCTGTAGTGAATGTGAATTTAAATCTAAATGACTACAACTGAAAGCACGACAGAAGCAGAGAAGACATCTTTCAATGACATGCATTTTAATCAGCTTCACTTGGCCTGATATAAATAAATTGTTATTTATATTAAAAGTTGCCTGGCTCTAGCTTGGCCTTTATATATTCTACAAAACCCACAACTTCAGAAATGGAAAAGACTTCTGTTGTCTTCTGGTAAGTTTGCATTCATGAAGAGGTAAAGCAAATACGTAACAAAGCTGTGGCTATTAGTCTGGTCTCACCTGCAATATAGTTAAGATTGATGATACAGAGACCACACCGAATGACAATGTCTTACTGTCTCATTTTTCATCCTTTCCTGTATACACTTGTTACTTATCTCTTTCTTTAATTGCTATTTCCATGAGAAAAGTGTGCTTTTGTTTGTTTGTGTTTGAATTCTTTTAGTATTGTACTTCATACAATTGGTCCCAGACTCTGATCAAACCTTCTAAGAAGAAAAGCAATGCTACGGTTACTTTAACTACTACTAATAATGATGCTGGGTAAATGTGACATTGTTGGCCTTGGAGTCAGAATATCAAGTTATCTGCCCAGCTTTATCACAGATCTGTTTTGGTTGGTTGATTCATCCAACTTTTTTATCTGTTGATATAGAGGCCTGAAGAGAAACAGCATGTTTCTAATATATTTTAGAATGAAAATGGTATTGCAATATCCATATAATAAATTTGGTGTTTTTTTTTTTTTTTTTTTTTTGTTTATTTGTTTTGTTTAATATAAACTATGAGCTATACTTATGGATAAAATTCAGTCCTGGTTCTAAGTCTGGAGTAAACATCTTGAGCCAAAGTCAGCAGCAATGTAATTTCAGTTTTGCATATGGGATGACAAAATAACATCAAGAGACAATAAGCATTCCTGAAAATTATTTGGCATTTCTAAAGCACATGAATGCAATGTGATAAACATGCCAGTGGGAAGGAATGTTGTAGGAAACAAAAACAAACAAACAAACAAAATAAACAAACAAAAAGGCTGCTTTTTTTTTTACAAGATCATCTCATACAACTTTTGTTCCATGGAGTTTCAGATGAAGAAAGAGAGGTTGACCTGATTTGTTTATTCATTCTGTCTTTGAAGTAAGTGTACTCTCAAATCCATGAAGAAACAGTGGCATTGAAGAAACCTTTCTTTTACAAAGAAAGTTGTGTATGAAGGTAGATAATACAAGGACTTAATTGATGCTTTACTGTGGAAGGAGCCATCTTTGCAAGTAATCAAGAAAGGATTTGAGAATACAGATTGTCTTCAGTTAATTTATTTCAACAACTGAAACTTGCTAAAATCCATTCCTAATATAAAATGAATCTTTGTAAGCCTAAGGTTTAACTAATGAGATTAATAAATATAAATTTTATCAACATGGAAGCTTCATCAGAGGAGGGAAAGTTCATTCATCCTGTTTGCCATTTATCATTTAATAATAATAATAATAATAATAATAATAATAATAATAATAATAATAATAATAAACCTATAGTTTTGTAAATTTTAAACCTGCCTTTGGAAACATGCAATTAATGTCACCCAAGTCATATTGGCAAAGCAATGTATGGAAAATCTTATGGTCTTGAACAGACTACTTCATTGCATAATATATCTGAAGTTTATCTACCATGTGCAACAGGAATCACTGCTCTGTTGTAAATTCAAATGAAGCAGCTTAGGTAAGCCATCATCAGCTCCAGTAACAAAATTTGCTCTGTCACTTTATCTTTGTGATTTGATGGTGGATAGAAGAAAGTTGATACAGACAAATTTGATACATTGATAATTTAAAGTTGATGATACTCTCTGAAAATGTTTTCTGTGAAATAATTTATCAAGTTTCAGGTCTGAAGTTGGACTGTTCATTTTTTGCTAAAAGTGAATTGAAAAGGATGCCCATGGCATGATACTGAAGTGCTTTTCTAATCTAAATAGGATCACACAGAACGCGTTTCACTGTTTGCTTTTGACATGTTTAAATGACATGTCAGAAGAAACAGAGGACATAGAAGATAAGTTCAAAGAACTCAAACATGACTTTTTATAGCTACAGCAGCTATTAGTAGTATATTTTGTCATCCAATAACTCATATTCGGTGTAAGATGTTGGCAATAACTTTGTACAGCAGTAGATTGACCAAGAGAATGGGATGAATCAGGCTGTGGTTCAGCTCTTCGAAGGTGTTTGGCAATGTGTGTGGCAACTAAAGACCTCTAAAGGCCAGTACCAGAGCTGTTCCCTCATCGTCTAAGTTCCCTGGAAACCAGAAATCTGAACACAACTCTCTTTAAACAGTGAACTATGTCAAGACTCCCTACCTTAGGAAATCTAGTTATAAGAGAAAAAAAGGTCATATGTAACTTCCATTGTTATTATAGAAAAAGAGATCATACCAGTCTTTTATCTACAAATGTCCAAAATATTGCATGAAACTTCAGCTGAACAATTCTCATTAAAACTGTATAAGTTAGATTCTTTAGAAAGCCTCCCTGACCTTTCTTAACTATACAGTAGGTCAATAATAAAGCTTCTGGAAACAAAAAACAAACAAACAAACAAACAAACAAAAAAAAAAACAAACAAAAAAAAAGAGAGAGAGAGAGAGAGTGAAAAAGAGAAGTAAAAACTGCTTGTTTTATTTGTTTTTTAATAATTTTGTCTTTTGATGGTTGAATATGAACTGAGGTGTAGAATCTAACATGGTTTAGAATAGCAAGATATTTGGGCTTAGAATACAGCTGTAATTGCTCATGAAGCATTCTTTTATTTTTCTTTCTGATATTTTTCCTGTTTCCTATAAGACAGATGGAAAATTATATAGTTTTTATACATATTGCTAGGAGCTAGCAACACATCTTATTTACAGACAACAGGCAGAAGATTGAGCGTATGCAAGATGACATGATGCTAGACTAAAAGAATATGACTTTAACCAGCTCAGAAACTTGTTTACCATGGAGAGCTAATCAGAGGGCTGTTAAGTACAAATTATTAAACCTAGTGCACTTCAGATAATGTAACTGAATATGGGAGACGAAAAATAAAAATTACAGTTTGCAAACAAATAAATAAATTAAACCTTCTCCTATATCTAAAATGCTTTTAAATATAAAGTATAATGTAAGAAGAGGATTTAGAAGTAATCATATTGGTAGTTCATCAGTATTTTATAGGTTAGCCATGTTGACAGCTTGAAAAATAAATGATGTGTCACATGATTCTATAGACTTCTCTTAAGCCTGTATTCCTTCACTCATCTGTCTTTTCCGTCTTCTCATTCCCCTTCACTTCTCTGCTTTATAAATTTATTATATTATACAACCTCTCAGTCTCTTAAAGGTTAGGATATACCAGGTGTTCTCACTACACAGAAACAAAATCTTTGTGCTTTTTAAAACAGTGCTTCTGGTAGTGCTGCCTTCTAGGTCTGTTTAGAAAAAAATTCTCCAGCAGTTTATACCTGTGTTCAGTATTTTCCTTGTTTCTCATGAAAGATATAAAACAAATACATTACCCAATGTCTTCCTCTTCTGCCATGTAGTCTATGAATTCTAAAATAAAAACTTTTCAAGATAACATTGTACTGTGTAGAGAAAATAATAGAGTGAGAAAAGGGACTTGATGCTCCAGAAGTTAATAATGAATTAAGACCCCCTGCCTATATAAACTGAGTTGTGAGTGTAAAGGATATGATAGTCAACAATATTTGAAGTATCATTATACTTGGCTGGCTACCAGGGAGCCTACATCAAATGATTTGTGGTTTGAAATTAAGTTCATAGAGGGTAAGTGTTCACATTACTGCTGACCATTAAAGTAACATCTTTGTTGGCAGACTCATTAAAGAACAAAAAGTACTGAACTAACACAGACGCTAAACTATGGATGTCTTTCCATCTCATTTCAAAAGTTCTCTTCAGGTCATTTTTCTTTTAGTCATACCTGTGGAGAAAGCCTGCATTAGCTATTACAGAACAAGATCAAGAAAGCCTCAGATGTTAATGGACTGTTCATTCAGCACTTTTATAAGAACATTAGAAATTAAAATAGTAAGCTAAGCAAATACAATTCAAGTTAAGATCAGTCATAAAACCTTACTGATAGTTAATCAGATGCCATACTCAACTTTCAAAACTTCTAGTAGTTATGTTAAAATAAGTCAAAAGTACTCCTCAAGCTATGGATGCATTTGATTACTTTAAACAAAACTTTGATTCAGTTTCAAACAAAATTCTGATGTCTTTTTTTTTTTTTTTTTCTCTTACTTCTTTTTTTTTTTTTCCTTTAAACTATATGAAATTGTAAATGTTCAGTATGTAAAAATCTCATTAGATATCTGAAAGAAATAAATAGCAGACCCAGTGCATTGGGCTTGCAGATATCTGAAATGAGAGATCAAATCTGAAATGAGGGAGTGAAATCAGTTGTTTTAGATCAGCAAGCATAAAGTATTTTATAACAGAATTAGCCACGTAAAGTAATATGTGACTGATGCATTGAAGTTCAAGACAAAAATAAGCCTCTGAAGTTTTAGTTTCTTTCTTCTAATTGGTGATGTTGACTAGACTGAAGGAGGGTTTAAAGTCTCTGAATGTGGAAAAAAGAAATATTTTCTCTTAAAAGAGCAACTTTGAACTGGATCTTGTATTCAAAGCAGGAGGGCAAAATAATGGATATAGAAAAAATATGAGATTTATTGCCTGAATGAACATTTCCAAAATAATATTAATAGGAAAAGCACAAAGAAAGGAGAAAGAATCTGTGAGAAGAGTGACTATGAATTGATTTCAAGAAAAAACAGGAATATAGTGAAAATAGTTACAATCTAGTTAAGCTAAACAACAGCTGTCATAGAAAAAGGTGAGCAAAAATAGGAAACAGAAGAAAATTGAAACTAGAATGTACTAAAAAAGGATTAAAGATCAAGGTTAATCTATTCTAGTTGCCCAAGGGATATTTTGCCTCATATTTTTTAAAATGTGACTGCTAAAGAGAAAAATAATGGAAAATACTGGTAACCTATTAAAAAAAAAAAAAAATAGATGCTGTAACAGAAATAAGGATATCTGAAGACAAAGCTTAGACTGCATACATTAACAAAGTCAGGATACTCCATTGTATAGAGATTATATGGCAAGGTTTTGGAATAGGTTTTGGTAGCAGGGGACTGCAGGGGTTGCCTCTGTGAGAAGAGTCCAGTAGCTGCCCCATGTTAGAAAAGGGCCAGTTTCAGCCCTTTCCAAAGAGACCTGCTTCTGGCCAGAGCCAAGCCAATAAGCAATGTTATTTGGGCCTCTGTGACAGCATATTTAAGAAAGGGAAATAAAAACTACTGGTCAGCAGCAGCTGGGAGATTAAGAAGTGAGAAACTGCCTTGCAGACACCAAGGTCAGTGCAGAAGGAGGGCAGGAGGTACTCCAGGCATGCAGCCGCAGTTCCCCTGCGGCCTGTGGAGAGGCCCCTGGTGGAGCAGACTGTGCCCCTGCAGCTCATGGGTCCCACATAGAGCAGATCTCCACGCTGCAGCCCATGGAGGAGCCCCCAGTGGCGCAGGTGGATGTGGCCTGGAGGAGGCTGCGGTCCATGGAGAGCCCCCACAGGAGCAGGCCCCAGGCCAGAGCTGCAGCCTGTGGAGCATGGGAGGAGCTGCCACCCATGGGGGCACCCGTGCTGGAGCAGTTTGTTCCTGACAGATGGACCCTGTGGTACAGACCCATGTTGGAGCAGTTCTTGAAGGACTGCTGCTTGTGGGCAGCCCCCACAGGCTCAGTTCAGCAAGGACAACATCCTGTGGGAGGGATCCCACATGGAGCAGGGGCAGAGAGTGACTGTGAAGGAGACTAAATATTGGGGACTGACCGCAGCCCCCATTCCTCGTTCCCCTGTGCCACTCATAGGGAGGATGTGGAAGAGGGTGGATGGGTGGAAGACATTTCAGGTTTGCTTTTTAGTCTCTTACTGTGCTTGTCTCCTAGTGATAGGCAATAAATTTGATTAATCTACCTATGCTGAGTCTTTGACGATAATTGTTGAGTCATCTCCCTGTCCTTATCTCTACCCTTGAGCCCTTTCATTGTATTTTCTCCTCCTTTCATTTTGGGGAGGGGGAATAACAGAGCAGTTGTGGTGGAGTTCAGCTTTCCATCTGGGTAAAACCACCACATCCATTAATCTCTGCCTCTGAAAAATCTATGCCTTGAAAGACTCATCACTTGAGGTTAGAAGTCCAGTACTACAAATTAATGGTGGCAATGCTCTCAGAATGGAGAGGAGCAAGTAAAAACATTCTACAAAGAGCAGATGTCTAATAGGTCCCAATGTTGCAAAACACATTAGAACGTATTTTGGAGAAAAAAAATACCAAATCCATGGAAATCTGCAGGCCCTTGAGCAAGTAACAAAATTCTTTTAAAGAGATATGACATCTGATTTACTTCTGTCTTGGTTTCATCTGGGATAATTCTTTTTCCTCATAGTTGATGTGGTGCTGTGTTTTGTATTTAGGATGAGAATAATGCTGATAACACACCAATGTTTTAGTTGTTGCTGAGCAGTGCTTACACTTAGACAAGGACTTTTCAGCTTTTCATTCTGCCCAGCCAGCAAGTAGGCTGTGGGTGCACAAAAATGTGGAAGGAGACAGAACCCAGACTGGCCAAAGGGACGTTCTATACCATATAACATCATGCTGAACAATAAGACTGAAGGGGGGTTGACTTGAGGGGAAAGGTCACTGTTCGGGGTCTGGCTGGTCATCAGTCAGTGAATGGCAAGCAATTGCATTGTCTATCACTTACTCTTTATATTCTTTTGTCATTATTATTATTGTTATTGTCATTGTCATATTCCCTTCCTCTTCCAGTCCGATTAAACTGTCTTCATCACAACCCAGGAGTTTTTCCCACCCCCCTTTTTTAATTTATTTTATTTTCTGACTCTTTACACCATCCCACTAGGGTTAGGGGGGGATCAAACTGTGAGCAAATGTCTGTATGGTGCTTAGCTGCCTTTTTGTTTAAACCAGAACAGCTTCAAATATGCTTGTAAATACATATATATTTGCATATTTGAAGATCTCTGATGTATTAGATCATCATAGTAAAGTCAGTCCTACCTATGTAGTCTTAAGAAAGCACTTGATACATCTGCTATAGAAAGTGATATTTCAAATGCTCTTATATTCTTATATTCATCAATAATGGCCAAACATCACTTGTTGATGGGAAGATTATTTTTGCTCTCTCTGTGCCTCCATGTGGCCTTTGCTAGTTTTTTTTTTTTTTTTTTTTTTTTTCCTCTCTTCCTTTTCCTTTTAATTTATCCTCATCTCAACCCGCAAGCCTTTGTTTTTCTTTTTTCTTTCTTTCTTTCTTTTTTTTTTTCTTTTTTTCCTTTTTTATTATTATTATTTTTTTTCTTTCCAGCATACTTACATCTCCCCCTTTCTTCTCAGGAGGGGGAGTGAGAGAGAAGTTGTAGTTGAGTTTGGCTGCCCAGCTGGGTAAAACCACCACAGGGAACTAAATGCAGGAACTAAATGTGTGCTCTGATATGCACAGGTGGCACTGAATTGAAAGTATTATGAATACATCTGGAAGATCAGATCAATAAGGGGAAGATTCAAATGAACTTGTGGATTAAAATTATGGAAATAAAATTAAATGAAATAACACAAAGTACAAAGATTTACACTTTAGTTTTAAATAGAATTTAAGCCTACAAATAGAAACTACATCAATTATACGTGACAAAGGGAGAAATCTAAATACAGGATGACATGTCTGTGAAAAAGCTAATGAGATTCTGGGATGAATCAAAGTATTCTTAACAGAGACAGAAAAACATTCCTCCCATTGTGTAACGTTTGCAGATTCTTACTCAAAATATTCTATACAGTCTTAATCATCTGATGATGAAATTAACCTGTATTAAGTGCAGAGAAAGCCTATGCATGACCATGAGAATGGAAAACTCCCTACAAATATAAGAAGAACAGGAAGGATTTGTTTTAGAAGATCACCATATACATGACCATATGGATGTAACTATGCATGTAACTATGCATGACACTACACAGAAGTTACACGTCTGAGATTGCCTCCTAGATGAATATATATTTATATTTACCTATTATATTTATTTTAATAAATATATATTCATTTATTTAATAATAAATAATAAATAAATAATATCTATTTATTTATTTCTTGCTGCATTGTTTATTTTTATTTATTTATTTTCCATCCTGTAAAGCATTTGGAGCAATACTGAAAATCTTTCATGTACCCTCTCAGCATTTCTTGCTCAGACACTCAGGCAATCACCACACATCATTAAACTAGTGGTCAAGAAGTCCTTTTGAAGGCTGAGTGGCAGAAAACATCAGAAAGCTGGTATAATTTGCTTTTCAGTGGCCTTAGTTAGATGGTGTCATACAATATATGCTCATATTCTTACAGGAATCTAAGATAATATCAATTCCTATCATGTCCTGAGCTATATTTCCTATACATTTAGCTTTTTATATTGTGTAGAATCAGTGAAGTCTTTGGTTTGTTGAAAGTTCGAAGTATTATGATTTATAATACATTCTGTTAAGTATTTTTTGTGCCTATTCAATTAAATGTTGTTTAAATAGTGATCTATATCTGATGAGCACTGGACTCCATAGCTACATTTTTGTTTGTTTGTTTGTTTTCCTACCAGTTCTATTTCCTTACTTATTTGTGTTAATTTCTGAGTGTAAACTGTATTCTTGATTCTTTTCCCAACCTGATAACAGAGGTAATACCACACTTCCTGTTTTCTGAGACATTAAACAACATTCTGGGTTCACTAACTAAATAAGTATAAATCTGATTTAGGGTTAGATGAAATACATGTAATATTATAAAATTTGGGGTTGATATTGGAAAGAACAATATTCTAGTTGTTAGAGTTCTTAAACACTGCATGTGTACATACTTACCAAATCACTGATTTTAGAGAGGTGCTTTTAAGTTTTCATTTTTTTTTTCCTTTACTGGTGCTCATCTAACCTTTCCTAATTTCTGTCATTTCTGGCTGAACAACTGAAACTACCTATTATAATTCCCCTACTTTACTCAAGACCACTTTAATTAGGAAAAAGCATCTCACCCTGGCAGATTCTCACCTCATAATATTTGTGCACAGGAGTCTTTATCACTCAGTTATCATGACTATTCAGAAAGTATCTTCATTATTTTTTGGTACAGTGTTTAAGGAAAGAATAATGGCAAAAAAATATTCTAAGGTTCAGAGAGAGAAAGAGAGAAGATTAATTGAGATTTAGCAAAGGGAAATTCATATTTTTAATACTGAAGAGGAAACACGTTTCCATGTTTTCAATTAACATTTTTTCTATTTTTAACATATAAAATAAAAAAGTGTAAGACATTATGAAAACAGGCTTGTGTTGATTCTCTAATGGGAAATTGTAGATGATATTTTCTCAATTCTTTTGTTGTCTGTTTTGAAGCAGCATTTAGTAATCTATGCATAATAACTTGATACAGTACATATTTTTGAAATAAATATCTGATCTTAGAAAGCAGAATGTCTTCTAATATGAGTTTCATTTTTCTGACAGCTGAATCATGCTACTTTTAAATCAGTAATGTGATTGTTTCCCTTAATTAGGGAAAGGTCAGTGTAGAATGAGAATAATAATCAGTGATGAAAGTACACTTTTATTATGTGTTCTGTGTGAAGAATTCAAAGTATTTTTTCAAGCTTAATAGCATCTAGATAAGTATTAGTGGTTTATTTACAGAGAAGGTAAAAAACAAGGCACAGACAGTTTAAGTAACTTACCCAAGGCCACACAGCAATTCAATTCCAGCAATAAAAATAAGACCCCATAATTTCAGTATCTTTTTTTTTTTTTTTTTTTTTTTTTTTTCCTGGCTAGACCTCATTCCTGCTAAGTACTTGTCTTATAGACAAATATCCTTGCTCTCATTTGTGAAGTGAAATAGAAGGAAATGAAGTCACCTTGTGTGATTTTATTAGCTGACCTGTCTTGATGAAATATTGCATCCTTTAAAGATGGTGCATAGAATTTTTCTTTCTGCTCCTAAATATATATATAATATTCTTTTTATCTTACTCTTGGAGAACTTTTGGATATAAGAGAAATAGGGCTGTGTCACCAAACATGCATCCTTACAGCACCATCTTCTGCAGCTGGCTAGACTCAAGAGTATAAGAGAGCAGATGTGATAGCAAAGAACTGACTGCATTAACAGCTTAAAGAAAAAGCAAATGGCATATCATACAGAAATTTGAAGGAAGTGAAATACCTTCTATCTAAATATACACATGCAGTCGCAGCTGTTTCCGAGGTAACACAATGCGCCTTTCTCAACAGTAATTCCCAAAAGCAGGTATAACTTTCAAGGGATGAGTCAGTACAGAGAGACATTTAGACTCATAACATTTCTAACATCAGCAGTTAGTTATTTTAGTTGATTTTTAGCTTGTCATGTACTTTTATATAACCACTAAATAAAAGTTTGCCAGGAAAATAGCTGCACTCTTCTGGCAATCTCTGTCTCAGCTTCCTGAAGAATGATCTGTGCATGTCAGTAAAAACAAGAACAAAAAAAAAAGTTGATAAAAAAGTCAGAAGGAGCATTTGATTAAGATTTCACTGCCTGTTAGAACAGCTACCAATGCATCTTTTATGCATCTTTTACTTTTGCAAAATTGGGCACTAGTCAGAAGTGTACAATGTAGGGAATCCAATTCTCTACTGCTGAAAGCCTGAGTACATTCTTACAGCTTTTCAGAGTGCCTATAAAATACCACTATTTTGATCATATACACACTTAAGGCATGAGATAGTTACTACCTAGGGCAGTGTTATATCAGACCAAGAAAGAAATAAAAATATAATATTTTTTTCTTATGATAGATACTGAAGCAAGAAAATATGTAACAAAAACAAGCGCATGCATTTGTATGAGCTTTCACCTTTTTATCCAGAGTTTGCAATAGCATTAATCAAATTCTAATTATGAATTCAGGCAAGAGTTAAAATATTCAAAAAGTATAAAATTTTCCAGTGGTTTCCCAATGCATTCAAACTCACTTTAAATTACATTTTTTAGCATACCTATAAAAAACTTAATCATCTCTGCAGAAAATAAATTTTAAATTTATGCAGAGATTTAGAAAACTAGAGACTTTTTGTATTACTTTTGGGTGCTATAATGTACTTATTAGTAAATTGTTGAAAAAGCTAGTGGTCTAAAATATACAACAATGCACAATGTGAAACATTTATTTGTTAATCTTTTATCTGATTATATCTTTCTGAATCGTAGTTAATTTGTTGCATACCTTAAGGGTGGTTTACAGTACAGGACTACAGGTTTGAAATGTTAAAAAACTTTGTAGGATTCTTGTTGTATGATGTCCTACAAAAGCTTTTACAAGATGTGATTAACCATTTGTTTCACATTTGTATTATATTTCTATTATCATTCATACTTATATTTTTCATTCACATATTGAATATAGAGCACTTCAGACAAGGGAGATATGACTGACTGCCTTTCAGCACTATAACCAAGAGTAATTGTCTGTCATTTATGCTCTCTTTACCCCTCACACAGTTTTGCTCTAATATTTTATTAAATATTGTAGTCTAGGTAAAACTGCATAGAATAGAAAATACCCACATTCTGCTGTATTTTTGAGAAATTAAAATATTTTTATGTGAATAATTTTTAATATTGCATTAGAATGTTAATTATTAAAAAAATATGATGCCACTAAAAGAAGCCTTGAATATTTTGAAATATGTATCAGGATATGGATGAGATCAAGATGCTAATACCAATAAGAATATAAAAATGACCACAGTTCAGACTAAAGGACATGTGAAAGAAGAAGTGAAAAATTAATACAGAAGGAACTTAGCAAGGAGAGGATGTGCTGAAATGTTGTCAAAAGACTTTCCCAGCCCTGACATAGGAATTGTAGTTCCAGGACCCAAAGCAGCTGATCTGTCCTTTTCAGTGCTAGCCAGACAAGTTGGGGGTGAAAAGTGTTTTCACATCTCTAGGTAGATACGTTCTTCTTGCCTTTAACCCTTTAACATACTTTTATTTATTTGTTTGTTTGTTTGTTTTTTCCTTGAAGCTGCTGATTTGGGTCAATCTGCTTGTCAATATTCTGCATATCATACATATCAGACACTTTTTATTCTTTGGTATTGATGAGTATATTAGTCAGAGAACTGTGAACCATTACAAGGTCACTCATATTCCCTGGCTGTCAGATCTGGCCAGACATAATGATTATTGATCTGCATGGTTTGCTTACAAAACATGTAAAAAACATAAAAACCACTGCATTTAATGAAATAGCTTTAATCCATTTTAAGAGTTGCCTTAATGGCTTTTTGATATAGGAGAAACAATCAGAAACAAAGGAAAATGGCTCTCCAAAATTCATTTTTTGGGAAATGCAGTAAAATCATTAAGATTGCTGTGAATGGAGAATCATTAGGACTTTTCAGCTATAGAAATTAAAGAAGGAAAATGAGAAGAAAGAGAGGCTTGTAAGAATAGCATATGTTGATAGTACCTAGATTATCAGGTCATCGAGACCCCTCCTACACACACACTTTTATGCTGATTCTCAGACGATCCATATCAACAGACAAATAAGTGAGTAAATTTTGAGTAATCATAAATGTTGGAAAGGATGGAAAAAATAACCTTTGAAGAGTACAACAGACACATGCAAAACTAGTCCACAGTCACCAATCTAAGAAAAACTGAGGATACTGATGAGTATGTGGTGTTCCTTTTACTCT
Source organism: Aythya marila (assembly GCF_965140915.1). NCBI lineage: Eukaryota > Metazoa > Chordata > Aves > Anseriformes > Anatidae > Aythya > Aythya marila. Next base: position 100,629,826 of record NC_139043.1, on the reverse strand, counting down.
GTTTCATTCTGAATCAACTGCCATTGTACAAACACCTTGGTAATAGCATAGTGGAGAGACTGCTAACACACACAGATCTTGGTTACTATGTGTCAAGGATAGAGTTAATTTTCTTCATAGAGGTGCACACAATGCTATGTTTGGGATTTTTGATGAAAATACTGGTGATAACACAACAATGTTTTCGTTGTTGCAGAAGAAGTCTTTGCACTTTGCACAAGGATCTTTCTGTTCCTCATGCTGCCCTGGCAGCGAGGAGGCTGGGGGTGTACCAGGAGCTGTGAGTGGCTGCCTGCTGGGGTTAAACCACTCCACTATGATTATGTGAGTATGAGTGTGACCATTACTGAGTGCAATTAGCTTTTTACTTTGTATGTTTATTTTAATAAAATGACCTGTCAATCCCAGAAGGTCTGTACTGAGTTTTGTTAAGTTGATGCTGCTATGTTCTGACACTACTTTATCCATTCTCTCCTTCCGTTTTTTTTTTTTTTTTTTTTTTTTTTTTTTATATATATATATAGTCCTTCTGCATGGGAGCTGAAAACACAACCGACCACAAACTACCAACAGCAATACCGCCTACAATAACCAGCTGAGATGTGGTCCCTAGATATTTGTTTCAGATAACACTTTCTAGCCACAGAGATTTACAAGAAATCATGAGGTACAGCCAGACTATGAATGTATTCCAAAAACATCTCCCTTAATAGCCATTAAACAAGGCGCCTTCCCTGAAGAGGATCCTAATTAGTCTGGTTTTTGGTACCTCATAGATCCTGTAGGGCTCTTGAAAATATTTATGTAGAGTCCAGTATAGTCCAGTGGTTAGTTTGCCTTGGTGATTACATGATTTTTCCACCTATGTATTTCACAGAATATTTAAAATGGGTAAAAGATATAAATCTAGAGCCCATATAATTGTCTAAAAAGGAAAGAAAAAAATGTTTATTGGTAATAAAAGGGGAAAAGGAAGTGGATTTTAAAAAAAAAAAAAAAACAAATGTGTAATGACTTTCACAGTGTCATATTCAGTTGTCCCCTGTGCCAGGCAGCTTGGAAGGCCAATGCAAAGGGGCAATTCTTCCAGTCAGTATTTGGAGACATCTTGTTTCTGAAGAGGAAATGCATAAGTAAATTCTGAATTTAAGGACAATTGTATCATGAAGGAGGTACTGGAAAAACAGGACTATCTGACCATTTCAAGGATTCAAACATGCTGAAGGGAGTAGACAAAAGACACCAGCCCTACATCAGTTCAGGGAGTCCAAAGTGACAGGAAATGACAGGAAAGAAATACCTCAGGCAATTTTTAAAAAATATTATTTATTTATTTTTAACTATACTACAGTTTCTATCTAGTCAAGTAGTTCCAAGCTCTGTCAGCTATAAATAAATTCTAACCATGTATATCTCACATTTAATTTGTAGGTGACAGTTTGGAATGTTAGCCACCAGATGCTTATGTACCCAACTAATTTCAAAGTAATTAGAGACTCCTGAATAGTAGTTCAGGATAGCTGTTTATCACTAGATAGATACTGTTCTTCCATGCTATACTGCACATTGTTTTAAACAGCGCTGGTATTTGATAAAAGAAAGACAGAGGAGGAAGGAAGGAAGGAAGGAAGGAAGGAAGGAAGGAAGGAAGGAAGGAAGGAAGGAAGGAAGGAAGGAAGGAAGGAAGGAAGGAAGGAAGGAAGGAAGGAAATGAGCATACAAGCAGTACTTAAGAGCTCTGAGATAATTCCAGGTTTTTATTATGAGAGCTAGAAAAATTAAATGTGCGTGTGTGTGAACAGAATACATATTTTATTTATTTTTTTTTTTTTTAGTTTCAGCTTTTTACTTAGCCTTTTCAGTGATTCAGTTCTGAAAAATGTTCATGGTTTTATCCCAAGGCAGAAAGACAGTTATGCTGACTCCACTAGCCTTGGAACATGTCATCAACCACTAGTTGTATGGATCAGGCACAGACTTTACTGTGATGTTCTGACATTTTAGTTTTTTAGTTTTGTATGTGTATATGTGTTTTTCTCTGTAGAATAAAGAAACAGATGAGAACAAGCAAGGACCTATAAGTCTGAAGTTTAGGTTTGTAGCCAATGAAACAGCAGCAGCAGAAGCATTCCCCAGCTGTGCTTATTACTACTGCACAAAAGTGATAATTACTGAATTTCTACATTTATAAAAAATGGTGTCTCATAAATATCCAGCTGTGCTTTTATCTAAGTAAAATGTGTGACCATTTTCTATTAATATGGGCAGTTGGTAGAAGTGTTTTTAACTGTTAAAATGCAGGATTAAGTTATAGGAATGGCCAGTAATTTGTTCTTTAATTTTTAATGCAGAAAAATGCTGCCTTCCAGGAAAATCAATATGAATCATTTTCACTCAACCCATCACAAATCATTTAGCAGTTTTTCACCATGAGTTGTGTTTTTGTGTTTTGGTGTGTTGTCTTTTGTTGTTGTTGTTTATATTCAGCGATATGATATAACAGGAAAAGAGCAGATTCACAAGTTTTTGATCATGATGATATGCAAAGTCACTAACTATGCTAGCTATAATGCTGAAAACACTGGCACTAAGAAATCTATGAGTGGTATGGAGCTGTACCAGATGAATAAAATAGAGACATTGATTCAAATGAGATAGTTGGAAGATTTCAATTCTTCTTCTTCTTCTTATTTTTCTGCAAATAAACACAGCAGCAGCAAAAACCTGCAAATAAACACAGCAGCAGCAAAAACAACATTAGATGGTTAACTTTGAACTTAGAATAGATCTTCTAGTCACCAAGGTACCTCAGAGGCTGAAGGCAAGTTGTCAGTAATGAATGGCTTGTGGATTTAAGAAAAAAGCAGGGTGTCAGCATTTATGCAGTGAAAGGTAAGAGACTTCCTTAGACCAATACAGCTGACAACTGCAGGGAGTTTTGCAAATGTTTGCAGGTGGCTTCTTAAGAAATATTCATCTGAAAATGACTATACCTATAAATGGATTATGGTATCTAAAACTCCACATGCTCTTTCTTGTCAGTTCTGTCTGCTGGTTTTCTTCCATCTTGTCTAATAAGATTTACTTTATTTATTTATTTATTTATTTATTTATTTATTTATTTATTTATTTTGGTCCAGTTTTAACAAAAGATCAGCAACAGCAGAGAAGAAAAACAACCAACCCCTTTTTATGGTTTTCCTTCCAATATCTTTCCTTTTATTAGTCCAAATGGCCCTGAAGGCTTTTATTTATTTATTTATTTATTTATTTATTTTTGTACATTGCACTGAAGGCTTTTTTTTTTTTTTTTTTGTGCATTGCACAATGTGTTTATTGTAGTAGCTCTATGTAGCATATATATGCAAATCTGTCAAGGTGGATTTCAGTGTACTGAGATGAACTGGGTCCTTTTATCACTCCTCCCTTCTCCAAATAAAGTGCTAAGCTTTCAAATGGTATCCTCCGTCCATGTAGTCACTTGACTAAAATGGATTTTAAACTTTTCAGATATTAAAACTCTTCATTTCCAAACAGCACAGAGAGAACCTAAAGCAATAAAAATAAAAAATAAAAAATAAATCTGGCAGGAGTCCCAACATTATCAAGAAAGAGGGATGAAAAACTAAATTAACTCAGAAAACTAAATTACCATTCAAAATGTTGACAAACTTAAGTGAAAATAATTAAGTAACTCCTATCTTCTTGTTCCTCTTTGGTGTTTATTTAATTTTGATATTGCTACTACAGCAAGCCAAAGCACAGAATGAAAACAGGTGAAAAGCTGTCAGGGCCGGTGGTCTGCTGTTTTGTTCATGATCCTTGGCAGCAGCCTGTCAGGGTGCTGTAGGGTCCAGGGACCACAGGGACTCCCCTACTCCATCAGAGCAGGCCCTTGTAGTTAGGCCAGTCCCACCACTCCACCAGGAACAGGGTAGCGGGGGATAGTAAAGCAGCCCCAGCACTGCACTGCCCCCAGAGACAGGGATGAGCCAAAGCCAGGACAGGACACGGGCCTGTGGGTGGGCCCAAGGGCCCAAGGCCAGGAAAGGCAGGGCTGTAGGGATTGGGGTGGGACAAGGTTGATCCAGGGTGTCCCCTTAGTTTAAATCTTTAAGAGCATTAAGAAGGGCTCTTTCAGGACCTCTTTCAGGAAGGTGTGATTTGGAGTCCCCTTTTCCCATTTTCTCTCTTCTCCCTGTTGAGGTCCTGGACTTCAAAGGCAGTCTGTCCAGCACTCAGGAGCTACAATGACAGCAGATTGTGGTGTTCATCTCAACACAGGGATCTCTATCTCCATTAAAAAAAAAAAAAAAAAAAAAAAAAAAAAAAAAAAAGTATACAGAATACAGAAAAGCAGAAGCTTTCTTGGAAATTAAATTATATTTCTGGAAAATTTTGACTTGAAATAAAATATCTTTATCCCATTAATTATCAGAATTAAAGCAAAAACAAGACTTATTATAACCTGCCTGATAAAACTGTCTTCCTTGTTTTCTTGTTTTGAACAACTGAACACAAGTCAGCTCTGTTTTCTGGTTAGGATGTTAGCAACCAAAAATCAAAAATCAAAATATGTATTCAGAAATTAAAATTGGAGGAGCAGAAGATACATCCCGTCAAAAGAAAAAAAAAAAAAAAAGATATAAAAAAAAAGTTAGGTGTGGGAGGGGATAAGAAAGGTGTTATATACTGCCAAAACAGGGAGGGGTAATTGTCACCTAGGAAATAAATAAATATAAAATTAAATAATAATAACAAAATAAAGAAAAAGCTACAATGGGAAAAAAAAAAAAAAAAAAAAAAAAAAAAAGATGGGGGAAATGCATATAGTATAAAAAGAATAATCTTGTTGAGTCTTTGACTTTTAATATTGGGGAGGGGGGGAGGAGGGGTCAGGGCTACTTTTTTCACTTTGTTTCCTTGTTGTTGTTGTTTTCCAGATTTCTCAGTTTTCTTCTATAGTCAATATCTTTCCCCAGTTGCTATTGCTACTGTTATGCTTGTGCTGGCAACAAAATGTGGAGCACAACTTGGCAGTAGCTTATCCCTTATGTCTTGCTTTTTTAGATGTGTATGCAATGAATTTTCTGTACTGGATACTTGCTGTCTCATCAGGTCTTCCTCACTTTAAAAATGTAAACTACTTTCTACTGTCCTTTGATTCCTGTAATTTATTTCCCAAACTTCATTCTGAATTTGATTCTTTTCCTTCAATCAGGTGGTATGCTGCTGGGCTTATGTTTCTTTTTTAACTAATGCCAGGTACAGACATTTATAAAGTTGCCCTTGTCAGCATAACTCTCAGCATTACAAGACCTAGTTGTATGGCACAAGATTTTTTATTACATAGTACAGGCTGGAACTAACTTAATCTCTTTTAAAGATGAATTACAAGTGTAGCAGACTGGTGAACATGGGTTAAGCACACAACCTTTCTCAATTCAGGGAACATATGAATATATACAGGTACATAAGAGTTGCTAAAATATTGGCCTTTTAGCTCAAACTGTTAAAATTTATGTTTCCAGTTTTCCCAATATCTGCTTTCATCATTGACAAATTTTCAGAACTCAGCTGGACAACTTCATCTCAGGTTGAATTTTAACCTTCCTTTAGCATAAGACTGAACTAGGTAAGCTTCAGAGCTTACTTTAAGCATAACCCATCTATACTTCTGTGAATTACAGGGCAGGGAATTATAATGAACATGATTAGGACAGGCCTCTGTTCAGTAGTGAATTTAATGCTTATTCTCAAAGCCCTGTGATGTTGCTATTTTAAATTTATTTTGTATCTCAAATTGTAAACAACTCCCTTAAAGTTACTGAATTTTTAATCTGATATTTCATCTGAGATATTATTTTATTTATTCTTTAAAAGTAACCAAAGCATAGGAAGACCTGAAGCAGTAATTAGTATATTTACTTTTTTTTTTTTTTTTTTTTTCTTCTTTCTTATGATTTCCATTATATTACTTCTGCATTTTGTCATGTTTCTTCCCTTGACCCTCACAGTGCAATTACTGTATGCAGTTACCTCAGTTTCGTCTGTTACTGGTGGCAGGAGTAGCTTTCATTCACATATTTCATTTCATAAAGAATTGTCCTTTGGGGAACTAATCTACAACTTAACAATTTTCTTATCAAGCTATAGATTTTATTGTGCTTTTCTCTCCACATCAGACATAATAGCTTCACACTTTTGAAAATACTTATCATAACTAGGTAAGCTACACAGTAGGTATTTTTTATGCCAGATTTCTCCTTTTACTATTCAATTTTTATGTTTCTCTGCATCTTTCAGCTCTTTTTTAACACTATCTTTGCCAAGCAACCAAGTCTTCTTTGAATGGATTAGCATAAAAGCTCCAGAAGTACTGAAAGAACATTACTGTCTTCTTTTAGGATGCACCTAGAAATCATAGATACTATTGAAAGCTCTTGAAAATTAGATAAAATATGCTACAGAACTAGGTTAAGGGGGAAACAATGACAAATAGAGTTCATTACTTTTTTTTTTTTTTTTTTCCCCAAACAAGATTTTTAAGTTACCTCTATCATACAAAACACATAACTATTGAATGTTTAACTGTACTCTTCGTAATATGTAAGGTGGTCTGGGTTAGAAGAAGCACTCAATGAGAACAGAATAAGCAGAAATTAATGTTGGGTTTAATTTACAGTAAAAAGTATAAAATGAATACTGGTCTTCAGTGAATATTAAGATGATTCAGATGATTCTTTCACTTCCCAGTAAAATCTTTGGGATCCAATGAATGATCAAAACTTCTGGAAAGAAGGCTACAGTAAATACTGTAAATAAAAAGTTACTTGGGACAGTAAATACAGACAAGACCCCAACACTGCAAATTCTTTTATTTGTGCATTTATTTCTGCATGAGTTTTACAGGTATCTATGCCTTTAACAAGTAACCATCCTCTTACATGAACTAAGGTAGTAATTTGTGTTGGCAACATCTGCAGGTGCAGAGTGCACCTTGCCCAAACCTTGCCCAAATAGTAGTTTAAGTAACTTAAGGCTGGCAAGAAAGGCCACCTATTTTTTTTTTTTTTTTTGTGCAAACAATAAAATGATGTAGGATTCTGAATGCTAGTGCAGTGAGTCATGTTCTTTAGTTGTTTTTGTTTTTGTTTTCTTTTTTTTTTTTTTTTTTTTTCTGTTCATGTGCAAGATGCAGTATGTACATATGGAGAGAGAGAGAACCACCTGCTGACTTTTTAATAGGTATAATCCCACCTGATGTACTGTTGCTTATGACCTTGTGTTAGCTGCTGTAGATAATTCACTATTCATGTTAATTTGGTATGCCTACAAGTTATTAAATACCTTTAGTAAATATTAAATAAATAAATAAATAAATAAGTTCTTGTGGTTCTTGTGTTTGACTATAGACATGTTTTAGAGAGAAAATTGCTGCATTTGTTTAGATTTCTAATCTTAGAAGACTGTTCCCTTCCAAAGGTGTAGAAATGTTACATTTTTTCTTAACAGCTCCCTGCAGCTCCTGTGTTCATAGTCAGTGAACAAAATTGGAGGATTTCTAGGTAAGACTTACATGAGCAAAAAGAACACCATGCAAATAGTTAAATATTGATGCCTTGTAAAAATGATTAGTAGATAAATGTTCTTATCAGGTAGTATCAGCTTTTAAAACAGTAATTAATTTTCCTTTATCTGGGTACTGTAACAAATTCCAACAAGGGATATGTATGTGTCTATTGATTAAAAATACATACTGTAAGTGTTAAAAGTAGGTCTTGAGCTGAGAATTTTACAGATTTACTATTAAATCTCCCCTACTTAACAACTGTTCCAATTAATTTTCAAAATCATTTTGAAGATGTATTTTGAACCTAGTGGGTCATAATTATGAGCCAAGTTAAATCCACATTTGTGATTGAATCCCTCCTCTATTCCTCTAGACTCATAACCTCTCCTCAATTATCATTATTCCTTCCTGTATCACTTATAGTAATTTCTGGTCAGAAAGTGCAAATGTTCTGATTGTGTTCTTAGAAAGATAAGTAACTTTTAAAATAATTTGTTAAATAATTATTTGACTTTATATGGAAATTTTAAACTAGTCCATACATATGGTAACACAAAGCAGGAAACTTCACATTTCCAGGTGCACTATAACTATTAAAAAAAAGGAATCACAAAGGAGAGAAGACCATAGGAAATAAATACTTTGTTCACTCCTTTCTGTTTCCAAATGAATCTCATAGTCATTTGTCTTTCAGTTACTGCACTCAGCTCCAGCAGAGACTTTTTGACTAGCTGTTCTTATTGCTGCTCATTCATATTATATAAGAAATTATCCCCACATAAAAACGGAGATTCTTGTTAATTACATCTGCTGTAGAAAATGTAATTTGTCCCTTTTGAGTTAGATTGAGTTAGAGTTTGAATTAGGATTTCCAAACCCATAGATTTGGAAGTGTATAAACAGTATAGATCAAGACTTTATGACTCTCCAAAGACAGAAAACCTGGAATTATTGAATGAAAATAAATAAATAAATAGATAATAAAAATTGAACGCAAATCCTTAGCAGATTATGCAAAAAAAAAAAAAAAAAAAAAAAAGTAATGAAAGGGGGAAAGGAATTATGCACAAAAGAAGAATGAAGAGAAAAAAATGAAGAATAAAGAAGAAATGATAACATTTGTTAGGACATTGTCAGAGGGAATACAAAAAATGGTGTAAACATTAGAATCTTCTCCCAAAGGCCCCAGATAAAAATGTCTGGAAGCTGGTGACCCAGATAAAACATGAATGAATACAAATGATCATCTGTGAAGGGCTGGAGATAATCCAACATGAGGATATGGCAGTTTTTGAAGTCAGTGATTAATCAGTGAAAGCATCTGCCTCTGGGGCTGCTGATTACAGATACATGCCTACAGTTCAGAGGAAAAGCAGTAACTATCCTGTAACATGTAAAATTTTGGAGGATAGAGGTTAGTCTCAGGTAAAGCTTTTCATCTCACTAGTCTGTCATGATTCCTTCTTGCCTTTTCCATAAAGAAAATTGCCTTTCCCAAAGGTTCCTGAAATCACAGGCTCAACAAATTTCCTGATAGAAACTAGTGCACTATGAAACAGCTCTTTAGGAGCAGTAGAAACTGTAGGGGTTTGTTTTGTTTTGTTGTGTTTTTCAGAAAAAAAAAATCAGGAAGTGAGGACTCTGTTTTCATGCCAATTGTTGAAAAGAACTTTGTAATTTCACTGCCATTATAAACTTCATAAAGATGCTTATACCTTTGTTAAAAATTAACCAAGTTTGTAGGAGAGCACTTCACTTGTGTTATATATATATATATTTGTTTTCTTTCAGGAAAGCCAGTGTTACCTATTTCTACATGTCTCTTCCTTCACCTTTCTGTCTTTAGTGATATTGTCTAAACCCGTGTCCTGGTTTCAGTTGAGATAATTTTCTTCATGGGGACTGGTATGGTGCCATGTTTTGGATTTAGGAGAAAAATACTGATGTTTTAATTGTTGCAGATAAGTGCTTAAATGGAGTCAAGGACTTTTCAGTTTCTCTTGCTTCCCTGCCAGCAAGGAGGCTGGGGGTGCACAAGAAGTTGGGACAGAACCAGGACAGCTGACACAAACTGTCCAAAGGGATATTCCATACCATATGGCAGCATGCAGAACAATAAAATCTGGAAGGAGTTGGATGGAGGGGAGAGGGCACTGCTCAGGACTGGCTGGGCATCATTTGGTGGGTGCTGAGCATTTGCATTGTGCAACACTTGGTTTCTATATTAATATTAATATTAATTACTAATATATTAATATTAGTGTTGTTGTTATTATTTCCATCCCTTTTCTGTCCTATTAAACTGTCTTTATCCCAGCCCACGAGTTCTGCTTCAGCCGCCTCCCTCCCTTCTCTCCTCCCCCTCCCTAGGTCTATCCTATCCCCATTCTCTCACCCATTCCCTATCCCACTGTGGGGGAGTGAGCAAACAGCTGTCTGTTTAGCTGCCTACAGCTAACCACAACAATGTGCTATATTGCTTCATGTTTAGCCCCTGTTGACTGTACCTGTGATGTTCCTGTTAAGCATGTTAACTTAAATGTAAGGGTCACCTGTCCTTGTCATTAAGAGGCATCCTGTCTTAAAGAAGTTAAAGTCCAAAGAGCAACATATCAAAGAGGTTAACAGCAAATGAAATGGTGCATTTCAGTGTTACTTTGGAAGTTCATTAACATTTAGTACTTGTTATTGGTATTTTCAAGATCTCAATTTCCATTGAATCATCTGATTTTGCCTTTCTAGTTTCGTTAATAATTCAAAAACTTTTGTTTTCAACACCTCATGTCAGCATCTCTGCCAGCATCATGTTAATAATTTTAACTTCACTGGAATATATATATATAAAAAAAAAAAGATTAGTACAGACACAGATTACGAAGCATAAATTTCAGCCTTGCAATAGTGATCAATCAAAAGAAATGTATTTTCGACTGAGGGACACTTGTAGGCTAAAGAGGATGTTAATAAATAAATAAAGAGATAAAAATCATATTTTTAAGTATGCTAAATAAAATCATATGTTTGTACCGCAGAAAACATTCATATAATGTTTAGCTATAAAATGCAAGCAGATCTTATCATGGAAACATACCATAGTTTGTTATTACCTACTAGTTAGTATCATATTACCAAACACTGACATTTAAATGGTGAGAAACAGAGTGACTAGATAAAATGAGTGATAAAATGTGAGAGAAAGAGGGGGGAAAAAGAGAGACTATGTGTAAACCTTTGTGTTCTGATTCTGCTATTAGTTAGGCTTATACTAGGAAAGGAAAAATCACCCCAGAAATAATAATACTTTATCATAATTTCCTGTTTTTTGTTTGTTTGTTTGTTTGTTTGTTTGTTTGTTTTTTCATTTACACTTACAAACTGCATTTATATATTTCATCTCTGCAGAGATGTCATCCATGATTCCTATGTTCTCCATGTGAAAATTGTTTTTCAAAAGAGAAATAAAAATATTTTCATAAAAAGAAAAAAATGGCTGTCATACATGTAAAATTAGCAAACTCCACCAACCTTTCTTGTTCCTTTATGCACTCATAAAGGAAATCTTTTCATATTTTAGTAGACTCCTCTTTAGGCTGAAAAAAAAAAAAAAAAATCTTTGGTGATAGGATGGAAACTTCCAGAAAAACTTCAGTCCTGGATATGGGGAGAGCAGACTTCTGGCTGTCAGGGGGCAATTTAGTAAGCTACCCTCAGAAACTGCTTTTGAAGACATTGGGGGTCCAGTGCTGGCCAATTTTTAAGAACCACTTAAGAACACAGGAACAAGTAATTTAAAAACGTCAGAAATCAAGCAGGTGTGACAGAAGTTCAGTTAGGCTGAGCAGGGATCTTCTAGATCTTGGGTAGAAAAAGAAAGTGTATGGCCTCTGGAAGCAAGTTCAGGAGGGCTACAGAACTGGTCCTTGCCATTGTAGGGAAAAAAATGTGAGGTTCAATGAGAGTTGAAGCTGGACAGTACTGTGGGGGACAATAAAAAGTTCTGCTTTAAGTATGTTAACAGCAAAAATAGGAGATAACATTGGTCCATTACTTGGTGAGGGTGGTCACCTCACAAATAAGGATGTAGACAAAGCAGAAATATTTAATGTTTTCACCTCTGTCTTCAACATCAATGATGAGCCCCGGGACCCAAGGTGCCCTGAGTTGGCACGGTACTTAGAGAGCTGGCTGATATCATTGCAAGACCTATCTCAATTATTTTTCAGTTGTCTTGGGAATCTGAAGTCCCAGTCAACCAGAAGCTGGCAAATGTTGTTTCAAGTGTCAAGAGGGGTAAGAACCCCTTAACCAGGACCCTGGTAATTACAGGCCTCACTTCAGTGTCTTGTAAAATTGTGGTGCTTATTCTGGGAGTTATTGAAAAAGATCTGAAAGACAATGCAGTCCTTGGTCAGAATCAACACAGGTTCATGTGGAAAGCAGAAAGTCCTCTTTAACAAACTTAATTTCCAATTATAACAAGGTCATCCACCTAGTTGACCAAGGAATGCCAGCTGATGTAATCTTTTTGGATTTTAGCAAAATTTTCAATACTGTTTCTCACAGAATCCTTCTGAACGAAAAGTCCATCATACAGCTAGACAAAAACATAATGCGATGGGTGAACAATTGGCTGATGAGTTAGGCTCAAAAGGTTATCATAAATGTGGTTATATTCAGCTAGCAACCAGTCACTGGTGGTGTTCCCCAGGGCCAGTTCTCTTGAATGTTTTTTATAGATGATCTGAATGCAAGACTCAAATACAAATTAAGTTTACAGATAACATTGAACTGGGAGACTCCATCAGTGGTAGAGAGGCTTTGCAGAGAGATCTCGACACATTAGCAGGCTGGGCAATCACCAACGTCATGTAGTTGAACAAGAGCAAATGATGGACTCTGCACCTGGGACAGGGCAACCCTGGATATATGAGGAGGGTGGAGAGCAGCTTCGTGGGAGCCAGCATTTGTTATTGTTAGTTACTGTTACCAGTCATCGTTAGCCAGCAGACAGAAGTGCCTGCTCTACTTGGAGCTGGTGTGACCTCACCTTGAGTAGTGTGTAGTTTGGGGTGTCACAGCATTAGAAAGACTAAAAACTATTAGAGAGTGTCCAAAGGAGGGCTACAAAGGAAGCTATGATCCTTCTCAAGTACCCATTTCATCAGCTTATAGAAGAATAGAAATATTCACACTGAATTTGTTTATCCATTAAAAAAAAAAATAATAATAATAATATTAGCTGTTACTCAAATGATTACAGAACAAAGAAAATATTTAAATTTTGCATAAAGTTTTTGCACATTTTACTTCCTTTCAAATGTAGAAGGAAAAATTGAATGACATCAGATTTTTCTGAAGAGGGAATTTTGGGAAATCTGTCACAGGGACTAGTAAGATAGCACGCTATCAGTAACAAATCCCAGACTTATTGCTATAACCATAACTGTGCTGTCATTATGGCTTCTCTATAAGGTGTTTTTGAAATACGTTTTCTGGCAAAGCCAGTAATAACTAAGAGACATGGAATGGATCTATGTGAATAAAAAATATCTGTGGGACAACATCGCACAGCTGTGAGGTTCCTGCTCTGACAGCCATTTAATTGCTCCTGGTTTCTGGATTGCCTCCCTTATGGAGTCACCAGCTCTTGCTGCTTCCTGACATTTAGGCAAACCATCAAAGCAAATCTTGGAAGGAGTCAGTAAGCTTTGAAGAATAAGTAAGCTATCTTCTTTTAGAGATACCATGTCTACTAATGAAACTTTCATAAAAATAAATAAATAAATAAATAGATAGGAAGAAAAATATTGCTTTTTTAGCTAAAGAGAGAAACCAGACACATTTTTGATGGACACAATCTTTATGGGGAAATTAGATGCTAGCATTTTATGAGAACCCATGAAGTGATTGATTGTAATTTTTCCTCTGAAATGTTTCTGACAAAAAATGTCAAAATTGAAATCATTCCCACAAAAGTATGGCCTTGATTAAATTCTCAGTCAGATTGGTCAGATTAAATTCTCAAAAAAAAAAAAAAAAAAAAAAAAATATATATATATATATATAGAGAGAGAGAGAGAGAGAGAGAAAACAAATTTAAAATTGTCAAATCATTCAACTTCCCACTTTCTTTAGTAGGAAACTTCTATATTAATTTGTAGAAGACTATTAATCTATAATGTTTTTTTCAGATGATAACATCTCTTTATTCAAAATTATAAACTATTCTCATTGTTATCATTTTTATATTCCTGATATTTCTTATTCCCTTTGGTTTACTAATTTTTGTATGAAGGAAAGATTAATTATTTACTTTGGGGATAAACTCTCCTGCACACTATCGTTTATTTGTATTGTTATATTTGCAAAAAGATAAAAAATAAAATGTACTGAACATGAAAAAAAAAGTAAAATGGGAGAGAGATCCTTAGAAGAAACCACAGTAGGTCTGGATGATTTCAGAAAATCAATATTGAATATTGATATCTGTATTTTTATTTACATATTTTATTTATTTATTTATGGTAGATCTTGTATTGCAAAGGTAGTTCTATGTTATAATGTTTATGAGTGAGTAATCTAGTCCCTGGTCAAGCAGAGCCATTTTATCCTTCAGGTTTGACATCTTTGTTCTAATAGGATATTGATTTCTATCACAGGAAAATTAAAAATGGTCAAACTTATTTTCAAAATATTTATATTCAGCATTCAGACAGATAATGTTTAATATTGATAGAAAGCACAGTTCACCTTTTGGAAAATAAATAATCTATTTAATAATTAAAATCTTTTACAGGAACTACTTTATAACATGTAGGATTGAGTATTTATTTTATTTTAATTGTCTTTCTCATTTTCTTTATATTTAGTTCCACTGAAAAAGTATAAAAATTGGTGCTATAGCAACACCTGGATACACAGGTGTCTTATGATAGATCTTTACTCTTTTGTCTTTTCTATAAATGCCTGACCTTGGGAGGAACAGAAAAAAGTAAGTAAACAGACTTAGTAGAATGTAAAAAGAGGGAGTTGGCAAGTTCCAAAAAACAAACAAACAAACAAACAAAACAAAACAAAAAAGCTCTTAAAATCTATTTTCATTTAAGGAAAATATTGTAAATATTACTACTAAATATTACTGAAATATTACTGAAAAAAAATAAATAAGAAAGTATTTCCCAAAGTTATTTCAAGGAAAGTTTTTTGTTTGTTCATTTTTCCTTTTTTTAACACTTCATCTTCTATTTATTTTTACATACGTTTTACTATATGTATTCACAATCTTACCAATATGTAAACATTTTCCATATTTGCAACAATATAATGAAGCACCATTCTGGCAACATCACTTTTTCAGGCTTGGTATGAAAAATCTTATCACTATATCTTATCTTCAGATTTCATGTTATGTGTAATCCAAAATTGTTGCTTTTTACTCATAATACTCTTGGAAGATTTTGTGAATTCCAACATGTAAAAGCTACTGAAATAGCCTCACATAAACTTGGGTTAGTTAAAATATCTACATTGTGCTTTTTCAAATCAGCTGAGGTGATCGGCTCTAGGGCAGACACGTTCTGCAGCGGAGTGGGGGATCAAGGTGGGCAGGGCTTTTTTTCCAGCATCGAGGCCACTTGAGGCAATCAAGGGAGCCTCCAGGACCCGGCAGACCTTGCAAGGGAGGCTGACAAGGTGCGGGTGGAGCCAACAGCACCCCCTCCCCTGCCGTTCAAAGGCAGCCCCTAGGGAGCTGGATGACCAGGACAGGCAAAGAGGGTGTGGCGCAGCAGTTCGTGCAGGCAGGGTAGGAAGGGAGGGTATCCTCACTGCTCTTTTGCAGCAGTCTTTCCCATCAATACTTGTAACCTGCTCGTGAAGAGCCCAGCCATGGTATCCACCAGCCAGAAAAACATGGCCTCTGCATCTCTTGTGGCCTCTCCAGCCAGTCACCAATGTGGCTACTCAGACAGAGGTCTCGGGGAAACATGCAGCTGTCCAGGTCTTGGGCTGCAGGGTGTGCCCGGGTCTTTTGTCGGTATGCGACAGCAGTGGGTATGCCTGTGGGAGGTGTGCCCAGTTTGAAGAGTTGCTCAGCCAGGTAGTGGAGCTCTGGGAGAAGGCAAGTAGGCTCAGGAGCATCATGGAGTTAGAGAGGGAAATTGACTGGAGGAGATGTGCTCTACCCTCTCTGAGAGATTCATGAGCCTGCCACAGCACAAGTGTCTCCTGCTACACAGAAGACAAAAGTTCCCTCATCCCGCCAGGCAGTAGGAGTCAGTACACCTAGTAGGCACCTAGGCCAAGGGGGGGAATGGAGGAAGGTTCCTGCTCAGGGTGGTAGGTGAGCCCTGTCCCTGCTGACCTCACCTTCCCATCTACCCTTATACAACAGGTATGACTCTCTAGAACATGACAGTCAAAATAACGACACAGGTGAAAGCCCATCCCAGTTGGAGAGGGTGCCTAAAGCAAGGCAACCTACTCCCTGCATTGCTACAACTTCTGTCAAGAAAGAAAGGTTATCGTCATGGGGGACTCCCTTCTGAAAGGGACAGAGGGCCCAATATGTCTACTGGACCCAATCCATAGGGAAGTCTGTTGCCTTCCTGGGGCTCGGGTGAGAGACATTGCTAGGAAAGCCACTTGCCTGGTACGGCCCACCCGTTACTGTTTTTTTCAGGCTGGTAATGATGAAGTAGCAAGTCTGAGAGCAATCGAAAGGGACTTTAGGGCTTTGGGGTGACTAGTTAAAGGTTCAGGGGCACGGGTTGTGTTTGGGGGGATTGATGCTGATAAGCAGACTTGTCATATTAATATGTAGCTTTGGAACTGGTTCAACCAGCAGAACTTTGGGTTTGTTGATCATGGGAAGGTCTATGCGACACCAGGCCTGCTGGCACCAGATGGGATGTGCCTTTCTCAGAGGAGGAAAAGGATTTTTGCTCAGGAGTCAGCAGGGCTGATAGATAAGGCTTTAAACTAGAGTCAAAGGGGGAAAGGGATAAAAACAAGCCCACCGATGATAAGCTAAGGGATGGTATACTAGAATCAGAGGGACTGTGTGCTAGTGAGGTCCTTCGGTCTGCTCTACAAGGTGCTGTGTGTATGGAGGCACATTTGAAGTGCTTCTACACAAATGCACACAGTATGAGGAATAAAATGGATGAGCTAGAATTGTTGGCCCAGTCCCACAGCTACGACATCATCAGCATAAGCGAAACCTGGTGGGATGAGTCCTGTGACTGGGGTGTCACAATAGATGGTTACAGACTCTTCAGGAGGGACAGGCAGGGTAGGCGAGATGGGGGCGTGGCGATGTATGTGATGCAGGGGCTGGACTGTGTGGAACTTCAAGTAGACAGTAGCAAAGTTGAGAGTCTCTGGGTAAGGATTAAGGGACAAACAAATAAAGGGGATGTCATTGTGGGAATCTATTACCGACCACCCGGACAAGATGACAACGCTGATGAATTATTCTTTGTGGAACTAAGAGATGCCTCGCGATCAACTCCCCTTTTCCTTATGGGGGACTTCAACTTGCCAGACATCAACTGGGATCACCACACGGCTGACATGAGCAAGTCCAGGAGTTTCGTAAAGCACCTAGATGATGACTTCTTGGTGCAGGTGCTAAGGGAGCCAACTAGGAAAGGTGCCCTCCTAGATCTGTTGCTGGAGAACTGAGAGGGTCTTGTGGGGGATGTGGCAATTGGCAGCCATCTTAGTCATAGTGACCATGAAGTGGTTGAGTTTAAAATTTTTGGTGATAGAAGTAAAAGTGCCACCAAAACTTCAGCCCTGGATATGGGGAAAGCAGACTTCTGGCTGCTCAGGGAACTAGTTAGCGAGGTCCTCTGGGAAACTGCTTTTGAAGGCATTGGCATCCATCAGTGCTGGTCAGTCTTTAAGCACAGTCTTTACGCACAGCCTCCTAAAAGCACAGCATCAGGCAATTCCAAAATATCAGAAGTCAAGCAGGCAGGGCAGAAGGCTGGTCTGGCTGACCAGGGATCTTCTACTGGAGCTTAGGTAAAAAAATAAAATCTACTGCTGCTGGAAGCAGGGTCAGGCAACATGGAAGGAATACAGGGACACTGTTTGCATTTGTAGGGAGAAAATTCATGTGACCAAAGCTCAATTAGAGTTGAAGCTGGCCATGTCTGTTGGAGACAATAGAAAGGGTTTTTTAGATATGTGAACAGAAAAAGGAGGACCAAAGAAAACCTAGGTCCACTACTTGATGGGGAAGGTCACCTCACAGACAAGGACACAGGCAAAGCAGAGACGTTTAATGCCTTCTTCACCTCTGTCTTCAATACTGACGATGGGCTTCAGGACCCAGGGTGCTCTGAGCTGGAGGACCATGACAGTAGGAACGATAAACGCCCAACTGACCCTGAATGTTTGCGGGATTTGCTGCTCCACCTGGATCCAAACAAGTCCATGGGTCTAGATGGGATTCATCCCAGGGTCCTTAAAGAGCTGGCTGATGTCATTGTGGGACCTCTCTAAATTATTTTTCAATGGTCTTGGAAATCTGGAGAGGTCCCAGTAGACTGGAAGCTGGCAAATGCTGTACCAATGTTCAAGGGCAAGAAAGAAGACCCTGGCAATTTCAGTCCCTGGCCTGTCAGTCTCACATCAGTGATGGGTAAAATTATGGAGAAGGTGATCCTTCAAGTTATTGAAGCGCACCTGGGGGACAATGCAGTCACTGATCTCAGTCAACATGGGTTCACGAGGGGTAGGTCCTGATTAATAAATTTGATTTCCTTTTATGATAAGATCACCCATCTAGTTGATCAAGGGAAACCAGCTGATGTGATCTTTTTGGATTTCAGTAAAGTTTTTTACATGGTTTCCCATATGATCCTATGCGACAAAATGTCCAGCATACAGCTAAACAAAAACATCACACAATGGCTGCGCAATTGACTGATGGGCAGGGCTCAAAGGGTTGTGGTAAATGGGGCCACATCAGGCTGGTGGATGGTCACCAGTGGGGTCCCCCAAGGCTCCATTTTAGGGCCAGTCCTCTTCACTGTTTTTATAAATAGTTTGGATGTAGGACTAGAAGGTGTTTTGAGCAAATTTGTTGATACTAAGCTTGAAGTAGCTGTGGACTCTGTTGAGGGTGGAAATGCCTTGCAGAGAGATCTGGACAGACTGGAGAGCTGGGTGATCACCAACTGCAAGAAGTTTAACAGGAGCAAGTGCTGGGTCCTGCACCTGGGACAGGGCAACCCAGTCTGTCATCACTCAGTCTGTACCTCTGTATACGTACAGACTGAGTGATAAGATGCTGGAGAGCAACCCCATGGAGAAGGATCTGGGGGTTGTGGTTGACAGCAAGTTGAATATGAGCCAGCAGTGTGCCCTGGCAGCCAGGAGGGCCAACCGTATCCTGGGGTGCATCAAGCACAGCATTGCTAGTTGGTCAAGAGAAGTGATTGTCTCACTCTGCACTGGAGCAGCCTCACCTCGAGTACTGTGTGCAGTTCTGGGCACCACATTACAAAAAGGATGAAAAACTGTTGGAGAGTGTCCAGAGAATGGCTACGAAGATGGTGAAGGGCCTAGAGGGGAAGACGTAAGAGGTGCGGCTGAGGTCACCTGGCCTGCTAAGCCTGGAAAAGAGGAGGCTGAGGGGAGACCTCATTGCGGTCTACAGCTTCCTCATGAGGTGGAGTGGAGGGGCAGGCGCCTATGTATTCTCTTTAGTCACCAGTGATAGGACCTGCAGGAATGGTGTCAAGATGAGGCAGGGGAGGTTTAGGCTAGACATCAGGAAGAGGTTTTTCACTGAGAGGGTTGTGGTTTAGGTCAGCTGCCCTAGTGATGTTTCTCTCCTCACTTTTTGCCCACCCCTTAGGAGGGTCAGAGAAAGGCCCAATGCTGTGCCACTGCTTCTCAGCAGTAGACACAACACTGGTGTGATAACACTGCTGTTCCAGCTACAAGTACAGAGTACGGCACTGTATGGGCTGCTGCCAGGAAAGTTAACATTCCAGCCAGACCCAGTACAGTTGTCGCATACTGGAACAGGCTCCCCAGTGAAGCGGTCACTGCACCAAGCCTGCTGGAGTTTAAGAAGCGTTTGGACTGTGCACTTAGTCCCATGGTCTGAAATTTTGGGTAGACCTGTGTGGTGCCAGGAGTTGGACTCAATGATCCTTGTGGGTCCCTTCCAACTCGGGATATTCTATGATTCTATGATTCTGTGGTTCTATGATTCTATGATTCTATGAGCTAAAACTGTTTGAAATTTTGCCTAATTTTCAAGATTAATGATTTTGGAAACTAGTGTTACTGCTATAGAGGTATGATTCTTGTAGTAAGGTTTATTGCAATGTATTTCAAAGTCTTTAGGATTCAAAGTAATCTGGTATCCAAATATTTTTTGAAATGTAGAAATAAACAAACAAACAAAAAAGTTTTAAACTGGAAAATTCTTTGGCATTCAATCTGTCATCACAATTTAATATTCAGCAAAATACTTATTTTTATCAGACAACTGATTTGTTTTGCTGTTATTTACAATGTTTTCTTTTATTCCATCTATATTAAAATAAAAAACTGTGCTGGAAATGTGATCATTTAAAATAAAATTTCTTATTACCTAGATTATGAACCTAACTTTAAAGTCATAGTTACAGATTTCATGATTGCTCACGGACAATGTTAAATACATACATAAAATTCATATTTATTAAAGCAGCATTTTACTCCTTCATTTACCTACCTCACAGAATAAATGTATGTACTTTTATATTTTCTCTTTTGTCCTATTTGTATACTGAACTTAAAAAACAAAAACAAACAAACAAACAAACAAAAAAACCCCGCACTCTTACTTGGTAAATGTTATAAAGTAAGCAGCTGTTTTAATTTTAATTGTTTTTTCCCAGCTTCTTTCCTGAAAGATAGGGTTGTAAATGCATAATGCTAGGAATAGTTTGGAAAAATAAGATGTTATAGTGTAGCTGGGAAACCAGCCCCTAGTAATCTGTATGCTGACTGACTTTTTATTTTGTAATTATATTGAATCCATTCTTAAACCCTTGGTTTTCTGGGCAGTGACATCTTTTGCATAACATACCATCAGTATGCCTTACTAATACATCATTTACATGACAGCTCCAATGGCATGCTGAAGCAACAGCTCATCAGAGTTTCAGCACACTGATGATTTATCACTGTAACATATCATCAGAAAGAGGCACACTAATAATATATGATTAAAAAAAAAACAGAGGAATATTATGCAGAAATGTAACTAGTAAACTTTTAAAGCATCATCACTGATGTAAAAGCATTTATATTCTTGCACAATGTC
This sequence comes from Aythya marila, assembly GCF_965140915.1. NCBI lineage: Eukaryota > Metazoa > Chordata > Aves > Anseriformes > Anatidae > Aythya > Aythya marila. The sequence continues at coordinate 100,608,917 of NC_139043.1, read as the reverse complement.
TCCTGACTATTGTCTCCTACATGCTGTGTCCACTCACCATGAAGCTCTATGCACATACAAGGTTTCAACACTGTAGTACAATATCTTCAGCTTGTGTTGTCATGAGACAAAGGTTTAACTGTGCTCAAGCATCTGATTTAATTCTCATCTCTAATAACTTAACAGTCATAACAGTATGGACTATATGATGGACTAGTAACATGATTCTGAGAAGTGCTCTCAGCAATTATATACCTAAATATGATGCAGTCAAAGTGGACTGTGACATTTACATGTATTATTACTAGTTACAAGGTCAAAGTAAATGGCATAGGAAACATAAAATGAAAACTGGATACACAGACAATGTATTGCTTTAAGATTGTCTGCTAAGTATGTTCTTGTGTTTGGAAAACTTTGCTACAGTATTCAGTTTTTTGGTCTCAATCTTATTAACTTCTTGAGTAACTTCTTGGTAACGCTGCTCCTTTTCTGTAGAATATTTTGAGGTACCCATAAATCAATTCTCAATTCTTATGTATAATTTTTTGAAACATCTCATCCTTTTATATTATATTATTGTATTATTAGTGAGTGATATATAAAAAAAAAAAATCCAATACGTGTAAGAAGTTGGATATTCCCAGCTATCCAGATAAATCATTCTAATTGAAAGAGTCATAAAAATGAATTGTTAAAGATGTTCTCATTAATTTATACACTTTTGTTTTGTTATCTGTTAGAAAACATCAGCAGACCAAGATAGCGATAATTGAAGAAGAATGTATTATAGAAGCATAGAAGCAGACATATGCACTTATGCACATACAGACCCACAGTTCATATAACAGCCAAATCAAAATTATTTGGTACCCAAGAATGGAATCATATTTCATTAGTTAACTGACCCAGAGAAAAATATTTTCTGCATTACTTATGGAGACCATTTAGGAATGCTTATATATCTTCAACATAGTGTACATAACTTGTCTAATAATTTATGCTAATCAATTTATTTAAAGCATTTAAATCTAAATGACCTTTATAAGTCAGATCTTTTTCTGTTTTCACAGATTTTTCTCTACAGAACCTTCCATTATGGGCCATCCTTTGTTTAACTGTTCTGTAATCACTGACGAAAGTAAAACTATTTTGGAGGTACCTGCATGTTATCTACAGTGCTAACTTTAGAATTTAAGACCAAAATGGACAAACCTTATAGTTTCACCTGAACTGCTGATTTGAATTTTTCTGTGCACCAACAAGATTTTTTCTTACAGTTCTAATCTCACTCTGAGATATCACACAGAGAACAATAGAGGAGGTGTAATGTTTTCCTTCTCTAAGGATCTCTACTTACATACATATATAGATTTAAACATTTTTTTTTTTTTTTTTTTTTTTTTTGGGGGGGTAGACTTATTTTTTGCTGTGTCTCTTTCTGAACTAAGTTCTTTCTATTTCTATTCTAAGTCCAGTAGTACTAGTTGGAATAGATAAATTAAGAACAAGACTAAATGAAATGAAATTATTCCACTCCTGTTAGCACTACTATCAAAGAGTTTTTAATTAGAAATGAATTAACTATACACAGGAATAGGAACCTTCTGATGACAAGGACAGAAAAAAGAAAAAAAAAAAAAAAAAAAAAACGAAAAAAAATACCTGCTAGGATAAGGAACAGTAGCATATAATAGTTTTAACACTAATTGATATATTTGCCTAGTTAGTTTCCTGCTATGTCTTTTATGACTTAAATTGCTTTGATGGATCACAATCAAACAACATATTAATCTTTAGCCATATAAATAGATAAAAATAGAAATAAAAAATAGATAAATAGATATAAATATATCTTTTCATATGTCTAAACACAACATATAGTCATATCAATAGATCAGGACCATCTTTTGTTATACATTACTTAATGGTCTCATAGTGCCATTAAGAACAATTTATTTTCTACACACTCAATTAATTTTGATTTTCTAGCTTTTTAGCTCACTCTGTTGTTATCCATGCAGGTTTGGTAATAATTTTAAAACATTTCTTGCCTTATAAAACCTTGTTTACCGTTGAATTCTCTTTGCTTAACAAGTTGTTTGTTCCTTTTACTATAGTTGAGTTCTAAACATACAAGATGCCAGTCTGCTAACTGTGCCAAAATTGAAACTGAATCAGCAAATGAAATTGCTTTGACATCTACAATACTGGAAACATTATGCTTTTCAAATCCAAACTGAAGTCATTTCAAGATTATTTTTAGTTCCATAAATTTGATTTATTAAATTAATGCATATCATATTTCATTTGAGAATGTTATCTCTAGAGATCCCTCCAGTTTTGGGCTCCCCACCACAAGCAAGAAAACAACACAAGACACAGCTTCCTCAGCTGAATGAGCTCAGCTGAGGGATACCAAGACAAGTATATGTCTTGCAAGTAGAGTCTGAGAGAGCTGTAGAAGTTTGGCCTGGAAGAGAGACTGCTCTGGGTAGTCTTTATTACTGTCAGCATCCATGGATACAGACAGGATCAGAACAGACTCTTATTGGAATGTCAAACCATAGGACAAAAAGCAGTGGGTACAAACTGAAACATGGAAAATTTCAATTGCACTAGTATTTATTTATTTATTTACTTACTTATTTACATGAACGTGATCAAATATTCTCACAGGGTGTCCTGGTTTCAGTTAGAACAGAGTTAATTTTCTTCCTAGTATCTGGTAGAATGCTATGTTTTGGCTTAGGATGAGAAGAGTGCTGATAACACCCCAATGTTTTAATTGTTGCAGAGCAGTGCTTATACTAAGCCAAGGACATCTCAGCTTCTTGCTCTGTCCTGCCAACAGGCAGGCTGGGGGTGCAGTAAGAGCTGGGAGGGGACAGACTCAGGACAGGTGACCCAAACTAGCCAAAGGGGTATTCCATACCATCTGACGTCATGCTAAACAATATATAGGGGTGGCTAGCCGGGGGAGGGGCGCCGGACTGCTCGGGGTTAGGCTGGGCATCGGTCAGTGGGTGGTGAGCAATTGCATTGTGCATCACTTGTTTGTACACATTATTAGTAGTAGTACTATTATCATCATTGTATTATTATTATTTTTTTTTTTTTTGTCTTATTAAACTGTCTTTATCTCAACTCACGGGCTTCACTTTCCAATTCTCTCCCCCGTCCCAGAGAGGGAGGTGGGAGGGTGAGCGAACGGCCATGTGGTGTTTAGCTGCCGGCCGGGTTAAACCACGACACAGGGGCCTAGACAGGGTGTGTCTTCAACTCTGGAATTCTTCAGGTCTGACCTGGACACAAATCTGAGTAACCTGTTTGGATTAGACCTGTTTAATCAGGTGACCAGACTAGATAGCTTCTGGAGGTCCTTTCCAACTTGAGTTATTTTAAGATTCTATCATAAATATCTCATTCTCAGACTCCTAATGTGCAAATAAAACAGTACTGGGAATTGTTGTTTGTCTGCACTTCCTTTTTGAATCAACTAACTCTACACAACATATTAGATTGAAGATTAGAAGATTTGTTTCTTGTTTGGTTCTGTGCGTGTAACTTTCAGGAGAGTGAGTATAGCATAGCATTTAAAATTAGCTGAATTAGAAACAGAACAAAACACACATAAGAATAATGACAATAATAATAAAACCTATAGCTTGATGAAAGTAAATTTGTGTCAATTCTTGGGTAACAAAGATTGTGAAGAAGGAATGATATGGCCAACCCGTGCTGCTAGAGGCATATGTGGATAAACAGCAGGGAGGTTGTGCAGCCCATATCCTTACTTACAGGCAGAAGTTAGTTAGAAAGAACTGCTGGAACTAATATTGTTGGGCTCAGTTAAAAATCCAGTTTTGTGCCCAGCCCAGGTTCCTTACCAATGTGTCAGTAAAGAAGGAGGAGGTTCATTTATTTCCCAGATACTTCTAAAACTATCCCTTCTGTTAAGGTACTACAGCTTTTGGTAGAGGGAAAGTTTTAGCATGCAGTTCATACAGACTGGGAAGGGAAGGTTGGTCACACAGAATTTATAGAGAATTAAAATATGGCTAAGTAAGTTTAGTTCATCTTTATATGTTATCATGTGCTATTTGTGTTGTACTATTGCAAATAACTGAAAGGTAAACATAAACCACTAACTTTCAGTTTTAGTAGCGTTTTCCATTTGCGTTGCATTCACTTTGTACTGATAGCATTATTAATCAAGGAGGACAACAGAGGTCTGTTTGTTTGTTCGTTTTAATAGTTACTATTAGTAAAGTCAACATTTGCTAACAGATGCCAGGAAATTATCATAGTTATGGCAATTTTCAATATTCAATATTTCAAAATTCAGGTAATAGCATGAATAAATGGGATAAAACTTAGTAGCTAATACTACTCACTTTTTACAGTGACCACATTGCTTTATTTTTAATGTGATAGACATAAAATTACCAGTCATGTAGCCCTGCAGTAGTTGCTGAATATTATTCAATAAAATGCAGATACTGTTTCTAATATCTGCTTGTTATGTTCATTGCTTACAATACATCCTGCTCAGAGATACAGAAAGATTATGACAGAAGCTACATGTGACATGTTTGTTTTATGCTTAGGAATGCTATAAAAATAAACATGCTGTGTACCAGTTTTCCTTTTTAATTTTGATTCCAGTGTTTGGAAAATTAAGTTTTTAATCAGTTTCTCCCACAAGTGTTTTCCAGGGACTTTATTCAGATATATTTAACAGCATGACAAAATGTAGCTTTAAGAAACATTTGTTGCCAAAAATTAAATTCTGAAATATAATTATAGTTTACCTATTATCTTTCAGTGCACAGTATGACACTGTGCTATGCATGAAGAAATATGAAAGATAAGAGAATATAAAAAGGAATGTCTCCTGTAATGGGATTACAAAATCAAAACAGACTCTTATGTAGATTTACTAATTACTACAAGATTCTCCTAAAGTGGGATGTTGAAGAAAATCAATGATTACATTTTCTAAGTTTCATTACTAAATAGGGAGTGACTGAAAATTTTTAAAACTGTGTTTTAAAAATTATGTCAAGATAGGCTAAGGTAATCTAGGTATTTCAAATAACATCTCAGATACTTTTACTAATGGCATTCATCTTCAAGTCTTTTATTCTTCTATGGCCCTATAGCCATTCATTTTCCATTCCTACACCCTTACAGGTGTCATAGAATCATAGAATCATTAAGGTTGAAAAAGACCTCCAAGATCATCTGCTCCAACCATTCCTTTACTACCAATATCACCCACTAAATGGTGTCCCTAAGCACCAATTCCAAACTTTGGAACACCCCCAGGGACAGTGACTCCACTACTTCCTGGGCTACCCGTTCCAATGCCTGACTACTCTGTCTGAGAAGAAATGTGTCGTAATTTCCAAATGGAACCTCCCCTGGTGAAACTTGAGGCCATTCCTTCTAGTCCTATCTCTGGTTATCTGTGAGAAGAGGCTGACCCCCAACTCCCCGCAACTTGATTTCAGGTAGTTTTAGAGAACAATAAGGTTTCCCCTGAGCCTTCTCTTCTCCAGACTAAACAACCCCAGTTCCCTCAGCTGTTCCTCATAGGACTTGGGTACCAGACCCTTCACCAGTTTTGTTGCCCTTCTCTGGACATGTTCCAGGGCCTCAATTACCTTTTTTTAGTAAGGACCCTAAAACTGAACACTACTCAAGATGAGGCCTCACCAGAGCAGAATACAAGTGGACCATGCATCAGAGGACTGCATTTCACCATTATAATGATACCAGTCAAAACAGAATGATACTTTAGGTTTGCATGCACAGAGCATTAGTTCTGTAAGGGAGAGGGGGGCTGTTGCCTTGGTTCAAAGGTTAAATCTTCTTTTAAGAAGGTGCTAAATTCTATGCTATCCCAATTTGCCAATAATAATTATTGGCATTATTATGATAATAAATTATCGCAATCTGCCAAAACTCACCTACATATCAAATGTCGTCTAAACGACTACTGGTGTTTTGCTCAAGGAAAAGTGTCATTGAAATATTCAGAGTTATATATTTTTACATATATGCATATATATGTTTATATATTTGTATATATTTATAATAAATTTCTGGTTCCAAATAATGTTTAAAAACCATGCTGTTCATAAACAATGAAGCTGTTTCCATTTGTGAAAGGTGAAGACCTATATAAAGCCATTAAATATTTTTTGGATATTTATTTACATTAAGAGTGTTGCCTGTGTGTTACCAACTGTACATCCATAGCTTTCAACACCTAGAAAAGATATTAAAGGACAACCAGCATTCTTTCCCTACAAGAAATAAGAGAGAATGTTTTTTATTTTATATGAGTTATTTTCTATCTGAACAATATTAAGACGCCATCGAGAAAGAATATTACAGTTTCTTCAAGGAAGAAAACAATACCACACTTTAAAAATGAGTACATTTCTAGAGTTACTCACAGAAAAGGAGAGCAGTTATCATGCCTGCATGGAATTTCTTTACAGTGTTTAGAGACTTCATCTGTTTGCCTTTAAAACAATATTTAGGAATTTACTTCTCACCCAGATTTCTCTCCCCTTGTTTCTGTTTCTTGTTTTCATTTACCCTGAAGCATGGTAGCTTCTTTATAGCTAAAGTGGGACATCGGTGAATCAAGTTACATAACATTAAAAATATTTTGGGCTTTTCATTTCTGCACTTTCCTCACCCAGCCAGACTCAACCATGGTGTGGAACCAGTAAGAAATTTTTGTGGATGGAATGAATAATTATTGTTGGAAGTGTTCTCTCACATCTTTTTTAATTCCTAAGATAAATGAAATATTTATATACTATATATAAAATCATATATATATATACATTATATAGAAATATATATTAAATAATAATATTATATATAAGGTAAGAGCTATAAGCAAATGGAAACTGTGACTTTAATGTATTTCTGATATATTTAATGTATTTCTGATATATGTGTGGTTTTTTTTTCAGGTTCTGTGTCCTATGCCAACATGTTTGAGTGTTCAGTAAGATGTGGAAACACTAAATAAGCTAACATTCTATTGTTTTATGGAAGAAAGTTGAAAGAAAGTTTATCAGAGTGCACACAGGTCTTCAGAGGTTTTCTTTTTTTTTTTTTTTTTTTTTTCTCCTTCAATTTGTTTATAGTTTTGATGATTATTTTGTATGGCTGTGTGAAGTCATAATAGAGATAATAATTTAAATAATTCCCATTCAAATTCAATAGTTCTAAATTAAAAAAAAAAAAAAAACATTCTGATGTTTTCAACATTATTTAAAATCTGTTTGTTACATTAATTTTACATTAATTTCATTAGTTTATTTGGAAAAAAAAAGTCTGAAATTGAAAGTTTGACACTAAAAAGAAAATCCATATTTTTACTTCCATCTAAACATTAGTTTATATATATATAGTGTTTTTAAAACAGATTGTTTGTAAAATTTAGGTTTGATCACATGAATAATATCAATGGGAAACAACAACAACAACAAAATCAGTCTAAACTATTTTTACCATTTCCATTATTATTATACCTAGTGATTTGGTTTTGAAAAAAAAAAAAAAAAAAAAAAAAAAAGTTTGGTAGCATACATATTACTACTTTATTGCAAAGTAAACATATTTTTACATAAACCATTAAAATATATTAATGGTTGACAGCAGAGAACACAATCACTAAAATTCTCAAAAATTCTTCAATATTCTTCAACTGTATTAACATTTTAAGATATGAAATATATTTGAAACACTAATAAGAACGTATTTAATTAAAACATCTCAGCTGAGCAGAAGTAACTTCCTTCTAGAGGGTAATATTATCTTGCACCACCATTTCTAGTAGTATATTATATGTAGCATATATTGTTGTAGCATATATATATGCTACATATATGTTACATATATATTATTATACATTATATTATTATACATTACACATATTATACATATTATACATATATATGCATATATGTTGTAGCATATATAATTCCTACATGTTCCTGTTTATTCTGCAATGATCTACCCATGATTGTTTACCTTCTTTTGCAGAATGCAGAGATGTAATTACTTTATCTATTATCTATTTTGAGAATGATTTAGTTATATGAAGAAAGTCACTCTTACCTCATGACGTTGATTATTTACAGACAAGTCTCCTGTTAACAGTAAAATCATATCCTTTAGTAATTTACAAATGTTGAAAGAAGTATGAAATAATTTCTCAGATTTCATTTAAGTTTTCATCCCATCATCTTCAAAACAGAGGATGAATAATACGTTGCAACCCTTTCTATAGGGTAGAGAAGAAATATGGAACTGATGGGCTAGGACAACTGTGTGATGGAGCATTCATTTCAGTAGCCATTGGATAGATGTTCTTCCTTCCTTCTATTACTAAGCTATTCTAAGTGGTCTCATAGTCTCAGTTGTTGGGTACCCTGCAGTAGAGAGGCTAGTTGTCGGGTTTTATGACAACCCTGGTAGCTACAGATGTGGAACTGGAGAGTCAGGCTCCTAGCAAAGTTGCACATCCTCCAAAATATTTCTGCCTCTTAGTGCTGTGACTCTTACATTCCATGCATTTTCCGTTCCCTGTATGTTTGGGCTGTCCATTTCCGGTTCCCTCTAACAAGTGCTTACTCTGTATCTTCTCACTGTTAACAGGAGCATCTGTGAGGGTTCCTGCTCTGAATAGCTAGAAGCCTCCTTGGGGAAAAAAAAAAAAAAAAAAAAAAAAAAAAAAAAAAAAAAGGCTGTGGCACCATAAACACTCAAGGAAGACAACAGGCATGTGGCTACTCAATGAGCAGTGCAGAAGGCAGTCTGGGTACAGGTACTGTGCTGTCTCCTCCCCTGTCTTGACAAAGGGCTTATACTCTGCTGTTTCTCACTTGTTTCCAAGTCATACTGGAAGTGTTTTTAATACAATTAAACTGAAGGAAGAAAGAAGAAATGAAGGGGGAAAGCACCAACTCAAATATTTGAGTTGATTTGTTAAAATAATATTATGTGGTGGTGAGACAATATTGATAAACTTTGTCCTGATATAAATCTATATTTAGTGTCATTTTGTTTGGTTGCATTATAGAGTGTAAGTATTTATTTGAGTTTGAGTGAAGAATTCATTTGAGTTTATGTGCAGTTAGAAAAAAATACTATTATTGTAATTAAAGAACATATCAGGTTTTCTATATTTCTGGTTAATGATCCACTTGCTTTCATATGATACTGCCCTGTGTTTTGTGTCTGGTTATTGATATAAAGATTCTTACTATATATTTCTGCAAAGGAATTTTAGCATAGAAATGTCCTTGAAAAAAGATTTGTGCTAACAAAGCCAGCAGTTTTAATTCTGGAAAAGCATAGCACAGTTTGTGGCATCTCAGGGGGTGATGTTTTCAAACACACAGAATAAAAGTTTCCTATTCTTCATCTATTGCAGTAGAGACTATAGAGGTTTGCTCAAATCCTAATACAGCATTAGGCAGTAATATGGCAGCCTTTGCATATTAACTAAGTTTTATTATTAACTTCTAGTTCATTAAAAAAAAAAAAAAAAAAAAAAAAAAAAAAGGAAAGAAAAAAGTTGCTAATGCCAATGTAGTTGTGTTGGAAAGAAAGGAGCAAATGACTGTGAAATTCTGGAAATAAACTCAAGATTTTTCCTTAATGTTCACATGTTTCAGAGAGTACTCAAGCTCATTAACTTTCTTTTTTTGAACCTAGAATCAAATGGCTTGTGCAGAAAGGGGCACTTAGATGATATAATTTAGATATGTAAAATCTGATAATTTTCTTCCTCACTAGTTCATTTCCACTTAGGGCTCAGTAAAAGTAGAACTGCCTATCAAATATTCATTGTACACTGAACAATTCTATTTTTTGCTGATGCTTAAGCAAAATTGATTGAGCAAGGAAGATAAATATTCCTTTCTTAATGCAATTGGCTTGCTTCACCCTCTCCAAAATAATATCAGGGCTTCCAGATTGAAAGCACCAAATTCATAACGAGAAAGAGATTCTAGTTTCATAATATAGCTAACATAACACCTTCATTACATATGTATATATACATATGTTAGTATTTTAAGTTGATAGTAGTTAATGAGAAGACTCTGAGACTTTCCTTCTAAATTAAATATGCTAGTAATCAGTAATAGCCATTGGGATAGCAGAACAATTTTCTTATGAGACAAAAATCTTTTTTTCTTGAACAAACCTTGTTGCTGCCTTGTCTATGGGAAAAAAAAAATAACATTAGAGCCACATAAGCAGCATCAAATACGATCAACAATGAAATACATTAACGAATATGATTTTCACCCCCATAGAGAAGAACTGCAGATTAATTAGCATCTTATTAAAGATTTTTTTCTCTTTAAATCTGGAAACTGCTTTCCTCTCCTTGTCATCTAATTTGGGGTCCAGATAATGTCAATTGCCTTAAGCCAATGTTGTGAGTTGTGCTGGGCTGCCTGCCTTGAGCATCCACCCTTTTCCCTCAGTATTTTTATGCCTTTAGCTATCCAGTTTGTTCCTTTGATCACTTTGTTCTCTCTTTGCTTTCTGTCCAGTAAGTGTCAGCTTTAGCTGTGTGAACAAATGGGACTTCCTGATGTCTTCTACCCGTGCAAGAGAAGACCCCCCTGCCTGCAGTCCTCTGGAGTGTTTGAATATAATGATATTGATCTGATAACCTTCAATACCAACCATTTAAGATGTTCTTTTTTGCCTGTTATAGAAGAACAGTTTGTATTTATTTCTCTTTTAAATATTTCTCTTTTAAATATTTCTCTTATAAATTTCAACTACCTATGTCTCTACAAAACAAATCTCACAGGGAGTGAATGAATATGCGTAGTTAACAATTCATGTTATAGAAATCAAAAAGGTTATTCCTTAAAGGCTATTACTGACTACTAGCATATTTAAATTAGAAGGAAAGTCTTAGGGAATTTTATGTGAGTGATATTAGATAAGAGGGACATTTAATATAAGGAGAATAATGGAATTACAGGTATGGGTCAAGAATTAAAAAATAAAAATAGAGTAAGATTGACTTTTGATTGGGAATAGGCAATATTTAGTGGACTCATTCTCTATATTTTAAAGTGACACTAATAAGGAACAACAGTTTTTGTTCCTGAATTTGCATTCAGAAATGATCTACTACAAAAATATTAACTGCTGAGTTTAATTTGCAGTGTAAAATAAAATTTGAAGCATACAATTTCTGAATGTTCCACCCAGTATAATAGATTTATTTAACTCATTCCAGACACATTGCTAGAACTTGCAATAGACACAAACTGATGTGTTGCACTACATTCAATAATCCCCATTATTGAATGTAGCTTAAATGAAATAATGAATAAAAATGCCTATGATTTTTAAGACTGTACATACATAGCAAGGTTTTCAGAAAATGAATTAGCATGAAGAACAATTATAATTTTTAAAATGTCATGAAATATACAAATGCTGATTTCCTCAGTGAGATTTGAAATATACTCCCAACGTCATGAAAGTGAAGACAGAAAATTAAGTTATTTTAAATGAAATTGGTTTTAACATGGAAAATTATTCATATTTACCATATTATTGGGAAGTCTGAACCTCTTTGTAGAAGGAGAATGACATTTAACAAAATTTGAAAGATGGGATTAGCAGAGACAGTTCATATTTGACAATGCAGGGTTTAAGAAAAGGGAGTTTTCATTTAAAACATACCTTCAAAAGCAGACAGAATTATGGTGCTGGACTATACTTAAATAACATACTAGTTTTGCTTATAAAATAGATGCAAGAAATGTAGGAAAATGATCTTTCAGAGTTAATGATGGTAACAACTTTTTGTTTATTTTTAGCTATTTACTCCTAATATGTAAAAATTATCATTCATCCTACAAATAAGTGTATTTATAAATATACTTATTTGTAGGATGAAGCCACCAAAAAAAAATCTTGCATCAGTATTCTTACTTTGTAAACACTAAAGACTTTGTAAACAATACTAAAATATAAATAGACATTTAAATAGAGGTCATTGTCCTTCATTTTTCTAAACAAAGCTTTGAAATACTCAAAAAAATTAGATATGCAGCTACTCAGAGAGCACAGAATCACAGTATCATGGAATTGAAGGGGTTGGTAGGGACCTTGAAAGATCATCGGGTCCAAGCCCCCTGCCAAAGCAGATTGATATAATACTGGTAATACTCTAATGTCTACATCTCAGATTCCTTTCCCTCTTGTATTCAATTTATTTAATTGAATTTTTGAAATTTGAAGAAATTCTATTTATTCAAAAGTAAACTATGCTAACAGTAGAAAATGATAAATCAAATCCATCTCTTCTATGCCAGCCCCAGGCTACCAAGTTTCAAATTGCACTCTTATTTCTATTCTCTAATAGAAGAGCTAACAAAAATTCCAGCCAAAGATCAGCTCTGAAATGTGGAATTGTGAATTTGAAATATATATCTTGAATTGTCTCCTGCATGGAGCAGCCTTATATCTCCTATTTTATTGCCTGTGATAAAGGATAGATTTAGTATTTTATTTTATTTTATTTTATTTTATTTTATTTTATTTTATTTTATTTTATTTTATTTTATTTTATTTTATTTTATTTTATTTTATTAGCAATGGGAAGATAGCATTATATAATACCTTCTAACACTCTCAGTGACTAACATGATCAATTAGATGAACCATGGCAGAACTGATAAATACTCCTGGGAAATGGAAACAGTTGAAAAACAACAATGAGAATTTTGTAATTGCATAAAATTTTGAATGGAAAAAAAATGACATGATTTCATACATCTCCTTTTCTTGATATTTCTTTGATAATTCTTCTATTTACCAATGTTTCTTTCACCCCTTCCACCCTTTTTCAGCTATTCCATCTTTATTTTAGACACTTTCTCCTTTGTTACCATTCCTTTTCCCTTTCCTGTTTCCTTCCCTTCTCTCATGTATTTCTCTCATGTGTACTTTTCTTTTGAAATGTTACACTGCCTATTTTATTCTTCAGCTTTATCCTGTTCTTGTTTACTCTGTCCTTTCTACTTGTCCCTTCAGTGAGAAAAAATTACATTAAAACAAATGCTGATCATATTAATATTTGTCTAACTGGATTTGAACTGTGACCCTTCTCTCTATTTTCATTTGTTAAATAAAACCCATGATACCACATTTTGCAAGTCCTATGCATAACCTTGCAGAATATGGGTCTGCATTATTAATGACTTTTTGAGCAAAATAAGTATGTGTTCATGTAGATTACTTGCTAATTATGCTTGAAGCTAGCAAAGTAACTTAAAAAAATCTCATGAACTGCTTTTAGATTTTTTTTTTTTTTTTTTACAATAAAAATTCCTAAAGCTTTATTTTCAAGACAGCACAAGGACACTGAAAGTTCAAAAAAACTTGTTTATATAAGATAAGGAGACAAACAGAACAGTGATTATATATATTTTTAAGGCATTAGAATGATGAATAAGACTCATAATACTTTAATATTATAACAAGTTTTAATTTGGAACCAGAATGAAAAATATTAACTTATCCTATATAATCAACAGTTGTACTACTGGAAAAAAAAAACAAACTAATTAACAAACAAACAAAGAAACTTTTTGGCTATGGTTTTGACTTTGCCAGTGCTTCAGTGACAGAACTTTCTTAAGGTGCCCTCCCCCAATAATTCCCAGCTATTCTTTCTTGTCTCATAAACTATTGTGTCCCTTCCTAGAAGACTCTAAGCTCTGCAGAAAACATTTATGAACTGTTGGAAATAAAAAGTAAGTAGCTCAGATTGATTATAAGGGGACTTCTGACAGAAATCTTCAGATGAAAAACTGAATATGTGCTAGGGAAAACAAAACAAAACAAAAACAAAAACAAAAACAACCTTCCATATATATATACACAAAAAAAATAAAAATAAATTGAAGCCACAGAAAGACTTGAAGCACGGTTTAGAATCATAGAGTCATAGAATGATTTGGGTTGGAAGGGACCTTAAAGATCATCTAATTCCATCTACTCCCCATGCCATAGGTAGAAACACCTTCCACTGTACCAGGTTGCTCAAAGCCCCATCCCACCTGGCCTTGAACTCTTCCATGGAAGGGGCATCCACAGCTTCTCTGGACAATCTGTTTGAGTGTCTCACCACAGTACTCCAGGTGAGGTCTCACGAGAGCAAAGTAGAGGAGTAGAATCATCACCCTTGACCTGCTGACCTTACTTCTTCTGATGCAGCCAAGGATAGCTTTCTGGGCTGCACATTGCCAGTTCATGTTGAGCTTCTTGTCAATCAAAACCCCTAAGCCCTCATCAGAGCTGCTCTTGCACTTGGCCTTGCTCAATTTCATGAGGTTCACACAGGCCCGCCTCTCAAACCTGTCAAGGTCCCTCTGGAAGGCATCCCTTCCCTCCAGCATGTTGACCACACCACACAGCTTGGTATCATCAGCAAATTTCCTAAGGATGCACTTGATCCCACTGTTCGTGTCACCAACAAGATGTTAAATGGTACTGTTCCTGATACCAGCTCCTGAGGAACACCACTGTTCTGTGCTTGGACATTATAGTCTGTTGATCACAACACTTTGAGTATGACCATCCAGCCAATACCTTGCTCACCAAGTAGTCCATTTATCAAACCCATACCTCTCCAATGTGGAGAGAAGCATGTCATGGGCAACAGCATGAAATGTTTCCATAAGTCCAAGTAGATGTTGTCAGTTGCTCTTCCCCTTTCCATCAATGCTCTAAGTCGTAGAAGGCTACCAGATTTGTCAGGCACAATATGCACTCAGTGAAGGCTGTCTGTCACCAATCACCTCCTTATTTTCCATGTGCCTTAGCACAGTTTCCCAGAGGATCTGTTCCATGATCTAGCCAGCCACAGAGTTGAGACTGGCCTGTAGTTCTCTGGGTCTTGTTTTTTCCCCTTTTAAAAATGGGGTTATGTTTCCCCTCTTCCAGTTAGTTGAGAATTCACTGGATTGACATGATTTCTCTATTGCAAGAGATAGTGACTTAGCAACTTCATCTACCAGTTTCCTCAGGACCTGCAGATGTACCTCATCAGGTCCAATGGACTTGTGCAACTTTAGGTGCCTTAGCTGGGCTCAAACCTGATCTACAGTTCATCATTCTTCCAGTCCCAGTCCCAGTCCCAGTTTGTTTTCTCAGACTTGGGCTGTGTGGCTAGAGCTCTTGTTGGTGAAGACTGAGGTATAAAAGTCACTGAGTACCTCAGCCTTCTCCATATCCCAAGTAACCAGGTCTCCCATTTCCTTCTGGAGAAGGCCCATTAGTATTTAATGATCATTTAGTAGTAATCAAAATTAACTTTTTATTGTGTCATCCTAAATATTTAATTCTGACCTTACTGAGAAAAACTACGTAAGAACAATCAGGTTCATCTTTTTTTTTACAGATTTTCATTTGCTTCTCACTGAGGAACAGCAAAAGGACTCCAACAAGTCCTTTATTTGCTGTGGGAGCTACTGTTTGTCTAACTCATCATCCAAACCTAATTTTATAAGCATGTCATAAAGGCTTGTAAAGGAAATCTCTTTAAAACGACAATTCAGAAAACATTGATGCTATTTTCTGAAATAAGTAAGCATCTTTAAAGTAACACTTTCTTTTTTTTCCCTAAAAATAAATAAATAAATAAAACATGTCACTGACACAATAGTATGTATTTCAATATATTTCAATGTATTAAAAGGCAAAGATGTCTATTAATGTGTTCCTACCTCCTCCCTCTTTTCCCAATGGAAAACTTATCTAGTCAGGTTGCAAAATCAGGCAGGTATCATATATAACTATACATGTATAACTATTGTCTTAGCTATACATTTATTTCAACGTTTCCACAATTTATACTTCAGAAGAGAATTTTTGCTGAACAACAGTATTAAAAAAGCCCAAACCTTTCCATGCTTTTAATGGTATTTCAAATAGTTTTCCAGACAATCTTTATTGTTATTTTATACGTGACTTTCATGTAATCATTTTCTTGTTTCATCTCGTCTTATGCATGTGTACTCCTCTGATAACAGTCAGTGCCCTGCCCAGTCTCCTATGACCACACACAAGCTAAACCCAAATCTAATACAAGGAGACTTATCTAGGAGGTGGTATATATCTAATATATATTATTAATATATATATTAGACATCACTGCCAGCAATATATTATTTTTGTAATTAAGTAGTTGTTTTTCTGGTATCAGTTTAAAATGAGAAAAAATTTACTGCAATGCATTATTTACACAGACTTTGATGCTTTTGATCTGATCTGAAAATGCTTAAAACCCAATAGGTTAAATTGTCAGGTGCAGGTTACTGTGGTTCAGCTAGCAAACACAGAATGATCCCCCACCCCCGCTGCCCGAAACAGCAGAGATTGAGGTCAAAGACCCCAATTTCTTCATTGAGACTTCTCTGTCACCATTTAAACATCATATTTTAACCTCTGAGTTTAAAGCATGAAGTAAAAATTACAAGCATGACCCTCCCTTAGCTGGGGTGTGTGTGGAAGGGAACAAAAGATTTTTGTTGAACTAAGGTTTTATAATTTCTGTAAATATACAAGAGAGAAAGAAATGTCACCAAATAGTAATTGAGGTGAAATTTGAAGTCATGTCCTAATTACAGCTTTGCAATCCTCATATATTGGCCCAAAAGAGCTAGAAGAAAGCTGTTTATTTCAAAAAGTCTGCAACTTCTTAATACTGGAGTCTGGCATATGTCCTTCAGCTTCCATTCTGTCACCCCATAGAAGGAATCTAAGGATAAAGAAAAAATAAATTTAAGTCTTAATACAACTAAGAAGGAGGATCTTTATCAAGGGAAAGGAAATAACAACACTAGCAGAGAGAAATTTGACAATTCTCCAAATCAGAGAATCACCTTTACTCACTTTTCATGAAACCCGAAAATTATGCACACAGGAAACATAAATCCATCTTCAGCCTGACTGGACAGATATGGGCCTGTAATAAAGCTAATTGCTGTGATGTTTATATATTACATGACAAGTCTGCTATTGCAACCTCCAGGTCTGCTAGGCAGGCTAAAGGAATGAGCAACAGGGACCTCATAACGTTCAAGAAGCACAGAGTTCTTCCCTGGGGTCAAATTCTGTAGCAGGGAAGGAACAGCCCCCTGCTACAATACAGGCTGGGGAAAGATTAGCTGGGAAGAAGCTCGACAGGAAAGGACCTAGATGTTTTGGTAAATGACAAGTATCTGGTTTTGGGTTACTAATGCAATAATAGTATTGTTAAACTGACATGAGATTAGCAGAGGACCCCAGGACAGTGCAGGACTTGAACACTTGCCCTGTGTGAAGAGGCTGAGGGCTGGTTCACTCTGAAGCAGGGATGTCTTTAGAGGCACCTAACAGCAGTCCCCCAGGGCCTGCAGTGGGGTTATTGAGGAGATGGAACCAAGCTCTTCACAGCTGTGCATGGTGGGAGGAAAAGGGACAATGGGCATACACTGAGACAAGAGTTGTTCAGGCTGGATATAAAGGAAAACCTTTTTCTCCCTGAGGACAGTGTTGCCCAGAGGGGCTGTGAGGTCTCTGTCCTTGGAGGCTTTCAAGACCTAGCCTTGAGCAAACAGGTCTGACCTCAAAGTTGGCCATGTTGTGAGAAGGAGGTTGGACTGAAGACTTCTTGAACTTCCTTCTCACCCGAGTCATCCTTTGAACATAACTGAAAGATACAAAAAATTTAAGTCATGACTTCTTTTTCAGGGCACAAGCATAAGAGCGAACAGAATTATACTCTTCTTCTCCCTAAGAAGCTTCTAATATGAACTTTTGCTACTCACGTTGTTCTTGCTCATTTAATTCCTATTATTTAAATGGGATTAAACCAGCATTTCTCTGCCTAACAGGTGTTATCTAGACAAATGTTCACTTACAAGCCTGCGAATATAGTAATGAAGCTCCAAATATGACAACAAGCACTAATTTTATACATGGTTGTGAGGCCATAACTTGAGTTCCGCTTCGTGTGCTTTGAGCTTTGAGCTTTGTTAGCTATTACTTTTAGGCACTAGAAGCCATATTGACACTAGATTTTAATTAGTCAAAACCTAAGTGTAATTTATCAAATATTTAAGTCACAAAGCATCTTCATTTTCTCATTTGAAAAATAAATATATATATTAATAATTATCTTGTGTGAACAACATGGGGGGGAGAGGGGGGATGGGGTATTAAGGACTACACCAAGTGTACTGTGGATTAATGTAAGAAAATACTGAAACGTACACTATCTAATGGATCTTTTCTAGCTGTAATATCTCTGTTAAATAAGCTAGCAAAAGACAATCTAATTGAATCAGGAACTTCAGATGGTTTAACAAAAAGCTGTGACTTCTTCAAATTAGTTTTCTTCTTGGTTACATCAGTTCTGACACCAGTTAAATAGGGAAAAATAATAAAACATAATGAATGGTCATTTAATTACCTGGGAAAGTGTCAGATAACATGCAAATAGAGACCTTCTGTACTTGAGAGGGAGGATTTTAAGATAAAGATATCAAGGTTTCACAAGCACCATTGTTTTACTTTAGATGAGCAGTTGTTCCCATTAGAAAACATACATGCCCTTTAGAGAGCTCAAGATAAGTGAAATCTTACTTACTGATGAAAAAAAAAAAAAAAAAAAGTGAATTGCAAAGAAAAAAAAATGTTATCTTGTTAACGTTGTTGTATTTGATAAGCCTTAGAGTAATGCTGGAAGAACCAAACCAATGTTCCAGTCCAGTGAAGTCCTTATGTTCCTTGAAGACAAAAGCATTACTTGTATTACTTTAAAAAAGTCTTCTTTACATTGGATCGTGCTACCTTTGTACACCTTTTTTTTATTGTGCTACAACAAATGAATTAGTTCTAAAAATAGTTTAGCATTGCCTTCAAAAAAAAGCCTATAGAATCACAGCTTGGTAAGTTTTGCCCATCTCATCTTATTTGAAGCATCTGAAATGTGTCATTCATTTAGATTTTGTGCAAAGAGGTATGTTCTTTCCAAACACATTGATTGCTTGACTCGTCCTGCATTCAAAGACTGAGTAAATGAAGAATACTGCTTAAATTGCCTGAACATTCTCCCATTGCAGTACTGAGAAGTTAACTTTTCTCTCTTTTTATAATTTCACCGTATAGCAATACAGACAAAACATGACCTGACTAAAATTAATCTTTTATCTTCTCTACCTATTGGACTGTTGCACTTATATCATCCAACAATATACTTTCGGTGCATTACTCTTATACTGTTGTCATCAGATATAAGAGTTCAATTAAATGGTCTAGCTGGCATGCTCATCATTTGAGAAGTGGGTACAGTCCCCACATTAGTCCTAACCCAGAGAACTGTCACAAGGGACCCCTACAACAACAGAATAAAAGACAGAGTCATACTGCTTCACACTGCAATATGATAACTGGGAAGACCACAGACTGAAAAGCATGGCTCCTTGTAACTCAACGCTTGACACAAGAATGGCACACACACCACACACAGAGTGAGCTTTTTTTTTTTTTTCCCTCTCTGTTTTATTTGTAATTTCATAACTTTTTTTTTTTTTTATATATATATATATACAATTTCATAACTTATTTTTCTTTCTGCCAATTTTCAAGCCACTTATTGTATTATTTGCCTCCATAGAAATGTTTATCATTATCCCAGAATGTACAATATATTAAGAATGTAAAGTGTTCTCTTTGGTCACTGTAAAGTTTACTCATACACATGGAATACATGGTATAATAAACACACAGAAAAGAAATATATATATATATGACATGTTATAACTCCAAGAAACTAGTGGGATTTGAAGTACTGGTCATCTGTTTCTTTAAGAACAGGTATATACAAAACAATGCCTTTTTGTTGTTGTTGGGTTTGTTTTGTTTTGTTTCCTCCCATAGCAATTGAGTAGCTCTATATTTAACAATGGTGGAACATTGCAGTCCAGTTCCCAAAATATAAGGGCTAAACACTGATATAAATTCAGAAATAAATTGTTGTAGAAGATCAGGAAAACTTCTTTGACAACAATGATTTCCAATTTCTATTGAAAGTCAGGTCTTGGTATAAAATCTTTCCTATGAAAGATTTCATCTTTCCTATGATTTCATCTTTCCTATGAAAACACCATAGCCTATTTCACAAAGCACCAATTTCAGAAATTCTATGCATTGCTATGATGTGGATTTAAGTGAATGACAATGGGTTAAAATAATCAACAGTACAGAATTTGAATGAAATTTATATAAAAAGCCCTGTGTAATGTTTGTAAGATGTTAACTATAAACTGTCACAAACAGACAGAATGTTAGGAGAAAGGAAACAAAATTCTTACATATTTCTCTATGTTTTAACTAATTTCTAAGAGTAATTAAAGAAAACAAAACACTTTATTTCAAATGCTCTCTAAATCTATGAATCTCTAAATCTATGAATCTGGAATCAAATAGTTAGCTTAAAGCTGCTCCAAAGGAAAGAGCAAGGAGGAATACTAATATCTAGGAGAGAGGCACATGCAGTAAAAAAAAAAAAAAAAAAGTAAGCTCTGAAGACAGCTATCAAAAATACCAATGGCATATGAAATATGGAAACAGCTGGAAATTAATCAGTGAGAATAAATCAAATGAAACCAGAAAATCCAGGAGACCATACCTATGAAAATCAGTGCTGCAGGCAAAAAGGGAAACTAAAGAGGGAAGAAATGCTGGCATGACATAACAACTAATAAGAGCTATCATATACCTAGCGAAGGGAGGTGTGCTTTTACTGATTGAAGGGAACTACTGTGTAGTGAAAATGTAATTAATCGTGGAGACCAAAACAGAAATAGCAATGCATTTTAAAAGATATCAACTAATGGAAGTACTTTAATATCAGTATTTCTTTGAAGTATATTCTAAATATGTATTAACACACATAGAACACTGATATACAGTTGCAAGAACATGTCCTCGTACATCCTGTGAATGAGGTGTAATGAAAAATAGACAAAAGGAGTAGTTCTGAGACTCTATCAATCTATCAAAGTAACGTATTCTATGCACCCCCCAGTGAGCATCCTAAGCCCAGAAAATTCATCTCTCAGGTCCAAACAAACTTCTCTGTGTCTGTGACCCTAGTTATATAATAAATAAAGGGCAGATATGGGCAGATAAAGGATCACTACATATGTATTAGGTATTACCTAATTCTTCAAGTTACATGATATAGCTTATATCAGGATTTCTTTGTATGGCTTTCTATATCCCATATATTAAAAAAATATACTTAGCTGAAACTCTATTTGGAGAGCGTATCTTGGTCTGAAATATCTGAGATGACTGCAGATTTAAAACATCAAATATAGTTTGTGTAAATCTGTATGATCCTGAATTTGCAAAGCGCTGAATTGTCCCGAATGACATCCAAATATATCCTAAAATCAGAAAAAGCAGAGAATACCTAGACAGATTTATTTGCATTAAAATACACACACTTATATATGGTGGAAATATATATGTATATATATGTGTGTATATATGTATTATATTATATATATATATATATTTATATACATATATTATATTATAAATCAAATATATATATTTATAAATAAATAAATAAATAAATAAATATAGGGTGGATATTTAATAGAAAATGAA
The DNA here is from genome assembly GCF_965140915.1 of Aythya marila. Classification (NCBI taxonomy): domain Eukaryota; kingdom Metazoa; phylum Chordata; class Aves; order Anseriformes; family Anatidae; genus Aythya; species Aythya marila. The sequence goes on along the minus strand of NC_139043.1, from coordinate 100,587,191 downwards.
AGCTTTAAGCACCATTTAGGCCATGTCCATTCAATTATATGAACAAGATTCTGCATAACATATCATCTGCATGGAACGAAGAAATTGTCCATTCTAAAGCACACCACAAGCTAGAATGTCATTAAAAGGAAATATAGAGATATTTAATATAATTTTCACTAAATACTGACCAAATATGTATATATTATTTTTTTCCTTTAAACATTTTAAATTGAACATTTTAAATGGAATTGAAATTAAACTTACCTAAAGTCATGCATAATTTATTATTCTACAAATGAACTGAGTATAACTTTGCCTGCATATTTAGCTTGCATTTTACAAGAGTGTGGTTGTGCAGCCCCTCCCTCACCAAGCCAATCCACAATCTTAGGATAAACTAACATTATATTAACTTAGTTACATTATATAAACTTAGTTACAAGAGATGAGGAAAAGGCGGAGGTGCTCAATGCCTTCTTTGCCTCAGTCTTTAGTGGCAATACCGGATGTTCTCTGGATACTCAGTACCCTGAGCTGGTGGAAGGGGATGGGGAGCAGGATGTGGCCCTCATTATCCATGAAGAACTGGTTGGTGACCTGCTACGGCACTTAGATGTGAACAAGTCGATGGGGCCGGATGGGATCCACCCAAGGGTACTGAGGGAACTGGCAGAGGAGCTGGGCAAGCCACTATCCATCATTTATCAGCAGTCCTGGCTATCGGGGGAGGTCCCAATCGACTGGCGGCTAGCAAACGTGACGCCCATCTACAAGAAGGGCCGGAGGGCAGACCCGGGAAACTACAGGCCTGTCAGTTTGACCTCAGTGCCAGGAAAGCTCATGGAGCAGATCCTTCTGAGAGTCATCACGCAGCACTTGCAGGGGAAGCAGGCGATCAGGCCCAGTCAGCATGGCTTTATGAAAGGCAGGTCATGCCTGACGAACCGGATCTCCTTCTATGACAAAGTGACGCACTGGGTGGACGAGGGAAAGGCTGTGGATGTGGTCTACCTTGACTTCAGCAAGGCTTTTGACACCGTCTCCCACAGCATTCTCCTCAAGAAACTGGCTGCTCTTGGCTTGGACTGGCGCACGCTTCGTTGGGTTAGAAACTGGCTGGATAGCCGGGCCCAAAGAGTCGTGGTGAATGGAGCCAAGTCTAGTTGGAGGCCAGTCACTAGTGGCGTCCCCCAGGGCTCGGTGCTGGGGCCGGTCCTCTTTAATATCTTCATCGATGATCTGGACGAGGGCATTGAGTTGCACCCTCAGTAAGTTCGCAGATGACACCAAGTTAGGTGCGTGTGTCGATCTGCTTGAGGGTAGGAAAGCTCTGCAGGAGGATCTGGATAGGCTGCACCGATGGGCTGAGGTCAACTGCATGAAGTTTAACAAGGCCAAGTGCTGGGTCCTGCACCTGGGGCGCAATAACCCCAAGCAGAGCTACAGACTGGGAGAGGAATGGTTGGAGAGCTGCCAGGCAGAGAAGGACCTGGGAGTGATGGTGGATAGTCGGCTGAATATGAGCCAGCAGTGTGCTCAGGTGGCCAAGAAGGCCAATGGCATCCTGGCTTGTATCAGGAACAGTGTGACCAGCAGGGCTAGGGAGGTGATCGTCCCCCTGTACTCAGCTCTGGTGAGGCCGCACCTCGAGTACTGTGTTCAGTTTTGGGCCCCTCGCTACAAGAAGGACATGGAGATGCTTGAGCGGGTGCAGAGAAGGGCGATGAAGCTGGTGAGGGGCCTGGAGAACAAGTCCTATGAGGAGTGGCTGAGGGAGCTGGGCTTGTTCAGCCTGGAGAAGAGGAGGCTCAGGGGCAACCTTATCGCTCTCTACAGGTACCTCAAGGGAGGCTGTAGCGAGGTGGGGGTTGGTCTGTTCTCCCACGTGCCTGGTGACAGGACGAGGGGGAATGGGCTTAAGTTGAGCCAGGGGAGTTTTAGGTTAGATGTTAGGAAGAACTTCTTCACTGAAAGGGTTGTGAGGCACTGGAACAGGCTGCCCAGGGAAGTGGTGGAGTCACCATCCCTGGAAGTCTTCAAAAGACGTTTAGATGTAGAGCTTAGGGAAATGGTTTAGTGGGGACTGTTGGCGTTAGGTCAGAGGTTGGACTCGATGATCTTGAGGTCTCTTCCAACCTAGAAAATTCTGTGATTCTGTGATATTCTTGTTATTGTTACAAGTGCAGTGAATTGAGATGATTAGGCACTTCCTAACTGTAGCTGGAACTTTTGCTACCCAAACTGTAATTCTACCCAGAAGGTACCAGAACTGTACAACCTGCAAGGTACTAGAATTGTACAGATGGTAAACATCAGAATTATCCAACCTGAATTGTGGCCAGGATGGAAAAATACAGAGTAAAGCTAGTCATCTTGTGATGCTATAAATATTGCCGCTTTGAGCAGTATTCAGTGAAGAGCTTCTTTGAGCTTTTCACAGCGAGCTATGACCTAGGATCTCCCTCTGAGGTGGGATGCCTCTCAGGGCAAGACTTCCTGAGATACAATTGTCTGCTTTTTATGCTGATGTATAGGAGGGTAATTCCCCAAAAAAGGAAAAGTTCTTGAGCATGCAACTGAGTTTAGAGATCCCCAATACCACTTTTGTACATAAATATCTAACATCCTGCTGCACAGAAGTTGCTAATACCTTACCGTAAGTCTTGTGAATGAACCTTGCCATTTACGAATCTTTAACTAAATCACTGCCTTGATTGTAGCAAACAATATTGAATCATTAGATCAGGTAATGATTAAATGATGATCAAGTGATGCCAAAAAAACAAACAAACAAACAAACAAACAAACAAACCAAAAAAAAACAAACAAAAAACCCATCCACACACAAAAAAAAAATGTGCAATTATTCTGTCAATAACCATAAATGAAATAATAAATCTTAAATTGCTGATATATCAGACCTGTGTAAAAATTTAATCTGCAAGACCATAACAGTAGGCTTCTACCATTAAATTCTAAGGAAGAAAATGAAGAAAATCTCCACTGGATTTCCCTAAGAAAGCATATTCCGCATATTCTTATGCGGAATATGGCATGTTTTCACTTTTGAAAGAAAAGTCAGGCCCAAATCTCATAGCTTTCCTGTTTACTTACTTTGTACATTCCAGGTCAGCTACATGGCAGACCTGCCTACAGAGACACATTGCTTTTAGATTGTTTTACCTAACCAGCATAAAATGTCACATCTCCAGGGAATGAGCCACACCATACACTACCTGATTTAAACTAGCTGTATATCCATGCTATGCCTACTTCTGTCTGGCAAACAGCAAAATAAGCTATACTTTGTTGAAGGATATGTAGAATTAATCCAATTTACACATCCAATTTCAGTATGTTAAAAATTGATTTATTTTAATGTATACCTCTGCCTGGAAATCATGGGAGAGGCACACTGTAAAAATATTATAAAGTTCATCTACTCATCAACTATATCAAATTTTAGATTGTTAAAAGGAAACTTCAGGTTTGGTATGAAATTATTAATTAATAAAATGTAAGCTAAAAATAAGAGAGAGAATACAGTGTGAATAAATTGAAAATATTAATGAGCCAATGTAATGAGATGCATTTATTTTTAATGTTAAGTAAAAATATGAATACTTTATGTGTTCTTTTTCAGGTTTTCTTGAGGCAGTGGCTCTGTACTTATGTAAATTACAATGAAAACATAATTTTCCTGGTCCTGTAGCAATATATATGACTACAAATCTCTGTACTTCATACTGTAAATAATACTTAAATTAAGAATTTATCTTCATAAATTTTTCTTGAAAATAGAACTTTCCTAAAGTATGTCAAGTATTTTAATGCTCATTAATACATAATGAAATATTGTGTAATTAGTAATGCAGCAGAAGCTTTCTGAGACTGACGAAATATTAGTTGTGACCATATATACATTTTCAAGATGTGCATTCACTTATAGCTGTTCTGTAAGCTCTAATGGAAGAGGCAGGGCATTGTCTCACTGAAGGATGTAAATGTGGAGTGAATGTGGAACTTCAAGAATGAAATTGTGCTTTTTGAGTTCCCATTTACAGTTTTGTCTCTCCTTGTTGCATGTGAAAAGACATGTAGAATTTCTGAAGAAATGTACTTCTCTTTATCCTGTTAATGGAAATCCAAGCAGAGAGTGTTTCTTACCTTGATCTTTCCCTTTCTGTCACTTCACAATGATAATGCCACAAAGTTAATCCTTCAGCTAATTTTGCTTTGTAATGTGGTATTTCACCAGAACTCCAAAGCTGAATTCAAAGAGTAAATCTTTATTTTATAAAAGCCAACTGTCTTCTCAGCCTGGCATATTTTAATGTCCCTTCTCTTAAACTTTTGTGGAACGGACGTGTTTAATTTTTTGGAAGTCCTGAACTTCATATGCAATGAACAACATTTAAGAAGTGATTAAAGTGCCAAAAAGTATGTGTACCAAACCATCTTAGAAGCATTTTAGAAGGATCTGGCACTCCAGTGTAATGTTTCCTGCTGACCCAGTGTCATTTACATCAGTTCCAATGAATATCTCCAGTATGGTGATAAATCTATTGTTTAGGAAATCTTTTCTCACCTTCTTCTCTTCAGTGCAACTTTCATCTCTCTGTAGTGGGTTTACGTGGCAAGGTTTTGGTAGCAGGGAGCCATAGGGGTGGTTTCTGTGAGAAAGATCTAGAAGCTGCCCCATGTTTGGGAAGGGCCCCATTGTTTTCCAGATCTGAGCCAATAAGTGATGTTGTTTTGCGCCTCTGTGAGAACATATTTAAGACAGGGAAAAAAACGCTGCACCAAACAGCAGCCGGGAGAGTGAAGGGAGTGAGAAAACAGCCTTGCAGGTGCCAAGGTCAGTGTAGAAGGAGGGAGAGAGGTGCTCCAGGCACCGGAGCAGAAGTCCCCTGCAGCCTGTGGTGAGGACCGTGGTGAAGCAGGATGTCCCCCTGCAGCCCATGGAGTACCACGGTGGAGCAGGGTTCCACGCTGCAGCCCGTGGAGGAGACCACGGTGGAGCTGGTGGCCCTGCACCGACGGAGGCTGCCGCCTGTGGAAGACCCCTGCCAGAGCAGATTCCGGTCCGGACCTGTAGCCCGTGGAGAGGAGCCCACGCAGGAGCAGGTGACCTGGCAGGAGCTGCTGCCCGTAGGGGAGCCAGGCTGGAGCAGTTTTCTCCTGAGGGATGGACCCCGTGGTACGGACCCATATCTGGAGCAGTTCTGGAAGAGCTGCTGCCTGTGGGAAGCCCACGCTGGATCAGTTCATCAAGGACTGCATCCCGTGGGTGGGACCCCACAGCACAGGGGATGAGAGTAACCGAGAAGGAGCGGCAGAGAAGAAGTGCTATAGACTGACCATAACCCGCATTCCCCCGTTCCCCTGCGCTGCTCGGGGGGAGGAGGTGGAAGAGGGTGGATGGGGGGAAGGTGCTTTTGTTTTTTTTTCCCCTTGTTTTCTCACTTCTCTCGCTTGTTAGTAATAGGCAATAAATCTTACTATCTCCTTATGCCTAGTCTGTTTTGCCCATTACAATAATTACTGAGTGATTTTCTCATCCTTGTCTCAACCCTTGAGCCCTTTTCACATATTTTCTCCCCATTGCTCTTTGAGGAGGGGGAGTGAGAGAGCGGCTGTGGTGGAGCTCGGCTGCCCACTCGAGCGGAACCACGACACTCTCAGAATAAGAAACACTTTGCTTGTAGCAGCTTTGATGTTTGTTTCCCATATGAATGATCTGATTGAACTTATAGGAGCTTTGTCATTTGTGAGTCTGTCTTTTCTGTAGGCAGATGTGAGTAAAATAATGGCTTGGATGACAATTCTTTCAGATACAGAAAAGAAAAAAAGAAGAAAAAAAGTTGCAAATGCAATTACACGCCATCTCCTTTCAACAGATCAATGACCAAGCAGTCTCTAAGCTATGTTTGCTTCAGAAAAACTCTCTCTCAGTCTTATTGTTGAGCACAACATTGTATGGCACAGAGTACCCCTTTGGTCCACTGGGGTCAACTGTCCCAAGTGTGTCACCTCCCAGTCTCTTGCCCACCCCAGTCTACTTACTGCAGAGCAGAGGGAGAAACAAATCCACAACAAACCAATAAATTCAAAGTACAGCACCATGTGGCCTGCTATGAAGAAATTTAACTCCTTCCCAGTACACATACAGATATGTGATGAAAATGGGGTAGAGAATGAATTGCAAGTTACAGTCTGACAGTACTTTTACATCTACTCTTTTTCTTGGCCTGATATTCAGTGTTAAGCGATTAAAGCTGCAGCTTTTCTTGTACTCTCACTCTCATCCATGTCCATGACAAAACACAGAAGTAGAGACTGCACTTCCCCTTATTCCTTGATGATTCCATACAAATTAGAAATAATAATATTTTTTATATTTTAAATTTATATAATCATAGAATCATAGGATATCCTGAGTTGAAAGGGACCCACAAGGATCATGAAGTCCAACTTCTGCCTCCACACAGAACCACCACAAAATAAGACCATTTGTCTGAGAGCACCAAACACTTCTTGAACTCTAGAGTGCTTGGTGCCATTACCTTACGGAGCCTGTTCCAGTGCCCTGCCATCCTCTTGGTGAAGAACCTTTTCCTAACATCCAGCCAGAACCTCTCCTGATGCAGCTTCATGATGTTCTCTCATGTCATATTGCTGGTCACTAAAGAGAAGAGATCAGTGCCTCTATCAGTGCTTCCCTTCCCTATCTCCCTCTTCCCAGTGTATAAAAAAAAAAAAAGAAGAATCACATTTCACTTGAAAAAGTTTGAATCAGAAATATTATTAGTAAAATTGGTAGAAAAATATCAATGTTATTTTGTTTTGTTTGTTTGTGTTTTTTTTTTTTTTTATTTCATGTGGTTAGTAGCACTAATACTAGAAAATACTTTATTTCTGCATAAATTACTGAAAAATTAACAAACTTGTTGAAAATTAGAAAATGAGAGGACAAAATATATTTTAACATTCCAATGACTAAAACACATATTTTTATCAATTCTGAATATCTAAATTGACAGGTTTAGTATTATTACAACATTAATAGCGAAAGGAAATTTAATAGATCTGTTTACATATGATGTCTTTATGAAGATTTTAATTTCTGTTTAGTCTAATGGCTAACTACTTAGCTGTGATTTTGTAAGCCACAATGATACTCAAGAGCCAATTCTTTGGCATTATATTATTTAGAAAATGAGTTAGGAGTATCCTTTCTTTCCCTTTGGTAATCTACTGGAATAAGTTTTCCTACTTCTTCAAAACCTCTTATGACTAACATATCATTGACAATTTTTGACAACAAAAGCTCTTGCTGGGAGGTGATGAAAATAGACTAACTGCCAATATATGAAGGTCAAAAAGATTGTGAGCACCATTACAAAAGCATGACTTAGACATGATTCATCTTATATTTGCCAATTTGTTGTCCCCTTGTGATAGCTGCTCAAAAGCTCTACTTGAAGAGGTGAGAATAAAAGAGGATTATATTAATGGGAATCGTGTAATATTTGCCAAGCTGGAAATTTCAGAAATCCTTCTAGACCAAAGAAAATATTGAACAAAAAAATGGCTTTTTTTTCCCTACCACTTTTTTTTTTCTCTGTAGTCCCACATACCCACAGAAATAGATGCTATTTCTACAGTAATATCTTTTTTTCTTTCCCCTGAGTTGTAGTGGCAGGGGACGTTTGCCCTGTTTGTTGGACATTAAAAGTGGACTTGTACTATATTGCACTGTAATAGAAGTGAGTAAAATTAATTTAACTGCACTAACCCTTTGATCATGTGGCTGGCCTTTCCTTCACTTTACCTTTCTGGCTGGAATTTATTTTTGACAGCACAGCAGAAAGTGACATATAGCATTTTTGTTTTTACTTGAAATAATCTTCTGTAGATCAGCTGGATTTCCCAAGTGAGCATTCAACATTAGAGAGAGAGGGAGGAGATGAAAGAGAAGCTAACATCATTATGCCTTCCCTGACAAAGTTTCAGTTAAGCTCCCCCTTTTTAGCCAATGTATTTACTTCACATTTTCAACAAGTAAGCAAAGATATAATCTCATTTGCGATACATCAAAGTCCTGTGGATTTAGAAGGTGAATGCAGATTTTTTTTTAATTATTATATTTTTATTTTTTGTCATAATGTCTCAGGTATTCTTAAGCTATTAACTTATTAGTTTTTGTCTTTGTCTTTCCTTCTGATACATAAACAAACTACAGTTACGTATCACTCTGGATTACACCTTTGCTCCGACATCACTGCAACTAAATGCTGACCTGCCAACCTAATGGAATATCAATGAAAGCATCCTAACATGTGTAGCATCTCTGATTAGAAATTCAAAAATACAGCAATACTAAGAAAAAAATATACATAAGCCATCACACATTGAGAATAATGAAGCTGATACTGTTACATACTTGGCACTACAAAATGTTCTCATTTACTTTATTGGGCAGCACAACACAGAAACTGCTCAGCAATTTGAATTCAGAGACAGCAATCTCTATTGTTTCTGCCCAACAGCATATTACATCAATTCTTTTCTTAAAGTTATTGCATATTGGTGGGATACTTTTCTACTGACAGGCAACAAAAAACGAAGTCAGTACTTATCCAGTCAAAGTGGCTGAATGAATGGGAAGGTTAATGCCTCAAACTAGGTTTAAATTAGTTCAAATTTCTTTAATAATTGCATTTCTGCATTAAACTTGTTTTAAACATGAATATGTTTGATTCACAGTTCCTAAAGGCTAAGTTATGAGTGTATGATGGAAGACGGTTATGCTTCAAAGCCTGTGAATTCAGATAAAAATTACCGTAACTTTTATAAGTTTTTCAAAGGTCAGTGAAGGGCTGGAAAGTTGCATGACAACAAAAAAGAGCTATGGGGGAAATAACTAGAACTGATAATGACCTTTAAGCCAATGAAGAATGAAAATCACAAAGTACCTATCGATATGGAAGAACAAAGACACTCATAAAAAAGATTCAACAACAAGATACAAAGTAAAATAGCTCATTATGACTGGAAATGATGGACTAGAATTGCACTAAGGAAAAAAAAATCTTTTGCAGGAAAAAAAAAAAAAAAGAAAAAGTTTGCTTAAACAAGTAGTACGTTGTGTGTGTGTGTGTGTGTGTGTGTGCATGCTAGTCTTTAGGCTAGACTTGCTGAAGTCAAGACTAAGCTTCCATGTCCCATTGTTGCATGGACCTGGAGGTTTTTTTCTCTCTGTGCACTCATACAAAATCCATTGAAACCAATGCAGAATTTCATTAACTTACTTTTTTTTTTTTTTTGGATTTGCTCCACACTGGTTTAGACAGGATTTCAGGATCAAAGTACTGAGTTCACTGGAAGCCAAGAAGGCTTATCAACTATGAGTTCTTAGTAATTGCAAAGACTCAATTAGTTAGAAAAATGAACAGTTAATTAACTAATAATGAATGGGCAAAAGAACTCCTTCATCTTGAAAAAATTGTGTTGTGGAGATTCTGTACTGCCTCACATAATTAAATATAAATAGAATACTCCATATAAAATATGGAATTCTGCCAATAGGGGGAAAGGATGCCATCCAAAGGGACCTGGACAGGCTGGAGAAGTGGGCCTATGAGAACCTAATGAAGTTCAACAAGGCCAAGTGCAAGGTGTTGCACTTGGGCTGGGGCAATCCCAGGTATTTATATAGACTGGGAGAAGAAGAACTTGAGAGCAGCTCTGCGGAGAAGGACTTGGAGATTCTGATGGACAAGAAGCTGGACATGAGCCAGTAGTGTGCACTTGTAGCCCAGAAGGCCAACTATGTCCTGGTCTGCATCAAAAAAGGGGTGGCCAGCAGGGAGAGGGAGGTGATTGTCCCCTCTACTTGTGAGACTGCACCTGGAATACTGTGTGCAGGCCTGGGGCCCCCAGCACAAGAAGGATATGGAGCTCTTGGAACGGGTCCAGAGGAGGGCCACTAAGATGATCAGAGGGCTGGAGCACCTCTCCTGTGAGGAAAAGTTGAGGGAACTGGGTTTGTTTAGCTTGGAGAAGAGAAAGCTCCAGGGAGACCTCATTGCGGCCTTACAGTACTTGAAGGGAGCATTTAAACAGGAGGGGGAATGCCTGTTTACATGTATTCATAGTGATAGGACAAAAGGGAAGGGGAAGGGGGAGGTTTTAAACTAAGACAGGGAAGATTTAGGTTAGAAATTAGGAGAAAGTTTTTCACTCAGATGGTGGTGAGGCACTGGACCTGGTTTCCCAGAGAGGTTGTGGATGCCCCATCCCTGAAGGCATTCAAGGCCAGGCTGGACTCATCTCTGGGCAGCCTGAGTGGCTGGCAACCCTGTCCAGAGCTTGGGGGGGTTGAAACTAGGTGATCTTTAAGATCCTTTTCAACCAAGGCCATTCTAGGATTCCATGATAAAAGCTAAAATCAACCCATGTTTAAGAACAAATTTTATACGGAACACTGCAACTTCTTCTGAGTAACAGACCAACCCTAAAGTTGAACAGAACAGAAAGACATTTTACAGAGAAGAAAAAAGAAGCAATACATGTTCTGAGAATTCAGTTGAAATAAACTCTGAATTTTTCATGCTCTGATGGAAGAGTGCAGAGGAAGAATAGCTTGAAAAGGTAGTTCAGAGTTTAACTGGGAGTTTACTACATGTATGCTGAATAAACAGAAGAAATAAAGTTACTATGGCATTCTACTGTACTATTTTTTGTTACTTAAGAGGGAGAGTCAGTATAACAAAATATTCTGCTGGCCTTTTATGTTCCTCCACTTTATAACCTGAGCTGAGAATGAACTCAGAAAGCTTATTGCAATTTCATTTTGAGATAGACACCAACTTCTTTGCCAGAGTTTCAAAGATAGAAGATTGCTGGTTAAAAAGCAACCATTAAAATAATGTTTAGATTTTACAACTCCTTTCCTTCCTCCCACTCAAGACCCACCTCCCATCCCATATAATTTTTTATTTTTATTTTTTGGCTTTAAAACAGGCATCAATCAAATTTGCACACCATGGAATATTATCAAATATACTAGCTATTCCAGCATGGACAAGCTAGTCCAATATGGCCTGCTTCCTTTATGTACAATTGTGGTTTTTGGGTGCAATCAGTTTTTCAAACTCTTACTATTGTACTGAACTGTATATTAGAAATTACAAATTATGCATTTCAAGACAAGTGAACAGATGCTCTGGCACAGAATTTTTGTCCCAAATATTGGAATACTACTGTTTAATTAATGGCTGGGAATAGCATCAAATTTGGCTGAAGTCTTGTATGTAGGAGTGCAGGTGCCTATTTAACAGATTTTCTTATTTCATGAGTTTGGTTTATCTCCAGGTATGTCCAGAGGCAGAATTATTGTGACAGAAACAAAAAATAAAATGTATTAACTGTCATCCACCATTTCAGAAGTAGTGGTATCTGTCCAATATCCAGTCAAGCACAGAGAAAACAGTGGATATTTACCATTAAGGGAAAAAAGTTATGATAACCCAGCTAAATACCTATATTAACTCTTACAACAAAGTAATTTTTTTTTGTCTGTCTGTTTGTTTGTTTTAATAAAGGTGTCTGAGACTTTGTTTTCATTTCCCTCCCCCCATTAAAATTGGGATGTGTTGTGTAAAAATAAATAATTTTTCCTTTATATTTGAGAGCAGAATGGAAAGTGTAGTGATAGATCTGTGAGTCTCTGGTACTAAGGGTAATGATAGGTGAAGGGAGGAACTTATGATGAAAGTTGTCAGGAGCAGGGTATAACTGATCTTCTGTGTTAAATCACTACTTTTTTTTTTTTTTTTTTTTTTAAGACCAGTATAGACTGTTTGCATTCAAGAAGTAAATCTATGCTTGTTATAAAACCCCTGTGAACCATTATAATTTACTGAATTTAATGATTCCTTCCTCTTTCAATTCTTTCAAGCTTCTGAGAATCAAATAGCCACCAAGCCAGCAGAGTACTTAAAGACATTAGTGGTTATGCTGCAAGTTGTAGCTGGGAAAAGAACTAGCAGATTCTTTAAATCATATGTTTCTAGGGTAAAGTTATGCATTTTGGCTAGAACCAATCAGGACCAAATCTGGCAATCTATTTCCTGTTCCCGGTTTAAATCACACAAACACACCCGGTTTAAATCTCTTGTCTCTGCCACATTAGCAACACTTTTTGACATCCTGTATGACTGATGTCACAAGGTGACACCTATCCAGAAGCACTGTACACACAAGTGAGCTTTTGACTACATTTTACTACCTCTAATTCATTAGATGGTTCTGTTATAGACTGGGAAGTAAAAACAAAACACAAAAACAACATAGAAAATTGTTGTGATAAAGCAAACCCAGGAGATCCACAGACACGAGCTGCATCTAGATATGCATATGAAAGAACACTGTCACAGTTTTACATCTTGAACATGGAGGAAGAGTAGAGAAAGAAGCCATTAGAAACCAGGAAATTGCATTTGCTTGGCTTTAGATACAAAGGTAATAATTGTGTCAAAAAACTTTTATTTTTTTTTCCATTTAAATGAAATAATTGTTTGTATATATGTACTTATATTTTTTCAAGCTTTCGATTTCAACATAAAGTGGGATTTTAAAATTAGCAATAAATTTGATTATGTTTCAAAATGTCTATCTGTAGTCAATTTGGTGTATAGTAGGTAAGGTTGCAGGCAACTTCTGAGAATTAAATCAAACACTGGTTGCAAAAATCAGCAGAAAAAAAGAAAACCTATATTTTCCACAGATGAAAGTTAAGTATGTTGCATATCAAGTACTCAGCTGTGAGGCAGAAAAATCTAAATGAGAATAATTCCTCCAGTTACTTCAAATTGATTGACAGAAATTAATGAAGTAATAGCCACATATATACACAAAGAAAAATATTGGTCCTCTGGGAAAAGAGCTATAGCTAACTGTTCTGCTATGTATTATAGTGTCTGAGAAATTATGATATGTATATATGTATGTATAAAATGATATAAAGAGACACTATTTTTAAATCATATGTTAAAAGCAGAATTATTCTTTCAGGAGGAAGTATAATAAGATCTCTGAGTTATGAAGAGATACCATCAAGATACAGATTGCAGCGTTTTGTCCGCTTTTCTCTGGTAGCCACAGCATTCATGCTACATACAGTAGTGTTACTTTCATATACCACTCGGTCACTACTGAAAAAGAATAATGATAACACTGCAAAGTAGGACATTCGTAAAAATAATATATCTGATAACCATTATTTCATAACTTCAGTCTTAAATAACTGATATCTTTCAGAATGTCAGTGTGGTTAAGGTGACATAACATGGTGAATTCAACTGGAGTCAGTGGAGCTGCTACATTGATATATGTCCCGCTGCGATCTTCACCTCACTTTTAATAAAATTTCTTAGAAGTAAGGTATATTCACAGAGGTAAATATTGATAACACTGTGGTAAACTAGAGTTGTAATTGTTTAAGCAGCAAGAGGAGATATTCTTCCTTACCACAGTTTAATTTATACTGTTTATTCTAGTATCTTGTTACAATATTTTTAAAGCTATCATTAGAGATATCAAGAGTTGGGGAATGGGGAATGTTTCTTTTTCACTTCAGCAATTTTTTTTTGTTGTTGTTCCAAAATTGATTTCACATTTTAAAGTTCACTTGTATCCAAGCAGAACAAAAAGAATTTACAAACAGAAGTCTGAATCTTTCAAAATGAGATCTGTTTACTCTGGTATATGCAATTCATCCATACTGACTTCAGTGTATCAGCACAAAGTACACAGGCTGGTGGTAAGAAATGAGTAAATATTACTGCATAAAAGTATATGTCACTGAATGCATATTATACAACTTTTCTTCTGTAGTAGGTGACACTGTAGCAAGTAAAGGGCATTTTTTTTCTTATTAACCTGTCAGTTGATGATTTCTTTGATGGCTAGGAAAAGTGATAGTTATTTCAATCATTCCAGTTATATCAAATCAAAAGAATTTGGAGATGGTACCCCTCCACAATCAGAAATTTATGCTTTGTGTTCTTCTGGACATTTCAGCACTATCTGATGCAGGTAAGGTGAATTAGCTTACATAGTAGTGCCTGTAGTCCTGTTGTAAATGTGATACAGAGTCACTGGTTTCATGTGCATCTAACCTTCACAAAGTATGTGAAGTAAGTCATAAACTGAATGTCTGAGCTATATGAATTGGCTGTGTTTTTTTGTTTGTTTGTTTTTGTTTTTGTTTGTTTGTTTTGTTTTGTTTTTGTTATTTCTAATTTTCTTTCAAAAATCTCCTAAAATATAGCAAATCGGGGACCTGCTCCCTTTCAAGGCATAATAATGAGTGATGTAAATTGCCTCATTGTGGAATAATTGCTGGAGGTGACTTATTGAGGCTAAACATTTGTCCATATCTTAAGAGGAGGTTCATTGTTGAGGAAACTTTCAGGGTGAGATGCAGCAGATATGCAAGGAATCTGTTCCATGATAGTCCCCTTGGCAACCTAGCCTGCAGCCTTAGTTATTGGTGATACCAGGTGAGCTTGGTGTGCTGACTCTAAAGGTTATAACACAGAGGGTTGAGCAGAGTGAAGACACCACAGCTATGCTATTACTTCAGGGATGGGGAACTGGATGGTATTGCGAAACTGACAGACTGCATGGCCAGCCCTGACTCTTAACGGATAACCAAGTCATGTCCTCTGGGTGAACTTTGCTTGTATAATTTCATTATAATGCCAAAGCACAACTCCACCCTAAAGGCTTCCTGCCTCCAAGGTGTGACCACCCCTCTCTGAGCATGAACTCTGAATTACTCTGAGCCTATACCTTCAAACAGAAGCAAGAAAATCTATACCAGTCACAGCAAATATATATATGAGTCAGTCAAGTAAGAAAACAGTAAAAAAAATGGTGCAAGAGAGGAAAATGTCATCAGAAGACACCAGCTCAGACAAGTTGGAAGGACATTGCTGACTTCTGTGATCAGTTGATGGATTGAACCCCCATAGGGATGCCTATTGTCTGAGATTCAAACTCGTTTATACTGAGTGCTTCCCTGAGAAACCTAATGTTCTCTATAGTGTTGTTTCATTAGTTAGCATGTGTAGTTGGTTGTGTTTGTCATATTCTTGGTATTTGCATGTGCTTTGCAGACAGTGTATTTATCACTGGCAATTCAAAAGAACATGTATTCCTCTTGCTTCAATAAACTACACCAGTCATTTACAATACTGAAAGTGTATTGCACTATTTGCGAATCCAAGATAGTGATTAATGCAATTGGATTATACTGCCAATTGCACTATTTGTGCATCTGTGATTGTGATAACTTTATATAATTTAGTATATTGAATAAGACCAGATATATAGTGCCAAACTGGGCATCACCTAGAATCTAAGCCCAGCCACCTCTAGCCCCTCCGATATCTAAGGACAAGCTGGAACGCAAGGGGCTTTAGGTCCTGCCAAACTTCCTTACCCTTTAACGCAACACTAGTACCATTACATCAAGGACCTAATGCTCCTGTAGTTGAGTAACCAAATTCTTTCTCTCTTTTGTACTAACCAGAACATTGTGTATTAATATATTCAAGTTGCCCAGTACTTCCCTTTGTATTTTGTAAAACCTTAGTGCTACAACAATAAAGAGGACTACTAAAATGGAGTGTTCCTGGTGCTGGGTGGCCATATCCACCATTGAGATCCTGAAAGGTACCTCTCTACATCTGGAAGTTAAAACTTCCCCTATTTTTTTTATTTTTATTTATTATTATTTTTTTAATATATATATTACCTTCTGTGAAGCATTGAAGGAATTTACATCCATGGTAAACACACTGTCCAAAAGAACAAGTACTGCAACGTACCATGTCTATAGGATAATAAAATAATTCAGGCTGGAATGGACCTTAGGAGGTTTCTAATCCATATCCCAGTTCAAAACAGGGTCAGTTCTGAGGTCAGATCATGTTACTCAAGGCTTTATATAATTTGATCTTGAAAACCTTTAGGGATGGAGATGGTAAAATCTTTCTAGGAAAAAACTATAGATCTAAACTGCCACTCTGTATTTTCAGCATCAACCCATTGTCTAGTTCACAGAGGTTTCATTGAAACACTGCCTTACTTCTTGGGAGTGGTGCATTTACTGAGTTCCCTTCCTCTCATCTTTGGAATGAGGCTGTTCCATGAAATGGCTGAGATAGTTTGTCTGCCTCAAAAAAAAAAAAAGCAAATAAAGTAGGAGGATCAGTGGCAGCCTCAAGAGTAATGGATTGAAAGCAAGTCATCATTTTCTATAAGTGAGCAGAAGCCTCACTTATAGAAATATTATAGAAATATTTATTTATTGGCATAAATAAAGTCAAGAAAACATTGTTTTGAAGAGATGCACATGAGTAAATTATTCATCCCATGAGATACATAATGAGTCAAATTATATGCCTTATGGATGAGGCTCTGTCCTTTAAAAGGAAGAATAGTCTTGAGCAATGTATATGGAAATCATTTTGCTACCCTATGAACCAAGGAGAAAGCCCATACCTGAATACTTTTACCTGTGCAGACATAGCCTAAATCAGCAGGAAGCATGAGAGAACTCCCATCCAATACCTGTTTCTAGTCATGTCTGGTTTCCAATAACTAAATGAGTGGTGAAACACAAATAAAAGAAAAACAGTATTTCTTGGTCTCTGCAGTCAGTGAAAGTCAATATATGTACAGAATGAATTGAACAAGTTGACAAAAGCATAATCAAATATTAATTTAAACAGACTCCTTGGACATAGCAATGAATGATACTCATACTCTCTAATCGTATACTTAATAAGATTTCTTCAGTCACATCACAAGAACATACTCATAGATAGGTCTCTCTCAGAGAAGAAATAAATCTATTTTATCCTCCATCCATCATATCCATTTTGTCTTTTCAGAACTATTGCTTTGTTCAGAGCAACAGTGATTTAGTAGGTTTGCAATAGAAACTTTCAGACTTGACAAATCAAATGAATTATCATTTGAGCTGTGTGATCAGCACAGGATCATAAAGTTAATTGAGATAACAGAGTAGAGTAGGTAAAAGAATTGGACATCAAGTCTTTGATTTTGTCCATGAGGTCTGTGTGATGTCACATTTGCAAGATATTTGCAAATATTGCTTAATATTTCCATGCTTATTGTGCATAATATGAAACAGAAAGGATCAGAAGATTAACATGATTGGAAAATCTTTTGAAAATTTTAAGCAGTTTTATGGAAATAAGTTGCGTAAACAGGGAGAAATGGACTGTGGGAAACATAATAACTAGGACTGAAACAGAACCAGAAACAGACCTTAAGGTATACCTTTAAGATCCATTTTTCCAGCTTATGTAGAAGCAAGCATGTTGTTCAATTCCCTTCTTTCTGTAAGGTATCCATTTTCCTTTGATATTGTTCTTTATGAGGTAGTGATCAAGATTTGCAGTAATGTATATTCTGAGAAGGTTACACAATAGCATTACCACTTTCTGTATTCAGTCTACCACTCATAAAAGGAAAAGTGAAAACATTTTCTCACTAGATGACACTTCCATTGAGAAGGTAGCTGGGAGGAAAAAGTAGTCATTTCAAATGTAGGGGCTTTATATAGTTTGGTAATATAGTTTAACATTTTTTACAGAAAAAAAAATACATGAAAAAGTATTAAAAATGAGCCATTAAACTTAAGCATGTACATGTACTCAGCTCTGGTGAGGCTGCACCTCAAGTACTGTGTTCAGTTTTGGGCCCCTCGCTACAAGAAGGACATGGAGGTGCTTGAGCGGGTGCAGAGAAGGGCGACGAAGCTGGTGAGGGGCCTGGAGAACAAGTCCTACGAGGAGCGGCTGAGGGAGCTGGGCTTGTTCAGCCTGGAGAAGAGGAGGCTCAGGGGCGACCTTATCTCTCTCTATAGGTACCTCAAGGGAGGCTGTAGCGGGGTGGGGGTTGGTCTGTTCTCCCACGTGCCTGGTGACAGGACGAGGGGGAATGGGCTTAAGTTGAGCCAGGGGAGTTTTAGGTTAGATGTTAGGAAGAACTTCTTTACTGAAAGGGTTGTGAGGCATTGGAACAGGCTGCCCAGGGAAGTGGTGGAGTCACCATCCCTGGAAGTCTTCAAAAGACGTTTAGATGTAGAGCTTAGGGATATGGTTTAGTGGGGACTGTTAGTGTTAGGTCAGAGGTTGGACTTGATGATCTTGAGGTCTCTTCCAACCTAGAAATTCTGTGATTCTGTGATTCTGTGATATTGCTGTAATGAATTTCAGTAATGAGAGCTGTGGATTTTTTTTTCCTTAAAACATCTCAGTTATAAGATATTGTTAAAAACACATTTTGATGTTGTAATAAAAATACCACACTTTTTTTTGTTTGTTTTTGTTTTTGTTTCCTGTGGTGTAATTTGTTAAAATCTCCCATTAACATTCAACAGCAGTCTATTCAGTCTCTTTGTAGTTAATAGACATAGAGTATGCAACTTCTTGCCCTCTGAGCAAGTACTAGCCATGTTCTCTGACCTATAATCTCCATTTAAGGGTTCAGAAGCTTTTTAGGAATGTTTATGAAGACTTTATTAATCTCCAGTAAACTTAGCTCTTCTATTTCTTTTCATGGCTGAATATAACACTATCTGCTTCCAAGACTAATTATAGAAGGCAGAGCATAACTGTCAAAATTATGCCCCTGGCATAATTACAATGGACTTTGTTTATCTGCATGCCTTTAAACATCATCCAACTATGCAATGCTTTCTTTTTGTTCTGGTTATTTGTTTCTGAGAAATGACATTTAAATTACTAAAAGAAAAATATTAAAGTGAGATGGCAAGCACAATTTAAATCTGATTGTAAGTGCAGCTAATGCTCCAATTTAGAGAATATTCTTTAATAAAAAATAAAATAAAAAAAGAATGTGTATTTGAATGCCATTTTTTCATACTTGGGTTCTTGTCTGCATTTTGTGACTAATTTACCACTGTTAGATGCCAAATATATCTCTAAAAACCTTGTACCTTACATTTTTATGCAACTTTCTGTTATGTGTAATATTTACAAGACAGTATGTATAAATGTACTCGAGAGAGAATACTATAGAGAGTAACTGAAGTATTAAAATTATAACCCCTTCCATTTATGTTGTAGAGCAAGGAGCTAAGTACTGGCCTAAGGGGCACTATAACAATAAAATAATGGAAGTAGCAAATACAGTATATTTCTGCAGTAGAGATTAAACACCTGGGACACCACCTGCATTAGTAGACGGGTTAAGTCTTAATGCTTCAGTAACAGAGAGTATTGTATAAAATCTAATTCATGTATGTAATTCCAGGCTATGCTCTTTTTCAAGCAGCGTAAACTTTTTTTGTTTATGCTTCTCTCAGTTTCAAGTACCTAAAATGGGAACATAACATGGTGTCATGTTATTCAAGTACATAAACCACTTTAGTATCCTAATACCAAAGATGTGATGGGTTTTATTATAGTATTCATTAATTATGAATAACTTAGAGTGTCAAGAACATATACATGCTATTATACATAATGCATGAGGGTGTAAACAAGACTCAAATACACAGAAAAGACTGTTTCTCTTTTGTCTCTTTAATCCAGTAATTCAAAGACAGAGAATTTATCTCTGATCAGAGATTCTAGCTTGTGGATTTTGCAGCTGTCCTTGAGGGATTTGGAATACATAAACTAATAACACCATCACTTTTCATTTTGTTACACCTTTTATCTGAAGATCTCAAAGTGCTTTTCAACTTGAATGAAACACACCTTACAACAGCAAGTGATATACATAAGGGACATAATAGGAATTTGTTCATACTCCCATTCCCCACTGAAGTTAATCCCCCTTACTGTTCTTTAAACATTTGTGACAGCACTCTAGCAAAGTTCAACAGGCTGCAGACCTCCTCCTCCTCTCCCTTGTATTCCAGTTGTATAACATAATCAATTAAAGCTGCCAGAATTAAAGAAGACCTGATGCAACTGAGTTGCAATTT
The DNA here is from genome assembly GCF_965140915.1 of Aythya marila. NCBI lineage: Eukaryota > Metazoa > Chordata > Aves > Anseriformes > Anatidae > Aythya > Aythya marila. Next base: position 100,567,147 of record NC_139043.1, on the reverse strand, counting down.
GTGTAAAATACAAGGATTAGTGCCCTTAGGTGTTGAAAAATGTCATGAAATCTAAAATAACATATATGGCTAGAAACCCAGTATTATTTTTTATTTTTTTGCTAAAAGAAATAAAAACAGATTAACCCAGGTTGGCAAATTAATTGAAAATGTTGCTACACTGTGCCAGCCAGAGATGTTGAATTCCTGTGGGACTGAAAGCAAGGTAGAAGGCCAACAACATTTCCAATTCAGGTAAACTGAATGTTTGTTTACTAAAATTGTCTTTTCACAAAGAAAAATCATATTTAAATATGTAGATTACTATCTGAGCTTTGAAACTACATTCATCCATGTAAATACTCATGTCAATTCAGCAACATATTTTTAAAGAAAAAAATCTGGAGGCTCTTCTCTATCATAATGTTGGACATCATATAAGTGTCATAGAATCATAGAATCACAGAATGGTTTGGGTTGGAAGGGATCTAAAAGATCATCTAGTTCCAACCCCCCTGCCATGGGCAGGGGGCCCTTCCTTATCAGGTTAATCAAAACCAGGCCTTAAACAGTTCTGGGATGGGATGGGGCTTCCGCAGCTTCTCTGGGCAACCTGTTCAAGTGCCTCATCACCATCATAGTAAATAATTTCTTCCTTATATCTAATCTAAACCTGCCCTCTTTTAATTTAAAGCTCCTTGTCCTGTCACTACACATCCTGACAAAGAGTTCCTCCCCAGAAAGGTGGGACTGTCTGGGAGGATGGGAGGGAAGGGAGGATGTCTGTCATAAGGACAGACAAGTAGGCTGTTACAGCTTACAGTAGTTAACTATGGCTTGGAAATCTATATATTTAGATTCTGATAACAAGATAAAACCACTGATTTAAGTATATTGAAAGTAAATACCCAATAAAAGCTTTTCGTTACCTTCCATGTCAGTATTTAATTGCTCCAGAAGGACAATTTTTTCTCCTCCAGCCCTTGGTTTTCTGCCAGATTTATTGAGACCACATTCATACTCTGAGAAGAACAGAAGTACTAACTTAAATGCTGGAAAAAGGTTAGCCAGGTAAGTATGTTAACTGTGTTAAAATGAAAAGTTTAGCTTATTTAGTATCAAACTGGTAACCTTGGCAGTTTGTTTCTTTCTGTAATAAAGATCTGACCAATTCATTATGTTTAATTCAAGGAATACAATACCAAATTTTCCCATTTCTATCTTTCTACAAATCCATTATTAACACTTACTGTCCGCAACACTGATGTACTGTGATAAGCAAGGACACTACAATGTTCTCTGCTAGACACAGAAAAGACCCATTACATTCAATGTTCATCATCATGTGCCTTCAAGGAAGTGACCATAACAAGAAATCTTCTAATTTAACAAAAGCAGATTTGAAATGTGACTTCACACTTTTAAGTTTTAATAATATCTAGGGAAGTTACTTCATAACAAGAAATATAGCATAGAACAGATTGCATATGCCTAGTCAAAATAAACAACTCCATAATTAATTTACTTCACAGAAAGAGCTTTTATTTGCTGTTGACATGGAGTTCTTTATCTTAATTTGTCTTTCTTGAAGAAAGGTTTTATATCTTCCTCATTATCATTATTTATTTATTTAGAATCATAGAATCATAGAATATCCTAAGTTGGAAGGGACCCTTAAGGATCACCAAGTCCAACTCTTGACACCGCACAGGTCTACCCAAAAGTTCAGACCATGTGCCTAAGTGCACAGTCCAATCTCTTCTTAAATTCAGACAGGCTCGGTGTAGTGACCACTTCCCTGGGGAGCCTGTTCCAGTGTGCAACCACCCTCTCTGTGAAGAACCCCCTCCCGACGTCCAGCCTAAATTTCCCCTGCCTCAGCTTAACCCCGTTCCCGCGGGTCCTGTCACTAGTGTTAATGGAGAAAAGGTCTCCTGCCTCTCGACACCCCCTTACGACTGTGATGAGGTCTCCCCTCAGCCTCCTCTTCTCCAGGCTGAACAGGCCCAGTGACCTCAGTCGTTCTTTTGAGACTATTGTGAAGGAGATCTCATTTTTAATTTTGATTTTGCAGTTTCTATTGGCCTTCACATAATCATTTTAAAATGCTTTTTGTAATATGTTTGGTATAAATAATCTAGTTCTTTGAAAGAAATTCCCTCCAGCATCAAAATATCCATTCTGAATTAGTAACAGTTGCTGTATTGGCCACACTGTGATAACAACTTTAATCACTTTCCTCAGGGTCTTATCTTGGATCATAACTTCAGTAATCATTGCCAGACTTGGATTTACTGGATGGAACTAAAACTGTATCCATTATGTGGCTTGTATTGTCTACCCATCATCTGTGCTCCTCCTGGAGAAACATTATTCTGTAGGTTTTCATGTTTCTTCTGAGATCATGCAGCATTATTGAACTCAGATGAAATGTACAGCATTTAGTTCTGCTTTGCTGTGCTGCACTATGTTATTAAAGATTTGTCTACTGCCACAAAGATTCTCCTAGGTATAAATTCAGATATCAGATAAAGTATGTGTATTAAAAAAGTACATTTTCCATAGTAAAAGGAATAAGATACATATTTTACAATTGCAGCAAGGCTGAGGGAACTGGGGTTGTTTAGTCTGGAGAAGAGGCTCAGGGGAAACTTTATTCCTCTCTACAGCTATCTGAAAGGAAGTGGTGGGGAGCTGGAGGTCAGCCTCTTCTTACAGTTAAGAAGTGATAGTACCAGGGGAAGTGATAGCCTCAAGTTTCACCAGGGGAGGTTCCGTTTGGAAATTAGGAGACATTTCTTCTCAGAAAGAGTAGTCAGGCATTGGAAAAGGTTGTCCAGGGAGGTGGTGGGATCACCGTCACTGGGGGTGTATAAGGAAAGGTTAGACGTGGTGCTTAGGGACATGGTTCAGTGGGTGACATTGGCAGTAGGGTGATGTTTGGACCAGATGATCTTGGAGGTTTTTTCCAATCTTTATGATTCTGTGATTTTATGCATGACCACCAATAAAGATATGGGCCTGCTGGTATCACTCTTAACTTAGGAAGAATATACTGTGGCCTTGCATTGTTTTGAGTGCATTGTTTTGAGTTTGTTAGTACCCTGAAAAACATTTCTGAAACACATTCTTTTTAGCCTGTGTTCTTAAGAATATGAAATTGTGCCCATGTTGCTTCTGTCAGTAGGTGTACATTTATACTTTGTCCAACAAAACTGTCTTCAGTCAAACACAAGAAAGGAGTAGAAGTTTCACGAATATTGTGTTTCTTGAAAACAGATAAACTGTTTTAACAAATGTTCTGCTACTGCAATCCACCAAGGGAAAGACTAGACATTTACTTATCTCCTATTAGATGTCAGAGAATCCCTATAGATGAAAAACATCACAAAGTTTCCAACAAATATATTAAATAAGATCTCTGATGCATATTTATTTGTTATCATAGTATCTTAGCATTAGCACTTGCAAAAATAATTTGTCCCATTACTCAAATTTGTTAAGTGTATGTAAAGCACATTTTTAAATTGTAATACAGACAGCTGCTTTGGAAGCTGTATTCATCATGATCTTTCTCTAACAGTTTGCCACTCAAGAAATCTTCTGTTCTTTCAGAAATCAGAGAGGGATGGAAAATTAGCCCCTCATCTCTACTCTACCTGAAGGATATATATATTTTAAAATCTACTTCAGTTATTTTTATCCTTTCCCTCTCTACAGGGTGCATCATCTTGAAAACATCATAAGGGTTTGTTGTTGTTGTTTTTATTTTAAATAGCTTATTTCTCTGGAATGATTACCTTTTTAGTCCGTTTTGTTTGTTTGTTTGTTTGTTTGTTTGTTTTCCCATCTGATTATTTACTCATATACACATTTAGTTACTCTTTGTACAAGAGACAATCCAGCACTACATTCTCTGGAATTATCTATTTGCTTTCTCTCTTAACAGATTGTATTTTAGGGTTACTAACAATATTTCTGGCAGTGACTGCAGGACAGTGTCCAATTTAGACAAAACAATGCCCAGTTTGTTTTCATCTTGATATTCTCTCCCTTTCCTGCTGCAGTTCTCAGCCAATTCTTCCCAAAGGAGGAAATTCTGCACAGGGAGTTCTGTTATCACTGTCTTTGTTTACACTGTGCATACTGTTGCTGCCTTCAGAACTTTGGAAAACAATGTACTCATGTGCATAGTTATCGAGGGTGGGTTGTGGTTTGTTGTGTTGTTTTTGTTGTTATTTTTTTTTTGTTTTTGTTTTTGTTTTGTTTTGTTTTGTTTTGTGTTTTCTTGCTAGAATTGATTGTCACACTGTAAGTAGCTCTGTGTACTGTTTTCTGACTTTGGGTTCGGATTTAGCTACTGCCTGCAGCTCTTTTTTACATGATATTAGGAATCTCAGTGATAAACAGACTGATTCTGGCTGCTCACAGGCCCTAGGATGGCCTGAGAGACTTTTCATTGCTTGACAAAGTCTTATCACTAATTCTGTATCTAACAGATAGTCCTGCTTGGAGTTTTTGTTGTTGCTGTTGTTTTTGTTGTTGTTTTTGTTTTTTGTCCCAGACTCCAGTCTTTATTAAAATGTTCTTTCCTGGAGAATGAACAACTCTGTTAGAGGACCTGCTTCCAAGAATGAGAGTTCAGTGTGCATCATGGTCATATGTTAGTTGACTCCATACACGTACAGAGACTTGATGCTCATTGACCTTTGAGTCCTGTCTCCTATGACTGAGGTACAGACCAGACGGACTTTGGTCTAGGGCTAGGATCCAGAAAAAGGCTTTGTCACACACAAGGAAATTCATATATCACCTCAAAGCTATTTTATTGACTCAGCCATCAGGCACAGGCTTTCCTATAAACTTTTCTTTTTTTTTCCTTCTCTGTTCCAAAACCACATTGATATATCTCAGTTTTATATATGCTTTGGAATGGCATCCATCATATTTCTTGCTAGCACCTGTTTTAGTGCACACAGAGACCTGCAAACTCACTTTAGAAGTCTCTTGTACTTTTTTGTAGAGATTTCTACTGCTGTAGTATCTCCTTTAGGAGGCAGGCACAAATACATTTTATCTTTTTTTTTTTTTTTTTTTTTTTTCCCTCATAGAAACAGATGTTCAACAAGATATAAGATATTCTATATAAATGTTCTCTATGCAGAAATTGCTTAACACTTTCCATGAGTTGTCTAAAGTCAGCACATGCACTTCAGTAAAGTCTTTTAAAACTAAATGTTCTCAGCTGGGTTACACAGACACATTTTTTTCTGTTCCCCTTAATTTCCCTCTCTCGAGTCTCAGACATCATTATTTTACTTTGCATGAGATTGTATTACACTATTCTTTCCTCAGCCTTAAAGTAGGCCTTGAGATAGGACACTGTTAGCCCTGATTCATCTGACCCTGAGAAGTGAGCAATCACAGCTCTTGTCATCGAGTCTCTGACAGCACTAAACATGGCCTTTTTTACATCTGTTATCTTAGCAGAGATTAGTGTTGGAGGAAAAAAAATATATATATTATATAATATATATATATAATATATATATAATATATATCATATATATATATATATATCTGCTGCATCCAAAGGTGTGTCCTTTTAGGCTAAGTCTCTATCTAACATGATAGGCATCTGTCACTGAAAGAAGCAGTCTCCCTCCTGCTGATAAGAAGTCTACCTGCTGATAATTCAAAAGCTTGCATTCATAGTTTCAAGTGAGACAGTTCAGCTGAGAACTGGCAACGTAATAGTGAAGAATTGTTTTCTGCTCGTTTAGTTGTCTGTATCAGTGTACTATGGGGGTAAGACGGCCATTGATGCTGACACAAGAGAAGAAATTGGTATTGAAAAGCTGGATGCAGAAGGGGTGGATTAGCCCTTTTGGTGTCAGCTTACTGCTCAGCTTTCCTCGGCACTGCTCTCTCTGTTCTCTCTTTTCTCCAGGGTCTTTGACTCACTCCTAGCTTTCTACTGTCTACCTAACCTAACACTGGGACACATTTTTTATTCAATCTTTGCTCTTTTATTTTACAGTTTTGTAGCCAGCCTGTCTGTCTGAAAGTAATTGGTAGGTTCATCTCAAAACAGTCAGTGCCATGGTTTATAACAACACTGTGAGTATTTTTTAGAGTGAATCACAGTATTCTTTCTGTTTTTGCATTCAGCACTGATGATTTAGCCCACAAAAATTATGCATTAAAGATCACAATAACCATGTTAATATCAAGTATTGATCAATTTTAAGAAGTCTCTATTTTATCCCCCAAATTAACTCTGTTAGTGTGTGTCTATATAAAAACAAATAAACACTCTTCTAGTGAAGGTGCAACTAGTACAAAAACAAAGTAATATTCCAATCTTTGGATAAGGTCGTAAGGGATCTAAAATTAACTAGAAAATAATAGCTCAGCCACCCATGGTCAAAAGTCCTTGAATGATTTTAAGAGGAATATGATGTATTCTGTAATAGAAAAAGAAATTTTGGAGAGGGGTAATTTCAAATATGAAAATCTAAAATAAGCTTTATAGCAAACTCCATTGTTCCAAGTAGTACTGCCAAATAGTGAGTCAAAAACTTAATTAAAAAAATTAATTCCATAACTAACCATTTTCCATGGCTGTATTTTTCTATGCTCAGCTTGCAAATATACTATATACTATGCTCAGTATAGCAAACCAATATGCTTTATATGTATTATCTAAGTGAGCTACAGATTTTGCTGTTAAGTAAATGTTAAGTGAGGTGAAGAGCGAAGAGTGCAGCCATCTCCTCCAGCTGCTCCAGCCCAGGACCACTCTGCCAGGCTGCTGTGGCCCAGCCTGGTGCCCCTGGACTCAGGGTCTCTGCCCAGGATGAGGAACGTGGCTGTCACCATCCTCTGCATGTTCAACCAGTAGCAAAGCTGAGCTTATATCTGAGAGACACAAACACAGAAAGGACACCAACATGACTGGTCACACAGGCTGCCCCGGCCACAGACTGCCTTCCACAGCACTTCTATAGGACTCAAATAAGAGAGAGATAGCCCTTCCCCTTCCTTCTCTCCCCATGGTAGAGATAGGAGTTTACTAGTGCAGGATCACACACAGCACTCTCCAGGTTCACAAGTACACACACATTTCTGGATTCCTGGAGTACCTGGCATCACCCCTCTGTCTGCCCAGCACTGCTGCGTGGATCCCGGTTCTGATTCCAGTAGCTGGTGCTGGTTTCATTTGCACACATGCAGGTCCACCAGTAGCTGTCATGTGGTCCTTCAGCACACATACGTATGGAATAGAGTGCAAATACACAGAGGGAGTTAAGAGAAGGTTTAATGACAAAATATAATAATGTAAGGCAAACTGTGGTGATCAGGCACAGGGCTCAGCCAGACAAGCACACCGATTGGCCCCCTTTTACATGCAACCGGCCATTTTATATACTTTTCTACCTATCTCCCTTTGTTCTTCCTGCTCCCTCTTCTCCCTGCATATCGTGCATGGATTTTCAGATCTCTGCAGTTTCTACACCCTCCCAGTCCAGGGCCCCCTGATTCACAATCTTATCAGCTACAAGGTTCATCCTTCGTGGAAATTATGCCTGTAGTTGGATAGCTCAGTAATTAGTAAGACTGGGATGTTTGTTTCTTGGGATTGATACAGACAAATATTGTTATTGATATGATATATCATATAGAAAAATGATATATCTATGATAGATCATATAGAAAAAAAATATTGTTATTTCCAATAATGATTTGTTCAGGACAAAATTGTATATTAGTTTTAATATGACATTGTACAATGAGAAGTCATATCACATATTTTCAGTTCTTTTTAAGCAGTTCGCTCTTCCAAGGAAGAAAACACTAATTGGTATGAGGGATACCATCTGGATATTTGTTTCATCATTTTTGTGAAGTTCTGGCTAAATTTAAAAGTTTTACTACTAACTTCTATAAATCTAGACAAATATGTAATACTACTAAACATGTGAGGGCTCTTTGTAGGTCTAGCCTGTACTGATACAGTCTCTCTAGCTTATACTGAAACAGTTGCTCTTGTCCTTTCAATGTCCTCATTCCTTCACTGTAATAATTAGGAGAAAAAAATAAGTTTTCTTGGAATACAGAGAAATTAGGTTGAAGGCTAGAGAGAGTTGCCTGAGTAAGGATCTGATTTGGAAGATGAAAAAAGTCTGTGTTATGTTGGAATATAAAACAGTGCAAATTTGTGGGGGAATGAATAAAAATAAAAGGTATGAAGAACAGAACATGCCAGGGCAGAAAGAAGTCACATTTAATACTAAGGTGAAAGCACAAGTGACTACCAAAATCAGGATCCACAAATCTCTTAAATTCCTTTTTATGGAATTCAGTGTCAGCAATGCTATCTCTTCTTCCTTTATAAACTTGCCTACATAATGGGCAGTGAATTATGGCTTGCATTTTTTTTCACTCAGAGAGAACTCAGTGTTTCTTTTACAGTGGACAGCACTTCCTGTGGAAATTTGAGGGGAAGAAAGTTGTCATTTTGTTCTACTTTCTTTCCTCCTCAGAATCTAAGAAATTACAAAGAGAAAGTTATGTTAAACTATGTAGCTAAAAAAAAAACAAAAAAAAAAAACAAAAAAACAAAAACAAACAAACAAACAAACAAACAAAACAAAACAAAACAAAACAAAACAAAAACCACAACTATGGTTGAAAAGTTCAGCACTGTAATTAGGAAATGACAGAATTGTAGTAATGTGTCTAAAATACTGCACTTTGAGTTAGATGAATGCTCTAGGGTTCTTTTACTAAATTTGACATCAGAAAACTTCGTTTTAGGAACAACAATATTACATATTATTGGACAAACTTAGGACAGAGATGTAGTAAACAGAGAATTCAAATGCTTCTGGGAAACACAGCTTGAATTTAGAATCACAGAATCATAGAATGATTTGGGTTGAAAGGGACCTTAAAGAGCATCTAATTCCACCACCATGGGTAAGGTATGTTATGGCACTCTTAAGTGTCACTTAAGGTATGTTATGTAAGGCACTCTTCTACTGCCATGGGTAAGGATACCTCCCACTAGACCAGGTTGCTGAAAACCCCATCCCACCTGGCCTAAAATACTTCCAGGAATGGAGCATCCACAACTGCTCTGGGCAACCTGTTCAAGTGCCCTACCACCCTCAGAGTAAATAATTTCTTCCTTACATCTAAACCAAATATATCCTCTTTTACTTTAAAACCATTACCCCTTGTCCTATCACTACACTCCCTGATAAAGAGTACTTCCACAGCTTTTCTGTATGCCCCCTTATGATACTGGAAGACTACTATAAGGTGTCCCCAGAGCCTTCTCTTTTTCAGGCTGAACAACATGAGCTCTCTCAGCTTGTCTTCATACAAGAGGTGTTCCAGCCCTTTGATCATCTTCATGACCCTCCTCTGGACTCATTCTGATACATCCATGTCCTTGTGCTGGGGGCCCCAGAACTAAAAGCAGTACTCCAGGTGGGGTGTCAAGAGAACACCTCACAGAGGGGGAAAATAACCTCCCTTGACCTGCTGGCCATGCTGCTTTTGATGAAGCCAAGGACACAATTGGCTTTCTGGGCTGCAAGCACATATTACATGTTGACCTTCACATCAACCAACTTGCAGAAGTCCTTCTCCTCAGAGTTGCTGCCAACACATTCTCCACCCAGCCTGTATTTGTGTTTGAGATTGCTCCAGACCAGATGCAGGACCCTGCACTTGGTCTTGTTGAACTTCATGAGGTTTGCACAGGCCCACCTATCAAGTGTGTCCAGGTCTGTCTGAATGGCATGCCTTCCCTCCAGGATGTCGACCATACCACACAACTTGGTGTCATAGAAGAAACTGCCCTCGATCCCACTGTTCATGTTGCCAGCAAAGATGTTAAACAGTGCCAGTTGGTTAAACAGTTCTGAACCTTAAGAGAAATCACCTATTACTGATCTCCTCTTGGATATTGAGCTGTTGACAGCAACTCTTTGAGTATGATCATCTAGCCAATTCCTTACCCACAGAGTGGTCCATCCATCAAATCCATATAGCTCCAATTTAGGGACAGGGTTATTGTGTAAAATGCTTTCCATAAATCCATGTAGATGATATCAGTTGCTCTTCCCCTATCCACTAATGCTGTAATCCCATTGTAGAAGGCTACTAGATTTGTTGGGCATGCTCTGTCTTTAGTGAAGCCATGTTGGCTGCCACTCCTGACCTGGGAGGAGGTGACCACTGAATATTAACCATCTTTCTTGGGCCCCTCTTCCCTTCAGGGCATTGCCTCATGGTACTCTACCAAGTAAATCCCTAAAAAGGGCAAAATCTGCTCTCACAAAGTTCAGGGCAGCAAGCTTGCTGTGCTCCCTCCTTGCTGCCCTCTGGATCGTAAACTGCACCATCTCGTCATCATTTCAGCCAAGCCTGCCCTTGAGTTTCCCATTCCCCAACATCCCATCCTTGTTGGTAAGAATGAGATCCAGCATAGCACCTCTCCTTGTTGGCTCCTCTATCACTTGGAGAAGGAAGTTGTCATCAATGCATTCCAGGAACCTCCTGGATTGCCTACACCCTGCTGTGTTGTCTCTCCTTAAATAACAGGGTGGTTGAAGTCCTCTGTGAGAACCAGGGCTTACAAATATGAGGCTGCTTCTATCTGTCTACAAAGGGTCTCATCTGCTTGGTCTTCTTGATCAGGTGGCCTGTAGCACACTCCCACTATAACGTCCCCTTCTCTTTATAAGTACATTAAAGGAGGCTGTAGAGAGGCGGGGATTGGTCTATTCTCCCACATGCCTGGTGACAGGACAAGGAGGAATGGGCTAAAGTTGCACCAGGGCTGTTTTAGGTTGGATATTAGGATATTCTTTACTGAGAGGGTTGTGAGGCATTGGAATGGGCTGCTCAGGGAAGTGGTGGAGTCAACATCCCTGGAGATCTTTAAAAGACGTTTAGATGTTGAACTTAGCAATATGGTTTAGTGGAGGACTTGTTAGTGTTAGGTCAGAGTTTGGACTTGATGATCTGGACGAGGGCATTGAGTGCACCCTCAGTAAGTTTGCAGATGACACCAAGTTAGGTGCGTGTGTCGATCTGCTTGAGGGTAGGAAAGCTCTGCAGGAGGATCTGGATAGGCTGCACCGATGGGCTGAGGTCAACTGCATGAAGTTCAACAAGGCCAAGTGCCGGGTCCTGCACCTGGGGCGCAATAACCCCAAGCAGAGCTACAGGCTGGGAGAGGAATGGTTGGAGAGCTGCCAGGCAGAGAAGGACCTGGGAGTGATGGTGGATAGTCGGCTGAATATGAGCCAGCAGTGTGCTCAGGTGGCCAAGAAGGCCAACGGCATCCTGGCTTGTATCAGAAACAGTGTGACCAGCAGGGCTAGGGAGGTGATTGTCCCCCTGTACTCAGCTCTGGTGAGGCCGCACCTCGAGTACTGTGTTCAGTTTTGGGCCCCTCGCTACAAGAAGGACATGGAGGTGCTTGAGCGGGTGCAGAGAAGGGCGACGAAGCTGGTGAGGGGCCTGGAGAACAAGTCCTACGAGGAGCGGCTGAGGGAGCTGGGCTTGTTCAGCCTGGAGAAGAGGAGGCTCAGGGGCGACCTTATCGCTCTTTTTAGGTACCTCAAGGGAGGCTGTAGCGAGGTGGGGGTTGGTTTATTCTCCCACGTGCCTGGTGACAGGACGAGGGGGAATGGGCTTAAGTTGAGCCAGGGGAGTTTTAGGTTAGATGTTAGGAAGAACTTCTTTACTGAAAGGGTTGTGAGGCATTGGAACAGGCTGCCCAGGGAAGTGGTGGAGTCACCATCCCTGGAAGTCTTCAAAAGACGTTTAGATGTAGAGCGTAGGGATATGGTTTAATGGGGACTGCTAGCGTTAGGTCAGAGGTTGGACTCGATGATCTTGAGGTCTCTTCCAACCTAGAAATTCTGTGATTCTGTGATTCTGTGATTCTGTGATCTTGAGGTCTCTTCCAACCTAGATAATTCTGTGATTCCCTTGTCCCTGCCCTGCCTGTAATCCTGACCCATCAGCTTTCTGTCAACTCCTCATCCATCCCCAAGCAGAGCTCCATGCACTCCAAATGCTCATTGACATAGAGGGTCACACCCCCTCCTCATCTCCTTGCTAGTCCTTCCTAAAGAGCCTGTATCCTTCCATTCCAACATTTCAGTTATGGGAGTCATCCCACCACTTCTCCATAATACCAATGAGATCATAGCACTGCAGGTGTGCATACATCTCTAACTCCTCTTGTTTATTCCCCATGCTACATTCATTAGCATAGAGACATTTGAGTTGGGCCCCTGATGTAGCTGACTTACTGTATTGCTCTTCAGATGCTCTCCTGACCTATAACCATTCTCCAGGCTCTGGGCATCTATTGCTGACACTGACATCAAACCAGGAGGAACAGGATGGGTTGAAGTTCCCTTCCCTCATCAACTCTAGTTTAAAGCTCTTTTCACCAGCTTGGCAAGCCTGTGATCGAAGAGGAACTTCCCCTGCTCTGACTGGTGGATTGCATTGACCCCAGCAGACCAGGCTTCTCAAAGTGACTCCCATGGTCTAAGTAGCCAAACCCCTCCCTGTCTGTGGCACCAGTCCTGCAAACATCTGTTTCTTTATGAGATATGACTGAGCCTTTCAATCCCCTCCCCTTTGACAAGCAGGACTGATGGAAAAACTGTTTGTGCTCCTGCGTGTCTTAGTACTGCTCCCAAGACTCTAAAATCTCTCTTGACACTCAGACTGCTCTTGGCTGCATCACTGGTGCCCACAGGGAATTGCAGCAGCAGATAATAGTCCTTAGGCTGTATGAGGTTTGGCAGTCTCTTGGTGACACACCTAACACAAGCCCCAGGTAAGCAGCAGAATTCCCTCAAGAGCTGATCAGGTCAGCAGACAGGTGCCTCCATACCTCTCAGAAAAGAGTCTCTTGCTACTGATACCCATCGCCTTTTCTTAGTTGGACTGGTTGTTATGCAGGGAGCAGACCAGGCTGCCTTACCCAGCTACACCCTCCTGCAATGGGTCTTTCCTTTTCAGTCCACAGAGGATTAAGCACCTCAGGCTTTGGGTGAAGACTTCCTCTTGCTTGCCCTTGTTGCCAGATTCCCTCCTCCAGTGTTATTGTCCCCCCTCCCTTCTGTGAGTGTTGGTGAGGGAGATTTTGGCTGTTTGGCCATGGGTTGTGGGTCCCCTGCAGACAGTGCTAATATCCAGCTGTCTAACACATTGTATTGGGTTTACCTGGCAATTGTTTTGGTAGTGGGAGTCTGCCAGGGTGGCCTCTGTAAGAATAATCAAGAAGGTGCCCCAAGCTAGATAAGGGCCAGTTTCAGTCAGTTCCAAAGGGACCTGCTGCTGCCCAGAGCCAAGCCAGGAAGTGATGTTTCTGTTTCTGTGAGAGCGGATTTAAGAAAAGGAAAAAAAAAAATGCTGGGGAACAGCATCTGGGAGAGTGAGGAGTGAGAACCAGCCCTGCAGACCCCAAGGTCAGTGAAGAAGGAGGGCAGGAGGTACTCCAGGCATGTAGCAGAAGTTCCCTGCAGCCTGTGGAGAGGCCTCTGGTGGAGCAGGCTGTCCCCCTGCAGCCCATGAGTCCCACATGGAGCAGATTCCACCCTGAAGCCTGTGGAGGAGCCCCTGGTGGAGCAGGTGGATGTGGCCTGGAGGAGGCTGTGGCCCATGGAGAGTCCCTGCAGGAGCAGGCCCTGGGCCAGAGCTGCAGCCTGTGAGAGGAGCCCATGCAGGAGCAGGGATCTGGGGGGAGCTGCCACCAGTGGAGTACCCGTGCTGGAGCAGTGTGCTCCTGGGGGATGGTTCCCTTGGCACAGACCCATGTTGGAGCAGTTCTTGAAGAGTTGCTGCCTGTGGGAAGCCCCCGCAGGCTCAGTTTGGAAAGGATGGCGTGTGGCTGAGGTCACTGAGCTGAGGTCACTGAGCCTGTTCAGCCTGGAGAAGAGGAGGCTGAGGGGGGACCTCATCGCAGTCTACAACTTCCTCGCGAGGGCTAGTGGAGAGGCAGGTGACTTATTCTCCATAATCACCAGTGATAGGACCCGTGGGAATGGTGTTAAGCTGAGGCAGGGGAAGTTTAAGCTGGACATCTGGAAGAGGTTCTTCACTGAGAGGGTGGTTGCACACTGGAACAGGCTCCCCAGGGAAGTAGCCTGTTTGAATTAAGTAAGTTGTAGCCAGTGTCTTTTGAAAACAATTATGCCTCTCTTGTGATGTGGCAATGAAAGTAAATATATAGAAAAAAGCACATGTATATTTATCAGACTTAAAATAAATAAATAAATAAATAAATAAATAAGCTTTTAGTAGGAGAACTTTAGCTGAGGAATGATATCAGATGAAAAAGCATTTCCTAGCAGGCAGGATGTCACTGGCTAGAGGAGCTGTGGCCCACAAGCTTTGCCTTAGGCTGTTCATGCACTCAGTGATTAACTGCCAGAAAGTAGCTGACCTACAGGTCATTATTATTATTAATATAAATGGTTATAAATATATCTGAGACTATTAAGGCAAAAATGCTGAATGTACATTGTCATAGATGTAGGAAGCTCAAGTTTGATCTCCTTTGCACTACTCTCATGGCATCACAACTCTGCTGATACCAGAGAAGTTGGATTTGATTTATACTCTTTATGTTTACTGAATAACTCAGTTATACTGAATTTCATTATTTATTTATTTATTTATTTATTTTGAATATTTGGTTTATTTTTAATATAATCTATAGAAAGAAATTGTAATTTTATAATTGGTAGCAGTAGATGCATGGACAAATACAATTTGTGCTCATACTGTAGTTTACCTGTGCACAACATAAAAAAGGTCTTAGCCCTGGTTCTTCACTGCTGAATTTCAACATGATACAGCACATGGAAGAAACAAAACATTGGGAAAGTAGGAAAGAGGTCCAAACCTAATGGAAGCAATTTGAACTGAGTGCGGAATTTATCTTCATGAAATGAATGACTCTTGACCGACTTTGTACAGAATCTGAATAGACAATAAGTATTCACTACCATGACAGAGAGGAGAAACCTTGTTATTTCTTTTTTCATAAAATGATCATGGAATTTTCTCATGTTCTCATGGGGGAGGGGAAAAAAAAAGAAAAAACAAAAAAAAAAACAATTCCCCTGGTGGAAACAGGTCTGAAACCATTGTGCTCTAAGCTTAAATTTAGGAAATTATTCTACTGCTGTTCAGGGCATATTTAGTCAATTAATTCTTTATTTTCTTTGAGCAGATATAGCCAGACAGACCAAAATTTTATGGCCAGATAAACATTAGGTAAAAAAAAAAAAAAAATCCACTGTTGAAGGAATTGTGACCAATCATCTAATATTGATTAAAAGATTCTGAAGAGAAAGGATAGAAAGGATAAGAAATGCTTGTCCCTTGATCAGACTCCTGGTCTTCATTAAAGACCTAACCCAAAGCACCAAGAAAGATTCTAATGCAACTTAAATTAATGCAACCACACAGGAAAGTGATATTGTTGACATTATTATCAACTAAGACCTGGTACCACTTTACTCAAATGATCCCTTATTATTAGACTAAATTATTTAAAAGTAAATGAAAATTAAAAAAATATTTTGGTATTTGGGTGGAAATTCATTGAGAGGAAAGTATGCTTTTTGCATTTTCTGTAATAGTTCTGCTTCTATTTCAAGAGATTCTTTTCCTATTTTTAGTGACTAGGACTCCTCTATTTTCTACATATATCTATATTTTATTTTATTTTTTTTAATGCGCCCATAATCATAACGTAGGTAAGTGAAAAGAGATAAACATTAAATATATATGTGTCATACAGTTTGCATTATCTGTGCATTTAATATCATTCCTAGGATGGGTATTGTGCAAGCAAAGATAAACTGTGATTGAAAAATGCTGGACTGTGCCTAAGGGACCTTAAAATGATAGAGACATTTATTCTCTCATGTAATTCTAGCTATCTCTTCTGGAATCTACTTTTCTGAACTTCTTGAAAGTCTGAGAAGAGACTATCTTCAGTTCTTTAAAACACGTCAAAATGTAACAGTTAGAAATATCTAAAAATCTTGCTGTTGTAACTGAAACCTTTTTAAAGAGGAGGAGAGACATCTGTAAATCTTCTTGAAACCAGAACTGGATTTTATTTTGTTTTTAAGAGACGTGAGAGGTGAACTGAAAAGTCAGGTTGCTTTCTAAAATGTCAGGAACTCTTGGTAGAATTTGTCTATTGAAAACAAACCAAAAACAAAAACAAAAATGCCTTGCCTCTCCACCGGAAGTCATCTTAGTGCTATCATGTAGCAAGCAGTGTGTACTAACACAGATACAGCACAGGAGCAATTAATGTAAATGTTTTGAATACCTGCTCTTGTTGCATGAAGCTTGTCTTTAAGTATGATGTTAAAAAAAAAAAAAAAGGAAGAAGATGGCTCTTCGATATTACCGTAATATTTCCTTTCTTGATATTGAACCTATTTACTTGTTCTTGTATGCCAAAATAAATTATTTATATTTAAAAGAAAAAGGTCTGAAAGCTAGTTTTTCAGGGAAGCGTGCTGCTTTTTTTTTTTTTTTTTTTTGTTTGTTTTCATTTACTTCTTCCAGTAGTTAAGCTCTTCTATTAACTGGATCCATAAGTCTCCTTGGTTTTTGTCTGCTCATAATCAGGAATGGTTTCCAGTTCCTGAGCACACAGTGGTGTTTGGGGTTTATCTGGACCTGTCAATGTCAAAACCTTGACTTATGTCAAAACTCGTATTCATCTCTCTCTTTCCATTCACCGTCTCCCCCACCACTCACAGAGTTAGTCTGAACAAGTGTCAATTTGGATATCCCAAAGACCAAGGAGGGTATCACTATACTCACTGTAATACTCTAATCACTGTATTTCAGAAGAACCAGGTACACAATGAAAGACAAAAGGGTTTCACAGTCTTTTTTTTTATTTTTTTTTTTTTATTTTATTTTTTTATGTGAGGCTAGTGTAAATACATAACTATATGTCCCTTTAATATGTGAAGGTCAGGTCCCTTATAGAATATCCCCGTATCACTTGCTTCTAGACTTACTCTCATATCCAAATGAAAGAGTTACATATTAATATTGCAAAGAAAATGTAGTGAGACTCTCTTATGCATGTTCATGACAATCTTTCTAGTTCAGCTAGCAAGATTTCTAAGTCTAGATGTTGGGAATTAGATAGGAAATAATAGCCAAACATTAGTTTCATCAGAATGTCTTGAATTCTCTCCTGCCCCTTGAACACTCTCCTGCCCCTGACAAAGTAATAAAAATAACAATAAAAAATTAAAAAAAAAATCTGCAAAAAGACTTTAGAAAGTACTTTCTCCCTTTTTGAAATATCACCCTCAATATTATCCAGTTTTAATAGATCTCTAACAGTGATTCCACTAACATGAGAGATATGAGACATTTTAAACTAATGATATTAGCTACTTTTTGAAAATCTTTTCCGCTTTTACGTTCAATACCAAATTTTTCTAAGGATATTACTATGTCTTATGTGTTCAAATCAGAACTGCAAAAAGAACTATCAAAAAAGAAATGTTATTGCTCGGGAAAAAAAAAAATCCACATTAAGTAAATAAAAATTAAAAAGAGACAAAAATAATGGAAAACAGAAAGCAGTAACATAGCTTATTCTAAAACAAAATAACAGAAAGAACTGATGCTGATATTATGTTAATTAAATGTCAGTAGTATGTAGTGACACTAGGAAAGAACTGGGACACATTATGTTAGAGTATGTGCGAGTATGATAAAGTGTTACCTTAAGGATCTTTTTTTCCTTTTCTATGACAGACAATCAACATGGTGATGCAGAAATTTGGCCTTGTAGGATCCCTCAGAGCATGTAGGAAAAAAGATGTGAGGGGAAACAAATACAGTCAAAAGCAAAGTAACTGAAACCTTGCAGTAAGTCTGACAGGAAGAGCTTTCTCTGTTCACACCTCAGTATCCCACTGTCAGGATCATGTAGCTGTACTAGAACAATGGAGAGAAAAAGAAGTCCACAGTGTTTCTAGTTAACAAGTGCCAAATTTGCCAAATGAAAGAAAAAGATAATAATAGGAAAGGAAGCAAGTATTATAGTGACAGAGAAATAAAAGGGAATATTAAAGCTAAAGATAACATTCTTATTATTTTGGTAACAAATGCAGTTTAATTTCCATTTTGGCCATACACCCTTTGTATTTATCTACGTCTGAAAACACTTAATGTTTTCTTATTTTCTGGCACAACTAAGGATGGCTGAATTCAATGAGAACGGATTTAGCTTTCACATAAATCCGTCTCATGGAATAAGCTAAGAAATAAGTCCCAAAAGATGAGGTACAACTGGATTTCATTTAGAAGCCCTGTTTATCTTCTTTTGTAAATATTTTAGACTAATTTATTTCTCTTTTGAATTAATGGTCTGATGTTTCATTTGAACCCCATTAAAATCATGTGAATGAAGCAGATGCCAGCCTTTTGTAAGTTGAATATATATGAGTTCATTCAAGTTCTCTGAAAACATTTGCTTAGAATATGCTCTTTCACTCAGAAAGCAGCAAAAAAAAATTAATATTGTAATATCCAGCTGATCATGTTCCAAACACCATTTCAGATTCAAGTACTAAATGGGCAAAAGAGCTTATGATGAGAACACACTGCTAACTGAAAATATTTCATTAAAAACATGAAGTATAATAGAAATTATGGCCAATTCAGTGATAAAGAATAATCACTGTTAAACCATATTTTTGTGCTTTCTCTTCCTCCACACCTAATAAATATAAAGATCCACAACTTGACAGGTAAAAATACATGTATATGTTTAAAGTAGGGAATTCATCTAATAATTAGGTAAAAATCAAGTCTGCATTTTCCTTTTGACTCCCAGGATACAATGACTGACATATCTATTATGTGAACCACTACTGATAAACTATCTTTTTAATTCAGTTTTTGCACAAATCTGCTTTGATAGAATGGAACATGCTTACTAGGCATATAATTCTTTCTTTACACAGAGTATAATTACTAAAGGAATTACTGATCTAAATCTACATAGCCATTAATTGAAAAAGCTCATCTTTCAACAAAGAACACTCTAATAACCTTCAAACCCAGATGGCAAACTTGTTTAACAGGTTATTTATTTATTTACAACACTTTGTAAGTTTCAATTCCTTGGACATATTTGCTGAAGTTGGCAGACCTTTATTTTATGATAAACTTTTATCTCTTTGTTGTAATGCACAAAGGAATTTCAAACACAATGTTTTATTCATTTTTCAAAGCCCAAAGCTCCTTAAAAGACTCTGAAGATTTTTTTTTTCTTCCTCCTCTCCCTCCTTTCTTTCTTGATTTGCCTTTCTAGCAATCAGCAACAATAGGGCTCTTGTGATACTCAAAATACAAGTACATACAAATACACTTTTTTACATTTTTTTTTTCTTGGTGTCAAGGAGTGACCATCTTGGAGACTCTAAAACCAGATTTGTAGCTGGGGTTATTTGGAACTGAAAAGTGTTACTCAGCTTCTACTCTCATCTCTTTCATGGGAGCAAGGAGCAAAGGTGAAAGGTTGCTACTAGGAATTTGAAAGGCTTGTTTCTCTTCCATAGCCTGAAGTCATCTTGTGTTGCCAGGAAAGACAATGTCCTGATCAGATAAAATCATTCATTACACTGTGAAATGCAACCTAGTTTTTAAAGAGAACAAAGAGAATGAGATCAAAAATAAGAAATAAGATTTCTAGATTTTTATAGCACAGTCTCTCTTTTCCTAAACAAAATAAATAGATATCATATAAAATTATATCATGTTTCCTTATATTTTTCAATTAACATTGCCAGGAGTTATGAAAAGTGGTTATGAACACTCATTTTATTTTTATGTTTAATGTTTTCTTACTAAAAGAACTACAACATCTTCTACGACAAAGATTGGTTCCAACAGGATTTTCTTGTACATTTTAATAACATTCACTTAAATATATATATATACTTAAGCTAGCTTTCATATTATTTATATTTTTACACAAATTGGATGTTAGCAGACCAGAATGGAACAGCAGATTACCTAGTATGTCCTCCTATACAATTTAGCTCCATAATGTTTTATTCACTTACTACTACATTAATCTCAAATGTGCTCAACTAAAAATGTCTTTTAAAAAGCTATAATAATTCAAACTCAGAACATTACAGGTCCTACACAAGAGATACTGTACAGATCACAGTAGAATATTTCCCCTGGAATTAGAAATATTCAGGAAACTGAAAAATGTTATGATACCTGCTTAGAGGGACAGATCACAGGACACAAATTACTGGGAAGGCAGATTCATAGGAAGGATGTTAGAAGAGAGAAGGAGGTTTGTGAAAGTGACAGACATTCCTTCATCACACATTTTGTGGGAAGCAAATAGTCTGAAATCAAAACCAGTTCAATCTGGCAATGCAAGTTCTTGTTTTCATTTAAAGTCACTTTGAAAATAACAAATAAAAAATAAGACACTTTGGAAATAACAAAGTTATACTGGAAGAAAGAGTCCCTTGTTTGCTTCCTATAGAAACTTGGACATCAAAAGAAAGTTAATTCCTTTTCATATTAAGAAAGTCCAATCAAGTTGACAGAAGTGTTTGTATGGTGAGATTGTTTCAGCTCCAAGCATTGGTAGGTTTACACATGTGTACATGAATAACGGCAGGGAGAAGGGTGACTGAAAAAAGGCATGGTGGCAGAGGAGCATGGAGGTCAACTGGAAGAAATTTGTAAAGGCAGATGATAACTAGGAGAATTTTGTTTGAGTTTAACAACAAATTTGTAGACAAGATTATTCTTCACATTACAAAGAAATGTTCTACTCTGTCCTTCTCTGTTAGAATACAGTAACTGGATTTATCTCCAGATGAAATCATTTCATTTGGCTTGTGAACCTGGCATGCAACAATTAACTGAAGCTTTGTTTACTTTAGTAGACCTTTTTAGGTTTAAGAGTATGTTTACCTTACATATGCATAGGTTTCAATTTATTTTTTATTTCTTTATTTTTTATTTTTTATTTTATTTTTTTTTAAATCCCCTAAGGGATTTATTGTTGGTTGTCTGCTTCATCTTTATCAACAAGAGAAATATCTGAACATAACATACCAGTCTATGGTTCCAAAACTCAGTCATATCTTAAAAATCAAACTTAGGAATTGCATAGAGATATAATTCAATTCTTCCTAATGGAAACTTTTACAGCAAAATTTACGATGTTAGAACTGTCAGTCTAAGAGAGGTGAGTCTGTTGTAACTCCGTGCCCTGGGCCCAATTAGTATCAAAGCAGAAAATATATTGCCAGTTGGCAAAATGCATGTAAGGCACATGCATATATCACATACACTTACATGGCCAGCCACATGGATAACAGATGGACACAAAAAGCACTCAACATGCGTATTCCTCAATATTCCTCTTATCCCTCTATTTTGCCACACTTACTTCTCCCTGTATCACATCCATTGCTTTCCATAGAAAGAAATTTCCTTCACATTTATCTTGCCCTCTCTCCTCTCCAACTCATACTCCCCTCCCCCCCCCAAAAAAAAAAAAAGGAAAAGGAACATGTCAGCTTGATTTACTAAGCAGGAAAACAATTCACCAGTAGAAAATGGGAGTGCTGTGGAATGAGAGATGGAAAGAAAGAGAAAGAATACATACATAACATACTCTCATGTCTATCAGTTTATTAGAAGAATAAGATTTACTGTTGATTGGCTCACTGTGAATGACATTTTACTTTATTTTGGTACATTCTCAATACAAAACCATCAAAACATACTTTCTGAGATCTAGAAGGGGAATCCAGTTCCCTGCCACATTCTTAAAGAACTCTTTTAATCTTTCCTAAATAATTTAAGAATTTGTTTGTTTGTTTGTTTGTTTTTAATTTTAGGAAGTCTCTAAAGAAGTATTCGTCATGAACTGAGACCTGCATAGTAAATTTATTTTTTTTTTATTTTTTAAATTTAGTATACAAATAAAAGTAAAGTAAAAACTAAGTAATTAAGCAATTACAGCGGTTAAAAAATAAAATAAAATAAAATAAAATAAAATAAAATAAAATAAAATAAAATAAAATAAAATAAAATAAAATAAAATAAAATAAAATAAAATAAAATAAAATAAAAATAAAAAAATAATAACAAATGTCCTAATGAATCAAACCGGTGTTATAACTAGATGGGAATTTTGTCTCTGACTAGGACAGCAAAAGAAAGCATTACATGTCTGTCGTCTGATAAGGAATGAGTGACTAACAGTAATTATCCCCACCAGCATAACCCCTTAAATGTTTTGTGTATGGCAATGTGTATTTATATTAAGATATTTAGAATATTTAGAATGATATACATGTATAAGATAAATAAATATATATAAGATATACATATATTAAGATTTACTTAGCTTTAGAAAAGCTTTAAGATATACTTAGTTTTAAGGTATACTTAGCTTTAGAAAATTTGTAATGAAATTGAGAATACAACTATGCATATCTATATACATTTATAAATTTAATATAATTAAGTAACCACTAAATCTATCCTTTTGATCTTTTGATCCATAAATAATAAGTAATTTCAGGAACAGTGACTTAGTGACTTTTAGTTTCTCTTTCAGGAAAGCCTTTAGGAAGCTTATTCTGCTTTTTTTGTTTTGTTTTGTTTTGTTTTGTTTTGTTTTTGACTGCAAAAGATAATTTTCCTCTTCTTTACATATTTTAAAATTTTTCTATTTGCAAAAGTGTCATGATTAATTGCTATCACACTTCACATTTCTCCCATATAAATTTCTCTCTGCTTTCCTTCCTTCCTTCTTGCCTTCCTGCCTTCCTGTCTTCTTTTGTTCATTCTCTCTCTAATAAATGGGTGATAGGTTCATGATAGGTTTCATCATTTGCTATCATCTTTATGATAACAAATGCCAAACTGATAAGCTGATTAAATGTATTGTTGATTCATATGACTGATTCATCATGACTGTGTTTCCCTTTACTTGTGGATATTGCAGGGTTTGGGTTAGTTGATTGTTCAGGCTGCACTTGACAGAGAAAACTACCTTTGTGTGGGTTTGTACTGGATATGTATGCATATACTGAAGAGAGAAACGTAACTGGCATACAGCTAGGTCTAGACTGAATCAAGTTTTTGGAAGGTGAATACTCCCAAGTTCAATATTACAGATGCACCTTTTATTTGCTACATATACATGTATATATACATTTCTAATATCAATCTACAGGTTTCAGCAGGCAAAAGCTTCCCTATAATACCAATAATTTATGCAGTTATTTGTGTCTGAAGACGGGATCAAAATAGAACAGTGTCAACTTTTTTTTTTTTTTTTTTCTGAGAAAAGACTCCACATAATTACCTTAGAGAAACTGATATAATGAAAAGATTCTAACACTCTGAAAACAGGTATCTTAAAAACTTGCCTTTGCCTTTGCTTTCATCATGGTGTCACATTTTCTGGTATTGTACAAGTCTTTGTTTTTGTTCTTTTGTTTCTCCACCTGAAAAACTGGGATGATACTCTCTTCTGTGACATAAAGCTAGAAAGAAACAAGTTATGGTGCTATGGTGCTTTATAGTGAAAGGACTAGTACCAATACTAAATAATGCCTCTTTTTTTTTTTTTTTTTTTTTTTCTTTGTGCAGAGAGGCAGAAGAAGAAAAAGGAAAGACAGTGGCCAATGGAAAATAATCATCAGCATAATTTGAAGAACTTTGGACTGAAATTTGCCAAAGGAAAAAGCCCCAAGTAATTTATCATGAGTTTTTGTTTCATTTTATTATTATTATTATTATTTAGAAAGTGTGACTCATTTAATTCCTTATAATTCCTCATAGCTTTATATACATATAATATACATATATATAGAGAGACATATATAATATGTGTCTATGGGTGTTTATCTATGTACGTGAATAGCTATATCCTGACACATATTTGTTGCTGAAACAATAAATAAATTGAATAAAACAATTGTTCCAAGTGGAAATTTTAACTGAATGTGTTTTACAGGTCAAATGATGTTTTATCTTATAATTTTGATATATTTTTTTCTTAACTAGAAAAATAAATATGTCAGAATATTAGGTATCAGAATTTCTGAGGAAAGAAATTTATGCTTTCTGAGTTCTTCTTATCTTCATTAAATGTAATTATCTTTATTTGTTATAATTTGATTTGTAACCTCTTTCTTTTTCAAGTTCCTTCCTTGAAAAATATCTACTTCCAACTGTACTCAAACTCACCAATGTATTTTTAGTTGCTGTTTAACGTTAGAGACATGACTGTCTGTGGTGTTATGGAACATAACACCACAGATGTTCCATAACACCACAGATGTCAAATTTGGAGTAAAATACCCTCCTATTCATTGTGATGGAGCTATATTACAAAACCACCTTAAACAAAACAAAACAACCAACCAACAAACAAACAAAAAACACCCTATAGGACTTCCAGCAAGGAATATTTCTGGAAAATTTAGTAACCAATTCAATATGGTGTTCACAAATGACAAATAATCCTCAAGAAATATATCTGTGAAAAATCTTTGGGAATATCTTGAGATACGACATTGCAATCATTTTTGGAAATGTTCTTTGGAATTCCTTAAGTTCCTTTAGAGCTACTAACTTAGCAATCCACCCTTATTATAGAAGGATCATCAAGATATTACAATTCACTTTGACCAACTGCATATATATTTTAGAATCAAACCTTTATCAGTATTATCTGCCTCTTACAATTGCCAGGTGCTCTGACAATTTTCCAAGAAAAAACAGTCTAAAACGAGTTCAGACCTTTACCTCACTCTCCTGTCTCTCTTGCACAAAGCAACTGACTCAAGTGCCTATCCAACAATACATTGGTTAAAGCATCCACATTATCTGTCCACTAATGCAAGAAGGTGATGTGAATTTTCTTCTCATACTTTCTGACCCTTTTTTTGCCTATTTAATGTCATTAAAAGCAAAAAATAGTTGCATTGTTTGTCTTAATGATCTCTTGGGGTAATGAAATCTTGTGATACATTATGCACTACTCTATTTCCTCATAAAATAGAGGTATTAGTCTTTAGTTTTATGGATTTTTTATGTTGCATGGTAAAAGAGAGAATGGAAAGATTGGATAGTGTTCATGTGTTCTTAACAGTTATCACAAACCTCACTCAGATTCCCTCTAGCCCTTGTCTTTTCAAATAATCCATGTCTTCACAATTTTATGACAGGATGAACTGATGAAAAAAAAATATACTTTAAATAGCTTCAATTATATAATGACCTATTTGCATTTTAATAGAGATTTTGAGAAGAACACCTGAGACTTCCAATAAAATAGGGATTTAAATTTGAAGGTAATTAAGGGTTGAGCAGATTGTGAAATTTCTGTTTGATCTATTTAATAAACCTATTTATTGTCATAGACAATAATGTTGCTGACCCCAACATGTCCCATGTTGTCAAAGGGAAAAAAATCTTCTTTTGACTGCACTAATTACTCAGAGTATTATCCGTGTCATGAATATCCTCTTAATAGAGATGCTATTTTAGTAATTGTACCTATAGCTACAGATAAATGAAGAAAACAAACAAACAAACAATTGAAGACAAAAAAAAATAAATAAATAAAGCTGAATGTATGGTTTTAATCCTCAAATTACATATAACACCCTAGCTTTTGGCCAGCAGTTATTGACTCTGGTCAGCTAACAATGCCTAGTGACTTAACCCTACATTAATTCCATTGGCATTAACAAGGCTTAGTCCCCAAAATCCCATGAGTAATGATTGCAGAATGAAACTTTACAGTAATTAAAAATGGGTCAGAAGAAAGAAAATTCTAGTCAAAAACTCCCATTGGGAAAGACTACATTGGGGATGAATATTGTTTTCAGTTTAACGTCTTTGATATAAAAGTGCAGGTTTTGTCCTCTTCTTTCCTCTTCTTTAGACACTTGATCTAGGAAAGGGCAGGTAGTTGGACTCAGACAAGTCAACTTGCTCTACCATGCAGTTTGGTGCCTATGGGATTTTTTGGAATTTACATCTAATTGCCCTAACCATAGTCAGGAGCTCTTTGCTGACAAAATGCAATCTTTAAATTTCAAGCAGGTAGCCTTCCCAGACATATTTTATTTTTTCTTTTCTAATGGAGATGGTAGAGGTGCAATAGAAGTAGGAGAATTCAGAACTGTAATGACGGCAGTGAGGAAACAGACTCATGCAGACAAAAACATTGTTATTTTATCGTTTCTCCTCTGCGTCCATGAATAGGTACCATTGTATTTTAAGACTGTTAAACTCTACTTAAAACATAACAGATCACAGAATCACAGAATCACAGAATGATTGAGGTTGGAAGGGACCTCCAGAGATCATGTAGCTCAACACCCCCTGCTCAAGCAAGGTCACCTACAGCATGGTACACAGGATTGCATCCAGGCAGGTTTTGAATATCTCTGAAGAAGGAGACTCTACAACATCCCTGGGTAGCCTGTTCCATCCCTCTGTCACCCAAACTGTAAAGAAGTTATTTCTCATAGGCAATGAAACCTGTGGTTCAATTTATACCCATTATCCCTTGTCCTACCACTGGCCACCACTGAGAAGAGCTTAGCCCCATCCACTTTACATTGTCCCCTCAGGTATTTATGGAGGTTAAGATCCCCTCTCAATCTTCTCGTCTCTGGGCTAAACAGGCCCAGCTTGCTTAGTCTTTTCTCATAAGACAGATGTTCCAATCCCTTAATCAACTTTGTGGCTCTACACTGAACCCTCTCTAGAAGTTCTATGTCTTGTACTGAGGCGTCCAGAAATGCATACAATTTTCCAGGTGTGTCCTCACCAGAGCTCAGTAGAGGGACAGGATCACCTCTCTTGACCTGCTGTCCACACTCCTCCTGATGCTGGCTAGGATCCCATTAGCCTTCTTGGCCACAAGGGCACACTGCTAGCTCATGGTCAACTTGTTGTCAGGTCCCTCTCCTCAGAGTTGTTCTCCAGCAGGTCAGCCTGCAATCTGTACTGGTGCCTGGGTTTATTCCTCCCCAGGTGCAGGAGCCTACACTTGCCCTTGTTTAACCCCAAAAGGTTCCTCTCCGTCCTACTCTCTAGCCTGTCGAGGTCCCTCTGAATGGCTGTACAGGCCTCTGATGTGTTATCCACTCCGCCAAGCTTTGTATCATCTGCAAACTTGATGAGGGTGTGGTTCATCTAGGTCATTGATGCATAAATTGAATAGCACTGGACACAGTATTGACCCCTGGGGGATACCACTATCTACAGGCCTCCAGCTAGACTTGGCACTGTTGAGCACAACCCTCTAAGCTCTGCCACCCAGCCACTTCTCAATCCACCCCACTGTCCACTCGTGGATCCCACACTTCTGGAGCTTGCCCAGGAGGATGTTATGGGAGACTGTGTCAAAAGCCTTGTTGAAGTCAAGGTAGACAATATCCACTGCTCTCCCCTCATCTAGCCAGCCAGCCATCTCATCGTAGAAGGCTATCAGGTTGATTAAACACGACTTCCCCTTAATGAATCCATGTTGACTGTTTCAGATCACTTTCTTTTCCTCCACATGCTTACATCTGCTTGAGGACGAAGACTGAGTCATGTGCCATGAACGATGAATGAAGATTTACCTTTGCGAGGCAAGAAATTAAACTAAACTTTATCAGAAACTTAAGGTAACAGCATGATAAATCATAGCTTTCTGTAAGTCATAGAACATTTCTAAGTTAGAGCTAATTATGTGTATCTGGAAAAAAAAAATAAAAGAAAGAAATAAAAAAAATCTCAGAAAAAAAAGTTAACTGTGAATATTGGTTTTGCAAAATGGGTCACAGGCTAAATTGCCTGATTTATGGGAAAGTGCTGCCTAAAGTTAGAGCTCAAACTGTTTCATAAAATCAAATGCAGTCCTTGATTATTTGATATCCTGAATTATTCAGCTTGAATCCTCTATTAAAAGCTGTCACTAAAAAATAATTTTAAAAACTGCTAATTTGTTTTGTTTGTTTTTTGAAGGCAAATATATTCAAGGTATATTTGTATAGTTACATGTATATACATGTATGTTTCAATATTGTCTCTTGTGTGTATCTTATACTCTGGGGCTCTGTTAGCCCTCTGTATCACCTTGACAGTGTATAGAAATATGACAGTGTATAGAAATAATACGTTTTTCCTTATTAGCAGTCTAGCAGACATTGGAAGCTATTGATTGCTTATGGTCAGTTGGCACTGTTTGATTGCCTGCTGAGCATATTCCATCCACAAATAGTTAATCTGTATCATTCATTGTCAGTATCTGCATGCATTTGCAGTAGATGGCTATCTAAGGAAACATGACTAATTTATGTTCCACTGTTACACTCAGATCACAACAGTGTTATGGAAGGTTTCTGATGAACTAAAAGGACTTTTTGAAGAACAACATATCAGAACCCCTATTTTACTTTGTTGCATTAACTGTATAAAGGAATGATAATAAATAAAGAAAGAAATTTCGGGTTTTACCTTTCCCTCAGTGGTGGTTTTGGATGATATTTTCAAGCCCTCCTTAAGTCTTACATTTATATAATTGACTGCTGCAACATGTGAAAGCCTGATCAAGAACTTGGCACTATCAACATACCTGATTTATGAATGTTCTCTTCCTATACTTCTCTTCCCATATGATACTGTAGAATCAAAAATGAGTGCTGTGGTCAAGCGACCACAGACAAAAATTAGTAGCAGGAAAAGGTATATAAAAATATTTTTACATTTCTGTTGTGCAAAAACTGTATGGAGATCTTTAAAAGATAATCAGATGTTAGCTGTGTCCCTGTGTACCATAAAGTAAATAAATAAATAAATCTTTGATGCATCTTCTTCTGGTAAAAATCTGTACGTTTTTATTTAAAACAAAGTAAACCTTTGGATCTTACATATGAATCTAATAAATAGTCTCAATACTATACAATATTTCAGATTGAACAGAAAAGATGCATAAATTTGATTAAAGCAATGATATATATATGGTATATATACATATATGGTGCATATATATATACATATATACATATATGGTGTATATATATATATATACATATATATATATATGGTGTATATATATATATACATATATATATATATATCACAGAATCACAGAATTTCTAGGTTGGAAGAGACCTCAAGATCATCGAGTCCAACCTCTGACCTAACGCTAACAGTCCCCACTAAACCATATCCCTAAGCTCTACATCTAAACATCTTTTGAAGACTTCCAGGGATGGTGACTCCACCACTTCCCTGGGCAGCCTGTTCCAATGCCTCACAACCCTTTCAGTAAAGAAGTTCTTCCTAACATCTAACCTAAAACTCCCCTGGCTCAACTTAAGCCCATTCCCCCTCGTCCTGTCACCAGGCACGTGGGAGAACAAACCAACCCCCACCTCGCTACAGCCTCCCTTGAGGTGCCTATAGAGAGCGATAAGGTCGCCCCTGAGCCTCCTCTTCTCCAGGCTGAACAAGCCCAGCTCCCTCAGCCGCTCCTCGTAGGACTTGTTCTCCAGGCCCCTCACCAGCTTCGTCGCCCTTCTCTGCACCCGCTCAAGCATCTCCATGTCCTTCTTGTAGCGAGGGGCCCAAAACTGAACACAGTACTCGAGGTGCGGCCTCACCAGAGCTGAGTACAGGGGGACAATCACCTCCCTAGCCCTGCTGGTCACACTGTTTCTGATACAAGCCAGGATGCCGTTGGCCTTCTTGGCCGCCTGAGCACACTGCTGGCTCATATTCAGCCGACTATCCACCATCACTCCCAGGTCCTTCTCTGCCTGGCAGCTCTCCAACCATTCCTCTCCCAGCCTGTAGCTCTGCTTGGGGTTATTGCGCCCCAGGTGCAGGACCCGGAAATTTTATATATTACACAAAAAGTTCCAAAAATTTCATTTCAGAAAAAGCTGTATGTATTCAGAGTTTCATAGCCTCACAAGAGAGAGTAGATTTTGGAAACAAAGAAATAAATGTGCAAATCCACTGTTTCTCTGTGTGTATAATATTAGTAGGTTTTGTACTATTAGTATAAAGTGACTAAAGTGTTTCCATTAACCCTTTGATATTCATAACATATAAAATCTGAATTTATTGTTATTTACTGTCTTGTTAAATCATGACATATGATCCAAATCTATTAAATTAAACAGATATCAGCATGTTTTCTTTGCAACATCTGTTGCAGATTAGACCCATGGGTATTAATTGGGTCAAAATGAAAGAAAGTAGCTTAGACTAGTAATAGTGGGTTCAGCACAGAATCACATTTCTGTAAACAAACACACCTTACAAACACCTGACCTTACAATTTCTTACAAGTTCAAATTTAAATCACTCTAAATCATTCCCTCTGTATTCTTAGGGCAGAGAATACTAAATTCATAGAATCTTAAAAAGAAACCATAATGATAAGTGGTGGTAGAGAAGTACTGAAAACAAATTGGGGACTCTACTAGAAATCATAATTCAATGTCATTCAATGAATATACTATACAATCATGACTATGAATAAAGTAGTCACCATGACTGCTTTATTGTAACTTTTATATTTAAACTAAAATGACTCCTTGCACACACTATTTATTTTTTTCTTCTAATTTCAGTGTAGCTCACAAATGGTTATTCCCAATGCCATTTTTTATCATTCCAAACTTTATACATATTTAAAAATTTAATTAAATCTCAGGAGATATATCAGATTAGAACAAATGACTTCAATGGTGATATCACTGCCACCATGGACTAGGCTGAACAAACTTTCAACTACTTTCCAGATGATTTGAGATGATGTAGGCAAATGAATAACTAATCCAAAATGTACACATCAGTCACATATCATGTAGAAACAGATGTATTGTGGACCTTAAATAAATATTAGATAGAATTCATAATAAAATCAAAATACAGGAAAAATAAGTTCAGAAGTAACTATGTGATATCTTGTTCTTCTTTGCTTAATGGACAAGAATTTTAGTGAAAGGCAATATATATATTTTTTCTGTGTATTTATTCTCACTAACAAAATAAAGAAAAAAACACAGACTTGGCTAAGCAAATTTACAAAAAAAAATCTATCCCTTTCTAAGCTAGTAATGAAAATAGGATGAGCCATAAATTGCATAATAATGTTATGTTTCCCATAATAAATCTTCTTCATGTTTTGCAGAAATCCTTTGTATTACTTATCAAAATATATGGGCAAGGAGTAAGACATCTTTAAAAATATTGGTAAGTCCTCAAGAATGCAACATGGGTTTATCAGAGAGCTCCATAACTCTTCATATCACTTCACCTAGTAATAGTAATAATAATTTAAAAAAATAAAGCTGACAAAATTAGAAGGTATGAATAAATTATAGATTAGATCTGGCAACAGGCAAAAAACTACATAACTAAATTTATTAATTATAACATACATTTAAAAATATAATGACCTAATAGTTCTTTCTTGTTTGTACCAGCTATCCCTCTGAAGCCAATGGCAAAAAATATTTCTGAGTTAACGCAAGTAAGATAGGCAAAAATAAATTCAAGATGTTTGTAAATTACACAATTTTCTACAGAAAAACAGGAGATCTTAGAGGTCTTTGCATAAATCTTTCAGTAGTTTCGTAAATTGATTTTTTTAACGAAATTTAGATTACTTTTTTTTTTTAAATATATACATTTTAGAAGGAAAAATTATTCACATTACATAAGACTATAATTCTTTTTCTCACAAATATCAAGGTGTTTTGAAATATCTAACAAATTTCTAATAACATAACAACACAAATATCTAGTTTGCTTAAGTAAAAAAACCACAGAAGTTATCTGTCACATTAAATATCATTTAACATGGAAATGAAGCAAAATTATACTGAAACTGATTTCAAAGCAATTGGCTAGATGTTTATATTAGTCAATGATAGACTAGAATACACATGGTATAATTAAGTTTGTCTCAAGATCAAAACCTTGAAACTTTAATAATTTATAGAAATTAAATATCAAGAATGAAAAAATACACAAATCATTATCATTTTTTATGTAAAACTGCTCAAATAATCTTATATATTGCTTTTTTGTATCTTTATGTGACTGTTAACTGTGTTGAAATTTGTCTGCTTGTAGCCTTTCAAAAAAATTAAAAAAAAAAAAAAGAATCTGCATACATATGTTTATGTCTGTATGTATTTGTATAGATATATTTTTTGTTTACCTCTGTAAGTCCTAAAGCTTCTCATTTGTTTTATCTGACATACTATACAAGAATACAGTAACTTTATATCAAAGACGAACTTCTTTTCATCCTCTTTTTCAACCAGATTTTCAGTAAAGCTTTGGGTGCCCATTATGCAAAAGACCTCGGAGCATATTGTCAAAAAATTAAAAAAGAAAAAAGAAAAAAAAAAAAAGACACATTTTGGTTTATTTTCTGCAAAGAAAATAGAACTAAAAGGAAAGGTAATTGGAAGGCCACTTATATATATATATATATAGACTCTCTCTGCTTTAATATTTAAAAAGTTTGGAGATAAAAGGTGTACTTTCTTTGACAGCAATCATTGTTCAGGCTGTTATCACTCAAGTCAGCAATTTCATCAATGCACAGCAAATGTACCATTAAAAATAAAAAGGGGAGGGGGAGAAAAGGAGGGGGAGGTCGAAATGAACCACATTAAAAAAAAAAAGTCTTACTTTTCTCCATACGAAAGGTTTATATATTTTTATCAAAGCTGCAGGTGTTTCTGATATGATTGTTGCTAAAGAAAATCTTTGTTCATGGTATAAAAGAGGATACTTACAGAAGCAAAGTTTATTCCTTAAAACAGACTGTGGTAGCACTTTAACACTGACATAAATGAACAAAGGCATGCCAGATTTTTTTTTGTTGTTGTTGATTATTTTTTGTTTGTTCGTGTTTTCACTTACTAATAGCACGTGACTAATAAAATTGCTTTCCTGTAGAAAAGGCAGAAGAAGTTATGGGAAGCTCAGTTCATTTTTACTTATTTTTAAAGTTAAGAAAAAGTTGTTGATGATGTCAGCACTTGACAGGCAGGAAAAGAAAAGAAAAGAAAAGAAAAGAAAAGAAAAGAAAAGAAAAGAAAAGAAAAGAAAAGAAAAGAAAAGAAAAGAAAAGAAAAGAAAAGAAAAGAAAAGAAAAGAAAAGAAAAGAAAAGAAAAGAAAAGAAAAGAAAAGAAAAAAGAAAAGAGAAAAAAAGAAAAGAGAAGAAAAGAGAAAAGAGAAGAAAAGAAAAGAGAAGAAAAGAGAAGAGAAGAAAAGAGAAGAAAAGAGAAGAAAAGAAAAGAAAAGAAAAGAAAAGAAAAGAAAAGAAAAGAAAAGAAAAGAAAAGAAAAGAAAAGAAAAGAAAAGAAAAGAAAAAAGAAAAGAAAAGAAAAGAAAAGAAAAGAAGAGAAAAGAAAAGAAAAGAAAAGAAAAGAAAAGAAAAGAAAAGAAAAGAAAAGATGGAAAGAAAGATGGATTATTTAATTCAGACAGGAAGGCTGGTTTTTGTCTAGCCCTTATTATATTATAAATGCATATGTAACATTGATATCATCTCCCTACACAATATAACTGGAAAAACATCAACCAGTTGTTACACATCTCATCATTCTAGTGGTCAAAAGTTCCTCTCCTTTAGTCCATTAGTCCTCTTCAGTAATGATAATGATAATGATAATGATAATGATAATGATAATGATAATGATAATGATAATAATAATAATAATAATAATAATAATAATAATGTGTTCCATTAATACTGCATCTAGATTACAGTTTAGGTATCTTTCTTGTTGCTTGTCTTAGCAAATTACTGTTCAACCTGTTCACACAGGCTACTGAGTTCTGGCTTCTTGTAAGGAGATGCTCACTCCAACTCACTGCCATGGCTTCCCATGTAGGCAACTTCCTATGTACAGCTGTTTTGGGTGGACTGATCTGTCTGCCAATCATTTTGTCTCCTTTAGTACTTTCTTGGGTTGTCTGCTATGGACTCTGATTGCAGCTGGACAACCTTTGATCTTCAGTTCAGATGAAGTCCTTTGACTGTCTCTGCATTTTCTGCTAATTTCTTTCCTAGATTCAAAATAAGATTCTATGAGTTTAGGTAAGAAGGTGTTAGAACTATTTTTTAATGTGCATTTCTATGACCTGAAAGAGTAGTGTCATTAAAAAAATATTTTTTTTTTATCGCTATTCTGTAAGAAGCTTCTTGAATTCAGATTTCCCTGTCTTCTCCCTCTATTTTATTGGAAATCTTTTAATGGAGTCAGAAATGAGTTTAAGTCTGTCTGGCATTGCATTATTGTTTGTCCAACACAGCTTTAGTAATGATAATATCAGAGGTGAGCAATTAAATGCAGTATAAAATTGCTAACTAGAATTAATTCCCACAGTTCTTAAGAAAGTGTCATTGGAGATTAAATGTGATAGTAGCCATTCACAAGGGAAATGTGGATGTGCTTTCTCAAGCATGCTTTTTTAAAAGCCATGAGGCAATAATTTCATAGTACAGAGGTCTGTTGGTCAGGTCTTCTTATGCATTTAGTCTTTCAGAGTTGAATAATAATTTCTGACCATTTGTTTCCAACACTACATGGGAAGTGATCTGTATGGAGGGGGCTGGGAAAAGGAGTTGAAAGTTTCATTTTTTTTTATGCCTTTTTGTTGTTGTTTTTTAATTAACCTAGTTCAGTTTGTTGATGATGTAGTGCCACAATTGTTATTAGCATGAAAGGTAGGAAGATGCCTTAGGCAGCATAGATGCCTTATTTCAAATAGATATGGTAGAAGGCTCAAAAGTCTACAGTTATTTCTGGTCTTGCCACAGCTTTTTGCATGTTATCTTAGACTGTTCCACTTAACTTCAGTCCTCAGATTCTCCAGTAATGCTCTGCTTTGCAAGGATGCAAATGTAAGCTGGTTTGGAAGACAGGTAACTAACACTAATAGGATTCTAAAGGAAACCCTGATCTTACAACCATATCCTCTTCTATCTAAAATGTAGGCAAAGCTTTTTCTCTCTCTATTCTATCAGTTTCAGATGGCAAAAATTCCAAAACATGTCTGTGTTTCATTTACTCCAGTTAAAGAATATGCAACTAGAGGCAGTGTTATTACAGGTGAGAAGCATTCCCATTCAGTTGCAACACCATTTAACTTTAATCATGGAACATGGTAGCTAGTAAATAGAGTCAAGGTTATTGTATTTTACTTATGCCTAGCATCAATGGTAACAAAATTGGATCACATGTAACTTTTAAGAATTTATGAAGATCTGTGTCATGAAAATAATAGTTATCTAAATATTTTAATGGGGTTATAATAAAATTATGATAATGTTTCACAATCTTATGGTATGTTGGGATATGTGAACAGCAGCTAGATGATTTTCATACTTCTCAATTTTCCTTTAGATAGATTAAAGGTTAATTGATTCACATTTTGCTCCTAATTGATTTTAAAAAAAATAAAAAATCATCAAATCAGGCTCTTAAATTTGTTTATCAACTATATTTCATTTGTGATTACATACTATATTAAAACTGGATAAAAAGATACATTTTCAAAAGCGGGAAAATATTTAATAAGTATTGAAAATAAGACAACATCAGAAAAGCAAGTGAAGCATTTATTTATTTATTTATCCTGGTAATAGGCAAGATGATCTATATGGCAAGTCAAGAAATTGCATTAAAAGACTGGCATTTTTTCCTGATACCTGATCCAATAATATGCTTAATAGTTTATTGCATATTAAGAAGTATTTTTTGAAAGGAAATGTAAATTGAGTTTCTGATTCCATTTAGAATAACCTTTACTCACTCTCTCAGATGTTCTTAAGCCCTTGCATACTTATTGTATACATGACAGGACAAAACAAAACTAATTATATATACAAACTATATACACAAACTATATAAATGCAGGCATCTAAGAATGGGACATTTAGGAGCAGTGATTGCATTGAGATATGGAAGTTGCATATAAAATAGATATTTTTCATTTCAAATTGGAAATGTCTGAATGTAGTTACCCACTTGTCATATGACTTCTACACTAGAGGTAAACAGACGGAGGACAAGAATGGATGTGTGGAACTGCAGATAAGCTATAGTGTGACAAAAACATCTCCGACTCTCTAGATAAATACCACTAAGCTTGTACACTGACTTGTGAATGAGGGAAATACTAGAGGTATTTAAGGTCCAGTGAAGGTGTGCTTGATAGGCATCATACCATTGGAGTAGTATTCTGTGGTATCTAAAAATTCCTTTGTTCTCCTTTTCTAGAATAGCAAGAAGAAGAAATAGAACCACTTACTTCTTATTTCCATAACACACAAAAAGAAAATATCAGCAAATTCACTTCACTTACTCGATAATATTTATAAGTTTTGAGTATTTTAAACTTGATGGTCACTAAAAAGTGCCTAAGAATGCTGTAGGTTTAAGAGAGAGAAAGAGAGAGAGAGAGAGAGAGGGGCTATCAAACCTTATTCATTTATGTATTTATTCATTTATCAGTTCCCCATGAAGAATCTCATGGTCATAGGTTTTCTTAAGGGAAGAGGTGTCAGAAAATATAGATAAGCTGGCAGGATCTTGCTCTTCCAGAAGTGCTTTGTACTTGTACAACTACTTTAAAATTGATAATGCTTGCTCCTTGGAAACCTTCACTAGGGAAATGATCATTTATCTTTTGAGATATATCTAAGGTCAATGCTCATCCATGGCAGGCCATGCATAAGATAAGGCATAGATTTTTAGCCAAGATACTGCCCATCAAATAAAAGATAACACTACAGAGTTTGTCTGCAAATAAGATGTGTGCACTTTATTTTGTAAAAGGGAAAGTGATTTGGTCTCTGTTTTCATTTGTCTCTATTATTTTGGCAGTCATTCTTTGAAGTTTATCAGATTTTCAGATCTGCAGAGCAGCGCACTCTAAGCACTATCTAAGGAGACAGAAAAAAAAAAAAAAAAAAAAAAAAGATTTTAGGGGATACTTTCCTTCTTACCTTGAATAACATCGCCATTTTCATGTATTTCGTTTAGTCTCAAAACTTGGGGACAGTTTGGTATCTAATTTCAGAATAAAAGACCAGTTTATCTTTGAATCTTTGCTGGGAAATCTGAGATCCAGGCCTTAGTGCAGAAAAATAATGGTAATGAAGGATCAGTCTGGTGAGGAAATGGAGACTGATTTGAGAAATCTATATTGCCTGAGATTCGGATCGCTGCTCCGCCTAGAAATAGTGATTCGGCTTCCATTTTGAATTTGTGCCTCTCTCTGAACTGTTTAACTGCAGGAAGTAAACAAACAAACAAACAAAAACTCTGTAAAATGTATAACCTGAAGTCTTTCTAAAAATACCCTGCAGACCTTTAGGTTTTATAATAGCAGGAGAGCAAGGTCAAAGGTCCAGGAGGAATGTGTTAATGAACTGATGTGAGTTTCAGCTGTCAGAATTTCTTTACTAGTGCATTGCAGCAAACATATTTATGGACAAGTCAATGTGATAATTAAAAGATATCATACTATAGTTGACTAGGAAGTACAAAAAAACTCTTATTAAATACTACATTTTATGAAGTGTCTTGTTTATTCTTTGATTTCGTTTTCCTTAATTTAATGACCTTTACGTTTTACTCAACAGCGAGATGCATAACTCACCAATGCAAGGATGTATTTCAATATGACAGAAGCTTACTAAGTATTATAACTTACAACACCATATACATCAAATACATACCTTATTACTCCTATAAGATAATATAATTATTTTTTTTTTAATATGATGAAATTTTGAATCATGGTTGTTTCTTAGATGGGGTAAATGTCAACAAATTTTGTCTGCAAATATGACAAGGATGATACACAACTACCTTTAAATCCTAAATCACACTTGTGAAATATTGCAGAACAATCAATTATCAGACTTTGACTAGATAGGACATTTTGGCTCACAGGCTATTCTCTGAGATTTAGTTATGTAAAATATTTCTTCAGAGGTGGATGTGAAGTTATTTGTCTGTGTGAGAACTGAAGTCAAAAACATTATAGTCTTAATACAAAAACATTTAATCTTTTCTTCTTCAGTTTTGATACTTAATTTTTGTATTAGAAGTACATAAACTTCTTACAGATATTTATGAATTTTGTAGAATTTTGACCTTTTCCTTATTTAAACCACTTTTCCCTGAGATTCAAACTGCTATTTAACAAATTATTGGATTTTATTGTTTTGTTTTGTTTAAAGTTAATCATGTCAATAGAAAATGAGTTCCCTTTAAACAGTGTCAGCCTGGACATGCAAAACTAGCATTTATTTCTTTAGTTAGTTTTAGGTCTCTTAGCATGGTCTTCAAATACTAAGGGAAGGTCATAAAGAAGCTGGAGTCAGACTTCTCACAGAGGTACACAATGAGGATATGGACAATATGAGGTGATGGGCACAAGTTTTAATAAAAGAAGTTCCAACTAGATATTAGGGGAGGAAAAGAATCATTACAGGAGTGATCAACCACTCAAACAGAGACATTTTGGAAGCTCCAGCCGTGGACATGCTCAAAACTTGACTGGGTATAAGCCTGAGAAACAAGATCTATCTTTGAAGTTGGATCTGACTTTGAAATTGTATCTGCACAATTGATCGGGGAGCTGAACTATCTGACTTTCAGAAGAAATGCTGGATGTCTCAGCAAAAGGGCACTGGAATATCATCACACTCCTTCCAAGAAATAGGGCTTGAAGATTAGTATGCAACCCACATAACATGAATTTTGTCCTTTTCTTTACAGACAATTGCTATATTAAAATAAATTAAAAGTTCTAAGTAGTATCTACATTAATATGTACAAAAGGAGAATAAGTGTAAGAGATGAACTACTCTCTCTACAGGTAGCGTAAATACACAAAGGTCAAGAAAAAAAAAAAAAAAAAAAGAACTGTTTTGACAGATGGTTTCTATTTGTTCTCTTCTCAATATTTCTTCTTGTAAGGAACACAAGACACTAGGACAGAATGCTATTAATTTGATATTGACCTTAATCTTATTTAGAAAGTTACACAAGATGTCTCAGTTTAAACATAGATAATGTTTTCCTTAAAGGAAAGGAAAGGTTATTGAGCTAAGAAAAGAGTATGACTGTTAAAACAAAATAAGTGTGCATACCCTGATGTAACAGAGAATGGATCAAAGCATTGTGTATTTTCAGTCCACAAATCTACTAAACATGACTATTTCACACTCATTGATGTTACTGACAAACATGGTCAGAAAGAAACAATAAACAGCAATTTACTGTTAGCAAAACTCTTATTTTCTTACACGTTAAAAAGCAAAACAATAATGCATTTCAGGGTTAGCTGGAGCCAAGGAATGCCATACAAAGGCAAGTGTGGGAAAGAAGACTCAAAAAGACAGGAAAAAGAAGACTTGAAAAGCAAAGCCATTTGTCATTTGCCACTTGACAAGCTGACCAGATACAAGCTTCATCATTCTGAAGTCATTAGGATACCTGTTTTCCAGTTACAGTGTACACATCAATAAACTTTGTTTTAAATAATAAATAAATAAACAACAGCAACAAAAACAAAAGTATTGGATGAGCATTTTAGAAGCACTGCCTCAAAGAGAAGTGAATGTTAACATGAATCGATTAAGGCCAATTTCAGCTTGCATATAACAAGGCTGAAAAATGTGTAATCATCTGATATAAGTGGATAAGAAGGATCACATAAAAGATCACAAAACACCAGAAAAAAAGACAGAAGCAAGAGCAGTTAAATCACTGTAAGTCCTATATAATAAAAATGATTAAACAAGGCATCGTTTAGTGAAGTGCATTGTAGTGGACTTCAGCATTTAAACCTATCAGGAATCTTATCTTTACCCAATCACAAACTCAAAAAGATATAATTATGAAGAATGTGCCATGGCCAAACTTAGCGAGTAAACAAGCAGTTCATTTCATGTTTAAAACATAACACCTTCCAGAAAAAAATGTTAATAATAAATATATATATAAAATAATCTCAGATCACAGAACTATGATTAAGATACGGCTACTAGCAGTTCAGCCTTCAGACCAGAACCAGATGTTCTAAAAGACAGTCAAATCCACCATTTTTATACTTTTGAGTATTGAAGTAGTTCTCATCTATGAGAGTTCCTGTGAGTTTTCTGTTCAACAAATTTGACCTGGAAATACTGATTTTATTTGCTAGAAATGGCATGGAATCTGAGCTTGGTGTTATTCAAGAGGCTAAAATTTGCAATAATACAAATCTCAGTTGTTGCAAAGAAAAAAAAAAACAACAAACATTTTCTGTACAACTAAATCATATAATTTATTATATTAATATACAATATTAAAATATAATATCAATATATAAAACATATTAAATTTATAAATAATTATATGAATACAGTATTATATTGATATTAATATAACATTTCTCTTATAACTAAAGAGCATGATTTTTTATTTTTAAATGGTATCTATCTGGATTTATCTGGCCTTACGTGTCTCCATGTTGTGCTATGCTATAATGTAAAACACTTAACATGGGATATGCCTGTTGTTACAAAATACATTTTTGTAAGTATGCTTATATGAATGAATAAAGCCAACATAGTTACACAAAGAACAGAGACCATGAATAAAATTGCATCCTTTCAATTTAGTCAATTTTCAACATTTTTCTAAACCTCAGTCCCAGATGTCAAATGTTTTCCTTCACCCCCCCAAAAAAACCTTTTTTTTTCAAAAAAGTTTTTTATTGTAGCATTCACTTTAGAGAGTTCTTCTACTAAACAATATTATAATACATCCAGATCAATTTTAAATGACCTTCTTTTCAGAGATACTAAGCATGCCTGCCTATTCTCCCAGCAGAGTAAGAATTCTCAGTTGTGTACAGCTGAGTAGATTCTCAGCAATTCTGAGAATTACATAATTTAGATAGATGTTACTGTAATAGCAGATAACCAGCTTCTTGCACTTCTAATGACAGATTTTGTTTTTCTCAGTTTCTCTCATGAAGGGAATTAATATGTTCTTTTATTCTGAGATGAACAGATGTAATACGTTATGAAGACTGTCTTGCTTCTGTAAAATAAATAAATAAAATAAATCAACTAATCAAGATATTAGCACAATTCTGTTCTGATATAACAGTATGAGGACAAAAATAACATCTTTCATACTACATCTAATAACATTTAGAAGATCAGTTTTCAACTGAGACAATATTGTGCTTTACTTTATCCTATTTTTGACAATCCCAAATTCAATGATATTTTCTCCCTTCACATTTAAACTAAATTCTCTCTTATATTTTAGAGGTATAAACTACATTTTGTGAAATTATAGTAATGCAATATATACAATATAGTACAATATAGTAAAGCATTGACATGATGAGGCAAAGTTACAAGCAAGGCAAGGCTCTAGAAGTGGTTTTATATTTGCATGTATATATTCATGCATACGTGTATGTGTATGTATCTGTATGTATCTGTATATGTGTATAATATCTTAGGAGTATTCTGTTTAGATATATCATAGCAAGTATGTTAATAGAACACTGCTAACGTTAAAAAGTTAAGTACTTCAAAATAACAGAACCAATATTGTTCATGCAAGAGTAATTAGCTGACTCTTATGTTTAACTATCTATTTGTTCCTCATTCTCCCATTTGTGCTCAATGTCTAGAACGGACATTTCCTAGAAATTAAGCCAGGTTAAGTGATACAAGGGAATGTGGTTTTAGGATGTTTCTAATCTTTGACAAAAATAAAAATAAAAATATAATGAATTTGAAAAAATATAAAGAAAACTTTTTATTTATTTATTTATTCATTGCAATACTGTGCTATTAAGCAAAATATTCAAAAATATTTAAAAATTAAGCCAGTTGAATGTTTATTATTTTCTTGGCACACAGATTTTCTTGGGTATCCCCAAGAACAAAAGAAGAAACTATTGTAAGAAACTTGAGAATTCAGAAATCCAGCCTAAGCCAATTGCTGTTTTTCTTTGTTGTTTGTTTTTTTGGTTGACTGTTTTGTTTGTTTGTTTGTTTTTGTAACCTCTGGAAAACTGTGTGATTACAATTAGTAAGAAATATGGTCAACAGAAGCAAGTTATGAAAATCAAGAAATTAACAAAGAAAAAATGCAGATACTTTGGCATTATTCTGTGCATCAGCTCTCCCTTTGTGAAATAGTTACGGTGTCTGATGAAGGTCTTTGAGGATATCTTCTGATTAGTTCATAGGCAAAAACATAACATAGACAGTGAACACGACATAAATAAAAATAAAATAAAAAAATAATATAATGAAATAATTAACTCTGTCTTCAGAGCAGGGTTGAACTTTCTGAAATGAATAAGACAAAAGCACAGCTCACAAACATGCAGTGAAATTTTCACTTTGTGCATTAAGTGATATATATATATATATGCATATATAGATACGGAGAAAAAGTATAGGTAATGGTGTTAAAAGTTAAAAGGTTTATAGAAACCTTTATTCTGGAATATCACCCTCTTGACAATTGATAAGTGGACTTATTTTCTGACTGCTATTTTGACCTGTATTATATTGTTTATTCAGTGGATAGTTTAAGAATAAATGTTCCCTTATTTATTAAAACACAGTATGTTTTGTTACAGAAATGGGATAATTTTCTTGTGCCTTGATTTGAACACAATTTTAGGGACACTGTGGAGGAACAATAACTCAACCCATTAATCAGCAAGTAATTCATTATTATTGTGAGTAGCATATTCAGCATAAACCTCATGGTTTCATTTTTAAGCCTGTGTGCAATGAAAGAATCCTAAAAATCTTTCTAATATATGAATTCAGACATCTCTAACTTGTAACAGGAGCATAGCATATGAGTAGCATACCTCATTTGTGTAAATACCATCATGCAGGAATTACGGTTTTGCAGAAACAAAAGCATAGACTTTTTTTTGTTGTTGTTAAATGAGAATTCTTGACAGTGTATTTGAAATCAGCCATAAAAGAGATGGTACAATTTAAATTGAAAAAAATAAAGTTGTTGGTTTATTATTTTTAATTAATTATACAGTACTGAAAGTGATTGTAGTATTGCATTTCTTAAAAAAAAAGAAAAAAAAAGGGGTTGAGCAACACTTTATTTATTTATATAACGCCAATAAAACAATTAAAAGTTATTCACTTAGCTTCTTAACAGCTTGTTGATAGTATGGAGTTAATTAATGGAGTCCATGGAACTTCTGTTTTTCCCCAGATTGATTAATGATTACCGACGCTTTTGATTCTTGTGAGGATAAATCATTGAATGTTGTTCCCCTCAATTCTCAATTGATTTTTTTCTATACATTTTTTTTTTCCTATCTCTTTTGAGATAG
Organism: Aythya marila; assembly: GCF_965140915.1. Lineage (NCBI taxonomy): Eukaryota > Metazoa > Chordata > Aves > Anseriformes > Anatidae > Aythya > Aythya marila. Next base: position 100,523,607 of record NC_139043.1, on the reverse strand, counting down.
CAAAATAGAAATGCAGACCCCTAAGTTACTATCTCCACTTTTGGTTATACATACATTTGGTTATATTCCACGTACACTTCACACTGAGTTTGCAGTCCACATGGAAACATTGTAGAAAGGATTCCACATCCTGAGTAGTGATGCTTGACTGGATTGGAAAGTACAGTCTAGTCAGCACTAGTGACTGGCCACCAGCCTGATGTAACTCCATAACCCTTTGAGTCTGTGATGTACTTAGATATGATGCACTTAAAGATGAAAATGTGTTAAGGACAGTAAATCTACAATTATAACCTGTACTTCACGGCCAGTAGTGTAATTTTATATGCTGATGCTCATAAAGAGCTAGTTTAAATATCTTCAAGTTGAAATAACTTTCCTATGAAAAACAAGAATATTTGTGTTGCTTAGATGCTATGTGAACATTTTTAATAGACACATGCATAATCAGGTTTACCTGATACCTAATTTAAAACTCATTCTCAGATTATAAATTACACCATTAATTTTTTCTCTTTGTGGTGGGCTTGACATTCGTTGGCTGACAGACCTCCACCCAGCTATTTTATTTCCCCCCTTCAACAGGACAGATGGAGAAAAACAATATGGAAACGGTCATGGGTCAAGATAAAGACAGGGAGATTACTTACCAATTACCATCATGAGAAAAACAGATTCAACATGGGGAATGTTAATTTAACCTATTGTCAACTAAAAACAATGTAGGATAAGAAACAAAGACAAAAGTAAAATCACATTCCCCAACCCCCTATTTCCACATTCATTTTCACTCCTTCATTCCCAACTCCTCTGCTTGCTACTCTACTCCCAGCCCTCAAGCAGTGCAGGGGAACAAGGAATGGACCACAAGGTCAAATCCATAACATTTCCCTCCCACAGGATGCAGTCTTTCCAGAACTGTTCCAGCATGGATCCCTACCATGGGGTACAGTCTTTCCAGAACAGTCTTTCCAGAGTGGGTTTCCCATGGGCTGCAACTCCTGCCAGACCACCTGCTCAGGAGTGAGCTCCCACAGGCTGCAGTTCTTGCCTGGAGTCTGCTCCTTCACAGTCTCACCACAGGCTGATGATTCCTTCAGGGCACATCCTCCTGCTCCAGTGTGGGGACCTCCTGAGGCCACAGTATAGATCTACTCTGACTTGGACCTCCATGAGGGACAGCCTGTTCCACTATGGTAACCATCATCATCATGGCCTTCTCCATGGTCTTGTCCATGAGCTGCAGGGGTATCTGGAAAACCTCCTCTCGGTCTGACCTTACTGTCTGAAGAGCTGTTTCTCACGCCTTTTATTTATTTATTTATTTTTCTTACCAGCAGTCTTACAGCTGCTGCAGTGTTCCTACCCCTGTCTTCCAAAGGCTCTCCCAGAGGCACCCGCAGGTTGGTTGCTGAAATCACATATCTCTATCCTTATTAAGGCTGTCTGAGTTAGAAGAAAGACACTGTTTGGACTTTAACCTATTGTGTGGTGGTTTAAAACTATACATAGGTAAAAAATAATTTTGTATTCTTTACAATTTTTATATCTGTAGGCTTTTGACAGGAGCATTTTCAAATGCTGCATTCATCAGGTCTATCATTACATTCAGGAGGAACTTTAAATGAGTTGTATTTAATGAATAAGTTGAATCCAACATAGCAGTTTACACAGTATTATTTATTTTCATTAATTTGGAATCAATGAAAATTAACTTTTTTATTTTTTTTCCCATGAAATCCTTTTATATTCATTATGATTTTTTTATTATTTTTATTATATTTTTTCCTGGAAAAAAACCTTTATTGTGTACCTAGATAATTCCAAATAAAAACTGAGGGAAAAGCAGCTACTTCATGAAGTAGCTAGCTAGAAGACATACAAACTTTTAACTCAGTCTTGAAGACAGTCAGCAACTAGTTAAAATGTTGCTGTTGACAAGCTCCTCTAGAACAGAAATTATAATGTACTTGCATTGAATGTCCTTGTAGAAGCAACAAAAGCCAAGAAATCCAAGATTGTACGCATAATTTCAGAGTGGTGAACTACATAATAATACCCTAGGGACTTCAAAAAATGTGAAAGAAAGTTCTCCTGGTTAAATTGCAGAGTCATAGAAAATACTTAATTCAAGAAGATATCATTTGAAAAAAAAAAAAAAAAAAAAGTGAAATTCTGTAAAAATGAAGAAAATGAGCAACAAACTCAAGCAGGTTAAATATAAAAAGCAAACCAAAATAAGAGTTGGAGGACAACTTACAAAAGGCATAAAAGCCTTTAATAAATTATTTCCCAAAGGCATCAGAGGCAGAAAACCTGCTCAGATGTTTATTTAAAAAAAAAAAAAAAAAGTTTTCATGAGAATGTAAGGTCACAGAAGAAAAACTAAATGAATATATTGCATCCATACTTACTGTTGAAGAAATTGAAGAAGGTATGAATCTTGACCCTTTACAAACAGTGCCTCAGGTCTGTTTATAAGTTGAATGCTTGGTAGGAAGATTTACAAAACTATACAGCAAAAAACTCATAGAATCATATAATGATAGAATGGTTTGGGGTGGAAGGGAGCATCTAACTGGCAGCCCATGACTTGGAGAGGTACACTCTTTGCTGGGTTAAAAACTGGCTGGACAGCCAGCACCACATAATGGAGTGAAATCCAGCTGGTGACTAGTCACCAGTGGTGTCCCCCAGAGGTCAATGTTGGGGCTCATCCTCTTTAATATTTTTACTAATGATTTGGATGAGGGAATTGAGTGCACCCTGAGTAGGCTTGCAGATGATACCAAGATGGGGGGAAATGTTGATCTGCTGGAGGGTAGGAAGGCCTTCAGAGGGACCTGGACAGGATGGGTCAATGGGCTAATGGGCCAACAGGATGAAGGTCAACATGGCTAAGTGCACGGTACTGCACTTTGGCCACAACAACCTCATGCAGCACTACAGACTTGGGGGAGAGTGGCTAGAAAGCAGAGGAAAAGGATCTGGAGATGCTGATTGATGCTCAGCTGAACAAGAGCCAGCAGCGTGCCCAGGTGGTCAAGAAGGCCAACAGCATCCTAGCTTGCATCAGGAATAGTGCAGCCAGCAGGGCCAGGGAGGCAATCGTTCTCTTGTATTCTGCTCTGGTGAGAGACCGCACCTCGAGTACTGTGTTCAGCCTTGGACCCCTCACTACAAGAAGGACATCTGGAGAATGTCCAGAGAAGGGATACAAAGCTGGTGAGGGGCCTGGAACACAAATCCTAAGAGAAGCGGCTGAGGGCACTGGTGTTGTTTAGTCTGGAGAAGAGGAGGCTCAGGGGAGACCTTATTGCTCTCTACAACTACCCGAAAGGAAGGTGTTGTGAGATGGGGGTTAGCATCTTCTCACAGATAACTAGTGACAGGACCAGAGGGAATGGGCTCAAGTTGCACCAGGGGAGGTTTAGGTTGAAAATTAGGAGACATTTCTTCTCAGAAAGAGTAGTCAGGCATTAGAACTGTTTGCCCAGGGTAGTAGAGTCACCATCTCTTTGGGCATGGTAAGGAAAGGCTGGTCCCGATGCTTAGGGACATGGTTCAGTGGGTGATATTGGCAGTAGGGTGATGGTTGGACTAGATGATCTTGAAGGTCTTTTCCAATCTTAATGATTCTATGATCTAATTCCAACCCCCTACACCTCCCACTAGACCAGGTTGCTCAAAGACCCATCCAAACTGGCCTTAAATACTTGCAAGGAGGGAGCATACACAACTTCTCTGGGTAACATATTTCAGTGTCTCACCACCCTCATTCATACCACCCTCCCCTTTTACTCCTTATTGGAGTAAAGAATTTCTTCCAAATATCTAATCTAAATCTACCCTATTAGAATCTAAAGCCATTACTCCTTATCCTATCACCACACTCCCTGACAAAGAGTCCCTCCCCAGCTTTTCTGTAGGCCCACTGTAGGTACTGGAAGGACACTATAAGGTCTCTCCAGAGCCTTCTCTTCTAGAGGCTGAAAAAATGTAACTATCTCACCTGCTTTTGCCAGGAGAGTTGTTCCATCCCCTTGACTGTTTATGTGACTCTCCTCTGGACTTGTTCTAATACTTCTGTGTCCTTCTTGCGCTGGGGGCCTCAGAGCTCCAAGTGGGGTCTCAAAAGAGTAGAGCAGAAGGGGAAAATCACCTCCTTTGACCAGCTGGCCACACTACTTTTGATGCAGCCCAGGATACCATTGGCTTTCTGGGTTGCAAGAGCACACTGCCAGCTCATGTTGAGCTTCTTGTCAGACAACACTCCTTCTCCTCAGAGCTGCTCTCAATGTGTTCTCCACCCAGCCTGTATTTGTGCTTGGGGTTGTCCCAGCCCAGGTGCAGGCACTTAGCCCAGGCACTTAGCCTTGTTGAACTTCATGGGGTTCTCACAGGCCCATCTCTCAAGCGTGTCCAGGTACCTCTGGGTGGCATCCCTCTCTTCCCTCCAGCATGTCTACCGCACCACACAGCTTGGTGTCATAGGAAAACTTGCTGAGGATGCACTCGATCCCACTGCCCATGTCACCAACAAAGATGTTAAATACTGCTGGTTCCCATACTGACCCCTGAGGAACACCATTTGTTACTGTTCTCCTCCTGGACACAGAGCTATTGACTGCAACTCTTTGAGTGTAACCATCCAGCTAATTCCTTACCCATCAAGCGGTGCATCAATCCGTCAAATCCATGACTCTCCAGTTTAGAGACTAGGATACCATGGAGGACAAAGTCAAATGCTTTCCACAAGTTCAGGTAGATGACATCCCCTATCCACCAGTGTTCTAACTCTATTATAGAAAGACAACAGATTTGTTAGGCATGTTATATGCTTAGCGAAGCTCTGGTGGCTGTCACTTATCACCTTCTTATTTTCGATGTGCCTTGGCATAGTTTCCAGGAGAATCTCCTCCATGATCTTACCAGGCACAGAGGGAAGACTAATTGGCCTGTAGTTCTCTGGGTCTTCCTTTTTTCCCTTTTTAAAAATGAGGGTGATATTTCCCCTCTTCAAGTCAGTGGGAACTTCACCGGGCTGACACAACTTTTCAAATATGATGGATGGTGGCTTAGCAGATATATCTGCCAGTTCTGTCAGGACCTGTGGATGTATCTCATCAGGTCCCCTGGACTTGTGCACCTTTAGATTGTCTCAAACATGATCTTATCCCACAGTGGGTGGTTCATCATTCTTTGAGTCCCTGTCTTTGCCTGCTGGCACCTGGGCCATGTGGCTGGAGCTCTTGTTGGTGAAGACCAAGGCAAAATAGTCATTAAGTACCTCAGCCTTCTCCATATCTCAGGGTGACCAGGTATCCCATCTCCTTCTGGAGAGGGCCCACAATTTTCCTAGTCTTCCTTTTATCAGTGATGTACCTATAGAAGCCTTTCTTATTGTCCTTGATTTCTCTGGTCAAAATTAATTCTAAAAAGGCTTTGACTTTCCTAACCTGATCTCTGGCTGTTAGGAAAATGACTCTATATCCCTCCCATGTTATCTGTCCTTGCTTTCACACTCTGTAGGCCTCCTTTTTCTCTTTGACTTTGGTCAGGAGTTCTTTGTTCATCCATGTAGGCCTCCTGGAGTTTTTGCCCAACTTCCGCTTTCTTGGGATGCATTGCTCCTCTTCCCCCAGGACTTTATCCCATCGTACTCTACCAAGAAGGTCCCTGAAGAGGGAAAAATCTGTTCTTCCAAAGTACAGGGTAGCGAGCCTGCTGTGCTCCTTCCTCACTGCCCCCTGGACCATAAACTGCACCATTTCATCACTTTAACCAAGCCTGCCCTTGAGTTTTCCATTCCCCAACATCCCATCCTTGTTGGTAAGAATGAGATCCAGCATAGCACCTCTCCTTGTTGGCTCCTCTATCACTTGGAGAAGGAAGTTGTCATCAATGCATTCCAGGAACCTCCTGGATTGCCTACACCCTGCTGTGTTGTCTCTCCACAAATAACAGGGTGGTTGAAGTCCCCTGTGAGAACCAGGGCTTACAAATGTGAGGCTGCTTCTATCTGTCTACAGAGGGCCTCATCTGCTTGGTCTTCTTGATCAGGTGGCCTGTAGCACACTCCCGCTATAATGTCCCCTGTCCCTGCCCTTCTTGTAATCCTGACCCATAAGCTCTCTGTCAGCTCCTCATCCATCCCCAAGCAGAGCTCCATGCACTACAAATGTTCATTGACATGGAGGGTGATGCCCTTTTAAAGACATAGGCACTTTCATTGGTCAGAAGTCTGCGCTGCAGCCTCACCCCTCAGAAGCTCTGTCTGGGTGGAGGCATCAGCCACCACTGGGGTAGTTACCATGCAACCAGAGCCTCAGCCTTTGCCCTGAGACACATTTCCACCATTCTGCCTTGAGGATCAGGTAGGGTTCTTGCCCTTGGTTTGTGCAGATCCAGGTGCAGTGTTAAGGAGTACTTGGCATACCTGGTGCCTCCTGCTTGGCCAATGGAGCAGCCCTCCTGGGTGAGCTGCCATGTCATGCTCTGGCTCATGTACTATGTCCTTTTTGCTAGCTCTGTTCACTGCACTTCTGGTCACTTGTGCTTCCTAGGGGCTGCCTATGGAGGAGCAGGGGGTGGCTGCCATTACTGATGGCCCCACTCACAAAACATCAGCCTATCTTGCACAAGCTTCTGGCCCCTGGCCCCTGGCACCCTCTGCACTCCCTTGGGGCTGTGCTGGCTCAGGACCATCCCCTCTATCCTGCTATCTCCTGCTCCACTGAATATGCCCACCCACAGCAAATTGCCTCTGTGACTCAATTGCCATGACATTTTTCACCAAAGAGTTCTAGGAGAAGATGGCAGCAAAATAGCTGAACTTCTAATGGTGGCTTGCCCAATATTTCTGGGTAACTGTGGAAAGACAGATGAGAAATGTGATGTTGGTTTTAAAGAAAATTTCATGGTGATCATAAGAACAGCAGAACTGACCATAAAGTTATTGACCCTGAGATAGATCATCATTGAATTTGCAGTTTGTAAAAGGTGCAGCAAGGTTTAGTAATGCATACAGACATATTCCTTGAGAAATTCAGGACCCAGTTGAAAAACTGTTACCTCTTTACCTCAAAATGCATCTAATAGGTAAATGTAGTAGATGTTTTCTCACTCATTTACTGCAACCATGGATTTGCAATGAAAACTGGCAAGAGACAGAGTGGAAAGCCTCCCTAATCCAACCTTCCCTGCTGGAGACAGCTTCTCAGACAGTGACCTGTCACTAGATGACAGGTGTTAGTTCCCTGAATAAAGTGTTGAAATAATCTATTTTATGTGAAGTTGGACATCTGCTGTGGTATGTCCCAGAAACAACAACAACAAAAAAGAGCAAAATCATAGCTACGGAACTGTTCCTGTGCAAATAGCTTCAGAGTAAGATTTTTAATGAGGAAAAGAGGACATTAAGGAAATTTCTCTATCATGAGATGTATGGTGAAGACCAAAGAGTACTGGAGGTGTCGAAGAGTCTCTGCATGAGACTAAGCTCTCTAGCTTGAAAATAGACTGCTCCCTTATCCTTGACTACATCTGTCTATCTCCTCTTGTTGACTGGTTTAATCTGTTATGAGCTGGAAAACAAATAATCAGTAGTCAAACTTTGTTATGTGACTGTTGCTAGCAGATTTTATAGCACTTTTGGGATGGGAGACCAAAGGATGAAAAAAATCTTGATCAAAAATCAACCACTAAGTTGGCTTTAGATATGGAGAAAATCTAGGAATACTTTGGCCCAAGAAAACATGATTAACAAGGCTGTTATCTTCCATTGATCTAATTTATAAAACTATAATTAGCTAAAAATAGATGAAAGGAATATAAACTGAGACTGAGAGGGAACCATTTCATGTATGGGCCCATCCAACAGCTAGGACTTTGTCATGTCTACCATTTGGACTGTGTACTATTCCCTATGTACTATTCCCACAGTCTATAATGTGAATATGAATTGGACCAGAAGGTCTGGAGCCTTCATTGGTGTCACTGTGTAGTGTCTGTGTGTCACAGAAGAGGAATCCTAGAACAGAAAATGCCTCCCACATACAACCTGCTTAATAAATAAATTTAGATTAAATTTAGACCTCACCTAAACTGCCCTGTGAAGACAGGTAAACAGGAAAATTGAGACAGAAACATGAAAGAATAGAAAATGACCAATTGCTATGACTTCCAGTGTTGGGACTGTGTTAAATTGAACTAAAGAAAAATGATTAAAGGCAGAAAATACCTTTTTTTGACTCAGAAATGTCACAGGTCATAGATCACTGGAAACTGGAAGGTTGTTCTAGAAAGACATCATTACAATGCATGCCCTGGGCATTTCTGGAATCACACACTGGGATACCTGCACCTTTTGCCTGAATTATGAGGGTGTTGTTAGGGAATGGAGAACTGTGAAGGAGCAGTATGTACAGTGCAGGCAATCAGGCAATACAAATATATATATATATATACATATATATATATATATTATAGGCTATCTAGTAGCAACTCAGAGGTAAAGCTCCAACTAGGCTGGGAAAAAAAAAAAAAAAACCTGTTCCTTACTTGCTGATAACTCAGTGATTAGAACAACTAAATGAGATACAGGAATTTAATTCTCCCCTCTGTTTGAGGCAATTTCAGTCCATAACATTGTTAATGCATGTCAGACAATTGGCTATAAGGTATTCTGTCATGAGCGTGCTGTCTTTTGTGTATTTAAATTGATTAAACTCCAAGTACCTCAAATGAGACCATCTTTCTCTATGACCACTGACTAAATTCTCTTGCTAAGTAGGGAAGCTCTAGGAGGAAGAAATAAAGGAGCACAGTATCAGCAAACCTAATATTCCAGTGATTTTGGTACTCACCAAAGAGATGGGACATCTATTCTAAATTTTGAATGCACTTAGATGGTAGTAGAGTTGTTTTCATCTTTCTTCCTGAGGGCTTTTTAGCACCTTGTTTGTTTTATATGATTTTCCTATGGATATAAAGTTGCTACTCAAAAAAATAAAGTATACATATATACACAAAATAATCACAATCCAGTCTCCTATGAAATTAAAGCATTCTCAGTAGAGATTAAATTAAAAATTACTAACTGCAATGTCATAAAATGACACAGCATTTGAATGATATCATTTTATGCATGAATTCTTTAGTATGATTCTGTACATCTAACAGTAATCACAGATCACTTGTGGTAATGGCATTCCCTATAACTAGCTATAACGGAGTTATGTTACAAACAGTATGACCCATTTCCTAACATTTTAATGGCAACAAAGCAAGGGAAAACAAACAAAAAAACCAAAAAAACTAATCTTTCACGCTATTTGGCTATAGAACTGAAAGATTCAAAATGGTAATTACCTACCATTTTGCTAACATACATATCAGTGGTTGAGTTCATAGCTATTTTTTAAATCAAACTTGCCAAGTCTCTGCTTGTCCATGAAACACCACCATGGTTACAATAAAATGTCTAAAAAGGTCCTTAATGTTGTTCTAGCTGGTGTTACCTTTTAGAATTTGAACTGTAATTACATCAAGCAGCAAAAAACAGTTATGTGGGATACTACTATTATTATGTTCATATGGAAGAATGACTCTAAGTCATGAAGTCTAACAAGGCTAAAAAGTGCTGAAATTAAACACGGATGATAACATTAGCAATTTGGGTTACATATTAGGAAAAAAAGAAAAAAAAAAAATTTGAAACACATCAGTAATAAACAGATGCAAACACTATAAGCTAATGACTGTCATAGGTATAATGGTGAGAGAAAGCATCAAACTTCCTTATAAGACCGTGTCACTGATATCCAAGATTAACATAAAATCTACATCCATGGAATTCTTATAGCTAATTATTTGAGTTAAATACTGCAATATTTCAAAATATTTCAAAGTAACATTGCATATATCTGCACAAAATCTATATTTCACATAATTGCAAAGATGCCTTTTTTAAATGAAAAGAATCAATAAAATAGTAGAACATTAATATATATACACACACACAAATTTTAAATACACTAAAGGTAAAATATTATTTATTGTTTTAGCTACTTATACTGTCAAAACATGTATCTAGATGTTTCTGCAGAGAAGATAGTACAGTACTGAAGGACTCATTTTTAATGGACAGGTATGATTTTAAAGACTCAGCTATGTACACATTCAGCCTATTGGAAGTGAAGTGATAGGTAACAGAGATAGCGCAACTACTATACCAAAAATAACTACTACAGCAGCTATTCTTGATACAATATCTGTGTTCTCTCAGCACAGCCTTTTGTCATAGGAACAAGCTTTTACAAAAAGAGTAAAAATTGGTTTCAAATAATAAACCATCAGATTCTTGTCTGATCTTTCAGCCCAATCATCAGTTGGTTGTGGACAAGTGAAATCACTCCAAAACAGATATTAAATATATATATAAAGAAAAATAAATCTTTCAATATACTTTCATATACCATATCCTGTGGAAGCATCAAATAATAATTAAAAAAAAAATGATTCATACAGTATTTCCAGGTGAAGAACACTTATTACTCATGATGAAACTAATACACACAAAAAAAAATAAAGAAAGAAATTTGAAGCTAAGCAAATTGAATTATTTTAAACACTTATTGACAACATTACAATATGAAATAAGTATGTAAATGCAATCTCTCATTCCATCTGTTTTCATAGATAGAAAGAGTACCCATTACTCAGTGGCCATTGACTCATAACAGGTATCTGTGTAAAAGGAACTGAGATGGAAAACCATCTGAAATAGTCTGAAACCATCTGAAACATTTGCAAGAGAGAAAATGAATTATTATTCTTTTAGGGGTGATTAAGGTAGATAGATTAATCACTAATACATCCTAGAGTAAACAGAGCAATGCAAAAATAGTTGCAATGCAGTTCACAATTGATAGCATATATGTGAAGGCAAGTCATTCCAGCTAACTAGGCCTTTTAAAACCTCAGACTGTCTAGTAGCAAACCTGACAACAAAATTCAAAATCATACTTCAAACATGAAGCATAAAGACTACACTACTACTATGCTACTAAAAGAGCCCTTTGTGTGAGCATTCTTCCACAGTGAGAGAGCTCCATTAATCTTCCTGAATTTTCTTAAGAGCTACATAACTCACAATTATTATGGCACAGATATAACTCTAGGGGACTGAATATATACATGATAGGCTTAGCAATGCATAGGAGAAAAGCTTTAGAGAGCTTTTTCATAGCCAATGTTATTCCTCATAAGTACCTTACTGTGTGCCTGCAATTATGATTCTGTCTTGATCAGGGAAGGGAAAAGGAACTAAGTTTGAAATGTGTGAGCTGAACCAGACTGCACAGACTTTCAAAAAATAATTTCCTTAGCAGGCACACAACTTTCATCTTCATTCACAACTGAGAAGAAAAAAAAAATAAATAAAAATTTCTATTACCACCTAGGAGAAAGATGAAATGTAACAATGAAAATGTATAAGCAGTTCAATCAACATGCAGCATCACAATCACTGCAAGTTCAAGACATCACTTCTCAGAAAGATAAGTATTTTTTATATCTATTACAGAACTTCTGTATAATTTTCTAGTAATTTATGAAACATGGGTATATGTTGATTCCATCTGAAATCTCTCTACCTTGTGTAATGTCTAGCTATACAATGATACATAGACACTTTTAAATATGCAGAAACTGCCATGGGTCTTTTTGAAAAATATTCTACACAGAAATAAAAAATAATTAAATTAACCGTTGATTAGTTTTATTACACATAAAGCAAAACAGAATCAATTCTCAGAATAATTATGCTCTGTTTATCCAAGTCACTACAATCTAGAACAGTTATTTCTATCAATTAATGCCTCTGCACTTCATTTGATGATACTAACAATTTGTGTTAATTTGATATTGATATAAACACAGTATATTTATGTGATAAACCCTAAAGCTCTTATACTTCTAAAAAAAATACTGACAAGAAATTGTAGAATTATATTCAAAAGAGAAGAGTTTAAATTATATTTCAGACACCAGAAACACATAAACAGGAAAACATGTTTCTAAACAAGCAGATAAAATACATATTTTATAATATGACCCACTCATTTCTAGATATCTACCTGTATGGAAACATAAGATATAATTTCTTATTCCCTTTTTCAAAATTACAAGCCCCTTACTGCATTTCTTGCTTTGTATAGGAAAAAAAAAAAAAAAAGATATTTTAGTATAATGTATATGAAAATAATGTTTTAACCAACGGATAAATTTATTTTTATATTTACCATATGTAGTAAAATGATAGCTATATTCTGCCACTATTAGTTTCAATAGTAAGAACTGCTTTTGGTGAAGAATATGAAATTACTTCATATTAGTTTAGTAATCTTAATTACTAACCTTATAAGCAAGAGTGACAGAATTTGATTTTAAGTTATATGCTTACAAATATAGTGTAAAAGTCAAATGAATATGACTAAGGAAAAAATATATTCTCAAATGTATTCAGGAATGAGCCTGAGGCACATTTTCATAGCATGGGCTTATGTTACAAAGTATTCATTTTAATTCAATGTGATCATTTAAATTAGTTTCCAAGGGGGGGTGGGGAGGAGAAGAAAACAAACAAACTTTAATGACAGTTTAGGAGGTTTTGTTTAGGTGCATTCTACTGTTTCTGACAGGTAGTTTTCTATTTTGTATAAAACTTTCCCTTCATCTTGGAAAGCATGAGAAAAATAGCCTGTGCCTCATTGAAAATCATACTTTAATCACTGAAGAGCTCACAGTAAAACTTAGGTGTTCACATTAAGAAGCTCTATGGAGATAATGGATTGAAATAGTGAAAGGAAGAAAAGCTATAAAACTCCACTGCTTTAATCTGTTCTGAATTTCAGGGGGAAAGAAAAAAAAAAAAAAAGCACGCAATATATTTTTAAGTGTCAGTTGGATAAGATTACTATATGAGGTATGTTTTAAATGTGGGGGAACTGCAATTTTGTAATGAGTCCAATTAACAATTTCTCTATGCATGCTAAGAACAGAAAGCACTTAAATTACTCTGTTTTCTCAGAACTGATAAGGGGTTTGAGCTGGGCAGAAATGGTTTTCTTAGCCAAACTGTGGAGGGCCTCCCTGTTTAACATGCAAAGTATGTCCATGACACTCTTTGCTTCCATGAAAGAAAGCTTTGCAGTTTATGAAATGTGGCTACTTAATACCAAATGGCTTCACCTGGAAGCTTATAACTGTGGAAGAAAAAGTACTAAATAACTCTTCATAACATCGTCGTCTATCACAAACCCTGCTGTTACAGGCACCAAGGACACTGGTAAGAATTTTAATGTCTGCTGGTCTTGTTTTGTCACAAATCATAATTTTGAAGGTTTGGGAGTTTTATATTAATATGTTAGAGACTGAGAGCATTCCGGAGCTTGTAATACAAAGGAGCATGGAACAAATTTTTTCTTTTCCCCTTCTAGACTGAAACTGTTACATCAATCTTTCCATGTCCAAAAAGCACAGCATCCAAGGCCGTTGCCAATCTGACAATGCACATTAGAATTTCGCTTAAGTATAAATTAACTTTTCCCCTACCTCCATCTTTGTGGTGTCCATGACCAATCTGGGTACATCACATAGGTGGAAAGTATCAGCTTTTGAAAACTACAGCCTTAATGATATACAGTGAACTCAGTGGGTAGACTTAAACACAACAGATCTATAATGTAAACCATTCTTCCCAACTCTGTGTTTCTTCCACAAAACCCTTATCATGATCCAGTTTCCTGTTGATGAACAGTGACTTACTCACAGGAAACATTTATCCAGGGTTTAATTAGACAAGTGGAAAAAATAATAATAATAATAAAAAAAAAAAAAACAATCAAACAAAAAACTGTAATTCAGTAACGATTTTATAGAAAATATTTATTTCTTATAAAGGGGAGTCAGGCACTCCATTACAAATTAGTAAAATGAGATAAATGTACTCTTCTAGAGATAAAAGTACTCTTCTAGAAGCAGTGTTTGCATGCGCTGTGCAAGTCCTGGAAAAATTAGCATTCAAAAAACCTCCAGAGGGGCCCTCCATTGATTTCCTGTGAATCCCCCAGAGGTGGAAAATGTCACCTTCACAAAACTAGAGACATTTTTGATCAATTCCACTCCCATATATCTTTCTTTTATATTGTAAATGTTATAGTTATTTTTAAAGTTTGAAGACAAAAAGTAATGTAGTCTTAAAATGGAATGAACAAAGATCAAAGCTTTTACATGCTTTCCACATTTTTTTTTGTTTGTTTGTTTTTTTCAAGCTGAAACGTAAGCCTCTAATAAATTGATACAAATTAAAATACTGGTAATTGAAAAAAAGTGTTTAAATAGCCTAAACAAAATGAAAAGGAGAGACAGCGTGGGAGAAAGAAAAGGCAGAAACGTCTCTGAGATGATGTCATGCAGGCATCCCAACCAAGTGTATGTCTCATACTAAATATGAATCCAAGAAGATTATTTTTTAAGCTAAAACTCAAAGATTGAATGAAAACAATGTAGATGGGAAATATTTCTGTCTTTAATTTCCCACTCAGCCCACTGAGTATCTGAATGATTAAAAAGACTATTCTGAAATTTGTGTACTTCTGTCTTCTCCAAGATGTAGAAATTGTATGAAACTTAGCAAAATATTTCCTAAAATTCATGACACATTTTTAAAAAATATAAAAGCATTTTTTTTTAACTTAAAACTGTCATATTTTACCTAATCATATTTTTTTGCCATATTTTACCATTTTGTTTCATTGCTGATGAGTATGTTATGCTTATTTCACAAAAAGATGCATTACTATAATTTAGAGAAAGAATCATAGAAAAATAGAATCATAGAATCACAGAATGGATTGGGTTGGAAGGGACCTTAAAAACCATCTAATTCCAACTTCTCTGCTGTGAGCAGGGACACCTTCCACTAGACTAGGTTGCTCAAAGCACCATCCAACCTGACCTTGAACACTTCCAGGGATAGGGAACCCACAACTTCTCTGGGAAACCTGTTCCAGTGCCTCACCACCCTCATGTCTAATCTAAGTCTACCATTTTTTAATTTAAAGCTATTACTCCTTGTCCTATCACCACACTCCCTGACAAAGAGTCCCTCCCCAGCTTTCCCCAGTGGGACTGATGGCCCACTCTAGGTACTGGAAAGCTGATATTAGGTATCCCCAAAGCCTTCTCTTCTCCAGGCTGAAGAACCCCAGCTCTCTCAACCTGTATTCAAAGGAGAGTTGTTCCATCCCCTTGACTGTTTATGTGACTCTCCTCTGGACTTGTTCTAATACTTCTGTGTCCTTCTTGGCTGGGGGCCTCAGAGCTGAACACAGAGCTCCAGGTGGGGTCTCAAAAGAGTAGAGCAGAAGGGGAAAATCACCTCCTTTGACCAGCTGGCCACACTACTTTTGATGCAGCCCAGGATACCATTGGCTTTCTGGGTTGCAAGAGCACACTGCCAGCTCATGTTGAGCTTCTTGTCAGACAACACTCCTTCTCCTCAGAGCTGCTCTCAATGTGTTCTCCACCCAGCCTGTATTTGTGCTTGGGGTTGTCCCAGCCCAGGTGCAGGCACTTAGCCCAGGCACTTAGCCTTGTTGAACTTCATGGGGTTCTCACAGGCCCATCTCTCAAGCGTGTCCAGGTACCTCTGGGTGGCATCCCTCTCTTCCCTCCAGCATGTCTACCGCACCACACAGCTTGGTGTCATAGGAAAACTTGCTGAGGATGCACTCGATCCCACTGCCCATGTCACCAACAAAGATGTTAAATACTGCTGGTTCCCATACTGACCCCTGAGGAACACCATTTGTTACTGTTCTCCTCCTGGACACAGAGCTATTGACTGCAACTCTTTGAGTGTAACCATCCAGCTAATTCCTTACCCATCAAGCGGTGCATCAATCCGTCAAATCCATGACTCTCCAGTTTAGAGACTAGGATACCATGGAGGACAATGTCAAATGCTTTCCACAAGTTCAGGTAGATGACGTGTACATGATGTATAAGAAGGGACACACCACTTGAGTGTAATATGGGAACATTGTCAGAGAATGCAGGGATGCAATGGGGAAGGACAAGGCCTGGTTAAAATTAAATTTAGAAAAAGACATCAAGGATAGCAAGAAGGGATTTTTCAAATATATCAGCAGCAAAAGAAAGACTAAGTAAAATGTAGGTGAGCTGCCAAACGGGCGGGTGCCTTGGAGATGGCAGATACAGACAAGGTGGAGTTACCGAATCCCTTCTTTTCTTCAGTCTTCACTGCTAAGACTAGACCCTATGCACTACCAAGCCCAGAAACAAGAGAGAAAACCTGGAAAGAGGATGACTTTCTTCTGGTTGAAGAGGATTTTGTTAGAGATTATTTAAGCAAGCTAGACACCCACAAATCTATGGGACCTGATGGGATGCACCCAAGGGTGCTTGCTGAGGGAGTCAGTGGATGTGATTACTGGGCCACTTTCCATCATCTATCAGTGGTCATGGGCATCTGAAGAGATCTCAGATGACTGGAGACTTGCTAATGTGATGCCTATATATAAGAACGGTCACAAGGAGGACCCAGGGAACTACAGACCTGTCAGCCTGGCCTCGGTTCCAGGAAAGGTGATGGAACAGGACATCTTGAATGCAATCACACGACATGTGTGGGACATCCAGGGGATGAGGCCCAGTCAGCATGGGTTCATGAAAGGCAAATCCTGCCTGACCAACCTCATCTCCTTCTATGACCAGGTAACTCGCCTGGTGAATGAGGGAAAGGCTGTTGATGTAGTCTACCTAGGCTTCAGCAAGGCCTTTGACATGTTCTCCCACAGTATTCTCCTGGAGAAGCTGGCAGCCCATGGCTTGGACAGGTATACTCTCTGCTTGGTTAAAAACTGGTTGGATGGCTGGGCCCAAAGAGTGGTAGTGAATGGAGTGAAATCCAGCTGGTGACCAGTAATCAGTGGTGTTCCCCAAGGGTTGGTGTTGGGACCCATACTCTTTAATACCTTTATTAGGAGGAGGGAGTTGAGTGCACCCTCATTAAGTTTGCAGACAACACCAAGTTGGGGGGAAGTGTTGATCTGTTGCAGGATAGGAAGACCTTGCAGAAGGACCTGGACAGGATGGGTCAATGGACAGAGAACAACTGGATGAAGTTCAACATGGCTTCAGTCTTTACAAAGTTCTGGGTTCCTCACTTTGATCACAACAGCCCCATAAAATGCTACAGGCTTGGAACAGAGTGACTAGAAAACTGTGCAGAGGAAAAGGATCTGGAGGGAATTCTTGCCTGAACATGAGCCAGCTGTGTGCCCAGATGGTCAAGAAGGCCAACGGCATCCTGTCTTGTATCAGGGATAGTGTAGCCAGCAGGACCAGGGAGGTGATCGTCCCCCTGTACTCTGCTCTGTTGATGCCACATCTCAAGTACTGTGGGATTTACTGTCTTCATTGATGAGTTGTATATTTCTGTTTCTCCCTCTGCCTGAATTATCGTTCATATATCATAAGATAATTGATAGAAGACAAGTAGATGATTTTACTAATTGTTTTTAATGGTTTAAATTATTTTTTTCTGATATTTAGCTGAGTATGGTAATTTTTGAAGGTCAAATTAAACAAAATATAATAATCTTAGCTAATTAGTGTGTTTGTATTGCCTTAATATAATTGATTTTATTGTTTATTCAGTGCAATGCCTTCCTTGTTACAAAGAAAAATATGTTTCCATTGTTTCATTAAATTTCTAAAGGGCTCCTGACTTTAATTCTCTGTATTGTGTGCCACATGAATCTATCAGGGACTGAGAAAATGTGATTTATCTGGTGGATAGGACACATTTTCTTCTTGTTGCTTCTGTTGTGATCAAACCAAGCAAACGATATGTGGAAACAAAGAGAAAAAATTAAAGAAGCATCAGATGGTTCTGTCTAAATCAGGTCATTCTCTGTCTCAGTAGAAACGTTTTTCTCACGTTAAAGGGTTCTTTTCTTTCCTCATGTTTAGTCGGCTGTTAACCAGTCTTTCATATTTAGACATCTTAATTTTCTTACTCCAGTTTGAACTGCCTCTGCCTGATGCTTTCAGAGTAAAGCCAGCTTTTGTGGTGATGGATTCAGTAATTTGCAACTCTCTTCTCTTTTTGCAACTTCAGTTCACCTTTTCTGTGAAGCTTCATTAGCAGTAACATTTTTTATGTTTCCAATAAATTATTAGACTCTTGGAAATTCATTGAAATGGTTCAATTTCCCTACTCCGTGACTAGTTTTGTCAGGAATATCAGTAATAAAAAAATCTATTTAAAAAAAAAAAAATCTATTTTTTTCAGAAAGGGGATATTTTATTTATTTATTTTTTTTCTTTTTACCAGAAAGAGACATAGCCTTTGGAAAAGCAAAACGAGCAATTGGGAAGGAATGGGCTGAAATGAAAGGATTCAAAACTACTCTAATGGAGTTTCTCAATGAATGTGCTAAATGAGTAGTTTTGAGGCTACAAATGAAACACTTCAGAGTGTAGAAGCAATGAAACTGAAGTTACTGTTTAAAATCTCTGTCAGTCACATTCTATCCTAATGTGTTAACAGAAGCTGATATTTAGCTTGATGGCACAGTGTGAAGTATAAGACACATATGCACATAATGTTATGCCTAAAATGTAAATTAATATTACTAAAGTTAATGTTCTCCTTTTATAGGCAGATTTGGAGCTTAGTATATATGTGTGTATTGTACACACACACACATGCATGCATGCATACACACATAATATGTTGCATATGAGTGTTCTTTTAGTATGATCTCATTGAAGTGTAACCTAGTATTTGGGGGCAGAGGATACATGACAGAAGAGGAAAAAATGGCACATAGCTTTAATGGACTGGTTTACAAAAATTAGTTATTTACAGTTTTTCTGAAGACTACTACTCTTTACATATTCTCATTTTAGGCATATGTACACCCACTTGCTAGTTGGTTCTGCTATTTAATACAAGGATGTCTCCAGGTGACAGCAAAAGTAATGTTTATTAGAGTCTTTTCTTCCTGCAATCTTTCTTAGATGGAGCTAAACTAAGTTGATAAGTGACACTTAATTGTTGGTACAGGAAGCGTATAAATCTATAGTAAACTTCATTCAAATCTACCTGCCACTTGCAAATCTTCAAGATTTCCTGCTGCTAAATCAAGGACTTTACTTGCAAAAAGGGTGAAATTTGCACCAGTAGTAGCTCAGTAAATGTTCAGTGCAGGCTGTTGCACTTTAAAATGTACTACTTGTTAAGATTAGAATAATATAATTTAGCCTGCATTTAATACAGTTTAGTCTGCATTTCAGTGGATGCTTAAATTCTATTAAGTTAATGCATTTTTATTAATATGACCCAAAAGCAATCAGGAGACAGCTCCTGCAGTGTAGCATAGACATATTGAAAAATCAGGTTACATACATGTTCATAATTGACATTTACTTGTACATTTGGGTAATTGTCTTCTAATCTAACTGTGATCTGTAAGAGGTTTGCTGTATTTTCTATTTTTAAAAAGATACAATTCTTACAAATTTTCAAGAAATGACAAAGGGATTCTGCATTCATTTTTTGATTTTCAAACATTTAAAAACTGAACACAAAAGATACACTGCTTGAAGAACAAGAGGTATATCAATGAGAAACAAGGCAGAAGTTCCAACAGCAATGTGAAGTTGCCCTGACATCCTGTAAATTGGAAATATTTTGATTCAGTCTCCTGTAGTTACTTTCAGAGCTTTCATAACCCTTTCTTCAAACATGTCTCTCATAATATAGATGTCTATTTCTGAAAGTAGTTTGAAGACATGATATATCAGGTGGTCCTTATAAAGTATTGAATTTAAGATTGTTACATTTAATGGATTTGTTTGTTTGTTTGTTTGTTTGTTTGTTTTAAGTTACAAAATTATCCTTGCATTTAGGGAGAGTATTACTTCCCAGGTCAAAAAAACCACGTGTTTTATGTTGACAAAGATCTTAAGATTTTCAAGTAGATTTGTGTAGTTTCTATGCAGGATATAATTTCTATATTTCTGGCAATCAAAAGATGCTAATGTAATATGGCATATCTAGCTGGTAATGAGTGAGAATTGAAATTTACCTTTTGGATAGGTTCACAAGAGGGTTACAAATGAACTACACGGTTAAAAAAATATAAAATAAAAGAAAATATATCAGTGAACCTTGTCCTCATCTTGCAGAAAATAACAACATAAATTATGAACCTCACAGTATTCAATAGTTTCTGAACATTCATCAATCTTTGGCTATGGGAAAAGAAGATTGATACTTCCCACCCACTCTGTGCTCCTGTAGTGGGTTTACGTGGCAAGGTTTTGGTAGCAGGGAGCCATAGGGGTGGTTTCTGTGAGATAGATCTAGAAGCTGCCCCATGTTTGGGAAGGGCCCCATTGTTTTCCAGATCCGAGCCAATAAGCGATGTTGTTTTGCGCCTCTGTGAGAGCATATTTAAGACAGGGAAAAAACGCTGCGCCACACAGCAGCCGGGAGAGTCAAAGGAGTGAGAGAACAGCCTTGCACCAAGGTCAGTGTAGAAGGAGGGGGAGAGGTGCTCCAGCCGCCGGAGCAGAAGTCCCCTGCAGCCTGTGGTGAGGACCATGGTGAAGCAGGATGTCCCCCTGCAGCCCATGGAGTACCACGGTGGAGCAGGGTTCCACGCTGCAGCCCGTGGAAGAGACCACGGTGGAGCAGGTGGCCCTGCACCAACGGAGGCTGCCGCCTGTGGAAGACCCCTGCCGGAGCAGATTCCGGGCCGGACCTGTAGCCCGTGGAGAGGAGCCCACACAGGAGCAGGTGACCCGGCAGGAGCTGCTGCCCGTAGGGGAGCCAGGTTGGAGCAGTTTTCTCCTGAGGGATGGACCCCGTGGTACGGACCCATATCTGGAGCAGTTCTGAAAGAGCTGCTGCCTGTGGGAAGCCCACGCCAGATCAGTTCATCAAGGACTGCATCCCGTGGGTGGGACCCCACAGCACAGGGGACAAGAGTGACCGAGAAGGAGCGGCAGAGAAGAAGTGCTGTAGACTGACCATAACCCCCATTCCCCCGTTCCCCTGCACCGCTCGGGGGGAGGAGGTGGAAGAGGGTGGATGGGGGGGAAGGTGCTTTTGGTTTGCCTTTTTTTTCCCCTTTGTTTTCTCACTTCTCTCGCTTGTTAGTAATAGGCAATAAATCTTACTATCTCCTTATGCCGAGTCTGTTTTGCCTGTTACAATAATTATTGCGTGATTTTCTCGTCCTTATCTCAACCCTTGAGCCCTTTTCACATATTTTCTCCCCATTCCTCTTTGAGGAGGGAGGGGGAGTGAGAGAGCGGCTGTGGTAGAGCTCGGCTGCCCACTCGAGCGGAACCACGACAGCTCCTCAGACTTTTTCTAAGTAGATGATAAGAAAGCTTTCTGATAGCACACTTGAAGTTCAGCATTGCTTGTAGCTTCTTTTCTTCTATTCTGGATAAAGGAGAGAGTGAGAGAAGCTTTTGGAGATTTTCTATTGCATGAACAAACAAACACACTGATATATTAGAGGATGTGGAACTACAATTAAGCAGAAAGATGATGTTGTTTATGACAGTCCTTAAATCTGATTCTTTGGTCTTTTATGTGTTGCATTTGTAGGAGGTAGAAAGCTGAGAAGAACAATACTGCAGTAAAAAAGCAGTAAGTAAATTATTTTGGGAAATGAGCTTCACTGGTTGAGGATATTTTGGGACAGCTGTAACAATATTGCTGATGTTTTATTAAATAGTTTTCTGATTTAATCCCAGCTGTGACAGTACTCATTCTTTTTCAGGACTTATACTGAGAATTGTTTTGTTTTCCTGTGTGCATCAGCATACCATGAAACAACAATTTAAATCTAGTTGCATTTTTAAACTAAAAATATCAACTGTATTTTACATTCTATCATTAGCATAATTACACATTGTCCTGCAAGAATGGCATTTTTCGTTAGAAAGAAGTACAAATGGTAGATTGGAGTAAATATTGGATGCAATACCTTTAAAGACAGTGACTCAACTTCATTATTTAAATGAAAACATTATATATATACTTCTAATACACAGACATATACATATATATATACACTGTACTTTGTAGGCACACATAAGTTATTGAATTTATGGTAAATATATTTTGGTATTAAACAAAGAAAAAATGATTAAATAATTGCAGCTGTGATGAATGTACTTCAGAGTATTCAACATACTATATAAAGCTTAGCATTTTCATATTCATAGAAAGCTTGAGTCATGACCTCGTCCTCATTTAATCTACATATTTACATACCAAATCTGTAATGAACACTGATAATGTTAAAAAGAGTTACAAAGCAGTGTTGAAATGACAGCAGCAGGAACTCTGTGGAGTCAAATATCTATCACTTTATGCAATTTTATGTTAATTCTGAATGTATTATAGGCTATATACATTTGTAATGAAATTGACTTGGCATATTTTTGATTGAACACTTGTATTCATGATTGTGCATAGTAATTTGTAGGTACTCCCAGACAAATATTTTAATATTATAACAATGTGTATAGACTGCTAAGATCAAGAATAAAAAATAGATAATTCAGAAAAAAAAAAAAAATAATCCATTCTACTTATCTTGATTTCAGAGTTGTTACCTACACAAACAGTATTGTTTTAATAGAGTGACTATACATCTATTAGATTTACTCCATGTATGTAAGACTGCTTAAATACAAGTAGTCACTCTGTAGTTTACATATAAATCATACCATATTTGTTGTCAGTTTTTATTATTTTTATTATGCATGGCAATCAAAATATGTCTACTTACAGTTTAGACAAATAGCATAGATTTTCTCCGTACTTATTTGTTGGTATTAGGATTGGAATAAAATAAATAATATTAAAAAAAAGTCTGGAGAATAACATTGCAGCTTAATTGCTCATATTTACAGACAGTGCTGCCCATGGATTTAAGTGCTTGAATACATAAATTGTGACTCTTCTATTGCAAACTGAATTGTCAATATAAATCCATTAGACATAATGATGTAAGTATTGGCTGTTTTTACTGAGCCAACAAAAACGGAGCAGTAATAATACTGTTTATTGATATAAATACAAAATTAAGCATTATTTGATTAAAATTATTTATTTTTATTTTTATATTATTTATTTACTATTTTATATCCACAGTATACTCCATGTTATAAAGAACTATTAAAAATCCCAAACCAAGCTGACAAAGTTATCTTGTTGAAATATTTTTGGAATGTTCTTTCTTAATTTCAGAATGCAGGGACTGATCATGGTACACTGGGAATGTTTAAACAAGTAATTCTCTATGTCAGGCTCATAAGTCGAATTTTCTCTTGTTTTCATTCAGAAAGATGTGCATTAAGATATCTATGTGTTGCTAAATATTTCAGTTACTCATTTACATATATATATGTCCTGATTACCTAAGGGTACGTATCATGTGACGTGATAATTCCTTCCCCCTTTAAATCATAATGCAATCATAATCTACATTGTATAATTCATTATGTTAAATGAGCTTGGTTTAGATGTTACATTATAGTTATATAGTACATATAGTCATATATAGTTTACATCTGTTATAATATATATACAGTTATATATGAACTAGTTGACTTTACTAAAGGAGGCAGAGCTAGCATGGATGTGTCAATGTATCCTCGCTATTGGACGAGGGAATGAGCTATTCATTTTTCATCAAAACTAAATAAAATAAATAAAATTCTGAAAATATAGAATATTCACAAAGAATCTGAGATCCATGGATAGCTGTATTGCATGTGGGATACACAAGGAGTGGATGCTGGTACACAAAACTGATAACAAATGATGTGAGTTACAACCAGATGGAAATGAGAGTCCTGAGTGTACAATGTCAAAAGAAAGGTTTTGTCTTCTACCTCAGACACAGGATGAGAATGGGAAGGGGAGGGGAGGAACTCTTATGCAGAGGCTCTCTGCATATGAGAGCCTCTACATTTTTAGCCAAAATAAATGTCGTGGTTTAACCCGGCTGGCAGCTAAATACCACGCAGCCGTTCGCTCACCCTCCCCCCTCCCTCTCTGGGACGGGGGAGAGAAATGGAAAGTAAAGCCCGTGAGTTGAGATAAAGACAGTTTAATAAGACAGTAAAATAATAACAAAATAATAATAACAATAATAATAATAATAATACAATGGTGATAATAGGAAAATAATAATAATATGTACAAACAAGTGATGCACAATGTAATTGCTCACCACCCGCTGACCGATGCCCAGCCTAACCCCGAGCAGTCCGGCCCCTTTCCCCCGGCTAGCCACCCCTATATATTGTTTAGCATGACGTCAGATGGTATGGAATACCCCTTTGGCTAGTTTGGGTCACCTGTCCTGGGTCTGTCCCCTCCCAGCTCTTACTGCACCCCCAGCCTGCCTGTTGGCAGGACAGAGCGAAAGGCTGAGATGTCCTTGGCTTGGTATAAGAACTGCTCTGCAACAATTAAAACATCGGAGTGTTATCAGCACTCTTCTCATCCTAAGCCAAAACACAGCATTCCACCAGCTACTAGGAAGAAAATTAACTCTGTTCTAACTGAAACCAGGACAATAAATTTCATAGAACACAGTATAAAGCCAATGGCTCCAGAATTGCAACTCAGCAGGTATTGAACTCAAGTATGATAGAGTTTCACTCTATCAAGGAACTCTATCAAGGAACAAGAAACAAAAGATGAGAAGACATCCCTTTCAATATTTCTTGAACATTCTTACTCTAGTATTAGTGTTTTTCTTGCAAGTGTTCTTTGTAACACAATACAAAACATGTAGCGTGGGGAGAATTTATAATTGCAGTTTACAAAAAAAAAAAAGTAAAAAAAAGTGACACAGCTGGTGATTTTGAACTAAACTGACTTAAAATGTTTCACTTTATTTTGTAAAGTATTTTTTACTTTTTTTTTTTTTATAATTACATACACATACATAATTATATACATATACATATACACACATATATATACATAATATACATATATACATAACATACTTCTCTCTCTCTATTTCCCCAACAAGTGACACATTCAAAAGTTTAGACTTCATCATTTTCCTGTTTATACTCTAAATTAACAATGTTAAAAATTGGAACCTTTATGAAGTGAAAATATTTCCAACTAGTGCTTTTTTCATGTAATCCAGTAGAAGATTGCAACCAAAACTCCTGAGACAAAAGAAAAAACAAAAAAAAAAGCACTATCTTCTGTTTTGTGTGTGTGTGTGTGTGTGTTAATTTTGCAGACTTTGATGCAAAATCTTTATTTGCAAAGTATGTCATATTGCAGTTTTATACTCTGAGCTTTGCAAAAAATGGGAACAATGATATTATTTACAGGAACCTATTTATAATGATTAATGCATAGGTCTGGCAGAAGTAAGACTTCAGGCTTTCCTTGCAAATAGTGGTCAGATTGTGCCAGCCTTTTCCTGGAGCAATCTGCAATTATACCAACAAAGATATTAGTTAACTCTTTTGTACCAAGGGGTTCTTAACATTTTGTATCCTTCCCTCTCTGTCATTGTTTCAAAAATTATTGTACACCTTTTCAGTTACCCTTAGCTATGCTTCCACCCTTGCAAAATTTGAATGTGTATTTACCTTTGTGAGGTAAAGTATTTACCATATTGTGTGTACTTAAGTACATACAGCACCTCTTTCACCACCTTAACTACTATCCCCTAATTGCAATCTACACAGCTCTTCATTCTGTTTCAGCAGTCTCTGCTCTGTTCTTATCTTCCTTCTTCACCGTTCATAAGTTGAAAAGTAAATTGCTTTTTCATATTGTCCTTCTACTCTGACTTTTGTGTTTTATTTTGTCCTGTCTACTATCTGCTATGCTACTTTTGTTGCTATCCACATAACCCTGAAATAAACTGCAATTAAATGATCATTCTCTGTAGCAAGTTTAGGTACTTTTCCCTATTTATGACAATCTGTATATTACAAAGCCTAGTAATTCAGTGGAATTCACAGGTCAAAATTTCTAACTTAGCCACATACTCATTTATTAATGAGCTCAGTAAAAAGACGATGTATGATTAAAAGTCAACAGATGCTTTAGTGAGACTAAATTTTGATATCTCAGGAAAAGAAAGGAGGTTTGGGTCATAAAAGTTATTTATATATATATATATATATACGTATATACATATATACGTATATATATATATATATATAATCAAAATTTGGACTTAAAAATGCTTGCTCTAGTTTACCAGTATCTATATCTGTCTGTAGAAAAAGAAGTTTATAATAAATGATTCTTTCATGAAACAAAAATGTTAACATGACATGCTTCCACCCCATAAATTTAGATAGGTACAGGTAGTCCATCTTGCATTCTGTTTTCTGTTTTCATTTGTTCCTCCTTTGTTCCCACCTTGCTTTCTCTCCGTGCCCTACCTCCCCTAAAACAAACAAACAAGGAAGGAAGGAAGGAAGGAAGGAAGGAAGGAAGGAAGAAATACCTCAGTCTTAATGTCATCAGAAGTGAAAAGTGAAAACTTGAAGTGGTACATAGCAGTACGTGGAGCCTCAAGGAAAGCGTCATTTTTGTCATGCTATGACGTACAAGGTCTGATAAACTTTTGGACATCTGGGTTTTGTAACAGTCTGCTGCCAGGTGTGAGAGAAAAGCAGATTAAAACTATGTAAAGTGTAAGGAAAGGAAGGCATTCCCAATGGTGAAGAAAAACTACACTGAACCACTGTTCCACCAGACATTGAACTAAGAACCAGTTCCTGGATACTAGTGTATAACTGAGGCCATCCATGGAAAAAATAAATCATGTAGATCATAATAATCATCCAGGACATTTGTAGCTGGGTGAGGAGGTAAATAGTGCAAGACAAGATCAGCTTTCTCTTAGCCAAACCAATATTCTGAGTCCTACCAATTACATCTTCTGCTCTGGTACAAAGGGCACATCCTGCTGAGTGTTCTGCTTTCTTATACTTTGTACGTAGTCTTTGGTGGTTTGGGAGGATATTGCTGTAACATGGCTCAAATTGTGCCAAAAACTCAGTTTGTGGGTCTCAGCTAGTTAGACGCTCAACCTCAGTGTCTCAATATGCTGAGCATGTGGGGGGAATTGAAGTTGCTAAGGGCGCTTGTACTAATGTATGTTTCATACGTCTAATATATTCAGTTCCTCCCTTCCTACAAGACAGACTACAGTACTCAAAGGCTTTTTCTATTACTCTGGGGGTAATTCTCAACTCCCTCTTCAATCAGGGAAGGCTAGTGAAGCATTGACATTTCCACAGGGCCATTTCCATTTCCATTTCAGCTATCTTACTTAGGCAACATTCTCCTCATTACTTAACCCAGTGTCACTAAATCCTTATACAGACCCTGCAGCTGTGGTCTGTATGACATGGTAAGAAGGAGAGCATAAGGGATATTCATCAGCTAATGAATCATCCTATTCACAGTTCTTATTCAAACAGTCATCCCTGGAGATGGTTAACAAAGGAGTAAGTCTATGTCTGTACTCCTTAAAGAAATCTTTGCCCTTGAGAGTTAGGGGCCTATGAAGAGGCTGTCACACAATTAACAGAGCAATTCATTGTGTCTTCACAGTTCTTTAAGACTTTTAATCTCTCCACATATTTTTCTGGTGATTAAGGATCTGCTGAAATGTTCTTCCTATCCAATCTCCTCCCCAGTGTAGGAGAAATTGGAAAGAGAAGATAGTCAGGCCATCTGTACTGTGTCTACCCTGGAACACAGAAGTGAGAAGGCAATGCAAAAAAAAAAAAAAAAAATACTTTACAGCTAAAGCAACAACTGAGCAGAGCAGATAGCAATGTTTCCAGTTTCTACAGAACCATTAAGCTTTCCAGATAGAAAATGGTCAGAAATATTTCAGACTGTGTGTTATTCCTGAGCAGATTCTCTGATTTACATCAAGTCTTGATGTATTTCTACTCATTCCTGCTACCTTTGTCTTCAGAAGTGCCAAGAGATTTTCAAAAAGTTGTCTTAGCCCTCCCACAGAAGTATGGCATATGTGGTAGAAGATACCTGAGATTACTTCTATCCCTGAAGTTTTTCTGACCACAATTCAGTTGGCTATGATTTGTTAATGTTTGCACTGCATTTTCAAAAGGTATGTTTGTTGTGAAAGGAGTACTTAGCCCTGTGTCAGTTGTATCAGTGCTGGTAGGTATGTTTTCATGTACTGTTTTCTGGTCTCTGCTTATGGAGGTATGTTTCCAAACACAGAGGTATAGCTGAAGAATCTCCTTTGGCCATTTATGACTCCACAACTGTAGAATGGCAATATTTGAGGTAGGCCCAAGCTGGAAAGTATGAGTCAGCAATGTTTATGCCATAAAAACAAATGGTCTCTATGATCGTATTAGATACCCCAATAACCCCCAGCTGGGAGGCAAGTCTACCATGATGGATAGGGAGCACATAAAGCAACCAGAAAACACCTACTTTATTTTTTCACTGTTAGTTATGTCTGGAACTTTATGTAACAGTGTTATAGGTGACTATCCATCTTTTTGAAGAGGATTTCAAATATGGTCATATCTGCATGAAAATTTTGCTCTTACTACTGGTCTTTTTAGGCTGACAAGACAATACAGTTTCAGCAGTCAATTCTGCCCAGCACACAATTTTCAAAAGGTCTTATAAACTGATTTAAGGTTGTCCTAGACAAAACACATTTTCTCTTATATCACCAGACTCCAGAATGGCTGTAGTGGCTGTTTTAGCTTTTGATCCATTGCACATGTAAACTGGTGCAGTTCAGTCTCATGGTTAAATCTGGCCTAGCAGAATTTCATGTGTTTAACTCTGTTCTCCCACGAAAGCTCTTTATATATATATTTTTCCCCTTGGTGTTCGTGCACAGCGTATGGAGAATAGGTGCTAAATAAGTATAAATACCAAATGGATGATCATAATTAATCTTTTATCAACTATTTGTATGATAGCTTTTCATTGCACCAGTGTTATGCCACTATGACGCCACTGGAATTGACAATTGAAGCTTTGTAGGCTGGACATTTATTTTGTTAAATATGAAGAAGTTCAGGCAAATGATACAGTGTCAAAGTATATAAGTGGGGATGTTGAAAAAACAAAATAGATGGGGAAATGATTAAATCTGTCACTTGTTTTATTTTCTTTACTCAGCAAAGAGTAGTTTATAAAGAACACTGGGCTTATTATAAATCTACTAAATGATGAGGAGATCTCATCACAAAACCCACTCCCCTAGTTCTACAATCACCCCTATGTCTACTAGGATTTTAATTCTGGTTGCCACACAAGCAGAACTTTCTAGCATTATAAAATCTCTAAGGGCAAGAAAGAAAGCAATGACAATGAAAATCTACTACAACTCTGCCAGAAATGACTGATCTACAAATGATAGATAGGGCTTAAGTATTGGATGAGACTGACAAGGATTGTTTTAGTAAAAAGATTGGCTCAGGTCATCTCAGTAGCTGAAAACTCCTAATGTGTTCAAACAGACTGTAAGGAAAAAAGCTGCAAGGAAAGACAGGTAGTTGTACAATTCATCTTTCTTTTATGCTAAATTTCATGGGTTGTGGAAAGTATAATATCTATTTCCCAGGACCAGTTTAGAAAACAGAATGTAGAGCTTAACATATTCCTCTTTACAAGACTAGATTTTCCCTTAGTTAGAAGAATAACAGAATACTTCTAACGTAAGAATCATGATGCTTCTACTAATGATTGTCTGGATTTTATTGGTAAGTATTCACAGTTTAAAGCCCTGATTATTCTGAAGTTCCTATAACATAAAATATGAAAATAAAATATGTTGTTCCCAACATGCTATAAATTACTGTCACAATATACTTCTGTTGCTTAATACCAAGATGTACCAGTAATTATTCTTACAATTATAACTGGGATGAAGAAAGAGTGGAAAGACCAGAACAAATTATCATAACATATCATATCATATCACAGTCATGCTATTCTAGTATAATTAACATTTTCTGAGTAATACTGTTTTATAGAAATTTACCTCTGCCAACTGCTTTTATAATCATTTGACTACCTTATTTTACTTTTCCAGATTGTTTCCTACATTAATCCAACACAGATTCTTTTTCTGTTTCTTCTTCTCATTTGCAAGATGCGTTTATATGTGAATACATATGCATATATATGTGAATGTATGTGTGTGTGTGTATGGAAATATATATATACAGACACATGAAACTACATGAAATATTTATCATGAAAAAAAAAAAAGGTCATTGTGACTTAAAAAAAAAAAAAAAAAAAAAAAAAAAAAAAAAAAAGGAAATCTGATCAGAGTCAACTTCAGCTGGCTCCAAAAGGGACCCACCACTGGCCAGAGCTGAGCCAGTGAGCGGTGATGATGGGTGGGCCTCTGGGAGAGCAGAATGAGGAAAGGGAGGAAACTGCTGTGCAGCAGCAGCTGGAAGAGAGTGAGGAAGTGTGAGAGAACCCACCATGAAGACATCAAGGCCAGTGCAGAAGGAGGGCAGGAGGTGCTCTAGTCATGCAGCAGCAGCTCCCCTGCAGCCTGTGGAGGGGCCCCTGGTGGAGCAGACTGTCCCCCTGCAGCCCATGGGTCCCACATGGAGCAGATCTCCATGCTGCAGCCCATGGAGGAGTCACCGGCAGAGCAGGTGGATGTGGCCTGGAGGAGGGTGCAGCCAATGGAGAGGAGCCCACACAGGAGCAGGGCCTCTGGAGGATGCTGCCACCCGTGGCAGCATGCTGGACAGACCCATGCTGGAGCAGTTTGCTCCAGACAGATGGACCCTGTAGTACAGAGCCATGTGGGAGCAGTTCTTAAAGAGCTGCTGCCTGTGGGAAGCCCACAGAGGATCAGTTTGGAAAGGACAGAATCCCGTGGAGCAGGGGCAAAGAGTGACTGTGAAGAAGCAGCAGAGACAAAGTGTTAGGGACTGACCTCAGCCCCCATTCCCCATTCCCCTGTGCTGTTGCAAGGTAGAAGAGGATGTGGATGTAGTAGATGGAGTGGAAGGTGTTTTTAATTTTCTTTTTTATTTGTTTTTGTTTTTCACTGCTCTAGCTTGTTAGTAATAGGTAATAAATTACATTCATCTCCCTGTGCTGAGTCTGTTTTTCCTGTGATTATAATTGTTGAGTGATCTCCCTCTTGAGCCCTTTTCATCGTAATTTCTACCCCTGTCCTCTTGAAGAGCGGGAGTGAGAGAGTGGTTGTGGTGGAGCTCAGCTGCCCAGATGAGTAAAACCACCACACAAGCAGAACAGACTCATAAAGATGAAACGTGGACATATATAATTCCAGCTCATTTCTTAGGTGGGAAATTAAAATTTTAACTTGGAAACATATTCATCTTTGAATAAAAGTATGAGGACAAAGACTGAAACTCTGTGTCCCAAGTCACTGACCCTAACTAATATTCATTAATGTGCAGTCATGACATCATAATGCCAATAGAAACATGTGCCAATAGAAATATGTAAATATGTGTGCCTGTAAATCTCTTTTGTGAGATTGTTCAATACAATTCAAAACATACTTAATCCAAAATATTTTACCAACATTCTGCAAGGTTTTTTGTTTGTTTTTTTTTAGCCTTATACTTACTTTTGATATAGGGAAATAATTCAATTTTTTAAAAAAAATATCATATATACTTCATCTTTTGCAATGACATATAGACATGACTAGAAAATGGGAATTCATTTCAATGTATAAATGACAACCATAATATCGTTTTTCCTATCAAATTTGAAGTTAAAAAAAAAAAAAAAGAGAGAGAGAGAAAAAAGGAAATGCAAAATGCAAAAAAAAAAAAAATAGACTAATTTCATTCAGAGTCAAGACATAACATTTTTTGCTCTGACTCTTTGTCTTTTTAAAATTTTATTTTAGTGTAATCTCAGTAAAACAAAGTCAAGGTAAAAAGTTAAGTGTCAGGTGGTCCTAGTACAAGAATTATTCTTCTGTATGCTGCTGTTGTATCTCTGGAGGCTGCAGACTATTAAACACACTGATTATACCTGTTACCCTAATGCATTATTCATGAAATTGGCACCACAACATCTTTAAACAGTCTGTCATTTTCCATTACTTTCCATCAAAGAAGCCATATGCTGCTCTCACAGTATATTGATACCAGGTCATGCACAAATCAGACAGACACACAGAAACACTATCTGTTTTTAGATGAGCTTTTCAAATAATTATTATTAAACACCACTTTTAATGGCCTGTTTGATTATTCAGTGCTTAAGCTATGGAGCTTCAACAAGGAGAGCAACTGATGACTGCTTTCTCTACAGTGAAAATGATGCAATTCTCTTAAATATAAATAGCCTGTCACTCAGTGGAACTGCACTACAAGATATTTTATGAAGGGTGTTGTACATCGAATCTTGTTTTGAAGTTTTGTTCTTCAGGTATCTCTCAATTACACTTGGAATATCTAAGAAGCAGTGCTTCATTATGAGAAATCAGGCTTGTTCCCCTCCCTACTCTCTGTGAAGTAAATCACGTTTTTGAAAATAAACTATGTTTTCATGATCATTTTTAAGTTAATCAACAACAGTCTAATTGTATGCATTAAACTTTGCTGAAAATTTTGTGAAATTGTCCAAACAATACATGATCAAGGGGGAAGGAGAAACAAACAAACAAACAAACAAACAAAAACCACTCCCAACTCCCCAAACCCTTTAGGTATCTCATGTAAAAGAAATGATGATTTGTTTTTATAGACATTTAGTAATTCCACTATCCTTTTCTAAAGAATGTTTTTGTAGACAATTATTTATTTTATAATGTGATTTCTGTAAAACAGTAACATATATATATACATTGACTTCTTTAAAGTCTACTGATTATTTATTTATTTATTTGTTTGTTTTTTATTATTTTTGACTGGATTTCAATCAACATTTAAATCCATTATCATCTGAGTCATCAATCATATCAAGACATTCCACTAAGATTTTAGCTTAACACTGTATTCAGCATATAATAATTTTATGGGTTTTAAACAAAGAGGAATCAAATTCAGATGTACAGAAGGAGTTTAAAATTAATGTTGGCTCCATTTTTCTGTGTCCTTTTTTCCTTTGATATCCCTAAATTAGAACCGAACTGAAAACTCAGAGGCTGAGTCACTAGTTGTCTACACGTTTGCTAGGAACAGCTGAGGTGTATTCAGTGGAAATACACCTACTTATTGTCCATGAGACTGAGTTTGGTCCTAAATGTCTAAACCAAGTCATGACATTAACAAGATGTGGTAGGCACTTGAAAAGACCATTGTGATGGGTCCAAGTCACTGTTACCTCAATGGGATTTTGCATTCTCCACTCTTGAACATGTTTACACACACACACAAGTTAATATCCCAAAAGCTCACTTCAGCTATATCTGGATGAAATTAAAAGAACCTGAGCAAATAATCTGTTATATTAAAAACAACAGATTAGTCGTTATCTCATATTTAAAAGTCAGTATTCAAGGCATCTAATTTTTTCATATTGCTTTCCCTTTAATGGACCTTAGAGATAAAAAAATATTTATAGTGGAGGTAGGCTCAGCATTTTAGTCTCCACAGGCTTAATATATGGGGGGTGGGGGAGGTGTTTTTTATGTGAACTAGTATTTAGGACTAGTTGATTCACGCTCACTGGAGCCACAGAGTCATACAATCACACCTCCTACTTTCTGCTTCCGATAACATAGAATATCATCCCAACTGCTGTAAACATCCTAAAAAGAAAATTGTTTGATTTGGCATTACAATGAAGGAAAGATTTGAGTGCCACCTAGATCAAAAAAGCAGCCATGTGTCAGGGTCCCACATGCACCAATGGGCTTTGCAACTTCTTCCACCCTCCAGAGGTTGGAGTGGGAGTGGTAGGGACAGCTCTGCTGTGGGGTGGACATGACCTGTGATGAGGTCTGTGAGCAGTCTTACTGGGGCCTCTCCTCTTCCCATGAAGGCTGCACAGGACATCAGGCCCTTGCCGGTAGGAGTGCCTCTTCTGTGAAGGAGTGCCTGTGCACAGTTTTCTTGCTGCGCCAGTGTGGTGGTTTTACTCGAGTGGGCAGCCAAGCTCCACCACAGCTGCTCCTTTACTCCCCCTTCTCAAAGGAGAAGGGGGAAAAAATAAAGTGTAAAGCGTTCAAGGGTTGAGGTAAAGATGGGGAGAATCCTCAACAATTATCATGACAGGCAAAACAGACTCAGAGTAGGGAGACGGTAAGATTTATTGCCTATTACTAACAAGCTAGAGAAGTGAAAAACAAAGGAAAGAAACCAAAACTGCCTTTCCCCCATACACCTTCTTCCACCTGCTCCCCCCGAGTGGCGCAGGGGAACGGGGGAATGGGGGTTGTGGTCAGTCTTTTACACTTCATTTCTGCCCCTTCTTCATGGTCATTCTCTGCCCCTGCTCCACGTGGGGTCCCTCCCACGCGATGCCGTTGTTCCCAAACAGATCCTGCAGGGGCTTCCCACAGGCAACAGTGCTTCAAGAACTGCTCCTACAGATCTCCGTACCATGGGTTCCATCCTGCAAACTACTCCAGCACAGGTCCACCACGGGCAGCAACTACCCCCAGACAACCTGCTCCTGCGTGGGCTCCTCTCCACGGGCTGCAGCTCCAGCCCAGAATCTGCTCCAGCTGGGGTCCTCCACAGGCCACAGCCTCCATCAGTGCAGGTCCACCTGCTCCACCGTGGGCCCCTCCACAGGCTGCAGCATGAAACCCTGCTCCACTGTGGTACCCCATGGGCTGCAGGGGGACAGCCTGCTTCACCATGATCCTTAGCACAGGCCACAGGGAACTTCTGCTCCAGTGTCTGGAGCACCTCTCCCCCTCCTTCTTCACTGACCTTGGCACCTGCAAGGCTATTTCTCACTCCTCTCTCTCTCCCTGCTGCAGTTTAAAAACTCTTTTTTTTTTTTTTTTTTTCCCTATCTTATATATGCTCTCACAGAGGTGTAAACCGTATCACTTATTGGCCTGATTCTGGCAGTGGGGCCCTTATGTAAAATGGGGTAGCTCCTGAATTCTTCTTGCAGAAGCCACCCCTATACAACTCCCTCCTCTATACAACTCCCTCCTCCCCCCACCTCCCCTGCTACTAAATCCTTGCCACATAAACCCACTACACCCAGACCTCTCACCTCAGCAATACCTGTCTCTGTCCCTGTCCACATGGCTGTGCCCAACCACCCTGGCACTTTTTCTGACCCAGGTTACTGTCAGTGGTCTTTCTCTGCTGTCCTTGTTGAAGCACTACAGGACCAGACTACACCTTTTTTTCAATGAGGTCCTTGCTCTACCTGCCAGGATGTCACCCGCACTCCTGAATTGCATCCCTCATGGAGTTGCCCGCCCTCATGGCTTCCTGGCACGACATAGTATCACACCCATACAACATAGAAGGAAAAGGCAAAATGGAGTTCAGTCCTTTGTACCCTAGAAGACTTGAATAGAGTCAAACAAACATGACAACGAACAGTTGCAAACATCTGTGAAAGTAATGACAAAACTGTTACATACACAAGCAATCTACTTTCTGCCTATTAGAAGCAATCTCTTAATTTCAGTGCTGAGCTATGCTTAAATGGCAATTTTCCCTAGAGAAAGTTCACATGCAAAAATGTTTGAGATTTGTTGAAAGCCTTGTTAGGAAATCTTGTATTCCAGTAAATATTATTTGCAATTAATTACTGTTTCATTTTAGTTTGTTTTGGTTTGTTTGTATTGGTAGTGTGAAAAGTTCATAATGACACTAGGATTTTTGAATTTTTTGTTAAGGCATGTATATGGATGGCATATTCCACACTGTCAAAAAAAATTCCCTGTCTACTCAATAAATGAGCGGTATTACTGGTGGGAAATCTGTCCATTTTTTTCAGGACACACATATCTGGGGATGCAACAGATGTAGCTTCATGTACACACTATCCTTACTTTATTTTGTTGCATTTTATTAGGTGAAATTTGCCTTTTTCTCTCCATGTGTGATAACACCAGTTTATGTTCTCTGTTATAGCAGATGACCTTTAATTGTATCTCATATTGGGAGTCTGATGCTGTATGACTGAAGATTTACCTTGAGATTGTCTCAGTAATGTTTAATGGGTCAGTCTTAACCATTCATTCTATTTAAACTGTCCGTACAAAATGCTTACGGATGATTGGCTATCTGATATATGCACCAGATGTCTGGTATAACTCAGCTCACAGGAGCATTGCTTTGATACTAACTATAGGCAATACTCTAAGACTCAGTGTTCAAGACATTTAACCTTTTTGTACTAAGAGCATGAAGACAGCTGATGAGTGACTCCTAAAACATTTGACGTGACAGCTCTGAAAAAAAGACACAGACATGCAAAGAAGTGTTAAGAACTGTACAGTACCCAATTTTATCTGAAGCCAGATTTTTTTCTCTGCCAAATATGCTGCTTTTCACAGTTACTCTACCAGCTTTTACTGTCCCAGGTGACTTCATTTTGAGGCATGTTTTCCTCAGCACACAATGCTGAAGTATCAGACTTGTCCTCAAATTTCAATGTGTACTACTGGTTTAACTTGTTTTCCATCAACATTCTGAAAAAAACACTTCAAGTGAAATAATTTGTCATAAGTAACATATTTTTACATACATATATACATGAGACCCATGCATAAACCTGCATAATGATAAACAAAACCAGTGCAGGAACAGTGCTTTGTCTGGTGCCATTTTTGGTAACAAATGTTTCCAACATTTTTGCTACTGACATTTTTTTTCTGACATCTTTGCTACTGAAACTTGCTGTCTTAAAATGAGTAACTATGGACTTGTCTGGACAGAAACCTCTGTAGATGTTTTCATAGATGCTAGTAAAAATGACTTTTGTTAGAGGCAAGGAGCATACATACACCTGATTTTGGTCTTTGATTTTTTCTTGATTTTGAAAATCAGATTTATTATTTTTTATTATTTTTATTTTTCCATTGATCAGAAAATCACATCAACTTGGTCTTCACCAGACACATTGCCTTTAGCAAGGACTCTTCTAAACATATTCTGCTGCCTCTTATTCTGTCAAGGACATCTTTCAGAAGCTGAGAGAAACAACATAAGAGTAGTTTTCACTGTCACTATCATGCTTGAAAGGATAAATGACATTTCCATTTTAAATTTCCAATCTATTGTCTCTTTATGCCATATGGTAATGGCCAGTTGCTATGGTGTGGGGAAAATATAAATAAATCTGTATTTGAACACTTAGTAAGAACTATCACTGACTTTACTGGCAGCCACTGCCTTACCCTGAAGCATCTGGATAATGATTTCAAGACTTACTGATACAGCACTCCCAGCTGATCCAATCCTGAGCTGGTTGCTGTGGAACTCAGTTTAATGCTTTCCTAGTTATAGCAGATTGACAGGTTAATAAATAATGTGCACTACATCTGAAACCTCTGATGAGGACTTTTCATTCCAATTCACTACCTTCAGCTTTGTTCAGTCACTGAATTATAGCTGTGCCTAGAGATCAAGTCAGACATCAGCTGTTTTAAATATTTCAGTGTTTAATCCTATTAGGAGTTTGATTTAACTAATTTTGAAACCATTAGACAGTTATTGACATATGAGTCTTCATTAATCAAAGATCGGACCAGAAATCAGGACCAAGTATAACTTCTTACAGAACAAATATCAAAGTGACATCACCATGTGACCATCCTCTTTCAGTCAGCATGTAACTGAATATCAACACTGTACCAGTGAGGCCAAGCTGAAGATCTGAGAAACATCAAGTAAAGATGCTATTTGACTTTTCTATGCCACTAACATAACAACTGATCAATTTGTATATTAAGATTTGCAATGTCATACAATTCATTTAACTATGCTATTCTGCAAAGATCAGAAGGTTGCTCTTGACCTAACCTGTCCAAGTCATAGTCAATAGATAAACAGTACTCATGGTGCTATTAGACTAGGATATTCATGTCAGTTAACCAGCTGACATGTTGGTTAACTTACATAGTGACACGACAGTGATGTTCACTCCAGTATTGCCCGTTCAGGAACACTGAGACACATTTTCTAACATGCAAACCCAGTATGAAATACAGCTGGAAGAGACTTATCAACAGAGAGGAAGCTATGAAGAGCTGTGAGCTACAAGAATCAAGCACATGATGAAATTCTGTTCAGTTTTCAGGTCGTGTGTCAATAGTACAGTGAATTGGTTATTGACACATTTAAGAACCTATACAGATATTTGTTTTTGCTTTTTATAAAATTGATTGCTATCTTGTTGTTGTTGTTGTTTGTTTGTTTGTTTGTTTGTTTATCTCCAGAGTGAGAACAGTAACAACATTGAACTCACAAATCATATGACTACTGTAAAGGATATGAAACTTATTGTTCTTCCATATCCCTGATGAACGATGACCTCTTTATATACAGTTTGCTATTGGGTGATTTCTAGCAACATCCTTTGCTGTTTACCATTTCCTTTGCCTCAAGATCTCATTAAGGACAATATAATAAGGACAATAATAAGACACAGAAGGGTCCATGCAATTAGTTAACTACAGTGAGAAAATACCAGTCTTATCTTATCTATGAATGTAATTTCTTCTATCAGTATAGCAGACTAAAAAGTGTTCAACAGTGAATACAGAGATAAAACTGTCAAATGGGAACAGTATGCCTTGTTACCAAATTTTTCTGTCTCTCAACTCATATGGACTTTTTTATTGTTATTATTATTTTTAAGATAGCAGTTCAGTTAAGAACAGAGAACACAGGTCTCTAATAAATCTTTGTTTCCATGGTTGACCATTCTCTGAAATCATACAATCATAGAAAGTTAAAAAACATTAACAGAGGCAAGAATTTACACTTGCTAAAAATCTAATTAAATTTAAAAACAATACTCTTTTTTAAAAAAATAAATAAATAAATTTAGCTATTTATTATATTATCAATAATTCTGTATTTGTATTTATTAATATAAATATATATATAATTCATTGAAAAAATCCTGCTAATTATTAATTTACAGTGGTACCTGTGTAGTTTTAGCTTATAATTGCAGACAGGGATGACGCAAAACAAAAATGTAATGAAAAACCTGAAATATATATTTAGAATTTGTACCTTTAGTTTTCTCTCTTATACATTAGAAGCGCTTGTAACATAAAGGCCTTTAGAGAGTTCACATCGGATCTTTAAATGTTCAAAGATGTTGTTGCTTTAATTTGTTAATTTCTGGAATATTTCTTTTACAATTGAAAGTCATTTACCATATATAAAAAACAATTATTTAATGAAAGTCAAAGTGTATTAGAAAAACTATTTTTAGAAAACCTTCCAAATGGGTGTACACAATTTAATTATCAAGAGTTGAAGTACAGGACATTCTTGAGAAGAACATAAAGCCTGTGGATTAACTGAAGAATAAAGGTAACTGTGCTCAAGGTATCTAATTCTCTGTAAGCAAACTGATAAATACTGTCCTTAGTATTAATCCCCTAGCCTCCACAATGAAATGAATGGTTGCTGCGGAGTTTCCCAGATTTTTGTGTCAGTATAGAATTAAAATCCTGAATACGTGATTAACCCTACATATTTATTCACTTCAATTTTGATGTTATGAAG
Source organism: Aythya marila (assembly GCF_965140915.1). Classification (NCBI taxonomy): domain Eukaryota; kingdom Metazoa; phylum Chordata; class Aves; order Anseriformes; family Anatidae; genus Aythya; species Aythya marila. Next base: position 100,483,791 of record NC_139043.1, on the reverse strand, counting down.
TTATTTTTGTATTTATATATATGTACATATATACAAACACAACCTTGCCTATACAATTCTTATATACTTATATATTTCCCTATACAAATTTACCTTATTTCTTAATAAGACTTCTCCTGTAATGTTTACTGCAGAAGTTTTCCAACGCTGTCAATATTGGATTTACACTTGTCCCACTGAACACAATAGCTGACTCAAATTTGAAGAACAAATTTGAAAACTAAATTTGAGCTCTTTCGAAATCTTGTCCTAACTTCTAAGATATTCATTAAAATTTACCATACTGTGTTTTGTACTAACAGAAACCTGACACAAACATTGAGGAATATCAGGACTCAAAGAACAGCTGCCAAATGAATACATAAACAGGTACTCTGATTTTCCTTTGTCCAACATCTTTATGTTCATGTCATAATTTACATTTTTAAGGTTCCACTTCAACATTATAAATTTAACATAAATATAATTTAACTATAGTAAACTGAGATTACCAAATCACAGAACCATAGAATATCACAAGTTGGAAGGGACCCACAAGGATTATTGAATCCAATTTCTGGCTTCACACATCTTTAAAACCACGTCTGAGAGTGTTGACCAAACTCTTCTTGGCAGGCTCAGTACTATGACCACTGCCCTGGGGAGCCTGTCCCAGTGCCCTACCACTCTCTGGGTGCAGAACCTTTCCCTAACACCCAGCCTGACCCTCCCCTGTCCCAGCTCCATGCCATTCCCTCGGGTCCTGTCATTGTCCCCAGAGAGCAGAGCTCAGCACCTGCTCCTCCAATCCCCTTGTGAGGGAGCTGCAGACTGCCATGAGACCTCCCCTCAGCCTGCTCTGCTCTGGGTTGAACAAACCCAGAGACCTCAGCTGCTCCTCATACATTTTCCCCTCCAGACCCTTCACCATCTTAGTACCTTTCCTTTGGACAGTCTCCAACAGTTTTATGTCCTTTTTGTACTGTGGTGCCCAGAACTGCAGACAGTGCTCAAGGTGAAACTGCACCAGCGCAAAGAGGCACAATCCCTTCGCTTGACTGGCTAGCAGTGACATGTCCAATGCACCCCAGGATATGGTTGTCCCTCCTGGCTGACAGGGCACACTGCTGGCTCATATTCAATGTGCCGTTGACCAGAACTCCCTTCATGCGGGGCTGCTCTCCAGCCACTCTTTGCCCCAGCTGTATAGATATTACACAGAAGACAGCTACAGCCATTACTAACTATGCTGTAATTTAGGTGATAGTGCACTATTTATGTGTGTATAAAACATTTTCATATTTAGAGTTGCTCACAAAGGGAGGTCAGACTGAGGCTCTTCTGAAAAGTAATAAAAATTCTGAGGCAGTATGTGTATCTGAAGAGATCTGTTACTATGGTAAAAATAACTAAAACTGTTATTCAGCAACAGAATGATTTTTATGACCATCCTAAACCAGGTGTGAGTTTGACTGGTAATTTTATTTTCCTACACGAGCACAATCAAGGTGGAATTCTCTTTAGTTGGACATCCATTTTACTTTGATTTACATATCTCATGAGTGCATAATGAATAACTCATCTCAAATAGAGGGAAAGTCAATGAATAACAGAAGAGCTTGTCTTACTGTTAGGAAAGACCCTCAGTAAGTTTGCAGATGACACCAAGCTATGCGCGTGTGTTGATCTGCTCGAGGGTAGGAAGGCTCTGCAGGAGGATCTGGATAGGCTGCACCGATGGGCTGAGGTCAACTGCATGAAGTTCAACAAGGCCAAGTGCCGGGTCCTGCACCTGGGGCGCAATAACCCCAAGCAGAGCTACAGGCTGGGAGATGAGTGGTTGGAGAGCTGCCAGGCAGAGAAGGACCTGGGAGTGATGGTGGATAGTCGGCTGAATATGAGCCAGCAGTGTGCTCAGGTGGCCAAGAAGGCCAACGGCATCCTGGCTTGTATCAGAAACAGTGTGACCAGCAGGGCTAGGGAGGTGATCGTCCCCCTGTACTCAGCTCTGGTGAGGCCGCACCTCGAGTACTGTGTTCAGTTTTGGTCCCCTCGCTACAAGAAGGACATTGAAGTGCTTGAGCGGGTGCAGAGAAGGGCGACGAAGCTGGTGAGGGGCCTGGAGAACAAGTCCTATGAGGAGCGGCTGAGGGAGCTGGGCTGAACAAGCCTGGAAAAGAGGAGGCTCAAGGGCGACCTTATCGCTCTCTATAGGTACCTCAAAGGAGGCTGTAGCGAGGTGGGGGTTGGTTTGTTCTCCCACGTGCCTGGTGACAGGATGAGGGGGAATGGGCTTAAGTTGCACCAGGGGAGTTTTAGGTTAGATATTAGGAAGAACTTTACCGAAAGGGTTGTGAGGCATTGGAACAGGCTGCCCAGGGAAGTGGTAGAGTCACCATCCCTGGAAGACTTTAAAAGGCGTTTAGATGTAGAGCGTAGGGATATGGTTTAGTGGGGACTGTTAGCGTTAGGTCAGAGGTTGGACTCGATGATCTTGAGGTCTCTTCCAACCTAGAAATTCTGTGATTCTGTGATTCTGTGAAAAACAGAATTTCCACATCTTTCTGATAAACAGGAAAGATAGAACGTTAAAGATTTCATGAAATAATTTCTGCTTGTTACAGTATGTTTGTTTGTTTGTTTGTTTGTTTTTCCTGTGGGGGGAGGATATCAGTTGCTACTTTATTAATGGATCTAAATTGGAAAACAATCATGAGTAGAATTCTATATTGCCACTGTTTCTATTTAAAGCAAGTAAAATTTCTTTCATAGCATTTAATCTATTTCTTCTTTTGCTTTCAGCTCCACTGCAAATTGCGTTTTGATAAAACAAGATCTTTAATAGAGGGCATCATGTTAAAATGGACAGACCTTTTTGATCTTGCTCCAGGAAATTACCACATCAGAAAGAAATCAGGAATTATGTAAAATACTCGTAGTAAAATACTCTCATTCTTCTTATGCTTCCAAAATGGCTTTCTTCCCATTTTCTTTTCTTCTTGATATAAGCATAAGTAGAAGTTCTTGAGATGTAATCAGCTCACTGGCAGTGGTTGGCAAAAAAATTTCTATTGGTCTGTGGAGAAATGGATACTAACTTGATGAGGGGTATTGTTGATTTCATCTCATAAAAAGCATACTAAGAAACTAAATGAACTCCCTCCACCACCTCACTTATTTCTTTCATTTGCAAAGAAATACAGTAGCTTTTGCTATTTTTATGCTCTTATTCTCATGTCAATACCATTTAGCTCACACAGCTGGAGTTATTTTCTCAGAAAAGTTATCACTTTTTAGTTTAAAGCTATTCTGCTCTAGTCTTCTGATATTTCTCTACCATAGAATCACAGAATTGCTTGGGTTTGAAGGGACATTAAAGATCACCTAATTCCACTCCTTCTGCCATAGGCCTCTGCTAGACCAGGTTGCTCAAAGCCCCATCCAGCCTGGCTTTGAACACTTCCAGGGAGTTCACAGCTTCTCTGGACAACCTGTTCATCACCACCCTCATACCTATTTCTGCTATTCTCCATGCTACTAGGTTAATATTATGTTATCGGGAAAACAAAACAAACAAAAAAACAAAACAAAACAACAACAAAAAAATGAAGCCAAAACAACAATTGGATTGCAGATCTTTCATGATTAAAAATAAATTAATATATTCTGGTGTATATATATTTACCAATTTATTGATGCTACCCATGTAACAATTCACAGATATGTACTACTATAAAGCATTTTTTTCTGTCAAATAAATTATTTTTCTGCTTCTACTAAGACATTCAGTTGACATATAAAAGACTTTAAAATTATAAATTTAAAATATAACTATTATTGACTTTATAAAAATGATTTTTTTTTTTTTCTATCATCTGTTGCATGTTACTGGAACTTATAAATGAATATGTAAAGAAAGATGCGTTTTTATTAGAATGTCTCACAGCACATTCTTTAGTCTCTAGAATACTGGAAATATTTGTAACAAATAAATATACTCAAATTGATTAGATTTGAACAACTCCAATGGCAAGAGATAACATCAGCAGATATTATATTTTAAGTTGAATGTTTCTCTAGAGTGGTTCTATTCCAACATATTTCTGCTACAGATCTCTCTTCTCAACCTGGGTAACATTCACATCTCATTGAAACAATTTGTTTAAATGCATACTTGGTTACCTTCTTTTCTCCACCCTCTAATCAAAATAGAAACAGAACTATCAAATATTATATCTTTGTTTTTGAAACCATAGGGGAAAAAATAATAATAACACTGTGTTTAATGGTTTTAGACTAGACTATTATACTAGATTAGATACTGGGAACTAGAACACTGCAGAACACCTTGAAGGCAATGTAAGAAAATACAAAATCAGGGAATGTTCTGTTTACCCGTTCTTTCTTAATACTCTTATTTTATCCTCAAAAAACTTTATTTTAAATAAATAAATAAATATCACATTGTATAATTTAGGCATGGAAGAGTAAGAAAAGTATGGACTTTTATTGAAGAAAAGTGGTGCTAATAAAAGGTGGATTTTTCTTCACAGGCAGAAATCAAAGATATTTCATTATCATTTATTCTACAGATGTAATTTTTTCTGCTTTCCTTTTAGGTTTCTAATGGAAAATATCCCCTCATTTTTCATCCACTGAAATTAATATTGCTGAAGAATTATCAATTCATTACCAAAATGGCTTTTCGCTTGCATTGTAAAACTGTTAACGATTTTTTTTTCTCTTCTGTTAGTAAGGATGCTGAACTTTATTTGTTTAGTCTTTCCAGAAAAGGGCTTATACCAAATATAAATGGAAGTCTTTCATTTTTATATGAATTAGTTTTTAAAAGCAGAATATTGGTATTACTTTTAGAATTTTCAAGCCCAAGCCCAGGACTAATACTGCTTTTAAGTTGCTAAACCAACAGTGTTTCTACTCAAGTTTGTTTAGAAAATAAGAAATAAAAACAGAAGTTGCTTGAGCTTAATGATAATTAACAAGCTGCTGTTTAGGAATAAAACATTAATACTTATTTGACTGCAAGGCTTTTCTTTATGACAGAATCTGTGTTGTAAGAACAAAGTTGACTATACAGATAGTCAACACATATAGATGATTTTTTTCTTTCTACTGAAGGGGGAAAATATTTCAATTAAACATTGCATAAGGCAATGAACATGAACAGTGATTAACTGAACTTCAGTCTGATTTGCTGTATTTTTTTATTACTCTATATGATGACGGTATTAATGATTTGAGATCGCATAAACTTTGTGATCCAGGTTCAAATGCCAAGACAATCAAAATTAAAAGTTTTTTGATATTTCCTCACTGAAGTATTTTACGATTACTCTATATGATGGCAGTATTAATGATTTGATATCATGTAAACTTCGTGTTTCAGGTTCAAATGCCAAGACGATCAAAATTAAAATTTTTTGTTTGTTTGTTTGTCTGTCTTTTTCTTGTTGGAGTATTTTACCAATATTTCTTAATGTTTCTTCAGTGTTAAGACAATTAACACTAAATGAGCAAAAAAAATGTATTCAGGCAAATGTATCCCAAATACTAGATTTTAAGGTCTTTTGTAAGGTGCAATTTTAAGGTCCTGCATATTAGAAACAATATCTACAGTTCCATGCACTCTTGTTTCACTTAGTAAGGTGCGCTGAGCCTGAAAGTTTGAAAGAATGAAATGTGAAACCTGCATAACCTCCATTGACATTTACTTCTGCATGCAGCTCTACTGAAGTAATAAAATACATTTTTCAACATGGAAAGGAATGTATTTTGCAAACACACTTGCAAAGTGTCTTTATTCTGCTGTCTTAATAATAAGTAATAAAGGAAAATGTTAATTAATTTATATCACTTTTTTTTTTTCCTTCTTCTGGTGTCTTGAATGGAATTATTATTATTATTGTTTTTTTTTTTTTTTTTTGAGAGGTGATACTTGGACCTTTATTTATTGATTCAGACTCTGGAGTTATACAATACCAAGATTTAGTCTTTTGATAGTTGTTTTTGTTTGTTTGTTTGTTTCCTTTTTAGTAGTATGAATGCTATTAAGTTATGCAAATATATGGCTAGCAATTCAGACTATGTTTAGCCCTGGCCCAGAGAAACTCTTGATGTAAATAAAGCAACAGAATACCGTTTGCCTTTCTTAAAGCTAACATTTGTTTCACAATTTAAATAGCAACATTTTGAGTATTTTTTTTCTTGTAAAATAGATCCTTCATAGAAAAAAAAAAAAAGTTGCAAAACATTAAAAAAAAGAACAGTTTAACTTTTATAGTAGTCATCTGTAGTCATCATTCATAGGGCTGTTTCTTTACACGTTTCAGGTCTTCTTCAGTACTCATTCTTCCAGTCTTGAATAATCTTAACATGTTCTACAAGCATATTTTAAGTAGTTATGAACATATAAAAAGAAAAAGTGGAGGGTTACACAATGCTTTTTATATGAAATGCTATTATTTCAGTGTCATTTATTCCAGTCTTCCTTCTCCTGAATGTTTCCTGAATGTATTCAATGGTCATTTTTCAAGGCTCTGTTTTTGTTGGGGAAAAAAATAATAAAAAAAGGTAACTGAAAGCACAGGAACACTCATATCATTTAATAAAATTTTCTCTTTCCTTAAACAGCATTGCACAAAAACAAACAAACAGCAAAGCAATACAACAAGCAGCTGTCAAGCCTGATGAAACAGCTGGGCTCTATAAAAAAAAGGTCTCATTGAAAGTGGAGCGAATAAAGCTCTCAGCTAACTTGTGAAAGAAAAAAAAAAAAAAAAAAAAAAAAGTTATTTCAGAAAATCAGAACGAAACTTTTTAATTTTTAGGAGTGATGTTACAAAACTGGTATTTATTTTTTTGTTTGTTTGTTTTCCTGTTTCTGTCAGTAAAATTCTGCTTAGAATTTTAATCCTCAGTTACTTAACTGAATTAAAACACACACACACACAAAAACAACTGTGGAGTGGTTTTGTTTGTTTGTTTTGAAGCTTATTTCCTGATTAGCAAGGGCAAAGGAAAATCTTCGATGATACTGATTAGAGGAGCTGAAAGGAGTTTTAGACAATATTAACGTTGGAAGTGTAGCAAACAATCCCCCAAACATTATTTTTTCATGAATAGCATTCCGTTTTATGCTAGTTATATAGTATATAAGACATATGCTGTAATGAAAGCTACTCTGATAATGGTGGTACTACAAAAATATAAAGATCATTAATAACAGCCCCATTTCCATGAAGTTTAGCACATTTCTGTAGGAGTTAATTTTTACATAGTCAAAATATCTTTAAAATTTCTGTGGCTTCTGGTAGGATGGTGCACCAGCACTGCATGTTAATGCAGGGGTTTTGTCCTTTTAAAATATAAATTGCTCAATGATTATGGCCGTAAAATAATCATTTTTTTCTTTCTGCTCCAAATAACTGCATCTTAATTTTATAGCTTTGCATTTGTAGTGTGTGAAGAAGTATGACAGAAAAGTTTCAGAAAAAGAAACATTTTGTAGTACTCAGAAAATCACCACAAGCTGATGTGATGCTAGGAATACTTAGTATAGGAACAACAGTTTTCATCGTCTTTACAGATAAGTATACTCCACTGTGCAATGGCTACATGCAGTGCTCTGCATTGACCTACCCTTTCACTTGAATTTTCTTTTGGGATTAGAAACTGTACTTCAAGCAGACTGGCTTTTCTAGAAGTCTTGGGACCTCATTTCCAGGGAAGAAAAAGACTCCCAAATGCACTTGAAATTCACTGCAGAATGGAAGAACAAAAGAGATTCGGATCTTTACTTCAGTCAGCACATCTCTCTTTTATTATACACTTTGGAGAAAAAGATGTTCCCATGTCTTTTTTTTTTTTTTTTTCTTTTTTTTTTTTTCCCCTAATGCATTATACAAATTTTATCTTCATCCTAACTTTGGCAGGTAAAGGTGGAGTGAGGAAAATGGCTGTTCCTTGGTACAGTTTAGCAGTGCATTCAGCAGAAACGTAATAGTTTAGAAGGGGGGAAGAGTATGAGTGTTCTCAGAAAGTGTGGATACATATTGTAGTAGTAATATTTATTCTGAATTGTTTTCAGAATACAATCTTAACTGTGCAGTTATAATAACAGCAAGAATTTCCATTCGTTACTAAAGGAAGATAGAGTCAATGATGATTAAATCACCATTGATAAATGTTTTATGAAAAAAACAACCTTCTTTTTTTTTTACCTTTTTCTAAAAAAAAAAAAAAGGGGGGGGGGGGGTAGGGGGGTATTTACCTAAGAAATTTAAAATAACAAAGGGTGTCCTGCTACATTTTAAAAAGAGCATAAAGAATCTATCTGTGGTACTGTAACAGGAGAAATATTTCTAATGCTGTATAGAAGTAGTATATTGTATCTCCTCAGCATTATTTTCTCTCTGCAGTTCTCATGTCACTTTTTGGGACATAAGCCATTTTTCACTTACTTAAAGAACATGTGAACTTCAGTAAATACACAGTTCATTTCTAGAATAAAATATAGAGAACGTATTCAGAAAATAAGTTTGTCTAGCCATGTACTGTATTGATTAGTTTCAAGCTCCACTTAAAAAATATATTTAAAAAATAAATAAAACCAAATAAATAAATAAAATAAATAAAACCAAACACCTCTTGGTTTCATTCTCTGAGACACTCGTTTTTTACTCTATGCCATCATTCAGAAAAGAACATGTTTAACAAGGCTTTACGTATCAGTGTTCGGATCATAAATAATTCAGATTAGTTCTAATTCACTATTCAGATGAGAAAATACAGATTACTTCTAATTTCAAAGTAATAGTGCTAGGAATTCTCTCCATATTCTTAATATTATTTCCCTGACTTTTGGGAGCTATTGCATGCCAAATGTTAAAAACACCATTTCTTGTCCAGCATCCTAATGAATGTAAAGAGTTTTAAAATGTCACGAGTAAAGAATGAAAAACTATATATATATCTGAAAAGATGTTATAGTCTCCAAGAAGCAGGCTTGCTTATATCCTGGGTACATTTATAACAGTCCCAGAAAATCCACGGTAGAACTAAGATATTATTTAATAAGACAATAAAGGTATTTAACTCAAATATGTGTAGAGATATCCTTTTTACATTTGTCTATGTGTTTTTAGCAATGTAGGATATATTCATGAAGAATAATTTTTGTCAGAATGTATAAAATGTTGTACTAAAAATGTTCATATCCTTCTTTGTAGCTTACTGTTTGTATCTGTCCTCTTTGTACCTTCTCTTCAGCCCTAATTACTCGTTTTTCTTTTAAAGAATAGCACAGGTTCCTACAACCAATATAGTAGTATGAAAACACTTTTTTTTTTTTTTTTAAATTCCAAACCATAAAAAGATTCAAGAATCACTCAGACAATACAACATAAGGGACATGATGCAACAAACTGGAAGAATTTGGTAGGAGGAAAAAAAAAAAAAAAAAAGAGGAATACCTTTTCAGGTCTTTGAGGTCTTGGAATGACTGATGCAAATTTATATTCTCTCATCTCTGGATATGCTTGTCTGTGAACAAATGAAGGATAAGAGAAATTTTAGTCAAAACTGCTCACTATGGTATCATAATCCTCAGGACCTCTTCTGACCTATCATTACTAGCGATGTATTGTTATCTCCTCAAAGCCACACAATTAGATCTTGAATCCTAGGCTGGTAAACCTAGAATTCTGTGGCTTTTTCAAGATCAATCAATGGACAGAGTTCACAGATGTTCTAAAGCAGAGGAGCTATTTTGATTAATTTTGACAGAAGCACTGTGTCAGTGGATGAGGAAGGGGGTGATAATTCCCTGACCATAACAAAAAAAAAAAAAATAATAATAAAGAAAAAGATTAAGTAATGTGTGATGCCACTAGGGGAAAAATAAATAAATAAATAAATAAATGTTAGTTATACAGAAGGCACCCCTGAAAGTTATTGGGAACAGATACAGAATTTTCTGTGGAGTAAAGTAGTCTGCTCTCCTTTTTTAAGGATATGTAAATATAATTGTTGGGTCAGATTCAAAAGCTTTTTTCCATTCTCATGTCATTCAGTCTTTTTTTTCTGAGGGATATTATGTCCAAGTAAACTCCTAAATAATTTGTTTAAAGCTAGTAGTGAAAACGTCTACGAGAAACGTCACAGTTTCTAAGTTTACTTTGGTAAGTTTTATGAGTTGCACTGTACCCTGTCAAAAACTTTTTCTCTGAGACCTTAAGTCTACAAAATAAGAAAAAGGGAACCTACATACACTGACTTACACTGAGAAACCCATGAAGAAATAAGTCAGTGTGGGGGCTCACATCTGCACATATTATTGCCAGTTTTCCATTGTGAGCAGACAGATGGCCAACACTTCTGTTTTTCTGCAAATATAGCTACATGAACACTGTTTAAAAAGTATGGTGATTCTTCTGTTTGCCCACAAATTTAGGGTATTATTAGTGACTGAAAAGTAATTGTTATGATAATATGACACTATTTACAAAACCTGCTACTTTAATGAAATTAACTAGTAGGGGATGACTATGGAGATACTAATGAAGCACACGGGTTTCATCAGCAGCTATGTCATTTAACATATCTTACTGCTGATGTGCTGTGAGTTATTGGGAATGGACAGGAAAATATTAATTTTTCACTCACAGATGCAAAATTAATGATTAATGAATAAAATCAGAGATGCATAAAGACCTTACCTTGTGTTTGTTGTTGCAGCAAGAAAAAAAAATCAGTGTGATTAGAGAAGTATAATGGGGGAAAAAAATAAAAATAAAAGCAAAACAACAACAACAACAAAACATTATTTCTACAAAGAAAACATAAAATCTTCTGCCTTAATTTTTCTGAGCAGAACCTCCTATCCTCCATTTTCCAGGAGGAAATTAACAATTAACCGCAAGTCATTTGAATTCAGATGAGGGTGTATAATTCATGAGTCTGTATAAATTTGTTTAGTAAATAAAACCATAGATTCAGTATTCCAGAAAAGAGAAGAAATGTGATACCTGAAGTCTCCTGGATGTCTGGAAAATGAGCCAACACTGAAGAAAATGCACACTTTTCACTCTTTTATCACAAACTTTGGAAAAATCCAGCCAGTAATATTTGAAAACTGCTTAGTCTTTTAAAAAGACAAACAAATGAAACATAAATAAATAAATAAATAAATAAATAAATAAAATGAAATAAAATAAACATTAGAAAAAAAAAATGGAAAGGAAAAGAGAAAGACATTCAAAGTAGATAAACGTTTCAAGGGCTTATGAAGTTCATTTTCCCAGAAGTTTCAAAGCAAATTCTTCTCTAATTCCAGTATTATTACAGTAAGCCATTTATTCTAAACACAACAGGAAAAAGAGTATCTATCACTTGGATATTTTTAAGCTGTCTACCATAATACATTCCTGATAAATGAACCATTGCAGGGCCAACCTAAAATGGGGAAAGAGCACCACCAGTGAAAGAATTATTGTCCTTGTACTACCTTTAATCTCAAACTGCAGATGCACAGATAGCCTTTGTTGCTTGGGAAGAAAAGTTTCTTTTTCATTGTGTTCAATTCATTTGCTTTGAATAGCACCAATACATACTTTTTTCTCTGAGCTTTTCATCAAAGCACTTATCAAAGTGAAGAGGCATTGAACTTCTGTTCCTTTAGCATTTCACCCATATTGAGTCACCACCTAAGTAATGCTGTTTTGTTTTAGCTCTCGTTTATAACCGTATTTGGTAAAGGATCATGTTATCAAAATGCAGCATTTTAGATCCCCATTTTTATCACTAGAGAAATGCTAAAGAGTTAAGTCAGTAAGTGAGACATTAATAATAAAATTTAAAAAGTCTTTTATTAGGAGAGCTAAAATTTATAATCGATTTGGAATCACTTGTGAATTTTAGCAACTGGATTTGAAATTTGGATGGTCAAAGTACAAGCAGAAAGTATGGTATGTGAGACTGTTTAACAGAAAAAGGGACTTCAGCCACTGAAACAAAAAAGCACTTCAGCATGCAGAATAATCACATTTCATTTTTAATGAGTCTTGGATTAGTACAGAAAACATTTCTTCATCAAAGCAACCTTCCAGATCCTTAGATGCACAAACTTGAAGGAGCACAAAAATGCCCTACTTGACACTAATGCCAACCTCCACCTACACTTCAATTGATACATTTCGAAATTGCATTAGTTCATTAGGAAACACATAAGAATTATAAAGACTTTTAGAAGATAAGAGACATTTTTTGAATAAGGTGAGGAACTCATGGATGTTGTCTAATTACATATCAATGTGCTTCTCTATTAATATAATAGCTAGTCATGACACGAAGCCAGAGTCATGCATGTGTTGAAATTAAAATGTTTGAGGAACATTGATTGTCTCCGAACACAAGATAGGATAATACAGGTTAGGCTAATTTTTCAAACAGAATTATATGTCACACAAACCAACTAAGTATTTCTTCTTCATACTTCCTCTTCCCCGCCTCATCCTCCTCCCACCCAAAAACAACAAGACAATGCACCACCACTAACAACTGCTAAAAAATAAAAGTTTTGGACATTTTTAGTTGTCCTGACTTTAAAGTCAAATGAAACAAAAGCACCGTAATGAAAAAAGAAGACAACCATATTACATTCGTATGAACTACTAATAGAGATAGCATAAATTTCCAATATATTTGAAGTGTTTCCAGTAACATTTAAAAAAAAAAAAAAAACAAACAAACAAACAATAAGTGTAAATGTCTGAAGCAAGTAATTTTTAATGGCATAAATGTAAAATGTTGCAAATATGATTGCTGCACATGTTCATGCATAGAGTTTTCTAATTACATATGCAAACATTTGCTTAAGAAGTAATTCAGTAAATAGCATAGTGAAAACAATTCCAAACATTTTTAAATGATACACTTATATCCTGAAAGCTAGAGTGAATTGTTTAAACACAAATATCAACAACTTTTTCTATTTAAAAAGTTAAATTATAATATGTTTTAAAATAATATTAATGCAGTCCAATTTTGTTAGGCTTACAGTAAATTTGGGTGTTTCTTCATGACCTCCATGACCTCAAAACTTGCTGAATCCTTTTTCTTACAAATGAAAAGAAAAAAAAAAGTTTTTGTTATGTTTTCTTACCAAATAGCAGCTGCTGTCTTCTTCAGGGATGGAACTTGCAGAAATGCAAGCTTTTACAGGCTGTGTACCACCTATAGAACTATGGGCATCATATCAGGGTGACTATTTTCTCCGAACAGGCTGTCATCATCAAAAAAGGAAGATCCTCACTCTAGCTGCATTTTTCCTTCCCACATCTGCAAAAAATAGTTCCTACATTGGTAGGAAAAATGTAGTGTAAATGGGATGAACAGCAGCAGATTTGGGCATCAGCATTTGGAGAGTTATTCTCAAAGCCCTCTTTAAAAAGATGACAATATTAATCAAATGTTAGAACACCACCTTCCAGAAGAAGACCTCAGAGGGTTGCCATTACTCTTTGGAACAAGTATAAGCCAATAAATAATTTAAACCAACACATCCAGCTAACTATCCAGGGAATCTTGACAAAACCTTCTTGTTTGCTAGAATTAAAATCCCTACAAAGCCTTTTCAAGTATACCTCTCCTGTCAGTGCAGCCATTCAAATACTTAAAGGTACAATCAAAACACTCTTTCAAGTTCCCTCAATTATATTAGAAATAATAGTGGTTTTAGGGGGGGGGGGGGGGGGTGTTCTTTTCTTTTTGAGATGCTATGATTTTTTTTTTAACTACTGGAATGATTATTTAGGGGCTTTATTATTTGTTTTAAACTCTCTTCAGTGTTTTAAGATTCTTCAATTTATGGATAGTAATAACTGGATGTGTGCAACAGGCAACCCTTTACTTCTGTTCCACATTCCCACTAATTACCTATTTTATTTATGACATTGAAAACTTCTGCTCAGGTGACTATCCACTTCAGTCTTTTGGAGTCTTTGCATCCTTGTATAGTTTGCCTAATATAGTCTTTCTGTAAGCATAGCTTACTTTATGTAGTTCTGAAATTAGTATTTCTCATGTCCTAGCTTACCAAGTGATCCAAATCTTCCTGAAGCAATGACCTGCACACTTTATAATGTAACCAGTTCTATAACCTTTTTCGTCTTAAAAAATATTTTCTAGAACATTTTATTTAAGATCATTGATGAAAGCCTTAAAATAATATCGGGACAGAAATCTATTCCTGCTTAACCTTCCTCAAAGGACATTCAGTCATGTTGCCTTCAGGACTTAATTGTATTTATTCAACAGTTATTTGAGAAAATATTCTATGCTAAATGTAGACACAATGTAAAACATTTAAAATTATATGTACGTAACTTTTTAAACTGAAATAAGCTTCATGTTTTTTAAGGTATGATTATAAGACTAACAGTACACATACAAGGTTCTGAAAGGCATATTGATTAAATGGGTACCTAGATTTAGCTATGTATTAATTCCCCAAGGCAGCTGACAGGGCATGTTTTTACAATGGAAGGTATATCAGACCGGTAGTCTTTTATCCCGCCTATGTGCATTCATGACTGAAACAAGTTTGCAGGGAAGCCATCCTCAAACTGACAAAAGTCTCCCTCAACACTATCACTGAGCACATAATAATGTTTTGTACCTTGTGTTTGGGTAATTGTGCGTGAGAGCTAGGGGCTGGAACATGGAGAGTGAGCTCCTTGTTTATTGAAGACTCTAGACTTCAGCCTCTTACAGTACAGAGGTATATTATCACAGATTGGCACAGCACACTGTTATCCAATAGGCTTTTCAATAGGGTAAAGAAGAATTAAAGGAATACTGGACTGCAACTTATAATGACAGATTCTTGTCACACATTTTCTTGGTCTGAATCTCATTGTCAGGTAGAAAGATTTCACAGACAATAAGAATGAGAAGTAATGAGATTCCTCATTAAATATGTGTTGATTCTTTGACTGCATTTCCTGAATTAGCTATCTTAGTTCATAAGATGTTTCTTCTGAAGTGCTGAATAACTTATTTCCTCTTTTATTCACTGCAGATTCTGCAGATACACACCTTTTAAAAAATATAATTTCAAATCAATGATGCTTTCAACAAGATGATATCACAAGTCACATACAAAGCAAGATACACTTCTAACCCTTTTCATTGCACCCTTGAATTCCTTAGACTATATTTGCCTCTTGAGCCTTCCCTCAAAAGGCCTCAAGGGTACATTATACTCCTATAATAGGGCCAGTCTGTATAGGAAGAAAAAAAATAAAAATAAATAAATAAATACAAAAAGCACTGGTGAAAGCACTTACAAAAAGCACTGGTGAATGGCTTTCAATCTCATGGAAGAGCCTGTCAAATTTGTCCCACCTGGCATGTTCAACAACATGGAGAGCTTCTTGCACTCTAGAAGGGATCAGAATAGGAAGAAGTTAGTTAAAACTCATTCACCTGAAATTAAGATTGACAGTATTAAGACACTACAAGAACACATCACCTCCCACTGCTTCAGACACAGCTTGCAGCATTTACTCAAACAGCACCAGGCATTCTCCACAGCAGATCAATTCAAATTTAAAGAACCATGCCAGCGGCACAACTGGATTACAGCATCACACATAAAGAGAGGGGATGCAGGTACAAGAGCGCATGTGGTGACTGCTTCTTATTCTGTAAAATGATTGAACTCAACAATCAAATGCAAGAAACAGTGGTATGTATCCCTGTGTTTTGCTCCCAGATACATATATGATGATATTCCTTACGCAAATACTCACTGTGGGTCCATATGGCCTTGATGGCAAGTTGTGTGAGGAGTAAAAACAAACAAACAAACACAAAAGATCAGGCTAACTTGCTAAATAGATGAGCTCTGGTTAGCCTGGCAGAGCAAAACTCTTCACAGACATATGCAAATAAGACATTAGGATAGCCTCTTCTTGTGCACATAAATACTTCTAGGATTATAGGTTAGTTGCCATCTCTCTGCTCCCCTCAGATATAATCTTGTATGTCCCCCAGAACAAATAGTTTTCAGCCAGTCTTTGGGTATCATTTTCATAATTCAAAGAACTTTTGAAAGGAATTCCTCTCTATTATTTGTCAAGCAATCATGCTCATCTGAGGTGTCTTCAAGCGGTGCTTATAACAGGGGAGCACCAAGGGCTAGGCACCTATAACAGTATCTTGATCAGTTTGTGTTCATTTTAAAAGTTATTTTGTAATATTTGCTTCAGGAAGAGAATACATGTAGTCTCAGAAGGTCTGGATGAAGGCACAGCTATATGGATGGAGGTGGGTATCAGTAGTTTCATGAACAGGATGAACTGCCCTCAGGCACTAACAGATATTAGTGTGTATTAGATCCCCCACAAACAGATGAATCATTTCCTTAATGATTTGGCTACTTTTTAGGCAAATGAATTTCATTCCTAGAAAAGGATTTGGTTGCTTAACACTGGTATCTTGTTCTTTATTGGCCTCATGTTTAGAGAAACATGCCAAACTGAAAAACTGAAAGCCGTAGGCACAGGTATGCTCTGGTGTAGCCATCCATCATTGTCTCTTTCACCCAGAGTGCTTCCTAGAGATGCAAACTCTGAGTAGAACTTAAGCGTCATGTTCTCCCCCCACACACCCCCCGCCTTCTCCTCACTTGCTATTCCCTTGCCAGCCAAATGCAGCCCCATGGGTCCTTTGTCCAGTCTCTGAAATCGTCATGGTCTTCAGTCCAATAGTAGTGGCTAGGGCACAGGAATCTTAGAAAGATCATTTTCCCCATGGACAGTATTTCAGAGTACATTAAGCTTCCACAGTGACAGAAAAGAAAGGAGTTGAACATCTGATACTGTGTAATGGTGGGCATGTTAGAATTAAATAAAAATATTGAAGCTAAATTTTATCACGTATTCACAGAACCCTTCCTACTTATGCTCTTTGTTGTCTGAATCTCCTCTACCCCTACTCATCAACCCCAGGTCATCACATGAGATATGATCACACCTCAAGAGAGGACCACCCTGTGTGAGGAATCCAGCTGTCACTGTTTGCAGTGCTGTCACCTGGGACATACATCACTTTCTGGGTCTTCACTTTTAACATCCTCACATTTTCCATTTAACTTCTTATTTTGCTGTTCCCTGTCAGATCACCCAGGGGGCTAGCAGCTCCCTAGGGCTGGAGGCAACAGGGGCTCCCCATGGGATTTTTATGACAGGTTGTAGTGAGCTGGAGACTGACCCTGCTGGGCATCTCTGGAGCAGGAACTGGAAGCCCCAGGGACTGGCATGGGGTCCCGGGCTATGGGCAGGGAGGGGGAAGCCCCAGGGGTTGGGCAGGGACAGAAGTCAGAGACAGAAGTGTGCCACTGGACCATGGCACACTTGAACGTCCCTTGAGAGAAGCAAATGCCAGATGTGGCATTTTGGTATTTACTTACAAATTACAGCTGCAGACTGGAGATACTGCATATGCCACGCAAACACAATTTGCCCTTACCAGACTGTGAGGCCACAGCACCCAATCTTCCCTCCACTTTTGAGGGAGGCAGCAACATTAGACCACCTGAGTGACCAGAGGCCCCACTCAGCAGGGACTAGGACTGCCTATCCCTTCTGCCTCTGTAGTGATGGCAGTGTGCAACTATCTCTGTATGACCACCACCAAAAGTGCAATCAGTCCACCTCCTC
This sequence comes from Aythya marila, assembly GCF_965140915.1. Classification (NCBI taxonomy): domain Eukaryota; kingdom Metazoa; phylum Chordata; class Aves; order Anseriformes; family Anatidae; genus Aythya; species Aythya marila. The sequence continues at coordinate 100,466,071 of NC_139043.1, read as the reverse complement.
TTGTCTGATTTCCATCCCAATTACCTAGCTCTGTGCAGATGTTTTGAGCTGATATGCTACTTAGAGACACTGGCTGATGACAAGCTGCACCTAAAGCCAGTCACCCTGTGACCTTTACCTAGGACATAACTAAAGTTCTAGGTTTAGTTGTATGGCTTCTGGCTGAAATGTCTATGTATTTTTTTTTAAGGTGTCACAGCCCAGCTCTCTGCAACTTGCCATATGTAAGGTTATCTAGTTAAAGGCTAACTACTGTAAACACAAAGGGAGAAGGAAGCAAAGGAGGTTCAGAAGAGCAATTATAGGTCTACCAACCTTGTAACCTTATTGGTGAGAATAGAGCATATAGGGAAAACTGTCCAGGGAGAATAATCATTATCCCTGGTGTGAAACCCACAGAGTAGTCATGTTTTGATGACCTCAGAGAAAATTCTTTCACTTCAGACTACAGGAGGTGGCAGTCTAAAGGAGGTAGCAGTCTGGTTTTTCATTATGGGATATTGGGGGAAGAACATTAGGGATTGCAAATAACTTAGGGGGAGCTCTAAGATGATTGTGGGAACACAAGGACCTCATCACAGAGTATTTAGGTAGGATATTATAGGATATTTAGGAAGGACCAAAAAAGGAAAGAAGTACTAGGGGAGGAACAAGCATGAGAAAATAGATGAAAAGGGAGATAAAAAGGTCTGACCACATAGAAACAAGGGGCTGGTGTGACAGAGCCATAAGATTACAATAGCAGTCTATTCAATATTCTTCTTAAATTCTACTTCTAAATATTTTCTATGTGTGTGTGCTCTCAATTCTGTGTGAATGTTACCGATTCTGGGGTGTGAACTTCAAACTGGACTAACCTCCAAGTATAAGAGGTCTCAGTGGAAACTAATGTTTTTTTTAAACTTAAACCATTTTAGTTTAATGGTTTTAAACTAAAAGAGGGGAGACTGAGGTTAGAGGTTAGGAGGAAATTCTTCACTGTAAGGGTGGTGAGGCACTGGAACAGGTTTCCTAGAGAGGTTGTGGATGCCCCATCACTGGAGGTGGTCAAAACCAGGTTAGATGAGGCCCTGAGCAACCTGATCTAGTGGGTCACATCCCTGCCTATGGCAGGGGGAGGGGAACTAGATGATCTTTGAGGTTCCTTCCAACCCAAGCCATTCTTTGATTACATTCTATGATTCTATGAATTTCTCATTATTTTTCTGACTTGTGATAATTAGGAGATTTACAAAAGTGGTAAGGTGCTCTAGCTGAAAGACACAATGCTAATTTTGTGTTCTTGTCAGTGTATAGATGAATAATTTTTAAAAATAAATAGTTAATACATGTAATCTACTATTTAGTTAATGTTCATTTCCCAAGATTTTTAATCCAGCATGCTGGAGAGAACAAATAATTTAATAAATAAATAAATAAATAAATAAATAAATAAAATGGAGAGAACTTATTCTTGATGGTGTGTCAATGAAAATCAGTGCGAACAATGTCACTCAGACTGCTCCAAACTCTTCAACGCAGTAAGCCTTGGTAACTCATCTTGGTTTAGTAGAGAAAAATAGAGAAAAATAAATAAATGTACTTAATTATAGACTGTTTTTATTGTAGGAGGCCAGAAATGACACACAGGATAAACACTTCTGTTAAAACTACTGAGGCATATTGTGATTTTGGCTTATCCCATATGGCTTGCCTGAAGAGATTGTTTTAGATAAAGCGTTTTCATATTTTTCTGCAGAATTTCTAGTTTTCAAGAAGAAAAATAAAATTGATCAAAATGCACTAGATCAGATACTTATTACCCAACTCCAAATGGATTAGCAGAATACTTTGCAGAAACATTGAAAAAGGCATTAGACAAAAATGAGGGTAGGCTCTTGCAAATGTGTTGCAAACTTGATTTTATTGTGAAGCTCAGCATCAAGCAACCACATGAACCCTCACAGAGTTATTTCTTATGATACAATAAAATAAACTTTACTTGCCTAATCAAGATATAACCAACAAAAACTATCTAACCCCACACCCATCTATAATATATATACATATATGTATATATATATATATATAAATGTTTTAAGAATTCCAAATTCCATAATTGATTCTCTGGTTTATTGGTATATGAAATTAAATCTCTCATGCAAAACTCAGTCAAGGAGTAAAGTGCTCTTGGCATGTAGTTTCATGAACACTCTTGCTGGACTTTTGCACAGTTGGATCATCTGGCAAATTAAATGTGTTCCATTTAGTGTGTGCAGTTATCTTTTGGGTTAGTAAAATCCCGTGAATGTCTGGTGGAGAGAAAAGGAAAAGAAAGGAAACGCTGTACAACAGCAGATAAAAAAACACTGCAAAATCACTGTTTTGTGGATTGCCAGATGCTAGACCTGTTGTAGAGCTCGGGGGGGGGGGGGGGAGGGGGAAGGGAGGGGAGAAGGGAAAAAGGTTCTCTGCCTGACAGCAATGTATGATTCAGATTTTCAGATTTTTTAATTTTTTTTCCCCTCCAATCTTGGATGTGGTCTGAGGCTTTGCAGTAATTGCTGTAGCTCTTCTTGGACCCTTCTTACTTACTCACTTTCTTTCTTATGCTAACTTCTTTCACAAGGATGTATTTGGCCAGGAGGTATTGCGTGGCAATTTTGATACTCTAACAACAATGTTAGCCATTTCACATAATTTCAAACATACCTGTTCAGCAAGTTTGAGAGTACATGAAAACTTACATGGGAGGATTTCACTTGAGAAGGTGGAGAAAATGTTAATGGAGATTACCTGTCATTCTCATCCTGAATCTGCTGCATCAGAAGATGGACGTGTGTCTACCCTGATTTATGAGAAGCTTTGATGACAGTCAGATGGTCAGAAACAAAGGAATAAGGTTGCAAAAATCCTGTTCAGTGGAATAGGATGGATTGGTCAGTGAAGCTTCAATGCCAGCCATGTGCTACAGTGCATTGACAGGAGAATGAATTATTTTAGTTGCAAGTTGGGATTGAGGAGCTAACATGAGCCAAGAATGACCCTATCTGTGTAAGGGAAACAGGGGAGAAGACAATGTCATTTGGAATTTTCTATGAGCCTAAATGACCTTGCAGGGTGAAAAGAAATATGCTTTCGTTTTTACAGAGACTGAGGATACACACAGGACGTTCATGCATAATGTGGCTATGTTAGGATTACAGAGCTTTCTGTTGCTGCATGGATGCTGGCCAACTGCTGGAGGACTGATACATGCTTACACATGCCTTCTAGAGTTGGAGCACACTGCTTGGCCTGTGACTTGGTTTTGTCTTTGAATGTAAGCCATCACAAGGTAACTGGAGGTGGCTTTGGGTCACTCACTCTTTCCTTACAAGTAACAATTAGGATTGGACACTCATAATTCAACTGTTATTCAAACGGGGACAAATCCATTATTTGTTCAATGCTATCCTTATTCAGTATTCTGATCACTTTTACTCTATTTCTATGGGAGAAAAACAAGCTGAGAAACTGAGCAGCGATATAGATGTAGCTCTTAATTTTATGCTAATGCAGAAAATTCAAAAACAGACAGGTGTATGTACATATGTGCTTTTTCTTATGTCTTTTTTTTTTTTCTATTTTCAAAATAAATTTATTTTTGAGCTGCATCGAACTACACAACTCTTCAAAACTATGAAAGAAATATCAAAAACTGAAGGTGTCATCTTAATTGCATAACTATGTTTATGAGGCAAGCTCTCTGCCAAATATTAGTAAATACAGATGTTCTCATTTAATTCAAAATATTTGAAATTATCCAGGACATATAGGTTGGAACATAATTGCTTAAAATTACTTTAAATGTTTTAGTTTTTAAGCATCAAAGACTTATCAGTGAGTCATCTTTATGTCTGTCCCCCTCCTACAGGCCCATCAAGACTGCATCTGCATCAGCAAATTATACATACCTGGAAAATGTACTGGGAGGTCACACAGATCATCTTTCTCTGTGTCACGCATTTAATAGACTCCTTCTCAGATACAGTCACTATTTGACTTATTCCAGAAATCAGAGAACTATGTTTAGGTCTCGTTCTGGTAGACAACCTGCTTGAGGTGGGCCTAGTCTTTCATGTGGTGGACCTCTGGGCTACAAGTTTTCAAGTACACTCTGAAGAGGTTTTCTTCCTTCTCTGCTTCTTAGTGCCATTTGCTCACAATGACAGAATCCTTCCTGGAAAGCCGACTCCAGCTGCAATCAGCTCGTTGCTCCCCATTGTCCCCAGGATTCCCATTATTATTATTATTATTATTATTATTATTATTATTATTATTATTATTATTATTATTATTATTATTATTTTTATTTATTTATTTATTTATTATTTATTATTATTGTTTATTATTTTTCTTTCCTGTGAAGAAGTCTTCTCAGACTTCCTAACTTCAGTTACTGGCTGTAGTTCAAGACTGTCCGACTGTTCTGCTTTCAGCCGGGTTAATTTTCTTCCTAGTAACAGGTATGGTACTGTGGTTTGGATTTAGGATGAGAATAATGCTGATAATGCATAGATGTTTTAGCTGTTGCTGAGTAGTGCTTACACATAGTTAAGGACTTTTCAGCTTCTCTTGCTGCTCTGCCAATGAGCTGGGGGTGCACAAAAAGTTGGGAGGGAATGGAACAAGGACAGTGGACTCAAACTGGCCAGGGATATTCAATACCATATGACATCATGTTGAACAATATAACAGGGAAGGCTCTGCTTGGAGTCAGGCTGGGCATCAGACAGCAGGTAGTGAGCAATTGCATTGTGCATCACTTTTATCATTATCTTTTATCATTATTATTATTCGTCCTTCCTTTCCTTCATTTTCTGTCCAATTAAACTGTCTTGATCTCAATCCCCAAGGTTGTTTTTTGTTGTTGTTGTTGTTTGTTTGGTTTTTTTGTTTGTTTGTTTGTTAATTTTATTTATTTATTTATTTATCCATTTCTCTCCCCTGTTTCAGTTGGGGGTTGGAGGAGTGAGCAACCAGCTGTGTGGTGCTTAGCTGCTTGTTGTTTTAAACCACAACCACAAAATATAATACATGTTTATCGATTCTACCAACATCTCAAAACAGTTGTAGCAGTGCTTGCCAGGGGCAGGGGTAGATAAGACTCTACGCTTTTGCAGACTATGTCTACAGAGGATTGCCTTGAAAGTCATTATGCACAAGATGGCTTTTTGAATTCTGCTGACTATGCTATAAACTGGAGGGGACTTCAAGATGGGGGATATACTAGCAACCTATTAACAATTGATTGAAGAAGGCAGCTGTGGAACAGGCATAAGTAAGAGGAAATATATGGAGAATGGCTAGGTTGTGTTTGCTGTGAGGAGTCAGTAGTTTCACATTTCACCTTTGCATTTAAGGGCTGATCTATATGATGAATAGCATTGTGAAGCAGTTTAGTTTAAATACCAGTGATATTTCTGTAACTAAAAGAAAATAATAATAATGAGTTGGCAAAATATATATGTAATCTCATTATATATATATATATCTTCTATCTAGATATCTTTTGTAGATTGACCTATTCAGTGATTCTAGAGTAAGGACTTACTAATGACTGTTTTGCTAATAAACCATTAGTAATGTTGTCAGTAATCCACATCTTGAAGGCAACTGAAGAAAAACAAGGAGTCTCTTGCAGGGAATTTCAAAAGTAGAAGCACAAGATGATACCAGCATCCTAAGGGAATGAGGATAAATCACAATGATTAATTCTCTGTCACTAAAAATGAAACCTTAACATTTAGAGAGGTAGTAAGGCATAAACTGAATATGTACATATAAACATGTAGAATCATGTGTATATATATAATCATGCTACCTATTGAAGCATGCTAGGACTGAAGTCATTAGAGCCTTCCTTTGCTGAAGGGACATAGGAAAATATTGTGGGAAAATATAGTTCTGAGGTAGTCCTTTCCTGGAGTTCTCATCATATGTCTCTGGTTCTAAGACATATGTGCTGTGTCCAGAAGATCCAGATTCATAGGGAATTGGGTGTGTGTGTGTATGTGTGTGTGTGTGTGAATATGGAAAGCATGTAGCTGGAGACTTAGATCCTTAGTCCCAGGTCATGAAACTGAAGAGGATCAATGGAGTTATTCTATCTAAACATTCCATACTGCTTAGTATAAAACTGCCAAGCAGTCAGGACATCTCATGTCATTCTCTTTTGCAGAGGAGTAGTTTCTGCAGCATTGTGAGATTCTGTGATTCATCTATGCAGAAATCCTTTGCCTGGCTCAAACAACACAATGAGTCAGGCCTTGAAATGACCCTAAATCATACTGATGTCTTTTAAACAGGACTAGTATTAAAAGCAGAAGCATCTGCAGTTTTATGTATGGCTTTCTTTTGAAACTTTCAGTGTATTCATAAGGTGTCCATATAACAGTTAAATGTTGTGCATTAGGTGCTGGGCAGTCACATGGCAAAGTAGGAAAGATTAAAAATGCTGAATAATGTAGTATGGTGTATTTATTTGTAAGGTTTATTTATTAAGCAATATGACATTAGCCACTCAGAGCCACCTGTCCTAGAGAACTGGGATGACTCTTCAGAATAAATATCAAGGTATTGCAAATATAGGTACTATGATTAACATGCTAGTGTGCTGCAAGTTTTGTAAAGATGTTTTTTATATCGATGCAAGCCTAAATAAGCAATGGCATACGCTCGTAGTCTCAAAGACAGTAGAGGAATTTGAGGTAGAGAATGACAATTACTCATCTAAATCCAGCAGTGATTGGGGACATATTTTAATGATGGACCATTAATGATGATGGAGACATGACTTGTTTACGCTGACGCAGCACATAAGGAAAATAACTGCAATAGCAATGAGCTTTTACAATCAGGCATCAAATAACTAAAGAGCATTGTAGTTGCAACCAATAAAATACTATCACTCCAATAAAATAATGTCTAAATATCAGGAAGCACTTTGCAGGTGATGGAGCACTGGAACAGGTTGTCCAGACAGGTTATGGAGTCTCACTCTTTGGAGATCTTCAAAATCTGCCTGGACATGTTCCTGGACCACCTGCTCTGTGTCCTTGCTTGAGCAGGGGAGGTAGACCAGATCACCTCCAGAGGTCATCATTCTGTGATTATGTGATTCTGTAATAATAGACTTGAGAAGGTTCAGAAAGTTTAGAAGGATTCAAATATCTCCCAGGGCTATTACTAGCCACTAACAGTATATAGTTCTAATTGCTCCTTTTTATTTTCTTTATTTTTATGTGTTCAATTGGTCTTATAAAAGAAAAATTTGCTCTGGCAGAATCTACTTCCAAAAATAAAAATAATTCTATTTGGCTTTTCATCTCTGTAAATGTTCTAAACCTATATAGTATGCATGGAAAAAGAGAACAGAAAGTACAACTAGTAGTCTTTACATTACAAACAACATCAGAATATACTGATACAACATTAAAAAACAAACAAACAAACAACAACAAAAAAAGATCCAACAAGATTTATACTTTGGCTTTAGATCCATCCATGTATTGGACCAGACTAATGCTAGCAGTTACCTTAAGCACAGGATGGTTAATGATGCATTTATAGTATTGATTGCATAATACATTGTAATAAGCAGAATTAAAGGGGTAGAAATTAGTGTTCTTTTAAATGTCAGAGAATTTGTTATAAGAATTTTCAGTGATGTAAATGCTATATTCATCCAAGAGCTTTCAATTTAACACAGATGAAGCTTTTTCATAAAGTTATTCCTTCTTACATTTAACTTAATTCCCAATGTAATTTAATTATCTTCCTTCTGTTTAAGGCCAGAAGACTGCTTAAATCAGTATTATTTAATTGATAAGACTGCAATTTAAGATAGCTACTTACAATGTAAAATTGTGCAGATAAATAAGTGGAAAGTGATGTATCCAGAATTCTTAGACGATTCTTAAATTCTAGCTACATTATGAGCATTTTACAGGAAAAAAGCAGCACTTTGTCTTTTTGACAGCAAAGGTTAGACTGACCATTAAATAGCAGCCAGGGTATATGCCAGAAACAACTTTGTTTAAAAAACTCAAGAAAATAAAAACCACCTCCTATGGTCTTTATCATAGCAGTCAGCAGGGAAGGTGATTTGTATTTTTAGGACTAATCATCAGGAAATGTAAAGTTTCTACAGTCTTCTAAAAGCAATGAGTACATACATTCATATTGTAGAGAACCACTCTGAATCCCATTTTTTTCAGAGTTACACAGTCATAGAATTGCCTGCTGTCCATTAAATGTATTTAACCTTTTCATTATATGCAAACGTGGACTGTGGATTACATTTTAAAAATGAAAATAAGCTTAGTAGCATTCTCCTTTTTTTTGTTGTTGTTTTGTTTTGTTTTGTTTTGTTTTGTTTTACCAAAGACATTCTTCATTTTAATTTGAATGAAGAAGAGGGTGAATGTGTCAGATAAGTAGTTATTTAAGTATTTTAGAAGGTCATCACAGCATTTTTTTTTTCATATTATTTATGTGAAACGTAGCACGAAATGCACATCAAAAAGCAACAGAAATTACTTAAAAACAAACAAACAAACAACAAAAAAACACCTTTTCAGTGGAATAGTGAGGAAGTAAATCTGTATGTTATGGCTGCTTCTCCTGTGTGAAATTAGAAAGGAACTTTAGAGACAAGCAACTGACAAGAAGGAAAGTGTTTTTTATTTGGCTGGAATAAATAAATAAATAAAATATGTAAAATGAGAAAAATAGGAAGATCCTTAAGAATGGACAAAATTTATTTATTTATTTATTTATTTTTAGCATTTTACTTGATGTCTTCTCCAAAAGTTTAGCAAATGTGTCAAGAAAAAGCTTCCTGATTCAAGAGCAAAGAATTATTTTTCTGTCAGAAGGAGGAAATACACATTGTAATATTATTTAGAAAATGATTTTAGTTTCAGCAGACTCTTTGAAGATTTTGGTTTGCTCCACACAAAATTCATTCACTGGTACTGAAATAATATGTTACTGAAATGAAATTAATATTCTTATGACAAATACAGAGCTAAAAAGATTAAACATCTAGGGAAACAGTTCTCTTTTTTAAAATAATTATGGACAATAATTTAATGAACCAAAATGTTGCTCTTTTTTTCTGGTATTCACAGGATGGGAATGGCATGAATGATAGGAAGAAAGAGTAGTTAGGCACTGGAGCCCAGGGAGGTGGTGGAGTCACCATCTCTGGGCATGTTTAAGGAAAGATAGGACATGGTACTTAGGGACATGGTTTAGTGGATGACATTGGTAGTAGGGTAATGGTTGGACCAGATGATCTTGGAGGTCTTTTCCAACCTTAATGATTTTACAATTCTATGATTCTGTGAATGGTAGACATGCTTAAAAATATCCTTCCAGATAAACAGAAATCAGTGAAAAGTTCTACCAAGGTGGCCATTGAAATTTCCTGGAAATTTTCTGGTTGGTTGTTTAGAGAAATGTAGTGATTCTCATTGTATGTGTTACATGTGGTTTTATGTGTCACAGTGACCAGCAAATGACATAACTCGTCATTTTAAAACAAATTAAACCCTCAATTCAAGTGAGAACCAAACTTTTTATTAACAAGAAATTCTTCTGTATTACAAAGCAAAATTAAACGTTTTACTTAGAACCATAATAACTGACTTCAATATAGCCAACCCATATATGGATAACGTTTTGCAGACTCATTACTCCTCTTAGTCGTTATGTGGTGCTATAAAAAAATGAATTCTCAGTTGTGTATGTAAAATGTGTTTCATCCTTAGGTTACCTTCATCATCTAGAATTTTAATTCAGTCTATATTTGAAGTTATTCCTTTATACCTAATGGGTATATTGTCTTATCCCTAAAGACTGGTCTCCAAAAAAGCATGTGAAACTGAATTATCAGTAAGCTAAATATCAGCCCTGTATAAAACTTAAAGTCTGTTTCTTATGACATATTATTTGAAAACTGCTATAATTATACATGTAGACCACTTATATTGAGATTTTGTCCTTCCTACGTATTACTATAACTAGCTTTAAAGAGAAAATAGTACCCAAATTTAAAATTGTAATTCCTGTAGTACATTCATAAAGTGCATTAGAGCACAAATGCAAAGAAGCATTATTATGATTACTACAGTATAATCAAGTCCATTTACTCTAATACTCATGAAACATTCAGGTTAAAGTTTTCAAAAAAGGTTTTCAAGCTTGCAGCTAGCACTACAACCTAAGACTACAAATGCATGTCGTAGAGAAGGTATTGGATTCTCTTTTGAGTTTCATATTAGCAGCACATGTGGAACACCAACTTCAATAGCACAAGTTTAATATTTATTAAAGGAAGTCTCTTCACAGTATACCAGAAGGAGTTATGCTTGAATATTTTAATGTATCGGGACCTTAGGAATTACTACTTCATGAATTAATATGCTATAACATAAAAAATAAAATAAAATAAAATAAAATAAAATAAAATAAAATAAAATAAAATAAAATAAAATAAAATAAAATAAAATAAAATAAAATAAAAAATCCAATTGTAGGTAGCTGCCTTTTTTGCAAGAAAAAAAAAAAAAAAAAAAAAAAAAGAACTTTTTTGAAATTTTGGGCTAATATAATTTATATATTATATTTTTTATCCTAATCTTAATGTCTTCTTATTCCAGTTCAGAAGTCAAAGCTACAAAGAAAGTAGACATGGGTTAATTAATTGCAATTTTGTTATATTTCAAAAAAAAAAAAAAAAAAAGATAATAAAGTAAAATCAAAACCTCTGAGAATGAACACAGAATTAGATACTGTACACATAAAATACAATTTTAAAATCGTATTTATAATTAATATTGATAATTTGATAAGAGTATTGTTTTAACAACAACAAAAATGCTGCAACATTACAGCCGTAGACCACAGCTATCATGAATGATAGTTATTGAACCATATACCCGTATTGATATCTCATAGCTTAGTACCTGTGAGGACTGCTCATATCATACATTTTTCTTACATATACACAAACACTACAGAACTGAATGAAAATCTCCTTTATAAGGACTGTTTTAGGCTGTTTGATGTCTGTACCCCTGTGCCATAGTTCTCTGCCAAAATGCATCACTGGGTCTTTGGATAAAAAAAGAAGAGTTTTGATATTTGGAAGGCTATTCTGACCTCAGTAGACAAAATTCTCTGTGAAGGAAATTGCCTTTGAAGATGGCTAAAAACTACTTTTTCATACGCACTTCTATGCTTGCAAGGGCAGCTCTAGCATGTGGAGGGTTTAGCTACCTTCCATCAAATGAATATCTGATCTCATTACATATGTTGCCATCAATATCAGGGCTTCACATTTAAAAGACTGAAATGAAATGGTATGTTGGAAATGAAAAATAGCATCACTAGCACATACAGAAATTATTCTCCTGAATAAACTATGCTATTTAATGTATTTATGTTTTCTTATGTACTTTAAGTTACGTATGTTAAAAAAATATTATCTGGAATTTTGAATGAGCAAAACAAAGAGTATAATTTTTATTCAAATTTTATCTCTGATTCACTGATCAAGATTCTTTTCTACAGAAGCTCTATTGATGTGTTTTGTTTTGTTTTGTTTTCTGCTCCTAACACTATGCTGTCGACTGACTGCAAGTGTCCTTGTCCAGACATGGTATTCCATTAAAGGCTTATTTTAGATTTCTTCTCCAGGATAACGTATATTTTTTTTGGATGCAGGTTCCCCGGTTTACAAGGAGGATGTACTTTCCTTTATTTTCTGCCTGTATTACTTGTCATCTGGCTTCATGGAATCATGATACTAAAAACTATCTACAGCTTTAAGATACCTCCAGTTAGGTTTTTTCTATCTTTTGTAACATTCCACTCCTCCTCTCTCCCCATAACTATTTGAATGTCTGTAGTTGCTTCTATAAATGCAAATTTATAACATATGTTTGTGTAGTAAGTCAAATGCTACTCCTTCTTAAAAATTATGTAGTAAGTAGGAATATTTTGTAATGGTTTCAATCCCGAATTTCACTGAATTTTGCTTTGGTCTGTCAAAGCTGTTGAGTGGTCCCTGCCAAGTCACGGAAGATACTGCCTGTAACTTGCCATCAGACTGATTCTGGCTGGGCTGGGAGGGTGAAACAGTGGCTCTTCAACTAAACTTTTCATTGTTGGTGAGAATGCCTGAAGCAAGTAAAACTGAAGAAAAGAAGGAAAACTGTTTCCAAAGATTTAAAGCATTTGTGTTACAACTTCAATCAATAAATATATAAATAAATAAAATCCATTTGTTTTAATCCAATGGTTAGTCTTCAAAACAGTTACATTTTAGAAACTTCTCCTTCTACCCAGCTGGTAGATGAGAGAGGATCTAGGCTGTTAATATTTTTGTTGAGTATGACTGCTTAGTATGTGGTTCTCTTTCCAGAGCTAGAGCTGATGTAAGTGGTAATGCAATAATAAATATCTTTTTAGTAGGCAACAAAATCAAGAGACAGGAGATAGAGAGCTGGTCATGTTTCTTCCATCAGACATAATGAGATTATATTGAATACAGAATGCAGGACCAAACTGTGGAAGCTTGAAAAAAAGGACTCTTGATTTCATTTGACCCCTGCTAGCTGCCTCAAGGTAGTGGATAGTTAGTAAAGACAGCTTCTCCGCAGCCCCTTGTACTGGGTCTGGCTGGAATGTTAACTTTCCCGGCAGCAGCCCATTCAGTGCCGTACTCTGTACTTGTAGCTGGAACAGCAGTGTTATCACACCAGTGTTGTGTCTACTGCTGAGCAGCAGTGGCACAGCATTGGGCCTTTCTCTAACCCTCCTAGGGGGTGGGCAAAAAAGTCAGGAGAGAAACATCACTAGGGCAGCTGACCTAAACCAATCAAAGGGATATTCCATACCATGTGGTGTCACACTCAGCAATAAAAGGTGGAAACAGGAAGAAGAGGGGAGGGGTGGGCTCTCGTTGAGAAGACGTCGGTCCTCCTCTCGAACACCGGCTGCGTGCGTTGAGGCCTTGCTTCAAGGACGTGGTCAATCATCGCTCATTTGTGGGAAGTAGAGAGTAATTTCTTTCCTCTGCACTTCCATATAGCTTTCATTTATTTTGTTTGTTTGTTTTCCTCCCTTTTTCCCCTTTTCCCTTTTACTTCCCCTTAGTTAAATTGTTTAGTTCATGGTAGTCTTTATTTAATTATTATAATTATTTCCCTTTAATTAAATTATCCTTATCTCAACCCGTGAGTTGTTCTTTGCTTTACTTCTCCCCCTCCTCATCTAAAGGAGGGGGAGTGAGAGAGCGGTTGTGGGGTTTAGCTGCCCAGCACGGTAAAACCACCACACCCCTGTGATGACTTCTCAAAACCTGCTCTTCTGCCTTGAGTCCAAGAGAGGGGAAGTAAGTGAGGAAGAGCTGGGATTTCAATAAGGAATATATTTTGCATTGTGAATTTATTCTCTCATTATCAAGTTTGTTCTCTCATTATCTCTCATGTGCATCAAGCACAGCATTGCTAGCCGGTTGAGGGAGGTGATTGTCCCACTCTACTCTGCACTGGTGTGGCCTCACCTCAAGTACTGTGTGCAGTTCTGGGCACCACAGTACAAAAAGGACATTTAACTACTGGAGAGTAGCCATATAAGGGCTACAAAGATGGTGAAGGGCCTAGAGGGGAAGACATATGAGGAGTGGCTGAGGTCACTTGGCCTGTTCAGCCTTGAAAAGAGAAGGCTGAGGGAAGACCTCATCACGGTCTACAGCTTCCTCACAAGGGGGAGTGGGGGGGCAGGCATGAATCTCTTCTCTCTGGTGACTAGCAATAGGTCTTGAGGGAATGGAGTCAAGCTGCAACAGGGGAGGTTCAAGTTGGATGTCAGGAAAAGGTTTTTAACCAAGAGGGTGGTCACGCACTGCAGCAGGCTCCCCAGTGACAGTCATGGCACCATCACTGTCAGAGTTAAAGAAATCTTTGGACTATGCCCTCAGTCATATGGTCTGAATTTTTGGGTAGACCTGTGTGGAAGCAGGAGTTTGACTCAATGATCCTTGTGGGTCTCTTCCAACTCAGGATATTCTATGATTCTATGGAGATTTTCCCTCCTGTGCCCAGAGAAACACAGAAGAAATAAAGCCAGACTGAACTGAGCTTCATGTGGTGAATGGGCTAAATGTGTTGCTCCCTCTCTGATGTACCATCCCTACCATACAGTAGTGCTATGTCATTTCCAATCTTTTTACATTAAATAGAGTAGTAAGAAGAAGCAGTGATTTGATGTTTTTTAGCTTTGTTTGTTTGTTTGTTCATTTGTTTCCTGCTTCTGTACATCCCCCTCCAGCTTCTCCTCAGGAGAAGCGTGCAATCACCCTTCTGATCAATTCTGTGTGCTCTGCCTGAGAAGTAAATGTCATGAGGGAATGAATTAATGAACTGGCCAACAATATAATGCAGACTTTGGGGTTTTTCAGGATAAAAAAAAAAAATGTATATATATACTTACCTGAGTGGAGGATTATTGAATCCTCCAATTATTGAATTATGTTCAATAATTCAAGTTGTTCATTGGCATAGAATCTTCCACAGAATCTCACGTCCACTATAGAAGTGGGAATAAGGATCCTAGACAGAAGACAACCTTCCTCCCTTACTTTCTCACAACTAAATGTGGATGATCTCTTGGTTTGGATGAGCAAATAAAAGTGAAGCAAATTTGTATTCCTGAACTGCATTTCTAGAAAGGAAGATGAAGCAACAGTATGTAACACATACACTTGTTAATTAGGAATCCTTGTCCATGTTTTCCTGTTAAGCAGATTGAGACCAGTGGCATGGCAATGGCTGCTCATAACATAAGCAAAATGTGAGGAAAAAAAAAATAAAAGGAAAAGAAAATGAAGCTCTTATCCACACACCACTAGAAACAAGTGTGAACTCTGTATTACTGTCGTGGTTTAACCCGGCCGGCAGCTAAACAGCACGCAGCCGTTCGCTCACCCTCCCCCCTCCCTCTCTGGGAAGGGGGAGAGAAATGGAAAGTGAAGCCTGTGAGTTGAGATAAAGACAGTTTAATAAGACAGTAAAATAATAATAACAATAATAATAATAGTACAATGATGATAATAGTACTACTACTAATAATGTGTACAAACAAGTGATGCACAATGCAACTGCTCACCACCCGCTGACCGATGCCCAGCCTAACCCCGAGCAGTTTGGCCCCCTCCCCCGGCTAGCCACCCCTATATATTGTTTAGCATGACGTCAGATGGTATGGAATACCCCTTTGGCTAGTTTGGGTCACCTGTCCTGGGTCTGTCTCCTCCCAGCTCTTTCTGCACCCCCAGCCTGCCCGTTGGCAGGACAGAGCAAGAAGCTGAGATGTCCTTGGCTTAGTATAAGCAATGCTCTGCAACAATTAAAACATCGGGGTGTTATCAGCACTCTTCTCATCCTAAGCCAAAACACAGCATTCTACCAGCTACTAGGAAGAAAATTAACTCTGTTCTAACCGAAACCAGGACAATTACTAAGTGCTGTCAGCACAGAAATCTGCTAGTATTGATGAACAATTTTCTTTCAAGACATAGCACAGGTATGAGCACTAAAATTAATGCTGATAAATGCCAAGTTAGTGATGAGCCCTATAGGCATCACGATGGCTACCTTTCCTCTGTAAGATAATACCCTTTGTGATTATTTTAATTGATGAAGTATTGGAATAAAACCAGGGCATGCATACATTTCTAACTTGTAAAGAATATTCTTGATATGCATTTATTGAGGAGGGCTTTTGGGTAGTGCTCTTGAGGTTGACATTTTTTTCTCAGACAGTTCTTTTAATGAGGGAAGAAATGAGAGGGAGGGACTGCCTGTGGCTTCAGCCACTTTCTCAGTATTGTATTTTGTTTGTAAGGCTCTGGATGCAGATTCATGCCTGTCTGTTATACCACCAACGTAGTGAATATCCTTTAAGTGAGACACTGCCTTGTTGATAATGATGGCCAAAGCCAAGCAACAATTCCCCTCTGACACACACTGATATTCCATTCTCCGTAACAGAACAGGTATACATTATATATAATGATATAGGATTGATTGGATACACAAGGAGTGGTGAGCTGTTTTACCTGCAAGATTGGTACAGCATCTTCTCAGAAATTTTGCTTCTTTCTTAGACTTGCCTTTTGTCAGATTTCAGAAGTAGTGAGAATATCTGTGTGCCCAGCAATAACTGAAAATTACTGAGCGTAGCACTGAACAGGAGAGAAAATGCAGAGGAATCTGTGAGAAGAATGACATGAAAATGCTCTGCAAATCTGATATTGCTAGATAAACTAAGTCTAAAAGGGGATCCATCATTTCAGATGAAGACCTACATGTCTAAAATGTAATACCAAGCCATGCAGCTTGAGAGAGACACTGCAACTAAAAATCTCAACTATTTGTACTCTAGCTAGTTAATTTAGATCAGATAAGTCTCAATCAACATAATCCATTTTGTACTCATTGTGAATAGAAATAACAAAAAAAAAAAAAAAAAAAAAAAGTGGGATTGTTTGGGGAGATAATTCAGTTCTATGCTTTCTTTTTTTTTCTTAGGTATTATGTGCTAATTTTTTATTAGCAGAAAAGTCTGCTTATCTACATGTAATTTCTAAATTGCTCCTGCATAGATATCATTGTCTAGCAATATAGCACAATGTTTTTCATTCCCTTCCCTTTAACTTCCACATAGACATGGAAGATGTTGACCAGTTGCTGCTCTTTTCAGGAAGTAGAATTAATAATATTTACACAGTTGTCTTCTGCTACATGACTGACTATATGCCAAGTCAGCCCACTTCACAGTGAAGTCCTCTGTTTCACACACTGAAAGAAAAGACACTTGGCAACCAAACTGCAGCACTCCATGGAGCATCTCAGATAAGTACCATCCAATAATAACACATGCAGTGGTACCAAAATGTGATTCCATTATCTGTCTGAGTTCATGTTAATTTAAATTCTATTAGCAAAATAAAATGTCTGAAAATTAATAAAAAAAAATATGAATACATTTGAGAAACATAATTTGAACCTATGTTATGACTTCATGAAAGGCCTCAAGAATCCAATGATAAGGAATAGAACTGCCTTTGTTTTAAGGTAACTGATATGATACAACCTAGAAACTACTATAGAAGTATTTGCATTATAAAGTAACGCAGAATTATTGATTTACTGGGTTTATGTGGATTGGTAGCAGGGGGGGCTGCAGGGGTGATCTCAGTGAGCAGAGCCCAGCAGCTGTCCCATGTCAGATCAGAGCCAGCTCCAGCTGGCTCCAAAAGGGACCTGCTGCTGGCCAGAGCTGAGCCAGTGAATGATGCTGGTTGGGCCTCTGGGAGAGCAGATTTAAGAAAGGGAGAAAACTGCTATGCAACGTCAGCAGCTGGGAGACAGGAGTGAGAAAATGTAAGAGAACCAGCCCAGAAGACCCCAAGGTCAGTGCAGCAGGAGGGCTCCAGGCACACAGGAGAAGTTCCCCTGTGCCCTGTGGAGAGGCCCCTGGTGGAGCAGGCTGTCCCCCTGCTGCCCATGGGTCCCACATGGAGCAGATCTCCACACTGCAGCCTGTGTAGGAGCCCCCAGTGGAGCAGGTGGAGGTGCCCCGGCGGAGGCTGCGGCCCATGCAGAGCCCCAGCAGGAGAAGGCTGTAGTGCGTTTACGTGGCAAGGTTTTGTTAGCAAGGAGCCATAGGGGTGGCATCTGTGAGAAGAATCTAGAAGCTGCCCTGTGTTTGGTAAGAGTCCTGCTGCTGACCAGAGCCGAGCCAATAAGCGATGTTCTTTGCGCCTCTGTGAGAGCGTATTTAAGACAGGGGAAATAAATGCTGCTACACAGCAGCTGGGAGAGAGAGGGGAGTGAGAAACAGCCTTGCAGGAGCCAAGGTCAGTGACAAAGGAGGGAGAGAAGTGCTCCAGGCACTGGAGCAGAAGTCCCCTGCGGCCTGTGGTGAGGACCGTGGTGAAGCAGGATGTCCCCCTGCAGCCCATGGAGTACAATGGTGGAGCAGGGTTCCACACTGCAGCCCATGGAGGAGACCACAGTGGAGCAGGTGGACCTGCACTGATGGTGGCTAAGACATGTGGAGGACCTCTACCGGAGCAGGCCCCAGGCCAGAGCTGTAGGCCTTGGAGAGGAGCCCACACAGGAGTAGGGTGTCTGGAGGGAGTTGCTGCCCATGGGAGAGTTTGCTCCTGAGGGATGCACCCCGTGATATGGATCCGTATTTGCAGCAGTTCTGGAAGAGCTGCTACCTGTAGGAAGCCCACACACGATCAGTTCGGTAAGGACTGCATCCTGTGGGAGGGACCCCACAGCACAGGGGATGAGAGTGACCGAGAAGGAGCAGTGGAGACGAAGTGCTGTAGACAGATGGCAATCCCCATTCCCTTGCTCCCCTACACCACTCAGGGGGAGGAGGTGGAAGAGGGTGGATGGGGGAAAGGCATTTTTGGTTTCTTTCCTTTGTTTCTCATTTCTCTAGCTTGTTAGTAATAGGCAATAAATCTTATTATCTCCCTACTCTGAGTCTCTTTTGCCCATCATGATAATTGTTGAGCAATCTCCCTGTCCTTATCTCAGCTCTTGAGCCCTTTGCATTGCATTTTCTCCCCCTTTCCCTTTGAGGAGGGGGAGTGAGAGAGCAGCTGAGGTGGAGTTCAGCCGCCCACCCAAGTAAAACCACCACACAGGCTTCGGGCCAGAACTGCAGCCTGTGGAGAGGAGCCCACACAGGATCAGGTGATCTGGCGAGAGCCTGTGTGGAATAATTGCTGGAGGTGACTTACTAAGGATAAACTTCTGTCCATGTCTTAAGAGAAGTTTCAGTGTTAAGGAAACTTCCAGGGTGAGGTGCAGCAGATATGCAAGGAATCTGTTCCATGATACACCATAGCCTGCAACATTAGTTATTGGTGATACTACGTGAGCTTGGTGTGCTGACTCTAAGGGTTACAGCACAGAGGGTGAAGTGCAGTGAAGACACCGCAGTCAGGTTCTCTGCTATCACTTCATGTGGCGCAATTACCACATGGATGCCAGGGTTCTTTCAGGATCAGTAACTGCTACTACTTTATTGATGACATAACTTCTTTTCTCTCCTACTGAGGGCCTACCTTCATCTCTCACACTGAGGGCATAACCTCATTCTCTTGTTGCATCCCCATATTGAGGACAGGCTCCCTTCTTATACCATTTGCCCCACAGCAGTACTTTTCCGCTAAGTATTCATTGGTCAAGAACTTTGCCCAGCAACAGGGAACACCCAGCCCTAAGGGCCTGGAGAACAAACAACTGGAGACAACAAGGCAAAGAGGCGTCTCTGTCTCCTGAATCACCCTTCTTTGTTCCCTCTAAACTCTCCTGATGGCCTCATGGTTAAGAGTCTGATGTTATCACCAGTCCTGGGGCTTGTTGACCCCCATGGCCACACTCCCACAACTTCAGGGAGAACCAAATGGTATTGCAGAACTGCATGGCCAGCCCTGATTCTAACTGATAACCAAATTATGTCCTTTGGGTCAACTTTGCTCATTATAATCCCATTATAACGCCAAAACACACCGCCATCCCAAAGGCTATCTGCCTCCAAGGTGCAACCATCTGTCACTGAGCATGCACTCAGAATTTCTCTGAGCCTATACCTTTAAACAAAGGCAAGAAAAACTTATACAAATCACAATGAAGATTTTTGATGACTAGTGACTCAAGCTCCACAAGTAAGAAACATAACCCCCATTTTTAAAAAGGAATAAAAGGAAGACCTGTGGAACTACAGGCCAGTCAGTACCACCTCTGTGCCTGGCAAGGTCATGGAGTAGAAAACTCCTGGAATCTAAGTATGAGCTAAGGGTTATGGAAAATAAGGAGGTAATTGGCAACAGCCAGCATGGTTTCACTAAGGGCAAAATGTGCCTGACAAAACTGGTGGCCTTTTGATAATAGAGTTACAGCAGTTAATCCTTACAGGATAAGGGAAGAACAACTGACATCATCTACCTGGACTTGTGCAAAACATTTGGCACTGTCCCACATAACATCCTTTTCTCTAAATTTGATAGATATGGATTAGACAGATGGACCACTCAGTGGATAAGGAATTGGCTGGATGTTCACACTGAAAGAGTTGCAGTCAACAGCTTGATATCCAGGTGGAGATTGGTGGTGCTCCTCAGAGGTTGGTATTGATACTTCCACTGTTTAACACCTTTGTCAGCGACACTGATGGTAGAGTGCATCAAGATTGCAAGTTTGCCAGTGATTCCAAGCTGTGTGTCTATACCATCCAGAGAGACCTTGACATCCAAGGGATGTCAAGAATCAGGACATTCAGAGAGAACTTGACTGGCTTGAGAGGCAGGCCTCTGTAAACCTCATGAGGTTCAGCAAGGCCAAGTGAAAGGTCCTGTACTTTGGTTGGGACAATCCAAAACATGAATACAGGCTGGGTAATGTGGACTGAGAGCAGCCCTAATGAGAGAGACTTAAGGTTGTTGGTTGATGAGCTGAGCACGAGCTGGCAATGTGTGCTTGCAGCCCAGAAAGCCAGCCATGTCCTAGACTGCATCAAAAGAAGCATGTGTGGACAGCAGGTCGAGGGAGGTGATTCTCCCCCTCTACCCTGCACTTGTGAGATCCCATATAGAGTACTGCATTTAGCTCAGGAGCTCCCAGCACAAGAAGGACATGGAGCTCCCAGCACAAGAAGGACATGGAAAGATTAGAACGAATTCAGAGGAGGGCCACAAAGATGATCAAAAGACTGGAGCACCTCTCGTATGAAGACATGCTGAGAGAGCTGGGGTTGTTCAGTCTGGAGAAGAGAGGGCTATGGGGAGACCTTATAGCAGCCTTCCAATACCTGAAGGGGGCCTACAGGAAATCTGGGGTGACTCTTTATCAGGGAGTGCACAAGGGGTAATGGTTTCAAAGTAAAAGAGGGTAGATTTTGATTAGATGTAAGGAAGAAATTCTTTAGTCTGAGAGCAGTGAGGCACTGGAACAGGTTGCCCAGAGCAACCCCATCCAGTGCATGCCCCATCCCTGGAAGTGTTCAAGACCAGGTGGGATGGGGCTTTGAGCAACCTAGTGTAATGGGGGGTTGGAACTAGGTGACCTTTAAGGAACCTTCCAACCGAAACCATCTATGATCTTAAGATTTCTTAAGAATTCTTAATTGATAAGAATTCTTTTTGATAAGTCATATTAGAGTCTCCAAAGTGCATATAAAATGAAATACAAATGCTTATACAAGTGCATATGCAATGCACTTATTTTCTTATAAAATAGAAGCAATAAAACTTATTTTGTTATAATATAGAAATTATGGAGAAATGCCTGTATCAAAATATGTAAGAAAACCCATACTCGTGTTTTAAATTGTATACCTTAATGACTTGCATGACTATGTATCTTTTTTCCCTATGTGACTAATAGTTATCTTTTGATTTACATACAGATTTTTTTATGTCTTTGTGAGACATTTTATTCAAGAGCATAAACTGTTTTCTTTTATAAAGTCCTATAAACCAAGGCAGGTAGAGATTTTTTCTTCAGTTATTTAGTTCTACTTGATTTGATTGCACTAATGCAAATAACTCCTTAATGCTGCAAAATGCATGGGACTGAAATACCTCCATTTTCAACGGAATATATGAATATACATGTTGTCTATAGTCCTTCTTTCCTCAGGAGAAAACACTATTGCAGTTTATTGGTGACTACACCAATATACATTATTATTAAAATAAAAAACAGTTCTTGACCTCAAGCACACCCTTTAATAATATGTCTTGTGATACAAATACAGATAAAAAATAAAACAAAACAAAACATTATATTTCAATGTAATACTGAAAAATGAAAGGGTAATCAGCTTTGCACATTGCATAAATAAGGTTTTTATTTGACATAAAATATTTAAAATAATTCATATTGCCTTCTTGCTTACCAGTCACTTCCAAGTGTTGCAGATGTGGACACAAGGGGAAAAAATAAAAAAATGCTATTTGAATTCCTATAGCACTTAAGATGTCAGAAGACCTTGAGCTTCATTATGCTGAGCTTCACATAATCTAATAGCAAAAGACAGTCCACAGTTAAATCTGAGATAAACAGATAGAGCAGGAAAAAAAAAAAAAAAAAAAAGAAAAAGAAATCAGTGTACAGTCAGATGAAATGAAATTTCTCCACATCATCTTTAAACAGTAGAGCAAGAGGTAACATTTCTTTAGTTCATCATGGTCACAACTTGTTTGTAATTAGTCAAAAAAATATATCCCAGAGGAACTCAGAGGACTTTTATTTGAGATTGATTTTTGTAAACCATAAATCATACTATAATATATATATATATATATATATATATTTATATACAAATTTTCCTTATTGGTAAGTTTTGTACTGGGGTTAGATTTGTATCTTAGAATTAGGTGCTTTAGTGACTGTAGCACAGAGACCATGAACTTGCTCTTTTATTTGTTTATTTATTTTTAAAGTGGCAATAAAATCAGACAGCTACTTAACAGCCTTAACATTGCCCAAAACCATATGGTCAAAATGCAGAAGATTGATGCAACCTATTAAGCTATAGTAAATAAAATAAGATGAGAAGAACAGAGCTAACATAAAGCTGTGTGACACACTCTACCTCAGATAACAGAAGGGAGCAAGTAGTTAAAAACTCTTACTTGTTGCTATGAACTACATTCTTTATTTTCACGATTGGTGAGGAAGTAGAGCTACAGACCTTCTGTGCACATTAGCTCACTGCAAGGCTTTGTGTATATAATTGGCTGAATAGGGACCTCCAGTATTTTTCTAAATGTCATAGGCCTTATAATCTGAATTAAGTACCTTAAGGCTGGATTGTTCATCACTGAAATGCATAATAAGCCCTTGGGAGTTGCAGACATGTGATTCTGTTACTAAAAATGTATAACAGAAGGCATATTAGAAGGGCTCATACATAATAATGCATAAAGGACAACATAGTCAATTTATACTAAATTTCTGCATTAAATAGTTTATTGCAATGAAGTTATTCCTATTATGACAGATAAAAGTGTTTGCATATAAATAAGGCTATATGTTCAACATTTATTATTCATGTTTGACATATGCATACTGAAAGACTAATTGTACATTCTACTCCCCTGTGGCAACATCTAAAAGTGTTATAAATTAATAACTCACAAATCGTCGTACAAATTAGAAGCAATCATACACGTTTGTCTCTTGACTTATAGCTGGACTTTGCAGGCTCTAGTCATTGTCAGTTATGATAATCCTCAGTAAGTCTTTCTGTTTAATTACGAACTCTCTTGTATGCATATGATTTAATAATTCATGCAAACTACCATGCTGTTTGTTGTGATAAAATTTTTATCTGTGCACTCGGGGAGCAGATGAGGAGTAGTATTAGTGCTCAGTTTATTCTTTCCCGATAGTTCATGACATTTACATTGGTCTCCTGTGATCATTAATATGCCAATCCAACAGTTATTTTCAACCATCCTTTTGGATGATTGGCACACTGTCTATGAAAATCCTTTTTCTCAAATTGAAGCCAGCAATATCCCAATGCTTTTCTGAATTGTATTGGATTTGTGATTAAGTCCAATTTATTGGTCAGCTGCTCACAGACACTCTTTGTTTATTCCGTACTAGATGACAGTCTTACGATCCAACATCAAAACTGGAATAATTTGGGTATGAATGCTCAATACATGGTCTTTATCATAAAAATACAGGAGGAATACATTAAGTCTTAAGCAAAAACATGAAGACCAGTTGATTTATTCAGTAAGGCTTCTATTTTCATTGGAAAATAATTCAATTCAAAACACTTCGAACAGAATCAGTCTCCCCCTTCAAAGAAAAACAAAAAAGTGCCTTTTACAATTGTTTATGGTGGAATCTACTTTTAAAAAGTCTAGTCATGTACAAGTGTATTTTTTTTTCTTAATACTCACTGTCTAAGAAAGCCAGTAGGAATGTTTGGAGGTTAGCAAAACTAAGCAAATTAATTGAAAGTACATGTGCATATATATGTGTATTTTTTCTGCAAGACTGTCATTTGCATAAGAAAACCCACAAAGGAACACATATATATATAAATATTTTCATGCACCATACCTACATACTTAATAGTGCTAAAATATCTTGAAAAATGACCAATAACTGAGAGGGTTGAAACAGAAATTAAAGCCACTAAATAGCAATCGATTTAATAGAGGACTAAGATGTGGTGTTTTTGTTGTTGTTGTTGTTTTGTTTTGTTTTGTTTTTCCTAAACCAGTATATCTTTTTTTGTTTGTTTTTTTTTTTTTTTTTTTTTTTTTTTAATCTTCTGAATTTTATGACACAGTAGAGAAAAGAAAAGTGATGAATTTGTGGGGAAAAAAAAGTATTATATGGTACAGTATATGGTACAGTAAAAATAAGACTAGAGATATAAGATGTAACCTGCTAATATTTCTTATATATTAGTTTTGGATCTAGAATCCATACAATTATGGAAATTATAAAAATTCTGGTGAGATCTGATAACTCTTAGTGAAACTGATTTGAGAAAGAGTAGGAAGTCATTATATTATGCTATATTATCTTTAAAAAGAGTGTAATTGCACATTAGAAGAAATCTCTCCAAGTGAATTGATTGTTGTTGTTGTTATTGTTCTTAATAGTTTGGTTTTGTGCTTTTGTTCATGTGTATGTGTATGTTTATTTTTATTGTATTTTCTGTGTGCAGTGTAATCTTCTTGTGGTGTTATAATGAAGTATCACATGGATAAAATAAATTGTTCACTAGCCAAAACGTAAATGAATGGATGTCAACTGTGGCCTCAGATGAACCATCACTAGAATTACTTACTTGTGAAAAATAAAGCAAACACCTTATTTCCAAATGTGAACTCTCAGTTGCATTTGAAAATATTGCCACTTTTATACCACTTCACCTTGCTCAAGTGGAAATAGAAGATAATCATTTAAAGATGAAATGAAGGGAGATACTGTTCTTTCCTACCTCATCCGGAATTCAAGTTGTCTGTATCATGTTTCTGTTTTTTGTTTGCTCTCCTTTGTTTGCTCTCTTTTCTTTCTTGTACCTTTCCATCCTTTCTGTATTTTCTCTCTTTCTACATTTTTTTCCCTTGGGGGTAAGGGATTAGTGTTGAAGAAAAGTGACTAGTCATGGCTAGGCAAACAGGATTTACAGCCCGAAAGAACCGCTTCCATATTTGATGAGGCTATGAAATGATACTTGATTCTGTAAAAACAAAAAGCAGTGATTGCAAAGGCAGAGGAAGTACTTCCATCATTTAGAAATATGGTAGCACTCAAATATTAACATTTAGTGGGGAAAATGAAATTGACTAGATGTGTAAAATTAAGAAATGAAAAAAAAAAAATCTAACATGTCAGAATTACAGTACTTTCTTATTTAAATTATTTCTTTATATAAACAAATAATTACATTTATGTTAGAGAAAAAATGTGCTGGAAAATTCAAGTTTAAAAATGCATTTAGGCATGTCCTGTTATTTTAGCTGAGATAAAACTAATAGGCCAGTGAACAGTGATAGATGGGATTTTCACCATGGATTTTTGTGTAATATCTGATCTCAATATTCATGTTGAAATGTAAGCCTTCAATTTATTCTAATTATCACAGATTGGTAAACCAAATTATTTCCTATATCTTTCTAGATGGGAAACTCATCTGTTCCTGGCAGAACGAGGAACATTAGTTACTAAATGATAAAGCAACATGGACATGGATTCAAGTGAGATGTTCCTGATTCTCATCTGATTTGTGGGACTGGTTCCAGGTAAATGCTTGAGACAGAATGTGTCTCTTGTCTACCTGAATGACAGCAATGATGATAAGACAGCTAGGTGAATAAATGTGGAAGTCCTATAATGTCTGTAGAGCTGTAGAGTAAGGAGGTACTAGTAAGGAGCTAGAGTAAGCAGCAGGGTTAAAATTTGTTGCATGACAAAATTGGAGCAGGAAAAATAAATTTCTAAATATAACTCTTAGGTTATATTCTCTATATGGACTCTCTTCTCTATATGGACTTCAGTTTGAACTGTTTTAGTCTTTATTACTTGTTTATATAACAAGTAATAGTTTTCATTTCTACTTTTTATTTTTATTTTTTTTTTATATATATAAGGACAAGATGATCTTTATTAAGAAATGTTTAATTTTGCCTGTTCTGTGAGATTGTTCTACAAATTGAATTTCACATACTTAAGGCCAGGGTGCCCTTTTTTGCATCCCCTGTTAATTGGTTCCCAGTAGTTTAAGGACACATATTTTAAACATATATTTTAACCATCTTTTTTGTTGTCATTACATATGTAGATGGCATGGCCTGAGTGGGTGTGGCTTTCCGCACAGCAGCCCATGTAGAGCTGTGCTCTGCACTGGTAGCTAGGTATCACAGCACTGATGATGCACCAATGCTTTGTCTATTGCTGAACAGTGCTGGCACAGCATCAAGACTCTCTCCAAACCCCTTCAAAGCCAGTAGGCCATGGGTGGGCAACAGGTGGGTAGAGGACAGCAGGCAGCTGGCCTAAACTAATGAAAGCAATATTCCATACTGTATGAATGTCACACAGCAATAAATACTGGAAAAGGAGAAGAAGGAGGAACTTTCCACATGAAAATGTCTGTCCTCCTGAACAACAACTACACACATTGAGGCCCTGCTTCCCAAGACATAGTCAAACATTGCTCATTGAGGGGAAGTAGAGAATAATGTTTTCTTTGTTTGTTTGTTTGTTTTCTCTCATTTATTCCAGAAGGCTTTGCTTTATATATTTATTTATTTTTCCCTGTCTTTTCCCTTTAAGTAAATTATCCTTATTTCATACATGAGCTTTTTTCTTTCCCGTTGTACTTTATTCCCCCCACCCTCCTTTTGAGGAGGGGGAGTGAGAGCTGTTGTGGTGGAGTTTAGCTGTCCAACAGAGTGAAACCACCACAGATGGTGAATGACATCTGAGTGGTTCATGACTGGTAATACCGTGGTCAGAATCTGTATTTGGAGGCCATTGTGAAACATATATACTGTACTATCTTCCTCCCTTTCTGGCCACATGATTGGCTTACTGGAGCACTTGTGCAGATTTTTCTAGCAATACTTTTGGTGTTATTCATTTCAACAAAGTACTGACATGTAGTTATTCTGTTATGCTTTTACGATCTGATTGTGATTAGTTTTGTAACTGGATTTTCTGGCCTGCCTTTTGAAATTTACTTGTAGAAGACGAATACCTATTTTGTCTGAGGTAGAACGTTCACCACTTCAGTAAGTAATTCTTCTGTAGATGCATAGCTACTGATATGATCTTTGATCTTTTGGTTTATTCTCTGTCTACGTTCATTGTTGGTGTGAAAGCTGATTTCTCCTCAATGGGGAGCACAATTCATCTATGCCTCTTTACAAAAAGGATGGTGAGGATCTGAGCTTTACATTTTCAGAAAGAAATCTATACCAGGTATTGCACCGTAAGAGACATTTTGGAGTCTAATAGCTTTCATAACTGTATATCAAAAATTCTACTGTTGTTGGCCTTTTCCTTAAACATTATTGGCTGATGAGTTCAATATGAGTAACTATTACATAGTTTCATTTAAACATAACTCATTTTTTATTTGGATCCTGTCAAAGGACCCAAATAAAAGTTGTATCAAAAAAAAAAAAAAAAAAAAAAAAAAAAAAAGAGAGAGATCTGGAAAAACAGAGAAAGTCTTTGGATTGATTTTATGGATCCAGGGTTGGTGATACCATTTCTGGTCAGTTAAAATGTTAAATTACAGGGATATTTAGATCACTTCTCAATCAGAGAAACACCAGTGCATATGTGTATATACGTAGTCAGTTAACATCAAGGTTGTAATTTACTTGCATGTAATGTCATTTAGGGTTGGCTTTAGATTGAAAAGATTATACTGTTCGTCAGTATATTGTAATCACAAATTAAAGCTTTTGGATTAGCAGTTATAATTCCCTATGCAGTATATATGGGGAAATAATGTACCCACCACTGTTAGACATTTGCTTCCTTTTTGATGCACATTCCTAGGAAGAGCTCTTCTCTGACCAGAGATCTGTGAACACTGAACACAGCCTTCCAAGAAAGGAGATTATTCCACTCTTCCCTTGGTCATGAACTGTAGACATTGGACCTTCAATGTAAGTGTCTGTAGGAAGTATTAATACGAAAAAAAAAAATAATGCATTATATTGCTTATTTCCAAATAATACGAGGACCACTATGTCTTCCCTTTTTAGTTCTCCTCTACAGGAAGATATGGAAGAATGACTTTAGATCATCCATAGTTATTACCTTGTCAGTCTCCTCAGTGTTTAAAAGATGAGGCAAGGGGGGTTTCTAAAATTTTTGACCAAGGCAGGTAGTGCTCAGGGCCATACAGGAATAGATATACATGTACCACAAGATACACAACAGAGGCAAAAGGTAGTAATTCCTAGGGGAGCTCTACAGGTGATAGTTAAAAGCAAGCAAGTGTGGGACTAATCATTTCTATAAGAGCTGTTTGGAGCACCCTTCTCTTTGTCATTCCTTTTTTTCCTGAATCTGCCCCTCAGGACAAGCTATCAACCCTTTCTCTCTCCATAGCAGGACACAGCAAAGATGTCCACACTAGTGGTAAATGGGTTTGGGCACTGTGACTGGAGTGATGATTAGGTTCACTGGGGACACCTTATGGAACATTTTCTTTATATATGCATGTGTATTCAGAGAGTAACACTTGAATGGCTTGGCATTTCAAGAGCTCCAGCTTGGCTTTCCTACTTTATTCGGTTACCTTCCCTTCTAAGTTCAATCATAACTATAAATTCTCTCAGATATAAATTAACATAGAAAATGAGAAAACAAATGATAGAACAATAGTACTCTGCTTATTCTGTTACTTTCTAAATCAAGGTACTTATGTTCTGTCATGGGATTTGTCTTGAGTGGATTGCTTTTGACCTTGAGTCTGTTGTCTCGATCTGAAATTACACCTCACTCATCACTGTCAGTGTCAAAAGATGTATTAGTATGCACAGCAACAACAGCAGTAGTGGATTCCTCAGAGGAAAGAAGTGTATCTGTTTACTTTTAAGCTTGTCAGTTAGTCTTTATCCTCTATATTTAGGCTTTATCACCAGTTGCCGATAGTGTTTCCAAAAGCACTGTATAAAAATGAAATCTAGAATTACAAATGCTAAGGAAAAAAAATATGGTATTTGAAGGCTTTCTTTTCAAATTAGAAATCAAGGATTCACATTATAGTGCATGCATGTGGTTTGTTGTGTGTGTTTGTTGTTTTTTTTTTGGTGGTGGTGAGGTTTGGGGGTTTTATTTTTTGTTGTTGTTTGTTTGTTTTTGTTCTTTTGATTAAAAATAGAACTCTATCAGGAGATTTTCAGTTCCCTTTTGTTTAAGTGATGTTAAAATTGGTTTCTTAATGTAGGCATTGAGACTTTAAAATTAAATACATTTTTCATTAGAATTATGTTTAAATTATAATTTTATTAAAGAATGAAAGAAAATTTCTCTTATGGTTCAATGACAAGAAAATTAAAGTGAAAGTCATCCTACCATTCTGTAAGGAGCTGTGTCCTGTCTTGTGCGTTGTCCTCCCTTTCTCCACCATTTCCAATGATATACCAACAATACCTACCACTATTAATTTGTCAATGATTATTATAATGACACTGCAAAACTGTGATTGAAGCCAATCACAGACATTTTTCCCAGGTCATATGCCACCAAACTACTACATTGTTAAATTAACATCATAATATTTTTCTCATCCTTGAAAAGTACATCTGGAGGCTGAGAGCTTTAGCTCATTAGTCTGATAATGACAAAAACACATAATCTTTTCACAAGTTGTAAGTCTTCTTGGTACAAAACACTGCCAAACAATAAACAGTGGTTTTCTTTCAGCTTGCATATTGGGTTGAAAAATCTTAATGTTTCCAATAGAAATTTTACATATTCATGATTTCTTCTAGTCAGCTTAAATTTGATTAACATTGTATAAATTTGTTCTTTCTTTGCACTTCCAAGACTTCTTAAAATAGGTAAAGATGAGTTTTTAAGACAGTTTGTTAACAAGTGTAATGATAAAATGTCATGCATGTATGACTGTCAAATTCTTCTACAGCATACATTACAGCATACTCTTTGGTTAAAATCAAAATGGACTACAGTATGGAGAGGTACACCAAGTACTTATTTCACCCTGAAGTTTTGACCATAGACATCAGATGATGTAAGAAAGTATAACATGCATTTGACTCTACAAAGTTTAATCATCCCATGGAGAAACAGAAACTTTGGGTAACAGCAAGTGGTTAATTGTTACATGCTTGCATCCAGGATTTTGTATACTTCCTTCATGGACAGTAGGGGAATGCTTATGCTCATGCTGTGCCTTCACAAGCTGTTCTGATTTTTAACCCAGTAAAATAGTACACTTCTCTAAACCCCTCCTAATATCTTTGCTACTCACAAAATGATTACATAAGAAATCTGTAATCAATTTTTTCCTCAAATACTAAAATACTAGTAAAAGATGGTAAAAAGCTTCTTCTAATCAAAAACGATGGGATTTTTTTGTTTGTTTTTAATAAGTAGTAATATTTTTTTCTTATTCATTGAAATGTACTTTAGATCACAAGAACTTTCAAAACTAGACATTTTCAAGAATGCTTGACACTGACATAACACAATTCTCTTTGATCAACCTATTTGTAAAAAATACTCAAAGAGGTCAAGAGAATAAAAATTCAGTTCGTGCTAACTGTCTTTGAGTATTCACCTTATTTATTTAAGGTATTCTGTAAGTTATTACAATAAGTCATCTATTAAAATGATAAAGGACCTCCATATAACCTTTTGTGAGGATTCTGTCCTAGTTTTGTAGGCACAAGAGGTTTAAATAGATTATACCCACAGATTGTAAAGGAAAACTGTTCAAACTCATGTCAAGTTTAATTATATTATCCTAATTCTCTTTCAAGTATTCCACGGGTTAATGCAATAAGTAAGCCTAACATGAAGTTTAAAACATTTTTTTGCATGTTGATTATTCTCACTCAATTCCCATTGACTCAAAGCCATGAAAAGGGATCAAGATTTCTTTTCAAGGGAAGAACTGCTATGGACATAAGGCTAAAAGATACTTTTTACATCTTAAAAAACAGGAAATTTGGAGAATAATCTATGATCTAAGTATGACTGAGGAGATAATTGCATGATGACTCCTATTGGCAGACCCCAAAACCTTTGCACGAAGCTGAACCCTTATGATTCATATTCCCCTTCCTTTTCAAACAACCTAATTTTAAAATACCTACTCTTTACAATAATGATATGAGAACACCTTTGTGTATATTTGACCTGGAAAGAAGTATTATAAACACAGTTTAAATTTGTTCTAGACTACTAAAGTAGTATCTAATACAATTATAGTCATACAACCTTTTGTGTAGCAATTAGAATTTTATCTTTATTCAACCATTTTTAAAAAACATTATTGTCATTATATCATGTTCACAATGCCTTGCAGCACATTTGGCCATAAAACTACTGATGGTAAGTGCTTTGAATATTTGATAGTAATACAAAATGTAAAAAGAAAAAAAAAAGGAAAAATGTACACAAATTCTACTGTTTGACTTAACAAGGGGAAGGCTGTAATAATCAGCTAGGGGAAGACAGCACTTGAAAAAAAAAAAAAAAAGTGAATGGTTATCTAGAAATGTGCATTCATGTCTGTGTACATCTGTACATTTTTGTTTTATTAATTTTTACTGTCCCTGGCTTTTCCTTGATTTAAATGTCATCACACCTCTTATCACAACATTATTTCTTACTATGTATTCTGTTTCTCTATCTACTTTTTAAGTCTCATTCTATACTTAAATCTTGCTTATCATTTTAAAGCCCTTCTTAGTCATTCTGTTCTTTTAATATTATTTTTAGATTGAAAAAGTCAGGTTCGTATGCATTCTACTATACGGAATCATGTTATCATTTGTGTCTAGTTCTAATGGTAATCTAATCTGTCCAACCTAACTCAGACTGTAAATGCCACCTCACATTTAATTGCATGTTATATACCTACAAATAACTTTGTTTTCAAGAAGATTTGGCCTAGTTGATTAGTTTCAACCCTTCTTTCAAAACTTGTATTAAATGGGAGAAACAAGCATGCAGTGTGATAGAAGTCTGTCATATCCAGTTAATTACTTTATAATTTTGCATCATCTTTAAATTAAATCATCTTTTTTTTTTTCTTTTTTTTTTTTTTTTTTGCAAACTAGTTAGATAAAAATATCTCTACAGCCTATCTTATCTGTTTTCATTTGCTTTATATCATCCCATGCTGTGTTCTTGGACTATCTCATCTATACATGTCTATATTAACATTCTCCCAATAAGTCCACATGCATCTTTATGCCCTAAAACACTATATTTTTCTGAGGTGTTTGATATCAGTCCTAAAGAAAAAGCTGTTTTATTCCTCCTTATATCAAACATCTGACATGTCCTCGTGGTCTGTTACTGGGATAAATGACTAAGGTCCTAGAGAAGTGAAGAAAGGTGTTTTGCCATGATCTTCTTAGGAAATACTTGGAAGTTTAAAAGCTTTAAGAAAATTGTCAGCTTTTCTCATGCTTTTTCTCTGTCAGCTTTTTCTCATGGTCAACCAGATTTTTTTTTTTTTTTTTTTTTCTGAAAACTTCACTCAAAACAGCATTCCAGTGCTTTCAGAAATAATTGAAATAATTGTGACACATCGCTATATCCCTCAAACCTGTATTAATTTCTCCATATGTATTTCTCTAGATTATGAAGCAGGTTATGATTAATGAAACATTAATGTTAATGAAAACTTACATGGAAAATATTTATTGTCAACAGAAAAACAAACAAACAAACAAACAAACAAACAAAAAAAGTATTCCATTTGACACTACCTGAAGATTTGACCCTGAAAGGGATCAGATGTGCCATACCTTTTTTTTAACATTATTCATTGTGATTGAGTGGGACAATTTAATTTTAAGACAACAAACTTGTCTGGAGGTTAAATGAACATTGAAACATCTGTGAAATATAAAAAGAACCTCCAGAGTCCCTCATGCTCATGTTTTGTCACTCGTGTATTTTCTTTAATTCATATTCTTTCATATGCGATGAACAATTACAAGAAAAGTTACTTTTGCAAGGATAAATGTGTGTGGTCTTCTAAGGACCATGAATCACCAACAACACTTTAAATAATAAAACACTGCTTGTTTAACATACTCTTATATCTTAAAAGCCAGCTGAACATGTAAGGGTTTTCTGGACATCCTTTAAAAGCAAAACTATAAAACATGTTGATTTATGCCTCAGTATGATACTGAAATGCATTATAATTACCCTAATCAATGTTTTATGTAGCAGCATACCCATTCCATAAGAATTCCAGTATGGCATTTTGGCCCACACAACCATTCCTCATAATGTAAAACATATATGTATATATATATATATATATATATATATATATATATAGTATATCTTTAGTTATGGAAAATATATGTATCTCTATATCAGTATCTAAAAACAAAACAACAACAACAAAAACAAACAAACAAAAAAAAAAAACACCATGACATTGAAAAGTCATAAATATGGGGATATGTGTACTAGTCCTGACAAACCTGTAGTCCAGTACTAAGACATTTGCATTTCCTTAGTAGAATGTTAGATCTCCATTTTGATGAGGAATATTCAAGTCAAGATATACTTATCCCATGCAACATAACACAACTTAAGGAGTATAAATTTGGAATTTACTTCAGTCTTGTGTTCTCAGAGGTGACACAGTTACAGAGTTCTCAGACTCTGGCACTTTGACACTTCATGTTATAGTGGTTGGAACCCAACAGTAACAACCCAAAATAATAAGTGGGATAGTTCCACCCAAAACTTGATGGAAGAGACTGTTCTTTTAGGGGAAGTCTAGAAGGAACTTAATCTCCGAAAGAAATCAAATACTAATGTATTAACCACATTTCTTGTTCTGGTATGAACTGATCTGTGAACACAGGTAGATTTTTAAGAATCTATTTCTGTAATAATCACAGCCCAAAATGTACTGACAATATTTAACAGAGTGTGTGAAGCAAATAGTAAGTAGAGGGTTATTACATGTAATGCAAGTCTTTTTGTAATCTCTGAATCAGAGATGCACTGGAATCATTACTGGCATCATAACTACTGTTTAACACCAAAAGGATGCCCCTGGAAAAGCAGAATTGCTGTTGCAGATGAGCTTTGATGATGTTTCTGGTATTGTTTGAGTTGTTCAACAAAATGCTTGATTTTTCTAATTTGAGTTTAATGTCTAGCAATTTAACAATTTACTAGTTTGAAGGTATATAACCTAGGGATGGTTCACATTTTTACAGTGTCATTATAATAACCGTTTAGTATTATTATTAAACACTTGTCAAACTTTTCATTAGAAGTCTGTATTACAAAGAGTTTTCAGCAAACACGTACTTTTAACATATTCTGTTTTTTAGGATAACAGGAAAAGGTGAATATAACTCCTTGGAGAGAGGGAAAAGAGAGAGAGAGGCAGAAGGAGAAAGAGACTTAGACATGAATCTGTAACAAGAGCTGATTCCTGTTATGTGAAATAAAGAATGTGGCTGCCTCCTCCTTTAGCCGCTTCAGACCACAAATGCTCCTGTCCGGCCTGTGGTCTGCCCAGGCTGGGGACTGGCTGCTGCTTTCCCTTTTACAGGTTCAAGCAGTGCCAACGCCGAGTACGTATCCTAGAGAAGAAGAAACACAGAGACAGGACACTGACACAACCCATGTCAGCATGGGTTCATATTGTGCCTTCAACAGCACTTTCTCCCAGGACGCACGTAAAACTGACACAGTCAGCAGAGTGCTCTTCCTCATCTCTGGCTGCTAGACACAGAAGGTCACATGTGCAGGCACACACACACACACACACAGAGCACTCTCTAGGTTCACAAGCACATTTGTGGATCCTGGCAAGAACTGGCACATCCTCTCTGTCTGTACAGCACCCACAGCCCTGCTTCAGCTGCCCATGTAGCGTAGTCCTGCACTCTGCTTACTTATGCTGATGCCCCCCAGCAGCTGGTTTGGGAACCCACACTGCTCCCACCCCATGGTTGGAGGTAGAAGACTTCACTTGCTCCATTAGCAGGTGCTAGGGCCCCACTCATCTGCACCACAGTCTGCAGGGCCTAGACCCTGAGCCTGACTCCAGGAGCTGGCAACAGTTTCACTCCTGTAGACAGGTCCCACCAGTAGCAGGCACACAGTCCTTCAGCACACATGCACACACAGGAGAGACTGTGAATACACAGAGAGAGAGTGTTGAGAAAAGATTTCATGAGAAAATAGAAGAGACTGTGGTGATCAGGCACAGAGCTCAGCCAGACAAGCACACTAACTGGTCCTGGTTTATAACACAACTGGCTCTTTTTAACCCTTTTCCACCTGTCCCCTCTCTTTGTTCCTCCTGCTCCACCTTTCCCCTGCACGTCTCTGTGCATTTGTAGAGCTCTGCAATTTCTGCACCCTCCCAGTCCAGATCAAGTTCATGATCTTATCAGTTGCCAGGTTCATCCTTCCTGGAAATTGTGCCTGCAGCTTGTTAGCCTACTAAGTACTGAGACTGGGAGGTTTGTTTCTTGGGACTGTCTTCCACCTTAGAAGTCCTCCATCAGATAACCCTACTGGCATAAATATTCCCACATACTCACGTGCTCTCATAAATTAGCGCCACTGACCAGACTTGGTTCCCATCATTGCCTCCCTTTCTTATTATCCCTTGTTGCCTTGGTCCTTCACCAGATATCCTCAAAGGAGCAATATCTTTTCACATACCATTTGAATTCTTACCCTGTGCTAATAATGAAAAGATGACTCTGGAGGCAAACCTTATTTTCAGAATGTGCTGCTTCAGGGAAGACACCTTCATCAAGCCAGTACTGATATAACTAAGCACATGCATTACTTCCAGCAACACAAAATGTTATGTTTTATGTAATGTGATTAAATTAATATTTCATAACAATTCCACTAGGAAATAGACAGTGTAAGGTAAGTATTTGTATTTTAGAATCTCATAACCTTGTGCTGAAAAACAATTCCTCTGAACTGGACTGATAATCTAAGGTACTTTTGTGGGTTAACCCCAGTTGGCAGCTAAGCACTACTTATTACTTGCTAGCTCCCCTCTCAGCATGACGGAGGAAAAAATCTGAACAGTGAAAGTGAGACAACTTTCGGGTTCATATAAAGACAGTTTAAAAGAGTAAAAGAGAAACAGTAACAGAAACAACAGCATAAGGTAAGGGAAGGGAAGGGAAGGGAAGGGAAGGGAAGGGAAGGGAAGGGAAGGGAAGGGAAGGGAAGGGAAGGGAAGGGAAGGGAAGGGAAGGGAAGGGAAGGGAAGGGAAGGGAAGGGAAGGGAAGGGAAGGGGAGGGGAGGGGAGGGGAGGGGAGGGGAGGGGAGGGGAGGGGAGGGGAGGGGAGGGGAGGGGAGGGGAGGGGAGGGGAGGGGAGGGGAGGGGAGGGGAGGGGAGGGGAGGGGAGGGGAGGGGAGGGGAGGGGAGGGGAGGGGAGGGGAGGGGAGGTCCCCATATCACAGAAGATGTCTATATATAATCACCATTTTTCTAAACACATATAAAGGGCATGTGATCTGATAACATTAAATAAATACAAGTTTCCTCATACAGGAAGTCTAAATTCATTTACTATCACAGTTAATGAAAGATCTAATTAAAGACTATGTAACAGTAGAAACAAGGAAATTCAGTGTTTGTCTGTGACCTTTTAGAGTCATGAATTGTAATATATAAACCCGATGAGCAGTCTTTTCTGCTATCTGAAGATTATGTTTCAGAGGTTCGGAGGTTCAGAGGTTCGGAGGTTCAGCATCTGCATTACAAGGGAAAGTGATAAATGAAGGTACAGGAGGTGTGTTTGCGATAGTTACCTAATGCTATTAGTATCTCGTTACCTAGTCTTAACTACTAAGATGGTTCTTCTAAAGAAATGTCCGATATGTTATAAAGTAGAAAACCCATTTTTTTAATCACTTGAACAGTCAAGAGATGAAAAATGGATCTAGGTCCGACAACAGATCTGATATGAATCACGTGGATGAATGTCATAACTTTGATCACATAAAAAGCCATTGAGATTTGGTTATGAAACAAACAAACAAACAAACAAACAAAACAAACAAACAAAAAAACCAACTTGAGTGACAAAAGAAGTAAACACGATCATTCTAGAATTTCAGAAGTTTGGGGAAATGAACTTGCCAAGTAGTAGATCACTTTGTTTTGGCATGTGGCAGTAGAAGAGGAAGAAAATAATCCTTTATGTCATGAATGACAACAATTCCCACAAAATAACCTGACAGGAAATGAACTCCTATTTTGATTCTGAAAATAGCAAATATGATGCAATAACTAGGAACTTATCCAGATCCTGCAGATACAGAAGGACAAGATGTGGAAAGAAAAAGACATTCTCCATAGTTAATGTATGCTGTTAGTATTTGAGAACAGGAGAAAGTAAATGAAAATGACACGTCAGTACTGAAAATATAAATTATTGCTGTATTTTCAAGCAAAAACCCCACAGGTTGTCTTGTCAAATAAAATAAATTCAAAATCAAAGAGTGGATAGGTAACAGGTAGATAACGTATAAGAGCAAGGTTATCAAGGACAGCCCATTGTCCTGGCGCAGAATAAAGATTTCCTTTCCTGGCAAGAAATGTTCTTTCCTCTGGAGGGTACTCATTTTCTGAGAACAGGATTTTTAAGGGATGTAGGTTTTCTTTAATGATTTTCTGGGACTTTCATTGGTCTAGTTATATTCCACTTCAATACATGTTATAAAATCTAAACAAGAGTGAAATATTACAGATTCACTAACATTAGCTCTGTTACCGCATACTGACCACATAATAATAATAACTAATAATAATAATGGTGATGATAATAATAATAATAACAATAATAATAAAAGATTGGATCAGGCAATGAGACATTCTAAATCTTTAAGGCAGGGCCAAATTGAATTTTCATTCACTGCACTTTGAAAATCATTATTTTTCAGAAGAAAAGTACTTGAAGCAACAAAGAACTAATGAAGTACTACATGAGTAGTACTTGAGCAGAACATGAGTAGAACAAATGAGTTATAGATACAACATTTAAAACATGGCAGTGAAGACAGAAACCTTAGCCTTGTCAGCAGAGAAACGGTTGTTAACAAATATGCCTAAAATAGTTATCTATTATATATCAAAACTGAACAGGAAAACATACAGAAAGACTATGAAACTTCTGATCCAGAATCTGAGTAATAGTGTGCAGAATTTTATGTTTCATATTTCATAAGATTTATTCACATTTAGAACACAAATTTGTGGTTCTTATCAAAAAATACCTCTTAGTCCCAAAAGTAAAACAAGAAAGTACATGTAATTCAATGGTTGAACAACTTTACTAAAAGGGACATCCTTTGTAATTTGTAGATTTACTGAAATATGTCATTCATGTTGTGAAGGAAAACTTATTATGTATCTAGACAATGTATTGGCATATAATCTTGTTGTGTATCTTCTAGAGATGAAGAGAAAATTGGACTCTGGAGGAAAAGAGGAAAAGGACTCTGTGGGGAACAGATCACTTTTACCATGTGTTCACTTTGGGACAGTTATGGACCATGCATGCATCTTCTCTGCAGAAGGTATATTCATCCAGCTGACAAAATATGTGATAGAGGGACAAGATGTATGCTACCTTGCCCAACACCATGGAAGTTATCACTGACCACTGCACGTAGTACAATCTATGTGAAGATGTTAGCAATAAAATTAAGGCAAATGAGTAACTTTCATGCTATTTTCAATCTTGTGTCTACTGTTGACGAATGTTTCCAAATACAGATTTCCAAATAATCGTGTTATAATGAGACCAAATACAGCAATATAGCACTTTCTTCGAGTTACATACATATTTGAGATGAGTACATTCTGGTGATGCTATTAATTTAATAACTCATAAGAGCCACACTCACCAGGTGTCAAGCGATTTTTGTAGCATGCTGAATACTCGTAGTTTTGAAAAAAGCAAAATGTTCTTCATGGTTCACTGTTTGTATTCAGGACTTAACATGATTTTTTATGGTAGGAACCTGTATATGAAGACTCTCACACTATTTCACTAATGTTCCTAG
This sequence comes from Aythya marila, assembly GCF_965140915.1. Classification (NCBI taxonomy): domain Eukaryota; kingdom Metazoa; phylum Chordata; class Aves; order Anseriformes; family Anatidae; genus Aythya; species Aythya marila. The sequence goes on along the minus strand of NC_139043.1, from coordinate 100,426,657 downwards.
AAGTAATTTTAAAGGATAAATATCTGTCTGCCTTCTTTCCTCCATCCTGTCCTGCAAACTCCTTAACATCTCTTTCCATTAATTTACATCAAAAAGACATCCTCCTCATAAGACCACACAAGTCAGTCTTTGGACATCATGACATCACACCTACAAATTTAAAACAGGGTCAGATCACAGAAATGCAGAGGGATGCAGACCACAGAAATACAGAAAACACAAAGTAATTCTGTCTGAAAAAATTGGGTATTTAAAAGTTGTTGGAGTAAAATCAAATTGTTTTGAACAGCATATTTTTTTTCTACATAGATATGAAATATATAAACAGCTGTATTTGGTATTAATGACAATAAGTTTCTTCCATCACTGCAATCATAGGAAAAAATTACCTCTGAGAATTAAGTTGATAATTGCTAATTTAATTTATGAGGTTATAAACTAAAATGCTAAGGATTTTCGGCATACATAGGGAAAAGATATATTTATGTATATTAAAGCTGTCACTGACTGTAAGGAAATTTACAACATCTAATATAACTTGTCACAATGGATGGCAGATTTTTCTGAAACACTTACTAATGAGACAATTGTTTTTGGATTCTTTACCCAACAATGTAATTGCAGCTGACAAAAAGCATCTTAAAATTCTTTCAGCAAAGATGTCAAAATAATTTTCATTCAGCCTGTCTTCGACAGACATCACTCCCCATAGCAAAGAAAACAAACAAACAGACAAACAAACAAACTGTACTGCAGAGGAGAACCAACTTAAAATGTATAGTTTTGAAAAAGTTAAGTTCCTTATTTTTCAGTTAATAAACTGAAAACAGGACACTAACCTGTATCTCCTGGATGCAAACCAGGCGCTTTAATTAAGCTAAAGCCTTCCCTAGACAGACGGGCTTCGATCCCATAAAGTTTTAGTTAACAGCTAAACGCCTTAGCCCACTGGCTTCTGCCTAAGACCCCGGCACACTCTCATGTGCATCGATGAGCTTGCAACTCAACATGAACTTCACCACGGGGCCGATAAGAAGAGGAATCGAACCTCTGTAAAAAGGACTACAGCCTAACGCTTTAACACTCAGCCATCTTACCCGTGACCTTCATCAATCGATGATTATTCTCTACCAATCACAAAGACATCGGTACCTTATATCTTATCTTCGGGGCATGAGCCGGAATAATCGGCACAGCACTCAGCCTGCTAATCCGCGCAGAACTAGACCAACCAGGAACCCTCCTAGGTGATGACCAGATTTACAACGTAATCGTCACCGCCCACGCCTTTGTAATAATCTTCTTCATAGTGATACCCATCATAATCGGAGGGTTTGGCAACTGATTAGTCCCCCTAATAATCGGCGCCCCCGACATAGCATTCCCACGAATAAACAACATAAGCTTCTGACTCCTCCCACCTTCATTCCTCCTACTACTCGCCTCATCCACCGTAGAAGCTGGCGCCGGCACAGACTGAACCGTGTACCCACATCTAGCAGGCAACCTAGCTCACGCTGGAGCCTCAGTAGACCTGGCCATCTTCTCGCTCCACTTAGCCGGTGTTTCCTCCATCCTCGGAGCCATTAACTTCATCACCACAGCCATCAACATAAAACCCCCCGCACTCTCACAATACCAGACCCCACTCTTCGTCTGATCCGTCCTAATCACCGCTATTCTGCTCCTCCTATCGCTACCCGTTCTCGCCGCTGGCATCACAATACTACTAACCGACCGAAACCTAAACACCACATTCTTTGACCCCGCCGGAGGAGGCGACCCAATCCTGTACCAACACCTATTCTGATTCTTCGGCCATCCGGAAGTCTACATCTGAATCTCCCTGAGATTCAGTTGACAAAGGCATAATTTACCTATTAACAAATGTATCACAGGTAAAAATTATTCTCAGCTCACTTTGAAACATGCCTGAAGGCAAATGGCACAAATAAAAAGGACTCTGACCAGGCCATGAAATGGAATTCAGGTAAATAATAAAAGTATAACTGCATGTTGATTTAAAGAATATTTATCTTCAACACTTAATATGTATATACTCTATAGTGAGTTTGTCTTTCTCAATGTGGGGAGATTTTGAGTGCTTGAACTGGATGCACAACATCATAAGAGCCACACTCACCAGGCGTCAAGCGATTTTTGTAGCATGCTGAATACTCGTAGTTTTGAAAAAAGCAAAATGTTCTTCATGGTTCACTGTTTGTATTCAGGACTTAACATGATGTTCATATATCATATATTATATATCAGTAGGCCTGATATATAGAAGAATAAAGAGAGATATTCATTAAGCATATTTCTGGCTCATAGAAGAAAAAATATATTTTTTCAAAATTTATCACACTGGGAGTTTTTTGGACTCACAGCTATGCAGTAAAAATGGCATTTTTATTTATTTTTTAGAATGTCCATATTGGATTCAAAGATCTCAAGAGTCACTTTATTCTTCATGTTTCATGTATTTATTATAAACCTGTTTGTCTATATGAGAGCTGTTCTTTTTGATAGGAAGTAAACCATCATAATCCTTTGGGGATCCAGCAAAGTCTTTATATAATGCTCTACTTCATCATATAAATATGATGAGATAGTGTATTTTAACACTAATTGTAACACTCTGAAATCTGCTATTGTGAAATAGAACATATATATATATATTAATTTAATTTAATTTAATTTAATTTTGGAAATTATATTTATTTTGAAACACTAGTTATTTTGTGGTACATTAGATAGAAATAGACAAACATTGCTGTACTTAATCCATATAAGTTCATAACCAAGTCAAATCAGAGCCTAAAGCAAACAAACAAACAAAATATAAACATACATGCAGGCCTGGAAAGGATGAAACCCTGAAGTTACAGTGGTCCTTGGGATGTGCAGCAGTATCTATTTTCATTGCTTGAGAATAAGGAACCACCTAACTTTAATTTGCATTGTTGAAACATATATATAAATATCCAGATTATGGATATGTGACCTGGACCTTGTAATGTCATTCTCAAATATTAACAGATGAAAGAATTTACACTTCGTTTTAGCTTATAAATGCAAACAGGGATGATACAAACCAATCTAATGAAAAATCTGAAATATATATTTAGAATTTGTACTTAGCTTTTAATTCTTTCTCTTATGCATTGGGAGCTCTTGAAATATAAAAGGCTTCAGAGAGTTTGCATAGGATCTTTAAATGTTTGAAGATATCGTTGCTTTAATTTATATTAATTTCTGGAATATTTATTTTGTAAGTGAAAGTCATTTAGTGTATATAAAAAGCAATTATTTAATTAAAGTCAAAGTGTATTAGAAAAAACTATTTTAGGAAACCTCCTAGTCCCCCATGCTTGGTGCATGGGAGAAGGAGATACAAGTCACTTAGCACTGTGTACAAAAGCTTTGAGAGGTTGCTGGGATGAGGAGTTTAGAGGGTTACTTCTGCATCTGTTCTGACTTTTACAGTTTCTCAATAGGAAGCCGGTGCTAACCTTAAAAGGTCTATTCCAATCTTAAGTACCTTTTTGAGAGAGGAGAGGGAGGAAGACTGGACTTTTGTTGGTGCCAGTGATTTCAACCATTCATTTAATTCTGTAAAATATAATGTGCTTTCTCAGTCATTGTACCTTTTTGCTCAGAATGGTAGGTTGTCTGGAACAAGAAGCTGAGTAGGAACACAGAGAAGTTTGAGTTTGCATTAACTCATATCATTAGGGCCTTCATTTTTGTTTATTTCATAGTTTGCAAGAGTGACAACAGTCAAAAATATAAAATAATAAAAAAGATTCTGAAGCATTTACACTGTGTTCATTGCTAACCAAATAGCCTATACAGTTTGCTTCTAGAAATATCCCTGATATCTGAATTTTAAAAATGAGTTAGTCATCTTTTGGCACAAAGTATAACTTCATCTAATAAAGTCATGACAACCGATAGTTAAAATAAGGAATTAAAACTGTTGGAAGCTAAGTTTACTAAGAAAAATTATTATTATTATTATTATTATTATTATTATTATTATTGTTATTGTTATTATTATTATTATTATTATTATTTAGTATTTCAGGAAAATTACAAAGCTATTCTAAGATGTTATTCAGATTTTTACATGGCAATATAACTACAGTGTTTCTACAGTATCACAATACATCTAGAATGTAGCTACATCTCATTTTGTACCTGTTTCAGTGTAAGAAGAATTGTATGTGGCTGAAACTGCCATATTCAGAACTTTTATTTCCAATGTACGCAGCATATAGCAAAATGAAGTACAGAATATCTATTTTAATAGATTTTAGGCTTCCATTTTCTGGAAGCTAGTGCAAGTCTAATCCTAAAGGCTACATTTCTTTTGAAGGAAAATATTTTAAAATATATCACATGGCATAGATATTTCCAAGGTTGGGAGTTTATTATCTAAACTAAAATACTGTACATAAGAAAATGGAATTTTAAGTTCAAAATAACTATCAGTCCCTGAACTGCTAATTATCATTTGTTTTTGAAAGACTCAAAATATTTGAAGAAAGACGTTTAGATGTAGAGCTTAGGGATATGGTTTAGTGGGGACTGCTAGCGTTAGGTCAGAGGTTGGACTCGATGATCTTGAGGTCTCTTCCAACCTAGAAATTCTGTTATTCTGTGATTCTGTGATTTAGAATCTAATACTATAATTATATAGTTTTTATTTATTTATTTATTTTCCATTCTACTTACAATTCTGCTTTGAAATGCATGATCCCTCTTTCACAGGCAGTAGAATTAAGAGGCATTTGTCTTCAAAATATTGTAGTTTTCATGTGCCTGAATGGCTAAAGTCTGCCATTGACAGCACTCAAATATATTGTCATTGTGCCTACTAATGAGGGCAAAGTTGTACAGCCTTTATTAATCAACTTTTTAATCAACTTTTAATTTCACTACTCTTCATTGAAATTATGTGTAGTTTTCACAGACATAGATGGTACCACATAAGAAAAGACTACATACCTGTGACTTCAAATCAAGCCTCGTTTTTGGGCCTACACACCTCAGCATATCTCAAAATGCTTTATAATAATTTGCTTATTTCTACCTTGCAGTTCAACCACCATAATTACAGTGTATGAAGTTGTACCTAGTGAGCACTAAAACCAATGTGGCAGGATAGCCACAGGTCTGCCTGTTATGTGGACATATTACCTGAGCACAGGCTGAAATTAATTTGAATAGTTGTAGGCTAATGGCAGAGGAAAAGGCTGGAATTTGGAAACCTCTGGGGGGAAAAAAAAAAAAAAAAAAAAAAAAAAAAAGTTTAATCTGCTCTGGCTAGACTGCACCTGCATAAATTAGTTTGTGTTTACCTTTGCTACAACTTAGTACTGTAAAGCTACCCCATAAGCTTTCTATGTTTTTGGTATTAGAACTACTGAGCCAATAGATGACTCATATTATATGTGTAAATGTTGTTTATGTAAAGCACAAGGGACTGATTTACTGCACCTTCACGCTTTTTCACTTCTCAAAGTAAATAACAACTTGCTCTCTAAGTGCCAAAAATGGCTTCAGCTTTTCTGTAACTCCTGTTGGTGTTATAATATTGTCTGTGCAGTTTCTTCAAGATCATCCTAAATGAAACCCTAGGGATAAATGCTGTAGTAGTGAACTTGAAGCAAAATCCTTCTCTGATAATCATTTCTTACTGATAATTTATGTCAGACTGATTTCCAAAAATTGGTTCTGAGATAGTACATATTTTTATGGTTACTTCTTAAGATTCATGTCATAAAATTAAATGGCTCCTCAGTTCTTTTTGATGACAATGCTTCTGTTGCTTCTCTATCAAATTAATTGAAGTCTCCTCTACCAATGTACTTTCATGTCTGCTGGTTTCCCAATAGAAGCCTTGTCAATCACACAATCACTCTGCTGCTGTTCTACGGTTGACCTGATTCGGCACAGAAAAGGAACAAATGTTTCTGTGCAATCAGACTGGATCTGATGGATACCAAAGAGGCCTTGATAGACTCACTTAATACCAGGCAATGGTTGTAAGGCATGCAAGGTAGAGCAAGAGAGAATGCACTGTGGGAAAGAATTGCTTTAGAAGTGATTTTTTAGAAGTCTGTGCCAAAAGAAGCAAATACAGGTATGAGAATAGGGTAATGTCTGTGCATATCTGTTGTGTATACTAAATGTCCATATGTACAGCTGTTAATGTAAGAAAGTTAGCCAATATGAGAATAAAATAAAAATAGAGATTTGGCTGGGAAAATCTGAGTGTTTTTCAAACCTAGATCCACAATTGTATGGCTCAATGACATTTTAGTTTGAATTTAATTTGAAATAATTCAAAACATGACACTGAAACACATCAGGCAGCAGTGGTTACATGCATAATTTCCAAATAACAATTACAAATAAATTTAAATTGTGTTGCTGTTTTTTTTTTTCTTTTTTTTTTTTTTTTTTAAAAATTATTATTTATTTATTTATTTATTTATTTTTAAGACATAGTTTATAGCAGTATTAAATTATAACCCTGGGGGTTTCTAACTGTAAGCTTTAACACTACGGTCGCTAAGATCCTGCTCCTTGCAGGAAGCTGATAAACTGATAAATAGATCTCTCTAGCTTTTAAAAGATATCATCAAGTAACAGATTTTAAAAATAGCAGTGTTCCATACACTGAGAAATGAAATATTACAGACTACTATGTACAGTCCAGTGTAGAAGTATGTGGAAAGAGAGAGTCTTCTCCATTGAGGATACCTGGTGATACTGGGACCTTTCCCAGTGCAACAAGGGATAATATGAAAGGGAGGCAGTGATGGTGTGCTTGTCTGGCTGAGCTCTGTGCCTGATCACCACAGTCTCTTCTATTTTCTCATGAAATCTTTTCTCAACACTCTCTCTCTGTGTATTCACAGTCTCTCCTGTGTGTGCATGTGTGCTGAAGGACTGTGTGCCTGCTACTGGTGGGACCTGTCTACAGGAGTGAAACTGTTGCCAGCTCCTGGAGTCAGGCTCAGGGTCTAGGCCCTGCAGACTGTGGTGCAGATGAGTGGGGCCCTAGCACCTGCTAATGGAGCAAGTGAAGTCTTCTACCTCCAACCATGGGGTGGGAGCAGTGTGGGTTCCCAAACCAGCTGCTGGGGGGCATCAGCATAAGTAAGCAGAGTGCAGGACTACGCTACATGGGCAGCTGAAGCAGGGCTGTGGGTGCTGTACAGACAGAGAGGATGTGCCAGTTCTTGCCAGGATCCACAAATGTGCTTGTGAACCTAGAGAGCACCCTGTGTGTGTGTGCATTTGTGTGTGTGTGTGTGTGCCTCCACATGTGACCTTCTGTGTCTAGCAGCCAGAGATGAGGAAGAGCACTCACTCTGCTACGTGAGTCACCGAATCACGGAATTGAAAGGGTTGGAAGGGACCTTGAGAGATCATCAGGTCCAAATCCCCTGCCCGAGCAGGTTCCTTAGAGCAGGCTTCCAATCAAGGGATCCAGACGGGTCTTGAATATCTCCAGAGAAGAAGACTCCACAGCCTCTCTGGGCAGCCTGTTCCAGTGCTGTCACCCTCACCATGAAGAAGTTCTTTTGCATGTTGGTGCGGAACTTCCTGTGCTCCATCTTGTGACCAACACCCCTTTCCTGTCCCCACAAACCACTGAAAAGTGGTTGGCCAAATCCCTCTGTCTCCCACACCTCAGGTGTTTATACACATTGATGAGATCCCCCCTCAGTCTTCTTTTCTTCAGGCTGAACAAACCCAGGTCTCTCAGCCTTTTCTCATAGGGAAGATGCTCCAAGCCCTGTATCATCTGTAGGAGTCCTGTAGGAAAGTGCTGTTGAAGGCAGCCCTTATCTGGGGCAGCCTGTGTGATGGGTTGTGTCAGTGTCCTGTCTCCATCTGTGTGTTTCTTTTTCTCCAGGGTACATGCTCAGTGTTGATACTGCTTGAAACTGTAAAAGAGAAAGCAGCAGCCACAGTCCCTAGCCTGGGCAGATCACAGGCTGGACAGGAGCATTCATGGTCTGGAGTGGCTAAAGGAGGAGGCAGCCATGTTCTTTACTTCAATTAACAAGAATCAGCTCTTGTTACAGATTCGTATCTAAGTCTCCCTCTCTCTCTCTCTCTCTCTCCTCTCTCTCTCTGGATTTACAGCTAATTAAGATTATGCATGCAGAAAAGCCTATATCTGATACTAAAACCATATCAAGGAGTTGTATCCACCTTTTCCTGTTATCCTAAAAAACGGAGTATGTTAAAAGTACATGTTGTTTTCCTTTCACATAAAGGCAGTTAAGGGACAGTGTATTTAGGCTGAAAACTCTTACTAATACAGACTTTTAATGAAAAGCTTGACAAATTATACTAATTTATTATTACAACTCCAAAACAGAATAAAAAAATAATGGGGAGAGGAGAGGAGAGGAGAGGAGAGGAGAGGAGAGGAGAGGAGAGGAGAGGAGAGGAGAGGAGAGGAGAGGAGAGGAGAGGAGAGGAGAGGAGAGGAGAGGAGAGGAGAGGAGAGGAGAGGAGAGGAGAGGAGAGGAGAGGAGAGGAGAGGAGAGGGAAATGTTTAAAACTTTGTTTTGGCAAAGTAGAGTAATAGAGTAACACTTTGAAAATGCCTCCAAACTAAAAATGGTTGTTGAGTCTCCCTCGTTGTAGAATTCAAAAGCTGCCTGGACATGGTCCTGGGAAATCTCCCTTTTGAACCTTCTCTATTTTCAACTTAGATGAAGCCCAGGGCAACTTGTTTGCCACAATAGAGACTGTTCACTCAGCTGAAGTACTCTTTTGACCCTGGCTCCCCATCCCTAGGTCCCCAGCTAGTAAGTCTCTTTAATGGTTCTTCTGAAATTAAACAAAGTGCTGCCTAGGATGAAGTATTAGGAAATGTTAGGAAATAATATGTGATGTATATAGAGTTGCAGAATTTCATTTTGTAATAACAATTATTATTATTAATAATAATAATAACAATAATAATAACAACAACAATAATATATTTCATATTATATTTTATTATATTATTAATAATAACATTATATTATTAGTAGTATTGTAATAATAATAATAATAATAATAATAATAATAATAATAATAATAATAATAATAATAATAATTTCAATGTAATAAGAGATGACAGAAATAGTCATTCTGTCATTCTGAAATAAAATGAGAGTTTTATCCTAGGAAGAATTTATGTATCCTAAATAAACCAGTTCTGGATTTTTCAGAAGACTATTTGGCTGGCTTTCTAGTGTTACCTTGTTTTGGAATCAAATTAACTGTTGATTGTTTATAGCATCTTGACTTTTACAGAACAGATGTTTTATGTGATTTATCAGTTAAAGGCCCATTGAAAAACAGTTGGAAACAGAAATCTGATTAGATGTTGTTCAGAGACTCAGTAAATATTTGGGAAGATAACTCTTACTGAAATGAATGGAAATTAGATTCCTAAAAAACTTTGAGAATCAAAGCCATGTATGTTTGGACACACAGAGAACAAATTGAGTTTTACTGCATGACTGGTTACATGTTATTTTAAAAGGCTGTAATCTGCTTTCAGATTAAATTAATCTGGTTTCAGATTCAAGTTTACTTCCCAAGAAAAAAAATCATTTTCAAGGTTTGTCTGAAAGGAGCATGGAGTCTAGTAAACTGTGTTCATCCAGTTTAATTACTTATTGTCCCACCACCCCTCCTTATATTTAAAGTGTGTTTCACATTTTGGAAGACATGATAGGAATTAGCACTTGAATCTATTTGTCCTGCAAACTTTTCTCAGGAGAACAGTAGTTCAGCTAAGAAATCTGAATGCATAAAGTTTAAAAGAGCAGCTACCAGTACAATTATAGAGATGTCTTGCAATAAATAATTCTTTAAGGGTTGGAAAAGATACATCTTGAGTGGATTAAGGTCTTTCTGCAGCTAGCAAAAATGATCTCTAAAGAAACATTACAAAACAGTCAGAGCAGCCTTGTAGAGTGAGAAAAATGCACGGTTTAGTGCTATGTAAAAAGATCTCAGTATTAATGTAGTAGAAATCTTTCCTACTTGTATATGTGAAATAAACCAACAAGTTGCTGTCTAATGCTTTTAAATGCAGGACACATTTTATTTAAATTTATACCTTCATAGGAAGCACCTCAGAAAGACTACTTTCTGTGGAAGTTGTGTATCCAATAACCAGTAACAACACATATCCAGACAAGTAAGATCGGGGTCCTATTTGTTGTGGACAAGAACAAGAAAAAAAGCACATTTATTCTTTTTATTCTGTGCATTGTGATAGGTTGCACATATCCTGCCAAAATATCCTGCGATAGTCTCCTCCACTTGCCAGTTGCCTTCTTCGCATTATATAGACTTTGCTGCTAAAAGATCACAGAATTGTGATCCTTGTATTCTGAGTTGGAGGGAACCCCACAAGGATCATTGATTCCAACTCCTGGATCCAATACCCACTTTCCTGGGTAGCTGCCCTCTTGGTGAAGAACTTTTTCCTAATAACCAATCTGAATATCCCATGTCACATCTTCATGCCATTCCCTTGGGTGTTGTCACAGATCACCAGAGAGAAGAGATCAGTGCCTGACTCTGCTCTACCTTGCAAGGAAGCTGTAGGCCATAACAGGGCCTCCCCTCAGTCTCTTCTTCCCTAGGCTGAACAAACTAACTGACTTCAACTGCACTTCATATGTTTTCCCCTCTAGGCTTTTCACTATCTTTGTTGCCGTCTTTTGGACACAATATAATAGTTTTAAATTCTTCTTATATTATGACAACCAAAACTGCACACAGTACTTCAGGTGAGGCTGCACCAGCACAGAGTACATTGGGACTTCCCTTGACCAGCTACTAATGCTGTGCTCAATGCACTCCTGGAAATGGTTGGCCCTTTTGAATGTTGGAGCACACTGTTGACTCATATTCAACTTGCCATCGACCAAAACCCCCAAATCCCTTTATGAAGGGTAGGTCTCCAGTCTCTCATCCCTCAGTCTCTACATATATCCAGGGTTGCCCCATCCCAAGTGCAGAATCCAACACTTGCTCTTCTTCAACTTCGTGTTCTTGGTGATTACCTGACCTCTAACTTGTCAAGGTATCTCTGTAAGGCCTCTCCAGATCCTCCCAATTTTATGTCATCTGCAGAATTAATTGGTATGCATTCAAGTCCTTCATACAGATCATTTATAAAAACACTGAAGAGAACTGGCCCAAAAATGGAGTCCTGGGGAACCGCACCAGCTGCCAGCCTGTTGTAACCCCATTTACTATAACATTTTGAGCCTGACACATCAGCCAGTTGTTCATGCATCACATTAAGTTTTTGTCTAGCTTTATGGGACATTTTGTCCAGAAGGATACTGTGAGAAACAGTATTGAAAGCTTAGCTGAAATCCAAAAAGATTACATCAGCTAGCTTCCCTTGGCCAACTAGGTGGGTGACCTTGTCATAAAAGGAAATTGTTTGTTAAGCAGGACTTTCCCCTTGTGAACCTGTGTTGGCTCTGACCAAGGGCTGCATTGTCTTTCAGGTGTTTTTCAATAACTCCCAGAATAATCTTCTCCGTAATTTTGCAAGGCACTGAAGTGAGACTGACAGGCCTATAATTACCAGAGCCTTCTTTCTTGCCCTTCTTGAAATCTGGAATAACATTTGCCAGCTTCCAGTCAACTGGGACTTCTCCAGATTCCTTCAATATAATTAAGAGAAGTCTCATGATAACATCAGCCAGTTCTCCGAGTGCCATGGGATGAATCCCATCAGGCCCCACAGACTTTTATGCATACAGCTGGAGCAGCAAATCCTGCACAAGTATTGGGTTGCCTGGGACTTTATCACTACAGCAGTCACGGTCATCCAGCTCAGGGCTCTGAGGGTCCCAGAGCCCATCGTCAGTGTTGAACGCAGAGGCAAAGGCTTTAAATATCTCTGCTTTGTCTGTGTCCCTATTTATGCAGTGACCACCCTCAAGTAATGGACCAATGTTATCTCTGGTTCTCCTTTTGCTGTTAGTGTATTAAAAAAACCTTTTTGTTGTCCCCACAGTACTGGCATGCTTAAACTCTAATTGAGCTTTGGACACACAGATTTACTCCCTACAATGGTGAACAACATCTCTGTAGTCTTCCTATATAACCTGACCTCTTCTTCAGTGTCCATATATTTTTTTTTTATTATTTTTTTTCTGCCTAAACTCTAGAAGAAGATCTTTGCTCAGCTAAACTAGCCTTCTGCCCCACCTGCTTGACTTCTGACATTTTGGAATTGCCTATTCTTGTTCTCTTAAAAAGTGGTACTTAAAAAGGGACCAGCAATGATGGACCCCTACACCTTCAAAAGCAATTTTCTAAGGGATCTTACTAAGTCATCCACTGAGCAGCCTAAAGTCTGCTCTCCCTATATTCAGAGTGATAGTTTTGCTGTTAGTTTTCCTCCTATCACTACAGATTTTAAACTCGACTACTTTATGGTCACTGTGGCCAAAATGACCACCAATTGCCACTCCACCCATGAGACCCTCTCTGTTTACAAACAACAAATATAGCAGGGCACCTTTCCTAGTCAGCTCCCCTAGTATCTGTACTGTGACGTTATCATCAATATATTTTAGGAATTTCTTGGATGTCAAAAAGTTATTTTATTTCAGTTCCCTCTGCAATCCCCTATTAAAATGGTATATAATATCCCCTCTTCCATGGCAGTTATGTAGTCCATCTTCAGTCAGATGCCATAGTTACTCACCTTGACTGCAATTTCAGTGACTTGTAGGGTGGGATATCATGTGAGAGTTGCTTCCTTTTATCCACAGCAATAACTATTGTGTAAGAAAGGTAACTGCAAATATTTACCGTACATAAATACTTTTGTCTTGTACATCAGTGGGTGTTTGCACAGGATTCTGCATTCATACATGCTATTCTGACATGAGAAAGCAGAAAAAACAGTTCCTACAACTGTAATAGTCCTTGACATAAGCCAAACTGCAGCTTTGAGAGGAGTTTCTATGCAGAAGACATGTCTCACATCTGGATATATATGTGTCATTTTCTCATTACTTCTGTGGCAGAGCACAACACTGAACATGCAAGCCATTAAGATGAGACAAAATTTTGCTTGCATTTTTCGATGTCTAGAGATCAAAATAATCTTCAAATGTTGTCTTTGAACAGGAGAGGCCCAAATGATTTGTGACTCTAGAGGGTTTTTGTTTAAAAATTTGTAATGTACTGGCAATAAAGATGTCATGAAATGATAGAAATGCTTAAAAATGCTAGAGAAGATCTCCTTATATTTTACAAATTCCTGCTTTTGTAAAAGTTGTAAAGAGACAGAAACAGAAGACATACGCTTTTTCACTGCCTTCCATGAAATTATGTCAGAGAGATCTAATCAGAACATGACCTTTTCCCTGTTGTCAGTGTTTAACCGCAGGTATGCACAGTAAAATCAGATGTACATAGGCAAAAAAGGGCTTTTTATTTATTTATTTATTTATTTTCCCTGAAATGTGTGGAAATTAATTCTGAAATTATTTTTCTGAAGTTAATAAATTAAGATCATTGATGTTATTTTATAATATCAATCTTGCATTCTAAGTAATTAGATCTTCCAGTAAAACCCTGAGCTTTTGATATGAGTTGGTTGCTTTTCGCTGACTCTGTTGAATTTCCCCACTTTTGCTTCCATTTATTACAGTCATCTTCTGTTTATTTCCCTATATTTATTTCCCTTTATTTATCTATATTCCTATCTATACTCCTGTACCGTAGAATTATTTGGCCCATTATACTTAAGAAATAAAAGATGATGACTAACCTAATTTTCTAGCAAGCGTTGCACTTGTCTCTTTTCTTTATATAAATTGTTTAAACACTTTGTCCTTTGGAGAAACCATTGTCATCAAGCCAGAGGCAGTCAGGCCTTCCAAATCTAAAGGGAAGGAAAGAGAAGGTAGTTCTTTATCCTTGTTATTCAGTGATGACATTAACTTCAACATTTGGATCTGAAAATTATAGCTTTCCCTAAAATGCAAAAGAAATAACAATCCCATTAAGTACCTACACCAGGAAAAAAAAAAAAATCATATTCATAATCTCAGGCTGAATTGTTCCTTATTATACTGTCCCCTTTGCTACAGTAAGACACACTGAGATGCACAATTAAGCCATATAAACACATGTCGGTAGGATTTTAACACAAAAGCAGTGAAACATTTGGGTATTAGTCCTTTTTTTGTTGTTAAACAGCTTCATTTTGACAAGTTACTATATACTTTTGTTTAAAATCACCTTTTATTTGACAGCAGCAAAATGGAAAAGAAAGGAAGGAGAAAAAGGAAAAAGTGGTTTTACACTACAGAGATACATAGTCCTCCTTCAAAGTATTCAAATCTGAAGTGCTGTGAAATAAATATTCAATAATTTGATGAGGAAAAAATGATAGCTAAAGTCCTCTTGACCTTTTATGCAGCCCATTAACACAGTCCACTAACACCTGCTTTGTAATTAATGTGCTAATCAAGGCAGCAGGGTTCACCAGTAACCACATTTTTGCACAGATTTCCAGCTTTGTTGCCATGTTGCTATCTCAATTAGTCTGCAGCTTTCCTAATGTAGCCTCCTCCTGCAGGAAGAAAATTGGTTTTGGATTTGAATGCTTTATAACAAAGAAATCTCTTTATGTAAAATGAACTTATTATGCATTATGCTGAAACTAATTTTCTTTCTTTGAGAAGTATATGTGTGCTTAAAACTTAGATGCAGAACAATATTTAAATTTGTCCCAAAATTAGATATTTGGGAATAGTTTACAATAAACAGGCAAACCATCATAGTCATAGAGCTGAAAAAGCTGTTCACTCAATATGCTGTCTGCTTAGGTTCTGTCCACATACGCACACAAACAAATCATTTTTGTGTCATATATTTCATGTCCACTCGCAACATTAATACTGTTAGAATTACTGAAATGTCACCTGGAAAGCAGAAAAGCATTTGAAAACTGTCATGTGGATAAGGTTCCCATGGAAACCAATTTCCTTGATATCCATGTGTTCAATATAGCTCCCCGTAATTTTGTAATTTTTTTTGGGTACTCATGGGGAAAAAAAATAAAAATAATAATAATAATAATAATAAAAAAAAGCTGTAACAGTAACAGTATCTAGGAAAAAATCTACACTTTTTAAAAGATTATAAAAATCTTTTAGTAGACTGTATGGCTCATACATTAGAATGACACTAACCTGATCAACATTCACCACTTCTAGATCGAGCTGTCATGCTATGTATAACATATAAAGTATGTTGACTAAGAAAACCAAAAGATTTTACTGGAGTAAACACAGTACATTGAGTTCTTAGTTAAGTATATAGAGGTATACTAGAACAGAGTAGTTAAGCATGTTTGTAATGTAGACTTCATTAATAAAACCACTACTGCGAGTTGCTAGGACTGGGTGACCTTATGCATAATTCCAAAACAGGAGACACTTGTGCTAGATGCTGAAAAGAAACTGTAAGGCTGCTCCCATCCAAAAGTACTGATAAAAAATTGGATGTGGCAGACATAATTAGAGAGAAATTAAAACAGCTGATTTGCAAAGATGAAATGCTATCATGAGGCTACTTGTGATGAGAGCTAGTATAAGAAATCACCAAAAGAACTAATCCTTGTGAATAACTGTACAATTTATTAATTCCTTTATTCCTTAAGAATAAATAAATAAATAAATTCTATTTTTGATCGCTACAAGAAAAATCTTTCTCTTTTCTCCAAAATTGAAACACAACACTCTCAGAAGTAATCTACTAAACTGAAGCCAAGAAACACTGATTGCATCTCCTGCAAAATTTCCATTGTCATTTTAATTCTTCATTAGCTCATAACCAAGACTTTTTACTTTTCCAGTGGATATATCAGATACACATATACTGAGTAATTAAACAGCCATGTGGCTAGGACCCTCTTTTGGAAGAAGAAAATCTGTGATCACACACGAAACATTAAGGGCTTGGACTTCAGTAGTTTACTGTCTAGGTTCTTTCTGTGGTCTGGTTTTGGCCAAAAAAATCATTCTGTATGTCAGAAACATCACCAAGTCCTGCCTCTTCTCTATTTTTATCTTTAAATATTTAGTGTCTTTAAAGCTGGATTTGTATAGTTTTGGTCTATTTATATCCTGGAGTCACCTAAGGCTACATTAGTTACCTTTACATACTTGATTGCCAAGATTTCTTCAGTTACCTTATATCCTTAGTCATTTTATATCAATCTAACATCTCTTTTCACTTTGAAAATCCGCACATGAAATAAATGGTCCTGTTATGCTGTAAGATGCTTCTGAATATTGAATCCATGTGAACTATGTAATATATGGTGCATATGTTTGTATAGTTTTATTAAAGAAGAAAATCAAATATCTGAAAGAAAAACACCTACATATTGTTTAAGAAAACCAAAGGAAACCTGAGAATTCTTTTGTCCAACATTTTCCACATTTAGAAAGAGGGAAACAAACAAACAAACAAACAAACAAAAACAAACAAACAAAAAAAATAGAAACAGAAAAAATATGAAATTGAACAACAAAAAAGTAAGTTCGCTTTATTCAATGCACTTTGTGAAGATTGTAAGTCAATGTGTGGTTTCCATTTGTTCCTAATTAAATTGTTTGCTATCTTATAAAGCTTTTAACCTACACTAAGTTACACAGCTAAGTTTTGAGCCCATAAAATATACAAATAAGGAACATACTCAAAGCTTGATGCATTATATATATATACATAGTTTCTACAACTGTATCAGCTGTAACTTAGTACACATTTTCTAGAAAGTCCAATAGCATATTTTACCACTTTTGCTACTACTTATTACAAAAGCATTAACCTGAATATACTTTGATATATTACCTACTGCAATAGTAGCAATAGCAATAAACAGAAAAGAATTAAAAGCTAGCTAAGTCATTTAACACTAAGCCATTTCTTAGTCTGCATTAAGTTCAGTATAGCTGAACTATGTAAAAGTGATTGTCTCACTATACTCAGCATTGGTGCAGCCTCACCTCAAGTACTTTGTCTAGTTTTGTGCTCCACAATGCAAGAAGGATATAAAAATGTTTGAGTGTCCAAAGGCAGGCAACAAAGACAGTGAAAGAGCTAGAGGGCATGATAAGTGGCTAAGGATGCTTGGCCTGTTCAGCTTAAAAAAGAGGAGAATGAGGGGAGACCTCATCATAGTCAGCAACTTTCTCAAAAGGAGGAAAAGAGGGGCAAGGGCAGAAAAAAGAGGCAGCAACAGGACCTGAGGGAACAGCATGAAGCTGTATCAGGGAAGGTTCAGGCTGGGTGTTAGGAAAAGGTTCTTCTCTGAAGGGGTAGTTGGGCCCTGGAACAGAGCAGTGGTCACGGCACACAGCCTGCTGGAGTTCAAGAAGTGTTTGGACAATGCCCTCAGACATACGGCTTGATTTTTGGGTGCTCTTGTATGGAGCTAGGAGTTGGACTCAATGATCCTTGTGGGACCCATCCAACTTGGGATTTCTATGATTTTATGATTTCCTTGGACAAGGACAATCAGAAGTTTGTATTAAACTGCTGATAAATCATATTTAATTCTGGCCCTGAAATCCTAATGATATATTTTAGCATGGATGACCTGATGAATTTTTTGTAGGCTGAATCATGTATTTCTTTATGGTAGTATACCCACTGTTGTATACAAGGCAAGCCTGACATATAATTGCATTTGCAGTTCATTTCCCTGGTTAAATGAAGGATGAATTGTGTAAACCTTAAATAATTCTTTTGTATTTCCTATATATTGAGTAAAGATTGTTCTGAGACTTTTTTCACATGCTTGCTATACTTAATGAAGCTGAAGCTTTGATTTCTTCTGCCTTAAGAATTAATTAAAATGTGACAAGATTACATCAATAACAAATAATAATTGTTTGCTTGTTTCACATGTTAGATCCTATCATTAAGATTTTTTTTTTTTCTGACTTACTGCTGTTGATCTTAGAATGACTTGGCATTTAAATATATCCTTGAACATTTTATGGAAAAAAAGAAAGCCATATTCCTTCTTGCCAGGCTCAGATTCTTCTGTGTTTCTTTACCATGTTTGTAATGCTCAATAATTGCAAGTAATTCTGAGTAATTTTTCCCTTGCATACACAAAGACACTTTTTCTTAAAGAGAAAATTTGAACAGTAGTTAACCTGCAAGTAGTCAGAAAAGTAAACAGACATGAAACTGAGATTATTTTCAATATTTATGTACTGTTCATTTCACTAATAAGTTCCCTCATATTTTTTGTATTTTCTTGGAGTGTGTGGAGTGTTTGTGTGTGTGTTCTTTTTTCTTAGCCTTATATTAACATTCAGTAATTTAAAAAAAAAAAAAAAAAAGAAAAAAGTTTTAAGTGGATCTTTTTATTTATTTATTTATTTTGTCTCTTAAAATATGTGGCACTATCTAAGGTAACATCCTTGGAAATTTGGATTAGGGTTTAAACAAAGAATGAGTGTTTGTATCCAGTATTATAGGAATACTTACAAAGTAAGCTAATGTGCAGAGGAAAATTTGGAGGCAATGAGTTCAAATATCTTGCTAACTCTTGATGTTTATCAGATAAAGTATGCATTAGAATGATGGTCCTAAATATGTGGTATTAAACTAACACAAAACACAAAACTAGAAGAATGAAAACTAGTTATCTATAAATAGAACATATTAGTGAAATATTTATTTTATACACAGTACATTGCTGGCTATATATTCTTAGCATTCTTTTTGTAACAAAGATTTTTTTTTTTTTTAATAAAACTTCATTCCTCAACAGTGGGTACTGTGGTGGTTTAATACCAATGGGCAGCTTTCTTTACACTGAAATAATACATATAGAAAATTAATTCAAAGTATCTTCTGTGCTACACATTAGCTACATACTTTACAGAACATTTTCTTTGATGTGGGTAAGTCCACAGTAACCATCCAACCACCACGCTGCTCTCTCACACCACTTCCTCAACAAAACAGGGAGAAAATATGATGAAAATAAATTCATGGGTTGAGATAAGGATGGTGAGATTGCTCACCAATTAACATCATGAGCAAAACAGACTCAGTGTAAGGGAAATTAATGTAATTTATCACCTACAGATTATAGCAGTGAGAAACTAAAGGAAAACTAAAGATATCTTCCTGCCCATCCACGTTCTTCTGCCGCCTCCTCTTGAATAGTGCTGGGGGATAGGGAATGTGGGTTGAAGTCATTCCATAAAACTTTGTCTCTGCTGCTCTTTCCTCCTCACTCAGAGATAGTAACTCTGTTCCAGCGTGGGATCCCTCCCATGGGATGCCATCCTTCTGAAACTGATCCTGTGAGGGTTCCCAAAGGCAGCAGCTCTTCAAGATCTGTTCCAACATGGATTCATACCACAAAGTCCATCCTTCAGGAGTGGACTACTCCAACATGTTCCCTACAGGCAGCTGCCCCTACACAGATCAGCTGCTCCTCTGCAAAGACAGGTCCAGTCTGGAGTCTGTTTGTCACAAAACAAAAGGACAAGGACTCTTTTTCTTTTCCTTTTCCTTTTCCTTTTCCTTTTCCTTTTCCTTTTCCTTTTCCTTTTCCTTTTCCTTTTCCTTTTCCTTTTCCTTTTCCTTTTCCTTTTCCTTTTCCCTTTCCCTTTCCTTTTCCTTCTTCCTCTCCTCTCCTCTCCTCTCCTCTCCTCTCCTCTCCTCTCCTCTCCTCTCCTCTCCTCTCCTCTCCTCTCCTCTCCTCTCCTCTCCTCTCCTCTCCTCTCCTCTCCTCTCCTCTCCTCTCCTCTCCTCTCCTCTCCTCTCCTCTCCTCTCCTCTTCTCTTCTCTTTTCCTAGACCTGAATGAACAATTAGATGTATATTACAGAAGTCTTTCATACTGCATCATGTTCAAAACAAACTGAAAAAAAATCAGTCTCAAATACATGACTACAGAAATATTTCAATAAAGATTTTAACTTAACAGGACTGTTGAAAATTCCTGTTCTATATGTTTTTGTGTTTCTAAAGTGTAATCTTTCACCTTCTCTAAGAATTATAAAGCCAAATTTCCTCTTTAATTTGCACACTATGGAATATGAAATTATAGTGAATTGTGGGACATTCAAATAGAACAAAAGAGATTATAATTAAACACAATTGTTTCTAAATAATATAAAGAAACTGTAATTTATAAATGTTTCAATGTGTTTGTTTTTTTTTTTTGCCCCATTTTCTCACAGTCAATGTCATTGCTTGAACTATTTCTGTGTTAAGCTTGCCTTGTGAGCTCTTAATAAACCAATATAGAACTGTATTCCTGGTACTGCATAGAAATGGCTCCTAGTTATTTTTCTTGTTAAAATGAGTTAAAATATCAATAATTTCAGGGTAAGGATCTAAAATATGGATAGGATGATAATTGTGTTACTCATGGCTTTGAACAGAAATATATTTTTAAGTAAATAACGGATTTCTTTTATTATTTTGACACTTTTTTTTTTTTTTTCATTAAGAACTGCTCTGATGAAAAAGGTGTCATTCTAAAATGCATTAATCCCTCATCCTGAAGCAATTAATGTCTTTATGTGAAGCTTTTAAAACTGAAACGAGTGTTTGTTTTTCATTTGAAAAGCCAAGCTGGCATCTTTAGAAATTTCACATAAATGTATTCACTGATGGAGAATATTGGATGTGGTTAGCTAGTTAGTGCAAATGAGGTCTTGGTATGTGTGATGGAAACAGGCTAGCAAAATACCATAATTATTATAATGGTTGGTCTTAGGGAAAGATGTTTCAGTTCTCTCCTTGCCCCACTTAGAAATAATACATTTGTCCATTTTGTGTAATAACAATGGCAAGAACACAAATGTAGGTATAAATGAGAGGTTTTATTTTGTATAAACAAAAAGTCATATCACAGAAAAATGGTATGTAATTCCCCCCCCAAAAAACAAACAAACAAACAAACAAATAAACAAAGTAAAAACAAACAAAAAACCAAAACCCTCTAAATTTACTGTGTTCATCTAAGTAACAGAAAAGGCTGATATACAGTACTAGCAAATCTCATTATATGTTTCTGAAAGCTTCTCATTACTAAAGGAGAAGAGGCCTACGAGGAGAAAATATGGTTATCCTGGTAAATGGTGTTCTCTGGAGATCCAAGTTTTATTTCCATTTGAGCAAATGGAAAATATCCTTTCTGATATGAAAACTTAAATTATAGTACTTCATCTGTAAATTGAGGAGAGAAAAACAAAACAAAACAAAACAAAACAATACGTCTAGGGTCTAGAACACTGTGTTGCATATACATGCATTATGTGATTTTCTTGCTGATCTTCAAGTGGAATGTATTGAAAAAGTGTTGTCATTTTCTATACCATAATGTAGGCTATATAGATTTTTGTAGCTGTTTTTCTAACATAGTAAGTGATCATGATATTTTATTTTATCTTATTTTTACAAATAAAATACTGCAACTATATTTTCAGTACAATGAAAACTACTGCAAACCTTTATAAATGGTCTTAATCTTACTCCTGAGACATTGCCAACAAGTTTAACAGAAATATAGAATGCATGTTTGTTTGAATCTTCATTTGCAACTGAGCTTCAGCCAGGAACTACCCAATTAAGCTTTTCATTTCCAATTTTCCACATTTTTGTGTCTTTTCAATATCACAGTTAAATTTCATTTTACTGCTCAGTAGCCTTAAGTTAACATGTGCATAGTGGTTGGATGCAGAAAGTCAAAAATAATGAAAAGTGGGGAAAAAGCCAACATTAAGAAGAGACATGGTCACACAAATTCTGTTGTTTCTGTCTAATAATTTGTATGGTTCTACTGATTCATCATCCAAACTTAATTTAAACTGACTTGGCTGATGCTACATTGGCTGCCACTTATAATCCAACTAGTGCTACTGCTGTGTATCATTAGAACACCTCTTGTTGGACAGAAAAGTTATTGTTGCTGGCTAACAGTGCAAATAGATGTCATGTTACAGGATCCTGCTTGGTGCCTGGAATAAATTTTGAATTGTCACAGTCTCATTTTATTAAAACAAAATAATAATAGTAGGAAGAAGAAGAAGAAGAAGAAGAAGAAAGAAGAAGAAGAAGAAGAAAAGAAGAAGAAGAAGAGAAGAAGAAGAAGAAAAGAAGAAGAAGAAGAAGAAGAAGAAGAAGAAGAAGAAGAAGAAGAAGAAGAAGAAGAAGAAGAAGAAGAAGAAGAAGAAGAAGAAGAAGAAGAAGAAGAAGAAGAAGAAAAGAAGAAGAAGAAGAAGAAGAAGAAAAAAGGAAAGGCAAATGGCTAGGAGACAGTGGATTAGAATGGAGAAAAGCATTAGCATTAGAAAGGCATTTGTAAAACAGACAAACATACAAAACAAAACAAGACAAAAAACAAACAAACAAAGAAACAAAAACCAGACTTTCTGAAGTAGTTGCGGTAACAACTGTCATCAGACTGTGATAGAAGGTCACCTCTCAAAGAAAAAAGAAAAAAAAAAAAGTTTCCCTGGAGTTCTCTGGCTGACACTGAACAGGATATGTCAGCCTAAATACTCCATAATTGAAACATATACTGTTGCGGCTAAAATCTCAAAACTCAGTAGGAATTCACAAACATACAAATGGATATATTTATATATATATATATATATTTGCACATACATATCAGAAGAGATTAGATAGATATGAAGGTCTGAAAGAATACAGAAAAAGAATGCTGTTGAGTAGGTGGGTGTCAAGAAAAGCCAGGGAAAGCTGAAGAAAACTAAGATAATTAGTTGCAGGAAAACATTTAAGCTCACTCCCAACTGTTTATAGGGTACATGACCTCAATTTATAAGATACACTTATATAATTCAGACTCCTAATTTCAAATATTCTCAAAGGATTTGCCTGTTTATGTAAATTGATATATGGAAGCTCAGTTCTTTTGTGGAAATACGAAGCACACAATGAATAAATTACTTTAGAGCCATTTGCTTTTACAAATGTTTTCTTTCTTTACACTGAAGTAATCCACATAGATAATTAGTTCAAAGTAGCTTCTGCGCTATACATTCACTACATACTTTACAGAACACTTTTTCTTCAATGTGGGTAAGTCCATAGTTATCCTAGACCTACACCCCTAACAAAATAGTTAGGCAAAAGACAATCATAAAATCATAGAATCATTCAGATTGTAAAAGACCTCTAAGATCATCTAGCGCAACTTTAACCTAGTACTCTGAAGTCCACCACTAAACCATGCTATTTAGTTCTACATCTACACATTTTTTGAAGACCTCCAGGGATGGTGACTCATTCCTGGATGGTGACTCATCCAGGAATGGGCAGCTCATTCTAACGCTGCAAAACCTTTCAGTAAAGAAATATCTCCTGTTACCCAACCTAAACCTCCTCTGGCACAGCTTGAGGCTATTTCCCCTTTCTTATCACTTGGTGTGTGGGAGAAGAGCCCAATCCTCACCTCACTACAACCTCTTTAAGGTTAATTAAGGACCTCTTCAAATAACCTCTCTAAGGAATTAAAATAAATCCAAAGACATTGGATAAAAAACAATGTAGCTGAGAACAACAACAACAACAACAAAAAACTAATAATAACTAATTATTAACAACAAAAATATTATAAAAGTATAAACAATTACAAAATAATAACTAATTATTAACTCATAGCTAATTATTAACTAATAAAAAAAATAACTAACTTTATTCATCTTTGAATGGGACTTTTTATTTTTCGCTTTCCAAAGGAAGAATAATTTCTCCTCTAAATCAAAAAAAAAAAAAAAAAAAAAGTTAGATTTTTTTTTTTGTTTGTCTGTTTTTTTCCAATTTACATCAGAATATTTTTGTGTCTTTTTCCTGATGGTGTTTGTTTTGTTTTGTTTTATTTCATTTTGTTTTTAAAACTAAATCAAGATAAGAGAATTCATGGAAGTAAGGGGAATTCAGTTTATGCTAGATAATTAGTTAAATACTATGTATACTTTTTAACAGTATAGAGAATATTAAACACAAACATCAATAAATATAATACTGAGCACCAAAGAGAAGATTCTGTAAAGACCTGATACTCAAGAGTGTGTTTGTATATATTTGTGGGCTGGGCTCTACCTATAGCATGTTAAATTTAAAGAAAGTCTGTTGCTCAAGACAGAGTTACAACAGATATAAATACAGTCCATCATTAGTGGAAAAAAAGTTACAGTTTTCTGAAGAAAATGATATGCTGAGTTTAGGACATGTGACGAAAAGATTTAAAATCATTGGGAATCTTATGGCTGCACATCTTTGTACGTGTGACATTTTGTGCTGGCAGAAGCAGCAGCAGGCAGAACAGACTGAAGAAAGTTAAATGCCTAATGAGGTTTGAAGGAAAAGATGTTATAGGGCCTGGTCCAAAATGTACTGGAATCAATTTGGATATTTTTTTCATGGGCTATACCAGGTTTTCTGTCAGGGTCTGTATTTCATAGTATTTCATTCATAATAATACACACCATACAAGGAAAGGTTAGGAGAAGTAATGTGGGTATATAATACTGACAAACTGTACAGATCTCAAAAAGACAATGGTTTACTTCAACTGAAAAACTGGCTAGTCTATCTATCTATCTATATGTGTGTATACTAAATAAAAAAATATATATTTTTTAATAATATGCATTTTTAGCTTTTCTGCCTAGAACTTATATATTCTCTGTGCATACAAAAAAGAAGTGTCCTATGCAATAACTCAGGTTAAATATATAACTCTCATTATGGGGAAGAGACAGATTTCAATTAATTATTTTTTTTTTCCCAGAAGCAAAGATCTCAGTTATCTTTCAACAGAAAGGTGCACAGTGACATGAAACAGAAAGCTTTAAATATGCAATGTAATATTCATCTGTTCGGCTATTATTTTCTAAAATATAAAAATTAGATTATCAAAAATATATTTTTAATTCCAAACAATTAATTTAAATTTAAAGTAAATAAAGAGAATCTTGTTAACTCTAATGCGTTTTGTTTAGTATTAAGTATTAAGTAGACTTAATACTATTATTTAGTATTAAGTGCATTAAGTAAAGCTTTTAAAGCAATGTTAAAATTCATTCCACAATAAGTGCATAGCAAATCTAGATATTTTATAACCAATAAGAATCTATTAGACCTTAGAGACTGTAAAGAGGAAATTTGTCTCACTTTTATATATTTTTTTTTATTTAATGATGTCATGATTATATATTGCTTAATGTATAGCTCAATATAGAAAACAAGTTGACAGTTACATGAGAGAGAAACAGTTTTAGGAGGAATTGTATTTAATCACATTTTCCTAAACATGGAAATTCATGAAGCTGATACGTTAGCAGGAACTGACAGAAATCATGCCAGCTTATAGAGAGCACTCAGATCAGGCTGGTATTTTTGTGACCAGTAAAGGGTATATTTTTACTGTTATGTTTGTTTGTTTGTTTTTAAGTGTAAAAATATTAAAACAACAAATAATTATATTTTATTTTTTACAGTACCATATCAATCAGAAAATCGGAGTGGATGGAACTTCAAGGGGTCATCTGGGCCATTCTCAATCCTACCATATCATCAGAAATGTCAAATAGGTCTACATTAAATAGTTTAATATAGACTGTAATATAAGTAGATACTGCCTTCTAAGTAACTTAATGTATCATTACCCTAAATCACTCCTCCTATAATAGTAGTGAAGCTTTATCAGTGGTCTATCTTTACAATAAATTGTGCTGAATTTCTATTTGTTTAACACACAATGCAGTGTTGCAATCTACTAAAAGCTTGAATGCTATAGAATACATTTTGTTTATGTAGGGCCTTTCTTCATATGAAATTGTACCACTGACCTGTAGAAATCAGTTAGTTTTTAATGCATTCTTGATATTTTAGTGTTTGTTCCTCTACTAAGCAAATAAAATCAGGTAGTTTTAATTGTTTTATCAAAAATCAAATTGGTGCAAGCTATCAGAAAGTAAGATAGAAAACAAGAAAATATATTAAGGCTATATAGTACAAAGAAAAGCATGATAGAACCCAGATAAGTTTCAAGAACCAGTTTGGCAGCCCTCAAGTGCGATGAGGGACAGTTGTCTCCAGTCCATGTATGAATAAAGATTCTCCTTACAATTCTATTGTTTTTAATTTCCAAAACATTTTTTAAAAGCTCTTTAATTTTGTACTTCTCAGTAGCTGCTGCTTTGTCAAGCATAAGATGGACCAACCACCAGCTGACATAATATGATGTCAATAAGATTGCATAATGAATTATGAGAGATGCTATGATACATCCTTATTTAATTTCCATGTCAGAATTCTTTTTTCACTGTAATTTGTCAAAAATAGTAGCTGCTGTATCACTTCCATTTTGTTTGTGCATAATCTCTTTCCTTTTCCTTGTTGTTTTCGGATACTGACTGCTGTATTAGATTGACGAGATCCTAATTTTTCAATTTTAGGTCTCAAAAACACCTACCAAGTGAATAGCAGGCTGAAGAACATGGTTCAGTATAAGATGCCTCATAACTTGGGTGGTTTCTATCTTTGTTATCGACTCACTTTGGCAATATTTAGCTGTGTTATGTGAAAAACATGAGTTTCAAACTACTGCATCTGAACTGGCATCTGAACTGTGCAGTGGCTGAACCTGCAAGTTCAATCTTCATCAGTGCAACCGAAGCACACACTGAATCCCCCCCCTTTATTTTATTTATTTTTTTTTACCAAGGAAATTGTGGCCCAGAGAATCTGTCCTATAAGGTACATGCTGTGCTGGGCCTGTCCTTGTACCCATGGAGGACCACATTGCAGATGGTGGATATGTCCTGAAGGAAACGGCAGGTCATGGAAAACCTATGCTGGAGACGGTTTATCCTAAAGATTATAACCCATAGAAAGTACCCACTCTGTAGCTGGGTAAAAGTGTGAGAAGGAAGGAGCGGCAGAAAGGAGCTATGATGGATTGACCACAACCCCATTCCCCCTACACCTGCACTGTTCAGGGCAGGGCACAGAGGAGTCAGAAACCAAGTAGTGAAGTCAAGGCCATGCGAAACAGTGGTAAGGAAATGGTTTTAATTTTTGTCTTGGTTTCTGATCTTCTGTACTGGGTCTGGCTGGGATGGAGTTTACTTTCCCTGCAGTAGCGCATATAGCATTGTTCTCTGTACTTGTAGCTAGAACAGCCCTAATATCACACCAGTGTTTGTCTATCGCTGAGCAGCACTGGCACAGCCTCTCCAACCCCCACCCCCATAACTATTTTGGAGGTGGGAGGGAACATTGCCCGGGCAGCTGACCTAAACCAACCAAACGGATAGCCATATCATGTGGTATCAATAAATGTGGCAGCAACAAAAGTGCAAAGGGAGAAAAGTAGTGTATGCAACTTGTTATGAATAAATCTGTCCTCCCAAAAACCAGCTATGTGTATCAAGGCCCTGCTTCCCAGGAAGTAGCTGAACAACAGTGGTTGATGGGAAGTAGAGAATTTTTAGTTTTTTGTTTTTCTCGCTCTGTGCTTCTACATAGCCCAGCCTATCCTTGTTCATTTTTTTTTTCCTTTTTTTTTTCTTTTTTTTTTTTTCCTTTCTTTTATTTCCTCTTCCTGTTCACTTTAATTAAATTATCCTTGTCGCAAGTCATGAGGCCATGAGTTGTTTTTTTTTTTTTTTGGTGGTGTTTTTGTTTGTTTGTTTGTTTGTTTGTTTTGTTTTTGTTTTTGTTTTTCCCTCTTGTCTCCTGGAAGGGAGCTAGATGACAGAACTTAGCTGTAGAAGTGAAAAGAAAGGAAAAAAAGTGCACACAGGCAATTTCAGGTGGACGGAGAGGTCACCGTGTGTCCAAAATAACATTCTGGTTTGTAATCACCAAACTATGTCTTCTTTCCTTTTCCTATTCAATTTTTGTTTGATATTCAAAAGCCAAAATTGGCAATTTCAGCTAAAATCTAAGTGGAATTCTTGTACCCTATGCAGTCACACTAGCTAAATAAGCAGCTTAATCAGACAGCTGATATAAGGGAAAAATAATGTTCTTTTTGTTTTTATAAACATTATTCACAGGGACATAGAACCTATGAACTACATAAGGGCATATTTCTCTAGTGTAGATCATCATATTCCCTCTGCTCGCATATGGCTATGCTGATTAAGCGGTAGATAAACATATATTGTACTTTGAAATGATCTTGCAGTCTGATGCATTTCAGAAAACACGCCTTTTAGGATGGTGAAAGAGATTGTCAAATGTTTATTGGTTATTATTTTTTCCCCTGAAGGGTTTCACTATGTCCAACATTTTAGAAATAGGAACGCATTTTTGAAACCCTGAAGGAAGTATTCTAATTCCAAAGAATTCAACAAAAAATTCAACAATGAAGGATGTAGGATATGATATCATATGACAGTCCTCTTGTACTCAGCTCTGGTGAGGCTGCACCTCATGTACTGTGTTCAGTTTTAGGCTCCTCACTAAAAGAAGGACATCGAGGCCCTGGAAGGTGTCCAGAGAACAGCTGGTGAAGGGCCTGGAACACAAGTCCTATGAGGAGTGGCTGAAGGCACTGGGGTTGTTTAGTCTGGAGAAGAGGAGGTTCAGGGGAGACCTTATTGCTCTCTACAACTACCTGAAAGGAAGTATCTCACAGATAACTAGTGATAGGATCAGAGTGAATGGTTGAGTGATCAGTGATCAAGTTGCACCAGGGGAAGTTTAGTTTGGAAATTAGGAGACATTTCTTCTCAGAAAGAGTAGTCAGACATTGGAATGAGTTGCCTGGGAAAGTGGTGGAGTCTCCATCCCTGGTGGTGTTTAAGGAAAGGTTGGATGTGGTGTTTAGGGACATGGTTTAGTGGGTGATATTGGCAGTAGGGTGATGATTGGACCAGATGATCTTGGAGGTCTTTTCCCAACTTATTGATTCTGAGATCCTATATGTACTGCAGTGTATGGACAATTACAGCTTAAATCTTCAGTGCATAATTAGATTCAAAGTTCCATATTGATTACAAGTTTTTGTCGTAGTTCTATTCCTCCCTAATGCTCATTTCTATAATTCTTACATATTTCTTTGTTTTGCATTTTCTATTCCAGATGGTCTGCTTTTCTTTTTTTTTTTTTTTCTTTCTTTTTTCTTTTTTCTTTTTTCTTTTCTTTGTACTACTATTTTGGAAACCTTTTTGAGCCCAGCAATTGAAACATATGTCTTTCAAATTCATTGATGACAAATGTGTTTAGAAACAGGAAAAATTAACATATCCATAATTGTTGATCATCCTTTACTTTTGAGAAGCAACAGTAGTTTAGACTATGCACTGGAATGTACAATCATATACAGATTATTTCTTAACCTCAAGGCATGTACAATAAAATCTCTTGCACAGCTGCAAGTTTTGTTCAGCATTATGCAGAGATATTAACTTGCATATTTTTTATATTTCACACTTTTTGCAGCATAATGTCTGAAATCAGAATTGTTCCAAATTGTGTTCCAAAATGCTATTCCAAAATGTGGAATGTTTTAAAATTCTCTATTAAGTGATAAAATTAATGGATTAACAACAAATAGGTTTGCCAAGTAATGTTATTCTATTGGAAAACAGTAACATACATACATGACTGACTCATCAAAATGTTAAAGGCCGAGTTCTGTCCGGAAATATTGCTATGAATGAGGATATATTTACAGGGAAATTGCTGCCATTTCACACTAACAAATTCTAAATGACCTCTCCATTAAAAATATAAAATAAAATCCCTTTGCTCCTCAGCTGTGCAGCACGGTTTCGATGTATATCAGAGAACAGTATCAGTCCTGAAAAAAAAAAAAAAAAAGAAAAAAGGAAAAAAAAAGAAAAAGAAAAAAAAAAAAAGTGTCCTTGTTTCAGTTAGGACAGAGTTAATTTTCTTCCTAGTAGCTGGTAGAATTCTTAGAATGTCTTAGGATGAGAAGAGTGCTGATAACATGCCGATGTTTTAATTGTTGCAGAGCAGTGCTTACACCAAGCCAAGGATGTTTCAGCTTCACCCTGTCCTGCCAATGGGCAGGCTGGGGGTGCAGCAAGAGCTGGGAGGGGACAGACCCAGAGCAGCTGACCCAAACTAGCCAAAGGAGTATTCCATACCATCTGACATCATGCTAAACAATATATATAGGGGTGGCTAGACAGGGGGAGGAGAGCTGGACTGCTTGGGGTTAGGCTGGGCATCGGTCAACGAGTGGTGAGCAATTGCATTGTGCATCACTTGTTTTGTACACATTATTATTAGTAGTACTATTATCATCATTATTGTTATTATTATTATTGTTATTATTATTTTCCTGTCTTAATAAACTGTCTTTATCTCAACTCACAGGCTTCACTTTCCCATTTCTCTCCCCCATCCCAGAGAGGGAGGGGGGAGGGTGAGTGAACGGCTGTGTGGTGTTTAGCTGCTGGCCGGGTTAAACCACAACAAAAAGAAAGAAATGGAAAAAAAAAAAAAAAAAAAAAAAAAAAAAAGCATGAAAGCTCATATTCGTTGCACAGGCAAAAGTGCTATTGCAGCTTGCAGCTCTGATATTTGCAGTTAAGGTTGAGAGAAAACTTAAACCATGCCATTTTTGAAAATAAATAAATAAATAAATAAATATATGCATATATATATATATATATATATATACACATGTATGTCCATTCAAGAGAAAGATTCTTCTTAGCTGGACTTTCTCGCTGTAGAGAAATAACTTACTTCCAAATAACTCAGTTCCTTCTTATAGCGTACATGTATATATTATGAGAATCTGAATATAATTCTTTCCTTTTCATCTAATCATTTAACAAATATACCATGTAACACCATTTAAAGGACTCCATATCAGCATTTGAATGCATAGGGATCTCTTGGTGCCAGCTCTATTCATTTGATTCTGCATATCATCATCCTGTCTTATGATTCTTTCTGTATGATTTTTCCATGTTCCCTGTATGGATCATATTTTCCATCTTTGTCAATATATTCCATTATTGTATACATTTTTTTGTGCTGTGGTTTTCAGTGAAAATATGAAATGGTGTAGGTCCCATGCTTCTTGATGAATTCCAATGCTTAACAATATTTATCATTTATATATCATTTTTTCCATTTTTCCAGCAATCTTATTGAAATATTCAGAACTGAATAGAGAGAACATTAGAATTAGATCACAGTTTCTGATATCAAAGACAAATTAATTAGCCCACAATCAACTAAACAAACAAGCAAAAACACTTGAGGGATCTTCTTTCTGACTTACCCAGATCTGACTCAGATCTGACCATCAGACATCATAATCAGTTAGCCTGAGAAATGTGAATGTTAGAAAACACATTCATAACTACCTTATGCCCCTTACATGAAAACTTGGGGTCTGGCAGTATTGCACAGAACATCACATATCACATATTAATTATGTCATAACTAAATCAGTCATATATAGAAATATATTTAGAGTAAAATATGTATATTAAGAGACATGAAAATTAATGCTTTAAAATAAACTGAATTTAACAGATTAATTTCTGTGTAATTAAGATTTTGTTTTGTTGTGTTTTGTGTTAGTGTTTGTTTTGTTTGTTTGTTTTCGTAGTGGGGTTCTTCCCCTAATCACTAAAGAATTTATGGCTCTAAGAAATGGCTTCCTAGTCTCAGTGGTAGGATCTTGTATCATTAACCTGCAATGTAATCTGGCTGCAGCTGGCTGATTGTGAATTATTCTCCCCATGGAAGGGGAATCTTTAGTGCTGCTCAACCCCAAGAACATGTTCGGTACACAAAGCCCATGACTCTGAGACAGACTTCTGTTTTAGATAAGGAAAAGAACAGAATGGTTCTTTGTACATCCTACCACAACTATTAGCTTTGTGGATAGATTTTTAGAGCCAGAGTATGTTATAAGGAGATGAATTCCTGTATAAGGAGTAGAGACTCTGAGTGAATACCTGTCTCTCTGATTTTACCCTTAGCGTACAGGAGGCTTTGATGCAACTCTTTAGTAGAAGGGAGGATGCAAAGAATGCTAACTACCCTGATGTCACCTTATACACCTCTAAAACTACTTCTATGTCCAGTGGAGATTCTGTTGCACTGTTTCTGCTTCTCTGTGGCCCTTATAGCTGTTTGATGTGTGGAGTCCAACCATTGCACAAGTAATATTCACTCTAGCACAGGACAGTCAGTACAACAGATACAACTTCACCGAATCCTTTCAGTGCTGAATAAAAACTTCAGTGATACTATAGCTTAAACTAACCTTCTAAAGATGACAATGGTTCTTATAAAAATCAGAGTGTTCTGCAGAAAGCTGTATTTGTATATTTGAAAGCTATATTTGTATATTTAAGAGAGAAGACAGACAATGAGAGGCCTTTCTATGTGTTTATTTTTTTTAGTCCCTCATCTTTAATCTGACATGATGTACTTCTCAACATCCTTGTTCTCAACCTTATTTTTATTTACAACATTGTGTGCTGATAGCAAAATTTATTTATAAGTTTTATTTCTGAGCAGTATGAAACAAAGACATCTGGAATATAGAAGTTCTGAATTGAAAAAAGAATACATATATATATACACATATATATAAATTTAAAGTATCTAATATTTTCATTGTTATCAGATCTGGAAGGGAAGATGACAGGAAAAACTGCTTAGTTTATAAATCATTAGCGGAGCTCCAGAGAGACAGCTGTCATGCAAAATACCAGAGCTCAGAAAGAGACTTCAAAGTTTTTGCAGTATTGTTCCCTTACATCTGATCCATAAAAAGAACAATTAGAACTCAGAAGTAATCTGCACAACACTTCCAGACGGAAAGAGTTGTGTTATGGCTCCAAATAGCAACTGTATTAACAAATTACTATTATACCATGAAACACAACAAATGAAGGAAAAAACTCCTAATTCTTTGCTCAACCTATTGAAGACAATATCATTACTAGTTATTAATACACAACCTGACAGATGAAATCTATCATTCTTTTTACTCAAATAGATCTATCCATTCACCTCTGACATTGTTCTAGCTGCTACAGAAGATTCTGGCTACTTGTCACAGTGGAAATTCTCTTCTGATACAGCTGCATGTCTGAGTTTTCTATAGGACAATAAGGTATAACTCTGGTACAATGCCTATTGGCAATTTTTGTTATCATAAAAATTCTCAGTTGACCTTTACTTCTGAGATGGCCTCAATCAATTTCAGCTAATCTCCCTGTTCACCTGCTAAGGGCAGAGTTTGAAATACAGTTTTTAAACAAATATGAATATGGTAGGTTTTGGGGGGAGTGGGTGTATTTCCTATTTTTATTACTTCTTCCAATGTTGTTGCTTTGCCTGTTTGTATAGAAGGTCCATAACATGTTATAGAAGCCTGAAAAACAGAATCTCAGAAAACTGTACTGGACTTAATTCATAGCTGAACAGAAGCAACATAGACATTAGAGAGGAGAAAAAAAAAAAAAAAAAAAAAAAAAAAGAAGAAGAAAACAAAACTTGGCTGATGCAATTGATTTCAACTAGATTTTATTTTATTTTATTTTATTTATTTATTTATTTTTTGATTTACATAACTGAAATCTGCCCAGGAAAAAAATTATCATTTTTCAGAATGCAGGATTTGATTTTTTTCCAAGAAGCCTTCTTTTGATATATTCATGGGATTCCTCAAATACCTCTGAGGGCAAAATGTGAAGTGAATTCACTTATCTGAGAAAAAATATACCACTGATATCATTGCCTAGAGAGCTATTAAGGAAAAACAAATAAATCCCAATAGCAGAACCATTCTGAAGGGGAAAGAAACTCCAGAGAAATAGTGTTTTCTTGCACATACAGCATATTAAAAACACAAGTTATCTCAAGGACTTCAATTGATTTGATTTTTCTGTGGTTGGTTTAACTCAATATTTCAAGGTCCTTTCTTCTTTATTATGTTGCTCTTTGCTTCTTTATTATGATTTTATTTTGAAATATTATGACGAAAAGCACTGTTTTGAGCATCTTATGAATATACAGGAATACAAAATAGCATTTGTATTTTCATATGACCTCGTTATTCCCTAGGTTAAACTGATCTTTGATGGCTCTTATCCCTTTCACCCTTCCTCCTTCCCTCCCCACATGCCCTTGTCTCACAAACACATTGAATAATTTCAGAGAAACACAACTCAAAACATTAGTTACTCCAGTAAAATAAGTGAAGATATTCAGAGTTCTTGTGAATGGTGTGTGATTGTAATTCATTTATGAGGTGTGAAATCTGGGATCAGCTTCTCCTGAGTAATGCCTTGAGCAACTTAGAGAAAGAAAAGGAGAGAAATGCACTGAAAATTATCTTTTTTTTTTTTCTTTGCAGGTCTTTGATTCTTAACTGTTGGTCTATGACCTAGTCTCAAGATACATCATGCGAGGAGGTGTAGAAGGAAAGTGTCAGCTCCTTTAAGAGTATCAAGAACCTTTTTCAGTTCAGCAAAGGAAATATCAAAGGAGGAAGCCACAAACAAGAACATAAAGGTACATAAACGCGACTGGCAAAAGGCAAGGGAGAAAGTGATGGGAACCAAACCTGGTCAGTCTCACTCATTGATGAGGTCACAGGAGATTGTAACAGCATTTATTCCAGTGAGGTTACATGCTCAGGGAACTTTGTCAAAAGAAGAAAGGAAAAAAATACACACAGACATGACAAAGCAAAAATGGAGGTAATGACAAGAAACAAACCTCCCCACACTAATTGGTGGGCTATCAAGAAACTACAAGTGCCAATTCCAGGAAGATCAACATGGACTTTTCAACTGCTAAGGTTGTAAACCAGGGACACCTGGACTGGGGTGGTGGTTCTACCCTACTGGGCAGCTGAACTCCACTACAACTGCTCTCTCACTCCTCCTCTTCAAAGAAAAAGTGGGAGAAAATACAATGGAAAAGTCTCAAGGGTTGAGATAAGGACAGGGAAATCATTCAACAATTATCATGATGGGCAAAAAAGACTCAGCATAGGGAGATTAATATAATTTATTGCCTATCACTAGCAAACTAACACTGAGAAATTAAGTAATACAGAAACCTTTCCCTCATCCTCCACCTTTCCCCTCATCTACTCTCTTGTACCTCCTCCCCCCAAGCAGTGCAGGGGAACGAGGAATAGGGGCTGCAGTCTGTCTCTAATGCTTTGTCTCTGCCACTCCTTCACGATCACCCTCTTCCCCTGATCCACATAGAGTGCCTCCCATGGGATGCCGGTCCCTCCCAAACTGATCCTGAGGGGGCTGCCCACAGGCATCAGACCTTCAAGAACTGCTCCAACATGGGTCTGTACCACAGGATCCATCCCCCAAGAGCAAACTGCTACAGCACAGTCCCCCACGGGCAGCAGCTCCCCCCAGACCCCCTGCTCCTGTGTGGGCTCCTCTCCGTGGTCTGCAGCTCCGGCCCGGGGCCTGCTCCTGCAGTGGTTCTCCATGGGCCGCAGCCTCCTCCAGGCCACCTCCACCTGCTCCACCGGGGGCTCCTCCATGGGCTGCAACGTGGAGATCTGCTTCATGTGGGACCCATGGGCTGCAGGGGGACAGCCTGCTCCACCTGGGGCCTCTCCACAGGCCACAGGGGAACTTCTGCTGTGTGCCTGGAGCACCTCCTGCCCTCCTTCTTCGCTGACCACAGGGTCTGCAGGGCTGGTTCTCACTTCTCCCTCTCTCAGCTGCTGTTGTGCAGTAGATTCCCCTTCCCCGCCCCCCCTTCTCCTTTCTATTAACTATGCTCTCGGTGAGGTGCAAAGAACATAGTTTACTGGCTTGGCAGGTCTCTTCAGAGCTGGCTGAAACTGTCCCTTATCTAACATGGGGCATCTTCTGGGCTCCTCACAGAGGCCACCCCTGCAGCCCCCAGCTACCAAAATCTTGCCACATGACCCGATAGAACTGGAAGGCACGTGAGAGCTGGTAGAGCTCTGGACATCTTTGAGAGGGAAGGAAGAGCATGGAGGAACAATGAGGCTGGAGGCAGAAAAGAGTATAAAATGGGGCCAACAATTGTGTATGAAGCATGCATGAGAGATGAGTGTGCAAGTGCTGTCTGTGGTGCTGTGTGTATGCAGAAGGGTCTGGGATATGGGCAGAGGTGCCAGGTGGGTATAATGGCCGTGTTTGGGGTGTGCATGAATTTGTGTGTGCTGTTGAGCCTGGAGATCTCGAGTGTGTGCTCTCATCAGGGACCTGCTATCTCTGCTGGCCTAAGATGGGGAAGAGATGGCTATCTATGTTTTATGTGGGTCCTGGGCGTAGGCATTGTTGAAGGCAGATTTCTCTGTGGCAGACTGTGTGACTGGCCATGTCACTGTCCCATACATGTCTGCATGCCTCTGGGACAGATTCGCAGCTTTGCTGCTGCAAAGGGGACAGTGGCAGCCAGATGTACCTGCCTGGGCAGAGGCAGTTTTCTGGGCATCAGGCTGGGCCTCAAAAACCAGGCAGGAGGGGCCTTGGCCTGGGCACAAGAAGCTGGAGCAGTCAGTCACATTCGGAGCAGTCAGTCACATTCTTAACATCACTGAACATGCCTTGGCTATAATGGTGCCTGAAGTATTTTTCCAATAACTGAGGACTGTCCTAAAACAAAGGTGAAAATAAATGAGGTGCTGAACTGAAATTGCTTCTCATGTCTGAGAAAACATTAAAGGGTGTGGCTAAAACTGTGCATTTTTCTATTTTCTTAGTCTGTTTCTTTGTTTTTAATTTCAGCAGAGTGTTTCTAATAGTTAACCAGGTAGCATCCTTCACAGATTTTCTGAAAAACAATGAAAATAATTAACACTTTTTAGTGCCATTCATTCAGCTTTTATATATGACACTTTACTTTTTGTAAAGTCATTTGCTTAAACTGCTTCTAATATTCTGTAAAATCCTCTGTAATGGATGTGGACACTATGCAGAGTCTCTGACAGAGTCTGCTTGATCAATAAGATCAAGACTGATGATAAACTTTACTGTATGACATTTCCTAATGCATTTTTAAAAGGCTGAAAGCTATCAAAGTGGCTTGAGGATTGCACTATTTGTTCTTATTATTTTTAGAATGTCTCTCAGATTTATAAAGAGATTTTTGTCTCTTAGATTGTTCCATTAATATTTAACAGTTGTATTATGTGTCAAAGCTATGAGGCATTTTGCACTTGGCTTCAGAGTGTTATGCAATTCCCGCAGAGGTCTCATTTATACGGTACAGGTAGAAGAGGATATTTCTTCCCCTAGAAGTTTAAAAAA
Organism: Aythya marila; assembly: GCF_965140915.1. Taxonomy (NCBI): domain Eukaryota; kingdom Metazoa; phylum Chordata; class Aves; order Anseriformes; family Anatidae; genus Aythya; species Aythya marila. The sequence continues at coordinate 100,389,282 of NC_139043.1, read as the reverse complement.
TAAAAAATTAAAATTAACTGTGACACCTAATACTCTCCAAGAACCACAACAACAGAGGTAGTAGAATAACATGTCATGCAGGACTGAGCAAACTGTGTAGGGGAGGTGGTACGCAAAGGTCAGCTTCCTCAGGCAAGGTCAGAGCTAAAATAACTTTGCCATTCAGCTTAACCTCCCTATAGGGATATTCCTGGGGTCACTTCAAAGGCAGCAGTACAAATAGTCCTATGCAGAAACCTTCAGTGTTTCACCCTCTACTGCTGGAAGTACAGTCAGCAGCAGTGTGAGTAGCCCCCAGGCTACCAGTTAACCTGGCTTCCCTTGCAGATGGTGTCCCCTCGGCAGAGCATAGGGATGAGACCTGTCAGATGTTTGTGCTGTGGCTGCCTGATGCAACTACAGCGCTCCCTGTGTTTCAGATTATGGCTTCTGCTAGCTGTCCATCGCTTGGTGGAGTAAGCTCAGCAACTGTAATCACTGAGCGGAGTCTGTGCTGCTCTGATGGTTCTGGAGGATGTCTTTTTATCCTTGCCTCAGCAAGCCTGTTCAGAACAGTTTTTGAAATTGCCTTTGAAGTAGGCAAAGAATCACCTTTTTTTTTTTTTTTTTTTTTTGGAATTACCCACTAAAATAGTGGGATGGAATACAATATTCAATGCATACTTCACTGATCAATAAATAAATAAACAAATAAATGTAGGACACTGAAATGGGTAAATGCAGCTTAACGTGTGGAACACAACTTTCTTTCAAGGCTGAAGACATTATTGCAGGTTCCTGAAACGGGATCCTAGTGGTGCAACAGGAGGTGCCAATCACGTATTGGTACTCGTTTTGTAACTTTGACACAATATTCCTCACATAAAACAACTGGATAGATGATAGATAAATAAATAAATAAATGAACCTATAAGTTAGCACTTGTGGTTAACAGCTGTGTTCAGTAAGTGGTCATATCAAACAGAGGCTATAATTGTCAAACTGGGTGCCTCAATTACACTTTGAGGTGAATCCTTCCTTCCGGCCCCTCTCCACTCCCCAACTTCAAGGACGTAAGTATAACCAATTTCAGTAGAAATGCAAGTACCTGTACAAAGCATTGCAGACTAAACTAGAAATATTCTTCTAGAGCCCTGAAATACGAACAGAATATTAAGATATTTCTTCTAGGCATCTCTTGTAGTTCATGCAGCACAAACCAGCTTAGAAACTCAGAATTAGCTTCCTTAGAGCAACCTATGGAAGAGACACTGTCACAGGTAGATGCATTTATATCCTGTATCACCTTGTTTTCATTCTACTTTACCCAGAGAAGCTGTGGATGCCCCATCCCTGGAGGTGTTCAAAGCCAGGTTGGACAGGGCCTTTGCCAGCCTGATCTAGTGGGAGGTTTGTGTGACTATGGCAGGGGGTGTGGAACTGGGTGATCTTTAAGGTCCCTTCCAACCTAAGCCATTGCATGACTCTCTGATTTTATGATACTTACCTTTTCTGCACCTATATACCTCAGTGAATGATATATGAATTTTCACAGTGACAAATCACAAAGGAAAACCACACCTGATTAAATCAAGACACAGTTGTCACATTTTTCATTAAATTTCTTTGTACAATGTGGTCTGTTACTTGTCACAGTAGTGTTTGGGAGCTACTCTGTTGGAAAAGGGCACTATTTGTAAGCATGAGCATCCTATCATGCTCTCCATTATTCAGACCCAATCCTATGAGGATAAAACTGTTCAAAATATAACTCAGGACTTTTGTCTGTGAAGATAACTACAGAGTGAAAACTTTTTTCCAGGATCTGTACTGAAAATTAATGTCTCACTGTACTGATGAAATAGATAAATATAAAGATGCTCTAACATTGCTGATTATATACCACATTTGATTTTATTTTTGTACTTGCACTTTTTATCTGATTTTGTTTGTTTGTTTGTTAGTAGATTAGAGATGACTGGTTTTTCACTATAATTTCAAACCCTCCTTCTCTTTCCTATTATTTCTTTTTTTTTTTTTTTTTTTTTTTTTTCTTGCAACTTCTGTTTTCCATTTCTATCCCTTTAGCTTTGCCTTTAACTCAGTTTTTAACTTCACTTATGCCCCTCCACCACCCAACCACCCACCCATTTTTTTTTTTTTTTTTTTTTTCCTGGACAAACACGTTTCTTCTTGTGCTTACTTTTGTCCATCAATTCAAAATTGAACTTGAACACCAAAGAGCTGGAAGCAGTTAAAATACAATAACTATAAAGTTATGGTTATAACCATAAAGTACTATACTGTCTATGCCAGGTTTTCTTTTACAGAAACACAAGGAAAAGCATCAGCTGGCAGAGTGGATTACACTCTTATTGTTGGATGACTCCTCTTAACAAGTGTTTTTTCCTATTGCCTGTTTCTCTAGCTCAGTAAGAGCAACAAACCTTATTCTCCTTATTTCTCCCCCTTTTTCTCACTATGACATCTGTGTCTCATTACAAGCAGCAGACAGTCCACATACTAGTTTCTTTGTCCATGCAATTGCAAAACTAAAGTTGCTTGCAGTTCTTGAACATTTGTTGGTTTCTCCAACCAAGTTCGCCCTCTGAACCTATTCAACTCTTCTTGTGTGTTACCTGTTCAGTTCTGTTACTAGCATTGTGACCTCTCTCTTTACCCTCCTCTTCATCTTCCTCTTCTCCATGAATATTCATGGTAGAATGATAGGGAAGATGTGTTATGATTCAATGTCATTTCCTAGTTTATTTCTAGAAGGAAAAGACTATTAACTCCAGATACTCGTGCTCTTCCTGAAGTTTATCTGTTTGACAATAGGGACTATGAATGCCAGAACCCATCTGAAATCAAGCCTTCCTTCTTACCTTTTCCTTACCTTTCCTACAAATCTAAAAATTGTTAAAGCACTGTCTCTCTGGCATGTGCATGCAGTTTCAGTGCTTGTCCTGTGCATCAGTTGCAAGGCCACATAGAAATAAGATGGAAATGCAAATCTGTACAAGGCTTTGAAAACATAAAGTCATATGCAAGCACTAAGTGTGATTAAGATGACTATTAGTGACCCTAAATACTGTGTGATTTTTTTAGGGCAGAACTGTGACTAGTTTGACATATCAAAGGGAAGTTAGCCTATATTTGAAGCTCTACTTTAACTAAGTCAATTTCACACCTGCTCCCTTTGTCAGTCCATATGTTTGTCATCAATGAAAAATCCTCTCCACATGAGCATTTGCAGTGAGAATGATTATGACACATTTCATTATCTTCAGTAAATTGGATGGTTCAGTCCTTGAACTGCTGAATACCCCACACAGGTCTTGTCCGCATTGCAGACTTCACTCAGTTATAGCATAATTGAGCTGAACTCGTCATATAGAACATGTGCTTCTAACTCTCTTATGGAGAGGAATCTTTTCAGCTGTAGTTCAGAGCATACAGGGATTATTTTTTCCCATATCTATAAAAAGAGTACTTATTTGTATACCATTTTAAGTCAATGGAATTCAACAATTAAAGCAAGTAATTAATATAAACCCTTATCTTTTTGTGATTTCTTAAGTATAGGTTACAATTTCTAAAGCTGCAAATTGATTATTATTATTATTTTAATCCAGAAGATTCTCTTCACTGAATAAATCTATTTCTATTTTACCTTGAAATAATTATTACCTTATTTATTTCTATTCGGAAGTGATAATTGCACCTGACAACATTTGTTACTGTATTACAAAGCATTTATCAGTTTAAAACACATCAAGGGCTTCTGTGTAATGGAGCTACAGGAAGTTGAATCAAAGTAAACAGTCCTTTTCTGAATTTCACTGTTCCTTTTATTTAGCAAAGTCCAGAATTCAGTATTCTCAGGGTGTTTCAGAAATTTAGAGCTCTACCTGGGATTACTGCTCACAGTTCCCACACATTAGTATAGAGAATACAATATACTTTATTGGTATAGTGAACATTCAATACAAACACTTATAAAACATTATGAATTATATATGGAATAATACAAAATAGCTTTTTAACAGAAGATGCTTTATGGTACTAATTTTTCTTCCAAAATTCATTCCTTCTGAAGTGGAGAATATCAGTTAAGACAAAAGATTTAAACTTACAGGATCCCATATAAACACATCTCTCACTGATCTTTCAGAGGTGAGCTGGCAGTCTCTGGAGTGTGACCACAACACATAAGGTATGTGTCACCTTGTGACACTTGCTGGATTGATTTCTTCAAGTGTGGTAGTTTGAGGAATACCTATTTTATGGTTCCCAGTGCAGTTTAGAGATGAGAGAGACTTTGAACTGCCAGGTGCCAAAGGCAGGAGCAGAACTTTAAATTTCAAGTGGACTTTTTTACTGGAATAAACACACTCACAAATTTAAAGGTACCTTCAGGTGGTTATATCTTAAGACAATAGCATGAACATGTAATTTTTTATAGAAAACAAGATAAAGATGGAGTACCGATTTTTCAGCTGAAACCAACTGTTATCAATTGTTACTTGGCTTAAAAATACAGGAATTGAAAGGGGGGCTTGCTTAGGTTTTGATCTTTGTTTTGATTTTTCTTCTTGTCTTAGTAATATTTAAGAGTTTCTAAACAAGAAGGGTCACAAGGAAACATCTAATTATTTCCTATCTGTAGAAAATGATTGTTTTAGATTTATAATAAACCCCCTTCTTCTCCCTACTCCCACAGATACTATATGTAATACAATCACACTAAAAAGACAATTCATATGTTGTGGGATTGCCTAAGTGTCTCACATCACTTTTTAATCAGTAGAATATTAACCACAGCAATTGATGCATTATGATTCAGATTGGGTCTTGGTTGAGAGAGAGAGGGAAGTGATTTTAGATTTTAATGAGGAAGCCTTCAGCATTTGAAGGGCAACTTGTTTATTATAAGGTCTGCAGTATCATGAACAATGTGAATTAGATTTCAAAAAAAAAGGGTTCTTTTCTCAAGTTTCAGTAAGTAAAACAAAGAATGATGCATCATGTTGTTTTGCAAAAAACTCAGTTTCTCAGCTAGACCTTGATTTATAAGGCAAGACAAACATGAGTACTTCTATCAACCTTATCACACACACACACACACAAAACTAAACAGATTACTAGAGAAACTGAAGAAAACCAATAAACTGAAGAAAACCATGAAAAAAAAAAAAAAAAGTTTCTTTTGCTAGTTTGAAATATGAATGCAGATATATTCCATTAAATACGTAAATATATCAGGTCTATTTTCTAGCCCTTCCTCTGCTAGTAAGGCTTACCAGAAAAACAAAACCAAAAACAAACAAACAAACAAAACATATATTTAAATACAAACTCCAAGCTATTGCCATGATTCTCAAATGTCCTTAGAGGAACAATGCATGACTAGTGATGATCTATATCACATACGTTATGAAGAAATAAACTTGTTCACAATATTATGTCTTCAATGACATTTCTACTGAACAAAGTTCTCAACACCTTCCTGATATTTTGAGAGAATATTAGTTAAAAGATATTAACATTTTGGTGTGTAGACATTATTCCCTGCATAGATTTATATTTTCTTTCTGAAAAAGATTAAAAGTAACCAAGCTGTTTTGGAATAATTGCCTTAGGTGACTTGGAAATTAAACTGGCATTCAAATTTTAAAGAAAAGTCACAGCATGGAAGCTTCCAGGGTGGAGCGTAGCTTCACTACATAGAAGTTCCCTAGGTATCCAGCCTGAGATGTTAATCACACTGGGGGAACCTGGTATGGTGACTCTAAGAGGAACATTACGGAGCATGGAATAGAGTGGAGGCACTGTGATAAGATGGGAACTTGATTATTCTTGTGCACACCAAGACTGATAAGCTGCACATTTGCTAGCCTGAGCCATTTGCCTGTCATGTTTCTGACAAAATGTTGTACTTCAGTGAACTTTTCTCATTATAATATCATTATAATGCCAAAACACACCTCCATCCCAAAAGCTACCTGCCTCCAAGGTGTGACCACCCCTCACTGAGCATGTGCCCTGAATTTCTCAGAGCATATACCTTTAAAAACAAGAAAACTTTTCACCAATCATAACCAAGATATGCATGACTAGAGTCACTCAAGCTCCACCTAAAAGATAGAAAATAATGTAAATTGGCTTAAGAGACTGGAGATGTTAAGGAAGATGCCATTGCAACTTCTGGGATCAGTCGACAGGCTGAGTCTCTCCCCCACCCCACCCCACCTCCACCTCCACCTCCCCATTGGGACACCTTTGGGCAAGATTTGAACCCTTGGTTATACCAAGTGCCTCCCAGTGAAACAGAAATCTCTATAGAGTTGCTTTATACCTTTTAATGCATTTATAGCCAGTCTGTGTTATTCATGCTTTTGGTATCTGTATGTGCTTTGCAGACAGTGAATTTATCACAGGCAATCCAAAGAACCTGTGTACCAGTTGCTTTAATAAGTTGCACTACTTATTAAATCTAACCATGATAGTTCTCACTGAACATGACCAAACTCTTCAAGTGTGGCTGTGGTAGTTCATGGAATGTGACTAGATTGAGGGTGTATTACGTTATTTGTGAAGCCGTAATCGTGATAGTTCAGTACCTTGAACACAACTGGACTTAAAATGGCTAATTGAGCATCACTCCCAATTACTTTAACCTTTAACACAACAGTTGTAAAGAAGACATAGAATATAATTAATACGGTGAGGGAGAAAAAAAAAAAAAAAAGAAAAAAAAAAGTGAAAATAAAGTTAGGGAAGACTAAATGAGAATTATGTCATCAAAGTTGAAATTATGGAATGGGATAGAAAGAGGGGGAATGTGAGATCTATGAGTAAACTACTCCCATGCAGAAGCTATCAACCTATCTTAGTTGCCATTATAAAAATGCAGCAGAAGTGGTTCAGAGAACAAAGAATGAAGATTTATTTTTTAATTTTTTTATATATGTACAAAATTGCACTGGAATATAGTACATTTTAGAATTCCTCAGGTGCATGTCCTTAAATCTTAACAGCTGTTATTTATTCACATCCTATAAGAACTCATCTCTAGTATGAAATCTAAAATCTTTGTAAAAGAGTTAGGGCTTTAATTCCTGAAATCTATTACAGATGTACTTCCTAAATGATGTTTGGTTATATTTAAAGATTACCAGTTAACATTTTAAAGTCATTGTTTAATAATTTTTAATTCATTTGCTAATCGTTGTAATAAAATTAATCATGATGAATTGACTTGGCAATAATGAGGTTGCAATAAGTGCTTATAGAGTATTTATAGTGTAAAATCAGCACTGAGGGTTGAATGTTTTCTCTGTAAATTCTTTTTTATTGGTGACATATAACAGTTCAGTAATCAGAGAGAAGAATGGGTTTTATATTCTCTTTGACATTATTCTACATTTAGGAACTTTTATTTAGAAATGGTAGTTTTGCATATTCTAAAAACAGCAAGCTTTTTCAGAACTGGAAGTAGTAAAGAAAAGTTTTTGAGAGGAAATCATATTCATAGAATCATAAAATCATTAAGGTTGGAAAAGACCTTCATAATCATCTGGTCCAACCATCACCCTGCTACCAATATCACCCACTAAACCATGTTCCTAAGTACCACATCCAAACTTTCCTTAAACACCCCCAGGGATGGAGACTCCACCACTTTCCCAGACAACCTGTTCCAATGCCTGACTACTCTTTCTGAGAAGAAATGTCTCCTAATTTCCAAACTAAACCTCCCCTGATGCAATTTGAGGCCATTCCCTCTGGTCCTGTCACTGGTTATCTGTGAGAAGAGGCTGACGCCCAGCTCCCCAGACCTTCCTTTTAGGTAGTTGTAGAGAGCAATGAGGTCTCCCCTGAGCTTTCTCTTCTGCAGACTAAATAACCACAGTTCCGTCAGCCACTCCTCACAAGACTTGTGTTCCAGGCCCTTCACCAGCTTCGTAGCCCTTCTCTGCACATGTTCCAGGGCCTCAATGTCTTTCTTGAAGTTAGGGGCCCAAAACTGAACACAGTACTTGAGGTGCGGCCTCACTAGAGCTGAGTACAGGGGGACAATCACCTCCCTGGTCCTGCCGGCTACACTATTTATATAAGCCAGGATGCTGTTGGCCTTCTTGGCCACCTGGGCACTCTGCTGGCTCATGTTCATGCAAGCATTGACCCCAGTTCCTTTTTGAGCCACTCTCACCCAAGCCTGTAGCATTGCATGGAGCTGTTGTGACCAAAGTACTGGACTCAGCACTTAGCCATGTTGAACCTCATCCCACTGGCCTCTGCCCACTGACCCATCCCATCAGCATTCTTCTCATCCTAAATCACAGCACCATACCAGCTACTTGAAAGACAGTTATCTCTATTCCAGGTGATACCATGATAGGAGGACACTACTGACACTAAATAAAGTCCCAGGCAATTTGAGGAATATTCACTCCACTGTAAAGGAAGCAGTAAATTAAAATATTACAACTTTCGAATGGTGATACCATTCTACCTCTGGTCTTCATACACTTTTGTCTACAATGCAATGTGATGAAGTAACTTCTAATAACTTCTTTTTAAATAATATAAAAACTTTCACTTTCTAAATAATATATAAAATAAAATACCATGTTTTGAAAGAAGTTATCTGTTTTGTTCAACTTGTTTTATGTACAGAAAACCTTAGATAGAAATTGACTGTGACTTTTCTTCTTCAAATAATGATTCTTAATGTTTTTGTTTTGTTTTGTTTTGTTTTGTTTTGTTTTAATGTATACCTGCAATATCCAACTCTGTATGCTACCACATTAATTACACTTCATTATAATTCTTTTTAAATATATATTTGGTAACTCTTCTGCTTTGGAGAAACTGATATACATAAATCTTAACTACTATTTCATGTAAAGAGTCCTGAATTTGAAAATAACATCAGTGTATGGATCCAGTTTTGTATCATATTACACTCAAATGGAACAACCTGCTTATTCTGCTGGAAAACAAAAGACTACCTACTGCACAGAAAATTATAGAAAATAGACCTGATAAAATGAGGAAAACAAATTTTCATAAAGATTTGAAATATTAATTTTGCTCCAATGCACAAATTTTATAAACATTTTATTCAGTTACAAAAAAAAAAAAAAAAAAGTTATGAAAATACATGAGAAAAAAGTCCTAAAAATTGCCATACATTACTTACTTAAAATGAATTTAATAATGCTAATACATTTAATCCATTATGTAAGTAATGGCAAAAATTCCAAACAAATTTGTTTTGAAGCTTTGTGTGCTTTGTGTTTTTGTTTGTTTTTTGAGTATAAACCTTTAGAAGCAAATGGGCTGGGTGGAGTAGAGAGGAGAAAGACAATAGATTTTGTAATTTCAGACACAGCTAAGATGAAATCATACGTATCAATGAAAACATGTCATACCCATAATAGGAAAAAAAAAAAAAAAAAAAAAAAGAAATGAAAAAGTTGCTAAAACTTATTTCAGGATTATTTTTCAGGTACAGTTGAGGACAGTTACAGATATTTATGTATCTAATGTATTTAATAGTTAGACCCTGTTGAGTACTTAAAAATAAACAAATCTTGCATCTTCTGAATTTTTATCTCATTAGCAGAAGGAGCTTTTCTTTGGTGTATGGGTTTGCCTTTGCTGGCATGGGTTTGCTAATGAAGGGGGCAGGTATTTGCCTGCAGTCCATGGGGAACCCAGGCTACAACAGGCTCTCTTGACAAGAACTGCAGATGGTGGAACTTGCTGAAGCAGTTTTCTTCAGAATGACTGAAGTCCATGGAGGGAATCCAAATGGAACAGGAGAAAAGACTAAAGAGAAATGAACTGCAGAGATGAACTGTTCTGGACTTATCATGACACCCTATTACCTACCTCCCTGTGCTGCTCATGGGTAGAAGTAATGGGAATGAAGGAGTGAAGTTGAGCCTTAAAAAAGAGGGCATTGGTGTTGGAGCAAAAGACAGTGTTTTAGTTTTGGCCTTGCTTCTCATCAACATATTTTAATTGTTATAAATAAACAAACAAATAAATAAAAATTCCCCAAGATAAATTTGGATTGTACATGGTAGTAATCGGTAAGTGATTCCACTGTCTTCATTTTAATAGACAAGCTTTTTCATTTTGCTTTCTCCCCACATCCTATTGAGGAAGTGGAGTGAGAGGGCAGCTGGGTGGGCCTCCAGCAGGCAGCCAAGGTCAACCTATCACAGAGAAGTCCACAGAGCAGTGCTTAAGGAAGTATCTTCTTCACATGTTTTTATGTGAAAAGTATGAGTAAAAGCTAAAGTATGAGTTTGAAATTGGTGGACTTATGATGACTGTTCATTAAGTGATATCTTTGGTAATGGTTCAGATAAAGAAGGATAAGCTGTCTTTCGTATGCATGTGTAGGCATGTGAGTTCATTTTTGTTTGCAAAGAAAGTAAGAGGCAGAAAAGAGCAACCAAGTGATATAAAACAATAAACCACAAAATTCATTATGAAAAGAAAAAAAATACTATACATGTCTGAAGAACATTAAGCTGAAATAAGCAGATTTAATTAAGGGAAGAAAGGAAGGGTGCAAATTCCATTGATCATATTGAACAAATAAAAAATCTAGGGATGTGGTGGCTAAAATGTGAATACTTTGTCATAGAACTTGATGGAGCTATAAGATTTCTTAATAAAACAAGAGAACTACTGAATAAAATCTGAAGGACAGTTCCCCAGCCACAAATAACAACAAAGTAAATAATAACACTTTAAATACACTGTGTACCATTCTAGTTGTCATGTTGCAGTCACAATATACATGTAGAAATAAAAAGAGCAATGCATTAGTATGTACTAGGAAGTCTCATTAAGAGATTCTATTTCTTAGGAAAAAAAAAAAAAAAAAAAAAAAGGAAACAGATCTATAAGCAATCTTTGATAGACCAACTTCATCCTGGTCTGTATCAAAAGAGGAGTGGCCAGCAGGTCAAGCGAGGTGATTGTCCACTTTTGCTCTGTTCTCCTGAGGTTCCACTTGGAGTCCTGCACCCAGCCTGGGGCTCCCACCACAAAAATAATGTGGATCTGTTAGAGTGGGTCCAGAGGAGGGCTACAAAGTTGATCAGAGGGCTGAAGTGCTTCACCTGTGGAAAAAGGCTGAGAAAGCTGGGGGATGTTTAGCCTGAAAAGAGAAGGCTCCAGGGTGACCTTATTGTAGCTTTTCAATACTTAAAGGGGTTTATAAACCATCTCCATCTTTTATAAAAAAAAGATGGAGAACAACTTTTTGCTCAGTCAGATAATGACAGGGAGAATGGTTTTAAATTAAAAGAGGGGAAATTTAGATTAGATGTTAGGAAGACATTTTTCACACAGAGGGTGGTGAGGCACAGGAACAGGTTGCTCAGAGAAGCTGTGGAAGCCCCATCCCTGGGAGTGTTCAAGGCCACATTGGATGGGGCTTTGAGCAACTTGGTCTGTTGGAAGGTGTCTCTATCCATGCCAGGGGGGGTTGAAACTAGATGATCGTCAAAGTCCAACCCAAGCAGTTCTATCATTTTGTGAAATTCAGAGTACCATTTGAAAAACTCTAAAGGTATGGTAGCTTCTATAAGAGCCAGATATGTGTCTTTCGGTTATCAATAAATCTCTATTTATGCATGATTTTTTTTTCCCCCTCTGAAGATTTACATCATCTGAAGATCTTCCTCAGAGAAGCTGTGGCTGACTCATTTAAGCAATGCAAATGAGAAGAAAGAAGAATATCATTTTCAATATTGAAGAATGTAAGTAGTTTGATAGGCAGGAACTGAGTTAAAGGAATCAATTCATAAGGTTACGACACAAAACATAGGAAAGATAATACTAAGCTTGCAGTACCTTATTTTATAATCATCAAAAGTTGTAATTAATATCAGCTATCAGAACTGTATTTTTTTAATTATTATTTTTTTTTTTCCCCAGGAGATTTTAATCTTTGTCTTTGCAAGGGCAGTTTTGATTCTTATTTCAAAAAATCGTAGCAAATTTTTGCCTCTCTGAAGCAATTTAAATTTTTAGCAACAGGTACCTCATTCAATAAACAGTGAAAATGATAATTTTTCAAGGATTTTAATGGCAAGAGGTGGAATATGATTGAATATAAGAGTATGATTTTCTGTATCATGAAACAATGCTTGAAAGCTTCTCCTACATAACCAAAATATGTAACCAAAAGAATTGTTAAAAGGTCAGTTATTGAAAAGCAGAGTTGCAGTTTTTCCAACTGAACAATGACATTTTGAAAGGCTATCTACAAAATTAAGCACTGTATACTTAATATAGACACATAACTGTGTGACTATGGCATTTTTTGTTTGCTTGCTGTTAGTGGCAGCAGGAGACCCTTAAAATGGATACTCAAAAGAAACCTAAGGCAAAAAAAAAATATAAATAAAATAAATAATTCTGTCAGGCTTCAATATAATGCTGATATACCATTGATATTGCTAATTTGGCTGAGTACCAACTTGTTCATGACCAACAGTGATATCTTTGCAAAGTACTGTACAGTAGCATTTAAACATAGTACCTGGAAGCAGTCAGCAGGGTACCAGTTGACCTAAGGTAAATCACACCTGACACATCTGATTGCTTTATATGCTGAAATGCCGGGATTTGGGGTGGAGGAATGAGGGAAGAGCAGTAGGTTGCATTTACATTGATTTTAGCAAGGTTTTCAACACTGTCTCTCAGAGTATTCTTGTATCCAAGTTAAGACATTACTGTCTGGATGGATGGACAACTAGATAAAAGAACAGCTTGCATAGTAATGTTCAGATGGTAGCAATGAACAGGTCAACAGGCAGAGTACCCCAGAGGTCTATCCTGGGACTGTTCTGTGTGAAGACTACCAGTCTTGTATCCTGGAGGATGTAGTGGAACTCACTCTTATCAACACTGCAGACAACAACAAGCTGGGGGAACTAGTCAATAAATTTGAGAGCAGGACTGCCATCCAGAATGACTGAGGCAGAGTGGAGGAATGGGCCTATAGAAATCTTGTTGAACTGAACAAATGCCAAGTTCTGCCCCTGGGACAGACAAGCCTGCCAGAGTTCAAGAAGCATTTGGACAATGCTCTCAGACACGTGTTCTGAGTTCTTTATTTTTCTTATTTTGGGTGGTCTTTTGGGGACCCAGGAGTTGAATTTAATGATTCCTGTGGGTCCTTCACAACTCAGATATCCTATTATTCTAAACCTCTGCAGTGACATGGGCTGAGAAGTACAGATCTGCAGGAAAGGTCCCGGACAATCTGGTAAGCAATGAGCCAAGAATGTTCCAGCTTTGTGCTCTCATGGCAAGGACAGCCATCAGCATGAAGAGGAGCACTGCCAGCAAATCACAGACGGGGTTTTCCTCTCTACCCAAAACACATTAGACAACATCTTGAGTACAGCATCCCATCTTGAGCCCTCCTGATATAAGAAAGACATTGTAAAGTGGAACAAGTTTGGAATAGGGCTCTCAGGCTTGTGCACTTGCCCTGTGAAGAGATGATGGGGGACCAGAACTGGCTCAGCCTGGAGAAGAGACAGTTTCAGTGCCACATAGCTGTAGCTATGCCCAGTTTATGAGTTTATGCCCAGTGTCTCTATGGCAAGAAAAAGTATGTCTAGAAAAGAAAAGTGTTTCTCCATGAAAGTAGCCGAGGTGCCCAGAAAGACCCGTGCACTCTCTGTCCTTGGAGTTTTCAAAACCTGCCTGGTTTATAAAAAGCCCCAAGCAAGCTGGTCTGACATCAGAGATGGCCTGGCTCTGAGCAACCAGTGGACTAGATGTTTCTTGAACATGAATTACACTCATCTTCTATGACAGTGACAAAAAGCCAGGACATACTCATTGCAGATTTTGTCTACTAGGTTATATAGCATTTGCCACAGATAAAATTCTGGACACCCTACTTCTGGAACATTTTACTATATTATAAGGTTCTGCCCTTTAAAGAAAGCATCTCATTTTCAAGCAGTATTCTCCTGGAAACCCTTTTGAAAAGTGCATTTCAGTTCTCTTTTTGTGCACTAAGCATGAAAGATAGCTTTTATTTAATTTTAGCACTCAGTGAGCTTCAAGCAGTTCTTATCACAGGCTTAAAAATAATGGAAGCAGGCTTAATCTAAAGCTAATTTATTGTTTATGGAATTCTGTTAGCTGTTGGTAGTCTGCTTTCACTGAGCCTAAAAGGGGATAGTCAATGCATTTAGAATTATACAGGGAAAAAATAAAAAGAGGAAAGAGGAGAGGAGAGGAGAGGAGAGGAGAGGAGAGGAGAGGAGAGGAGAGGAGAGGAGAGGAGAGGAGAGGAGAGGAGAGGAGAGGAGAGGAGAGGAGAGGAGAGGAGAGGAGAGGAGAGGAGAGGAGAGGAGAGGAGAGGAGAGGAGAGGAGAGGAGAGGAGAGGAGAGGAGAGGAGAGGAGAGGAGAGGAGAGGAGAGGAGAGGAGAGGAGAGGAGAGGAGAGGAGAGGAGAGGAAAGGAAAGGAAAGGAAAGGAAAGGAAAGGAAAGGAAAGGAAAGGAAAGGAAAGGAAAGGAAAGGAAAGGAAAGGAAAGGAAAGGAAAGGAAAGGAAAGGAAAGGAAAGGAAAGGAAAGGAAAGGAAAGGAAAGGAAAGGAAAGGAAAGGAAAGGAAAGGAAAGGAAAGGAAAGGAAAGGAAAGAGAAAAGAGAAGAGAAGAGAAGAGAAGAGAAGAGAAGAGAAGAGAAGAGAAGAGAAGAGAAGAGAAGAGAAGAGAAGAGAAGAGAAGAGAAGAGAAGAGAAGAGAAGAGAAGAGAAGAGAAGAGAAGAGAGAAGAGAAGAGAAGAGAAGAGAAGAGAAGAGAAGAGAAGAGAAGAGAAGAGAAGAGAAGAGAAGAGAAGAGAAGAGAAGAGAAGAGAAGAGAAGAGAAGAGAAGAGAAGAGAAGAGAAGAGAAGAGAAGAGAAGAGAAGAGAAGAGAAGAGAAGAGATTAGAAAGGAAAAGAAAGGAAAAGAAAAGAAAGGAAAAGAAAAGAAAAGAAAAAAGGAAAGAAAAGGAAAGAAAAGGAAAGAAAAGGAAAGAAAAGGAAAGAAAAGGAAAGAAAAGGAAAGGAAAGAAAAGGAAAGGAAAGGAAAGGAAAGGAAAGGAAAGGAAAGGAAAGGAAAGGAAAGGAAAGGAAAGGAAAGGAAAGGAAAGGAAAGAAAAGGAAAGAAAAGGAAAGGAAAGGAAAGGAAAGAAAAGAAAAGAAAAGAAAAGAAAAGAAAAGAAAAGAAAAGAAAAGAAAAGAAAAGAAAAGAAAAGAAAAGAAAAGAAAAGAAAAGAAAAGAAAAGAAAAGAAAAGAAAAGAAAAGAAAAGAAAAGAAAAGAAAAATTGACCTTGTCTTGTCATGGTTGTCTACAGTAATTTCGCTTAGTGAAAAGCAGAGTTCTGAAAGAAAATCTACAAAATTAAGCATTGCCTCTTTAATTCATACATGTATATATAATAAATTTTGTCTTTGTTTTAGCACTTTCCAATTACCTCCTGCCATTACGCAGGAACTCAAACGGATTACCAAAGGCCAAAGTCAAGGAAACAAACTCTGCAGACTCCTCTTGAACATCCCAGCGATTTCCACACTGCAACCAAATTTCTCATTTATATTTTTAATTCATTCTGCTTGAAGGGAAAAAAAAAAAAAAAAAAAAAAAGACACGAAGTAAAAGGGATAGAGATAGTCCAGTAAATCAGTGCAGAAGCTTTTATTCTTTGCATCAGTCTCTCTGGATTGCAGATTTATTCCTTTGAGACTAAATTGTCTCAAATACATTTCATTCTTTATGAAATATTTTTCTTATTTATAGTAATAAATCTCATCTTCAAAATAAAATCGTGCAACATTGCTCTAGCTTTAAAACAAATCAGTACTTTTTAAATTACAGATTCATTTATGATTTGGATCATATGAACTATAAGAACTAAATTAACAATGTTTTATTCCCTTTCTAAGCAATTCTTGTTTTTTTTTTTTTTTTGTTTGTTTGTTTGTTTGTTTTGTTTTGTTTTGTTTTGTTTTCTCTAGAACAGGTAAATATGAACTTATGAATCAAAATATAAGTGCAGAATATTTAAAGCATTTATGACATTCATTTTAACAAGGAACTGGAAAAAAAAAATAGCTGCTTGCCTATCTTAGACAGTACTTTTTGGTGTTTTGTGTATCAAATACCAGCTGAAAACATGAAATGACTCTTCCTGTAAAATTAAAATGGCTCCCTAGATCTTTATGGAGATTCTGCACCTGCCTTGGATATTGTAACAATTTTCATAAAGACTGAGTTTTTGGTATCCCCTTGGATCTTTTCTTTGTATCAATATATTTCTCCTTCCACACTGCACATGGACTATTTCTTCCATGTTCAGTGTTACTATTTTTACACTTTTTATTTGAATTTATCAAATTATTTGACTCATTCTATCACATGGGTGAAAAGGAAATACACATCCTGAAGAGAGACTGAAAAATAAATACTTTATTTAAAGCTGCATATGTATCTGTCTACCTCTATCTATTTGCATTTTCTAGGCCATGGTATGGCTATGAGATAATGTCTTATACTTTTTCAAAGGATAGCAGAATTTCTTGATCATGAGATCATTCCAATAAAGGAGGTAACCTGGCTTTACTTCTTAATATTTATTTCTGCAAGGTTGTGGTGGCCCAATGGCCCCCCTGCTACCAAAACTTTGCCACGTAAACCCACTACAAAGGTGTTTTGTTGTTGTTGTTTGGTTGGTTGGTTGGTTTTGACTGTTTTCATGTTTTCTCTCCAAACCTCCAAAATAAAGTTATCCAATCACATTGAACATGCACTCCATATAAACAGCATGCATATTATAGACAGATCTGATCTTATTGACATTAGGTCATCTGGCTTGGGTATCAGTGAGCATGGTTTTATATGCAATTGAGCTTATTGTCATAACTTTTGAAAATGAACAGCTGTTGACACATGGTATATGTTGACATCAATAAAAAGAATAGTATCCACAGGAGCTACTATTATGCAATCTGCTCTTAACACACCATGAATGATAATATACCATGCCTGAATAGTATCACATTCAAACTTTCCTGGCACATTTACAGTTTGTTGTTCTACCTGATCCTTCTCGGACTGTTATCAATGATGGTATCATTGTAGTCTTGAGTGAGGACTGGCTTTGCTGTATTTTTAAGAAATAATCTTCCAGGAACTCATAGGACCTTCCACTACCTACCACAGTTTTAGGTAAGAACAACTACCTTTGTAATCTGTTTTAACCTTTAGTGAATTATCAAATGAAATAGCTGTTTACAAAAAGCATGCAGTTATAAAGTAGACCTCAATCAAACACAATAGACAATTCTCTATATGTGCAGGGCCCTTTCAAGTAGGTATATACAAGACTCTATTTTCTCATTCTTTAGTTGTTGCAGCATAATGAGACAAGATGTATAAGCAGAACTTAAACAAGTCACCATAACCTGGAACTGAGAAAAAGACTGCCAAAATCCAAATTGTGTGTTATTCTGCTTTCCATCTATAATCTTAATAGAGTAAGCAGCATGTTTGGTGTGTTCAAGATCTTTGTAAACAGGGAACACAGAGTTTAAAACTGTTCATAAGCAGAGTGGAGGAATAGTTATTGTTTGCACTAATTAATGGAAATCAATAGTATGTTTATAACAGCATTGCTTTTTCAACAAGAATTTAAAGTGGAATTTTGTGTATGTATTATGTTATAAAGTAGAGTTTTACTTTTTATATATCATATATATATTATTTATATTTAGAACTGAATTAATTACATTAAAGTTAATTCTTCAGTGGCTTGTTTTACACAGTTCATATGATTGCAGCGTGAGGTGCTAAACTCTTCTCCAACAACATAGCTACATTCTTTAATAGAAAATAAGTGGTTTAGTGGTCTCTGTTTAGAAATATATATATATATATATCAAAAACAACAACAACAACAAAAAACAGGTCTTGTCTCTCTAAGTGTAAATGTTCAAAGTTGGCAATTCCATGTCTGTATTTCCTGTATGCCTTTTCTAAATGCCAACCAAGTGTGAACATTCATTTTGCTTATAATGGGGCAGTCCCCTGTGTAGGCCTCGTGGGGATTCCCAAACTAGAAGGTCAAATTGTCATGATGTTTTGGCCTGCTACTACTTAAAGTGGTTATTGATGGTTTTCATCACTGCTCTGAGTGTCCAGGCTTGTTGGGATCAATGAGTCAGAAGGTCAGACTGTCACATTGCCTTGGCAAGGTAAAATTCCTAGTAGCTTCTGATGATTTCTACTGTTCATACTTGAAGTCTCTAGCTACTGAAATAGTTTGTCAAACTGTGAAGGTCATCCTGTCAGAAAGTGCTTACGATTTCTGAATTTCTGTGCTTCATTGCAAGGCTTTTCCCTTGTGCCTAGATAAACTTGAACATCAGTACAATCACTGAGCTTTGGAAAATGCTTTCTTTAGTGTCTCCTAAAAGCATCTGTGATCAAAAGAGAAAGGTTGTTGTATGAAATGATTACGTTTGTTCTAGCCCTCATTCCTGGTTAATGCCTTCTGAGAATGGATTCATTTTGTTCTATCTTATGTCCTCGTTAGAGTTTGCCAATTGGGAAAGGAAACTGGGAAACAAGTACATTTTAGCCTTTAAGTTACATGAAAAAGGTCACAGGCAAGTGGTTTCATAATGTATGTCAAACAGTTGAAGATAAATATATGCCAAGGTTCTTTAAAATCACGTATTTAGTGTTCAAATCACTATGGGTCCTATTTTCAGATGCTGACCTTTTCTAGCAAGAAAACATAACTCAGTATATTTGAGACATGCAAAAGACTAAATGGAAAAAAAAACAAAAGAAAAAAAAAAAAGAAAATATTAAAAGAAAATTGGGTGTGGGAGAGAGATAAGGTCACAAAAATATACATGGAAAAAATGAAAAAAATGGAAAAAAAGTATTTGCTACTTTAAAATAATATAAAGGATTTATAATATATAAATATACCTTTTATAAGATATTGCTATTTTACATTTATAGTTGCATGGTTTCCCTTACAAATTTATGAGTTTACACAACATAACTTTTTTTTTTTTTTTTTTTTTTTAATTAGAGATGCCAATCACTATTGACATACAGTAGTAAAATAATAAACAAGGAAAAATATACTAATTATAGATGAGGATGGCCATTATAACCATTCACTTCATTTGGCTTGCAAGTTAGAAAGCATGAAGAAAATAAACAGTTTCTCTGGATTGAGCAAGACTTGTTTCAGATTGGATCAGTGGCAGTGGACATTTTATGGAGTTTCAGTGGCAATGTTTCAGTGGCAATGGACATTTTACGGACATTCAAGAAGAGTTGAAATGCACTTTCCATCCATACTGAAGGATGGAAAGTGCAAACACTAGAGAGTTCTGGATGAAATAATATTTATGGTAATACAGTGTAAATTGTTGGTAATGATATGCAGAAAATATATTGTGCATTAAATAAATAAATCAATAAAAAGAATAACTAGTATTTCAAATAATAATAATAGCATCAAAAACTCTATCACCTTCTTTACAAAAAGATGCTTGGCCTGTCCAAGAGACCACAAAGCAAAAAGCTAGACCAGAAACTTTAACTCAGGCCATCCAGACTGAAATCTCACACTGAACTCAAGAAGAGCTGTTCTCATATGAGAACAGTTTGAACACTGAATTTTGGCCTTGATTTTATGTATAACATACCTTCGGGAAAGATACAACTCTGCTCACCACTTTCAGTATAAAACATAGACATTGGAAAGAAAACCACTGGCCAAACTGATTTGCATTTCATTTCTTGCACACGCAAAAAAAATGCATAATGAAGTGATGGAAATACCTGAAAACAGCTGTACTACCAGACTAAATCAAGGTTGTTTCCTGCTGTAATACAAATGACAAGTTAATGTAGCCCCTCAGAGAAGCATACTGAAATATATCTAAAATACAGACACCACTTTCCGTAACCTTCTAAAGTGAGACCTTGGAATAAATAAATTATGACAGGGAAAGCAAGATCAAAGTCTTTGCCTTCTCTGGGTAACTTTACTCACCTTTCACAAGGACTGGAAATCATATGACAGCGAGCTGATCACACCCTAAATTCCTTCCTGTGCACTTCTTACACACTATAGTTTCACAACATAGGGTTGTGCCTAAATGCTGTGACTCTGTATTGCTTCTCTACAAGACTGCCAAAGTGTTTGTAGCTTCTTCCTGGTATCTATTATTATGAATTTTTGATAGTTTTTGAGAGCTGTAATTTCTTGCTTGAATGTGACTAAGATGTGTGTTGTAATTCAGCTCTGGGGCCCCCAGCACATAAAGGACATGGACATATTAGAATGAGTCCAGAGGAGTGCCACAAAAATGATCAAAGAGGGCACTTCTTTTATGAGGCTGAGAGAGCTGGGGATGTTCAGCCTGGAAGAAGAAGGCTGCAGGGAGATCTTATAGTGGTCCTCAGTAACTAAATGTGGCCTACAAGAAAGCAGGAGATGCGTTATTTGTCAGGGAGTGTAGTAATAGGACAAGGAGTAATGTTTTTAAACTAAAAAAAAAAAAAATATGTAAATATTAGCTATCAGGAAGAAATTCTTTGCTCTGAGAGTGGTGACGCACTGGTTACCCCATCCCTGGAAGTGTTCAAGGCTACATTGGATGGGGCTTTGAGCAACCTGGTCTGGTGGGAGATGTCCCTATCCATGGCAAGGAGTTTGGAATTAGATGATCTTTAAGGTCGCTTCCAATCAAAACAATTCTATGATTCTATGATTAGAGAACTGCTCAGATGAACAAAGGAAAAATCCACATATTAATCAGCATGTAAAGCTCAGTTGTGTAGCTGTAGAGTGGTAACAGTTACTGAGGTGTTACCTGAGTGGGTTTTGTCTGGAAACCAAATAGGCTGTTGCTGGCTGATTGGTTGGTTGGCAGTTGATTGGTTTTCTAGACAGCTCCTCTGACTTTTCATTGACCTACACATGGATTTGGGTGCTATAGATTATAATAGTTATCTGCAGTGGGACCATGTAAATGCACAGAGATTCATCAGTATGCAAATTTTATACACTCTGGCTCATTTTTAACAGTTGATATAGGTTGTCCTATTTTCCATGTAATATCTGAATTTCAAAGACCGTATTTCTGCTGTTGAATTGTATGCCAGAAATCATAACCAGAGCAGCAGGAGTATATAGCAGAAGTTGGCAGCTCTAATCATGCTTATTTCAGGAAACTGGAAAGTTTGATACCCTAATATGCATAACAAGCACCATAGTGCAAAGTTAGATACTTATATCTTGCGATTAGAAAATGGTACCCTTGGAGAAATTTCTCTGTCTACTGTCATTGACTCTATCAAGAAATAAATGAAAGGATGTATAATAATAAAAATAAATAAATAAATAAAAATGTGTTAATCTTATACAATATGTCTTATTTAGATTCTGTATTTAATTCCTTTTGCTTCCCTACACTTCAGATTTGTCTTCTCAGTGCATACTGAAGAGACTGGCATGTGTTGTGTATAGCAGATGGACGTGCCGTGGCATACACAGATTCTCAGAGCACTTCTGGCACACACTTTATGCTGAATTTGCTAGCTAGCGAGAACTCCAGCAGCAGCTGCTTCACAGAAAATGTTGTTTGCTGTTACTGTATTAAAATAATTAGGCCAGGATGAATCAGTGAAACCAAAGAAGAAATGAAACAACCTTAGATCAAGCTAGATTAATTTTATTGCTACATATTTCTAGACCTTGTTTGTTTTTCATTTTAACTGGAAGATATTTTATTGACAGGAAGAAAATCAGTTCTCATCCAGAATCCTCTACTAAAGTACTGACTCAACAACTTATTCTCTTTGGAAACAGCTGTAGCAGCCCTGGTAAATTTTGCTCATGTTGGAAGGGCTGTCTCAAGCAAACTCCACTGGTAGATGCACATAACTTTTCTCATTGCTGTATCTTGAGGATTTATTTTTATAATTATTTTCTCTTTTTCAGTGCAGGCTAGCCCTAAGTGGTCAAGCTTAGAAGACCTTGTCTTCCTTTCTTCTGTGTAGTAGAAGTACTGATTTTAATCTCACTCTGTTTTTGCTTGGCATTGTTAATATGATCACAAGAATAAGATCAAGGTTAGTTCTTATACATACATCCTTAATGAAGAAGAAAAAAGAACTAGGTGATTACTGTAAGGGGTCTTGTTAAATAGCTGGTCAGTGTGGAACAGAATAAAAAGGCTTCTTTCATAAAGAACACTAAATCATTTTATTAGTCTAATATTTTTTGAAGGTAGAGTGAACTAACTGTGGACAGGTCAGAAAATTTATTCCCTTCATTCCTTTCACCCTTACATGCTTTAACAGCAATCTAGTCCTCTCAATAGATTGCAGTACCTGTTTGGTGATAAACTCTCAGGGTTTTGGCTGGGATAGAGTTAATTTTCTTCAGAGAGGCTCACACAATGCTGTGGTTTGGATTTTTGATGAAAATACTGGTGATAACACACCAATGTTTCACTTGCTGCAGAGCAGTGCTTACAGATAGCCAAGGCCTTTTCTTCTCCTCTAACTGCCCGGCCAGCAAGGAGGCTGGGGATGCATCAGGAACTAGGAGGGGACAGCCAGGACAGCTGGCCCAGGCTGTCCAAAGGGACCACATCATATGGTGTCATGGTCAGTAATAAAATCTGAGGTAAAGGAGGAGGAGAGCCAGGGAAGCTGGAAGTGATGGTGTTTGTCTTCCAAAGTCATGATGCTTGTCTTCCAAGACCATGATGCTTGATGGTCCCTGTTTTCCTGGAAGTGGCTGAACACCTGTCTGCCAATAGGAAGTAGCGAACAAACTCTTTTATTATTATTATTATTATTATTATTATTATTATTATTATTATTATTATTATTATTATTATTATTATTATTTTGCTTTGGTTGCATGCAAGGCTTTTGCTTTACCAGTTAAACTGTCTTTATCCCAACCCATGAGTTCTTGCACTTTTACCTTTCTGATTTTTTCCCCCATCCCACCTGGGAGGAGTGAATAAATGTCTGTGTGGTGCTCAGCTGCCTGGTGGGGTTAAGCCACAACACAGACAAAGGTGGTACCTGATGTTAAAATTTCATCATTAGATGTAATATACCTTTGTGTATTAAACTTGCAGTTCATTCCTGCTGTAATTCCTCATTTGCAATGTCAGGATTTGATCCTCAGTTTAAGTCCCTGCTACACTGATAATTTTCTAGATGATTAGCAGTCATGTAGAGTCTTCTTGACAGTAAATCATAATAACAGATCATGTTCACACCTTTTCCTTTAAACCTTGTCTTTTTTTTAAGATTTATTAAAAATGGGCTAAACATGATTGCTCTGGTGCTTGTTGAATAATATCTCCTCATTAACTACTTGCATTTCAGGTTTAATTTCATACTGAATACCAATAGCCCAAAAATTAACAAAGAAAATGACAAAGTAAGTACCTTGAGTTTAAGGCTAAAGGTAAGCACTCCAGCATTTCAGCATTAAAATTACTGTTATTAGTAGCAGTTGTTGCTGTAGTTGCTCAGGGGTCTTTCTTTGACTTCTCCAGTTAATAAAATTGCAGGCTTACTTGTAGAACTACTGAATGCCAAGCAAGCGAAAGGGTATTTAATGCAACTGGCATTCTCTTCTGCTCTCCCACGACAGGATTAAGCTTGTAGTTCTTATTGGAAGTTGACCTATTCACCTCATCCTTATTTATGCACAGCATGTGCTGTTTCCTATGTAAAGATCTGCAAGAAAGTCTTGTTCTTTACCATGGAAAATAGCAAATGAAAAATCCCACTGCATAGATTTGTCTTTGTGGAGCCTACTTGTACTATAATGCTGTACATAACAGAATCTCATGATTTGACCTTAAGCTCTATGTATACTCTCTCTATATATATACTCTCTCTATACATGTACCCTTTCTCTCTATATATATACACTATATATAACATAGAGTGTATTTATATATATACTCTACATGTATATATACTCTCACTGTATATATTTTTTTTACATTATATTTATATAATGTGAAAATATTTATAAAAATATATTTTGTTTTGTGTTATGTTGAGGATGCTTCACATCATATATACTTTCCCCAATGGAATATGCACATGTTTCTTTTTTAATACAAGGGAATGGGTAAGAACCAGATTATTGATTTGCATTAGAGCACTATAAAAATAGTTTCTGAGCTGCACAGTCCACCTTATATATTTTCATTCTCTACTTCATTTATGAACACATTTTTTTCTTCCTTTGTAGATGACTCCACATTTAAATGATTTGCCAATATTTTGCCTTCTTGTTGATCCCTACCTTATGTGAAATTCTAAGCATAGTATTAACTAACTTTTGTCTAATATTAAGATCTGTTCATTTGCCACTGATTACTGGGCTGCCTATATGCAAAGTTACACAGAAAAACTAGCATTGATTTGCATGAGCAGAATGAGTAACTTCTCACCTAAATTAACAAAATCATTGAAAACGCATTAGCACAAAGACCAAGAGGTGAAAGCAGACAGTTCAGTAAAACTTAGTAAAGCAATAATTTGATTTGCAGACCCAAACTTGACCTGAGTGAGCAGCTGTAGATTACGGAGAAGCAAGAGTAAGCAGATACATGCAAACTGGGAATTGTGTGAAAGAAAAAAAATATATACATATTAACACTCATTAAAAGCCAACTAATATCTGTAGTCAAAGAACAAGTAAGATCTCCTTACCATTATCAAGATTACTTTTCTTTATATTTTATTTATATAGCAAATCTTTGTCTTTCTTCATTGGTCGTTCTTTTTGGCAGAATGCAGAATGGTACCACAGGTAAAGTAACTTACAGTTTGTCAGTTTGCTCCTTCTGATTTTTTTCTCTGTCTGGATTGCACAGCTGCATTTCAGGAACTATTGAAATAGTTCTAGTAATCACATTTTCCACTGTCTTGCAGTGCTAGCTTTGTTAACTGGTGTACAACTACAGTAGTAATGTATCATTCTGAAACCGTTGACAGGATTAGGCAAAGTGCTTGGAAGACAATAGTAAGTGTCTGCCTTCCCTTCCATAGCAATGTATCCAGATTTTAAAGAAAGCTTTATGCTCAAGATTTATGCCATACGACAAAACAGACTCTCTTTTCCTTGGAGTTCTGTAGGCACAGCTAAGTGTAGAAGCATTAAAGATAAGGAAAAATACAGTTAGATGGCCCCAAGTGTTACGTCTCTCAAGAAATAAATCAGCCAAGTGACATGGCAGACTATAGGAAATAAATAGGAGAAAATATGTATCAGTAAATCAACAGAATTTCATATGGCATTAACTGCATGTCTAGCTGAAACGAAAGTTAGAGTAGTAGCTGACACACTAATTCTTTACTCACCCTCATTGTCAGCTGATGGCAAAATGATATTTTCTTGGTTTTGTTTTTTAACAGGTAAGCAGTCCATCTTGTGGCATTAGAGTGACTTAGTGAAAAGATAGATATTAGTAAGGCTGGAGTAAGGAAGCAGTTTTATTCCTAGCTCTGAAGCAGCCTTCCTGTGTGACCTTGGACAAACGCCTTGACTGTTTCATGCCACAGAATATTTATCAGAATTCCTACCTGTTACCTGCAGATGATTACAATAAATACTGTCCAGTCTGGCAATGTCACCCACAGTTAAGTTTAATTTCAATATGAGTGTTTGTAGATTTTAAAGATTTTCCAGATTTTTGTTGATTTTTATTTTTTTAAATTCTAATTTAAAATTTTGTAATTAATTTATTTGTAATTTTAAAAAATCTCCAAAAATATTTAGTCTTTCAACTAAAATCACAGATAATAGGTCTATATCTCATTTCATGTTAATCAATGTAATGTTACTGATTTTAATGTTACTATATAAATATAAATTATAAATTAAAAAATTATAAATACAAATTATAAATTTAAATATAAAGTTGTTTGGGATCTAGAAAAATTCCATTGATGTAATTCAACATAGCAGTTCAAAATGGTCCATAAAATCAAAATGACAACTTCCAATAGGAAATATTTAATGAAATGAGATAATCTGATACACATCTTTACAGATTTAAATAAATAAATAAATAAATAAATAAATAAATAAATAAAACCAAGTCTTGTTCTCAAGAATTAATCTTTTAAGTCATCTCTGTAGAAATGCTTTTAAAGTATCTATGCAGTGAATGCCTCCAACAAAAAAAAATATTTTTTTTTCTCATAACTCTCTAGTTTTTTAATGTCTGTTGCTTAACAAAAAATGCCTGGGAACTCATGAGTACTTCACTAAATCCATCAACAGTCCTATCATATCTGTAGGGGAAAACAAAAAGAAAGTGCAATGATATCATCTACTCAGAAACCAGCTGCTCCAGTTGAGGGTACATGTTAAAGCTGCAGCCGATATTTTGAACTTTAACCTCTAGGTTAGAATCTTATCATATTTGATTTTATGATCTTTCTGAGAAAATATTGCAAATACTCCCGCTTGGGCAAAATGGCATCGTCAGAATTTTCCTCTCACTAAGTGGCCTCAGCATGTCACTTGTATCCTGAAGGGAATAGACTGGCTCCCTGTCAAACATTAAATTGATTTTCAAATTGCTTTGATGGCTTATAAGGCAGTGCAGTTTGAGAAGTGTGTATTTATCAGAATTGCTTTCTCTGCATGAGCCAAGTCTCTCTTTGAGATCATAAAAAGCAAAGTAAATTGGCAATTCTGGAATGTACAGTGAAAAACTTAGGAACACATATTCAGCTGTTTTACCACTCAAATATGTAATTGATTCTCTGACCAGGGTCTGTAATGTGACTTGATCCATACATATTTATGTAGCATTTCAGACAGCTGTAAATGGTAAGTAGCGTTTCTTTGTCTATACATCTATATAATCATCTAGATCAGGGCACAAGAACTGCCCCTGCAATATACTTTTAAGGAAAGGAATTTGGTCTGAAGGACACCTCACAGATGAAAAGGAAAGGTCTGGCTACTGTTTATACTGGAGTTTCTATAGGTGGAGTTGACCTATGAATGTGCAGAGGATTTGTCACGTCAGTAAGAAAGATATGACCACTGAACATGCTATGCAGAGTTCTTTGTATATATTCATAACTTTGTATTTGTATGTACCGAGTCCAGAGGAAAAGATGACTCATATATATATAAGATAGTCTCCTTTCAGTATCCTTCAACCCACAGGCTTAATGTCAAAGACAATAGATTCAGGTTTTAAACACAACTTAGTTAAATACAACTTAATTAAGGCCTGAGGAAATAAAATGTCCTTTCTTCTTAAATAAAATAAAATAAAATAAAATAAAATAAAATAAAATAAAATAAAATAAAATAAAATAAAATAAAATAAAATAAAATAAATATTTCTTATTATGCAATTTTAATATTGCAGTAGCAACCGAATACTCATTTGTTTAGACTGCACTTTCCTAGAATTTGTTGGTCATATAATAAATGATAACTCTTACATTAAAGAGATTCTAAAATGAATACAAGAATAAAAAAAAACACCACCACCACCACCACCAACAACAACAAAAAACTAAATTTCTGACATTCTGTCAGAATTTGAAAAAAAAAAAAAAATTGAAAAAAATGCTTTGAAAAAAAAAACATTTTCAAGCATACGGCTTCTTCCCAATGGGAAAATAATGGACTTTCTAAATAAGAATTCTGTCAAGCCTTTTATTAGAGCAACCATTTGTTCTCGATTTTACGTGCTGTAGAACCAGAACCTAAATTCTGTGGAAAGTAGTATTTTTATTTCATCTAAATCTGTTATTGGTCATTGTTATTTAAAATATTATGTCAGCAAAACTTATTTGCACAAATTGAATGGGTTTAGGAAATAATAATGAAATAGTAGGCACTTTCATTCAAAGACATCTGTGATAGAGATGAGAGCTTAGAGATGAAGAACCGATGAGGTCTGTTGCATAAACGAGTATGAAGTGAGTGAGAAAGATTTGAAAAAAAAAAAAAAAAAGCAAAATTATATTTGCTTTGGATGTGATTGAGTTTTTATTCCATATTTGGATCCAACTATAGTCACCTTTTATTCTTATGCTGTTGTTATTCAGGTGATTCCCAAATTATACAAAATGAAATGTGTTTATTGAGTCACTTTTTTTTTTTTTTTTAGTAATGTCACTTACCAAAATTAAAGGAATGTTTAAATGTTCACCCATAACTACACTAACATTCTATATTTTATTTTATTTTATTTTATTTTATTTTATTTTTGAAAATAATTCTCATCAATTGTAAACCATCAGAACTATTTCAAGGCTGCTTTGAAATATCTTTATATAGAAAATGACATGGCATTTTATAACATTCAAAGCAATGAGTAATGTAAAATGAACTGTTTGTAGATAATTGATAGTTAAATAGTGAGAACAATATAAAATAATAATAAAAAAAAGGTTTATCTACGCTGGAAATAATAATCAAGGAAATAAAAAGTTAAGAGTAACCTAATTGATTAAGAGTAACCTCATTGATTATCAGGCTACATTCTACCACGTTCTCTGTTTCTGACTCTCCCAAGCTAGGTAAAGATTTCAGAGTAATACAATTTAACTGCTTTACTCTTACTGACTTTTGTTTCAAGAACATAAATTGTAATGTAATTTAATCTTATTCCGTATTTTTATAATAGCTAACACAAGGATTTGTTGGTCTCACATGAAGGAGTTCAACAATTGTAACAATAAATATTTTTAAGCTTTTCAAAATAGATCTCACTGGCAATACATAAAATTATTTTTCAATTGTATTATTTATTTTTAATAAAAAATACAAATGTTCATGTTGACATTTTCAATATGACTATCAATCACCTTCATTAAAATTATCTGAAGTGCTTTGAACTTTATAATGAGAAAGAGTGGCTGTAATACCAATGAAATTAGATTGTATGTTTTCTCAACAATCTTATTTGAGTTAAGTTTAAAAAGTGTAAAAGATTTTCTTTCTTTTCAGGAACATAAAAATCAATTAAAATGTCAGAAAATTATTTCAATGAGTTAGAAATAAGCATTTTTGACATTTATCCTACGTAAAAATATGTCAAAGTTTGAAGCTTTGTTTTCTTCTGTATTGGGTTTCCATGTCAAGGGTTTTGGGGGTGGGGGGCTGTAGAGGTGGCCTCTATGAGAAGAATCCAGAAGCTGCCTCATGCTAGGTTAGGGCCAGTTTCTGCTGTCTCCAAAGGGACCCACTGCTGGCCAGAGCACAGACAATAAGCAATGTTGTTTGTACCTGCGTGAGGGCATATTTAAGAAAGGGAAAAAAACTGCTGCACAACAGCAGCTGGGAGAGAGAGAGTGGAGAGAAACAGCCCTGCAGACACCAAGGTCAGTGAAGAAGGAGGGCAGGAGGTGCTCCAGGCACACAGCAGAAGTTCCCCTGTACCCTGTAGAGAGGCCCCTGGTGGAGCAGGCTGTTCCCCTGCAGCCCGTGGCTCCCACATGGAGCAGATCTCCATGCTGCAGCCCATGGAGGAGCCCCCAGTGGAGCAGGTGGAGGTGGTCTGGAGGAGGCTGTGGCCCATGGAGAGGCCCCAGGCCAGAGCTGCTGCCCGTGGAGAGGAGCCCACACAGGAGCAGGGGAAGCTGCCACAGGGACCTGTGTTGGAGCAGTTTGCTCCTGACAGATGGACCGTGTGGTATGGACTCATTGGAGCATTTCTTGAAGAGTTGCTGCCTGTGGGAAATGCACGCAGGATCAGTTTGGGAAGGACAGCATCCCGTGGGAGGGACCCCACATGGAGCAGGGGTGGAGAGTGACCATGAAGGAGTGGCAGAGACGAAGTGCTATAGACTGATCACAGTCCCCATTCCCCAGTTTCCCTGCGCCGCTCAGGGGGAGGAGGTAGAAGAGGGTGGGAGGGAAGATGGTTTATTTTTATCTATCTATCTATCTGTCTACCTATTTTTTTTTTCTCTAGCTTGTTAGTAATAGCTAATAAAATTTATTAATCTCCCTATGCTGAGTCTGTTTTGCCTGTGACAATAATCGAAGAGTGATCTCCCCATCCTTATCTCAACCCTTGAGCCCTTTCCATTGTATTTGCTCCCACTTTTTCTTTAAGGAGGAGGAGTGAGAGAACAGTTGTGGTGCTCAGCTGCCCAGCTGGGTAATACCACCACTTCTCAACTGAACTTGCTCACATATTCAAAATTGTGATTCATGTTCTTTCATTATGACAAACACTTTTTGTCTTTGACTTCAAAGAGACAAGAATTTGGCTTGCAGTAATGTATTATGACTGTGACATACCAGCAGTTTTACATGATAAATCTAGAATTCCCTATTTCTATCCATGTATTTCACCCTGAATATGACAGCCTGTGCAACCATACTTACAGCATATTTATATATTTTTTCAGACAATTCCACCTAGAACATATGTGATGTTACAACATTACAAGGTTTAACATGGGTCAGACAGCTTATATAATGGTGTGCACGTAGATCAAATATATGGCAAACAAAGGGTAGAAAAAAGTTATGTTCAGTTTTAATGCTATGAATCAATTAGTGAACATGAACAACCTGAGTCCAACACTTCAGTTTTGTTGTTTGATTTGAACAAATTGTGTACTTGTAGCCTTGTATGGAATTTATGCATTCCTTTTAAAATAGGTTTCCCCAGTGAGTATTTATGAACATTAATTCAATTTCTGAAAATTATTATTTTATCTTTTTTTTTTTTTCCCCTTAAAATTCATTCAATTAACATTCCTATTAGTAAGGAAGAGCAGTTGCACAAAGCAAATCAGAATTGGTAAATGTGCACATCTTTTTTTAACACACAGAAAACAACAAAATGTTCTGGATATGTTATTGCTGTACCTATGTAGTTAGCTCCACTTAAAATAATTATGCGGTAGCATTTTTATTTTATAAGAGGATAAAGAGCTCTTAGCCAAGACCATTAAGACCATTAATCAATCTTTTGATTGAGAATGTCAAAACATATAGACTGAGAAATTATTCATAGTCTATGGTCATGAACTCAAACTCATAAGACAAACAAATGAACGGATTTCCCTAAATTCATTGAAACTATGTCTTTAAGTGAGACCTATTAGAATATACCAAGCTCTAGCATACAGCTTCATGCTACACAAGGGGAGACTTGGGACAATATAACCCAGTAACATTTCTGTTAAAAGCAAAAGGGAGCTGTAGCCACCCAGATGAGAAGACCAGGACTTTTATACTGTTAAAATATAAATTCTGTTTACTATAAAAGCAGTAAATCAATGGCTTGGATAGAAATAGGATTCAGATTTATAGACTCACAGTCTTACCTTCTGAACTATAGTGTGACATGTGCACAAGATGTTTTAAAATAATATTTTCGTTAGCATGGATTATAGCCTATAGGCTCAGGAGTTCATTTTCAAAGCCTACTAGGGCAATTGATATGATCTTTTTTCGTCTTACCTTGTTCCGATTTCTGTGCAAATTGAAGGTACATGATATTTACAAGAGTGACGCTAGAAGGGTAAATCTATAGGCTATAACTTCATATGACATAAATCAGCATAGTTCCTCCAGAACTGCACTGATTTATACTGATTTATACTGAACTGCAGTCTCATAAAAGTTCCTAACAAGCTAGTAGGTATTTCTTAAAATTAATAAAAGCTTGACTATTTATTTATTTATTCTGATAAAGAATGTTTTGGGGAAGAGAGTTTAGTGTGGTCACCTTCATGCTTTATTTATACTGTGAAAATAAAGCTTTCAAAGTTGAAAACCTCATATTAAGTATTTATAATACATTTAAAACTCTTATGATAAATTAAATTGATTAAGCTTAAAGAATTTAAAAAAACTCTCAAAAAGGCAGATTTATGAATGAGAGGACTTCAACATCTATTCTCTTACAGCATTGAAACTCATGTAAACAAATACAGTGAATTCCAGCAGTTTTGCTCCTTGGACATCTGATCCATTATTTTTCTTCCTTCATCTACAATAATAGGATCTACATATGTCTAAACAACAATATTTACTTTTCTCCTCAAATGATATTTCACAAGCTTCTCCCACATAGATAGCAAAAACATTTATATTTTTTTAGATGAGGCAATTTTCTTCAAATGACAGACTTTTGTGAAACATTAAAATATTCTATTTTACCATAAATTTCACATCTGTTTTCAGTAGTACTGCAACCCACGTATATTGAACTGCCGTTTGGGGAATGTGATGAAGTTGGGCCTCAGTCAAAGTAACACCTAATTTTATAGAATGCTCAAAGAAAACAGGCTACAAAAACACTGATTTCCAAAACATGTATAATTAATTCTACAGATTTATGGCTGTTATTTTAGTGTTTAAATGTATTTATATGTACACTCTATGTATAAAATGTAACATATATGACAAAAATAGGTAATTAATAATATGCTGTGGAGAAGATACAAACATATTACCTGGAGAAAAGCTAGGAAACTG
Organism: Aythya marila; assembly: GCF_965140915.1. Lineage (NCBI taxonomy): Eukaryota > Metazoa > Chordata > Aves > Anseriformes > Anatidae > Aythya > Aythya marila. The sequence goes on along the minus strand of NC_139043.1, from coordinate 100,356,705 downwards.
GTTGACACAGTAGAACAGTAGCCAATGGTCAATAGTTGCTCCTTAACTTAGCGATTAACCTTCTGTTTCTTGTTTTGGTTTCAGAACTGCAGCAAACACAGACATAAGAACAGAGTATGTAAATTCTCTCAGTGAAGAACATTTTTCTGATAGTCAACCTGAATCTCCAATGTCGCAGCTTCATGCTGTTCTGTCAGGTCCTGTTGCTGGTCACCAGAGAGAAGAGATAAGAGCCTGCCTCTCTGCTCTCTTCTTGAGGAAGCTGGAGGCTGCCATGAGGCCTGCCCTATCTTTTCTCTAGGCCGAACAAACCAAGTGACCACAGCTGCTCCTCCATATGTCTCGCACACTAGGCCCTTCATCATCTTTGTCACCCTCCTTTGGACAATCTCTAATAGCTTTATGTCCTATTTATACTGAGGTGCCCAAACCTGCACACATTAATTCTTTATTGTTGAAAGATGAATATTTACATGAAATATTGCCTTTTAAAAGTTTTTTTTCAAAAACTTAATTTACTATTAATTTACTATTAATTTACTATTTACTATTAATTTTCGTGAAGCTACATTTCAAAGTGTTTCTGAAAGGAAAATAAAAAGATAAGAAACAGTTTTCTGTTTCTTAAACAGAAAAGATAAGAAAAATGTTTCTTATCTTAAAAGATAAGAAACAGTATTTTTGCGCTAAAAAGCCACATTATGCTTTATTTATGGTTCTTTGTTTTTGTTTTCTATGTTTTTGTTTGTTTGTTTTGTGTTGTTTTCTCTTTTCACCTGTCCATTCCAGCTCTAGATGAAGCACAATCCCACTCTTTCACATTTTCTGGGATCTGTTTTATAACTGTCAAACCACTTCTGCCCAACATTTCTTAATGATACAGAAGAGTACCAGCTATAAGCTTCAAGTTAAAATAACAACATAGATTATGCGAACACAAATACTGTCAAAAAATCCTATGCACCTAACATTGCAATTGCAAGCAAATCTGTTTTCATAAGCATTCTTTCCTAGCCTCATAAGGGTTAAAATACTGGCATGGGTACATAAACTAAATGTGAGAAACTATTTCAAAGGAGCTGAAAGCAAATAAACCTTTTAAAATACACAAATTATTAATAAATATGCCTTCTTTTGCTTATCTCTGTGAGACACGATCTTTCCCAGCCTAGGACCTACAGCGATAAAAGACTTAGCAAGACAAATCCACAGCTTCTGTTCAGCATTGCTATACATTTTCAGTGTTTCTTCATTATGATAGAGATGTTTAAATGTTTAAGAAAACTGCTAAGGTCTACAAAGGAGTCAATATGGGTAATTCAGGAAGACATTACAGGATATTGAGAAGACTAATTTTAACTAGAAATAGAATTATTAGAATTAAAATGGTTCATTTGGAAGGGACCTGCATAGATCGTAGGGTTCAACCACCTGATTACTTGAGGGCTAATCAAAAGTTAAAGAATACCGATGAGAACATTGTCCAAATAACTCCTTAACACTGACAGGCATGAGGCACCAGCCAGCTTGTTAGAAAGCCTGTTCCACTGTTCCACCACCCTCACCATAAAAAATAAATAAAAATAAATTGCCAATATCCAGTCTGACCATCCGCTGTTTCAGCTATTTCTGCATGTCCTCTCATTGATTACCAGAGAAAAGAAATCAGCATCTTCCTCTCCATTTCCCCTCCTCAAGAAGTTCTAGAGAGCTATAAGGTCACTTCTTAGCCTCCTTTTCTTTAAACTAGACAGAACAAGTGTCCTCAACCTCTCCTCATGACTTCCAGACCTTTCACCAACTTTGTTCATCTCCTCTGGATGCTTTCAAGCATCCTTTTTCTATTATGGAGCCCAGATCTGCAGACAATATTTAAGGTGAGGCTATACCAATACTAAATATATCGGAAGAATCACCTCTTTTGACTGCTTGGCTATGCCAACATTTATATGAAGTCCAGACTAGTCTCTGAAAACTAGGATCTTTGGGCGGGGGGGGGGGGCGGGATTGTTTAGTGCTCTTGGATTCCTGTTGCTGAAGGGTTATACATTTTCTATTTGTGTAGCTAACCTGAGCTATGGTACCCTTACTGTCTGAATATGAAATATGTATTTCTGAGTGTGTATGCCTGTTATAACTATACATACTTCAGCAAAAACATACATGAAGTAGTCTGTTTATGTATATCTCATATATGACTATTTTAAATTGAAGAAAATCACTATACTAATACTCCTCACAATATATTGCTAAAATAGTGCTACATGTACATATTGATGTAGAGAGAGAATTATCTGGGCTTTTCGTACTGTTTTCCTTTTGTCATTCTTTAAATATTTTAATCAATTTCTAATTTGCAAAATAAAATAAAATACACTATAATTTAAACAAAAATGTCTCAGGGCACCAGCTCTGCACCTCTTCTTTTGAGAGAAATCTTGGCAGTATTAAGAAAAAGAACAAAACAAAACAAAACAAACAAACAAAAAATATAAAATATAATTAAAATAGAATGAAAATAGAATTTAAATATAAAAATAGCAAAAAATGCCCTACTAGAACAAAAGTAAGGAAACTAAATTTCAAACACTGGACAGCATGGAGGAATAGAAAAATAGAAAAAATAGAAAATAGTGTAGTACATATTTCTAGTATATATTCAGTACATTTATCTACTTTATAGAAGCATTAAAATAGTAGTATATTAAAGTTTTCTTTGACAATATTCAATAACAATCAAAATATTTATATTCCTTTAAAAATAAAAGAGAATATCAAAAATATGTTGTTTCCAGTGTCAACAACTACTATCTTAGAAAAAAAAAAAAAAAAAAGCAGATGAAAAAGATAGCTACATTTTCTGTTTAGTCAAAATTTTGTCTTTGCACTCCTAAAGACATTAGGGATGCTTAGGGAAACAGGAAGAGCTTAGACAATTGTAGTGATAAAGGGCTTATTCATCAGAACATGCCAAATGTATGTACAAATGTACACTGATCATCCCTAACAATATACCATTAATATTTTTTCAAACCTTAGCTGGACATCAACTGCTCATTATTTCAGATTCACAAATGGTAGATCAAAGCATTACTTTTGGGGAAGAGGACGACTGTGGGCATTTTTTATAACCATGCTATTTCCAATAATGTAAGCATATGTAAAGTACTAAGAAAACTGAATTTCTTAGGGAAATTTAGGGATATCCTATTTTAGGGATAGCATGTGTCATATCGCTTCCCAGAAAAATAATGGAAAATAGGATTTTTTCATTAAAATAAATAATAATAATAATAATAATAATAATAATAATAATAATAATAATAATAATAATAATAAATAAAATAAAAAATAGGATTTTTCTCTGGATGTGTACATTCTCTTAGTTGTACAGATAGTCTTTCTCCCATGACAGAATACAGAAACATTTGGTCACAGAAAAATAAATAAATAAATAAATAATAAAGGTAAATGAGGTTAAGCAAATAGATTCATAAGCAAATTGGTTACCTGCCCATAAGTGCATGATCCCTGATAGAATACACCCATGAGTGCTGAGGAAGCTGGCTGATGTTATTTCATAGACACTCTCAGTAAGCTTTGACCTATCATGGTGAGAGGGAGTGGTGATGAAGAGAGAGATGTCTGAAAAATCAAGGATCAAGGACCCTATCCGGGTTTTGAAAGTCCTAAGAAACACTTTTATTGGTGTGTTCAATGTTCCTATTTTATATATAATTAACAATATAAGAGATCTTGCTTATGTTATCATTTGGAGTGCTTTATTTATTTATTTATTTATTTATTGGGGGGAATTAATGTAAGCTTATAGTTTTGATAGGCTGGAATGGGATATCTAATATTAACTACATGCTGAAGGTTATCTTTCAGTGAAGTAACACTGAAAATAAGTGTTACTTCATGAAGCCATGCAAATTTATATCAGTTGAGACAACAGTCCACTAAACGCCTACTTTCTTCATGTGTCCATAGCCTGCTGAGTGGAGAAGGTTAAATTGTCACTTTCTGGATCCTTATTATTTTTAAAGGCAGATTTTTGAATTCTCTCATACATAAATTTATATAGCAAGTCAAACTTCTCCAATCTATAGCTACACATTTCAGAATCTCACAGGGATAGCATTTGGAAATCAGCATTTTGATTAACAGATATTTTTTTCAAAATGCGCTTTTTAAATGTCACTGGAATACTGTCACTGAGGTATGGGGATGATGGATGCACCAGGAAAATAATGAAGGAAAAATTCTCTTTGTTTTCTTCATGAAAAGGTTCACTTTCTTCAAAGATAAATTTGTTTAACATGTGTGGAGCAAAATTTGATAAAATGGCTAACAGGCTTCAAATAACTTCTTATTTTTTTTAGTAATTTTCAATAGACAAGTGTAATGAAGAGAAGAATAAAGTCCTATCATGTATATTTTGTTTGCATTCAAATAATAGTATATAATCATAAAGCATCTTCATACCCTCATAAATTTTCCACAGGTATCTGACATTTTCACCCACTTCATCCTACTGTTGTCTGCTGTCTTGTAAAGTGTAACAGCGTAATTTGTCTGCATCCACACACACCAGATTTCTGACAACAATTAAAATTGTCATGTAGAAGCATTCTGAGATAAAATCTTTTAATTGCAGACTGATGCACTGGCTAAAAAGATATGCATTTGGGTAGTCCCTGGGCTGAAACACTGCTGGTTTCTCTGCCTCTGAAATTATTGACAATCTCATAGCCCATATCTAACAGCTGAGAGGATGCTGTGCCAACTGGTGGCAGGCTTCAAAAGGTTTAGAAAAACCGTCAGTGTAATTGTCATCTTTAATACTGAAAAGTACTTAGATGCCATTGTGATAAGCGTGATATAAACTGTATGAATAGAAAAGAGCCAGAAGTGTCTTTGTAAAGGCGTTCTGCCCTCACTATCCCCTGCTGCTTTGAACTGCCTGTAACCAGAAAGTTTATAAAAACAGACGAGTAACAACACATCAAGGCCAAAATATTATGGGAAAGACTTCAGTGAATTATTTTGATTCCTTGTCCTACACTGCAACAAGTAACTGGGACAAAGTCAAGAGGTGTCAGAAGTTCCCTGGATCAGATGGCTGCAGGATAGGACTGCTCCCTGTTCCTACTACTGGGAGAGCCAAAAAGCAGGTAAACACTTGGATTGTATGGACCCCAAAACTATTGGAGTCTTTTTTGTTATTGGTGTCTTTCTTTATTGTGGGGAGGATAAGAGAAAAACTCATATTCTCAGTGTACAACACCTTTCAAACAAGCACGTAAGTATTAAAGCTTTCAAGTCATTTTACATAGCATTAGGCTGATTATAATTATCTGTTTCCATAAAGCAATTAAAGATTCCTTGGAGCAGATTAAGGAAGAGGCAAGAACCCCAGCCTTGAGGTTCAGGCTCTTTGTCAGGAATTGGCGAAGACTTCTCTGAGGAACTATGGAGCTGTACTTCTGCAGACCCCAGTCTGCCATGCCCCATGCCTTGTTCCCCACATCTCTTCATAAGAGCCTGCTGGCATGTCTTCACATGGAGTCAGGGAAGTCCAGCCAATATTTGAGCCTAGAGAAGGGTCCCCCATATGCTGAATCTAAAAATAGTCTTTACACCTAAGCACCTAAATATGCTGAAGTTGTCCTTAGAATAAAGATTAGAAGCTGGAATTTTCCTTTCCTAACCTGCAAATTAAGGGGCCAAAATGAGGGAGTACTTATTATTATTAAAAACAAATCTAAACAAAGAAACGAACAAAAAAGAAAACAGCAAAAGGTACATTCTATTTGAAGCTTCGTTTTAAGGAAACCTTATTCATTAAAATGCATAATGAATTATCTAGAAATTCTGATTATCAAAACAACAACAACAATCAGAATGTGCAGGTTTTAGAGTATTTTCTGCACTACTAAGGGAAGAATGAATACTGAGCATTTGGAGCCCGGGTAAGATGTCAGCACAGGGCACACCCTAAATTGCTGATAAGGCTGCAGATAGTAGCTGTAACTGCTAAGCGTAAGTACCTTTTTAGATCTGTTTGGTAAAAAGAATAATGTTTTTTCTTTGTACACATAGTCTACTGTGATGTATTTACACTATAAATTGAGATGAATTGATTAAAGCATTATTAAAGCAAGTTATTCATAAAATAACAGTTCAAAAGCAGCTGCTTACGCATCTTTATTTAGTAAATAAGATACACTGTTCGGTTACTTGTGGAGATATAACACATACAAAACAGATCCAGCAGTCTTCCCATATTTCACTGACTTACTTGAAAGGATATAATTTATTATGGCATAACACTGAAATGATTTTAATTCAACCCCAAGTAAATATATTCCTTTCAAAGTTTCTCTAAGATTTTATTTACTTTATAATTCATGCAGATAAAGCTAATGAAGTTCACTAGTTTAATAACATCTTTTTCTAATCTCAGAAGTAATTGCCATCAACCACTTAGTGTAGATTGGTCAATGGTGTATATTTAATGAAAACAAAATATCTATGGTAATGAAAATGCAAATGGTGCTTTTCATTTGTATTTACTTGTAGCAGGTGTCTGTAATGTTTGTGCTTGTACTGAACGAAGAAAATAGCTGGAGATTAAATTACCCACAGAGAAAGATAAAAAATATATGATAAAATAATAATAATACCACAGATTGCACCACACATCTCCTGGCCACAGTCTTGACTGCCTTCTGTTTGCTTCTCTTGGTCAAGTTAAACACCACTCTGCCATGGAATGCACTTAGGGGAAAGATTTTCTGACCTCACAATACTGTATCTCCAAAGCTAGTGGTTCTGAACCAAGGTATTTCTAAACACTGCAGACAAACTGTGTTCTTCTACTGCAAATTCTGTAGAATTACATGGACAATATCTTCCTTTTATGTCCTGCTAAAGATCTGAAGGGCCCAAATGTGCCATAAAATGGATGTGATTTTCCAGTGTATTTTATAATTGTCCACTTTTTTTTCCCCACTCCTTATTAAATTTTCCAGGACTTTTTATAATGGAAGATTGAGTCTTTTCCCTCAAATGATACTATTGAGGAAAAAATCCCAAGCATATTTTAAATATTAATATAACACAATAATAAAAAATACTGCTGTTATTGTTCTTCTGGGAGAGCCCAACTACTGATCTCTCCAAGTAGAGATCTAAACTTCCTCAATTTCTTTAGTAGAAATCAGTAACTAAATGTATAGGAATGCCTTGATTCCCTGTATAGAGTTCTATGAATAACTAGTATTTAATTTGGAAGCATAAGGCAAAAGCTCTTAACTGCATATAAATATACTTGAATGTTTTATATTGTTCATGGATGAACTCAGGTTTATGAGAAGTGCAAAAAAGTAAATTATTTTAGAAAGATTATGAAGATGAAATCTTCAATAAGAATAAAAGCACTTTGAAAAAAATAAAATATGATCTTGATTTGAAAGCCCTAATTCTTTTGCCATTTCAATGATTTGAAAAAAAATCACATAAGGCTATCTAAAAATTAAACCTTATGTCTGAGAGTAGTTCCCAAATGCTTCTTGAACTCCAGAAAGATTGGTGCCTTGACCACTTCCCTGAGGAACATTTTCCAGTGCTCTACCACCCTCTCAGTAAAGAACATTTTCTAATATCCAATCTCAGCCTCTCCTGTCCCAGTTTCATGCTGGTCACGAGAGATAAGAGATCAGCACCTCCTGCTCTGCTTTCCCTTCTGAGGAAGCTTCAGGCTACCAAAAGGTCTCCCCACAGTTTCCTCTTCTCTAGGCTGAACAAACCAAGTGACCTCAGGAATGTCTCAGAAATCTTCCTTTCTAAACCCTTTATCACCTTTGTTGCTTTCCTTTGGATGATCTCTGATAGTTTGATAACTTTCTTATATTGTAGCTGCCTTCTATGATCAAGAAGGTCATAGATGACCAAACATGGATTAGTATTTAATAAAAAGAATAATAAAGGAAATAAACATGAAAAGAAAATTGAAAATAAATAAATGTGAGTAATACATTGATTTTTTTAAAAAAAGTATAATCTTAAAACAAAACAACAACAACAAAAAAAAAAGAGAGAGAAAAAAATAATAATAAATAAGAAGAGCATCAGGATTAATAAGAACAGGGAAAGCCAAGATGATTATAGTATTTTGAAAATTGTTTTCCAGCACTTTCTTCCCTTCATTTTTTCGACTAATAAAAAACTTTTTTTTTTTTTTGTCAATAAACTAGAAAACAATAGTTTTCAAGCATTTGACACTAGATTGCTTGATAAAATGAACAAAAGCATTATGAATGACGATGAGAAGTTATATGGCTACATTTTTTAATTTTGGGGTCATTCAGTGAACATATTTAAGGTAAAATAAAACAAAAAAAACCTCTATGCAGATGTGGAATACAGTTCAAGTTTCCTATTTTTTATGAATGTAGCAACTAACAAAAAGGTATACAATTATATGAAATTCTTTGAAATCATTAAGAATAAATCTTTCCTAGAGCTATGCTAGTATTTTATTTTATTTTATTTTATTTTATTTTATTTTATTTTATTTTATTTTATTTTATTTTATTTTATTTTATTTTATTTTATTTTATTTTATATTTTCAGTACAATAAAATCAGACATTCCAGATTGTAATGGACATTATTCATGGACGTTTTTTCACCTTTGTCATAGCTAGGGGTTATGGTCCTAACTTCAGGAAAAATGGAAACTCATGACGAAATTTAGTAAAAGAATATGAGTTCTATTAAATCTTAAGAGACTGGTGAACCTCTTGTGTTAGGCTTGTCTGGTCTGTAAATGCCATTATACCTGTTTTGAAGTAACCAAGTTCACTCACATGTCGTGATTCCATATTAGCTGAGGACCGTATACTTTTCCTACCTTTCTTTGCTATTAATTCTATATTTCCACACAGACAAAATGGTCTGTTGAACTTGTGATGATCTATCAATTTTTTGATGAGTGAATGAAGAACTTGGGCATCCTTTTGGTATGTGCCAAATAGGATAGTATAGTATACAGCAGTAGAAATTCTAACAAGCAAATCCTATGGAAAGAACAACCTACCCGTCTTTTTGAAGTAATGAACTGTTGCAAATATATTTTAATTTAAATTGGTTTGTTTCCTATTCAGAGTTTCAGGAAGGTACTGATGTGGACAGTCTGTGGGAAAAGCCATACATTTTTACACAGAAATGAAAGGAGTGTTGCAGGAAGTGCTATGCATATTCCAAGACTGAGTCTTTATAGAGAAGACTGTTTGCTTCATGTCCAGATGGAGAGCTATTATTTTGAAAGTACCAAACATACAGTGTCTGAAAATTTTAGATAGACAATATCTTTTCACCACCTCTGAACTGAATGAAAGATATGTAGAAAGGAACCAGGAAGGAACCTCTAGTTAGCTCAAAATTACATGTTATCATCTTGAATTTTTGATATCACAATGTAGATTTTAATTAAGTCATGTAACGTACATCTAAGAGGTTACTTCACAAATATCTTTATAGCATAAAAATGCAAGAACTTCAGCAGTAGCATTCTAAATAACTTGTCAAAGGTTGCCTAACAAACCAGGAAGACCCAGAGCTGAAAATCAAATCTGTTTACAAATGTGCCTTTCCTTTTCTAAAGGAAAAGATTTTCTGCTGATATCCTTCCCTAGTAAAGTAATATACTTCTCATTAAATTTAAATAAAAGATAAAAGCTCTATTTTCCTTCACACTGTGGTACAGAAAAAAAAAATAAAAATAAAAATATTAAAATAAAATCTAGAAAGGGAATGTAAGATTCAAAGTAATGCTTCAGCCACAGGCCTTAGTTGAGCTGTAGAAAATATTGAAAAACATTAGATTAATGTACTTCTAATCTTTGAATCTCCTTTTATTTATCTATTTATTTATTTATGAGACTTCTTAAAATTCCAGATTCAAATGGTTTGGGGACTTGGTCTCCTTAGTCCAACAAAAAGTTACCATTTCTTTTATAATATTGTGCCTCTGGCCTTCTATGGTGGTTTTACTTGGGTGGGCAGTCAAGCTCCACCACAGCTGCACACCCCCCCGCACCCCACCTCAAAGGGGAAGGAGGAGAAAATATGATGTAAAGGGATCAAGGTCTGAGATAAGGACAGGGAGATCACTCAACAGTTATCATGACAGGCAAAACAGACAGAGTAAGGAGAGAGTTAAGATTTATTGCCTATTAGTAACAAGCTAGAGAAGTGAGAAAGGAAAGAAACCAAAAACACCTTCCCCTTCATCCACCCTCTTCCACCTCCTCCCTCCTGAGTGGCTCAGAGGGAGGAGGGGGAATGGAGGTCAGTCCCTAACATTTCATCTCCACTGCTCCTTCTTGGTCACTCTCTGACTCTGCTCCAACATAGAGTCCCTCCAATGGGATGCTGTCCTTCCCAAACTGTGTGGGCTTCCCACAGGCAGCAGCTCTTCCAGAACTGCTCCACATATGGGTCCGTACCACAGGGTCCATCCATCAAGAGCATACTGCTCCAACCTGGGTCCCCCATGGGCGGCAGCTCCCCCCAGATCCCATGCTCCTGTGTGGGCTCCTCTTCATAGCCTACAGGTCTGGCCTGGAATCTGCTCCTGCAGGGGTCCTCCACAGGCCTCAGCAAGTGCAGATCCACCTGCTCCACCATGGTCTTCTCCATGGGCTGCAGCATGGAGATCTGCTCCATGTGGGACCCATGGGCTGCAGGGGGACAGCCTGCTCCACAGGCTACAGGGGAACTTCTGCTGCATTCTTGGAGCACCTCCTGCCCTCCTTCTTCACTGACCTTGGTGTCTGCAGGGCTGTTTCTTACTCCTTTCTCTCCCAGCTGCTGTTCCCCAGCTTTTTATTTTTTTATTTATTATTTATTATTATTATTATTATTATTTTTCTTAATTCTGATCTCACAGAGGCACAACCAACATTGCTTATTGGCTCAGCTCTGGCCAGCAGTGGGGCCCTTATCTAACGTGTGGCAGATTCTTTTCACAGAAGCTACCCCTATGTCCCCTCTGCTACCAAAACCTTGCAACATAAACCTACTACACCTTCTAGTCAAAAACACTTAGTTTACATTTAAGTGTTCCTAACAATAAATCACATATCTGATTTTCTTAGTTTCTATATATACACACATACTGAGGAGTGAAAAAGTCTTATTATTGTTATTATTATTATTATTTTAAAATAACGTCCTTACTATGGATGCTAATTGGAGGGGAAAAAAAAAAAAGTCAGTGGAAATTAGATGTAATGACAAATCAGAAGACATTTCATAAGAGATATCCTCAGCTGTATATATCTACCGTACGGTCTCATTCACATACGAATCATTAGCTTGATTCTGAAAGCCAGATCTGAATTACCAAGACTGTGCTGGAGACCAAGTTTGCACCTAAACCAACTGGACAAGAAATAAGACTTCAAAGACAGACTTGGGAATAGGTTCCAGCTGCAGAGTACAGGATATCAAAATGTCATTTTGTATAAAACCAAAGATGAGTTATTTTTCAGTCTAGCTAAATGAGTCATGCCTGGTCACCATGGGTCCATCATTATGCACATATTATGTCCGGCAAAGTTGTTACATTGCCAGCTTCAGGCAGGTAAGAGGATCCCATAAAATTCTGTAAGATTCCAACAGTTACACCTCAAGACACTATAGATCATGCATAGGCAGCCTGATGCAGACATGCAGATTGTGAGTCTCGGTGGAAGTTTTGCCCTTACTTCTTGTCGGACCCTAATCAGTCTTCTAACTTATGTGCTGCCTGCCAATTCCTATATTATTTTGGATGTTTGTGATCAGAATTTCTGTATTAACTAAAAACAGATGACAATTCACTTTTTTATCCCACAACCTATGCTGACAAAACTATGAAGTGCTCTTGCAAGGGTTAATGCTTTGCCTTTTTTATATGACTTGAGGAGTCAAAATTACATGGTCTTTCAATCACAACATAAGGAATGAGAAGAATGCAAAATGGCATTTGTACAAAAAGAATCCTTTGTAGTAGACATTGTCATTTTCATTACAATTTCTATACTGCTAAGTGTAACAGGAACTCAGCCATGACTGGTCTTCTGGAAACTATGAAAAATTTTAAAATGCATCTTTGTAGATGTATAATATGATTTCTGCTGCTTCCAAGAGCATTCTTGATTGCACATGAATTGAGAGTAAGGTTTCTGAAGATAATTTCAAACACAAATTAAAACTCACAGCTCTCCATATACAATGTTTTCCCTTTCCTTAAAAATTGAAAGTGGTTTGTGATAAAGTTCAATATGATGGGTGCCAATTATTTGATTCTTCAAAGAAAAACAAATTTTCTTTTTCTTTTTTTTTTTTTTTCTCCCTATAAATATCATATTATCAAAATGAACATAATTTTAAAAGCAGAGAACAGAAAGTTAGAAATAGACTATTTGGGACAGGAGTATCAAAAAGGGAGAAGCAGGTTAAGCTATGAAGTATGGAATATTTTCTCATTTTCTCATCTAACCTTCTAATCTTGCAAATAAAATGCTTGAGGCAAATATGAACAAATAGAGAATCACAACACCAAGACTGGAAATTAAATAAATAGATAGATAGATAGATAGATAGATAGATAGATAGACAGACAGACAGACAAATAGACAGATAAATAGATTAAAAAGAAAAGATGGAGATAAAAGGAGAAAATATAATTTCAAATGAACCATATTATAAAACATGTCAATAACATTTAAAGTATGAACACACACACAAAAAAACAAAACAAAACAAAAAAAAAAAACTTAACATGTTGAACAGAAACCTGTAAGTTTAGATTTAGTTTCATCACAAGTTAACATCAAGTTTTAGAAATCTGACCAAATATGGGAAAGCAGTAGTAAATCAGGAAAGACAAACAGATAAAATGGAAGTATATTGAATAGTCTCTTTGATTCTACTAGACCGTTTGCAATAGTAGTAACTACAGTTTTATTGCAGAGCTGTGTGCCCTCTCTAAATTGGTTTCCTGGCCTAAAAGAAGCAGAAGCAGCAGGCAGAAATCTTGGAGTCAAGGAGATAAATGTACTATTGAAAATGTTCTAATGATAGAAATCTTTTCACTTTTTACATAATTAGTTCTTGTATAGTTATAGTGAGGGAACAGAGAACAAAATTTGGATGGTAGAGTCTCATTAATATCAGAACCCGTTTAAGATATTCATAAAGATAAGAGTGATAAGGACACTCAACACAACAGTGATATCATTATTGAGAATATGCAATAAACATGTATCTGTTAACTGTACAAATTAATGCTCAAGCAGAACACAATAAAAGTGTTTTGTTTTGTTTTTAATAACTTTTAAAACACTTCTATGTTGATACAGAAATAAAATCTTTGTTTTAGAAAAAAGTTTTTTTTTTTTTTTGTAACCTAAGAACTGCTTAAACTAACAAAAGAAAAAAAAAAAAAAAAAAAAAGGAGGTAAGAAAAGGAAATAATGCACAATAGTTTATTTCTCTATACTATTAGCAATTCTATATACTATTCTCTATACTATTAGCAATTACATTATAATTTTAGATGAACCAATGGAGATATCTTTAGACTAACAGCTACTTCTACTTACAAGTATCAGATGTTATCCATTGTAAGCCAGGGAAACAAACAAACAAAAACAACACCAACAAAAAGGGCAAAAACTCTCACCCTCTTTATTTATGATGGTGGAAAAATGAAGCACTCCAAAACAGACAATTTTAATAGAAGCCAGTATTTGATATAAGAAGTGAACATCAACAAGCTTTCCATCAAATTAATTATCTGAAATTTGGAAATAAATTGCTTGAAATTGTCCAGTTTCTATGCAGATTAGTGATATCACTACTTGCTTTTCATGTTTAGAATTCAGTGCTAATGATTTATTGCCAACATGAATTTGGAAGTTAGTCTATGAAATCAACGCCCTTTTAAATGACTTTTAAAAGACCTTTAAATGAATGCCAAATTAGAGCTAATTACTTTTTCTTTGAAATCCTAGATTATTTTCTTGTATTCTGTTACTTTAAATATAACATTTCTAATCTAACATCTACAGAAAAGTATATTCTAAATGTACTGACTTTTATATTATACACCATTTTAGCATTTTCAGAATTTATTTTCATTTTTTTCTGATGAAGTTCATTAAAGGAAAAGGTAAAAGAGAAAAATCATGAGTGAAATGTAGAGTGAAATGTTGCATATATTGCAAAATCATGGAAGGCTTTGCTGAAGTGAAACAAAAATATAGTGGTGGGCAGAAAAGAGAAAATTACAGATACACATTAAGACTTCACACATAAATATTTTTTTTAAAGTATTTTGGACAGAATTTCAAGGAAGATTTAATTTATTTTTTTTTCCTGTTTTATTTTCCTCAACAAAACAGTAAAAAATAATGAACAAAAAACAATAGAAATACAAAAAATATTCAGTTATTTAGTTTACAATTTGAAATGCTGAGGCTTTCAATGTTTTGTCCTTAAAAATAAGTTTATTTTTAAAGTCTAAGTATATTATCTCTTTTTAAAAAGAAAATGAAAATACTACTTTCACAGTTGCTTTTTACAGATGGATGTTAATATACAATAGAACATAAATATTAACATCTTTTAAAAGCAATGTCAATAAAAACAATAGTGATAAGGGAGGAAGTTAATATTGAAACCAGTACTTGAAAGCTTAGAATGAACGAAAGAAAAACACAATGAAACAATTGTTAACAGACTGGAACTGGCTTACTCTTCTCTGGCCTTGTGCTGTAATCCCACCACACCTGAAAAATGAATCTCATGTCATCCTCTCAAATGTTCATTATGAATGAACATATACATGCAGCTGTTTTAATAGCTGTAAAACCTCTCACACCAGAAACTTCTGTGAAGAACCTAAATAAAAAGAATAGTCATCCCAGTGAAACTAAATGAACAACTGCCATCAGATGTGATAGTTGGTGATATAAATCCTGTCACATATTGAACGACCAGAATTTGTCAGTACCTGGTGCTAACTATGTGCCCTGGATCCCAGTCAAAGTACCTGGTGGACTCAATGCACAATTCTGCAAAACACATTCAGGGCAAAGGATACCAACTGTGTGGAAGCACTTATTAGAAATGCTTTATATAGAATTTAGGAATATGTTGGATTTTTTACTTCTCCATAGGTAGTCACTATGGGTAAATCTCATCACACTTTGGAGCGGTTCAGTCTGGAACAACATTCCTTCTGGCTAACAATTTAAGTTTTTGTTTTGGTATGGTTGGTTGGTTGGTTGTGTTTTTTGGTTTTTTTTTTTTTGTGTGTGTGTGTGTTTTTTTTTTTTCTTTTTTTTTTTTGGGGGGGGTGGGAGAGGGTTATTTATTATTTTTTTTTTTTTTACATCAAGCCTAACTTACTATCAGCCAGGGAAACTATCACGTAGGCCCTGAAGTTTATTCAGAAAACCACACAGTATTCAGACAGCCTGAAGTGTCACTACGTTAAATAATCTCTGCTTTTGCTCTCTAGTTATACTCTCTCATCTTTCGTAGTGGACATAACGTTGATGCAAAAAGAATAACAAATCTCACCCTTTGTATCTGATAAATTGTAAAAAACAAAATAAAACAAAACCAAAAAAAACCCACACACATATTTTCAAGTATTTGATACAAGAAAACACAACCCAGGTTATTCATACAGAGCACAGATATCTCATCATAAAGAAAACATGTTTCTTTTCCTTCCTGTTCTCTCCATCCCAACAAGCATGGGTAATTTATGAAGTTTATTGCTTTAGTAGGATGAGTTGGGTAACAAATTGCCATTGTGTGCCCCCTAGTGCTGTAGAAATGTGTATCTGCTTTCCACATAGAGCTGCTGAGAGCAGGTTGTTTTGTTTAAGTTTGGAATTTATCACCAGCAAGGAGGATCAGGTGAGTATTTCTTGCCACTCTTAAGCTCTGCCTCCTTTAAGGGTGAGCTGGTTATTTCATTTGCAGCTCAAAATCTGTGACTTTCCTACAGAGACAACTGCAATCTCTGAACACCAGAAGATGGAATGAAAGAATGGAGAAGGAATGAAAGTTCTGTCCATAACCCCTATTATTTTTTCCATTTTTAATATAATAATCTTTCTTAATTCTTTTCCTTAAATATGTTTTTAAGTAATGCTTTTCTTTTGTTTTTTATTTCTCAATTTGTGCAGCCTTTCAAAGCTCATCGTTTATGGCAATAACATTTCTCTATTAGCTGGGATCTCTTACTCTACATTCTTTTTATTTATAACAATAATAATGACAAAACAAAAGAAGCAGCTGCTCAACTGCAGTAAATTATCTGGCTTTCCATTCTCTGTTCAGAGTAAAAATAGCTGAAGTTTATTTCGTAAAGTGTATGTTTTCAGGATATAGCCTGCCCAACATGAGTACTGCTGAAAGACAGAATTTAACCTTTGTTCTTTCATGGCTGGTTTGAAGTGCTCAGCTACTTTCCCATAATTTTCTGCAATTTCTGGCCTCTAGTTTCTGTAAGTCTTATATGACCAATTAATTAGAAAACATAGAACCACTTGAAGAAACAAGTAATTTATAATGAAAGGTTCACTTCTGCAATTTGCAATGTTATTGGATGCTGTTAGAGTAGTTAACTCACAAAATACTTACGTCTGTTCCCCTGAGAAGCTGCTTCTTTGAATTTGACCTCTAAGCGTAAAAGAATCCTCACAGAATAAATCAGGGCTAGGCTAATATTAGAGCATCTGTCTGCAGAGAGGTGCAGGTATAGGTTTTTCAGTACAGCCACCTTTAAGCAAGTTACAGTTTTGAAGCTGCCTACTGGAGCTGGGTTTAGACACAGTTAGTATAGTTTCTTATATAAAGGCTTGATTTTGAGCCAGAGCATACTCTACAACTTTTTATGTGCTGCATTAGATATCACCTTCTTGGGCACAGAAGCTCTTATTTTCTACATATGCATTAAAGTAAATAATCTCCAGCTACTGAGTGTGGATCAATATCCACAGGCCAACTGTTTGTTCTTCCACTTAGCTTTACCATGGCTACAATTTTAGTACTTGGAGGTGAAATCAACTCATGAGGCAGATACACATTGCACTTAGAATAGGTTAGATGGATAAAAAATGATGTAAGTTTGAATAGCCTAAAATTCAACTGAATTGATGGGCACTTCTGAGACAGAATAACTAGTTTAGCTGGAACTGTCTTAGAACACACAGATCTTAAGAGTTCTACTACGTTTTAGGAACTGTATCACCTGAAAGCATCAAATTTTAGCTTATCACATACATATCAATAATAAAAATAGAAAGTAAAATAATTATTTCATAAACAGAGAGCAGTAACCTTTTACAGACTGAATACTCCAGGCTGCTGTTGGGTGATGACTGATTAGTTTGGGATTCAAAACTTAACACTCAGAACTATATAGGTGGGCATTCTCTAAGCATGATTTTTCTTATTTCACTAATATCCCCAAATTAATGACAGGTTTTAAGCCAGCAGGTTTCAAAAACTGTGATAAGACCATTGTTAACTTTTATGTTCCCATTATTTACTCTTTTCTCCTCTTGACCTTGAGATAAACCTGTAAGCTACAAACAGGCCTGATTAATTTAACAGTGGGTAATGCATTAATACTCATGTGTGATTCAAGACAAAATTCACTTGGAGATAAAACCAAATATGAAATATTGAAGTTTGCAAGCTTTATATATTTTGAAATGAATCCTTTAGGAAAGAACAAGAATTGTTTTCAGAATTAGTTTATGGAAGGCTGGGGAAAAAAAAAAAAAAAGTAGATGTAGAATAAAGACATTTCATGTGAGAACAGTGTATTTCTAACCAAAGTGCTCAACTGAAAACTGACATAAACTTATTAAAACCTAGAATTAAAAATCCCATCCTGCTGCCACTGAAAAGTTAATCACAGTGTGAAGCTAATCCTGGATATCAGGATTTTCCCACCAGTAAGCTCTGTGGTAGACCTACGGTAGATCTATGCTTTACATGCTAAGACTCGAACCCATATGAACCATCATAATGTTAAAAAAAAAAAAAAAAAAAAAAATTGTTTTTTTTTAAGAAAAAGAAACAGAGCTACAATAATCAGCATTTAAGTTAATATAAGAGCATGAAAGGATATAATCATCTACTTAGTGGAATCTGCTTGCACAGTAATTCTTGGTAAGCATTGGCTCTTCATGTCTCTTGTAGAGCAATAAAATTCACTACTTAAATGTAAAAAAAGGGTTTTTTTTTTCTTTCATTCAGCTGAAAAAAAAAAAAACTTAGATATAGTCATAGTTCATTAGGATTGTTTCAATAATTTTGCAAAATAAGCTCAGTGCATGAGAGCTTTCAAATCTGTAAATAAGCATATGACAGCAATGAAGACATTAGAACTGAATTTCAAAAAAAAAAAAAAAAAAAGTACTTATTGCTTTACTTTGATGCTTTGCAATGAGGTGCAGAAAGCTAATAACCAACTGATAAGGTTCTCAGTAAAGTTTTGATGCTAGTACAGTAATGCAGAACATCAGTATGAAAATGTTGGACAAATATTTTTAGAAGAAAAAAAAATACACATTTTCAGGACAATAATACGAAAGCATTGGACAAATAATTTCAAAGTTATTTTAGTATTGTATCAGTTTATATTAAACTGCTCAGTGTTAAAAAATGAGTGTAGCACTAATGAGCCCACATTTCTCAGATACTTAGAACTTCCATCACAGCGACTGTTTAATACTTTTTACCCCCATCCATTAGTCTAAGCAAAACTGTGTGATACATTACCACTAGTAAATAGTTGAATACTAAAAAAAAAATTAAAAAAAAAAAAAGTCACTATAAATATTTCTACAATTAAAGTATTTTAAGGACTTTTTAAGATGGTTCTGCACAGTGTAAATGATTGGAATGATTGGTTGCCCGTAGCTGACCATCACACTAAAAAGAAAAATACATTCTAAGAAAATCAGTAGCTACCTTTATTTATTTACTTATTTATTTTTGCTTTTAATTATATATATATATATGCATATATATATATATGCATACATATATGCATATATGCATATATATATATAAGTATATATATATAATTTCTACTTGTTTTGCACAGGGCAGGGATAAGTATCCTTTGGGGCTTTAGCATATCTGTTTCAGGTGACAGGACTTTATAACACACGTTGAAAATTGGATAATAAGCTTTATAATGAGGAAACATGGTTAAAAAATAGAATAAAATAAAATAATAATAAAAAAGGCAATTGAGACCAAAAGAAGAAAGGTTTTAGAAACTCTAATGTCAGATTGAGCTGGACCATTGCCTGGAATGTGTCTCTGCTCAAAAATTAGCTCAAAAATTGAAGTGAAGATAGAATTGAAAAAAAAAAAAAAAAGTCATCTGTCAGAGAATGATTATTTTCTACATTTAGACTGTTTCCAAGTATGTACTTTTGAAATCTCAGAGGTTGGGTCAGAGTATAGTATTTTAAGACAATGGCAGAGCAAAGAAATTTGACATTTGTATCTCAGATTCATCTATAAAACTTACCTTTGCCTTTTCAAGATTTGTAAAATATTTTTTGTTTGTTCTTTTTGTTTTCAAACATAGATTATGACTTGATTTCTAACTTCAGTTTTGAGTTTCATGCCTTCTATGTGTTCACTCCCTCTCTTCCCACATTCCTCTCTAACTTACATGTTTTAGGGATTCCAGTTCAACAGCTAATAAGAGCTATTAGTAGTAAGTAAGTAAGAAAGCAGTATAAGTTGTAAGAAAGTAAGAACACAAAAAAAACCCTCCCCCCTTTTTTAAGGTTAATTCACATATGTTTTATTGCTCCTAACTGTGATCAAAGAAAGAAGTAAGCAAGAGTTTCTGTTTTTAGGATGATGGTTTTTATCTGAAAACAAACAAACAAACAAAACAAAACAAACAAACAAACAAAAACAGTTTGTATGTTTTCTCAACCTAAATATACACGTTACAATATTGGCCAAAAAAAAAAAAAAAAATGGCCTCTTGAATCACAAAACATATACAAATTACAATATTGACCAAAAAAAATTTATACCTCTTGAATCACAAAACAAACATACAAAAACAGAAAGCCTATCCTTTGAGCTTACCTGTGTGCTAACAGCTTTCTAGATTAGCAGATGTTATGCTGTTTATTGTGTACCTCTCTCAGCTAGTGTACTTCTCTCCCAGTTAGAATAATTCTGGATGTAACTATTTGGCAAATCTTATCTCTAAAGTTAAATTGGCTAACATGTTGATTTCCCTTCTGAGTTAGCTAAGAAAATGAAGTGACAGTGAATATCATATTAACATATGAAACTCCACACTCAAATAGTTTCTATATCCTTAAATTTATTAGTGTCATTTGGATACCTGTGTTTCTGTGTTTTGTTACTGCTGTTTTATTTAAATCTTCATTCATTCATTTTCTTATTTATATGAATAAGTGAACTTTGTTTGTAGGTGTCTTGCGCTGACAGTCATAAAGTAACAGTTCCTTCCTATTTCAGCATACTGTAGAAGTGAGGTTGTTGGTCAGCCTCTGCATCTAGCTTTGTCAGCTTTGGCATCCTTGCCCCTCAACATACTGAATGATCCTCCCAGTTTGGTATTGTCCACTCTCTGAAGGTGCTTTTCATACCTTTGTCCAAGGCATTGTTGAAGATGATAAGCATTAGCAAACCCTAAGTTACACCAGTAGTCTGGACACTGCTGAAGAATGTGCCACAACCCATAGAGTCCACTGGTCCAGCCAGTTTTTCACCCACAATGTAGTTCACCTGTCCAGTTATACTGATCTTTTCTTCTTGGGATAGTATCTCTCTCCCTAGGCTCTGCCACTAAGTTTTATTTATTAGGAAGACTGATGGTAGATCTTGCCTGTGAAGAAGACTTTGTGCATGTTGGTCTTTTCCATGTCCCTCATCATAGATGTGGCTACTTCATTCTCAGTGAACCCACATTTTCTTTGTGTTTTCCTTTTTTAACTCATTCTTGCGGTTTAACTTGGCCCGCAGCTAAACACCACACAGTAGTTCATTTCCCCCCCCACCACCACACACACGCACAAATCCACCCCAGTGGGATGGAGAAGAGAGTCAGAAAAAAAAAGTAATGCTTGTAAGTTGAAATAAAGACAGTTTAATAAAGACAGTTAATAGGACACAAAATTAAAGGAACAATAATAATTATTATGACAATAAAAGAATATACAAAACAAGTGATGCACAATGCAATTACTCACCACACACTGGTCAATGCCCATCCCATCCCAGAGCAGTAATAGCACACCCCACACTGGCTAATTCCACCCTGATGCCATATGGTATGGAACATCCCTTTGGCCAGCCTGGGTCAGCTGTCCTGGCTGTGACCCCTCAAGCTTCTTGTGCACCCCCAGACTCCTTGATGGCAGGGCAATGTGAGAAGCTGAAGAGTCCTTGACATAGAGCAAATACTGTTCTGCAACATCTAAAATATTGGTGTGTTATCAATAGTATTCTCATCCTAAATTCAAAACATGGCACCATACCAGCTACTAGGAAGAAAATTAACTCTGTTCCAGCTGAAACCAGTGAAGGGACAAGTCCCTCTTGTCTTTCACATACCTCCACAGTTTAAAATCTACTTAATCTTAATTTTCCTAATTATATTCTCATATACCTAAACAGTGTTTTTACATTCGTCCTGTATAGCTTGTTTGTTCTTTCACCTTCTCCAGGCTTCTCTTCTGTATTTAAACAGCCAGGAATTCTTCATTCAGCCAGCATGGCCTTCTGCTATGTCTGCTATGTTTTCTTCACAAATTATGTTTAAAGCATAATTTTCCATATCCATAATGAGGCTGTCCTTGATGATCAGCTAGCTCTTCTGTGCCCATTTCTTCTTCAGAGAAGTATACCATGGTGTAATGCTTACCAGTTCCAAAATAAACTGAGATCAACTCTCCCACAATCTGTGAGCTTAGTTCTGCTACTTGCTTGACTCATTTGCTTCAGAAACTTACGGTCTTCAAATCATGACAGCCAAGTGGCTTTCAGTCAGGTCTCTGAGCAATTCTAGCTTATTCATGAGTACCTGGTCTGGCAAAGCACCTCCTGTAACTGGCCCGTCCAACTTGTACATGAAAGAGCTGGTGCCTGACATGCCAAAAATATGTATTGCTTTTGCACCCTACTGTGCTGCTCTCTGAGCAGATGTTGGGATAGAAGGAGAGTCCACTATGAGAATCAATAGGACTCCTGTCTTTTCTTTTTTTTTTTACTTTTTTTTAATTATTTTTTTTTCTGTGCAAACTGACATATAGGTTTCACTTTTCTTTAAAATATGCTCTTAGAATTAAAAAAAAAAAAAAAAGAAACAAAAAAAACCTTCAGATTTCAACTATAAAATTATTTCAAATTATTAAAATTAAACAATCAACAGGAATATGAGATCTGATCATCTGTAAATTAAAATCCTGGTACTGTCTACCTTAGAAATATCTTTATCATTGTCAGCTCCCTGATAAGGGTGGAAAAATGCTTCACTCCTAAACACACTGTTCTAAGTTTAACTTCTGTATTAAAATATCTATAATATGCCACAGTAAGAGAGCAAGAAAATGTAAAAGATCTCCGTAATAGCAGGAAAATTTGTAGGTGTCTGTGACAGTATTTTGTGGCCTGCAAAGGGGGAATAAAGTTCCAAATTCTTCTTTTGTTAGAAATTAAGTTGTGGAACTCCTGGTAAGATTCATTTCTGATTGTTTTTCAAACTGCATTATACAGTGGCATTTTTACCTGCTTGAACATGCTCGGACCAAAGAGTGAATGCCTTTCAGAATCTTACAGTCTGGTACTTCAACAACATGGAGAAACCTGGAAATCTAAAATTGATCTGCATGGTCTCTGGAGTAAACCTAAAACTGTGAATATCACAAGGCGCTTGAGGAAGAGTTAATTCATGCCCTGAACATGGTGAGGGACAATTAGAAAAATGATACAAACTGTATACACTTCTCAGTGTCCAAAAGTATTATTCCATTCCATTTACCCTGATACTCATGCTATTTGTGCTTCATCCATGAAATCAACATTGCTATAAGCAAGCAAAAATCTGCTTCAATCCCAAAGATGGACATGAGGTTCTAGCTACTACAACAGCTATTGGTATTACTCTCGCAATTATTTGTATTGCAACGTATTCCTGGACAGAAAAAAAAAAAAAAAAAAAAAAAAAAAAAAAAAAAAAAGTAACCCAGAAGAATCTTTTCTGGAGGATTTCTGCTGATACAAAACAAATCACCAATTTATAGCAGAAATATTCACTTTATGGATTTTTTTAATTTTTTTTTTTTGAATATTTGCTCTCTAACCCCTAGGTCCTCACTGACTCTCTTCGATATCAATCTAAGATAAATAACACAAACCAGATGTACTGAGTATTGCAGACTATTAGTGTTTTGTTGTTGTTGTTTGTTTTTTGGTTGTTTGGTTGGCTGATTTTTTAGGTAGGAGTGGGGGAGTGGTTTGGCTGACAATCGTCACTGGAGAATTTTGCAATCATTGAGCTCTCTTTCTTTTATCTAGTATCTTTTTGCTTCTCCAAAATTAACTGTTGAATCTTAGTCATGGACTGCTATTTATGAAGTTTCTGTAAGAAAGAATTCTGTTAGAGACCTCTGTTTGCTAATGCTTTCTATTTCCTTTAAAGCATAACAAGGCATAAGTTATACATAAGGGAGAGGACAAGAGACTTTAGTATGTGCAGGATATGTTACCTTGAATGCTGTGGTGCCCTTTACTTTTTTTTTTTTTTTTTTTTTTTTTTTTTTGACTTTCATGCACTTACATTTACTCTTGGGAAAAAGCATTATAAACCAGAAACTAGCATTTGATCACATGCAAAAAGTTATTCAAAGCGACCAAACTCAGGTGTTCAGAGCATTTATATTTTTAATTGCTTTATTATACAGATATATCAAGAAAGCACAAGTAGAGTTGAAAATAAAATAAATAAAAATAATAATAATAATTAAAAAAAAAAAAACACATAAAAACAACACAAAAACAAACAAAAAAGCAAAAAACCAACAACATGTAGTCCAGCGAGCTGGGCAGTGGACTAAATATTTCAGGATTTACGTGTTGTTTCCAGCTCAGGAGCTGACCTGTTACATGAATCATTTGACCTGGTTTTGCCTTGAGCTCATGCCTTTTGCAAAATAGTTACCTTCACAAATAGCAGACTTCGAAACTTTTAGCTGTTAGTAGGATACTATGAAACAATACCAATCATTCAAGATTAACAGGCACTATTTTCAAAGGAAAATGTTTTTGAGGTTGTTAAAAATAATCCCATAAGGGAAAGCAAGAAGGCAAAGCAGAGTCCTTATATCCCCATAAGGCTGGGGAAAGCAGATGAAGTTTTGGGGTGATTCATAATGGGTTAGAGTTGTCAGTGACATGATGGAGATGTGTTTGCAAGAGTTCTTCAGTGTGGAAAGGCTGCTGTGTGTAAGCTGTTCCCATAAGGAGGGATTCCATGTTCATTTTGCAGTACTGGAGAGTGTCCAGACTACCCCGAATTTCTGAGACATTGGAGGGAGTGGCATGCTGGACTCACAGCAAAAGGGGAACATGGGATGGGAAGGAAGAGATTCATCTTAACTTGAATCATCTAAAGTTTAGGCTTTGACTATAACTAACCTGCTAGACTTCTGCTATAGTAAACATAATGAGACTAGCACTTCCAGACAGAGACTTTGAGCATTCTTTTTTGGGTAATTGAATAACTTACACTAATTTTGATACGGTGAAAGTTGGGTGAGATGAACTACAGTGGGTGTAAACATTTTTATAGGCTAACTAGAGTGGTTTTATGTTCAGTCATGGTGGCAATGGGGTAAGACTTCTGTGAGGATAAGCTTTTTTGACAAGAACTTCAATGAAGTATTACTAAAGTTGCTGTAATGCTTAATGATTCAAATAAAATATTTCTCAAGTCATTGTAATGATATTTTGAATTCATAAGTAATGCAAATAAACTGGCATTTATAACAAATGAAATTAGGTTCACCATATGCAAAAAGTGTATATTGAATTACACTATAAATAGAAAATTTTAAGGATAACATCTTCTATCTCCTCTTTTACATCTGTTGGTCACCTCATTTATTTTGCCAGAGTTTGCAAGTATAAAAAAATTAAATAAATCATCCTATGAAAATGCTTTAACAAGTAATATTAGAATTGCCTTTGAGTTAGTGTTTAAGTGAACATGTGATGTTAGTGTGATTGGTCAGTCTGACAAGAAAAAATGAACTGCCAAGTAATTAAGCTTTTAGGTAATCAATCTCAATCTAATTTCATGGTCAACACTTTCTTTTGCCTGTTTTATTATTTTTTACAGCTTTGGTTCACATATGATTTTCTGGGTTGCATCTTGTTGGCAGTTCATAGTAAATTTAGGAGCCTGTCTTAATTACCCTAATGGGTAAATGACCAATATAATTGCAGATTTTTTTAAGAATTATTTCTAGACTGGATGATGTTGTATTTTGTGTCATTTCATTTTATACATTTTGTATTCTGTAGTCTTC
This sequence comes from Aythya marila, assembly GCF_965140915.1. NCBI lineage: Eukaryota > Metazoa > Chordata > Aves > Anseriformes > Anatidae > Aythya > Aythya marila. The sequence continues at coordinate 100,331,021 of NC_139043.1, read as the reverse complement.
AAGGCTAGTCTCTAGTGTCCTCAGTATTAATAATGGAGGATATTTTTTGACTTTTATAAGGTCAACATACAGAATCAGCATACAAAAAATTATTGTTCCGGCTCATAACTTACTGAAACAGTTGTTCAAGATGTCATTTGTGAAGTCATTTTTTTTCTGTGGAATTTGTAGTGACACAGATGAATTTACTCAAACAGTGTCAGAAGAGATCCATCATATGTTGAGATTCAACAAGGCTAATTGCTGGCTCCTGCACTTGGGGCATAACGCCCCCATGCAATGTTACAGGCTGGGGGAAGAGTGCCTGGAAAGCTGCCTGGCAGAAAGGGACTGGGAGTATTGGTTTGATAGCCAGCTGAATACGAGCCAGGAGTGTGCTCAGGTGGCCAAGAAGGCCAACAGCCTCCTGGCTTGTATCAGAAATGGTGTGGCCAGGACTAGGGAAGTGATTGTCCATCTGTACTTGGCTCCAGTGAGGCTGCACCTGAGTACTGTGTTCAGATTTGGGCCCCTCACTACAAGAAGGACATCGAGGTGCTAGAGCATGTACAAAAAATGGACAATGAAGCTGGCAAAGGGTCTGGAGCACAAGTCTTATGAGGAGTAGCTGAGAAAGCTTGGGTTGTTTAGCTTGAAGAAGGCTTGGGAGAGACTTTACTGTACTTTACAATTACCTTAAAGGGGACTATAGTGAGGTGGGGTTCGGTTTCTTCTCCTAAGCACCAAGTAATAAGACAAGATGAAAAGGCCAGGGGATGTTTAAGTTGGATACTAGGAAAAATGTCCTAACACTGGAAGGGTTGTGAGGCACCGGAACAGGCTGCTCAGGGAAGAGGTTAAGTCACCATTCATAGAGGTCTTCAAAAAACATGTAGTAAGTCAAACAATAGGTTTGACTTAGAATAGCAAGCCCAGTGGCCCAGTAACAGCTAAGAATGGCTTCTTACTTTGGAGCAAAAAAAATGGTTTTATGCCTTTTTGACTAAAGATCATGTAGTAGCCATTGCAGACCACTGCTTTCTTTCACTTAGAAGTCACTTGATATGAGAGTAGTATGCATTGGTTACAAAAATTAGTTATCATTAAAGTTCATTATAGTAAACGGAGAAAACTGTAATGTCAGAGAAAACATGGCTAGATATTTCCCCATCTAAACAGACAAATATCTGGATTGGGAAAGGATGGGATATTTTCATCCTATTTGTACTAAATACAGTCTGAAATTATGAGGAATTCTATTAAAGACACCGAGACCATCTGTGGAATAAGGATTTATCTAGTGTAAAAACTGCATAAATATATAAATTTATTACTAAAACTGTACTTCTCATCTTCTCCAAAAAATAAAGGCACATATAGTTGCACTCTGTCTATTCCTTGCCATGGACGAAATTATAAATGTATACAATATTATCTCAAAACGAATTATTTTATTACATTTGCTTAAGAGCCACTGAACAACAACAACAACAACAACAAAAAAGAGTCATTTTTTTAACCATGTCAATGGTCAATGTTTTAATTATTCACTGTTTAAAGGTGTTTTGTACTCACTCGGTCATACTCAAGGCCTTGCATGAGACTGGAGAGAGCCAATTTTTCCTTATGATGCCGTTTCATCTTCACCTAGTTGGATGACCCCCCCCTTCCCCCCATGTTTTACAGCAATTAATATCATGAATAATGTTTCTGCCCTTACTGGACCTCACATTGGAAATCTCTCCTGATTTTCAGACTCCTCCATGTGTTTTATTTTTAGCTGACATTTGAACTCAGCACTGGCGTTTTTCCACTTAGCCTATATGCCTTCCTTTTTGTTGGTTAACAGCAATTGTAGCTAGCATTGCAGCACATATTACATGTTACAAGCCTTTTTTTTTTTTCTTTTTCTTTCCACAAGCTTTGTCTGTCTGGCTCTTTGTAATTCAGTAATTCATACCTAATAGTTTTTATGTATTTATTTATTAAAAAAATGAAAAGAAGGAAAATATCACATAATTTTCTTTATCCAGATGACAGCTTTTAGTTGTGGAAATGTTGTTTTACTTAATTACAAGATGCGATCTCTGTAGTATAAGCAGCAGATGATTTTGATGATTTTAATGACTCTCAGATCTAAAATTGCTGCTGGGTAGCTGCATATATATGAGTAAAAAATATTCTAAGACACCTTTATATTCATTATAAACTACTTTTAAAAGATACAATGGGAAATTAATCTTGAAATCTGATTCAAGTTTAACAGAATGATAAAGGATCATTTTCAGAAGTGGATTAACATTAAAGCATTTTACTATCTTATCATCTAATGTTATACATAAAGTTTTATAACCATCAGTTTAGCAATTTAAAGATCCTTAATACAGTTATAATAAAATTGACTACTGCAGATAATTTTATGTTCCATTATTAAAAAAAAAAAAAAACAACAAAAAAAAAAACACACACACACAAAAAAACACCCCTTTAACTGGTCCCTCCCTCCCTCCCTCCCTTCCTTCCTTCCTTCCTTCCTTCCTTCCTTCCTTCCTTCCTTCCATCTTATTTGCTAAATTAATTATTGTGTTTATGCATTTCCCAATAATACCATTAAAGAAATTAGTATCAAATACTTGCTGTTGTTGCAATATATCATTGTTTTATTGCAATACATCATTATTTTTTTTACGCTTATATGAAAAGAGACTTGCTTTATTTATCATCCTTTGAACAATAAATAGATGATTCATTTAAATGCTTCTGACAATTGTATTAGAATATCTAGGGTTTACTTTTTTCACATAAGTCTATTTATATTATGAAGCATTATACAAATATGTAGGTTTAACTTTGGTTAAAGAATATATTCAACTGCCACAGCGGAAGTCTGTCTTAACTTTGGAAACTGTATAAAGCTTATGAATGGCAGATTATTTGCAATTCTATTTATCATTTCTATTTGGCTTCTGTGACCTTCTGCACCTGCAGGACCCAGGTGTTATGTACCCAGAATGGGACTTTGATATCCAAAGCAGCACAATTTGCATTCAAAAAAATTCAAATAGACACTAGATTTTCAAATGGAGAGGTCCTGTTCCCTCAAATCATGAGATTATTTGTATGATTTTTCACAAGATCTTCACATCCAAGACTTTGGACTTTATTTTTGTGCATAAATGTGGGATGATCTTTTTTTTTTTTTAAAAAAAAAAAAAGAGTTGGTTTTGGTTGCTGAGCATTTAGGAAAGAACAAAACCAAAAACAAACAAACAAACAAACAAGCAAACAGTAACTAATCCCTTACACTCATATGAGAAGCATACATTCCTGCAAGCTGTTTGAAGTGAGGTCCCCAATCTGAAAGGTAGTCATAATTCTGATCCACATCTGACATGTCTAAGCCTAAGGAGCTGAGAGATCCTGCCAAAGAGCCAGTCCCCTCAAACGCATATCTCTGAAGTGAGTCATATGGAGGAGCACTAGGATCTGTATTGGCTTCTTCAAGCTTTTCTGAAATAAATTGCCTGAAGATGGCACTGTCAGGGCCAACCTGCAGAGACTGTCTGTAGAGGCTGTGGATTTCTGTGGTGATGTTCTTTCGAGGTTTGCATGTTCTCATGACTGTGCGGGTCCTCAGTGCTGAAATATCAAAAGCTTCTGTGTCCTCCTCACCACCTCCTTCATCATCATACCTGACAATGTTCTCTCTAAATTCTTCCACTTTCTCTGAGAAGAGGGACTTCTTCCTCTGCTGTCTTATGGCTACAATTGCCAAAAAAAACACTGACAAATAGAAACAAAATAACAAATTTTGAATGTGCTTGGAAATACTTAAAAAATAGTAATGTTTCTTAACATTGCTACAATTACAAAGTGAGGCTATCTTAACAAATTTATAGAGCTGTGATTTTTATAGTTTTTATGGTTTTGAGATTATCACAGAAGGTGGTAGAAAAATGGCTACAGAGGGACTTATAAAATGGGTGAATGAAATGGAGCAATTCTTTGGGTAGATGAGGGTTTGAAGCAGTGATGGAAACAGATAATTATTTTTTTTGAAACTGCTTTGTTTTATCACATAATATATTAATTCAACATTCAAAATTTATTTATTTATTTATTTTTAATCTCTCCCTCTCTTACATTAAAGCCCTAGGAAAAGCAGATGAAAAATGAGACAATGTGTGAGCTATCCTACTCCATGGATTGAAAATAATTCAGGTCCATAGACCATGCAGGGTGTGGTTCACTTGTTTATACTACATTGATTTGGAGATTTGAAGAATCTGAAGAATTTTTTTGTGATGTTGTAGCAGTAATTACTGTTGGGGTTTTTGAATGAGAACAGCTTGTTTTTTTTTTTTTTTTTTTAACATACATTAAAGCTTTTTTTTTTTTTTTTTTTTTAAATAAATAAATATTTTAAATCATTCTTTTCAAATCCTGTATCGTTTCATTTTTAGCTGAATGATCCATTTTAAATATTCTATGACTTTCACAGAGATTAATGATTTCATTTTCTTCATCTAAATCTTACTGCAGTTTTATTCAACTATTCAGTAAGTAAGTAGTTTGTGAACTGTAATTTTTTACTCGGGACATAATATGACACAACTACTAACCATGACAGGATTTTACCTCAGTTAGGGATATGACACACCTGAAGTAGTTCTTTATTTCCCTATATACTCTTTCCTATCATTGTGAAATAGTAACATAAAACCTGAAAGCCCTGGAAATAATAATTTCTACAATATTATCATACATTTACAAAACCCAAATAGTTTCAAGCTATTTCAAGCTATTGCATGGTGAAGTAACTCATTATATTTTAATGATAAATACAAGGATAAAGTTCCAAATAATAATAATAATAATAATGTTCAGATTATGTATAGGAATTTGTATATCCCATTTTGAATATTCATAAAAATGCATTAGAGGATTTAATGCATTTAAAATATGTGTATCTGTAAAGAGTATGGAAGATTAGTTTCTGTCCCTTTTAAATTTATTTTTGTGTCTATATTCTTGCTTTGACATTTATGATGTACATAACCCCAGACAGTGAGTATTTATTCCACCTGAAGAGAGTACCTCTCCACAAGCAGCCTAGAATATTTAATAAATAATGTAATTGATGGCCTGGATAATGCAGTGTCAAAGTTTGCCTGATACTTGACCCTGTAAGTGCATAACACTAAGTGACCAGGTTCAAATATCCTGCAACAAGCAAAGAAGCTTTTAAATGCATTCATGCCTGCCAGTAAGCTTGCACTGACAAAAAGGTCTTCAGGGGCTTCAGTCAAGGGAGTTGCTTTTCAGTGCCACTACTGAAAGTAAGGTGACTCTGGAAGTACAGTAAAGTCTAGAAACCACAAATCCCAATCATATATTCCTGATTTCTTTGTTGGAAACAGGGAGATGGAAGTGGGGGAATTAGTTTATTCCTGGACTTTGTTATGAAGTCAAAAATGGCTAGTGTCTGGCCAAGAGCACACCCATCTAGATACAACAATTATGAAGTACACTTTCATTGTTTCAATCCTCATTCTATCTACTCAAATTGTTCTAAGGAATAAATAGAATTGGATTTATTTTTTCGGAGGCCATTGTTTTGCTTCAGTTTCCTGCATGTCACATAATCCTGAGACCCCAAAGCCAAATAAAGTTGCTGATTCATAATTCATAAACATTTTGCTTCTGCAAAACTCATATAACTGTGGGACTACATTATGGGGTACATTTTAGGAAGATTCAATAACTCATTTCAATGAATTATCACCCAGAGATTCAGTTGGACAATCAAAGGTAAAACAATGGGAAATAATTAGATCCAGATTCCTAATGCTGAGAAAAATCAACCCATAAATTTGTAGGCAGAATGCAGAGTAAGGGTGATTTTTGACTTATTCAATATCTTTTTTTTCCCTGGTGTAAAGTCCAATAATTCCATTAGCTTTATTGGACTTCTCTTTCTTTTCTTGTGTTGCTACTACAGCAGATCAAAATACAAAATCAGTATAGAGCTACCAGCCACCATTTTCAAGCCTTAGTTTTCCTGTGGTTACCAATGATATACTTTATGTGATGTTATGCATAGATTAGATGAGATCATACTGTGTAATGAAGGTAGATAAAAGAATGTTCTTCACCTAGATATGTTTGGAAAATAAATAAATAAATAGGGGTTATTTAAGATTGTTTTTTATTTTTTTTTCACTGATATAGAAGTTTAAAAATGTTAGTATTGTATTTTTTCTCATTAATAAATACATTGAGAGAATCATTATCCTTGAAAGATGTAGTTTTAAAAATAATGTGATTTCTGCTATTATTGTTTCTTTCTCTCCTGACATTACATTCGTGTTGTGACACTGTTTGTTAAAGTTTACCTGTTCATTTTGGATAATATTTTTTCACATTTTTTAATAATTTTGTTGAAAAACAGGTTGTACTAGGTTTTCACAATTTAAAATGATTTGATATCACATTACTCAGTAAAACCTTATTTTACCTTCATTTTTTCTGACTTTGAATTTATTTTTTTTTGTTTGTAGAGTTTCACTCTTGGTTGAAAAACTGTTTCCCTAACATGATCAGTCAATTGTTTTGTGATATTTCTGGATATGATATTTTATGCGCTATGTAATTACAAGGCATAATATATATATATATCATATTCTTACATAGGTAACAGTCAGAGATGGAGTTGGAAGTCTTTCCATGTTGCTTTGTTCTCATCAGCTTGAATGAGGTCTTCAGGTCCACGACCACCATCAACAACCAAGCTTTAAGATCAGTCGTTTTGTCTTGTAAAACAAACCTACCCATCTTTATCACTTCTCTTTCTTTCTAAGCTACCATACCTTAACCTTTAGTCTGTCACAGACTTACAGGATGGATGAATCACTGGAACATATTGCCCAGAGAAACTGTGGATTCCCCATCCCTGGAAGTGTTTAAATCTAGGTTGGATGGGGCCCTGGGCAAGCTAGTCTAGTGGATGGTGTCCCTGCCCATGACAGGGATATTAGAATTAGATGATCTTTAAGGTCCATTTCAACCCAAACCATTCTGTGATTCTATGAGTGGTTGCTACTGTACACCTGCTGTTATGGTATGTCAGTGTCATCAAATCACTCATCAAACACTACACTAATAATGTGTAGCCCACTAATAATGGGGTCTATTTCCTTTTTCTGAAAAAGATCAAATGCATTGTAGCAGTGATTGCTGCCAGGTATAGTTTGCAACAGCCGTAGCCCTGAGCAGGGCAGGAACAGACAGCCTTGGCTGGGTAGGTCTGGATTTGTAAGTGCCATTCACCAGCTATGCATGACTAGGGCTTTACATTGCAGAGGTACAAAGATATCTCCTATGCATTTACAGTGTTCACTTTTCACATCCATAAAATACTTTGTAATGGAAATAAACTTGGTGTCTCCTGACAGGGAAAAATGCCCAACATTGGAGAAATGTCTTTCTGGAGATTTTACATAGAGAATAACAGAGGTCACCTGGTCCAAACCCCTGCTCAAGCATGACCATCATAAGCAGGTTGCCCAGTACGATGTCCAGGCAGCTTTAGAAGATCTCCAATGAAGAAGACTCCACAACCTCTCTGAACAGTCTGTGCCACTGCTTATTCAACCACATAGCAAAGAACTGCTTTCTGCTGTTCAGATGGAACCTCTTATGCTTCATATTTTGCCTGCTTATTCTTGTTCTGTCACTGGACACCACTGAAAATCACAGAACCACAGAATTGTCTAGGTTGGAAGAGACCTTAAGATCATCGAGTCCAACCTCTGACCTAACACTAACAAGTCCTCCACTAAGCCAGATCACTAAGTTCAACATCTAAACATCTTTTAAAGACCTCCAGGGATGGTGACTCCACCACTTCCCTGGCCACCCATTCCAATGCCTAACAACTCTCTCGGTAAAGAAGTTCTTCCTAACGTCCAACCTAAAACACCCCTGGCACAACTTTAGCCCTTTCCCTTGTTCTCCAGACCCCTCACCAGCTTCATCACCCTTCTCTGGACTCACTCGAGCACCTCGATGTCCTTCTGGTAGCGAGGAGCCCAAAACTGCACACAGTGCTCAAGGTGCGGCCTCACCAGAGCTGAGTACAGGGGTACAATCACTTCCCTAGACCTGCTGGCCACACTGCTTCTGATACAAGCCAGGAGGCTGTTGGCCTTCTTGGCCACCCAAGCACACTGCTGGCTCATATTCAGCTGGCTATCGAACCAATATTCCCAGGTCCTTCTCTGCCATGCAGCTTTCCAACCACTCATCTCCCAGCCTGTAGCTCTGCTTGGGGTTGTTGTGCCCCAGGTGCAGGACCCGGCACTTGTCCTTGTTGAACTTCATACAGTTGGCCTCAGCCCATTGGTCCAGCCTATCCCTATCCTCCTGCAGAGCCTTCCTACCCTCAAGCAAATCAACACACACACCTAACTTGGTGCCATCTGCGATTGAAATAAAAAAAAAAAAAAAAAAAAGGGCCTGGCTCCATCTTCTTTGTACCTTTCGTTCAGGGATTTATACATATTGATGAAATCCTGCTAAACCTCCTCTGCTTCAGGTTGATCAGCCTGGACAGATACAGTTGCACAGTTTCTGAGTGTATCAGATTCTCTTTATCTTTTATTATTTTGTGTTGATCTTAGCTGTACATACCTAAGGCAGAACGTATTATTATGTATCTAATTTATTCTTATACTAACCAATTTCCTTTACTAATGCTGTCTTCAGCTTTACCTAGGCTCAATATTGACTTTGAATTCTCAGATTTTTATTATAATTAATGCTAAATAATTAAAGCAAACTTTTAAGGCATGGTGTTAGGATTCAAATTTTACTGAAAACTTGAAAAAAATATTTAGATTTAAGAAAACAGAAAAGAAATTAAAGATTTGACTTATTGATTTTTTTTTTTTTTCTCAATAAAACTGCACTTCCATATTTCCTGTCTGGGATTATCTTTATTTATTTATTTATTTATTTTACATAGTCATGATTACTGTAAAAAAAAAAAAAAAAAAAAAAAAAAAGTCATTTATCTTACTTCTACTTACCCAGGAGTATTAGTATGCAAGCCAAAACAGCAACTAAAGCTTCTGTACTGAGACCCATGGAATACATGAAAGCTCCATATCGACAGTAGAAGGTGTTCACTTTAGTGTCACAGTCACAGACAGTGACAGTGAGAGTATTTGTGCTTGTAAGTGGTGGGGATCCATTATCCAGAATTAATATTGGCAAATAGAAATAAAACTGTTCTTGTCTATTGAAACCACTTTTTGCTGTGAAAATCCCAGCTGTGTTATCTAGAAGATAATTTTTGTACATAATAGGCATTTATCACAATAAACAATAACAATAAACAATAAAAACAATAACAATAAAAATCCAGTGGAATATGACCTATTTAAAAACAATGCTACTGTTCAACATTAGCAACGTTAAGAAAGTAAAGCCAGCCATGGATATATGAACTGTCCTTGGGTCAACTGTGAATAATTACATTTGTTTTGTCATATGTGTTCCAGGTTCAATAATAAAAATTGACCTTAAAGCTGTTTTAATGTTTGAAGCTAAAAAATTCCAGTTTATAGTATCTGATACCTGCTCAGGCCAATAAATTGGTTCTTTTAATGGTTCCTGCAACCAGCTGTTAACAATCCAGCAGCTCACAGATGAAATATAGACAGTTTACCAATCCAAAAGGTCCAAAAATGTGCCTGACAGCACACAGAGAAAGCAGGTAAAAAGTGAAAGAAGACAAAGAAAGAAATAAAATAAAAAAAAAAAAAAAAGACTGAAATAGTCTTTTATTTCTTTCCCTGAGAGAAAACTGGAGCTAGCTTAGCACCTATTATCTAAAGGAAGGAAAAGTTGTTAGTCTCTCACCTTGCTTTAACTACTAGTGTTTAATAAGTACTGTATAAAACCCAATAAACAGTTTAAGTACAGCCCCTTCTGAACTGAACTCCTTATGAACTAATTCTAATCTGAAATTTAGCTCACTGGAAAACAAATTAAGACTATTGAAATCTGCGCACAAAGAAAAAAAAATATTTATACATGTATGTCAGGTTTTTGATCATGGCAGGATGAATAACCACATGAGTTCATACATTTTTATGAACATACATCCATTGCATTTATAGCATATTTATCCAAAGTCTACTGAAGTTAACTCCCCATATTTAAGACTTTCCATGTTTCTTAGTCATAGTTCAGAGGACAACTGTGAGATAAAAGACTCCAAATCTTTAGACTCACTTTTCCTCTTGCCTACTACTATCCCAAATCACCCAGCCATTTGTGTGAAATGCAGCAGAAGGGTAGAGACTGAAGGCTGAGCATACGATGCTGGAAAAGATTTTTCTTTTTTTCTTATCAATAGCCTCCAAAAGGAACTGAATATACTGCATATCTTTGCTTGGACTTTGTGCTGAATGAGCAAATGTGGGAAAGGCTCCTTGTACACAATTTGATCTTAATGTAACAAGTTATCTCTTCTTGGCACTGAGTGAGAGGTTAATGAAGCTGGGAACTGAAACATATTAAAACATTGACTTTAACTTTGAAGATATTAAGAAAAGTTGTTTGCCATTTAATATAGTCTGAACTTTCCAAAACTTACTTCCATTGATTTATTCACCTAGCCAGAAAATTCAAATAATTAGCAACGTCAATAAGAGCAATGTGTATTTTAGCTGAGTCTGAAGAAGCTCTTCATACTCTCAGAAGGCTGACTCTAAGTGGTTGCATTTCCTGCGGTTACTGTATTTACATTTTTTGCCTTGGACTGGTTTTGCTTGATATCTATGTTACTCTTTTTAAGAGTTTCAATCAATTGCAGTTCTGAATAACATTAAAATTCATATAGGAGACATTTATATGGTGTCATCAGTAACCAATTAATGTAGTTTAAATTGTTTTAGGAAATAAGATTACTTTCCTATTAATTTGTGTTTATAATTTTGGTCTTACTGAAGTGATGAAGTAACAGACTTGTACTAACAACAATCTTCTCTTTCTGGAAATCTTATTTCTTAAATAAATGCATAGCTTTAACAATAAAGTTGGTACTTTCCACTACATCCTATATTAAGAAGATAAATTATAAGGTATAGCAGTGTGTTTTTTTTTTTTTAATCTCAGATTTATTTATTTTTTTCTTTTCATTGATATAAAATCATCTTTTGCCATTTAGTTTACTTGACTGAAAAAGGAAAATAAACTGATATTATCAAATTATTGTTTTGAAATATGCTTCATGTTGTGTTCTTATAACAACATTCTCTATATAAGTGGAAATTTTTATAAAATTGGTGATGTGAAGACCATTCGAAACATCCATCTTTCATTAGAAAAGCCTTAAAGAGCCACATGAATGACAGTACCTTGATTATCTTTGACAGTAAAACGTGAGTTGTTTGTACTTTCCTGAGCCAATGAGAAGTAAAAATGATGACTTTCTTCTGAATCATCTTTATCCACTGCACTGATGCTCTGAATTAGCTGGAAACACATATAAGTACAATTGTTAAACTACAAAAGCATTCAAAGTTCCTTTAAAATGATAAAAGGACATATCATGTTAAGCCACTGATGCTAGAAATGAAGTTTGTAAATACATATTGAGTGTATGTTATATACTCACAAAGATACAGCTCCTATATCTAAACAGTCTCATTGAGACTGGTAATCTGAAAATATTCTGCTTTTATTTTTCATCTGTTTGAGAGCTAGGCATTAAAATCTTGAGAAAATATATGATTTCCTGGATCAAAAGACAAGGTGCAAGTTTTATAAAGTTTTCATAAAAGAAAAAAACAATCATATATATAGTATTTAGTCCTTTTTTCTTCTTTTTCTCTCTTTCTCCTACCCTACCTCCAAGGTGCCAAGGTGAAAGGTGATTCTACATTTAAACAAATTATTCTATACAAAATACTTTTCCTTCCAGCCCACACACATATTGATATCATTCAACTGATATTTTGTAGCTGCAGTAAGAGAGATATGCTGACAAGTTCCTGTGCTGAAGTATTGATTTTGAATATTATAATAGACAGATTATGGAATTTCTTGGGCATTTTTTCTCAAGAAAATAAAATATCGTTCATTTAAAAATATGTCAAAACAGATTGTCATTTGTAATATAACATCAAAAGTAACATTTAACATTTGAAAGATTCTATTTTATGTCTGTAAAGAAACAACTAAATAAATACTTAATAAATTAGATATGTTTCTGCTAACAAAGTGCTTAAATTTTTTACTTTTACCAGAAAACATTTAGTGACCTGGCCATCAGGATATAATAGTAAGTGAGGATCATTGATCATGCTGCTTCAAGTCTACCAACTTTAAGAAAAGATAGTGTCCAATTTTAACTTGGGTTCTATTTTATCAGTCACCTCATGCCTTATTTGTACCCAAGAGACCTACATACTCAACTTACCCCAAAAGAGAAAGCACATATATGCTACAAGAAGTACTTTAAAAGCAAAACCAGCAGTAAGTCAATACAAGTGACTACAGCCTTCCATCTGTGCTTTTGAAAACTCTTTCCTGATTAAACATTTTTTTTTTTTTTTTCAGTGAAAGATCTAAAAATTCAACATTTTTTTTTCAAAAAAGCTAAGTTTGATGAAATCAACACAGCAGTGTGCAAATTGTGGCTTCTACCCTAGAAGCTTTTTATTCCTATTACTCTGTCTTTTTTATACATTATATATATATATATTTCAAATCTATATTTTCACTCCATATGAGGAACCTCAATAGGAACCTTTACGCCTCAAATGAGGGCGTAAAGGCCTTACAGAGGGATCTGGACAGGTTGGAGAGCTGGGCGATCACCAACCGCATGAAGTTCAATAAGAGCAAGTGCCGGGTCCTGCACCTGGGACGGGGAAACCCTGGCTGCATGTACAGACTGGGCGATGAGATGCTGGAGAGCAGCCTAGAAGAGAGGGATCTGGGGGTCGTGGTAGACAGCAAGTTGAATATGAGCCAGCAGTGTGCCCTGGCAGCCAGGAGGGCCAATCGTGTCCTGGGGTGCATCAAGCACGGCATCACTAGTAGGTCAAGGGAGGTGATTGTCCCGCTCTACTCTGCGCTGGTGCGGCCTCACCTCGAGTACTGTGTGCAGTTCTGGGCACCACAGTATAAAAAGGACATGAAACTGTTGGAAAGTGTCCAGAGGAGGGCTACGAAGATGGTGAAAGGCCTTGAGGGGAAGACGTACGAAGAACAGCTGAGGTCACTGGGCCTGTTCAGCCTGGAGAAGAGGAGGCTGAGGGGAGACCTCATCACAATCTACAACTTCCTCGTAAGGGGGTGTCGAGAGGCAGGAGACCTTTTCTCCATTAACACTAGTGACAGGACCCGCGGGAACAGGGTTAAGCTGAGGCAGGGGAAATTTAGGCTGGACGTCAGGAGGGGGTTCTTCACAGAGAGGGTGGTTGCACACTGGAACAGGCTCCCCAGGGAAGTGGTCACTGCACCAAGCCTGTCTGAATTTAAGAAGAGATTGGACTGTGCACTTAGGCACATGGTCTGAACTTTTGGGTAGACCTGTGCGGTGTCAAGAGTTGGACTTGATGATCCTTAAGGGTCTCTTCCAACTCAGGATATTCTATGATTCTATGATTCTATAACCTTGATAAATTTTTATTATTACTATTGAGAAGAGATTGTTGAGTGATATACTTAGTGACAGTGTACAAAGGATGGAAATTCCTTAGGAACAGGTTTTTCTTTTCTCAGAGCAAACAAAATATCTAAGGTGATACAAATTTGGGTATTGGCAGGAAGTTCAAGATATCAGTGAAGAACAATAGCTGATCCCTAGTGTTACACTGGGAATAAATAATAGTCTTTATTTTGGTAAGGGGATAATATTCCCAGAATATTCCTAATATGAACAAGAACAGAGAGCAAAACTATACATATGGTCTAAAACATAAATGAGTAACATATTTTTATGATATTGTTCTGCCATATGCTACAAAAAAAAAAAAAAACAAACACCACCACCACCACCACCAACAACAACAACAAAACTCTGTTGGTATTTGATGAGGTTTTGCTGGTACTATTTCCATGTCCAGAGGTAAGAAAAAGCTTTTAAAGGTTGTATATTTGACCATAATATTCAAGGTCTATCAAGTTACACTGAATATGCAGATTCAGCTTGCATATAGCAGTAAGACATAAAGACAGCTTCTACTACACTTGATTTCTAATTTGGCTACTAAAATATAGAACTACCTACCATTGGCAATCTATTAAAAAAAAAAAAAAAAAAAAAAGTCCAAGAATAGATGATTTGCTTTTTACACATCCAGTTTTTGTTCTGACTAATAATTATTTAACCACATATTAAAAATATCTTTGAAATGTATATTTTTATAAATGTATAATTTGAAAAATCACAAAATTACTGCAGCTTTAAGTACTGCTTTGCTGTTTCATTATTAAGTTCTGTAATTTTATATACAGAATGCATTAATTCCCATAAATTTCATCTGTATCTGTTCCAATAAATACAATACTGAGGAGTACATGTCTATCTGAAAAAAAAAAAAAAAAAATCCCTTGTTTTGGTTTGCACTGTGCTGTTCTTACACAAAGCTAAGATTTCTATGGTTATGTTCAGCATATTCACATGTTTTTAAGGATTCACCCTAGAATTGGAGGACAGTGCAAACCCTTAATGTTTATTTCTTACTATACCACTTCCATTAAGACTCAGCAAAACTGAGATGAGTCTATAAAATATTCAGAAACCAATAGGCGGCTCTGATTTTGCTGAGCATACAATAAAATTCACCAGGAGAAAAGCTGTATATCTATATCTATATAAATAGATATAGATATAAAACACATTTCTTAGACTTCTGTACATCTAACCTCAGAGATTCTAGCCTTTTACTGGGGACATCATCACCACAGACAGAAACACTGCACTTTTTACTTGTGAGTCAAAATTTAGGAAAAGCTTGATATTTTTGTGTGTGTACAAACAAATAAACAAACAAACAAACAAAAAGTGAATATTTTGCTTCTGATTGTTGTATTGACTCGAATTGCTGAAAAATTTCTTACTTCAGGTCTTATTTTAGTATAGAACCTTTTATAATCCAGCAGCCCACCTGAAAATGTTTGTTGGAGAGGAGAGGAGAGGAGAGGAGAGGAGAGGAGAGGAGAGGAGAGGAGAGGAGAGGAGAGGAGAGGAGAGGAGAGGAGAGGAGAGGAGAGGAGAGGAGAGGAGAGGAGAGGAGAGGAGAGGAGAGGAGAGGAGAGGAGAGGAGAGGAGAGGAGAGGAGAGGAGAGGAGAGGAGAGGAGAGGAAGACATTTACTTTAATGCTTGCCATTTGACCCGACAATATATTAGCTGAAGACCAAGGGATATGCCTTTCTCCAGCTACTTATGAAGCACAGGTAGCCTTTGCAGATGGAAAACTACCACGTGCATAACAAACAAACCAATTGCTGATGTAGAAACATATAAATGGATGCAAAGAGCTCTATAAAATTCCTTTTTTCAAGAGGAAATCTTTATTTAACTGCAAACTAATCAAGGTCTGAGTAAATCAATCTGATGTAAAAAGAGAAAATCTGTGACTTAGAAATCAAAACAGAGCAAAATATTTGAACAGAACCATCACAGATATCCCAAAGGTCTAATTTTTAAGTCAAAAGAATTCATTACAGGATTAAAAAACATACATATTTTTTTCTCTGTTTTTAGGTATTTGTGGGTCAGTTTGAACCTAAAAAACAAAACAAAACAAAACAAAACAAAAAAACACTTTGAACATCCCCCTTTTTTTTTCTTTTAGTTTTCTTGTCTGGAGTCTGGCTGCACTCTTTTTGAAGAGTTTGTCATAGATCTGAATAACTTAGAAAAAATGTAAAACAATGAAGAATGAAGAGTGAGCAATGTACATTATGGGTATTAGGAGATTAGAGAGCTATTGGATGTGATAATATGCACGTGGGGAGGAAATAGAAAAAAAAATAAAAATCCTGGGAAGGATATTTGATACAACAAACCCTACATTTTCCAGCTATTGAAGATATAAGGATTTGACTTAAAGACTTGCAGGCTTCAACTGAATTCACTAAGGTTTGAATTTAGTTCAAAACACATGGTTTCTAACCAAAATATTCTAAACCACACACATGAAAAAAAAAAAAAATCTAAATGTTGTCTAAATCTCCCAGATGATGTTATGCTGTGACTGAAAATCTCAGGCCTAGGTCTTATACCTGTGACATTAACGTGAATCAAATCTGTTATTTATTTGTTTGTTTAGAATGTTTACAGTCAAACAAGGAGATGTATCTTTCTTTTACATGTTCTGTGGTGCTTTATTCAGTAAGGGAAAATACCTATCAGTCTTCTGAAATTTGTATTTCAAACTGTACACATATCAACAGAATTATTTTTGGAATTAGACAAAATATATCCTATGCTTGTAGTACTAAAATAGTCAATCTCAGAGGAAATAGTGTCATCTCAGATCAGATCTTCATGGCAATGAGAAAAATGGTAGCTAACTCCTTAACACTTACCTGGTTAGAAACCGCATTTTCACAAACAAATGTTTCATAAAATTTAGCGAATTCTGGTGCATGATCATTAACATCAAGAACTTGGATATATACATATGCTTCTGAAATTTTTTCAGGATTTCCTAATGGTTAAAAGAAGATGGAAATAAAAATTTATAAGTTATCTGCTATATATTTTAAAGTAATATAGACTAGAGAGAATATTATTTATATTTCACAGTGGAAAATAGTTACTGACACTTACAGACACATTAAATACTAAATCTTTTAAAATAATTCTGTTAATATATAACCTGCAATATGATTTAGCATGTGCTTTTGAAGTTAAACTTCTAGTCTTAATTGCTAACATAGAAATAAGGGTGCTTTTTTGCTTTGCTGGGGTTCTGTCTTGAAATGACTTTGTTTTTCTTCTCCAACATTATGTTAAATTACAATAGAATGTCATAGTACTTCTTACAAAAGTTTAGATATGTTCACTTTTTCATTTACTAAGTTGGAAACTGATTTAAATGTAAAAAATAAAATTTGATCTGCAGAAATTAAATGAGGTTTTGTTCATGAAGAGCATCTTATTATCATGCATACCACAATGATTGGTCACAACTTTTAAGAAATTCTATTACAATCCCTTGATATACTTATACTTCTTTACTACACTGTACTCCTTTCATATTTTGAAATTTTGAAGTTTTTAGTGAAAATCTCACCAAAATTTACATAATTTCAAAATACTTGTGCCACTGCTAACCATGAATAATTGTAATAGACACTGATAGTTGGTCCTAGCCGAAACAGAAAGTTGAGACTTCTATAAAGAACAGAGCTGGAATTTGGAAAAACAGAGCTATTCTACCCACTGGTCCCAAACATATATTTGTAAAGAAGTCTGTGTTTACCCAGACATGTGTACAGCTTTACTCTTGATGGAATTGTTAGATGGGATTACAGTTATTTTCCAAGTACTATTCACACAGCAGATTTAATACATAGGCATTTGATACTCATGAAAGCTTTAGAGCTTCTCTTAGATGAATATACTTTACTACTGTGGCTATGTAAAAGCTATGTTAATATGGCTTGTTTCCAAATGAACAGGAAAATAAAGTTGCCAATATAAGACACTTCAATTCCTGCATTTACTGCATTTACATTAGGTTATATTGCTGTAACTGTCTCAGACAAGGAAAATCCAAACCTAATTATAATAATTTAATGATAGAAAATTGTGTGTGGAATAGGCCCTAAAATCAATCAATCAAACAAAGAAACAAAACCTTATGCAATAAAAATGTTCATAAATGTCACCTTGTCCTGGTTTCAGGTGTGATAGAGTTAATTTTCTTCATAGTAGCTGATACGGTGCTGTGCTTTGGATTTACAATGAAAATAATGTTGATACCAGTTGTGGTTTAACCCAGCTGGCAGCTAAGCACCATACAGCCATTCATTCACCCTCTCCCCTCCCTCTCTGGGATGGGAGAGAGAATCAGAAAAAAAAAAAAAAAAAAAGAAGCCTGTTGGGTTGAGATAAAGACAGTTTATTAGGACAGAAAATAAAGGAAAATTAACAATAATAATAATAATAATAATAACTTGTACAAAACAAGTGATGTACAATGCAGTTGCTCACCATCCACTGACTGATGCCCAGCCTATCCCAGAGCAGCCAGTGCCCCCACCCCAGCCAGTCACCCCATATTAATTGTTCAGCATGACGCCATATAGTATGGAATACCCCTTTGGCCAGTTCAGGTCAGCTCTCCTGGGTCTATCCCCTCCCAGCTCCTGCTGAACCCCCAGCCTGCCCACTGGCAGAACAGAGCGAGAAGCTGAGATGTCCTTGGCTTAGTGTAAGTACTGCTCTGCAACACTTAAAACATCAGTGTGTTATCAACATTATTCTCATCCTAAATCCCAAACACAGCACCCTACCAGCTACTAGGAGGAAAATTAACTCTATCCTAGTCAAAACCAGGACAATACCATGCTGATGTTTTATTTGTTGCTTAGTAATTCTTGCACTAAGCCAAGGATTTTCCTACTTCTCGAAGTGCCCTGAGAGCAAGGAGGGTGGGGTACACCAGAATTTGAGAGGTAACACAGACAGGACAGCTGACCCAAACTAACCAAAGGAATATTTCAAATCACATGACACCTTGCTCAACATTTACATTGGACATACCCAACCTTTAGGAAGGACAGGCTAGGGAGATGAGTATGGAGTTTCACCCTATATGTCAATGTCCAATTGGAATGTATGTGGCTCTGCCTTGGGATGTTTGAGGAGCTAAAAGAGAATTTATGGGTTAGGATTAAAGGGAGGGCAGGGACAGGTGATATTATAGTGGGGGTCTACTACAAGCCACCTGTCCAGGAAAAAAAATAAAGATTAAAATTTCTAAAAACTGTTAGGAAAAGTCCTGGTCCTACTTGGAGACTTTTTGGACAACACAAAAGTGTATTAAGCAATCCAGGAAGTTCATGGAATGCATCGGTGATAAATTCCTTCTCCATGTGATACAGAAGGCAAAGAGGAAAGGTGTTGTACAGGACCTTGTTCTCACCAACAAAGAGGGACTTGTGGGGAATGTATAGGTCAAAGGTAGTCTTTGTTTCAGTCACCATGAAAATGTGGAGTTCAAGTTCCTTAGGGCAGCTAGGAGGTCGCACAGTAAACTCACTAAACCCCATCCAACCTGGCCTTAAACACTTGAAGGGATGGGGAACTGTGTTCAGTTTTGGGCCCCTCGCTACAAGAAGGACATCGAGGTGCTTGAGCGGGTCCAGAGAAGGGTGAGGAAGCTGGTGAGGGGCCTGGAGAACAAGTCCTGTGAAGAGCAGCTGAGGGAGCTGGGCTTGTTCAGCCTGGAGAAGAGGAGGCTCAGGGGCGACCTTATTGCTCTTTACAGATACCTTAAAGGAGGCTGTAGTGAGGTGGGGGTTGGTCTATTTTCCCATGTGCCTGGTGACAGGATGAGGGGGAATGGGCTAAAGTTGTACCAGGGGAGTTTTAGGTTAGATGTTAGGAAGAACTTCTTTACTGAAAGGGTTGTTAGACATTGGAACAGGCTGCCCAGGGAAGTGGTGGAGTCACCATCCCTGGAAGTCTTTAAAAGATGTTTAGATGTAGAGCTTAGGGATATGGTTTAGTGGGGACTGTTAGTGTTAGGTCAGAGGTTGGACTCGATGATCTTGAGGTCTCTTCCAACCTAGAAATTCTGTGATTCTGTGATTCTGGGAATCCACAACTTCTCTAGGCAACCTGTGCCTCACTACATTCTAAGTAAAGAATGTCTCCCTTATCCTAATCTAATTCTCTCTTTTAGTTAAAGCCATTACTCTACTCCCTGAACAAAAAGTCCCTCCCAGCTTTCCCATAGCCCCCGTTTCGGTATTGGAAAGTTATTATAAGGTCTCCCTGGAGCCATCTCTTCTCCTGACTGAACAACCCCCACCCTCTCAGCCTGTCTTCATAGGAGAGGTGCTCCAGTTCCTTGAGCCCCCTGTGGCCCTACTCTGGACTTGTTCTAACACATCCATGTCTTTTTTGTGCTGGGGGCCCCAGACCTGAATGCAGTACTCCAGGTGGGATCTCACAAGAACAGAGTAGAGGGTGAAAATCACCACTCTCAATGAGCTGGCCATGCTTCTTTTGATGCAGCCCAGGATAGAGTTGGCTCTCTCGACTGCAAGTGCACAATGCCAGCTCATGTTTAACTTCTAGGCAATCAACACACCCAGGTCCTTCTCATCAGAGCTGCTTTCAATCCATTTTCTACCCAGTCTGGGAGGAATACAGAGATGTTCAAGCAGCGAGGGATCAACTTAAGAAGCTTAAGTCCAGATAGAATTGAATCTGTACAAGGACATCAAAGCAAACAAGAGGTCTTCTACAAGTACCTCAATGACAAAAGAAGGCTAGGGAAAATATGTGCCCTCTCTGGAAAGAAACAGAATACTTACTTATTCAGAACATTAAAAATGTTTAGGTAATGAAACCTCTGCTTTAGCAAGGGGGTTGAACCAGATGACCTGCAGGGGTTCCTTCCCACGTCAACCATTCTGTGATATTGTAAACCATAAAACTGGGATGAGTTAGCCGGGGGGGGGGGGGGGGGGAGGAAGATTGCCTTTACTCATGGATTGGCTGGGTATCACATGGCTGGTGGTGAGCAATTGCATTGTGAATTACTTGTTTGGTTTTTTTTGTTTGCTTGTTTGTTCTGTTTCCTTCTCTCTCTCTCTTTTTTTTTTTTTTTTTTCTTTGCTCTCTTATTAAACTGCCCTGTTCTCAACACACAAGTTATGCAATTTTCTTTCCAGTTTTCTCCCCTATCTCACTAATGACAGATCTGAAAAGAATGTGTTAGAAAGAACAAATTGTTTATAATCTGTTATAAATAACAGTAATAATGAATAGTTACTGGTCACAATGTTGAATTTTTTGCTTTTGAAGTTGTTGTACTTGCTCTCCAAGTTGTACTATGTAACCTCTTATTTGCTGTATATGCTTCTTTTTTGCTGCTTTTTTTTTTTTTTTTTTTTTTTTTTTTTTTGCTCTGTGGGCTGTTTTAAGGTCACTTTTCATTTTATCACTTGGCTGTACTGTGTAACACTCCCTCATGAATGATAAAAGCAGTGATCACAAGCCTAATCTGATACCTGGTCTCAGCATTACTGTTAACTTTGGGAACCATCTCTTGAAAACTATCAACAATTATACTTACTACCTTTTCTCCTCAGAGATCCGATCTGTGGAGGAAGGACAAGGAATAACACCTTCCCCTTCTTCTTCACCTTCCCTTCCTACTCCAGGCCAGATACAATAGCTCTTAAGAATTTTGAATTTCTTTGGATGTTTAAACCTGTACTGATGTCTCCTGAATGTGTTTCTAGTTTGGTGAAAGGTTAAACATCTATTTAAGAATATCACCCAGAGATCTGCTGGGAAACAAGCTAGTTATGAATGTCAGGGTGTGGGAGATAGTATGGACAGGTACGCAGAACAGTGGGCACTTCCACTGTTTTGGAACTTTACCTCTGAACAAGTGCAGAATCCTGAAAACTGGTAGTGTTTGGAAAAATATGCTGTCACTGGCAATTCCAGAGAGATGTAAATCACTGCAACATTCTGCAGCCTGGCCCATTTCTACTGAGCTATGTTCAACACTATTCAGCACCCTCAAGGGGAAGAAAATGTCTCTGGATCTGATGCCAAGACTGAGCTTTGAGAAGCTAGAAAGTCTTTGACTTAGTGTAAGTACTGATCAGCAACAACTAAAACATCATTGTGTTATTGACATTTTCTTTATCCTAAATCCAAAAGACAGCATCTTACAAGCTACTATGAAGAAAGTTAACCCTATCACAGCTAGAATGAGGACACACCTGAAAACAGCAGAAGGAAGATCTCAGGGTACTGAATACCTCTTGGAAGTCCTTCACCTATCAGCAAATTCAATCCACGTTTAGATGGCACTAATCATCACTTAGCTCTTAGAAAGGTCTGCTTTCACCACAGTGTAATATATCTACACCAGTAGGCAAGAAGTTTTGTAGCAACAATACTATTCATACTTACTTGAATGTATTGTTGGATAAGAGACACAACGGAGACATTTTCCAATAAATAAAATCATATTAAGATATTCTAGGAGCACTAAATATCTATTAGATTACACATGTCAATATCTCAGTCTGCTCTGTCTAAAACACAAGTATGTTACTCACAGAACATTCATTACAGTTAAAATATGCTTCACGATGTGTATAAGTGTCACTGCTTATCACCCATTCAGAAGTCCTTAAGACATTTTCTTAAAATAATCTAATGGACTTTTAAGAGAAACCTTTCTGCGTCACTTCAAATTATATGGCTTTGGGTGGTTCTTACATTTCTTTTTAAATTTATAATCCACTAGTTCCTTGGAGCAGACATTTGATTTCTTGGGACTTATGGAATCTGTGTTGATAGCTTTGAGTCTTTTGCCAAAGAAATGACAGCAAAAGCAAGTACCACTGAGATAAATGGCTAGATAGTCAGCAGTTTCACATAACTATTCCTCCTGTGAAATCATTAGAGCTGTGTTAATTTACCAAAGCTTATGATCTGTCAGTGTCATCTCAGAGATAGTTCTTTGGGGAATGACATTTCTTGTGTTTAATCCCAATATTCACAATAATATAATAGACAATGAAATAATGCTTTGTTTATTTATTTTATTTTATTTACAAAAAGTAGCACACATCCCTTTTAGAAATCATACACAGAGCGCATGACTTAACCTTTTTAGTTAGGTCAGAGATGGGTGTGTAATAGACTGTAATTCTATAAGGAGTGAGGGGAAGATTTTAGTGCCTTCAGCCATACACAAAGAGGCATGGGTAGAGCCCTGCCATCTATCTTGGCTTATTCTTAACTTGCTTGTTCATCAGATTCACGGATGCTGTGTTGACTTACATCCTACCATCAAATAAATGCACACACAAACAGCACCTAGGTACTAGTAGGGACATTGGAACTAATCTGAAAAGAAGTCTATCAACAAAAGTATATATGGCCAAAGAAGGGTGACAATTACACACTGAATTAATGATATGATCCATGACTGAAACCTTCAAAGAGCTATAAATTCTGCAGTCATGAAGTAGCTCTATAACACAATAAAAATGGACATCTGAAAAACCCTATGGACAAATGACTGTTGTCTCTTTAGGGTAAGTTTATGTAAGACTAACTTTTCCACCAGAAATATAGAGAAATGAGAATCAAATTGAGCTCAAGCCAGTTGCTATCATGGGGATTTTTTTCATTCATGTTTAGTTCAATTGAGGGAAAGCTGAGCCAGTCATTCTAATTAAAAAATTAATTAATTGTCTGAAAATCATCTTCTGACTCAATAAATCACTGTCATGTAAATATAATGGCTTAAGGATCTTTTGCTGTCATGTTTGCTTCTGTTATGACTGTTAGAATGCTTCTATTTATGCTTTAGACTTGCACTTGGTGGAAGCTTATTAAAACCAAGTAAAAACTGATCAAATAAATCTTGATTTCTCTTGAGCTGGAAAAAATCCTATGTATAAAGTGGAATAAGGTTCAACAGGTTGCAGGTTCCCACTACTTGAGTTTAAACTCACGTGAATTAGATCTTATTCTGGGCTCCTTTAAACACAGTATCTCAACTGAATGATCCACATCACAAGTCATGAAATAACAGGCAAATTACTCTCAATAATTTCTGATCTCTGTCATCACAGTAAAGGCAAAAGGCTTGGGTCCTGTATAAATGCCAGGACACTGAATAAGCCCCCAGAGAGGTTGCTGCTGTAATGCAGTTTCAAGTTCTATCTCAACTTCAATGAATAGCTAGTGTGGATGAGGTCTAACGTCATTTTGATTTGGCCTCAGTGGAGCTACAATGTCATCCACATGTCATCCACAAAATGTCTCATGTACATAGTGTATGGTAGGACTATATTTCAAGGAATAAAATGTTACTAGTTCAAAATATAAATAATTTCAGGTATGTCCATAGCAAGGTGACCTAATTCCAATGCTTTGGAATATATTTTTATAGACAGTGACCTTATCATCACTAAAGAAATAAAGAATAAAAATAAGAATGTGGAGATAATGATTCTGTCTGCAATAACTTTCATTACTATGAAAGACCTGCTTTTTTTCTGCTCAGGAGATACTTATTCATTTGTAACATTTGGTTCTTTCATTTTTTATTGTTTAGCTAAACAGAAAAGTCCAGACCAAAATCATCCTGCTGTGTTTCCATAGTGTTATTCAAGACATGACAAAAATATGCCAGAGATCAACTTTACCATCACCTGCCAGCTGTCCAACAACAAGAAAAGTGAGATATATTTATATTTAAAAACACCCAGAGAAGCTGAAAAGGAAGGTAATACTATCAATTTTCAAACACAAAATAAAGACTTCACTGAAAAAGGTTACTGGATATGTTGCATTGAACTTCTAGCAGTAAAATTCTGACATATATACAGGGAATGCTTCCTTTGAGGAACTAATGAATATATGTTTAAAGTAGATTTAACAATAAATAACATTTCAATGAGATTCAGAATTAAACTAACATGCTAAAAGTATTTAGCAAATCTGTTTGGTTTATTGATTAGCCAGTTTTGTATATTTGTATATTTTGGCTTTTTCTTCTCCTTTGTAGGGATTGATATGAAGAGTTTTTAAAAAGTATCTTAATACTCTTGTTAAACCACTTTATAAATTAGTAGCTATTAATTTTCTAGAGCATTATCCTAGAGTTAGGGCAAGCAGGTAACCAAAAGTACAAATGGAGGCAATTGTATTTGACTTTCAAACAAAAATGAGAGATGAAAACTATATAAAGGAGATTTCAGAGATTTAATTGTCACTGAAGAGAAGTCTAACTGATTTAGGCCTTACATTCACAATTAATTTGAGCCACAGGTTTCTGACTGGTGTTAAATTAGACCCTGGCTAATTTCACACTAGTCAAAAATCTGGTGTGAAATTAACCAGGGTTTAATTTAACATAAGATCTTGCACTGCAGGAGCAATTCATATGCTTCAGTGTAACTTGAAAGTGTTACATGCACAATTCCATTACAATTTCTTATTTATTTATTTATTTATTTATTTTTTATAAGGTCATCTTTTATGAAAGAGCACAGGACCTTGGAGCTCAAATGCATTCTGCCTCTATTTAACTAATCATTTTAATAATGTTCCTTCGTGTAGCAAGCAATAGTAGTATAATGAGAAGGAAGCATGCATTCTTCATTTAAAATAAGGCATATTCAGAGGATAATTACAGTTTGCAGTATATAAAGCACAGTGTTCCTTAAATTTCTTACTCACTGGTTTCTGTGGCTGTAACAGTTATGTTGTGCCAAGAAGCAATCTCTCGGTCCAGAGGTTCAGTTGTAATGATTGTTCCATTGTGTTCATTGATGCTGAACAATCTCTTTAAATGTATGCCTTGAACAATAGAATACCTGCACCAAAAAAAAAAAAAAAAAAAAAAAAAAAAGTGAAGCAAGAGATTCCCTAATACAGAAATGTTCCTTGAGAAGGACATATAAAGCTATTGTCAGCTGAGAAAACAAAGCTGTGCATATATCCATATAAATGTGTGCTGCAACAACTCAGAAGTCATGAAAAATGTACACTTATAAACATTTAAAATTCACTACTGCCAAGATCAAAGCTCTTCTTTTTATAAAACTAAATATGTCTGAGATCTATATTAATGTGAACTGAATCTGAAATGCATTATTCATTCTTACATCTAAGTCAGGCTCACAGCAGGTGAATGACTTCGCTGAAAAGAAACAGCAAAAGTGCCACTTGTGAAATGAATAACACTAACAGCTAAGTGGAGGTATAATGGTAAATCTATTTTATCATTGCTGACATGCTCTGATGCTGAGGGAATGGGCATTATAAAGAAAGAAAGACAACTACGTATAATGAAGCATCACATAGGCAGGCTACAAAATCCTAAAGTAGAAGATGATTGCAAATGAGTCCACTGCTCCTGAGTCTTCATTTAAAACACTGGATGCTATGTCCATATGCAGACATGCACGTGCACACATATGTACATACATACCATTCAAATTGTTAAAGTCACAGGCCAGAGATGGACTGAAAAAAGACACCAGAGATATTGGTTCAAATGGAAAGGATATTTACCAATATTCTTTCATGACATGAAAAAAATCAATCAATCAAACAAACAAAAAACAAAACAAAACAAAAACAAAAACAAACAAAAAAAAAACCTGTGCCACAGTTCCTAGCAGAGTCCATGTCACAGAAGTAAAATCTGTGTTCAGGGTTTAAAACGTTCTTACCATTCCACTTTGGAATTCCCACAATTAATTATTCCCTCTTTTATTGTACGTCTAATTTTGTTTCAAAAAGACTTTCTATCTCTTGTTGGTATTTAATATTGTTGGTATTTAAGACTAGGTATTTAAGACGTGTCAGCATTTGGATGATTCTCTAACTTTTGATTTAGAGTTAGCTTTTTGTCTGTTTGGAAAATCAGTAAGAGAGTAAATGAAGGAACCTTCATAACACAGACAAGGTATTTCTTTTTGTTTGAGACAA
The DNA here is from genome assembly GCF_965140915.1 of Aythya marila. Classification (NCBI taxonomy): domain Eukaryota; kingdom Metazoa; phylum Chordata; class Aves; order Anseriformes; family Anatidae; genus Aythya; species Aythya marila. The sequence goes on along the minus strand of NC_139043.1, from coordinate 100,304,295 downwards.
ACACCACTTGGAAAAATATATTTAGGGATTTATAATTCAATCTTTTTTAATTAGTTTATTTTTTTATATACAAATTATGTGAATATTTCTCATCCTTTGCATCCAAAGCTTGTTGGAGGTTTCTGACACTTTTTTTCTTGGATTTTTGTATTTTATTTTTTTTTTTTAATCTGATTACTGATGAATAATTTTTAGAAAATCAATGCTGGATAATTTGTTTGTTTGTTTATTTATTTATTGTGATTTTGCAGACCACAATATGCCTTTATGTTTTTTGTTTCTTTTTTTTGGTTAATTTAGAAACTGGAGTTCTGATTCAGCACAGCCAGATATCTAGATTATGTGTACCTGCTGTCATTTATAATATCAATGGTTTCAAAATTAGATTCATATGTGGAAGTTAGCCAAATATTTGTATATGGAAGTGACATGCTCTATTTTAAAGCAATTCAGTGATGCAATATATGTTTCATTGTTCAGACATACTGACTTCCTAGCAAGTTCCATGAAAGTATTTCAGATTCAGAAGTCATAGATAAGCACTATGTTTGCATGTTTTATTGGAGATGCTAGAAAATCATCTAATTAAACAGCAAAACATGTCATTTAAACAAAAAGTTAAGTATATAACCAAGAAACCAAACCTAAATTTTTATACAGTCTTTTTTATTCTTATTTAATCTAACCTATAACTATCTTACTAAATAACATTAAATTAATCAGAAAATATAGTAAATGGCACTGCATACTACTGAAACCCTAATTATGCTATATTTGTGTGTGTGTGTGTGTGTGTTTGATTTTGCTGTCAGGAATCTGACAAATTAATCTATACACCATAAATTATTTTATACGTCATTCATTTGTCCCTGTATCTTAGCTTCTTTAAACTGCTGAGTACAGTGAAATCAAGTAACATGAGAATTCTAAACCCTGTGTTAAAAAATAATTGCCTGTTTTCTCCCTTAAGAAACAGCAAAATTAATTTTCAAAATTATAATCCTGGGGTATTTGTTTATATATTTACATAATATTTCTGTGTGGTTATTGTGGCAGATGTAGGGAATTGGTAAATTTTGGTCTTGCTAAGTTGAACAGATATCAGAGGAACTTTTCTGTTTCTCCCTCCTAGCACACAGTCCATCTCTCCATTTCTACAGCAGATATGGGAAACAGACTGGAACACCTCTAGGCACTTACAGCTTTGACTATGGTACCCTGGCTCTGCTGTTATGCAGAATTTCTTCCAGGCCACTGTATAATAAATTTTCCCATCTCAAAATGATCTTAAAGCTGTACAAAGTTCATTTATTTAGATTTTGGGCTAGGGATCAGGATTTAACCTAGAATAACACAGGTTATCACAATGAAAGCACGATCGATTAACTACAATCATGAGCCAAAGTAAGGAATACAAATAGTCTTTGGAGACTTTGAAAATCCCATCTCTGATTATATTTGAGGACTATTCAGATTTTTAAGTTAGGTACCTGACTGGGCTGTTAACACTGTCCGGATCTCTTGCAGAAACAACGCCTACCAATGAGCCATTTGTAACACCTTCAGCTATCTCCATCACATAGTTCTCCAAGTTGAAAACTGGAGGTTCATCAGCATCTTGCACACTGATTTTGACAGTAGTTGTGTCCTCAAATGGTCCTTCTTTCAGAAAATTGTCATCAATGTATCTGTTTACAACTTTAACACTAACACTGTGTCTCCTCTTGCTTTCATAATCCACTCTCTGTTAAGAAAGAAAATGAGATGTGGAATATTTCCTTTTTTTATGCATTTGAATTAAAAACAGATCTTTAAGTGGTGTGAAATTAAAGGCAAAATAATGTTACCTTTCTTTCGGATTTTTTAATAGATACTACTAACATTAAACAAATATCTTTAAAAACACTTTAACAATTAAATGATGCAATGTTTTATTTGCTTTTACATGTAGACTGGTTTTCTTGTTACCATTAAACAACACTTCCCACAGAAAGTCACCCCTAAGAAAATACCTTCTTTTATTAGTACTTGCATTGCCACCATAAGTGTAACTTTAGCAAACATTATTCTTGACTTTAACATAAAGAATGGGAATCAATTAAATTCCGCTTTAATTTAGTCTTCCAGATTGTTAGCATTTACCCTCTAAAAGAAGAAAAAAAAAAAAAAAAAAAAAAAAAAGCATCAGAGAGCTTAATAAACACCATTATATTATTATATTTGACAGTCATTATCACCTGAAACAAAAACAAATTAGAAACCTTCCTGACCTGTAATAAACTGAAATTAGAAAAAGAAATAAAACCACCAACAGCAACAACAAAAAATGTTATAACATTCAGTTCTTCAGGCTCCTGGATTTCACTAGAGACTATTGAACTTTATCTCAGCAGAAGACCCAGATGGCCCAAAATGATTCCTCTTCCTATGTGATGTCAAAATAAGTAATACATTCCCAAATCCTCTGAAATATTGTAATTAATAAGTTAGTATATTTAGTGCCTTTATAAAGCTATGCCATTGCAAAAAACTTGACTGCCTACCCAACATTGTAATACATTCTGGTTTCAGTTGAGTTTAACAGGAGGTGTTGAAGTGCAGGAGGTATTATGTGTACATTTTATTGATAAAGATTTTACGGATGATGCACAGAAGATATACTCATAATGGAGTACACTTTGTTACACAGCTAGGAATAATATTAAGATACTTTGACTATCAGTATTGTATTTAACAGTTACAGGAATGTGGAAAAAAAGTAAACAGAAAGAAAAATGTTTCTTTTTATCCCCCAAATATTCCAGTCAAATCACAAAGCCTGAGGAAAAAATAAATAAATAAATAAATAAATAAAAATAATAAAAAATAAATGGTATTTTATAAAACATCCTTTTTATTTGAGGAGGTTCTTTTCTCTATTTAGGGATTTTTCAGAAAGCTTCTGATGTCTCACCTTTTTTAATAAGATAATTCCTTCTTGAGTCTCATTGTCAGTAATGATGTCAAAAACATCTGAACTATCTCCTTCAATGAAATAGTTCATGGCTGCATTCTCCCCAATGTCGCTGTCTTCTGCCATGATTTTGCCTACCGTAGTGCCCACAGGAGCATCTTCAGAGACATTCAAATAGTATAGTCCTGAGAAAACAAATACTATCACAGTTCAGTGATCCATGGTTTATAGTTATTGAGAGTATGATGGCCTGAGGTTCTCAGAAATCAGGAAAAAGTCCCCAGCTTTTAATAGACCTATGTATCTAATCCAGTAATGGACAGACAGGATAATCAACTACAGCAGGGTGAAAAAAAAAAAAAAAAAAAAAAAAAAGCAGTGGATTGCAGCACTTTCCAAAAAACATTTTATTAGTTCTTCCCGCCAGCGTATCTCCCACGTCTGCAACAAACTCCCTGGACAGACTGTCACATCATTTGTCAAAAGCTCACAGTACCTCCCAAAATAAATAAATAATCAAATATTAAAATCAAAACAAAACATAACATTACAAACAAACAAAGAGGAGAGGAGAGGAGAGGAGAGGAGAGGAGAGGAGAGGAGAGGAGAGGAGAGGAGAGGAGAGGAGAGGAGAGGAGAGGAGAGGAGAGGAGAGGAGAGGAGAGGAGAGGAGAGGAGAGGAGAGGAGAGGAGAGGAGAGGAGAGGAGAGGAGAGGAGAGGAGAGGAGAGGAGAGGAGAGGAGAGGAGAGGAGAGGGAGTTGTATCCTATTGTTGAGCACAAAATATATATAAAGCAAGATATTTATCTCCAAATATGTAAGATATTTATCTCTAAGATAAAGATTAATATATAAGATATTTATTTCTAAAGCCTCATGATAAAAACAGAAGGCCTGAGGTCCTTTGATAGTGGTTGGTTTTCTGTTCCATTCATTTTTTTTGTCTTTATTTTTTGTTTGCTGTAAACAAAGCATAGACTTGTTCATAAATAAAAAAAAAATATATATATATATAAATAAACACCCTATCATTGAACTTAACAGAGCTACAGTAAATCTAAATTTCCTAAAGTCTTCAGCTACTGTAAGAAGCTTATACTCACTCTCTATGAATTTAGGTGGATTGTCATTCATGTCAGAGAGATTGATGGTAACTGTAGCTGTTGCTGAAAATGCCCCAGCTTGTCCCACCATATCTTTGGCTTGGATGATGACCAAATACTGATCTTTTGTTTCTCTGTCCATTTGGGAAGCCATTCTGATGACCCCTGAAAATATAAAGCCATTTTTTATATCCCTGACATATAATAGTCATGCTTTTTCCCAATATCTGACTATATAATATGGGTATAAAATGGAACATTGGTCACAGTTGTGGATTTATGGTCTACACTATGCACGGCACACCTGTCCTAATGCTGGAAATTAGTACTCATGGGAACATCTACACTGTGTTACAGATTCATTCTTAGAGTTACAGGGAGCAGAACACACCATATATCTTCTCTACCATATGTAACCATCTTCCCCAGAAATCAAGATTTTGGAGAGATATCACATATCTGTGGTTTCTCCAACTACATAGAGATAGAAATGGTCACATAGTGAGTCTTAGAGCTGATAAGTCAAAAGTGTGTCTCTCTGGGTCCACTTGTTGAATAGGGTACTCAGAATCTAACTAAATTCTTCATTCTCTAAAAAGAGATGTAATCTCAGCTTCCCTTGGGAAAGAAAGTAATGACTTACTTATTTGTTTGTTTAAATCTAGGAGTTATGCAAAAATGCAAAAATATATGGTGATATCAATTGATATTCTTGCAGAAATGAAGAAAGAAATATTTGCTTGTATCTACTTTATGTTTGTTTGTTTATTTATTTATTTATTTATTTATTTATTTATCGGGTGACAAGATCATTCTGTAGTACCTGTCTTTGGCTCCACAGAGAAATAAGGCTGACCCTGAATGAGACTGTAAATCAGACGGGCACTATTCCCATAAGAAGGATCATCACCATCAGTGGCTGTTACCTGTGCAACCGAAGTACCTCAAAAAAAAAATAAAGTGGATTATATTTATTCATTGTCTACAAACACATATTGAAGTTACTTATTGCATTTCTCTGGAATTATCTACAGGGCTATTTTAAACTGTTGCTTATGCCTCTTGTCCTCTCATTTTTTTCATTATTGTTTCTCTTCAGTGTTTTTCATCTTGTATAAATTATTTCATAATTACACAGCACAAGCTCTTTAAAGACATTTTAATAAGTCAGTTATATTATCAAACCCTCCTGAAAATTTGCAGGAGCAAATTCACCTTCTAAAATCCATCATCAGAAATGGAAAATATTCCATAGGCAACTATTTTGATGCATTCAGATTTTCAATTAAAATAAAATGAAATAACATACAACTTTTCAGCACTGTCTATATATTGCTTAAAATTGTACATCTTATGCCTTTTCCCCTAATTTTTGGCATGTAAATGAAGTAGAATAAATTGTTTAACCTCCCCTTGAATATTCTGCTAAGTATTTTATGGAACTTTTCTTTAAGAATAAGAAAAAAAGTGACTTTGTCACTAGTAGGCCCACTACCTGACTGAAAGAAATTACTTGTTAGCAAGGAAAGCAGCCAAGAAGTATGACAAGGCTCTGATAACATTTCATATTTTTGAGTCTTTAATGAGCCTTTTCCATGGCAGAATGCACAACAGAATCAATCTGCAGAGCTTGATTTCATCTCTGACTGAAAGCTGGCTATATCCTATAAACAAGATTGGCAGAAAATTCAGGGTGCCATTAATGATGATTATTCTTTGAAATGTATTATTCACTGTAGCACAATTTCATAAGGTAAACTTTATTTTTGTCTCCTTTTTTTTTTTTTTTTTTCCTTACCTAGTTCTGCACAACATAAATATCACTTCTTGTGAGAAAAAGCAGGAAATACTTTTTTTTTTTTTTTTTTTTATCTGGTGTATGTTCATGTTTGCACCTACTTAGAGCTGTAACATATACTAATATATATATTAAAAATCTATGTATAGTTATACTGGAAGAGAAAAGTAATGATGGAGCTCAAGGAATTAGATCTGAATCTTTTTATGGTCAAACTACAAGTCAATAATTATTACCAGAAAAACAAATACGTTATTTGTTGAGGCATATATGCGCTTCATAAATAACAATATTCTTTATCAAGGCTAAAAGATAAACTAAATGAAAACATCTGGCTATACTGCAGCTAAGTTCACATCAGCTGCAATCTATGGAAAACTGTTCTGTATTAACTAATACTGAAAATTTAATCTTTAAGGAATTTTAGCATGACTATAATGCACTTGTTTAAAAAGAAATTGAGTGAATGCTAAAAAGGAACTGATCACTGTGGATAATACAATATCAAGCCTGTTATAAATTCAGTTTTCTACTAAAGAAACCCAAGCAAGGTACCAACAACCATATTCAGAAATGGACTTGTTTACAGCACCATATTTAACAAGATAGAACAACAACAGAATGAAGAACTGCAAGGTTATTGTTACAGCTCCTTGAGTCTCAAACATTTAAAGACAGATTCATTTTCTACAGTTTCTGTCCATTAGAAAGAAATGTTGAAACTAAAATAGCATTTGCTGCTTCTCTAAGCCCCAGAATATTTTTTTTTTTTTTTTTGCTTGCTTGTTAACTCTTCCATAGTATCACAGAAGGGAGAAGGATGGAATTTGCCCAGGTGGGCTCAGGGAGAAGCAGCGTAATGGAAACATGAAGCAGGCAAGGGACAAATATTTCATGATCAGTACATGAGCTTCTAAATTAAATATGGACTATGAAGGGAGCAGAAGAAAAATGTTGCCCAGATTTGGAAAACTTTTTTTTTTTTTTTTCATTTTTTAGTCTTTCACTGCTATGAAACCTCTATTTCTTTGTACATTTAACCCATATCAAAAAAAGCAAACCATTTGCCAAAAGGAAGTATGCTTTTACCTAGACATTTGTGTTTGAATGATAGAAATTAGAGCAGTAATATTAATGTTCCCAATAAATTTTGAAAAGAAAGTTCGGCCATTTTTTTAATTCCTTGGTTGGAAGAGAAAAATTGACCAGATAAAATTTATTTATTCATTTATTTATTTATTTTTCTGAACAAACAAATAAACAAGACCACCTCTTGACATTCCAGCCATTATATAATGACAGCAATCATATAATTGATATAATAAAACTCCAACATAGTTTAACATAATTTATGTGAAAACTGCTATAATGCCAGAGACAAATCAACTAAATCTATCTGTGAGCTTTTGAACATGCATTTTCTGAATATGTGAGTCTGTGTGACATCGATATAAAGTTTAGCTCCAAATATGTGTTGTGTCTACATAAATGTCTTAAGCGGCATAGTAAACATGTTTACACATTCTGTGCTTTTCATTAGGTTCTATTTAAAGCAAATTACTTTTTTTTTTTTTTTTTTTTTTTTTTTCTGATTGTTATATAAGATTTACTTTACATTCCTTTGCCGTTGGTTTTACTTCTTTTGGACAAAATATTTATTGTGCCACTTATATATTGCAACCCGTTAGGTAAACTAGAAGGCCCTTGTATAAAAAATAGTTACTCATTTTTCTAACTAGAGTTTGAAATCTACTAAAACAGTAATTACTGATATATTATTGCATCTGACCTAACCATTCCATCACATATACCGCATTTGTACACTTTTAACAGCTATATGGGAAGCACTTAATGTAAAACTGCACGGAATGCCCAAGGGAAAACTGCAGTCCTGTACTCTTAGAAGAGTTCATTTGCTGACACACTTTTCATTCACATTGACACTTGCATTTAAAATCCTAATAAAGTTTAGTACTGAAGATAAAAGAGAGCTAAGAAAGAAGTAAAATATATTCTAATTTGTTGTCACATTAGTATACATTTAGATATTTGTACCTAACTTTAGGTACAAATTATCTATGCCTGTTTTCTGTTTTTCTGTGGTTTTCTGAAGCAAGTAATACATGACCAGCTGTGAATTATTCTCTTCGCTTTCTTAGTTCCAGACAAAAAGCTCAGCAATTGTGAACTACTTTTCTGAGTATGGACCATGCTTCCTAAGCAAGTTTTTTCATAAAAAGATCCCAGGTCCAATATAATTGAGCTGAAACATCATTAGAGAGCTCTGAAATGGAGCAAAGACTAAGACTCTCTATTGCACTGTGCCATTTAAAGTAATTCCGGTCTATGTTCTTACTATGCAGAAGGAGATTCTGTTTTACTGGGAGAAAAGCACTGTGATTTTGATTGGTTACTGTTTCTGTCCATTTGGGAAGTTCAAAATTCCCTTCTAAGGATTAATGCTTTAAGATATACATCAAATGAGCTTTCACCTCAGAAGTGCAATACTTGGAGAGGCAAGGTAAGTGAGCCCAGAGAGGACAGCATGGTGTGGCTCAGCTGTTTCATGTATTGGAGCTATTAGGGTGTATACCAGTATATACCATTCCATTTATACTCTGTATGTCTCGAAATACACTTTAGTATGCCAGTATCTTAGTTTAACGTGGGTAGGTAGCTGAGCACCATACAGATGCTCTCTTATGCCCCATCCCCAATAGAACAGCGGGAGAAAATATGATGAAAGAAAAGGCTGATAATAAGGACAAGGAGATCACTCACCTACCACCACAGACAAAACAAACTTGGCATAAGGGAAATTAATGAAATTTATTACCTAAATACAGAGCACATATAGCAGTCTAAAGAAGTGAGAAATAAAAGCAAACTAAAAACACCCTCCATGATATCCACTCTCTTCTATGTCCTCTCTCCAAAATGCACAGGGGAACGGGGAATGGGGGTTGTGGTCAGTCCATAATGCCTTTTCTCTGCTTCTTCACTCGCTTCCTCTGCTCCAGTATGGGATCTGTCCCACAGGATTCAGTCCTTTCGCCTGCTCTCCAGTGGGGGCTGTCCATGGGCCACAGGCTCCTCCACGCCATATCCACCTGCTCCACTGAGTGCTCCTCTACAGGCTGCAGCGTGGACATCTGCTCCCTGGGCTGAAGGGAAACAGCCTGTTCCACCAGGGGCCTCTCCACAGGCCACAGCGGAACTTCAGCTCTGGGGCCTGGAGCACCTCCTGCACTGACCTTGTGGTCTGTAGGGTTGTTCCTCTACATTTTTTCACTCTCTCCCATATGCTCTTGCACAGCAGATTTTTCCTTTCTTAAATCTGATCTCACAGAGGCGCAACTAGAATTGCTTACTGGCTCAGCTTTGCCAGCAACAGGTGCTGGCATCCAACTTGGAGCTGGATGTAGCTGGTTCTAATTTAACCCAGGGCAGTTTCTGGAACCTTCCCACAGAGGCCACCTCTGTAGCCTCCCTGCTACTAAAACCTTGCCTCATAAACCCAATGTAGCCTGTTGTGTACTAGTATCTACACAGAAGAAGCTGATGAAAAGTAATCTCTAAAATAACAATAGCAAAAGTGCTAGAATAACAATAACAAAAGTGCTAGAGAGGCCAAACATAGGAGTGTAGAAAATATTTGAAGATCAATAGGGCCATCCTAAATTCATGTTATATAGTGGTTAATTGCAAGTCTATGAATTCACTATCTCAAGAAGTCTGTGTCTAAGAGGGGAGGCACACAGATATGTTGTTTTATTTTTTACACATTCTGACAAATTGAGAGAATGCTGTTACTTCTGATTTATTTTTCATATTTTAGTGGGATATTTTATTAAAAAAATAAATAATTAATAAATCTTATGTTGAAGCGATGTAGTATTTTAGGAATTTAAAGATACCGTAGATGACAGATTTGATAAAGACTGCTGCACCTTCTATTTTCAGATTGTCAGTTATAGGCAACTCAAGTGAACACAGATTGAAGCTTCTCATCTGTCAACTGCTTATTGGTGAACTGAGGTGAGAAACAGATAAATGGAAAGAGAATGCTACTGTTGCTTTGATCCATAAGTACTACCCTAACTGACTTCTTTTTTATTATCTTTTCCTTTTTTTTTTTTTTTTTTTTTTCTTAATCATCCTCTCATCACTAAGACAGGAACTTGTCATAAAGACAGGACGATAAAATAGAAGGGTTTCAGAATTGAATTCTTGATATAGTTCTGTGAAAGGTTATAGGTTAGGGTGAGTGTAAATGGAGCCATATTATATTATCAGCTATTTAAAATTGATTTTTTATAAGAGATCTAGTGTCTTATCAATAATAGTGAATCACATGGAAAAAAAAAAAAAAAAAAAAAAAAGCTGTATCAAAGACCCAGGTCTGTGTAATCCAAGATAAAAATATCCAGATAATTCTAAACAATAAACTGTTCTATATTATTGTGGTCACTTATTGTATTATTATATCTATGTTATATTATATATATAATATATATAATAAAATATATAACATTTTATATATAATATAATTATACATTATAATATAATATAATATAATATAATATATAATTATATTTTATATATTATATATAATATATAAAATATAATATATAATATATAATAAAATAATCTTCTATAAATCTATCTTATCTTATCTTATCTTATACTATATTACTGTGTCTATATTATTGTAGTCACAAAGCAAAATTTGCTTCATATTTGTTGTACTAAGTTTCCAGGTACATGGTCCAGATCTTCTTTTTATGTATAGATATGTGGAAGAAGTGGTCCAGAGGTTAAGTCATCACTTTTGATAGGAAAATCCTTTTGCAATTTTTGTGCTTATGAAATTGAAAGACTGCTTTATTGCCCACCATCTAATCCAAACAAAGGGAAGCTTTCCAATGTGGAAAGAGGCTTGGCTGTGTAAATAGGTAGGCATCATACAAGATATGAGGATGGTCATCATATCAGCCCACTTCATTCCTGTTCTGAACCCATTACTTACAGAAAGGAAAATATCCCTGTATTTGTGGGGAAATCATGAGTGCTTGTCATGTGATTTTGACTCTTCTTCAGTTACACTATAGTATGATTTATACTAGATAGGGCATAATAAAAGCCTATTGTTTAATTATTAAGCAGAATCAGAGGAAACTGAAGGAGGCTGTTGAGTGCTGTTCAGCCAAGCTTATTTGTGTGCTTAAAGAGTCAACTTAGGTTAGAGGCTTTTAAAATTTAAGTGAATGCTACTTTTGTTTCACAATAGTCTGAAGAGCTGACAGGTTATAATAATAATAATACATTGAACAATTTTCTAGATACTAGGGTGCTATACTGATTGAAAAAGCAGTGAATTCTGTCTGCCTAAAATCTCCTTTGCAGTACCAACTGGTTACAGTAGTCTATCTATTCTGAAGTGTGATGCTGTATTTTTAAACAAGTACCTATTTCATAGCTATGCCAGTGACGGAAAAGACAGGTTTCTATATTCAATACAAGCATGAATCCAGAATATGTAAAAGGACTCTGATACATGTAAGACTTTGGTTTATGGCATGTCATACCTTCAGGTGACATCTCTGGAACAGTAGCCACATAAGGTCCATCCAAGAACTGTGGTTCATGATCATTGATATCTCGAACCTTGATAATAAATTCTGATTCAGGTTCAACGGGAAGATGAGTGTTCCTGTTAAGTGCCTGGGCTCTTAGAATATAGAAGGGTTTCTCTTCTCGATCCACCTTTTGTATCACATAAATTTTGCCATTATATTCATCAATGATAAATATACTTCCAGCTCCTTCCCCAGTCAAAATGTATTGTAAGTTGCCATCCTGTTTGTCTAAATCTGATTTCAGCTGTAAGTGAAAAAAAAAAAACAAAAACAAACAAACACAGAAGTGAAAGAAATTAATGTTAAATACATAATTTAGATCATTGGTTTATCAGCTCCCACAAACTTCTGCTGAAAACAAGGCAAAGGACCTTAAAACATTATCTAAATTTTTATTATTATAAATTATAAGTGTACTTTAAAAGTTTTATATATACATATATTGTTTTTATACTCAGCAATACTAGGTGTGAATATGAGAGTGGTGTTCCAATTCTGTTGAAATATTAAAGAGATGAAAAGCCATTCTGTGGTATAAATCTGTATTATTTATTCTGAAATAAATTGACATATTTTGTAATTCCTTCCTGGAAGACCTGCGTCCTCTGTTATTTTGCTAAGATCAGCTTTATGAGGATGATTCCTCTGATGAAGCTGAGCCCTGGAGACCACTGTGGTTCAGCTGCATTTGTTCATGTCAACATAATTGTTCTGTTAATGCTAATGATATGCAACATCACTTTTGCGACAGCAGTAACTGAACCTTTCAATGTGCCAGTCATCTACAGTTGAGTTTGTTTGTGAACATCAACTTCCATCATATTATTTCTCTGACATTTATTTATTTCATGCTTAGACAAAATATTTAAGGGCCTGGATAAAAATTTAAAAACCCAATTTAAAAAATAAATAAATATGTATCCAACTTGCTCATTCTACTAAGTAAAGCTTTAAACGTAAGAGATATGTCTATGTGATTATTTCAATAACTTTTCTGTTTTGTTTCATTCTTATTGACCTTACAGATCAGTGTAGAATATGAGGTCACATACTGAGAAAGAATTAATTATGGCACATTTCTCTATTATATTCACTCAAAATATTTTGTGACAGATGCTGAAGTTGAAAAACAAATCATTTTAGCTTTTCCTTGGAACAATGACTGGTTATTTTGAATTGTTTAATTTTTTTTGTATGCATCAACTGGATAGTTTATTAAAAATGAGGTTGGGACACTGCTCAGAGATATGAGGAACACAGTTTTGAGTTCTTGCACTGAATCCTAACAAAGTATTCAAATTATGCAGAGTTAATTTCCCTTTCAAACACAAGATAAATAATTTTCAGTGTTATGGTGGTTAAAGTCTCTAAAATTTAAACAACTTAAAGCCAAAAGCTTTCAACATATGTACTTTTGTTTAAAACATGGGGCAAGTTCACCTTTATAGGGTGAACCTAAGGGCAGGACTCCTTTATGATTGGTTTGGTCCCGTTCGTTTAAACATCATCCAAGAATGACATCTGGCTAAGGGGCACCACAGGTTCTTTTCTAGAAACCATAAATCATAGTTTCCTTGTCATGAACACCAGGACATGGGAAAGATAATGAACATCTAGATCTTTACCTTAAGATATGGTTGAGATATGATCACAGAGTGTATCAAACCCTTAGAGACTGGAAGCCTGGAAGCCTGACTGGGACTGGGTGTTTAGACAAAACCTATGATGAACCATTTCGCTTAGTATAATTATGTCCAACATATTTTCATGACCTTAACGATAATAAATGAGAGGTCTCTAATAAATGACATATGCTGGGAAAGTAGACAGAAGGTTCTCAGCTTATTTTTGTATTTTGTTTGTTTGTTTGTTTTATAATAGATAATATACTAAGTGGTCTTTTCATTGTAAATGAGATCTGGGACAAGAAGTTATGTGTTGTCATTATCTATCTTACACTGCAGTACTGATGAACACTTTTTCTCAAACATGGTAATGGAAGATAATTCTATGTTAGATGAAACTTGAAGATTAAGCTCTGAATCTAACTGCAGAAAGAAGTTGTGATAAGGCTAACAGAGACTGTCTACCTTTGTCATTGTTGATGGAGTTTCCTCCTGGGCCTTATTTACTATAAAGTTGATCATAGAATGCCAATTTACTTGTTGATAACAGAGCATACTGTACTTCACAGAAAGCCACAAGTAAATGTGTCTGATTTAGACAATGGTTAGACTGCACTAAATGAACAATAATCTTAAATTAAAATTATCCATAGTTTACCTGTGAGAAATAGAAACACAAGATTTTGAAAATTATCTACAGCAGCGTGAAAATGTTTGGCATTTATGACATATCTTTTATGGGAAACAATGCTTTTCAGATATGGGAAAAGTAATAATGATTTTTTTTTTTTTATTTTTATTTTTTAATGACTATGTCTATACTTGTTCTTTTAGAAGTAAGACATCACAAATCACAATTCCATAGTAGTTATTTTGAAGGGGTTGAAAAAAAGCAATTAATGAATTTTGAGCACCTCACCCTTTGGGCCCAATTAAATTTTAGTGCTAGTTAATTAGCAGTTAAACTTATTTTGGTTCATTCACCTAGAAAGTGCCTTAAAGAAAAGAAAACTAGATCTCAAGACTACAATTACTTCTAGCTTACAAAAATAAATAATAATAATAAATAATAATAATAATTGTAAGTAGAAAGGAAAAATAAGGAATAGATAAAGTATCATTAAGACAATTATCTTAAAGCACATTTTTAAAGGAGGGTGAAAAATAATTGTTCATTGTGCTAAAGCTACGTTAATCTAATGAACCATGCAGATTCCTGTAGTTTCTCAGTGGTAAAAGGATTTAGTATTAATCTGCTTCATTAAAAATTAATGAGGGGTAAATCAGCTGCTACTTAGTGTAATAGAAAATCATGCTAAATACTGTTTGTAAATTTCACTCACTATGGCTTCTTTGATGAAGTGCCAAAAATAGCACAAGCAAGTTGCCAAATGTTGATAAATGAGTCCTTAACTTTCATTCAGAAGACAGGAAAATTTCAGCTTGGTACCTTCAGCTACTCTGCACAGATTTAGTTTTAGTAACAGGATGTGAGTGGTGTTTCCTTGACTGCAGAACCATGACCTTTAGCCCAGGGAGTTCTCTGACCCTAAATCAGGTTGCAGTAAAGTTGAGATGTTGTGCTGCCTGATTACAGCTATCTCAGCCCTTTTTGTATCTTTCTTGATATTTCCAAGTCAATGAGGATGGTTGATCTTCCAAGTCAAGGCAGTACGATGATAATAAGCCCATTAAATCTAACCTTGAACTATCCTTACATCATGACTTACCATACCTGTCCAACATACACAGGCATCCTTGAGGTCTGTTCCTCAGTTACAAAAAGCGGCTCCCATATCCAGCCACGTTTTACTCTTCGAACTGTTGTGAAAGACTGATCTGTGTTTTGGGCACTGTATTTCTGTGTGGTTGGAGAGCAAAGCCAAAGCTGAACCACTGTCAGCATGAGACATAGCAAAGTGGAACAATTCATGCTGAAGCCTGTCTTCAATCAATTTTCATCTGTCGAAGACGAGAAGGAGAAAAAAAAAAATAATAGACCTTAGACAAAGTTTCACAAAGGCATCACTTTTGTCTTCTTTTGTCTTCTTACTTTTACTTATATATTCTGTGCTAATGTAAGAGCTGATTTGCAATATTAAAACCTCTTCCTCTTCCTAAAAGGAAAGAGCTGGAACAAAGTCTGTTTCTGATTAAAATTGAGATACTTTTAGAGACTCTGGCATGAAAGTCAAGTGTTTAACTTTCCTTTATGAATATCCTACACAGGGACTTTTTATGCAAAAAAAGAAAAATCATCCTCCAATTAATTCATCTTCAAATTAAGCTGGGTAATTGTGTTGTTTAACCTAGGAATAATTTGATTGGGATAATTGTATGTTTCTACTTAGAGAGGAGTCATTTTGAGCAGCAGTTACAGAACTGCCTGAAGGGTGCATGACTACCCTCAGTGGCCATGATGACTGATAACTGAAACAGAGCGGTGCAGGTTTTTGTTTGTTTGTTTGTTTGTTTTTAACCTCTTCTTTCCCTCTTTCCCAAGTCAGCAGAACACCAACAAAAATGCCAAAGGAACAAGGGTACCATGTAGAAAAGCATGTCTTTGCACAAGCTATATGATATTATGTTCTTTCCTGTGATTTTTGGCACAATAAATAAAACTGAATTTTAAATAAAGTGCAATTCTCAGTTGATAATCACTGTCTTCTAAGAGGCAAAGAGGAGAATTCTGAAAACCTTTGCCCCACGTTCATTTCTTAAAACCTTATTTGACAATAGATCTAGAAATTTTCTTCAGGTCTTTAGCCAGGAAAAATAGCATTTTCTATGCAAGAACAAATTGTGGTTTATGAATTTATCTCATGGCGGTCAGTTTGTACAACACACTTGGAAATATATATAAATATATATATATATATATGGCTGCTTTTAATTTAGGCCTGAAAAATCCATAAACCATTTATCTATTCAGGATGAAATACAAATGTATATGTCTTTTAAAGCCACGGTTTAATAACAGAGCTATCAACACCTGTCTTTTGCAAAGGAAAATATTGTAATTGCTTAAAAAAACAGAGATATCACGTAGACATTTATTCATTTCCTTCCAGAGTTGATATGATGTTAAACTAGATTCTGTTAAAATGTAATCTGTGTTTATATGTTTACTGAGAAAAAGATAAAGGAGTTTTAACAGAAAGACATATATAATTGTAGAAGTTAGAATGTTGGTTCCAGTTCTGTATACATTTTGTTTTTCAAATTCAAAAGCTATAACATTGCAAGATGAGATTTGAATGGAAAGGGTGTGACTTGTGTACTCTCATTGCAGTTTGCTATGGAAAATTACTAATTATCCTAAGTCTGTAAGAATAGTGTTTGCCACATGGAAGACGATGTCAACAAAAGCTCAGCTTGTTTCTCAAATAAAGCTTGAGCAAGTGTTATGCCTTGAGTGTCTTTTTACAATGGGTGCATTTAGCGCTAAGAACTAATTTGCTCGGTATAAAATCTTGAAAATGGTCGTTTCATTTCAGTACATTCCTGCACCTGGGGAGGAACAAACCCCGATATAAGAAAAAGCTGGGGGCCACCCATCTGGAAAGCAGCTTTGCAGAAATGAACCCAGAGGTCCTGGTGGACACCAAGTTGAAAACGAGTCATCAACGTGCCCTGGCAGCTAAGAAGGCTAATGATGTTCTTGGCTACATCAGGCAAAGTATCTCAGCAGGTCAAGAGAGGCAATCTTTCTCCTCTAATCAGTACTCTGACATATTGTGGAAAAATAAATATTTTCAAATCTTGAGATGTTGCACACTATTTGTTATGTGTATAATGTGACTTTTAATTGAAAATACAGATGCTGAACAAATTGTAAAAAAAAACAAAACAAAACAAAAAACAAAAAACAAAAAAACCATAAAGCTATGTAAGGAAATTCAGAGTTGTATGTCTCTGTTTTTCCCTTCTCTGCTACATCAAACATATTCAATTTGCCATTACTTTCAAGACATTTCAGAGCACATTTATTTCCAGCATCTTCCTACTCATCTGGCAAAAGCCTCCAGCTGTCGGCCAGCATAAGTTACCATTCTTTATAAGCCATAAATACCAAATAAACAATAAAAACCAAATAGCTGCAAACAATTGCCTTCTTTCTAAACTTCAACTCACTCTCCGAAGTAACTCTTACAAAATAACCAGGAACTAATTTCTTATTTCTCATCTTTCTTTAAAACAACAGCAACAACAACACACAGTATTACTTACTTAAAGGAAAAAAGAGTTCACAGTTTTAAGGCAGTTCTGTGCTGAGTCTGCTGCCTATCACAGTGTTTTCTATTTTCCCCTGTCAGTTGTTTCTTTTATTCCCCTAATTGTAAGGTTATTGTAAGTGAAATGACCTTGTAGTCCATGTTATAGCTATAATATGTAGCAGAATGGAGGATTAGTAAAAGTACGGAGCTTTTAGGTAATATAATAATATAATTATAATATATATATATATTATATATATATATTATATATATTATATATATATTATATATATTATATATATTATTATTATATAAATTATAATATAATATATATATTATATATAATATAATATATATATTATATATATTATATATTATATATATTATTATATAATATAATAATAATAATACAAAAAAAATCTTAATAAAATAATCCCTCATTAAGAAGAAGACAAATATATTTTCATATACGAAAAAATGAGCTCTCACTAATAATTTCTCAAGGGAATAAGAGAAATCGGGACCATGTCCTATTCTTCAGTAAGTAGTACATCTCTCTTACTTTTGTTGGATTACACTGGTTTAATAAAGACTGATATTGAGAATAGAGTGATGACAATATCAATTGTGGTTGTAATAAGTAGGCTACAGTTTTTAAAGTAGTATTTTCCTTTTATATGTGGTGAAATCCATGATTTTCCTGTAGACTAGGGACAGATTTACCTCTTGGTACAAAGTGGTGGAGTACTTTGGTTTGTTCTAGTATTGTCCCCAGATGAAATCCTAACATCATTTGAAACTGGATATTAGCTTTAGGTGTTCTAGTATTCTGACTTGGTTTTGTATTCCCGTTGTCATAGTAACAGTAATTTATTATGAATTATGACCTGGTCATTGCATTACAAAATAATACTTTTACTGCCTAACATTTCAAGAATAATAATAGGAAGAGGAAAAGGTTCTAAATATCCAACCTCTGGGATATCATGAAGTAATTTGTGTGCTGATGGAAAAAAATAAGAGTGAAATAACAGCCTTCCAAAGTATTAATATATATAGAATGAGAGATAATGAGGATAACTACTGTTAGCTGAAGAATAAGGACAAAGCAGCTTAACTTTTTAAGTTAAATCATTATCAATATAATCAATATCAATAAATAAATAAATATCAATAAATCATTATCAATAATAATAACAACAACTTTATATAAGAAAAGTCTTACAATTAGGGAGTAAAAACATACCAAAACACAGTAACAAGGTAGATGTTGACTAGATAGTATTAGAAATCTTCTATTATCTTGTTTTACTGCGGGCTTTTGAAACAGTGACTCCTGAGGAAAACAGTTCTTTCTGTCCTTAAAAGTATTGTGCAGAACCAAAAATGAAAGAATGAAAAAAAAAAAAAAATCTTGAAAATGGATGGTCATTTCAAAGGTATTTCCTTTTCTGAAATTTGGTGTTGTCTTTGCTTGTTTTTATATCAAATAAACAACAAGAATAGAAAAATAGAAAATTCACGAGATAATCAAATTAATTATTATTCAGCTTCTGAAACATGATTCTTGTCTCAAGCAGAGGCCTCACATCATGTGTTTTCTTTCGTGCATCAGTGTTGTTATGATAGCAACTCATTTTCACTGGACACTTTAGGCTCCACCCAATGTAGCAGACACAAGCTATAATACTCATATAACCCTCAGGCAATTAGCAGACCTCCCTCAACACACACACATATATACACTACGTTATTTAATGTATATGTTTTTTTTTTTTTTTTCCGATACTTATATGTAGCAATCGTTTTGTTTTGAAACTGAAATATTATTATTTATTTGTTTGTTTGTTTGTTTATTTTTTGTATCATAAATAGATACTTTAGATAATTTAGGTAATAGAAAGATTGATACAATCTTTCATTTTGTGCAAAATGATGGACTTAATCTTATACTTGCTGCTTCTTGCACTTTATGAATTTCACATAGAAAACAATATTTTACACAGATTTGTTATGTTAGAAACTCTTTACCATTTTCATAGTTTTTTATCTGTGATTTAATTATTTCTAGTCAGTGCCAAGTTGTTTTTTTTTTTTTTTTTTTGTAAGTTTTCCATTCTTCACATGTTTTAAGAATTTTCTGTGGTGACACCAGAAAAAGGCATATTAAACTTTTAAGAATAAATACGGTATATTTAGCTCCAGCTATGTAGGATTCTTGATTGCAGGTTAGCACAGGGTAAGTCACTTCTATAACAGTAACAATTAGCTGAACTGGTGAAAAACATTAGTGGGAACTAAAAAATAAACATTTATTAAAAAAAAAAAAAAAAAAAAAGGTGTTATTTAAACTTTGTATTTTACTGAATATCACTGTTTTCATATGCCACCTTGCATTTTTTATTTATTTATGTGAGTTGATACCTGTCCTGCTCAGGTCACATTTTCAATAATACCTCTGAGCTTATGTTTTGTTTGTTTTTTCTTTTTTGTTTGCCTGATTTTTTTTTTTAATTAGTTTAACATTTGGTATTGTTTTAGCTTTATTTGTGCTGAATCTAAATATTTTAATTGAGTCTTTTTTGACTTTATGTCTTTCACACATTGTGTTTTTCATAATTTGGACTATTACATCTAACAAGTATGCCAAATTTAATTATACTCTGCCTAGAAGAGCTAACATCTAAAATGTAATATCTTCAGTCAATTAATTAGAGCTATATCAACAACAGCCTTGCTAATCTGTGCATGACTAGTTATTTTAAAAGCTATTACTTAACCTTGAGAAGTGTCTCCTTTAATGCACATCTTGATGTAACATTTGACCAAACCATATTGACTAGTATTGCATATTAACACATTAACAGCTACATGGCTTCACTAGTCACCCAGCACTTCACTTACTTGGAGAGCAATTACTTGTATGTTATGAATATGACATAAATTTCATTTTATTCTAATTGGGACATTATTTTTTTCATTTTGTAAATGTGAAATGATACCATTAGGGAAGGACTTCAAACTATTATATAGAATTGCCAGAGTAATTATCTGTCAGTTATACATGAACAAAATAGCATTAGAGAAATTAATTTGTCAGTATATTAGTGCCTTTAAATCTGTGGATTTTAATCAATTTAGAGCTGACTGACTAGAAACACAGTCATTCCTATCGCTTTATAATGGTGTGTTGATTATCTTTTTAGGCAGTATATTAACACCCCAGCATTTTACTAGAGTATTTGTAGAAATACAGAAAAAGCCCAATTGACATTTCAGATGACAAAAAACTGAGCTTTCAATGCCCAACAAGCAGTTGGAGGTACTTACTAGAGAAAAGAAACATCTTTTAAAATACCAAATTGTGATATTTATTTCTCAAATCCTATCTCTAGTATCAAAGTATGTAGGAATTTAAGGAAAGGTAGGACATTTGTTTTAAATGAGGGGAAAGGTCAAAGCTGAATGATGAGATTTCCTACTGTGGCTGAAGAAAAGAGATGGGAGATTCATTCCCTCTTCAGACAAAGATAATATAGACAGTACAGACAGACATATTCCCTGCTTTACAACCTTAAACCACAGTATGTCTTGTTTGTTCTCATTCCTTCAGTGGAACTATTTTAATCACCAAAAGATGATTATGAGTAGACCAACAGGGAGCCAGAATTAAAGCCAGTGACTATTGGTGTTCATACTCTTTCTGAATTTTGTCTGATATACCTAGCTGCAAAATACTTATTTGACTGTGAGTATACAAGAGGAGATAGCCAGTCTATTGCCCTTTTCAGGCCTGGTTCACCAGTATTTTTAGAACTTAGCAATAGGTTATTGATCTGCAGTTTCCCAGACATACAGGCAGCTGAAACCAGCTCATTATTTCTGGGTCTATACTTGTCTTCCCTTAGGTGACTGCTACCTCTGCTGTGGACAAAGATTCTCATGATTTGAAAAACATTAAATCATTATTTCACTCTTCTGTCTATCACATGATGCAGAGTTGAAAGTGAAGCTTCAGACGCCCATGGGAGAAGGAAGCCTAAGTCTTCCAATTGCAATTCCTTGGAGCCCCTTTAGAAACAGCCTGCAGAAGGCAACACATCCCATCCAAAAAGTCTCTGGGGCAAAGAAAGCATCACCTACACCATTTCTATCAACAGAGCATAGCTCTGTGGGGATGGATAGACTTCTTTTTGGAGTTGGACAGGACTTGGACAGATTGCTTTCATTCTGTGGCAGTGACCTTTGGAAGTGCTGGTTAAGATATGGGTGCAGCCCATATAAGTTCTTTTGTTACTGGATTTCATCTGGAACCAGGAGAATATTAAAATTAAATCAAGGACATCAAAAAGAAATAAACAAAACTTAAAGAAGACTTTTGGAATCTACTCAAATTCCCCAAAGGTGTAATGGATAATATTGCACTCACACACACACACACACACACACAGGAGCTCCAGCAGATTCTCCAAAAGTGATTTATCCTTAAAAAATTTTCCCAAGTCAGTGTGGCATCTCCTCTTCTAGTGGAAGTATAGCTTCTCCACATGTTATTAACTGAAGAATAAAAGTTGGTGTACAGTTTCATAGACAGATACTCCTACTTTATTTTTCTTCCCCATGAGAAAATGAAGTAAGCATATCTACATGGTTTTATCTAAATACTGGTAAATTAAGGATTATATTATGTTCTTTCTCGCAAACTATTCTGCCATACATCTACATGTTGTAATGTAGATGTTGAAATGTCCAGACATTTCTGAGCTAAAGAAAAGTTGAAATATTCTGTCTGAGAACTTGACATTAGAAGAAAATATGTTCATTTTCTGCAGTCCTTCAACTGCTTCAGCAATTATATTTAGACTAAAATAAATAAATAAATAAATAAATTTGATTTAGTAAACAGATGCTGAGATGCTAAGAGATTGTTAGATCTGTGGTGGTATACTGCACTATACACATTGAAATAAATAAATGTTTATTTTTAATTTTAGCTTTCTTTAACTACGACAATTATTTATTTTTAAGACAATTTGAAATATTGAAAATTATGACTAAAATCATGTATTTTTTTGTAAATATTTTGCTAATTAAAAAGACCAACATACATACACAGTAAAAACAAAAACACTTGCCTTCTGGCATTTGCTTTTTATTGTAAAGATTTGCAAGAATTTGCAAATCGAATTACAACATGTTTGATTCACTGGGCAAATCCTACTGGAACATTTTCAGCTCCACAGGATACCACTCAGTACTGAAGAACCACTTGTCAGCATAATGATGTAAAGGACCACATTCTGTGATTCACACTTGAATCTGTTTGCCAGATGATTTTCAGGAAAACACTTCATGAAATGCTCCAAAACTCTTTTCAGGATTCATGTTCCTTTTTGCTTTCATTCATAATTCCTTGCAGACATTAATAACAAAATGCATTCACCTTCCCCATGGTTTCTGAGGAGATTTAACTCCCCCAAACATGGAACACCCAAGGATAAAAAGAATTTTAAACATTTCACTTAAGCTGATGCTTTTAGACATATTCTGGTGTATTGCTAAGCTTGTGGTTTTGGCTTCTGAGACAATTCTACACGTAAAATGAGCTAAATCAGAAGAACCCTTAAATGAAATCATCCAGGCTATGCCAATGGGAAACTAGAATTAAATCATATTCAAAATCTTATATTTAAGGAGTCATTCCTGGATAAATTTTAAATGAAATAAATAATCCTAAAAACTGAAAAAAAAAAAAAAAACTAACTAAATTTAACTACACGTTAAATGTAGTTATTGATATAACTTGTAGTTATTATATAACATAACATATTATATAACATAACATGTTATATAATAACTACAAGTTATATATTATATTATATATATATTATATTATATGTTATATATATTATATGTTATGTTAAGTTATTATATAACATAACATGTTATATAATGTTATATAATGTTATATAATAATATGAATATGTTATTATATAACATGTTATGTTATATAATAGCTATGTTATGTAGTTATTACATAACATGTGTTACTTAATTACAAAGAGTTAAATAACACATGCCTTCACATAAAAATTAAGGAAAGAAAAAAAATAAAATATTTTATTTTCAATATCTGACTTTGACAATGAAGTAAATAAATCAGTGAAGTCTTTTAACAAGACTTTCCTTTATAAGCTATAATATTTCCTCTAATGCTTAACATAAAAATAGAACTAAACAAAAAAAACAAAACAGAACAAAAAACCCTGGTCAGCATGCAGTGATCCCACCCTATGTACCTCCACAATGGATGTCATTTGGAAAAATGGTGAAAGAATGCTGAAAGATTCTAGCATCCCTCAGAAAACTTGCAGTAATATGAGACAAGAAAAACAGAATTTACCTCCTTTGAGATAGAGAAAACAAACTGAAGAATATGTATAATTTTCACAATCATGATAAATTGAGATGGAAAAGACTTAATTGACAAACTTATGAAAGGATAATATTGTTTCTTAGATTTTATTCTCTTAGGCTATATTTCAGTTGATAAATCTTCCATTATCTCCTGCAATGACAGTAGTAATGACAATTTCAGTTCTATTTAGCTCCTAGTGAGCAAAGGCTTGTCTGTTATTTAGGTCTCCATGCTTTATTTGTTTTATTTTTTTTTTTCTTTAAAGATACATATTCACTGTTCTGCTCATCAACCAGGAACACATTTCATACTCTTTCTTCATACATACTATCAATTTTGTTAAAGGCTAGTATCCTTTTCTTATGTGTTTCTTATGACATAGTTATATTAATTCAATGTGGTTCTTATTTGATTTCATTCAACCTTGTAAGCACTTTTTAGGCAATGAGATATTGAGAGGGGGACAGGAACCAAGCATTAGGTCATCATTAGGCCAGAAAAATGCTGTTGCATGATACATTTCATGTCAAAGATCTTCAAACAGGTTTTCTTTTCTTTGCTGTTCTGTTTCAAGTTTTGGAATAAGATATTCCAGGTATAACACAATATACCCCATCAGATTTGCAAATTGTGCAGAGTTTAAGCAGTTTTTAATGGAATGACATTTTATGAAATTCAAAAGCACACGTGCACAATTCCT
Organism: Aythya marila; assembly: GCF_965140915.1. Classification (NCBI taxonomy): domain Eukaryota; kingdom Metazoa; phylum Chordata; class Aves; order Anseriformes; family Anatidae; genus Aythya; species Aythya marila. The sequence continues at coordinate 100,279,842 of NC_139043.1, read as the reverse complement.
AATAATACAATGCTTTTTCTAACTATTGATATTTCACACTCTAAAAAGTCTTTAAAGGATATGAGTTAATTTAAACTCCTATGATATTCCAGTATCCTAACAGAACATCAGAGGATAATCATCCAGGCTAAGTCTAAAATAAATAAATAAATAAATGAAATATTTTAGTTCCTGTCTTTTCAGTTGCATAGTATTCTCAACCTAGTCCTTGATATTCTTAATAGCCAAGATGTCTTTTATTCATGTGATATCTCAAAGATTTAATTTTGTTGATTACTTTTGTGAAAGGAGTGCTTGCTTTTCCAGAAAATAAAGCCCCACTTTGTCCAATCCTCTTGCTAGCTACTTAGTACGTGTAATATAACATTTCCTGTCAAACGAGGGGGAAAATTACCATTTATACTTCTACGATGATTCAACACAGTTCAGTCCTTACTTGGAATCAAATTAAAATACCTTGACTTTCTTATTAATTACAAATTCATTTTTACCTAAAAAGCCGTTAATTAGAATGTCAGGAACACAGCTTTTTTGTTGTTGATGTTGAAACTTACTATTCTTAAAGTCATTGTTCTGATTTTACTGTGTTGACATATATTTTTTAAATTGTAGGAAGTAGACTTTGAAGAGTTCTTAGCAATTATTTGCCTTGAAAACCCATACTTACTTCAGGTAAAATGATGCTTTTTTAACAAAGTTTTATTTGATGCCCTTAAATTTTGGTCTTTCTTCAAGTATATTACATGAACTTAGAAGAAGAAAAACAGTAAGAGCAATGGAGAATGGCTAATTGTTATTAGTTCATAAGATTATTTATCTTCTGGACTAATACTCTTAGTTAAAAAAAAAAAAAAAAAAAAAAAAAAGTTCAAGACACACAGATGAGGATAGTAAAATATTTTGTCGTGTTGTTTCACCTTGTTTTCTGTTCTGCATCTTTAACTCTTCATTCCTTTTTTTCCTTTTCCAACCAGTATTCACCTTATCACAACATGATCCTTCCTCTTCTCATCCCATGTTGAATTATCCTTTCTCAATTAGAATGCAATTGAGGCTCCCCCTCCACTGTTTTCTCATTCTTCACTTAAAACCTGTTCTTCTGTTTGGATCTTGGATTGATGAACTACTTGCTCACTCATCACTGCTGTACCCACCACTGACGTATCTACAATAAGTTTCTTGCATCTTTATGAAAGTTTGTTTGTTTGTTTGTTTGTTTTTTTGTTTTTTTCTTGAATCTTTATGTATCTTTATCCTCTCATTACTGTGTGAGGCCCTGTTGCTTCTCTGTTCAGTGTCCTCTCTCAATCATATATCTTTATTTTTCTTTAAATATATTTTACTTCATATATTTACTTTATGTATTTACTTCATAGTAAAATCTAGTACAAAAATTAAAATACACTGTATTTTGTTGTTTAGCCAGAGTCCCTATGGGTCATTCACAAAGTAATTTTGTTTATTTCAAGAATACCCATTTATTCTGTAGCCTTAGTTTTTGTACTGCAAACTGTGAGATATGTTCATCTGATTTGTGTCAGTATGGAACAGTGCTAGGGCCGCATGGTATGATGAATGTGACCTTCTGTCTTACATACCCTTGTATAACCATAAGTCTAAGAAAAACAGAGTGGTTAGTGTATATAATACTTGTATCTTGCAAAGGAATGTTTTAGCAATTCATATCAATAGAGAGCTTGAAGGGAAATGTATTTGTAGGTTTTTCCTTGAACTCTCTGATATCTGGGGGGTTTCAGAATAACTGCTAAGTATTATGACTATTGCATGGGACACTATGGAAGTCTCTGATATCTGGTCAGGAGATTAAGGAAATGGGGAGAGCTGAAGAACAACTAAAAGACAAAGCTTGCAGGGGATGTTGCACAAGTCTCTGCCATACAGCCAAGTTGGACAAAGGAGAAGGAAAAGAGGGAGGAAGACTATGAGCCTTCAGCACAAAAGACCCCCAGAGACCCCCAGAGGGACCACCAGAGACTGATACACATGCTCCAGTAGGAGGGTTTGGATTCTGGAAACTAATTATAATAACCCTGGTTTTTTTAGAAATAGTAATGAATATGTATCAGCCTAGGAGCATAAAAATCAGCTTCTTGATGTAACTGGTGTGCGTCTTGGTGGAGCAGAGACTCCCGGCATACCCAGCGCTGTTTGCTTACCTCTATTCCTTTAATAAATTGTAAACTTTGATTATAGTCCTATTTTGAAGACTGAGCCATTTATTACACAAACTAAGCAGGTGTCCTTAGTACATGATATATTGCAAGAATGTTAAAATACAGAAACTCAACATTTTTAAACTTCATCACCTACTTTTTCTTTCACTCAGAAAGGCTTCTTAAACCAAGAAGTAAAGCATGGGTAGAAACAGGACGCATTCACACTGGAAGTAAATCCTGGCTAGCCTGAGATAAATAGGGTAGGAATCAACATGGAGAAGTGAGGGACTAGGAGAATCTGGTGCTCTTAAAATTCCAGATTGAGGTAATAGTATGACTTTGTTTTCACATAGTGAAATGTCCTTACAGGACAGTAAGAAGCTTGATATGGAGTCAGGCCTAGACTGGAATGAAACACTCAGTATGGTATGTCATGGGGCATTTATTTCATGGGAGACATTCACAGGGTGTGTGAATTTCCATCCAGTCTGTGCACACTGCCACAGATCAGGGCTGTGGAAACCAGCAAGCTGTTCTGTTGCATTTTTTTATTCTCTCTTCAGCTTCAAGAGCCAGAATTAACTAAAATCTAAAGGTATATACAGTTTATCTCAACAGATATTATTCCAAGATAGTACTTCTGAAATGTTTTTGTATCCTTTTAGCTGCAGACTGAAGGAACTGCAGAAATACAATGCAAAAGCTTCATGTCTAGAAAAAAAATAATAAATAATAATAATAATAAAGTGCTTTCCTAGTTCTTTCAAAATAATATTATAACCACTGAAAGCCAGTGTTGGTGCTGTGACAGGAGTGCTGTTCATTGCAGTCAAAATAATTTCTCCAGACCAAAGGAGGTAAAAAGAAAATGAATGAAAAAAATTCACTTAGAAGTTACTATGATCAGACTTTGCTGATGAAGTGGCACAGCACATAAAAGCAAAGTAAGTTTTGATGTCAAGAAAGAAATAGAGTTTAGGGAAGGAAGAAGAATTCTGAGAAATTTTCAAAGAACCATAAAAAACATTGTGGAAAAACAGGAGACAAAAGGCTTGGGAGTTAGTCTAAGGTAGAAACATGAGGCCTTTGCAAATAACAATTTTATCCACAGATGTTACAGATAACAGCTTCCGAATTTCTGTGTTTCTTTTAAAAAATTCCAAAGAATGGGTAAAGGTGAAATATTACTTTCATGAGTAAATTTTCTGATTAAAGAATCAAAGTAACAAGGTAAAGCTAAAATAAGTAAATAATTAAATAAAAAGTGAAAATATATTATGGCTAAGGCTGACATTTTATAACAGATTTTTAATTTATTCTGTAACTTTTTTCTTTCTGATATGTATAATTTTTCTTAAATAGAATCAACTATGTAATAATCACTGTTTGACATGGGAGATATGCCTGTGTCCTGGTTTCAGTTAGCACAGAATTAATTTTCTTCCTAGTAGCTGGTGGAATGCTGTGTTTTGGCTTAGAATGAGAAGAGTGCTGATAACACCCCGATGCTTTAATTGTTGCAGAGCAGTGCTTATACTAAGCCAAGGACATCTCAGCCTTTGCTCTGTCCTGCCAACGGGCAGGCTGGGGGGTGCAGTAAGAGCTGGGAGGGGACAGACCCAGGACAGGTGACCCAAACTAGCCAAAGGGGTATTCCATACCATCTGACGTCATGCTAAACAATATATAGGGGTGGCTAGCCGGGGGGAGGGGGCCGGACTGCTCGGGGTTAGGCTGGGCATCGGTCAGCGGGTGGTGAGCAATTGCATTGTGCATCACTTGTTTGTACATACTATTATTACTTTCGTATTATCACCATTGTATCATCATTATTATTATTGTTATTATTATTTTTGTTATTTTTTTTTCCTGTCTTATTAAACTGTCTTTATCTCAACTCACGGGCTTCACTTTCCATTTCTCTCCCCCGTCCCAGAGAGGGAGGGGGGAGGGTGAGCGAACGGCTGCGTGGTGTTTAGCTGCCGGTCGGGTTAAACCACGACAGTCTTTTTGGCGCCCAACGTGGGGCCCGAAAGGTTGAGATAACGGCAGATCTGATCAGAGTGTGTTAAACTAAAATTGGTGGAAGGATTAGACCTGCTTAATAGTCACTTGTCATGATGCTGATTGCTTTAATCACAACTCTGCTGCGCCTGTTTTCCAAATTGAGTATTATAGTACATTATTTTCCGTATTTGCTCTCTGTAGTGTTGTTTCTCCTCTCCGGGCCCTGGTTTCAGACCATTATGGTACTAAGTGTTATAGCAATGGCTTATGAGACGATAAGATATCTGGTCATGACTCTAACTTGGTATTTATACTCAGTAACATCGTGGACTCTGTATTTTGGAAACAGCATCTTGGGAACTATTAGCAATTATACCTATTGTTTTTCTCCATTAGAGAGTCAATCTGTGGAGGGGAAAGGGGAGGATATTTTTCCTTACTTGCTTACTCTCCCTTTCTCCTTCACCACCCCTGTATCCTCCTGGGTCACTCTGCCTTCCTCCTTCACCACCCTCTTATCCCCTGAGCTTGTCACAATAGCTCTCCAAGATATTGAATATTTCTGGAATACTCAGAATACCATAGTCTTGTTGTTCTGCCTCATGAATGCACTTCAGATTCTGCTTAAAGTTAAACAACTACTTATGAAGCTCATCCGGAGATCTGCCCGGAGGCAGTATAGTTGTGGGTGGCAGGGAGTATGGGTGGATATGGGCAGGCATCTAGAGCAGTTGGCACCCCCAGTGTGTTGGAAATTCACCCCTGAACAATGGCAAAATCCTCAAAAACTGGCAGAATGCTTGAAAAAAAGGTGTAATGATTCTGGCAGTTCCAAAGTAACACAAATCATTGTAACGTGCTGGGGCCTGGCTCATGCCTATCGAGCTGCCATTGATACTGCTGTCAACTTAGTGACAGACCCTGCGGCCACTCCAAACCCTGTGACAGATCCAACGGCCACTGTGACCCCTACGGTGGATTCTGCAGCTGCTCCAGTCCCAGTTCCTGCAACTGCTCCAGTCCCAGCTCCTGCAGTCGCTCCAGTTCCAGCTCCGGCCGCTACTCCAGTCCCAGTTCCTGCAACTGCTCCAGTCCCAGCTCCTGAAGCTGCTCCAGCTCCAGCTCCTGAAGCCGCTCCAGCTCCAGCTCCTGCAGCTGCTCCAGTCCCAGTTCCTGCAGTCGCTCCAGTTCCAGCTCCGGCCGCTACTCCAGTCCCAGTTCCTGCAACTGCTCCAGTCCCAGCTCCTGAAGCCGCTCTAGCTCCAGCTCCTGAAGCCGCTCCAGCTCCAGCTCCTACTGCTGCTCCAGTCCCAGCTCCTGCAACTGCTCCAGCTCCAGCTCCAGCTCCTGTAGCCGCTACAGCTCCGGTTCCTGCAACTGCTCCAGCTCCTGTAGCCGCTCCAGCTCCTGTGGCCGTGTCAGAGAAACGAGCTGTAGCAGTGCAAGTTGACCCTGCAGAGGGCATTCCAACCCCTGTGGCAGACCCTGTAACAAAGTCAGAGAAACGAGCAGTAGCAGTGCAAGCTGCCCCTGTAGAGAAGGTGAAAATATGGTATAGAAATTCAAGTCGTTTAGAACGCAGAGAGTCTTCTGCCAATCCAGGTAAGGCTTCTGCCAAAACTAAGTATAGAGATGACGAAGATGATGACGACGCTGGGCCGTCAAGGATTCAGGAGGAGGAAGATGAGGATGCCGAAAGAGCAACAGTAACTACCCGAAGCCTAAACGAGCGCGAGCTACGAGATGTGCGAAAAGATTTTGGTCGCTGTATAGGTGAGCAGCTTGTCACCTGGCTGCTCCGGTGCTGGGACTCTGGAGCCAATTGTGTGGAATTAGACGGCAGGGAAGCCAAGCGGCTGGGATCCCTTGCTCGAGACGCCGGCATTGACAAAGCAATTGCAGATGGAGCACGACCCACCAGCCTCTGGAGGCGTCTCCTCTCAGCTGTGAGGGAAAGGTATCCCTTCAAGGAAGATATTTTATGTCTACCAGGCAAGTGGACCACTATGGAGAAGGGAATCCAGTACCTGAGGGAATTAGCCGTACAGGAAGTGATTTATGAAGATCCAGACCTCAAACAAACATCCACAGATCCAGATGAAGTCAAGTGTACACGACCCATGTGGCGGAAGTTTGTACGGAGTGCACCATCATCATATGCCAGCTCATTGGCAATAATGGCCTGGAAAGAGGATGAGGAACCCACAGTGGGTGAAGCGGCTAAACAACTCCGGCAGTACGAAGAAAGTCTCTCCTCTTCCTTACAGGCCTGCGTCTCAGCTGTGGAGAAACTTTCTGAAAAGGTTCACCAACTTGAAGAGAATCTATTGTCCTCCCCACCTGAACCAACCAGTGCCCACCGACCAAAGGAGAACACTTGGGAGAAACTTTCTGAAAAGGTTCACCAACTTGAAGAGAGATTATTCTCCTTCGCACCTGTACAAAGCAGTGTCTCAGCTGTCAGGGGTAGGCGTTCACCCACACAAGGAAGACGATATGGTGGGTACTCACCCCGTGCCACCCTGTGGTTTTACTTACGAGACCATGGAGAGGACATGAGAAAGTGGGATGGAAAATCTACCGCGACCCTAGAGGCACGGGTACGTGAGTTGCAAAAGAAAACAATCAGGAAAAAGGGATTCTCCGAAAAGTTTGCTGCTCCAACTTCCAGCAGACAGTCCTTCAAACACAGAAACGAGGAAGATTCTGACCAGGATTAGGGGGGCCCTGCCTCCAGCCAGGGGGAGGAAAGGGACAATCGAGTTTATTGGACTGTGTGGATTCGATGGCCTGGCACATCACGCGCACAGAAGTATAAGGCTTTAGTAGACACCGGTGCACAATGTACTATAATGCCATCGAGCTATAAAGGACCAGAGCCCATCTATATTTGTGGAGTGACAGGGGGATCTCAGCAGTTGACTGTATTGGAGGCTGAAGTGAGTCTGACTGGGAATGAGTGGGAAAAGCACCGCATTGTGACTGGTCCGGATGCTCCATGTATCCTTGGCATAGACTATCTTAGAAGAGGATACTGCAAGGACCCAAAAGGGTTCCGGTGGGCTTTTGGTATTGCTGCCTTAGAGACAGAGGGCATTAAACAATTATCTACCTTGCCTGGTCTCTCAGAGGACCCCTCTGTTGTGGGGTTGCTGAGGGTCGAAGAACAGCAAGTGCCAATTGCTACCACAACTGTGCACCGGCGGCAATATCGCACCAACCGAGACTCCCTGATTCCCATCCATAAGCTAATTCGTCAATTGGAGAGCCAAGGAGTGATCAGCAAGACTCATTCACCTTTCAATAGTCCCATATGGCCAGTGCGAAAGTCTAATGGCGAGTGGAGACTAACAGTGGACTATCGCGGCCTGAACGAAGTCACGCCACCACTGAGTGCTGCAGTGCCGGACATGCTGGAACTTCAGTATGAACTTGAATCGAAGGCAGCCAAGTGGTACGCCACAATTGATATCGCTAATGCATTTTTCTCCATCCCTCTAGCAGCAGAGTGCAGGCCACAATTTGCCTTCACTTGGAGGGGAGTCCAATATACTTGGAATAGGCTGCCCCAGGGGTGGAAACACAGCCCTACCATTTGCCATGGGCTGATCCAGTCTGCACTAGAGCAGGGGGAAGCTCCTGAACACCTGCAGTACATCGATGACATTATTGTGTGGGGTGACACAGCAGAGGAAGTTTTCGAGAAAGGGAAGAAAATAGTCCAAATCCTTCTGAAAGCCGGTTTTGCCATAAAACAAAATAAAGTCAAAGGACCTGCACGGGAGATCCAGTTTTTAGGAATAAAATGGCAAGATGGACGTCGTCAAATCCCAATGGATGTGATCAACAAAATAACAGCTATGTCTCCACCAACTAACAAAAAAGAAACACAGACTTTCCTAGGTGTTGTGGGGTTTTGGAGAATGCACATCCCAAATTACAGTCTGATTGTAAACCCACTCTACCAAGTAACTCGTAAGAAGAATGAGTTTGAATGGGGCCCTGAACAACGACAAGCCTTTGAACAAATCAAGCAGGAAATAGTCCATGCAGTAGCCCTTGGGCCAGTTCGAACAGGACCAGATGTAAAGAATGTGCTCTACACTGCAGCCGGGGAGAACGGCCCCACCTGGAGCCTCTGGCAGAAAGAACCTGGGGAAACTCGAGGTCGGCCTCTGGGGTTTTGGAGTCGGGGATACAGAGGATCTGAGGCCCGCTATACTCCAACTGAAAAGGAGATATTGGCAGCATATGAAGGAGTTCGATCTGCTTCGGAGGTGGTCGGTACTGAAGCGCAGCTCCTCCTAGCACCCCGATTACCGGTACTAGGCTGGATGTTCAAGGGAAGGGTCCCCTCTACGCATCATGCAACTGATGCTACATGGAGCAAGTGGGTTGCACTGATTACTCAGCGGGCTCGAATAGGAAACCCCAGTCGCCCAGGAATATTGGAAGTGATCATGGACTGGCCAGAAGGCAAATACTTTGGGATATCATCAGAGGAGGAGGTGGGTCGTGCTGAAGAAGCCCCACTGTACAACCAGTTGCCAGAGAATGAAAAGAAATATGCCCTGTTCACTGATGGGTCCTGTCGTATTGTGGGGAAGCATCGGAGATGGAAGGCTGCTGTATGGAGTCCTACGCGACGAGTTGCAGAAGCTGCTGAGGGAGAAGGTGAATCGAGTCAGTTTGCAGAAGTGAAAGCCATTCAGCTGGCTTTAGACATTGCTGAACGAGAAAAATGGCCAGTTCTCTATCTCTACACCGATTCATGGATGGTAGCAAATGCCCTGTGGGGATGGTTACAGCAATGGAAGCAAAACAACTGGCAGCGTAGGGGCAAACCTATCTGGGCTGCTGCATTGTGGCAAGATATTGCTGCTCGGGTAGAGAACCTGGCTGTGAAAGTACGCCACGTAGATGCTCATGTGCCCAAGAATCGGGCTACTGAAGAACATCAAAACAACCAGCAGGTGGATCAGGCTGCTAAGATTGAAGTAGCTCAGGTGGACCTGGATTGGCAGCATAAAGGTGAATTATTTATAGCCCGATGGGCCCATGACACCTCAGGCCATCAAGGTAGAGATGCAACATACAGATGGGCTCGTGATCGAGGGGTGGACTTGACCATGGACGCTATAGCACAGGTTATTCATGACTGTGAAACATGTGCTGCAATCAAGCAAGCCAAACGGTCAAAGCCTCTTTGGTATGGAGGACGATGGCTGAAATATAAATATGGAGAGGCCTGGCAGATTGATTACATCACACTCCCTCAAACTCGCAATGGCAAGCGCCACGTACTTACAATGGTGGAAGCAACCACCGGATGGCTGGAAACATATCCTGTGCCTCATGCTACCGCCCGGAACACCATCCTGGGCCTTGAAAAGCAAGTCCTATGGCGACATGGCACCCCAGAAAGAATAGAATCAGACAATGGGACTCACTTCCGAAACAACCTTATAGACACTTGGGCCAAAGAACATGGTATTGAATGGGTGTATCACATCCCCTATCATGCACCAGCCTCCGGGAAAGTTGAACGATACAATGGCCTGTTAAAGACTACCTTGAAAGCAATGGGCGCTGGGACGTTCAAAAACTGGGATACGCATTTGGCAAAGGCCACCTGGTTAGTCAATACTAGGGGATCTACCAACCGAGCTGGACCTGCCCAATCAAACCTGTTACGTACTGTAGATGGGGATAAAGTTCCTGTAGTGCATGTAAAAAATATGCTGGGTAAAACAGTCTGGGCTACTCCTGCCTCAGGAAAAGGCAAACCTATTCGTGGAATTGTTTTCGCTCAGGGACCTGGATATACTTGGTGGGTGATGCAAAAGAACGGAGAGGTCCGGTGTGTACCTCAAGGAGATTTAATACTGGGTGAGAATAGCCCATGAACTGAATTGCACCATGTTAAATAGTATATTATACTGTATGTTATCACTACCATGATTACTATAGGTGACTAATTAGAATGTATGGAAAAGAGTGTAACCTGAGCATGACATAAATGGTATGGAATAAGGGGTGGATAGATGTCCTGGTTTCAGTTAGCACAGAATTAATTTTCTTCCTAGTAGCTGGTGGAATGCTGTGTTTTGGCTTAGAATGAGAAGAGTGCTGATAACACCCCGATGCTTTAATTGTTGCAGAGCAGTGCTTATACTAAGCCAAGGACATCTCAGCCTTTGCTCTGTCCTGCCAACGGGCAGGCTGGGGGGTGCAGTAAGAGCTGGGAGGGGACAGACCCAGGACAGGTGACCCAAACTAGCCAAAGGGGTATTCCATACCATCTGACGTCATGCTAAACAATATATAGGGGTGGCTAGCCGGGGGGAGGGGGCCGGACTGCTCGGGGTTAGGCTGGGCATCGGTCAGCGGGTGGTGAGCAATTGCATTGTGCATCACTTGTTTGTACATACTATTATTACTTTCGTATTATCACCATTGTATCATCATTATTATTATTGTTATTATTATTTTTGTTATTTTTTTTTCCTGTCTTATTAAACTGTCTTTATCTCAACTCACGGGCTTCACTTTCCATTTCTCTCCCCCGTCCCAGAGAGGGAGGGGGGAGGGTGAGCGAACGGCTGCGTGGTGTTTAGCTGCCGGTCGGGTTAAACCACGACAGCCTGTCAAAATTAGAAACTTCTAGTGTTCAGCAGGCAAAATACGATCATAAGAATTTCTGTCATAAGAATTTCTGTCAGTTTTATGACTATTTATATTGGTAACTTTTATATTTCATGGCAACTTCAGCTAGCAACTCATGGAAAAAATCAGGAAAAATAAACATGGATCCTATTTCCCATCTCTTAATTAGTATGCTGTGAGAGAAATGGGTGTGTTTTCTTAGAAGTAATATTTTAAGAAAATCTCAGGATGGGAGAATAAATATGAGTAACATTACGAATCAAATATCTTTTTTTTTTTTGGAGACAGGCAAAAACTTTCACGTGGGGTAAAATGAAATTTTCAAATGTGGGAGTTACACAAATTAATTGGCTGAAAATAAAAATATTTAAAACCAAGTTAAAAATTCTCTGAAACATCTTAATTCTACTTTAAATTTGTAAGGTTCTGTCTGTTGTTTGGTTTTGATTACATAACTTTCTGTGCATTTCTATTTAGCACATAATGATCTGTGTGGACTTTCTGTGATGCCCATGAGGTTAACATGCTGAGGCCAAGTTGTAAGAAGCAGTTGAATATCCATGATTTCTGCTTCATAGAGATAGTCTTTTTTTTCTTTCTTTTTTTTTTTTTTTTGTATTGTTTGTTTTGTGAAAATGATGCATATGACTTCTTTCAAGGTTCATCCCCTCGTGGTAGGGGGGGTAGCAATTTGCTACCAATTGGTAGCAAAGAAGCACTTCAAGTCCATTGAACTGAAAAAATATTTTTCAAGACAGCCTTAGACCTGGAGACTAGCATGCCTTCTTTCTAGATATTTCCTGTCCTCATGTAGCTTTTCTCAGGTATGAGAGCATTCTCTTACTCCTATGTAGATGAGTAAAAAACTTCAATGCATATAAACACATGCATATGCATGAGCCCTGAAAGATGCCATAATTCACTATATCAGATTATTTAAAATTGCCCCAAATTAAGTTCTCACTAAAATATGTTTGTATGGATACCGGCCTCCTTTAAATCTGGTTTCATCCACATAATTTCCTGTATTTCAGGATTCTGTCAGAGTTGCTAACTGTTTAATTCATTACAAGCCAGCTGAAGCTGGAAAGTCCATAACATTGCCATAGTAACTGAGTGGACAAAGACTTAATTCATTAGTTTATATAAGCCAGAACTCATATCCTGCAGACAGTAATGGTTATAAATTATGTATGTCTATAAAGCCCAATGTTAATGGATTATATATATATTTAATAAATAGGTGTCAGTTCCTTAATAGTGAAAAATGGGCTTTGACTGCCCAATGCTCTCTCAAAAATAGTTTTATGTTAGATAGTTAGTCAATCAAAAAGTCAAGGAGAATGAAAAAGAACAAGAAACTGGGGTATGATAACAGTAGTGCTTTCTATGTTAAGAGAGGCTATTAATTATATTATTATTAATTTATTAACTGTTTATTTTGAAGAAGTCTCCAAAACGGAGCTGTAAAACAGTGTAGATTTACAGTAACAGTTCATTTTGAATTTTGCAGCCTGATGAGAATGACTTACCTGGAGTCAATTTTCATTGTTCCTAATCCACAGATTCGGGGACACTGCTCAGGTAACAAAAGTGAAAGAGCAAGACTGAAATTTCTCTTGAAATTTCTCTTGAAAAATGTTTTCTGAATCACATAATTATGTCATGGGCAATGTGGTTTATTTAGGTGCACTGTGTTCTGTTGTATTAAAAACAAGAAGGTAACATGGTCACCAGTGGTACTTGGTGGTGTCAAGATGGATTTCAAGAAGGAAAAACTGTTACTTTGAACTAAACTGAAATCACACACCAACTCTGAGAGCATTTGCAGGGTTATTTTATTGTCTCTGTGAATTCTGTAGCTCTTTTTCATAAGATTCCTGGGGATATTAGTTATTCATTTTAATCCTGTAACTGTGAAAAGTACAACCCAGATGGGAATTGCCACTACAGCCTTATTTTACTTTATGTTGCTTTATTTCATTCTTTTCTTACACTTTAATTCTAGTGCCAGCTTTCAGCAGGATGTTGAACCTGAAAGTTTTCTCTGTGCATTTAATTCAAAGAACAGACGGTCACCTATATTTCTCCCCCAATGGAATTCTACTGCTTATCACCCTATTAGACTTTATTTGTTTTATATTGTTCTTTTTTTGTTTTGTTTTGGTTTGGTTTGGTTTTTGTTTGTTTGTTTCTTTGTGTGCGTGTGAGTGCTTTTTTGTATGAGCGTGCTTTTTTGGGGGACAATTTTTAATTTTTCCATGAAGTTCTCAGGAGCTGTAAGCTGCATAGGCTACTAACTTAATAACAGATTCCCTCTCATGTCCCTTCTCCATCCTACTCTATTGTACAGCACATTTTGACTCCTTAGATATCTCATCTGGAAAGTGCATTTATTAGATGATGTCCTGTAATTGAGGACTTCTGATATAAGCCTAGTTTATATGTTTTGTTTTGTTTTTTCTCAAAGGTTGTTAAAGTGCATATGAACTTTGTATTAAGCCTATCAAGCTTTCAACAGTAAGAGCTGATTTTAATAAAAGTGTCTAGCATCTGGAGGCTTACATTTAAAAGACAACTCTGAAAATCAATGCCCAAATCCCAGGAACATATTTAACTGCTTTCATAAAAGGCATTAAAATTATTTTAATCCTCTCTTTTTTTTTTTTTTTTTTTTTCCCTTGTTTTTTCTTGTTATTACCAACAACTCTCAGCCAGAAAGGTAAATTCTGTGCATTTTCTTTCTCATTTTGCTTAAATTTACTTTCATGGCCTTCTCACTCTTAACTGAAATATGACCAAAACCTTGGAGCTAATGCAGATTATATTTTTGTACTATTTCATCCTGGTAGCTGTGTGGTAACTAAAGAGTAAAAATAAGGGCAACATATTAGCACAGTGTTATGAAATCGTTAGCATGTCAAAAAAATTCTGCTCTCCCGGAGGGGGCCAGAGCTGTTCTCCATGAAAGAGCGCTACTGTAGTGATAGAAGAAGGAGAAGGAGAAGGAGAAGGAGAAGGAGAAGGAGAAGGAGAAGGAGAAGGAGAAGGAGAAGGAGAAGGAGAAGGAGAAGGAGAAGGAGAAGGAGAAGGAGAAGGAGGAGAAGGAGATAGAATGTATAATTTTCCTAAGAGGTAAATAAAAGTTTTAAGATTTCTTAGTGTTTGTAGAGAAACTAATATATCTAATGCGTTAACTTTACTCATTGATTAAGAAAAAAAAACCAACAATACCAAGACAGATAAAACAACAGTAAAACATTCACCCACATTCTCCAAAGGAAATGATACTCTCCAAAGAGGTAACATGCCAGCTAGAAGAGAGAGCAAATGAAAGATTTTATATCTTCTAAACTTGCCTTTCAAGATATTTGCCATTTTCTGTACATGATATCAACCAAGTTTTCCAAAATGCACACAGAATATTTAAAATAACAGTACTGTTACTTAAAATTGTAATTAGCTTGGGAAAAATATTTTACCTTGAGAAAATGGTTGAAGAACTCTGAACTGTTTCAAAGTTAAGTTATTCCAAACTGATTGAATTATCTGAAATGCCACAAAGAAATATCTTTCTCTGTTGAAGAAAAAAAAATAAAATAGTAAAATAAAATAGAAATAGAAAAAAATATAGAAAAATATAGAAAAAAAAATAAAAACAGTTAGTTCATATTAGTTTATATCAACAGAATAGGGGATATTAAACTACATATCATACCACTTTTTTTTTTTTTTTCCCAAATATCAATATCAAACTGGATGCTGAACTATATGCAGCAAGAACCAAATAGAGTCCAAGCAGACTCTGTGCAAAGGCAATCTTAAAACAAAATATGACCTATTATTAGAATTTTTGCAATTCAATCTATTTGGATTTACAATGTCATCTCTATGGAAACAACAACCAAATCAGTATACAGGGCACATAATTCATCTGCAATTAAAGTACTTCACATTGAAGAGCACTTTCTCCACCAGCTATTACTCTAATATTGTTTTAGATTAAAAAAAAAAAATAAAATCTTTTTTTTTGTACTAAATGGTAAATAAATTCTAAGCAGTCTCCTTTTACACCCACCTTGTTCTTTTGTAATTCTTCTAAAACTAATTTAGCATGTTTTTTAAATAGTACCACAACTTTAAGCTGCTTTTTCCTTCTCTTGTATTATCTGCCATTTTTAACTGGTTACCTCTCATTTTGTTTGTACCTATGAACTAAGAATTTATATGCTATAAATTAAACAAACTTAAATAACAATAATAACAATAATAATAATACTATTAAATTCCCAGATTATTTAGTGCTTATGCCAATACAATACAGGAGAAAGTCTGAAGGGAGGAAGTGCCTGATAAGATAGGAGAGTGACTGGGATGCTTTCAACATGTTTATAGCTTTATCTCTTTAGTAAAGATGTTATTGTTTCTTTTCAAGGCTAAGCTTAAATCTTTTCAGGTCACAGGACTTTTTCATGTACAGTGTTCAGTTTATTGAGCATCTTAATACAATATAAGTAGTTCTTATGAACTACTTCTAACCTCACTACACCTAAACCCAAATGCTCATCCTTCTTTAGATCACTCAGAGAATAGCCAATGGAACAAGGTTTGGTTTCTGACTATACAGCTGAGGGAGGAAAGGAACAGAAGAAAAAATTGTATTTCAAGATAATGCCTTCTGATAAAAACCACCCCAAGTTATGTTTGCAAATTAAGGAGTTTAGATGTGGTGTTAATGAACAATGGCCTCAAATTATGTAACCTTTATATATATACAGTTTATAATCCGTACAAAATATAGTCTTTGAATAAAATAGCAGTATATACTATTTATACATATCTTTATGAAAAAAATTACAGAATCACAGAATCATCTAGGTTGGAAGAGACCTCCAAGATCCAACCTCTGACCTAACATTAACAAGTCCGCCACTAAACCATATCACATCTAAACGTCTTTTAAAGACCTCCAGGGATGGTGACTCAACCACTTCTCTGGGCAGCCCATTCCAATGCCTAACAAACCTTTTGGTAAAGAAGTTTTTCCTAATATCCAACCTAAATCTCACTTGGCACAACTTTAGCCCATTCCTCCTCATCCTATCACTAGGCACGTGGGAGAATAGACCAATCCCCACCTCGCTAAAGATATATACAGATAAATACAGCTATATATAAATAGCTAGCTGCCTAATAGTAAAGTCCTGAAAATCCAAAGCAGCTACTGTTATGGTATGCTCTCAAAAGGTCTTCATCATGACTTCAGTGCTGAATCCTTTACTGACTTGTGTTTTTTTAATAATTATTATTTTATTATATTATTACATTTTATCATTATTATATATTATTGCAGTATTTCATTAATAATTATTATTATGTTATTAATTTTATTATATCATTGTTTTGATGATTATTGTTTTTATTAATTAATTTGAAAATAAAAATGTTGGGGATTTTCTGCATGTAGAACTAAATAGTCTAGCTTCTTAGTTTTTCAAAACTTGAAGAAGCTTATTTGTTTTCTTTAATGGGAGGACATACAACTTTACATTTTATTTTTTTAATTGTTTTAAAAATAATTATGAACTAATTTTTAATCAATATTTAACTGTTAACTTAATGAAACAACACAAGGCAAGACAGAGCAGACTGTGATGAATAAACGTGCTGCAATTTGCTATCAATGTAGCAGCAGCCTTCATGCCTGAGCTTGGTGGTGTGAATGGCAGCAGGGCTGGGTTGGCTCAGCATCCCCCACTTACCTCCTTTGTCCAGCTGCAGGAGGCAACAAGCCATCAGAAGCTGTTGAGGTTGTCACCAGTGGTTCTCCCTTGCATCAAGAAATCAATGTGTCTGACAGGCAAATACCTTACATTGTCTTTTATAGAGATGAACTTGCCAGCACTTGACAGTGTTCCAACCTTTTACACCTATTAAGGAAGGAAACAATAATGCTGTCCTCTTCTCTCTAGGGTTTTCTATATGCTACCTCTGACTGTGTCCTAAATGAATCAAGAAATCAATTTGCAGCCTCTCTGCCTCAGTTAAATCAAACTTATTCACAGTTTCTGCTGAGTAAAAAACATCCAGTGCTTCCCCACAGGTATCTGCTGTCACTTTGACAAAGCATATCAGAGCCCTGACCAAAGCTATGATGTCCAAAATGTTTCATTTTACTTTTATATTTTTTTAGCTTTATTTGTAACTGTTTTACTACTTCATGACATTGTTTTCATTAATAATATTTGTGTGAACTAATTCTACTCTTAAAATCAGTGCTTACTAAATACGACTGCTAAATAAGTTGGAAAAATTAATGCTATTACCAAAAGAACAAAACATAATATGGAATAAAGCCCATTTTTATTGAAAAATTGTGACTAGAAGATGAAAGACAACAGTGTTTATTGTGGACATGGACATTACAGGCTATTTAATAACCTAAATATTTACTTATTTTATTTATATGCCTGTGAATTATTGTTTAAGGCACAGATAGTGTTTTTATTTTTAACAATACATGTACAAGGCCTGAGGCTCCCATGTTTTCTAAGGATATGATTTATTAATTTAGGCACCTGAAAGATCTAGCTTAATATGCTCCCTCAGTAGTCAATGGAAAGAGAAAGGCAGTGGTGTTTTATTGCACTGTAAGAAAGACAACTAAGTACGAAGTCTAAATCAACTTATTTCTGTCTGGAATGGAGCATGATAATTAACCTAAGATAATAAAATATCTATTAAATATGTACAAACAGGTCACATGAACAACATTCTTACTACCATCTTCACAGAAATTTACTTTGGGGCAAGTTCTTTCATTTCTGAATTTATATTAACATTCAAGGTGCATCTTGTCAAATCTGGTAGTTAAAACTGGTTGTTAAATCTGGTGGTTAAATCTAGTTAAATCTGGTACTCCTTA
Organism: Aythya marila; assembly: GCF_965140915.1. Lineage (NCBI taxonomy): Eukaryota > Metazoa > Chordata > Aves > Anseriformes > Anatidae > Aythya > Aythya marila. The sequence goes on along the minus strand of NC_139043.1, from coordinate 100,262,067 downwards.
CATTTAGAGCTCAATTTCTCTATCAGATATATTTTGCATTTTAGGTAGAGATGGATGATTATAGTAAAGGAAATTAGACTACAACAAAGATGTTTTATAGATTATATTGTTTAAAAGAATGTATGAAATTCTTATAAAACACACTATTTATTATCTTGAAACAAATTACCTTGTAATATAAAATAAGCACTGTTTAGAAAAAAATTGTCTCTGGACTGGACAAGAGGAATGATATTACCCAAAGGAGTGAACATTTCTTAATGTTTTCCATTATATTATATATTATATATATTATATATATATATATTCAGGAAAACTATGTATTTTGAAACTTTACCTTATCACAGCTAATTATCAAAATATCAGAATGTAGAATGTTTTTCTGATGTAATAGTATGATTTATGATAAATAAGATTATCATGTCAGAATACTAAGTTATCATATCATATAATAAGTACGTCATGAATTCTAATAAATTTCATAGTGTAGAAATGAAATAAATATGTTACTTTTGGATATTTAAAAAAAAAAAAATCAAAGCAAAAAAAGCAAAGCTTAGTTTTCTGTATTTCCTCACTTATGATTCTATATGATTTTGCCACATGTATTTTAAAACTCTCACATCTTTTCATGCCTTTCAGTTTGATACAATTTCAGTCTTACTGACAATCAAATCATTCTTCCATAGGTTCCAATACATGAACATCTAGGCTCATCTCACTTGCCTGGTTTAGCTATAGCAACCATTCCTGCAGCAGAAAAACAGTTAAAAAATAGTCCCACACACAAAAATTACAAATTACTACAAATCTAATGTTGCTGTCTGAAAATAAATAAATAAATAAATAAAATAAATTGTTCTAGCAGAGCTAGATAGCCTATTGAAATTGTATATCTTTTAGTCTCACTTTTATGATTAGTAGTGTTCCAAAATACTGTTATTTTTTATGATGTAATGTTTTGTGCTGTGCTGCCTTGTTTACATTTGAAATAAAATCACATTATAGTAGCTCAGACTTAAGCAGTATTCCTCCACTTCAAAATCTGCTATCGTTTTGGAAAAGCTATATTTAAAAATTATTAATAATAATAATAATAATTAATTAAGACCACAGGAAAAAAAAAGTACAGAAAAGTAAAATTGTATGTTTATGACAACTTACCAGTTATTCACAGCTTTGAATTATTTGTTTCCAATTTTTATGATATATCTGAAAGTGTGGCTATGAATTTCAGAGTTTTCCTGAATGTTTCATATATTCAACAAACCCATTCTTATACTTATATTTCAGGGTAAATTATTGCTTTTGAATTGCTCTTTTTTTTCAGAGACATTTTCTCATTTTCAAGAAATGGCATCTATTATCTGTTATCTATTGGGTGTGGTTTTAAAGACTTAGTATAATAAGAATTATTTTGTTTTGTTAATGATGCATTGCCATAATCAGACAGTTATTCATCCGGGCTGTTTGGATGTAGAAGAACTATCTAGCTCTGCTCATAAAGAGAGAATAGCTCAGGATCTGGCCTCGAACCTGAGGGGGCTCTTGCTCCCATTTCAGATAATTTGCAGTACCATCCTATGTTAGCCTCTCCTAATGACATATACGTTAAGATATTTGTAACCTATCCTATATGTGACAGCTATATGTGACAGCTATAACCTAACCTATACGTGACAGCTGTGCGAGAATGTAAGCCCCAGTTGGACCCACCATGCTGGAGTGAAAACTAGTTACTACAACAGTGAAACATTGGGTGCAATCATCCAGAGAGGTACAGCTACAGGCTGGTGTGGTGTGGTGTGCTGAGAGGATTCAAATGGACAATCACAGTTGGATAATGTCTGTGAAACCAGTAATTGATGTGGTCACTTAGGGAGAAAACTCATGGGTACATGTAGGAGGAAACCCAGATATATGGGGGGACCACAGGGGTATGTGTAGGGAGAACTACCTGGGTACCTGTGGGAAGACCCCAGGAGGGAACCAAGAAGACACCAGAGACCCCCATGGCCCCATCCTGGGCTGTGCACAACATGGCGGAGATATCTGTGCTGATCTACAATGATGGTGTCATCTCTCAGATCATGGGACAGAGGAGTTGTGTGGCTCATAAAAATTACATATACACATAGCTATGATTAAAATGTTTGGATATCTGAGACCATTCAATCTCCACACTGAAGCTGAAATTGATCTTAAACCATGGCAGTCTTTGAGTCTAGGTTCTGTTTTCCTGTAATCATTAAATGGGAAGATATCTTTTCATAAGACTTAAAAAAATAGCCAAGTTAAAGAGCTGAGTAGAATAATATTACATGTAAGGCACCAGAAAATGAGTCTAATTTTATAACATTTGCACAGTCCTGAAAACACGCATATGAAAAGCTGAGCAATCAGCACAGTTTATCTCTATGTGACATTTCCAAACACTATTTACATTTTTCATGGGTCAGTCTTTTACGAAAATAGCTTTGTACGCTAGCTATCTAATGATCTGGCATTTGAAACCAATTCAATTTATATGTTAAATTTGATGTTAGGAAAAAACCAATACACTTACTACTTTTTTGTTATGTAAGTCTGGTTGTCATATTAATTTGTCTGGAAACATCTTTTTATTTTCCAGAGGTACATCAAGGGATATAAAGTAACATAAATCATTCTGGCTCATCTACCACTGGGAATTACTGCTAAGGGTAAATTTTGGCCCAGCCAGTATATATCACAGAGATACATAAAAAAGAGCACTAGCAATGCCCTTAATCTTCCCTGGCAGCTATCTGCATCTCGTGGAGAAAGACAGAGTGAGAGATCAGTCACTGGAAGATGAGCAGGACAGTAACTGAAACTAGCACTGCCTTCCAATTCACTGGCAAAGACGGGAGTTTTATTCAGCACCATGCTGGCACACATCCTTCACCCCCTCCCTCCAATTTTCTGCAGGAAGCTGGGTAGGGTGTTGCGAGCACAGTTGGTAACTGCAGTATGCCTCTTTCAGCAACAATGCTACCAGCTGCCTTATACCAGGGCTGTGGCTCTGCCCCAAATGCCACGGACACTGAGCAGTGAGTAGGGCAGCTAATGGCTTTGGAAGATCCTCTCTGCTTTAAAAAAACAAAACAAAACAAAACAAAACAAAACAAAAACACCTACATGTGAATAATTATAATAATAGTAACAACAACGGTAAAAGCATAAGTTGCTCTCTCCATTATCTCCATTGACCAAAGGAGAACTGCAGGCACTTATGTACTTCTGTTGCTTATAATACTGCAGGGAAAAGATACCAATTTTCACAAGCTTAAAAGACATCCTATTGGCTAAAGCTACCTAAGACTGTCAAAACAACTGTGGAAAACAACTTGTCTTTCAACATTCAACAGGGAAATCTCTCATTTTCTAGTTATATGGATTAAAACATTAATTTCTTGTGATGCTTTTTAAAAGTAACTTTGTTGCCACTGAGATTGTTGTGCTACCCGTTTAAGTGAGAAGGAGACCCAAGTTAATTTTAAATAAACAAGTATGTGACTGTTTAAAAAATAATAATAATAAGCCAAACTCCATTAAATGTAATTGTAATCCTTTCCATTTCCTTTTTGCTAGTCTTCCTCAACTAATTTAATTCTGCTTTAATTTGGAGTTACTCTGTTGTAATTCTGTGTGTTAGAAAAAGGCAATTTTACCACCAAGGCTTGAATAAAAATAATTTTTGCAATAATGATGGACTCTGGGAGAAAATAGTCTCTTTTAATATTCTTCTTGTATGGATGAAAGAGAGAAGCAACGTGCACCATTTGGAGAAAAAATACCATTTCAGATCCTACCAAATATCATGAATAACAGTCCGAAGATAACAGGACTGCTCCTTGTCTGTAATGTTAATGAGTAAGGATGCAAGGGAGCTTCTGTAGCAAATTGCATATTCATACTCCTCATGGCAACACATAACACATAGCACTTGTATGAATGCTTGTATGACTGTTTTCATTTCCATAAAATATGCAGAGAATATTTAGAGTATTGTGGATTATATAAAACCTTACATGTTTCTGCACTATGACTTTCTCTGCTCTGTTTATGAAGTTTGTTGGCAGTTTTCTTGACATTTTTAGAGTGCTCCCAGTCATTTAGAAAACACAAAATAATGATTTAGCAGAGATTCACTTCTTTTTCTTTTTTTGACTCCCATGTTTAATCACCATAGCTAAAACTCCTAAGTGAACACTGTTCACTTGGGGTGACCACATCCAGTGAAACCTGTCTGCTCTTTGTCCCATTTCCTGATATACTTTGTTTCTGAGATCTAGAACTCATATAGCAATTGTAAAATTCTTAAAAGACAACAAAGAATTAATATCTCCTGTGTTTTTATATTATTTTATATTATTTTTTGTTTGTTTGTTTGTTTTTCTGACCACTTCTGAAAGGCATCATAATTCATATTGCTGTGTAAACTGTTCTATCACGTTCTACAAATCCTATTCATCGTTCTGAAAATGTTCCCTGTGAAGAAAACAGTAAGTAACCACAGTTTCTTTTCCATTTGCCAAGCATTGTCTCTTTAAATCCCTTTTATATTTTTCAGTCTTTGTATTTTAGAGGAAGTCATTAACTTGGCTATACTATGAGAACACCAGCAATGAATAGCCATGTGTACTCTTATACTATGCTGCATGAGAATGAGAGCAGGACATTTTAATACTTATTCATACAAGCATTTAATATGATATTGTTTAATATAGTAGTAAAGTTCTTTTAAGCATAACATTGCCAAGCAAAATAAAACTTCAAGAACTTTAAATTGCTATCTTATTTACCTATATAATATATAAGTTTCTTAAAGATCTGTAAAATACTGAAAAACTGTCTATTTTGCAGAGAGATTTTATCTTGGCTGGATTTAAATCAGAATAAATACATCAAGGCAGTGATCAATCATATTGAATATAGTTATTCTTTTGCTAATTACATTTTATAATTTACTATAGTAGGATTGGGTTTCCAATCTGTCAAAATTCCATGTAAAAGTAAAACAGGAAAATGTTAAGTGACAGCTTACACTTTCCCTGATGTTTAGTTATCAGTTTTGCCACTTTTGCCACAGTTGAAAAAATGTCAATAATGATAAACAAATAAATAAATAAATTTTAAATTACATCAGAATATATAAACTTCAGAGTCTTTGATTAAGATAGTCTTTGAAATCTTAATTCAGGCATCATTGTTTTTATTTTTTGTTTGTTTGTTTGTTTGTTTTTAAGTTGCAGTATTATATTTGCAGACACAAAAACAGCCTTGTATGGAAAATTTGTTATTTTTTCTTCCCCCCCATCCCCCAAAAACAAACAAAAAAAAAAAGAAGTATTGTTGTGTATTTGAATGTCTCTAATTTCATCATCTCAAAAGGAATTTGACAGAACAGCTAGATCAGTGGCCTGAGAGTGAGGGATTCTAACTTAGTATCACCTTCCATTTACAAGGTCTTCACCATGTCTGTGTCCCTGTTGGTAAGCCTGGGAATAATGTGCTAAATATCATTAGCAGTTTTTGCTTGATAGCTTGGTAGCACCAGCAATTGCAAATCCTTTTATGCTACAGGCAAAGCCACTGCAGAGAAGATGCTGGGATCTGTGTATCCAAAGCACAATTATGTTCCCAGCTCTGTCCCACGTGGTCTTGTTGACACTGCTCCATCCTCATTAACTTCCTCTGTAATGGATATCTACCTTTTCTGCTTAGCAGGGCCCAAAATGAAAACTCCATAATAACCAGGGTCATTCTGGCCTGGATAGCTGGCCATGGTATGTGTTCTTTGGCCTCTCCATTCATTTATCTTCAGAAACAAGTATTTTGCTGGGGTAAGTAGCGTGAAGGGATAGATAAGGAAAATATTTTATTATACCTTCTGCTTAGCATCATGTGCACTCAGAAGGGCTTAAGAATATAGTTGAAATAGACTGAAATTTAAGTGACAGTGGTTGAACTTCTTTTTTTTTTCTTCTGGCTGTGGTAGAAATCAAGACTTTCTATGACTTGCAGTATAACAAGAACAACATTTTCTACCTACAACAGAACTAATACTTAAGTTCAATATTACTTCTTGTATTGTCAACTCTATTGGGAAAACTAGCAGTTTGTAATTACACTGATTCTAAGATGTAGCCAAATCTTTCTGATTAAAGCTGAACAAGAAATTTCCGAGAGTATTTAAAGTCAATATGATGCAACAGCTACACAATAAAAGTTTCATCCCAAAAAGTTATAAAGTATGAAAGCAACTAAAATGAAATGTAGTGGTAACAATATGTAACCTAAAACATGGGCATCATGAAAAATTTGCCTGTATAGTAAACTACATACTACTATATAATTTCAATACCAAAATGTACTAGTATTGTCTGATATTAGGTTCAGGTTAGTAACTGTAAAGTATTCTGAAACCTGGAGGCCATGTATTGAGTTAATTTCTAAATATTCTACATTATAGCAGTACTGCATGTAAAATGTACATTACAACATATTAAATTAAGGTTAAATTAATGTTAAAATCATAACATTTGGGCTTTAAAAATATGTGGATTTCCATAGTAAAGTAAAAAATTACTATGTACATAGTAAAAAATTTTGTTCTTCAATATTAATCTACTTTGCTCATAGTACTTTTTGGGCAAGTCCCTCTTTCTTCCTTCCTCCCATTTACTTAAAAATGAATGTGAGAATAGGTTTTCATCATTTTCTAGTTCTTAGGCTGATGTGTTTTTTAGTCTCTAGAAAAGCATTAAATCTGAACTCCGGATACAGCTCAGTATCCATTTTATGTGTTTGGTTCAGCACTTGTAACAGAAAAGTGCTAAAAGTTGAAATGTCCATTATAACTCTTAAAATTGAATCCACAGATTAATTTTTACACCTTAGTGCAAATGTATCCTACTATAAATTAGAAATAGTTTATCTAGAATGCTTTTACAACCACAAATGATTTTAAATTACAATCTATTAAAAAATAATGATATAATTCAAAAGCTATTTAATTCCTACCAGTTTCGTACCAAAATAATCTGTAAAATGAATGAACTTACAGATACTTAGCATTTTAATAATCAATCAGCAGCTATTAAATATATCTGAGCTATATTTTAATACACGTGTCTTGAATACAGACTAATCAAAGAGTTTAAACAGGAATAATAAATTATAGCTTTACTTCATAACAGCAGGCTTACAGAAAAAACACTAAATACAAATATTTTCATAGTATATATATTGAATTACTCTTTGAAAATGAAAGTTTTTTTTTTTATTGAAAAATTGTCATTTTTCATTTGAGATTCAATAAAAGTAGAGTCATTCCTTTGTGTGTGTGTGTGTGTGTGTGTGTGGTCTGAAAGGCTTTATATGTCTTAGATCTGAGATTATAAAGAGAAGCAGGAACAGCAAATTCAATGTAAAGCTAAGGCCAAATAATACTTTTTTAAGAGAATCTTATTGCTATACTAGAATAGAGGAAAGCAAGGCAGAAAACACTTCTTTCTGTATTACAGTATTCCTGTAAGACAAGAAACGTTTTACTCCTCTTGATTTAGTTTCAGAAATGTTAAGCACATTTTAATAACAATCACTGGAATGACTGTAGATGAAGCATTCACAAACAATCTGTCAGAGGTGGGAATCTTGAAGAAACAGCTTGATAATCAGCATGAAAATTTTAATGTGCAAGTTACAAGACAAGCGTAACAATGTTTTCATCTGGTAAATCCAATGTAGAAAGTTAGATTTCAGCAGCTAGTCAACAGACACTGAGGAAACAACAAAAGTTGATTTCCCTGTCCAGAGGGAGTTTTGGGTGGCTTCTGTTTTTGTCTTTAACTTTCATGGATTTTGCACTCAAGACACCCAGATAAATGTTTTGAATTTGATTTTTGAAGATGGCAAAGAATAAAAAGATAAAGACCTTACCCGTGTAACTTCAGGGTCTTCTAGGTTTGAAGAAATGAGTATTGTTAAAGTCAAATTAAACATCCAATGAGGAGAAGTTCTTTTTTACTTCACAGATCCTTGGAAAGCTTTAAGAGTTAGAGCTTCCTGCTCTAACTCTTAAGTCACTCCTGCTTTTAGTTTTGAAAACTCACAGTATGACACTGCTTACTGCGTGCTATTTTGGGTGCCCTGAGTAAAACTATGAACACAGGCACTTTTGTGCAAAACATCATAAGGCCTCTCTGATGTTCATTCAGAGTTCAGAATTAAAATGCAGAAGGCTTTAGCAAGCAAAATACAAGCTGATTTTCTTTTTCCTAGTGGAAAAATAAAGTACTCCCTGGCAAGTAACCAAGGTGGTGGGAAGGTAATTCATTTTGTGTGAGAGTATTTTGCAAATGAAAGGGGTATGCCTTCTGTTTAGAGATTAGTCAGGAGAACAAGTAATCAATTTAGAGTAGTCAAAAAAGTTAGTAAAAGAGAGTTTCTGAAGTCCATTTTTTGCCCTTCAGCCGTTTTTTTCCCCTTAAATAATTTAATGTCAAGAATCATAAAATCTTAATACTAAAGGAAAAAAATGCCAACGATATAATTTTATGTCCTTTCTTATTTATTTTGAAAGAGTTATTAAATAAATCCTTTCATTTTTCTCACAGTTGTTTTTTTAATTAGTTTTTAAATTTTATTTTTTAATTATTTTTTAATTATTTTTTTTCTAATAACTACAGTATTTTTTGACCAGCTGAAAATTATAATAAAAATAATATATTCATCATTAAAAAAATGAAAAAAAAAAACTTCAAATTCATGTATCTGGATTATAATTATTTCATAATAATTAAGTTTTATTTTCAGTCATTTTATGAAAATTTGAACAATTATTTATATACAGTTTATTTATTTATATACAATTTATAAATTTCTTGTGTTCTCAAAAAGAAATTGAGGATATTTGGGGAATAAACCAGAACTATAGATTACGGTAGCACTTCTGTAGTGACTATGGAAGACAAAACTTCCTGAGAAGTCTGAAAAGTTAAAAACAAAAAACCAAAAAAAAAAAAAAAAAAAAAAAAACAACCATGACATTTTTCCAGACTTATTATATCCTACTAATGTTAAAAGTAAAAAATAATAATAATAATAAAAATAAATAAATAAAAACCACCAACAACAACAAAAACAAATACACAAGAAAATCCTTTAAAACATTTTTAGATTTTTCCATTAGTAGCTTCAGGAATAAATGCTCCTTCAGTTGGCAATTTTATTTATCTTGAAGTTTTCTGCTTGAATTAGAAAATGTTGATTTCCTCAGAAAACTGTTCTCTCCTGTTTTGTGCTTCTTCACCCAGACTACAAAGTTTTAGCATCTGTTCCTATGTGGAAATTGAGAAACTCTCATACATATTTTTATCATGTTTTTTAACATAATTTTTCTGAAAAGGAAGGAAAATAAGTTCAGACTATCTCTGCAGGTCTTGCTCCGACATTCAGGAATCTCCTCTCCAGAACACAAAATACTGTTGAAGAGGAGATGTGATTCTTCAGCATCTGTAATATTATGAGAAAACACCACTAGGCGATGTTGCCAGGAGATAGAAGAGCAGTGAAGCAGAACATAGTCCTCAAAGGGAACAATGCCGGATGATGGATATGTAAGCTGGAGCACCTCAACTAGCACAGAATCACTGCTTGCTGTATTTATGTCTAAATGTCAGGAGAAAACAATTGGGTTAGAAATAAACAACAACATAAACAAACAAAACTTCACTGTTATATCGCAGGCCTTAAAACTTGAAATGAATGGGCTTGAAGGAACACAGGAAAACTGTCCTTCTGTTATGTCCATCCTGACACAATTGGAAAGAGCTACAACCTATACAAAAGTACTGTGTACAACTGTGTATACACAATTGAGTAGCTGGACTTTTTATGAGATTTGCCAGTTATTTCTCAGTATTTTGAGGATGACCTTCTGCTAACTACTTCCATCAAATTAATTTAGCTCCTTTATCTGACCAGAAATTAGTCTGCAATTTATGAACTTGCATACTAATCTGCAAAAAATTCTGGCTTTAACAAATTTGAAGATAGCTACTTTTATTTTTCTCAAATTAGATCAAACATGATAAATAATATTACACAGCACTAGGTTCTTTGAAAACCCTGTTCTTAGTAATAGTTATTTAATTATTTATGAAATTAAATATCCAAAAATAAATATCTAAACAATCTAACAAAATTTTCATATTTCTTTCTTGTGCTCTTAACTCGGGAATGTTTTTACCTATTCTAGACAACATCTTGATATCTGTTTCTAAAATTTAATGTTGGATTTGAGTGAAAAGAAAACTGACGATCTAAAATCATTTTTTCATGTCTGCACTTTTTTTCTTTTTTAATAGGAATATTTGAGGACAGATGCATTTTAGTAAAAATGGTTGAATTGTTGAATTTTACTTTCAGTTCACAGTCTGACATCAGCTCTGTACAGGGTAAGGTATAATTTCTGAGGCAGAGGATGGAAAATGTGAAGGAGAATTCTATATTTAGATTTGTGGGAACTGAAGAAGCATAATTGGAATTCATTAATATATTGCCATTTATGACTTTGAATCATAAGAATGCGGAAGAGGTTTCATTCTCCAGGACAGAAATAACTAGAAATAGATGAAAGAAATTAATAAAAGCATTGTTAATGGTAAACGAGGTGTGCTGCTTTACTGAGAATGCTGACTCCTCTCACAGGATGTAACATAAGCAAGATGTGCCATCTGAAAGGAATAGAAATGAGCAGTATGAAGGAAAGCAAAACAGAAGCTTCTTGGAAGCATTTGCTCAAGAGATAGATGATAAGGCAAATTGTCCAGCATATGGTGGACTTTGATGGGGTATCCACAGAGCACAGCAGTAAGGGAAAAAGAAATAGGTTGTGTAGCCTGAACCTTGAAAAGGAAGTCACATAAGAAATCAAACTCCCCAAACTATGAGAAAATACTTCTCATCTGAGAAGAAAACACATACTCACACACACAGTGTAGCAATCTCATGTGATAAATAGTCTTCACTTCTCTTTGTCTAGGCACTTGTTTATGACAAGCTGGCTGTTTTGATATTAACATTGAAAGGAAATAATTTTGACTGTCACATATTGACATAAACAATTACCATGTTAGCTCTTTCCTTGTCTCACAGACAATGGTATTTCCTGCAGAGAGGGATCTCAGCAATATGGTAGCTTTTAGCAGCCACTGTCACCTTAGCTGTTGTCACAGCTTTCCTCCAAGGTGTGTTAAAAGCTTAACAACATCTCGCTCCACAGGGGACATCCATTGCTTGCTGACAGCAGAATTAGCAGTACAATCAACATGAACGGGCAACCCAGTTGTGGTGGAATATGTGATGAGCTTTACATATCACCTGAGCAAAACTTTGGTGGAGGTTTGGGAAAGATGAGTGTACTTTAATTTATGAAAACAAATAAATAAATCATCATCATACTGGAGAGAAAATTCCAAATTCCAGTTAATTTATTTGGATTGCTATATTTTTTATTATTATTTTTTATTTTTCATTCTTTCTAATGTCATTAAAAAGAGGATTTTTATCTATCCAAAAACTGTAGTTTAAATTAGGTGATTGAGAGCAAAGATATTAAAATAAAATTGTCATTAAAATGAAATGTTTAAGGAAAATGCATTATGTTTTCACTGAAACAAAATTAAAATTAGAGAAGAGGAATTCTAGGAACATTGCTTATTTTTAAAATAATAAGAAAAAATGTTGAAAAAAAAAAGGAAATAAAAGAAAAATAAAGTAATAAAAATGAAAGGATTAAAAAGGGGTCAATTTTCATTCAAGAAGATGAATGAGATTGTAGAAACCTGCCTTTTGAAACCTGCCTAACTGAACTCATCTCAAAGATTTCACCATCTTGATTTCATTCAATACTATAGGTAAACAGTTATTTCCTTCCTCATTTTCCATTATGAGGAAAATTTAAAATACAGGCATATACTCTGGAAAGGGCAAAATGTTTTCCTGAAAAATCTTGGAAATACAAAAGGGAGGACAAATAAAATCTGGGGAGAAAAAAAAATATATTTTTTTTTCTTAGTATTCATTTTTTGTTGTTTAATTAATCCTCTGCTATATCCGTGTGAGAAATTTACCCAAGGCAGGACTTTAAAGGCAAGTCTGTGATGGGATTTCAGTTCTATCCAGCTGCGAGGGAATTTCTCTTATAAAACACAGAGATGAAAAAATAGTCTTTACACCTAAAGAAAAAAAAAATTGATTTTTTTATTTGAAGATATTCGTCTTTAGAAAGTGAAAAACTAATGAATAAATTACATGCATGTTAGTTTGTAAAGAATAAGAACCCATGATTTTATCTACAAATAAAGTTTGTTTGTTTGTTTGTTGGTTAAAAAAAAAAAAAAAAAAGCAATTTAGAAAGCTTCAAATTTTGGAAAAAATTCAATGAAGCTAGTTAGCATAAAGCTTCCCTTCCCTTCCCTTCCCTTCCCTTCCCTTCCCTTCCCTTCCCTTCCCTTCCCTTCCCTTCCCTTCCCTTCCCTTCCCTTCCCTTCCCTTCCCTTCCCTTCCCTTCCCTTCCCTTCCCTTGTTGTGATAAAATGCTTGTTGTATGGAAATAACATACAAACAACTAACTATAAATGTTAAAAGGTTATTCTATCTCTGTGGCAGGTAGGTAGGTAAACATTTTTGTAGCCCTTCACATGTAGAAAAATATAAAACATGAAGGGAGAAGATATATTAGAAATGTTAACCACAAATTCATTAAGCAAATTAATATGAAGACCAAATCTATAGCTATGACTGATCAGCCTAGTGTTCTGCTCCATTATAATCTCTCAGGATAAGAATGGGTATAGAGATTAGTATAAGAACTAACCAGGTCAACCTAATTTGGAAAAGACATTTATACACACATTTCCATGGCCAAAAAATAACCCTGTTGGATTAGTTCAACAAAACTATATTACATATTCCAATTTCAGAAATGTCAAAGTGTTTTTTAATTAATCCCTTTGACATTTTCATTCAAAAAATGAATGAAATTAAACAAAATGACATAAAATAAAATCAAGAACTCCTGTCTGAAGAATTTGAAAATGTCAGTGCTTCATCCTATGTCTGACCAGCTAAGCATAAATCATAGGTTCAAAGCCAATAGATTGAAAGACAATTGTGAAAAGAGTAAAGCCTTTGAGATGATCTGTTTCATGAGGAAAAAATCCAACTCTCGTCCTTGCTGCCTAGCAGAACTGCTGATGAAGAAAGAAAAAGGACAAAATTCTTTCTTTCTGTCCATGTGCACTAAGATTACACAAGAGGTGTCTTCTCTAAGCTCTGTGGACCACCCTTCAACTCTACTTTTTTTTTTTTTTTTGAGTGTCTAGGTATGGGACAGGGGAAAAACATAAGGCTTTTTTTTTTCAGCTCTCTGTTTTTCTAGAATGAATAGGAAGAAAAGACTGTTCTGAGAAAAGGTCTTTCACTCAGCAAAAAGGAAATTAAAATAACCTTGATTTGTTTGATATGTCTTTTAGGGGGGTAGGTAGGGGAGGTTAGACATTCCCCTCTGTTTTTATTTTTTATTCTAATTTGGGGTGCAGAAGGTGGGGAGTTGGAAAAAGATTAAAAAAAAAAAAAAAAAAAAAAAAAGCAGCTTTATTTTTTGCAACTTCTGTTTTGCACTGAGATTCAGAGGTAAGCCTTTAACATAACAGGAGTTAAATCAGGCTTTACAGTTGTATTCTGGGGACAATAATCATAATAATCTAACCTCATCTGTTTTAATAATGACATAATCTTAGATTGTTTCTTTTGTTTTTCACCTAGATTGTTTACAACTTATTCATACCTATCACAAATTGAAACAATTTCTGGTTTTGCTGAATAAAAGAAAAAAAAAAAAAGTTTAGACCATTTCACATTCCCATCTCCAAAAGTCAAAAGAAAAGGGGTTAAATGAATTTGTTAGCTGAAACAATTCACTATGCTTTCTGTAATGTATCTGAACTCAGATTTACAGTGTGATGTATTTTGCTGTATTTCTCACTATAATATCCACACTGACAGCCTCCTATTTAACATCTGTGTACATATGTAAATATTAACAGCATGTTCTGTCTAAAAGCCGGCTTGACATTGCACTAAAATCAATGAAAACCCTAAAGCAAACAGCAGATCAGTTTATATGGGTAAACTTCAGAACCCTGAATTGTGGAATATGTTTATAAACAATTTCAAATTCTATGTGGTGGTGGTTGTTGTTGTTTGTTTTTTGGTTTGTTTATTTAAATAAAAATGCTATCATAACTGTTAAAAAGTTAACATGGCATTATCTACAGATTTATAGCTAGTATAACATAAGTTCAACATACCTTTAAAAGGCAGACAGATCAGATAATACTGACTAACTGCTGTTTGTAAAATGCTCCTGCTTGATCTGTGAGCAGTATGGGCAGATGTGAGCTTTGTTGACTGCTGTGTAGTCTACACCAATTAGACCAGCTGAAGACTCTGACATGAATGTTACATGAGTGACAGCATAGAAATATGTTGACCTCTAAGAGGCAGAGGCACAGTTCACCAACAAACAAATCCCTACATGATAAAATCTAAGGAGAAAAATCACCCTACTTACATTGAAGTATATTATAATAATATAAAAGTATCCACAGAGTCTCGTGAAATCATCAGCTACTTATGTGTTTTACCATTGGGCACCAAGGATATAAGATGTTCATCTGAAATTAATTTTTATGAATATGTTTTGTTAGAGGGTTGTGGGTTTTTTTTTGTTGTTGTTGTTTTTTTTCCAGAGAGAGAATATGTTTGTGTAGTTGGTAATAGTTTATCAAAATAATAATGAAACTCCAGTAAAAAATAAAAGTTAAGCTGTTCCTTTCTTTTTGTGGGGAGGGTTGTTTTTAGAAGGGTGTGTAAAGTACACAGAAAAGCTGCCTAAAGATGGAAAAGTGATCTTGTAAGCAAAAATTACTGAGTATTTTGGAAACTTTCTGCCAGCTACAGGAGAAGAGAAAAGAAAGAAAGGAATAACAACAACAATAGAAGGAAACAGACAGACTCTACATTATGCAGAAATCTAGCCAAAATTAAATATGTTGTAGATGCAATAAGTAGGCTGGACATAGAGGGTAGGGAAAAATTTTCTGTGATAAATTAAGAACAGCTAATTTGTCTTTCCAAGAATAAACCAGATGGAGAAACTGTGACTGGCTCATCTTGGAAACTGGCCAAACAGAAGACCAGCTTTTCTGGCAATCAAGAGAAGAGGAGAGCAATGCTGGAGCAGCATGGCAGAGTCCCAGTCAGATAAAGACATGGGAAGCCCAGGAGCAAGGTCAGTCCTGCAATGGGTGCTGGCCAGCTCACCCGCAGCCAGATGAACAGCACATACAGCAGTGAGGCCACTGTCTGCAGGAGCAACTACACCTCCCATACAAACTGCAGGGCTGTGAAGTTTTGCACAGAGCAGGAGACTGATAAGAGAAAGAAAGATCGTTGCCATTTGATGATTATGCTCTTTGGAAAGAGTTTAGGATTTCAGGAAGCTAAATCCAGCAAGGATGCAAAACAAGCTCTTGAATTTAGATGTAGAGCTTAGGGATATGGTTTAGTGGGGACTGCTAGCGTTAGGTCAGAGGTTGGACTCGATGATCTTGAGGTCTCTTCCAACCTAGAAATTCTGTGATTCTGTGATTCTGTGAACTCTCTTCAGTACAAAATGCTGAAGCTTTTCATCTTTTTGACCTGAACTACATACCTTGCTTCCCAAAATGAAAAGGAAATATAACGTTATTTATTCCAGTTGCCCAATATTTTCAGGATCACCAGTAGCATTTATCATAGGCCCAGTCTCAAATCTGACTGTTGTTTAGAGAACTTCAAAGTAGTATTCATATTATTATTGTTATCAGACTAATTAAATATTTATTTTATTTCACAAAAAGAAATATTTTTCACTTAAGATAAAGAGTCCAGCATAGCTTTTGTTAGCACAGTGCTGTAATTTACTGGTGTTATTGTTCTTTTAATACCAGTATAACAGAAATAATGCTTAAATTGTGGCTCACAAATATAATATATATATAATATTATGAATATTAAATATATAAATATATATAAAGGGAAATAATATTAGACAAAATTTCTCACTGTGTTTTGTTTGCTTATATATGAATATTTTACAAGTTGTGAAGGTTAAACCTTTCTCTTCAATAGGAATGCCATGCTTGTCCAAATGCAGATTTGAAACCAATGTGAATGTTTACACCATAAATCAGTACACTATTTAGTGAGCTAGTGGAAACATGAGTTATTAAGTCTATAAAGTGAGATGCAGAAGTGGTATATATGTAGCTTCATTCACTGGTACCAATGCATCAAAAGTAACAAAAAGGCAGGGCTTATAAGCTTAGGTACACATTTTTAGGTACACATAGCCACACTAACTTTGTGTGATTAGATGCATTCTGGAAGGGTTGATCCACTTTGCAATAAAATAATAGGCTTTTGAATACTGGTAATTATATCTCTTTATCTTATCTGTCATCTTTAGTGATGAACACGGTATGTAGTAACAACGTAAATGTTCCCTCGTATGCAGGGTCCCCTGTATGTTGTGGAGGCTGCTCTAGTGATAAAGTTTACATGGCTGCAGTATAAACGATCGCTGAAACTAGTATGAAGACGAATATTGATTTGGATCTTTTATACCATCCGTATTGATTGTATTTGTTGTGGAGAAAGTAGCAATTTAAAGATTTACAGCTCATTAGTTTATATTACAGAAAACAAAATGTGATGGCATATGATATTCTAAATTCTGCCTTAAAAATATGCTCCAGGCAGGATCTGAAGACAGTAATCTCAGTATAGTCCTCTGCATGGCTCTATATTCATTGAAAAAAATATATATATATGTATATAAATCCTGTGCTGGAGTCTATCAAGACAATCAATTAATCAGTGGTTTATTGTCAATGACCTACTGGCTTGACTTTGGAAAAATTAATGACTCAGTCTGTGATCCCATAAATTAAATTAAAGCATCTTTTAGGACCATCTTTTGAAAGCAAACAAGCACAGTAGAGTGACGTCATTGCTTGTAACAAGCTGTAAGGTTTGTGTTGAGATAGCCACACATTCCTTGGGACTTATCAAATGACACTAGATGATTTTCCCAGTGGCCTGTGAAGAATATAAGGGTGTCAACTGGATGTGCAGGGATGAGATCAAGAAAGCCAAGGCACAGTCAGAGGTGAACTTGGCAAGGGATGAAAAGAATAAAAATAAAGGTTTCTACATGTGCATAAGCAAGAAAAGGAAGACTAAACAGAGTGTACCCACTCTGATAAACAAGATGGAAGAACTGGGGACAACAGATGTGGAGAAGGCTGAGATACTCAAAAAATTTTTGTCTCAGTCTTCACTTTCAGTCACTCTTCCCACAACTCTCAAGTCTGTCAAATCTCTGAACCTCAAGGAAGGTGCTGGGGGAACATAGTTCCTCTCACTACAAGAAAAGAGCAGTTTTGAGAATACATGATGAAATTGAACAGTTACAAGTCTATGTGGCCCGATGACAGGCATCCCAGGATCCTAAAGGATGTGGCTGATGTGGTTTCCAAGCCTCTCTCCATCATATCTGAAGAGTCCTGTCCCCAGGGGCTGAAAAAAGGAAAACGTCACTCCCATTTAAAAAAAAAAAAAAAAAAATTTGAAAGAGGGATCCAGGGAACTACTGACCGGTGAACATCACATAACCTCTGTCCCTGGGAAGATCATGGAACAGATCTTCCTTGAAGCTATGTTAAGTTATATGGAAGACAGGGAGGTGATTCAAGACAGCCAACATGGTTTCACTGAGGGAAAATCATGCCTGACCAATCTGGTGGCCTTTTATGATGGAGTGACTATGTCAGTGGACAAGGGAAAAAGAACTGATGTCATCTACTTGGACTTATGTAACACTTTTGACACAGTCACACACAGCATCCTTGTCTCTAAACTGGAGATAGATTGATTTGAAGGATGGATTTGAAGGATTGATTTTCAGTGGATTGCCAATCTGCAATCTGGCCACATACTGAATGTTGTGGTCAATGGCTTGTAGTTTAACCTGGCTGGCAGCTAAGCACCACACAGCCATTCATTCACCCTCTCCCCTCCCTCCGTGGGATAGGGAAAAGAATCAGTTAAAAAAAAAAAAAAAAAAGGCTGTGGGTTATAAAGACAGTTTATTAGGACAGAAAATAAAAGAAAACAATAATAATAATGATAATAGTACTGCTAATAATAGCACAGAGAAAATAAAACATGTGATGCACGATGTAACTGCTCACCACCCACTGACCAATGCCCAGCCTAACCCCAAGCAGCTGGTCCCCCTACCCAGGCCAGCCCCCCCATGTTAATTGTTCAGCATGATACCATATGGTATGGAACACCTTCTTGGTCAGTTTGGGTCAGCCATCCTGGGTCTGTCCACTCCCAGCTCCTGCTGCACCCCCAGCCTGCCCTCTCGTAGGACAGTGTGAGAAGCTGAAAAGTCCTTGGATTAATGTAAGCACTGCCCTGAAACACTTAAAACATCAATGTGTTATCAACACTCTTCTCATCCTAATCCAAAACATAGCACCCTACCAGCTACTAGGAGGAAAATTAACTCTATCCTAGCCGAAACCAGGATATGGTTCAACATTCACGTGGAGATCAGTGACAAGAGGTGTGTCTCAGGGGTCTGTCTTTGGCCCCCCAAATTCAACATGCCCTAGGTCAGGGCAATCCCAGGCATTAGTATAGACTAGGGTATGGGATATGAATGGTTTGAGAGAAGCCATATGGAGAAGGACTTGGAGATACTGGTGGATGAAAAGTTGGACATGAGCCAGTAGTACTTGCTTCCAGACCAGAAAGCTATCATATTCTGTTCTGCATAAAAAGAAGTGTGGTCAATAGGTCAAGGGAGGCTGTTCTCCCCGTCTAGTCCACCTTTGTGAGACCCCAATTCATAGAATCACTGAATCATAGAATGGTTTGGATTGGAAGGGACCATAAAGATCATCAAATTCCACCCCCCTGCCATGCACAGGAACACCTTCCACTAGATCTCAAAGACCTGAGAATCTAAGCAACCTACTCTGCAAATTGGAGACACCAAATTGGTAGTACATGTATGCGTGTACCACAGTGTTTCAGAATTCAAAATTATTTGCTCATCAGATGAGTTAATTTTTGCCTTCAGGCATGTAGTTTTTGATATTTTCAAGTGATAAAGTTTAAATGCTTATTTTAAATGCTTCACAGAGGTGGAGACATTAAATATTTCTGCTTTATGTCCATCCCTCTTTGTGAGGTGATCATTCTCCTCAAGTAATGGACCAATATTTTCTGTGCTCCTCCTTTTGCTGTTTGTATATTTTTGAAAGTCCTTTTTATTGTCTCCCACAGTACAGTCCAGCTTCAACTCTAAATGACCATTAGATGCACAAATTTTCTCCTTACGAAGGTGAACATCTACTCTGTCCCACCTGTCACCTGACCTTACTTACTGTGGCCATACACTTTTTTTTCCACCTAACCTCTAGAAGAAGATCCTTGCTCGGCCAGGCCAACCTTCTGTCCCACCTGTTTGACTTCTGACATTTTAGGATTGTCTGTTCAGGTGCTTTTAAAAGGTGTCACTTGAAAGGGACCAGCAATGGTGGATCTCTACACATTCAAAAGCAGTTTCCCAGGTGACCTGTCTAACTAGTTTCCTGTGAAACTTCAAGTTTGTTCTCTCCATATCCAGGGTCAAAGTTTTGCTGGCAGTTTTCTTCCTGTCACTAAAGATTTTAAACTTGACTACTTCGTGATCACTATGACAAAGACTGCCACCAATCATCACTTTACCCATGATACCCTCTGTGTTTTCAAGCAACAAATCTATCAGGGCATCTTTTCTAGTCAGCTCCCTTAGTACCTTTATCAAGAAGTTATTGTCACTGTGGTTTAGGAATCTCCTGGAGCTGTTTGTACCAAATGTGTGACATTCCCAGTTAACATCTGGCAAGTTGAAGTCACCCATAAGGACAAAGGTGGCTGATTTAGAGGTATATCTTAATTTCTTAAAGAGTAATTAATCAGTGTTAACATCCTTACTTGGTGGCCTATAGTAGACTCTCACAATGACATCTGCTTTATTTGCTTCTCCTTTAAACCTTACCCAGAGTCTCTCAATCATGTCATTGTCAACTGCAAGCTTCGTACAGTTCAGCCCTCTTCCCTCCTCCTCCTCCCCCCCCCCACACAGCACAATACAGAAGAATAAATAAACTTTATTAATTTAGTAAAGCTTAAACTGATGATTATGAACAAAACCCTAAGTTTTCCAAAGTATGTAATTCAAAAAATGCATATGTCAACTGATTTAAATGAAAATTATTTTCCCTTGGTCCATAAAACTTTCCTGTACCTACACAGTAGGAATATTAACGACATTCAAATATTCATTCTTAATAAATAAATTCAGTAAAGAAATACAGCTTTAAGTCTGGTAATGATATTTCCAGTGGAAGTTAGATGACTTTATCCCTAACTGCTCAAAGATTCTATTATATATATATTAAAAAAAAAAAATAAAAATCATTTAAACATTAAGCATTTCTCTATTGGTTTATCTGATTAAACATCTACAGTGGGTATGCAAAGTATACATTGGTCAGACTATTTCAAAAAGGTCATCTTCAGCGAAATCGGAAAAAAAATGTACAAAATAATATCCTAATATACATCAAACAAGGTAATAAGGCTTCCCCATTTCTGTATTGAATGTTATATAACACAAAATTTGCGTATTATAGCTTAATACACTTTTTAACATAAAACTTTACAACCGCCTTTAAGATAAGCAATATACATGTATAAGGGAATGTAAAATTGTTCAAAATGTAATTTATGAATATTAAAATTAACATTTTAAATTACAAAGACTATTATTTATTCTCTACAGGTCAATGATATGACATTTCATTTTCAGTCATATTTGACTTTCTACCCTTCGTGCTTCTAAGGCCAATGCATTGACAGAAACTAACTCGCTCTTTAATGATGCTTCTTTACCACTTGGTTTGATTTCATAAATCCTTCAAACTACTAGAAAAACATATTAAGTCCTGATGTAATTCTCTTAAAATTAGGGGCATAGCTCAAGAAATAAATTAATTATAATCTGTTACCCAGTAAGTTAATATTATTATTATTATTTTTATATTATGTGCAGTAATTACTAGGAAACTCTAATAGCAGTTTCATTGTATTAATTGAACATACAGAGTAGTAAGCTCTTTCATCCCACAAAATATATAACTTAAATATTTCAGTGAAAATTTAGATTTTTTTTTTTTTTTGTCCTTTGGTTGAGTCTGATATTCAATATATATATATACATGTATATATGTAAAAAGATTCATTATTCTATTTGATCTGATTATTTTAAGTATAATAAGGAAAATACCAGAAAATGTATTCTTCTATCAACAGTAATAAGAAAGCTTGTGAAAGCTTGTATGTCCATACTAGAACACTTCCAGTGCAATGATTTCACATGTTAATTGTCCTGTATCTGTGGGTTTGAATGGGTTTGAAAAGCTGGAGATTTTCAAAGACAATATGTTTGTATAAGATTTGCATATTCTTCTCAGTGACAATTAGATTAGAAACAGGAAAACAAAACAAAACAAAACAAAACAAAAGAACAAAAAATAAAAACAGTGCTGAAGTCTCAGCTTTAGTGTCTTCCCATTCATGAACTGTAGCTATAAGTGCAAAGAAAACCAGATGTTTAGAGTTCCCTGTGTATTTTGAAGACAAGAATTATGCTTCTGTGTTTACATGGTGTTCAGTTCTTTATAAATTCAAACATCTTTACTTGTCTGTAAAGAAAAAAATAGAGCTTACATAGGCCTGTCACACACACAAAATACAAGTAAAAAAGTAAGACTTGCTTAGTCTAATAACTTAAGCAGAAGTGTTGCTCTGTCAGATACTTTAAGGTGATCTTGTAAGAAGCACTCAGAGATATTTTGCTCTGAGTAGAAGAGTAGTTACTAGGAAGAGCAACAATATTACATACACAGTATGGATATGTCCCAATTGGGATATATTCCCAATTATGTCCCATCCAGAGACCTGTTAATGTTTGTTTCTGTCTTTTTGCAAGCCTTGACAGAAAGTTGACTGTACAAGCCATTAATTTTAAGAACAATTTACTTCATCAGATTTATCCAGGATGAGAAAAAGAGTAATTTGTTATAAGCTAAAAGTCAAGTACACTCTAAAACAAAATCAGCTACCTAGTAAAACAGAATGATATGAAATATAACTAGGTATTAAAGTGGAGAGCTGAAAGAAGGTAATTAGTTTTAAATATGGCACCAAATTAAGGAACAGTTGGTATTTGCAAAGAACAGATGTTAAAAATCATTATTGTAACCACTGGCAATATTGTATCTTATAATAAGCAATATATTAACACAAAATAGTGTGGGAGAAAAAGAAACCTATGGTGATAATACTCAGTTTTCAAAGCAAAAAAAGCTATCTTGATTAATGTTAACTGAGAAATTAAAATATAGTATATACCTTAAATCATCTTACAAATAAAGGTATGTTTTCTCATTAACTGACAAAATAGAAATCTGCACCCTTTCATCAGAAAAGGAGCCTATGTGCTCCTATCAGTAAGAAAGTTCACCAAACCCTGAATTAAGTCTGAAACGTAAAAGACCAATGAGAGTGAAGCCTTATTGAGTGCTAGGTGGAAATGAACTTCTCATATCTGCAGTGGAGCAAATAACAAACGTCATTATTGTGAAAATCACTATTACTATGTAAGTTATACGCATATTTGAACAATGCAAAGGTACTACTCCCCAAAGGGAGATGTCACAGACTGCTGCTAGCCAACCAAGGAAAAGAACTACATTTCCTCATTTCCTATACCCTACTTTAAGCATATTGTTTCAGAATCAATGGGCCATTCAACTGAGATGTCAAAGGAACAATATGAAAACGTAAACCAGCTGACTGTCCAGCTCACAGTACAGTTAACTAAATGAAACGGGAAGAAATTATGTGCAAGAAAACAAATACACAAAGGAAGCCTCAAAAATAAATAAACAAACAAACAAACAAACAAATAAATAAATAAATAAATAAGTGGGGTGGGGTCTGTGGTGGTAGGGGGAGAAGCTGAAAGATAGAATACACCACCCTCAAATACACTGGGGTAAGTCCAAGCTGGTTTTTGTCCAAATTGTTTTTAGTTGTTGTTGTTTTGTTTTGTTTTGTTTTGTTTTGTTTTGTTTTGTTTTTTGATTGGTTGGTTGGTTAGTTTTGGTTTTGGTTTTGGTTTTCCTAGAGTTAAGAGCTATCAGAAGTTGTCATACTCCATGACCATTGAGAAAGAACATCTAAAGAACTTCTGAGAATGGAGAATGATCTGCATAGATTCTTCCTTACCATGCTGCTGGTTTTTAATTTTGTTTTTGTTTGTTTGTTGTTGTTGTTTTTTTAACTTTTTTTTTTTAATGATATCTTCAGGTAGTATATGCTTTTTGTTGATGCTAATATCAATAACTTAAATACACAGATTAGGAAGACAGATAAAAGGCCTGGGATTACAAATTGCAAAACTACAAGCTTCTCTTTAGAACAAAACCAGAATAAAACCTAAAGTTGAACTTTTCCCAGTTTACATGAACAACTTCACCTGATAGCACCATTGTGTTTTAGCCCATTTTTCTCAGGGTTTTAAAGTATTTTCTGCAGCCTGTACTTGTCTTGACAGTCCCAGCTTTGTTTTTTAATATTACTGCTTATTATATTTTATGTGTTCCTTTCTTACTTTCTGATAACAAAATTGAATTTTCAAGGATAAAAAAAGACAGGAGGAGAAAGATTACATAATGTAATTCATACAAAAGTGCTGTAAGTGGCTCATTTAGATATAGTTTTGACATATGGGCTAAATTAAGACTTTAAATAGTGTAATACATCTTTTAATGCAAAAGAAAGAGTATAAATGGGACTCACTTAATGAGCGGAAAATGTAAAAGACATACTGGAAAAGCTTTAAATTGCTTACTAAAATAAACCAGCAAAATTAATAGATAATGACTCTTGTAGCTCACTGTCATGTCCTCTTAACCACAACATCAATCAGAAAAACAAACAAACAAACAAAAAACTTGCTTACTCCCACTTATTTTAGTTATTTAAGTTGCATGGGTGAACACTCTGATGAGGATAATTGTCTTTTTAAATTGCCAGCAGATAAGTAAATAAAATAAAATAAAATAAAATAAAATAAAATAAAATAAAATAAAATAAAATAAAATAAAATAAAATAATAAAATGGTTTATTCTTCAACAACAAGGCATCTATCAAAAAACTCTTGAACCCTCAAGGTGGAGGGATGGATTCTGCAAATGGATGAGTGAAGTCAAAGCAGACAGCCCAGCCATGGGAGAGGGAAACAGGAAGGAAAGGAGCAAGTCTCTCTCATGATTCACCAGTACTGGTTTTCTTCCCTAGGGCCTAGAAGGATGGACAAAAGGCAGCAATATACAAAACTGTGTGTTTAGCTGAGGGCTTTATTTCCCTTTCTATAACCATTAATGCAACTGCATGTTACTGTCTTGTGAAATAGTCCACTTCTGCCTTCAATAATTTTATTTCATGCTCACGGAGGAAAAACTGATGAGGTGTTGTGATTATTTATATTATGTGTGAATGTTGTCTTTCTCAGAAACATCCCAAACTAAAGTATATTTCTTCTATACATGGTGTGAAAACTATACTGTATAGTTGCCATCTCATCCTTTATTAGCGAACCACCTTTTTATTTTCTCACATAAAAGCAGATGGTTTCTGGTGTAGACAAGTATGTAAAAGCAAAATAATAATTTACTTAACTCTTTGTTGGTTTTGACCTAATAGTAGAAAGACTTTTTCTTGCTGCAACATTTTTAATTTATTCTAAGGCAATCTAACCAAACCTTCATCCAAGGCCCTATGACTTTTAGCACCACCTTAGACTTAACAAACCTTTTAAGTATTATTATTTATTTTATCTGTTTTCTGCTGTACTACAGTTCTACTTGTTTGTTTTTTATGCTTTCATTCTTGACCACTGTCATATACATGGTACTTTCTGATCATTATTTCATATGTCATGTACTATAATACTGTTTTCAAGGTTGCTAAAATGCCCTACAGAGTAGTTTCTCTGTGTCTTCAGATGTTTCTAACCTTTTTTTCCCACATGAATTCTTTTTTAAATTTTGAAATGGTCAGGCACTGATATTTTAAAGAGAGACAGTAAAAGAAAATAATACATCAGATGAGGTAAAATACCCTAACTTCAGACTGAAAATTATGATCCAAAGGGTCCTTAGTTTACTATTTAGCAAATGATAGAGGAAGTCTCTATGGAGAAGAACTGTGGGCTCTAGCCTTCAATAAACTTCCAATGAAAACAACCACTGATATCTCCCTTCACTTTGTAAGCACTATCATTTAGCTACGATGTGCATTGCTGTTGTTTTTAAATGATGGTGCAATCCTTCCACAACAATAGGTTTATAACTTCAGAGACATAAGTCTCTGCTGGTACTCCTGGATATAGTATTATATTGAAAAAGAACAAGCAGAAATTAAATTAGCTTTCAGAAACATACTTATTTGCCCATAGTCTTTCTATGTGTTGTGGTATCTATATCTATAGCTATAGCAATAGGTATATCATCTATCTGTACTTATACCTGTATTTTTTTCCCCTGTACCTTTTTCTGCAGAGGGAATACTAAAGGACATTTAGGTATATTTGTTTTCTTCCATCTATACACATTCACAGGCTTGAAACTTTCCAGCTGTAGTCTATCATAACCTGTTTAATTGTGTTATCTTGTTTTGGTCACAGTTTAATAATTACATATATAAAGCAAAGATACCTTTCTCTGTTTGTTCTGGATGCTATATGCACCTAAATCATATAAAAAAAAATAGGTTTGGTCATTCACACAATCTCAGGGATAAACAGTGCAAAGATTTAGATATGAGTTGGCAGAGTGGTAAAGTATGATTGAGAGCAAACATTGAATTGAGGGTTTAGAATGCAGAAGTGATCTGTTTTAAATGAAATTAAAATATTACAATAAAGGAAACACTTCATGCAAATGAATAGAGATAGATAACAAACTTTACTTCTGAACGTTGTTAAACTGTCCAGGGAATAAGAACGTGTTATAATAGGGCAATCTTTCAAAAGAAATGATGAAGAGTTTATCATACAAAACATTTTGACAGACCTCCATAGTTATTATGGTATTTAATAAAGAAGCAGTTAATCATGATAGGGCAGTATATTAAAATATATGACAAAACTATATACACATATAGTTTTAAAATCTATATATAATGAAGGTGAAAATAAAAGATACACAAGAAATAACAGGGAAAAGTATTCACAGTGATCATTGTGGGTAGTACTAAAAAATAATTGGCCTCACTCTAAGGAAGAAAATATGAGATTAGATATCAGACAAAATATACATTTGTTTTTTTACCATCATGGAGAATAGTTAAGTGCTATTTCTTTAAAACAATAGGCATTGGAGTATAAGTGTTTTAGGTAGGTTGCAATTTGATGCAACAAGAAAAAGTCTGAGAGTGATAGAGGTCTAGATGTAAAATGGAAGCTGTGTTATACCATATGGCTTTTAGAACAGATTATTCAAACATCTGTCAGTGATGTTTTAAATTCATTTGACTCTGTCTTTGGGCAAAGCAGTGATCTAATAACATGTTAAGGTCCATCCCAGTTTCATTTCCTATAATTACAGGACGCTGGGATATGAGGTCATCTTAACATCATATCTTTTAATATCAGAAGGTTGCCTAACCATTTATTTCAAAAATCAGTTTTCAAAAACATAATATTTGTCTCCAGCCAATATATCTACCTGTTATCTTATTGTCCACCACTTAGACATTTGAAGACTGATTTACACTAACTTCTTTCTTTCTTTCTTTCTTTCTTTCTTTCTTTCTTTCTTTCTTTCTTTCTTTCTTTCTTTCTTTCTTTCTTTCTTTCTTTCTTTCTTTCTTTCTTTCTCTTTCTTTCTTTTTCTTTTTCTTTCTTTCTTTCTTTCTTTCTTTCTTTCTTTCTTTCTTTCTTTCTTTCTTTCTTTCTTTCTTTCTTTCTTTCTTTCTTTCTTTCTTTCTTTCTTTTCTTTTTCTTCTTTCCTTCCTTCCTTCCTTCCTTCCTTTCTTTCTTTCTTTCTTTCTTTCTTTCTTTCTTTCTTTCTTTCTTTCTTTCTTTCTTTCTTTCTTTCTTTCTTTCTTTCTTTCTTTCTTTCTTTCTTTTTCTTTTCTTTCTTTTCTTTCTTTCCATTTTACCCCATACTATCTCTTGATATTACGTAAAATCATATTTTAAGAAGTAATGCACCTCAGTGACATTTTGAAGTGGAGGATGGGTTTTTGAATTCTTAGCAGAGCAATACTTAAGAATGTTTTACAGATGTTGGAGTACTCTGTTTTTCATGTGGTAGTACGATAAGAAATGTGACGGGCAAGGAGAAAGAACCTTGAAGACAAAAAATGGGGGGAAAGAAGTTGAGTGACCTTTCTCTGTCATATGTATGGCATAGTCCCAGATCAATGATCAGTTCTAGCAGGACACAGGCAATTGCCTGAGTGTCCCCAACTTGCAGTTGCTGGTGGGTATCAGTGCTGTAAAGAAGAGCTGGACTGATAATAAATAGAAGGGAATGGAAGAGAGAAAAAAACAGAGGACAGTTCGATACAAGTTTCCAAAGAGTATATTTATTATTTGTTAACAGTATATTTGCTGAGTTTACTTTGTGTTTATATGTAATTTCATGATGGTCTCATGCTGAAAACTGTATTTTACACTTATGTATGGATTCCCATGTTTTCTGAATTGTAATAAAAAGAATGACTATGATGAAAGAATGGCTGAATTCAGCACTTATGTGTCTAACACATAAGTCAAGCAAAAAAATAAAATTAAAAAGAAAAAATAATAATAGCTGAGCAATGCACAGCAATGATATGCAAAGAAAAGGAATCTTGCTTTGCTAATTGACTAAATATCATATCATATACAAGATGAAAAAGCCAACCTATTGTATTATGTGGTTGAGATGTTATGTTTCTTTTGAGCTCCAAATTTCAGGGAGAGGAGTGAATTATTAACTTTGTCCTGAGTTCCTTCATTGTTCAATCTATCAGCTGAGGTTTTGATCCAAACCAGAAACCTTGTAATTGACATACATTTATCTTCTTCCCATTTTAAAGCCAAAATGGCAACCAAAAACATCTCAAGACATGAATATTTTATTGCATCTTCTGTGCAAATCGAAAGGAAACACAAAATGGGTGATTTCACTTAATGAAACATTTTGTGATGATAAAGTGTTACAAAGATATAGATATAAAGATGTAAATTTAGTTATAAAAATATAAAGATAAATAAAAAGATAAGCCATAAAGGTGAAAAACAGACTCCACATTTTTTCTGTAATGGAAAATTTACTTCTCCCGTGTTTACCTATATGAAGTCTCATGGTGCAAATCTGTAGAATAGTCACTGAAAAAACAGATTCTGTAAAACTGTTTATACAGAGATGGGTTCTAAAGTTAAGATTCCAAAATCCTCTTTATTTTCAGTCCTCTTAAACTTTAATTTCAAATGTCTGTCTTGTTTTTCAGTATCTTGAAAATGATGAATGGTATATATTATTTGAAAATAAAGAAAAAATTCCTACTTGAACACCTTACATTGAAAAAAATGCTTATATATGTATTTCTGCTTACTGGATATAATCATAAGACACTGTATATCCTTGTTGGGTTTCTTTTTGTTGTTGTTGTTTGGGATTGCTAAGTCACTATCCATCATAATATGAGAAGCTGAGGCAGTGTTGTGAAGTTCACACTGGGGGAAACATCACGCCCATTTTTAAAAAGGGAAATAAAGGAAGACCCCAGGAAACTACAGGCGTCTCAGTCTCACTGCCTGTCAGTCTCACCTATGTGCCTGGCAAGATCATGGAGTGGATCCTCCTGAAAACTTTGCTAATGCACATGGAAAATAACGAGGTGATTGGGACAGCCAACACGGTTTCACTAAGGGTAGATCATGCCGGAGAGATCTGGAATGATGCTTTCAGGTCTGGTGCCCCCAGCACAAGAAGGATGTGAAAGTGTTAGAACAAGTCCAGAGAAGAGCCATGAAGATGATCAGAGATCTGGAGCACCTCTCCTATACAGACAGGCATAGGAGTTGGTGTTGTTTAGCCTCGAGCAGAGGAGGATCTGGGGAGATCTTATAGTGGCTTTCCAATACATGTGAGAGGTGTCCGTGCCCATGGCAGGGAAGTTTGAATTAGATGGTCTTTAAGGTCTCTTCCAACCCAAACCATACTAGGATCTTGTGCTTCTATGAATCTTAAACAAGCAAATACAAGTCAGTGTGAACAAGGACTATAATTCAGTTCTAAAATGTTCTTATTGATGATTTGTACATTATATCTATGACTGTCACTGGCTCTTCTCTCTAGAGGTTATTCCTTCTTTTTCTGTTCTCAGTGGATACAGGAAGCCCCATGTAGCACTGGGAGATTATGCCCTCTGCTGAGCTGCATCTCCCCTGTAGGATGCTGAATAGTGCATCTGGGGCAGCTGGGGGTAAAGATCATAATCTATGTTCTCACTGGGTTGCCAAGGGTACTCAAATTCACACCAAATAGACAAGGACTTTGAATGCTTTTCCTATTTTTCTTTAAATGACTCTGCTTGTGAGTACTAGTACTTACAACAGTATCCACTGCATTCAGTGTTGTAGCACAGCAATATTTAGACTTACATAAATAAGAGTTATGGAAATAAAGTAGCTGTCGAGACCTTGGAAATGTATGTGGATACATACACATGTAGATTCTCATGTACATACACATATGCACACCTATTCCCATCTATAATTCAACCCTATTCCCAACCTATTACTCCTTCCAGAAAACAGGAAACATGAATTTCATGCAGATTTCAGATTTTGACCAAACATCTATTAGCCAAAAGCATGATTTAAAGTCTAAGACACATGAATCATGTGGAATTTGACTGCTTTTATCATGAATGTGAACTGTTGTGCAAGCAGGCATATGGCTGTATCCACTTTGATTCATTGACATTTTTAAAGATGTAAACCTATTTTTCCAAGACAAAAGACAAACAAAGTGACAAATGTAATAAACCTAAGCACTTATTTTAGGAAAAAATGAAATGGTTTCAGTATTTTGCTGAAGAAGTAAAAACCCCATAAGACACAGCTTTCACCTCCCCTAAAAGTTAGACTTGAAAGACCAAAAAAAAAAAAACCAAAAAAAAAAAAAAAAAAAGCTTTTTGACTTTTTGGCTAAAAATGGTGCAAGGAAGGAGGATAAGGCCAGCATACTAGGGTGAAGGTTCATTCCACACACACCCCTAACTATCATTGTTTTCCTCCACCCCCCAAGAAATACCCAGCAAACAGCGGCAGATGTCACCCTGACAGGGAAAGTGGCAAGTGGCCATCTCAGCTGTTTGTAACTTCTTTCACAAGAGTCAAGCTGCTTTTTCCACTCCATTCAGCATGTTTGTGAGTGCTTGATTTGTTCAGAAAACAAAAAAGGGCAAGAGCTCCAGAATTCAATAGAAGGTCAGAATGGCAATCTCTTTTGCCGGGTCGGGCTTCCTTTTATACCATGACATCTGGTGCCATTACCAGAACAAATTAGAGCAATTCAAAC
The DNA here is from genome assembly GCF_965140915.1 of Aythya marila. Classification (NCBI taxonomy): domain Eukaryota; kingdom Metazoa; phylum Chordata; class Aves; order Anseriformes; family Anatidae; genus Aythya; species Aythya marila. The sequence goes on along the minus strand of NC_139043.1, from coordinate 100,231,161 downwards.
CACCAGCAGGGGAAAGAAGGCTTTCTGTTTTTCATGTGGCAGAGCTACAGATTTGAGGGCAGGCTCTGGGGCTCCCACCGACTCAGCATAGCAAGAGATTTGGACAATTTTTTTACAGATTCTGACTGCAACGAATGTAATCAGTGATTAAATTAAAGACATCCATCCTTCAGTACAGCCTCCACAAAAGGAAAGAAGAAATAATTACACTGATGAGCTTGCATTTCATTTTCAGACTGTTAAAGCACAAAGCATTACCATCTCAGAGGAGTGTCCTTCAGAATGCATAGCATGGCTCCCCTTCCCCCATCTGGCATTTTAAAATCTGTGTCTAATGGAATTATCTTTTATTCTGTATTCCAAGAAATAATAATGCTTATGTTGCTTACAGATGTGTAGCCTCTTTAGTCTATCTGCTACATTAATTGTTACTGATATTAAATATTTTTGAATATCTGTTCATTTTGATCTATATTGCTCATATTCTTCTTCATCTCCTCTTATACTTTAATACCAAATTCTTTCTACTGCCTACAGACAGGAGAGTTCCACAGTTAACACATCTTCTAGGTACATTAGCTGTGGGCAAAAATGGGCCTTAAATGTGTAATCTCTACTTGTTAGTGGGACTCTGTTCAACAGCAAAACAATTTATTTTGTCAAATTGGACTGAATCTCACTTTCAGGGGACTTCTGCAGCTTTTATGGTTAAAATCTTTCCTCTATAAGAATTCAATTTTCATTTTGATTATATAGGCTTGCTTTACAAAACATACCTTGCTGTGATCTATCATTCAAGCAGGAAAATGGGTCTTGATGAGGTTGAGAAAATGTGTATGTGCAATACCAGGATCTCTGCTCCATTAATAAGGAATATCAATGTCTTAGTATCTCAGACATTATGCATAATTAACTATTAACTCAGCACTTATACAAATATCCTGATCAGGAATAAAACTCATGTTCAGCATGAGACCTTATGCTGAGGCATGGCTCTGACCCCTTGCTTTTGTACTGATGGCCACTTTCACTTGTACTACTGTTATATGGACTTTGAATCCATTGCACATTTTCCCTCAAACCGCAGATCATTTAACCGACTGTATCACTGCTGTACACTTACATATGCATAGATTTATGTACACTTGCATATATTTATGATAGAAAAATATGTCATTGAAAATAGATCTTTAAGAATACCATGATCTTTAAGAATACCAAGAATACCAATAGATCCTAAGAATACCCTTTAGACAGAGATAAGACATTTATTCATGGTTTTATATGGAAGAACTGCACTCAGTACATACTAAGGATTGAAGTATTTAAGCATTGAATTCCAGTGACACTGTAAAATTAATCCATAACTAATAAAAGAGTAACTGTCTTGACTCTGCCAATAAATAGCAACTTCTGTAATTTTTGCATTTTTTTTTATATCCTCATTGCAATTTATAGTTTTCCAGAACTGTGATCTCATGAAAATAACATGTTACTAACATAGTTCATAGGGGCATGGTGCAAAGTTTCCACCCTCTGTGTACTAGCTCTTATCTGCTAGTGTTTACTCAATTACATCATCCACAGTCAGACATGATATTGTTTTGCCAACACGACCCTTGATACTCAAGGACATCTATCTTCAAAGAGATCAATAGCATTTTCAAAATCTTTTGGGTTACTAGTAAATGTGTCCCCATCACCTAGATTGTTCAAAAAATAAAATAATAATAATAATATTTTAATAATATAAAATTTTCCCCCCGTACTCAGCTCTGGTGAGGCCGCACCTTGAGTACTGTGTTCAGTTTTGGGCCCCTCGCTACAAGAAGGACATCGAGGTGCTCGAGCGGGTGCAGAGAAGGGCGACGAAGCTGGTGAGGGGCCTGGAGAACAAGTCCTATGAGGAGTGGCTGAGGGAGCTGGGCTTGTTCAGCCTGGAGAAGAGGAGGCTCAGGGGCGACCTTATCGCTCTCTATGGGTACCTCAAGGGAGGCTGTAGCGAGGTGGGGGTTGGCCTGTTCTCCCACGTGCCTGGTGACAGGACGAGGGGGAATGGGCTTAAGTTGAGCCAGGGAAGATTTAGGTTAGATGTTAGGAAGAACTTCTTCACTGAAAGAGTTGTGAGGCACTGGAACAGGCTGCCCAGGGAAGTGGTGGAGTCACCATCCCTGGAAGTCTTCAAAAGACGTTTAGATGTAGAGCTTAGGGAAATGGTTTAGTGCGGACTGTTAGTGTTAGGTCAGAGGTTGGACTCGATGATCTTGAGGTCTCTTCCAACCTAGAAAATTCTGTGATTCTGTGATTCTGTAATAATAAAAAATCTTTCAGCATTGGTTATCCAGAAGACATAAATGCTCCTTTACGATGGAGGCCTCACTATGGAGAGATTATTGCTTCTATAACCCATAATTTGTAACTAATTGTTGTTGTTCTGTTTTGTTTATTTATTTTTATGGAGGCTGGCATAATTTCTAGAAAGATAAATGCAATCCTGTCCTGGTGGAATTTAATTGTAAATTCACTCACTTTATAGCAGAATTCTAGGTTCTGATCCATAAGACTTCAAGAGCTGATATTTGAGACCTAATTAACAGAGATTGCTTCTGTTTTGTTATTTGTTTAAAAAGAATAATACAACAAACAAATAAGCAAAAAGGAGCAAAGTTAAACACTGCTTCAGGATTCATGTCAGGATAGTATCTTGCCAGAATAAGTCACACAAAGCATGCACTTGCAAATCCAGAGGTCAAATCTGAATTTACCCAGGTATGATCTTTTTACCCATTCATCCAATGAAAACAGTCATACCATCAGAAGTAATTTACAAGCCCAAATACGGCTGCATTCAGCCATTGCCAACACAAGGGTTTAGTATGATGACCCATCTCAATTGTCATCATCATTTTTATTTATTTATTTATTTATTTATTTATTTATTTATTTATTTATTTTCAGAATTTGGCAGGCACATTAAAAGTGTCCTTTTAATGTATTTTAAAAGGACACTATGGCTTCAGCTTGGTAAAACTTTTACCATGTTGAGGAGATTACATTATAGTTAGTACAAGATTTACCATAACACGTCTATAATAACCAAAAGGCTTAATTTCATATGATACTTAAAAGTAAATGCTATGACTTCTAATGGTCAACTCAGTCTAAGAAAAGCCATCTTAACACAGTGCATATTCATTTATTAACACATATCTTACCTCACTGAAAGTACTTGTAAACTCAGTTTAGGATAAATGTCAACAGAAATATAAGCAGGGTTTTAAGAGAGTTGCGTTTCACAGAGCATATTTTTACCTAGGGGCATCTACTTGATTCCTGGAAATAACTAATGTCAGAGGGTCCTGAAGAGAGGAGAAAAACTACCTAGGGTTTTCTTCACGATAAATCATTACATGACTTTTGACAGTAACAACTTATTTGGAGAAAAGATGTTTTAGGATACTTGTTTTGCATATTTATTTCACATTACAAAAGACAGTGATTTTACAAAGAACCTTACCACTTCCTGAACATGCTGACAGAATGTGAATCATATTCAAGGTTGATAACACACTTATCTGTTAAAGACGCATGTCAACCAAGATAGCATTTTTATTTAGCTCTCCTCCTAGCTATTCCCCTTTAAACAGATGCCTTTTAAATGCTCTGTAATTAATGTGAAACTGGTCTGGTTACGGCAGAGAAAGAGATTGTAACATGATTGATATCATCACCCTCTTTTCTACGGAGCTGAATCAAATTACCTATGAAGAGTACTTTCTACTCTCTCTTTTTTTTTCCACCTTCAGATATGAAGACAGTGAGCAGAAACTATAATGTGGACCTAAAACAAAATGTCCTGACCATATGCAAGACTGGCAACCTGAGTAGTTATTACGACCAGTGAATCTGACATGCAGTTCAGTAACTGAAACACACTGAAATGCTGATATTCAAATGCAAGAATTGAAATGAATGATTTAATTTAATAAAATAAAATGATTTTGAATGAACTTTTATATTAATCTTCTACTCATTCTTACTGCAATAGTATAATGTAGATTTTACTGAGACATTGGATCAAAATACATTTTTAGACATATAAGTGCTTTCATTATTAGATATAATAGCTAGATATAAGCTAGATATACTTCTAAAAGTGTTTTCCAAGTTCTTGTTGCCATTACTTACTCAGAGTGCATTTGTTCTCTCATTGAAAACCAAAGCTATGTGCCTTCACATATGGAAATGTTTTTCTTATTCACTAGAGTGGATAGCTAGGGTTAATGTAGAGGTAAAGGCAAAGGCTTGCAGAAAGGCAAGGTGGAAAAGTCTCAGCTCGTCTGCTCAGGGGCAGGTCACTGCTCTACAGATTAGAAATAACTCTACTCTCATCCTCAGGACTAGGAGAGCAAAGTCTCTAGAACCTGCCTGAATGGGATATTTTTTCTACAGATTTGATGTAGACAATTACAATAAGGGTTACTAAGCTGACTTTCACAGAGAAGAAAAAAATATATTAAACTGTAGTTCTTTGTTCTGCATGTGTAAAGTAGCAGTCATAGACTGTCCTCACAACAGTAGTCTGGCACAAAAACAGCCTAGTTTTGCAGTAGGCTTACAGCCAAACATTTTGAGCAGGCTAACAATAGAAAATGATTTCACAGGCACAGGGTCTGCCCTGAGCTCACCCAGAGGCTTGAAGTCATTAACGCAAGCTCTCTCTTCCACTTGGTCCTTTCCCCCTTGTGCCCTTCACTGACATCCAGAACACAAATCTTCTAGACAAAATCTGATGCTTATATGAAGCTATGACTTGCCTGCAGCTGACAGATTTTGAGTGTCTTTAAGTACTTATCCAAAACCTCACAATCAAAATTGGCATTTTGAGACCTGATGTAATCAACACACTGTGCATTTTCTAAATTTTCCAAAAAGAAATGTTAACTTCCTCAAAACGGACAAATTAATTTTATGTGCTCAAAGGCATACTAAATGTTAATGAGATTTAGACTTTGCATTTCAGGTGAATACAGTGGAAGTGCTTGGTGCTATAACGAACTCCCCTAAAGTTTTAGTTCTCACTTGACAACACAAAAAGATGAAAGCAGTGATCAGATAGTATTTATTTCTCAGACCTGACCTGTGGGGTGTTACTGAAAGAGGCTTTCTTTCCTTCCTCCAAGAAAAATAATATGAAAATTAAAATTTCCCAGCTGTTAAAGCACTAGTCAAGGAAACCAGCACTTTATGTTCAAATGAGTATGTATTGAATGTATATTCAATACCTGATAGAAACTGTCTCCATGTGTCACATGAACCTTCTTTCACCTCTCCCTAATACTGTGGGAACTGTGTACTGCCCAGCTAAAGTCATGGCCTCAAGGGAAAATTCTCATTGATTTCTTTGTGATACAGCCAGCTACTCACTATGCCTGATGTGTTCAGATCTCTCAAGTATAAGGAGAACCTTTTCCCATCAAACAAACAAACAAACAAACAAAAAAAGCAGGCAATGAAATAGTTTTTCAAGATTAGCTATAAAATCCAAGAGGAACCTAATAAACATTTTCATGAAATCTGTTTGTGTTCTTGTTTTTCCTCTCTTCTCCTCTTTTTTTTTTTTTTTTTTTTTTTTTTCCTCTCTTCTTTTTTATAGTATCTCTTTAGCTTCACCTCACTGAGATCTTAATTTTAAGGAGAAGAAATGGATAGGTGGTCTGGTGAATATAACTTGCTTTTCATCCCACAAGCTTTCTTCTTTTTTAAATTATCCATCATTGTTTTTGCATATTCACGTTTCTTTTTACACAGCTAATTTATAAGCATTTATAAGATACTCCTCAGATGTTATTTATAGCAACAGTTCATGTTAAGAATGACTGTGAAACAAAAAGTTTCTGTTTTTCAGAAATTACTTGGTCTGCTGGCTATTTCCCACTGAATTTGGAACACCTAAATGCAGCTTAAGATACGCTGTCCCAGTATCCTCACTCATATTGAACACAATCAGAAAGGATCTGTGATGAACATATAGAGTGGAAGGTTCCAGCTGTGATAACTAGCTTTATGGACTGAGAGACATCACTGAAAGATGTGTAATCAGACCTGTGGTATAATTTGGAGAAAAATATTAAATTCCAAGGAAGGTGAGAAAGAAAAGGAAAAGAATAAGAGAGATATGTGGATGTTCCTTTTTACACCTGTATCATAAATATGTTGAAAAAAAATAGAGAATGCTTATGTTTTATTTCTATTTACAAAGATAATATAAACTTGATTTGAATATACTTTATCTGAAAGTCTTGTTTAAAATAGATTAGATTCTCAGTTATAGATGTGATAAACTAGGCAAAAGAATGAAAAATATGCCATAGGTCTAATTAGGCACCCTTTCTTCAACACCGCAGAACTGCCGTGAGAGGTTTTATAGACTTTCAACCCCATAAAATGAGAGTTTTCTGGTGCAGCATATGAATATGTTCTTTACCTGCCTCAGGTGCATAAGATGTGAGCTTCCACCAGCAATTTTTATAGTCCTGTCACAGCAAAGTGTCCAGGTCCACCATGTCTTGGAAATAAAGTACCTTCCCCAGGCATATCCAGCAGCTCTGGCTGAAGATGATTTTTTTTCAGATTTATATTTCATTACTTCAGGAGCATGTGGCAGATACTATACATATTATACATACGGACACTTTGCTCATACTTAAAAGCAAATCGCTGTCAGACTACTTGAGAAGTAGCTGACAAAAACAATAAGTAACAAAACACACTTTCCTGCCTTAGTGATCTCATTGCTCTGAGGTACTCTGGGATACTTCTGGTAGCATATTCTGATGTATCCTCTGCATTTCAAGGGTTCTTTAAAATCAAATATTTGTTTTACTTGTACCCTCTCTCTTGTTATGACTGGTCCAGTAGTTAAAGAAGAGTAACATTCTACCTCCTCTCTGCCTCAATACCAGAATTTCCCAAATGCACAAAATCAATCATATTCCTTTCCTTCATAAAGCTTGCTTTGTGTTTTTGTGAGTTTTCCACTTTTTATCTTGTTCCTACAGTAATATGCATTTTTGCCATTCTGTGTCTTATAAATGTTCAGTTCTCAAGTTGTAGCCCTATAAAAAGTATATTTCCTCTAAGACAGATATTGGAATAATCTCTTTGAGAGCAAACTGATCCCCAAGGGCATTACCATTGCCTGTGGAAAACATAGGCATGTTGACCTTTTTGTTCTTTGTCCAAGAAAGATTTGTTTCAGCTCCTCTGTGCCAACAGGGGCTTCCACATTTGCTGAAACATTCAATGATGTATCATAAAATCCACCATCTGGAAGAGGAAACTTTATGCTAGAAATCAGACTAATTTTTTACACTGACAATAATTAAACACAGAAATCCTATAATCAATGCTCTGTTGAACTCTGTCTCTGCAAGTCTAAATTAAGTCTAAGAAACTTTCTACAAGAAACCCTATAAATCCACTAGATGCTATCTGTGCTCACATATAACCATAGTAGGTGACAATGTAAAGCTTTAAGATAAATATAAAAAGTATGGGATAAAATGTGTCACGTCTGCAATTCAAAAGATTATATTAAGTGACCAAAACAGCTCTCCAAATGCTGGAAATTGATGACAGAATACAAGCCTTGCCATCTCTTTTTAACCTGATCAGTTCTACCTTTGATGAAAACTGTAAAAGGGACTGCAAAAAAGGCCATGCACAATATTAAAAAAAAAAAAAAAAAAAAAAAAAAAAAAGCTTTATTTGGATAGAATCCAAGCTGCTACTGAGATTGACCTTAAAGTAGCATTGAAGCAAGAGTAATAACTTCAATGCTGAGATATCATTACTGAAAATATGGTATATGTAAGAAGGATTTTAAATTCATTTTAAAATTCATCCAGCTTTCTTTCCACTATTGATTTTAAGCTTGTTCCTTTTTTTTAGTTATATAAATCTATTTTAGTCCTGACTGACTTTTTAAGTTCCTGAATAGCTATTTCTTCCTTCAGGAAGACATAACAGTCTCCGATGTGTGTATGTGTGTGTCTGCTTGTGCCTAACAGAAGTCTCATGCAAGAGAAACTAGCAATGAAATTCCAGATAATACTACAAAGGGCTTTTTCCTTGTCCTTTATAAAATAAAAATTTTATGCTAGAGAAAATACATTAGAAGAAAAGATCACTGTACGCAGATGTACTCAAGTCCTCCATCACTGGTTTTCCTGGTCATTTTGGCAAAGTTGAGGGAACTTGTAAACTGACTTTTCTCTATACAAGGGATAGAGGATCCCATGAGAAGGACTCCAAACAATCATTTAACTTCAGAAAATATATTGGGAACACAAATCTCCCTAAACACAAGGAAAACAATTGTTAAAATGAATGTTTCTCTTCAGGTGAGTCAAATAAGAAATGATGGGATGTTCCTAATCTATATGATACAAATGGTTAATCCTTAGGAACAACATGGCAACTGGCAAATCAGTATCAAAATTTTGGAGAAATTCCATTTAGAAAGTGGAATGTAGATGGTTTGAAATCTAATTCTTTATTCTGAGATTGTTGCCTGTTGCTCAGATGCTCGTGCTTCAACAGAAATTCCGAACCCTTAACTCTAGTAATAACACAAAGTATATTAGGACAATACCGTACTCTCATGAGTTTTAAAACTGCAAGATATACCTATGCTGAGTTAGTATTATTATCAAGATTAAACAAGTAAAAGGGAAAAATCAGAGAGCAGTAGATGCAGTGCTGTTGAAGGAGAATGCAAATCTGCTTCTTATATTACTAATTTATTTTGTATTCATGATTTAGAATTTATGGATAAGTATTTTTGTCACATCATCCATCACAGACTGTCACTAGAGAGGTGGAAGATAGAAAAATTAAAAACCTGCTTTTTACTGTAAACTGAAGAGCATGAACAACATTCATCAAAGACAGACGGATAGAAGATACAGAAGTGCTAACCAGAGCCAAGAGATCTGTGTTGATTTTCTTTCAAATATTTATAAAAATGCTCTCAATGCAGATTTATTTTCTTTTGTTCAGTATTTATTTTTATTTCTTTTGCTATGGATGGGAAACTGATAAATTAATTATAAAGGTTTGTAATTTTACTTTTGCTTTTATAAATACATTTACATCTAGTGCTGAAATGTTATTTTTTAACTTTGAATTAGCAGAAATGCATCCTATACCAGCTTTTAAGAAAGATGATCTTTCTTTTTCATTGCTGAGAAAGTCATAAGCCAAGGAATCTATTATTAGTGGAGGACAGATACTGCATAAGGGAACAGATACAAAGCTAGTTGCTGCCAGTGGAAGTCTTTTCATTGATTCAGTAAGCTTTAGATCATGCTAGAGATCAACTCCTGTGTACCCTTAAACCATAAATATCTGAGCTTTTACTTACAAAGAAATACAGCAATTTACTTTTTAAGACATAGTCTGAACACGAGTCTGTTTCCTAATTAGATAATACATCCATACCTGCAGATTATACAGTGTCAAAATATACACCAGAATCTGTGCTTGTCTTTATAATTGCAAGATGTAACATTTATGACAGCCATGCTACAGGGCCTTAGACAGCAAGTGCAAGGAAGTGGTAAGATTATGAAGACTGTATTCTGACACATAATGCACAGTGGGAAACCTCTAACAAAGGCAACCCAGGTGTGAACAAAACAAAATTCAAAGGGTCTTACTGAGAGGCAACTCAAGTAGTTCTACCCATCAATTGCACCAAAAAGGCTGAAGAGAATGGATAGGACCTGTTTTGGCTGCAGGGGAAAGAAAAGAGAAGTGTTTTTAAGGAACTTCATGACTAAATTAGAAAAGAAAGGCAGTTAGGAATTTTGGGGAAGGTGAGTTAAAATCAAAAAGTAAATCACATGTTTAGCACATGTGGATGTTAATGAAAGGGAAGGGGATTACCTAAAAACAAAAAATAATAAACACATCAGGAAAGGATATTCTGTAGTCTAGAGCAATGTAATGTACCCACCACGGGGGAAATATATATATATACATATATATATATATATACATATATATATAAAATCCATACAAAATAATACATTTAGAATTAGTTTTCACCCAGCAGGAAAAAAGATCCATGTATCAGCACAAGCAGCATGTTGAACTTGGCTTCTCAAAGCAAAGTGGTCAAAAAAAGCTAATGTGTTTTCTACAACATTACAAGGGAGTATAAAATGATATAAGGAAATGTGTTAGCATAAATTGACCCTTATTTTTGGTACAGAGCTGATTTGCACAGCATTATCCCAGGTTTGTGTCAGCAATGCTCCACTGAAATCCTGTACTATCACAGTGTACAGATAGCCAACCTACTGCATTACGTTTTGTTTGCAGCAAAAGAGTTCATCTCTCAGCAAAAGCATGTTGGTTGCTGGCATAGCATTCCCAGACTCTTACCTCTGCAATTCTCTATTCTGCAAGGTCAAGAATAATCTATTTTGCTTCTTCATACGCTACAAAATATGGACTCTGTGGGAAATTTCAAGATCCCAGATTCTCTATTGGGTCCTCAAGGCTGTAGTAGAATTAATATTCATGTATTAATTCCATTTAACTTTGAACACCTGATTTAGGAGTTGGCAGGCTCTTAGGTTCCTTGTTGAGTGTTGAATTATCTTCTGACAGGTGAACATACCTAGAGACAAGGCCCTGTTTCAGGTGCTTAAGCAAGACGTATAAGTTAGACCTTGAGTTAGGTCTGTATGTGGTAGTGCCACATCGAATTTCCCTGTTTACTTTCCCAGACTATCATAGCTACAGCAGCACAACTCCTTGTTGTGCAGCTATGCAAGAAACTGAGATGAGTTAATAGCTTGCTACCTCCAAAAGGGAGAAGGCAATATCTTACTCCCCAGCTTCAGCTGCTTCCACATTTTGGATGAGCTGTGCAGCTCATCCAAACCTTGAACAATCCATTCTTGTCTGTGCAATAGACCAATTCAATTAATTAAAAAAAAAAAAAAAAAAAAAAAAAAAAAAAAGGTTGGACTAGATGAGCTTAGAACCTGAATGATTCTATGTGGTTCTATGATTCTATGAAAAGCAAATCATTTTCTGTTGTTACAGCAAAATGAATGTGTTTATCTTACCCTTTCTTTCACAGACTGACAGGCATTTAACTGCAAGAACAGACATGTCAGAGGGGACATGAGAGAAGAGGTGGGACTGCAGAGAGAGGAAAACTAGTATGAATTGTGGATGACGGAGTTGAAGGGGAGAGCAAGGGAAGAATAAGAGGGATATGCCTCACATCACAGAATCACAGAATCACAGAATCACAGAATTTCTAGGTTGGAAGAGACCTCAAGATCATCGAGTTCAACCTCTCACCTAACACTAACAAGTCCTCCACTAAACCAGATCACTAAGTTCAACATCTAAACATCTTTTAAAGACCTCCAGGGATGGTGACTCCACCACTTCCCTGGGCATCGGTTGTTAGACATGTTCCAATGTCTAACAACCTTTTCGGTAAAGAAGTTCTTCCTAATTCCCAACCTAAAACACCCCTGGCACAACTTTAGCCCATTCCCCCTCATCCTGTCACCAGGCACATGGGAAAATAGACCAACCCCCACCTCACTACAGCCTCCTTTAATGTACTTATAAAGAGCAATAAGGTCATCCCTGAGCCTCCTTTTCTCCAGGCTGAACAAACCCAGCTCCCTCAGATGCTCCTCATAGGACTTGTTCTCCAGACCCCTCACCAGCTTCATCGCACTTCTCTGGACTCGCTGCACCCTTGCAGCAGCAGAGAGCAGTTAAAATGTATCTGTTGTCTCATAAAGCTGCATCCCTAGAAGGGATTAACTCTTTTTAGATGTCAAAGCCAATGACTGTTTTCTCTCATTTTCTTTTTTTTTCTTTTTTTTTCTTTTTTTTTTTTTTTTTTTTGTGAGGTAATTTTGGTTAAATACAGTTACCACATCAGATTTGATATTTAAGTTCTATTTCCCAGTTTTTAAAACACTTATTTAACAACAGAAGGAAGTCTGAATGATGCTTATGTTTAATTACTAACTCCAAATAGCAACACTTAAATATTTTCAAAGCCTCCACAAATTAATTGTCTTTGCTAGTTTTCTTGAAAAAAAAAAAAAAAAAAAAAAGATTTAATTTATTTGTGTTACCAGGGTTAGAGACCTCAGAGTGTAATTAAAATACACTCCTAACCCTATGAGACCAGCACAGGTAGCCTATTGCAAACATATTTAAATAAAATAGTAATAAAAAAGGAAAAAAATATATATATTTTTTTTCTTCCTAAACACACTTCCCTTCCCTGTATGATATTTGCTTTGTTCATTTCCCCTGTGACTCTAAAAGCTAACCGGAAAGAAATTGAGGGCTTTTCTTCCCCCTTCCCCAAACTGTAAACCCAAGCTTTGATCTCAGCATATTCACAGCCAGAGATATCACAGCCATTAGCATCAATTAGATCCTTCAGGTGGAGCTAGCTGTACCATGCAATGTTCTGGGTTCAAAATTAAGAACTCAGTTGTGTGCTGCTATTGCAATCATTCAGTGACTTTGGAAAGGAGTTGGCTTAAGCATGGAAAGCTTTAGTTAACATCACAGTGAAAAGAAATCAAAAGTTAAGGTAGGTAGAGGACTAATGTTGAAACTGTCCTCAATTGTGAGAGCTGCTGTGGGCATCAGCAGGACATTGCAATAGCCAGTAATCACTACATACCTTCAACAATGTTCCTTAATCCTGAACAAAGTCTAATTCCAGAAGAAACTTGTCTTTGCAAATGCAAAGTCACTTTGATGAAGTTCCTAAACAATGTTAGTTCTAATGATAGTTTTTCTAATGCTTCCTTTGAAATGAGCTGTTACAACCACTGCAGCAGTTTTACATGTATTGTGGAAGAGATACTAGACTTTATAAGTATCTTGTGATCTAAGTTAGACATGGGTCGATAAACTGCAAATTAAAATGTTTCAAAATGTTGGAGACAAGTGGAATTTTTAGTCAAACAAAATTAAGTTTTTACAAAATTGCTAGTATATTTAAAGCATGTTTTATTCTGCAAAGTCCTTTCAAAAACTAATATATAATACAGACATAATACTAATACAGACAGTAATCTCTTTCCTATTACTTCCTTCTGTTGCATAAATTGAAGGATAAAATCTGTATACAATGGAAAGTGGATACCAGGCAGTTCATTGTTTATGGTTTTAACTGATTTAGTTATGCAGTTAGAAAAGTAGGTCTATGGGATCTACTACCTAGCTGAGAAAACACATTCCTGCTGTGAAATATTGTTATGAATATTTGATAAAAATATAAAATGTGCCTGCATGTCTACAGACCGTTCTTCCAATTTCAAGAGGTGAATCAAAATCTAGCTTTCTGGCTTTTGAAAGGAACTGAGACATGTTGGTGACAGATTTTGAATCTGAACATTTTCTACCATTAAGGATCTAGGAGTAAATTGAAAGTTGGAGCATGACTCATATAAAAGATAATAAAACCATAGAATGAGATACAAGGAAATGAGAATAAAGGAAAGTATAAATGAGTTCAAGAGATTGCTAGGATACAATTGTTTCTCAACAAGGGAAAGATTGATGGATATGATGAAAAGGGGAGAAGTTGAAATGTGGGAATAAGATAAACCTAGAAAAAAAATACACATGCTGAGCTGCTTGAGCACTTTATATTTCAAAAGTGTCTCATGTTCACTAACCTCTGATAGAATATCAGTTTGATTTGATCTTACTGCAGGGTACACTGTGACAGACTTTTGACAGAGCTGTCCATTGCTTCACTGAGAGCTGTTGGCTAGAAAGTGCAATGCTGTCTTTAATTATTTCCCTTTAAATATGATACCTATTGTGTGAATTGCGTATTATTTTTATATAACACTCTTGAGCCTTAGAGAAAGCCACGTGTGACCAAATTTAGCTGAGGCAGTCCTAGGTTTTTGTATGCCATTTCAGGGGATATTTTCTCTTTTACTTTTTACAGGACACTTCATGTGGCTTGTCATTTGGGCAGTCAAATTGTCTATGATGTTGCAACCTGTTTGTTCAAGTCATATCATCACCCTGATAAAACTGTTTCTCAGCTAATATTCTCTATCTGTTTGTAGACGTGACATCTGTTCTTCAATTAGTTCAATGAGTTGGCAACTTGGCCTAAAAATACTAAACAAAATAAGAAAAAATGATGCAAAACACTTCTTGCTGCCCACTGAGAATAGGTGAATGGTGCAAGTGTACACAATTTGCTCTTTTTCTTCTCACTTCCTTCCCTTCCTGAAAGGCAACAAGCACAGGTAGATCCTCCATCTTCATTCAATAGGGTCCACTCTAAGTAAGTGTTTTCTACTCTGGTGGGAGCAAAGAGAGTTCAGAATTTCTATATCAAGCTATGAAGTTAGTAATCTTAATATATAATACTAAAAAGCACAGTTTTGCTTTTGCTTTTTGAAATATAATTTGTTTCCTAAGGTTACTTTCCCGTAGTTTTCAACTAGAGAAGCAGCAGACCCATAAGAACACCACTTATGTCTGATTCTATAAACTACATTATCTGGTTTCAATTGGCATGTATTCTGTAAGAATATACATACACTTCTAAGCTTGTTGACTTCTTACACTTTTCAATTACAGAAGTAATAGAGGTCACGGCTAAAATCAAGACCGAAACTTGGCAAAGAAAAATAGTTTGACTGTGTCTGCTTTTTCACTTGATTTCTTCTGCTTTAACTGTATATCCATGCCCAGATTTATTCTTCGTATTATATGCATAAATTAGTATCTGAACCTTGGAAAGTCAAAGAGCATTTTTGTTTTGTTGTTATTGTTTTGTTTGTTTGTTATGTTTTAACATAAGTGTGTCAAGGTTTGTAAATCATCCCAGCCTTCTGAACCTATTCAGTCTGGCTATCCTATGAACTCTGTTTCCTGAAAGAAATTTATATATGATTTCCGAGCTCCATCTGAAAACAGAGAGGAAAATGATCTTCTCATGTTGGACTTGCATTCACCCAGTATTGAGCACTGCGGCTGTGATCCAGCAAAGCATTTAAGGTTAGTTTTATCTTTAAGCATAATCCCATCGGAGTAAGTGGCATGTTCCACATACTTAAATTTAAACTTACACTTGAGTGCTTTGCTGGATTGCAGCCAGTGACCTCAAGCTCAATACCTTATAGGACTGAACTCCCTCTTGTCTTTGACACTGGCCTAAGGCAAGATATATATGTATGTTCTTTATATTGAGAAGGTTAAATACGGTATTATTCTCAAGATTACTTCATATTCCATTCAATAATACATTCTCCTGTTTCTTAAAACTCTTGCCAGTTGTACTGAAAGTGAGGACATTACAATTCCAAAAAGAATCTCACTAAGCCTGTCACTCTTCTTTCTTTTTCTGATCATGATGAATTTTATAACTCAAGAGATTCAGGTCAAGCTGGTGTTCTGAATGAAGGTAATTTGTTAACACGCATTTAAATCCCTGCCATATTCTGCTGACAAAGTCTACCTTAATACGCAACACATTCAACACATCTCCAGTGCCAGTGTACATTTTAAATGAAAATGCATTTTACAGTTTGGACTACCTCGAGCCATTTCAATCTGACTGAATGTCATGTGCTTCAGGCAGCAAAATTAAATACTTCTGTACCTGAACAAGTTTGTTTAAAACTGGTTTGGATAGTGAGTCCTCTTGAAATATGGATATGTCTTGAATATTTTCACATCAGAAAATACTTTAGAAACAATGGTTACGGTTTGTTGTGTTATTGACTTCGTAATTTATTTACCATCTGGAACATTCATATCTGTAAGATTTATGAATTTAATTGATAAGGAGAAAACTGTTACAAGCTTGCACAAAATGTGTTATCCTACTATTTTTCAAATGTATGTCAAAAGTACCCAGTGAACTGTCTCTATGAGACAGAAACAACTCTAACGTCTGTTAATGAAATGAAATTATTACTGCATATATATATATATTTAATTGGCTTTATCAGAGTATTTAAAGATAATTTCAAATCAGTCTACTGTGAGCAACTTCACTTGTAAATGTGGATTCATTTGAGAGATGTTTTTCTCCTCCTTCTTCTGTGTTTATATCCCTTAAGTATCCTTGTCAAATTTAAAGTCCATATTCTTTATCTAAATATCAGCCAATCAGACTTTTTATCTGCACAGACTAATGATACATTCCAAGTATTATTTACTTGATTACAAAGCCTGGTTTGATGGGATACAATCACTTTTCTGTTCTCAATTACTCACTGAATGGTGACATTACTCAGAATTCCATTTAGATGATGCAAATGACATAATTGGCTTGTCTTCTGCCATGGCAATAACTGAACTCAAATGTCAAGGCAAACTTAGTAAACAAAATCTTTCTTTTACATAACTGAAAGTAGAGGAAGTTTAAGAATATCGGCTATGGAAACTTTCACTTAAATTTCATAGGTGTACAAATCCACACTCATTTTATACACTGACATTTCAGTATTTTTTATTCTAAGTAGAAAGAATAAAAAAAAGTGTAGTGAGTAAATAAAAATACATGTATTTAAAACCAAAGCACAGTGATTTTGTTCTGATTTCTATACCTTTATTAAAAGTTTAGGCAAACTTAAATGAAGCCAATATCTTTTATTTATCTTTTTTTTTTTTTTCTTTATTCAACAGCTGCTCATAGTTGTTCTGTTTTTTCCTATTTATCTTTATACCTTTAATAAAAACCTGTGTCAAAAAGCTATGAATTAGAGCATTGGAAGAGGTTGCCCAAAGAGGTTGTGGAGTCTCCTTCTCTGGAGATACTCAAAACCTGCCTGGAGGCCATCCTGCACAATGTGCTCTAGGTGATCCTGCTTGACAAGGGGTTTGGACTAGATGGTCTTCAGAGGTCCTTTCCAACATCAACCATTCCATGATTCTGTTGTTAATATAGTATTGGTAAAAATGACTATATTATTTTTTTTTCACATATTGTGATATAGGTTACATGAGTATATCCAAATTAAAAATAATAATAATAATAATAATTTCAAATAAATCCTTAAACACAGAAAAGAAACTATCATTCGATTTTCAACAGCTTTAATAATAATTTCAAGAATGTTGAGACACCGCCTGTCACATCTTTTGATTATTCATTTCATTTTAGACACTATTCTATTTCATATATTTGGCAAATAAGTGGTATATACCAAATTAAATGATGATTACACCATTTATCTATCCAATGTAGCAGAGATCATCCAACACATCTTAGAAAACCAGAATCTTAGCAGAGTTCCAGTTAGCAGTCTCGTAAATCTGGATAAGCTTAAACACCAAACATACAAGCATTTATGGCTTTAGAATTTTATTCCTTCTTGTTAATCATAGAATCATAGAATGGACTTGGTCATCTATTTCCAACCCCCCTGCCATAGGCATGGATGTGATCAGGTTGCTCAGGGCCTCATCAAACCTGGTCTTGACATCTCCAGAGATGGGGCATCCACAACCTCTCTGGGCAACCTGTTCCAGTGCCTCACCACCCTCTGAGTGAAGAATTTCCTCCTATCCTCTAATGTAAATCTCCCCTCCTTTAGTTTAAAATCACTCCCCCTCCTTCCGTCCATATCTGATTGAGCAAAGAGTTGCTCTCCATCTTTTTGATAAGCCCCCTTCAAGTATTGAAAGGTTGCAATGAGGTCATCCCAGAGCCTTCTCTCATTGTTCTTACATAGAACAGTTTTGTACAGATCCATTTTGATTATTGCATTGGAACAATGTGTGAAGTGATAAGACCAATATTTTAACTATAGAATTTACACTCTTTTCAGAGAATAGAAGTACTCTTCAGCCTGATAATACTGTGGAATAATACAATTTTTTGCCTACTAAGCTCTGAAGAAAATATTTCTAATAGTTTTCAGAAAACTAAACTTTAACTTCCTTAAAAGATTACTTCTTAAAAGATTTCTTCCTGTATAGTCCCCATTGCAAAACACTTTATTCATTATAATCTTGTCTATACCTTTCCTAGGTATTCAAAAGCATGACATCGTACTTGTCAGTCCGATGTAGTGACTGTTTTTCTAGTTTTGGACAGAAACATCATGAGTTTTATGATAAATAAAATAAAATAAAATAAAATAAAATAAAATAAAATAAAATAAAATAAAATAAAATAAAATAAAATAAAAATAAAATAAAATAAAATGTCCATGTTGATTACAGTTGTTTAGCTTTTAGCTTAAAGCAATCTGGTATGTTGCTAGGCCTGCTAGTTTCCTTGGAAAAGTTACTCAGTTCTATTAAATCTAAATTTTTTAAGTCTTCTGTGCTTCTTGCAGTCTGTCATATTACTTCCACAGAATCTATGTGATTAAAGAATGAATTGGTAAAGTTTGATTATGATACAGAGCAGGAAAGCGGAATATGGAAACTTTCCTTTCACTAAGAAAAGCATTTCTAATACAGAAATGTGATTTTATGGTCAACTGAAATTGAGTTCTAAAAGATATCAGGCATCAGTTAGGATTATTTATTTATTTATTTATTTATTTATTTATTTATTTATTTATTTGTAATATGAAAGGTCAATGATCACATCACTTTATTTCAATGTTGTTTAAATATGGGAAGATATCACACAAGGTCTATAGACTGTATAAACAATTTTGTCATTTATTTTTTGCAGCATACAAATATAGCTGTGGATGAATGGAAGAAGGAAGATACTGGATTGTTACAGCTCAGCTCTGCTCTGGTGCAACCTCACCTTTAGTACTATGTGCAGTTTGGCGTGCCACAATAAAAGAAAGTTATAAAACTATTAGATAGTGTCCACAGGAGGACTACGAAGATGGTGAAAGATCTGGAGGGCGTGCAGAGTGGCTGAGGTCCCTGGGTTTGTTCAGCCCAGAGCAGAGCAGGCTGAGGGGAGGCCTCATGGCGGCCTGCAGCTCCCTCACGAGGGGAGCAGAGGGGGCAGGCGCTGAGCTCTGCTCTCTTGGGACAGCGACAGAACCTGAGGGAACGACATGGAGCTGGGACAGGGGAGGGTCAGGCTGGGGGTTAGGGAAAGGGTCTGCACCCAGAGGGTGGTGGGCACTGGGACAGGCTCACCAAGCTGCCAGAGTTCAATAAATGTTTGGACAACACTGAAGGCACATGGTCTTATTTTTGGGTGGTCCAATGTGGAGCCAGGAGTTAGATTCAATGATCTTTGTGGGTTCCTTCCAACTCAGGATATTCTAATATTTGGGTGGACTTGTAGTAAAGATTTGAAGTTGTCTGTCTGAGTAAATTTGGACATAATTCTACTTCTGGGGGAGTTATAATTAAAACTTTAATCAAATTGCCAGCAAGAACATATATTGTATTCCTTGTTATCTACCTCAGAAGTAGATGTACTTGTGCACTTCTGTAAATGTAGTAAATTATATTAATAAAATACCAGGCTTCACTTTACTAACTTCTCCTATTAGGAACTAACTGTCAGGGTCCAACCTGAAATTTATTGCGTTACGTCATGTTATTAGTTGAATTTAATGAGATTAAATTCAGTCTGATCTTAACTGAGTGTTTTCCATGTGTTTAATCTAGTTCAGTTATATTTGGTTTTAAAGTAGAATACATTGTACAAGATTTGATTTGTAGTAAATCGTTCAAACAATTTAGCGTAAGTACCCAAGTATAAAGTTGGAAAAATGCATTTAATATTTTAAAATACTGCATGCATTTGACATATTTCAATATCTCCTTTATACACGTATTAGTATGTTAACCATGTGCTTGCATTTTTGAAAAGATGGTTTTATTACCAGGAAGAAGCAAACAATAATCCCAAAACAAACAATAATCAATAAAAAACAATAATCCCAATCCATACACAAATTTCCATAAGGAGCTCTATTTTGAAAGTACACCGAATAGGAAAGACACAGACCTTCTATCTATTCCTATTCTTGGCATGAATGCCTCTTCATTTGTGGATCATGGACCTGACAGATTGGAAAGGCAATGATTTCTTTCTCTTTTGGTGTCTCATATCTATTTATTGCTAGGAAAATAGATGAAAGGTTCAGACTTCATCAGACTGAACTCTATCGATGGATGTGTTTTTCTTCTGGAAGAAGAGTGGGATTATCTCATATCTGCTGTGTGTAGTTACTGAATGCGTTGTTCATAAATGTCCTTGTAGGATCAGTTGTGCAATTTTTGTATACAGTACTATAGTATTGTATATAGTACTAAAGCTTCTAGACAGATAAGCTTTACAGAGGTGCAAACAACCCATCCTGTACTTTAACAAATTGATAAAAGGGAATGTGGGACTTTCATTAAATCCCTGAAGGAGAGCAAAGAATGCCTAGTTGTGGCTAGCATACACCTCATAAGCAAGTAAACAGAGCAATCTAACTGAAGAATAAGCACAAGAAAAGTGAAGAAAGTCACTTGTAAAGGAAAATGCAACTCACTTTGCTTCCATGAGAGGGATAACACTGGATTCAGCATATGGAAAACCAGCTATTTGACTGTGAATTGAACGATGTTTGTTGCTCATCTTGTGAGACTTGCAATTCCATAACAGAGTCCAAAAGGAAAACATGCAAACAGTCCTCCCCACCCCACAGCTGTTTGTATAGGAACACTTAATACTTTACAGAGGCCATAAAGTTTTCTCTGTTATTGATGCTGAATTCCCATGGTCATAATGCTCTTTAGGACATCATAAGCAATTACTGTGTTGAGATGCACTTTGCACTGCCATTGTGAGAGGAACAAGTTAAATGCAATCCAGACCCATAAAAATCTTCAGAACTGTAAACTGTGGATAAAAATGTGATTCCACAGTAGGAGTAGGAAAGAACATAGTTACTGATTATTCTTCCTAGCTGCCTTCATGATCTTCTCCTGGGGAAAAGAACTAACAGGATTTTTTACTCCCATCTTTTATATTTAATAGCACAAGCCTTTCTGCAGCAGTTCAGGATAGGAAGGATAATTGGACCAGACTTTCTGCCATATAATGACCCAAAACCAGAATTTGAAAGCAATTAATAACAATTGAATAAATAGAAACTTTCAGAACTTTTTAATAACTTTTTCTAAGAACTTTTTTTTTTTTTTTTTTTTTTTTTTTTTTTTGGCTTATATATATAGTACCAGCTGTGAGAATGTTTAAATAAAAACTTTCATAAGTCTTTGGAATCTGTGTATTCTTATGGTTGAAGGCTGCCACTTCTGATAAAGAGGATCAATTGCAATCTGTGTCGAAATTAGTGTAAAATGTCCTCCATGAGTCTTGGGTCAATCTCAGTGAGTCACACTTTATTACTCAGCACTTTTTGGTTCAGAAGCAAAGAATAGGATTGATAAAGGTCTAGGAGCTAGATTAGATTACTTTTTACTAGATAAAGGTAAAGGAGATAGATTAGAGCCTGGTAGAAGATATTATAACCTTTTTTGATTCCTACTTTCATACTCTTCTGAAACAATCATGACTTTTCTCATTTAATATCTACCATTCTGTTGTCGGTGTGGACTATAATACTTACATTTCTCCATAATTAGGTTCTGATGTACCTCTGAGTTGAAAAAGAAACTTTGCAGTTCTTACACAAGCTCTTGAACTTCTCACAGTCAGGATGAGAAGGTTTAAAAATCAGGTATTGAAGAATAGAGGAAGCCAAAATTCCTAATTGAAAGATAATGATGGAAGCATTCATCTGTGACATGTATGTGTTTTCAGTTAGTTGTAAATGTTCTTTAAACTGTTCAATATATTAGACAGGTTAGTTTGGAAAACCGACACACCCTTTCAAACAATGAAGACAGTTGTTAGGATAACCTGGACTATTTGAAACTGAGAAAAATACATGAGCAAATAAAAGTGAGAGGAGGAAAATTTGGAGTATGATGAAGAAACAGTAAAGTACAGTGAAAAACTGTTCGCTTCCACTTATTGACCCTACCTTCTGAATCTGCACAGTACTTTCTCAAAAGTGCAGGACACCTTTACATGTAACGCGTTCTTGATCACCATCTATACCTGTATGACCTACACATGTCCTACACATGAGGAAGTTAGGGTTGTGCTGCTCTCTCTTGAAACAGAGCATTCTAGGGGAGCAAAAAATAACTCCTAAAGTTTAGAGAGTAGGAAATCAGATGAGCAAGTTAAAAATGAATGTCATACCTGTTCTCTTTGTAAAATCAGATGTGTCCCGCTGTCAAGGAATTCTTCTTAAATTCCTTTTCTATGTATGTCTGTGTCTCAGTATTCACTCATTTTGTACATCATTTATCATTGCCAGCACAGAGCTACAACAGCATCTGTGGGATACATAGCATGTTTTGGATGAAAGCTCTCCCTGTTACCTTTAACAATGCCGATTGTTCTACGTCCCCAGCCTTCTGCACTTGCAGACTGTGGTTAGAAACAACATTGCCAGCTGCAGTGAGAAAGGGTTTTGAATAAGTATTAGGCAGAGAATAAACATAGTTCTATATATAATCTTTACATGAATTAGTATTTTAAACTGTGGGTAATACCAGGAAGTCTTAATATTATTTACTTTGAGTGTCTAAACTAGAAGCCTACTTTATTAACTAACAGATGGTGTCTAAGTACACAATATTATTGTTCTAGATACATCACTGACATCAATTCTATCACACTGTACTTTGGTAGAAACATTTTTTTTTCCTTCAAAAGCTATCTAATATGATATGAGGCTGTCCTAATATGATAACTTCTTTGATACAAACTATTCTATCTACATCATTCAATCTTAAGAAGTGTTGGGTATGAGGAAACTTCCTGATCCATGCAGAGGTCTGACTCATCTCTCAACATGCTGTCCAAACAAGCTGTCAGTGGCTACTGTGATAGCAAGAAAAACAGCTGAGATCTATAAAAAGGAGACTGCCTCAGGATCTCGGTGTTTTGTGTTTGGGAGTTACTTGCATTCAAAGCTAAGAAAGCACAGTAATTCCTTAATTTCTGTTCTGTCCTTGACATTGGGAGTTTCTGGAGCTATCCATAGATAGGAAACATCTTTTGGCAGACAATGTCATGGAGGTGTGAGGAACTATTACTAAAATTAGATTCTTAAAATCATACTGTCATCATAGGCAATAAGAATGGATACCCATCATGATAATTCTAAACCCACAGAACACTAATAGACTTGGTGACTTTTTATACAATTAACAAGTAGAATTTAAATCCAATTTTAATATAGTTATATACTTCCCCCATATATATTATTTCTAGTTTTGTTGTAATTCACTAACGTCTTTACTACATGGACCTAATACTGCTCCATAATATACTGATTTTTGCATAGTAAAATAACTTCTCTGACTTTATGGATCTTGATATTAATAGAAAGAATAGGAGAGAATCAAGTTTCTTGTACATTCTCAGGCATTTCTATTATTCATGGCAGACAGAAACATGCTTTTTGGTGTGTGTGTGCTCTCTTACAAAAATGCTTTTCAGTGTTTCAATGTCTACCAATATAGTGACCAGAATTCTTTTACATTATTTCCAAACAAAAAGGACATCTTTCTTGGTTTTAGTTTAGACATGCAATTGATATTCCACAAGACTTATCTATGGGAAAAAGAGAAGGTAGTTTTAATAAAGTTGAAACTTCTGTTTTTCACTTCAGTGAAGAATGATCATTTAAATCCAGAAGTTCTTTCATGGGTTTATGGGCTTTTAGGTTCATTACAATGGGTGTATACCTTGAAAACCTCTGCTGAAGAAATTTTGTATTACCTGTATGTGGCAAATAAATAATAATAAAAAAATGTGCATGGTTCAGATCAGCATGATCAGCACTATGATGGGCACTTACTATGTAATTCCAATCTTTTGACATTAGCATTAATAAAAACAAGGAAAAAGTCTTTTGAGACATGATAACTACTTGTTTATCCACACTTCTTCTTCTTGTTCTTTGATAATAGATTGGTTTATGGATAACTCTACCTTACTTCAGATATACAGTTCAATTTGCTTTTTAAAATTACTACCTTTGGCTACAGCTCATAAAAAATCTGGAATCAGGATTCACTGATTCTCAGATTCCCTGAGAAAATTCTCTTGGATATTTTTCCTGGAAGACTGTCTTAGAGGTTATGCTTTTTATTATTATTATTATTTTTCTTTTTTTTGTTCTTTTTCTTTTTCTTTTTATTTATTTATTTATTTATTTATTCCTGAATAGCAATTGAGGTAATTATTGTCATCCTTTCTTTGTTCTAACCTTCTAAACTTCAATTTGTCTAAGTGAAGCATACACACTTTATATTATGCATCGCTCACCATTAATTTTTTTTTTTCTTCTGTGACTATTCACTCATATATCTAAAACACATTTATATATAATAGCATGTAAAGCAATATGTCATGTCTGTGACTGCTATTAGAATGAAGGATGCACACAGAAAGACATATCCTAGCTTTTGGAAGTTTACAGAAAAAATGAACAAGATAAATTATGTTATACATTTTCTTTTACAAGTTTAGAATAAATATACATAGGAATAACAGAAAAGTCAACAATTCCAAGCAGCAATATTTAAAATTGGGTTTGGAAATAACATTTCTGAACTACAACATGTTACTGTCTCTGAAAGGAATTGTGATTGGTCTCCTTGAACCTACAGTGAAACCATGTGGTTTTAATTGCTAAACCCCAGCTGACACATGAGCAAATGAAAATGCCTAACAAACTCTTGTATGAACAGAGAGCACCCATGCAAGCAGATATAAGACAATCAAGATTACTCTGTCTGTAATCCCCATTTCTTAGACTAATTGTGGACAAAAAATGTTTGAATTCTGCCTGTTGGCCTCAGTTTGATAGCATTTGTGCTTAAATCCAGAATCTATTTGAAAGCACATTATGACTATAAGCAAATATATCCAAGCAACATAGGCTCAGACCTATGATTTAACTCTTCCTCAAATTATAAACCTTGAGTGTGGTAGAGTTGCTTGCTCAGGTTGACCTTCAGTTTCTGAAGTGCCTGCAGTCTAAGGGGCAGATGGACTACACTGATGGTAACAAATAAGCACTTACATGCACATTAATTTATATTTGTTTCCTTCTTATGACTAGCCCCCAGCACTTTTAATCTATAAAGTTACAACAGGATTTACTTTGTTAGAAATCTTTTTATTTTTTCTTTTGTTTTTCAGAAATAACAGACTCATTTCAGATTCTGAATTAGTTTAAAGTCCGTTGCTTTGGAGGAGTTTGAGTGGTAAAAGGCAAATGTTAAAGTTTTTCATTGGAGAGCTTCCCTGTGTTTCTGTAAGTGAATATTGGTTTCAATTATTTCATCTGTGTGGCTGTAGCAAAACAGAAGCACTGGCAAAAAGAGAGCAGGTATTTTCTGTAAAAAAAAAAAATAATAAAAAAATAAAAGACCTAAAATGCATCACTGACATTTTCCTTGTGGATTTAACAGCAATTTAATAAAAATCTTGTTACCCAGATTCTTTCCATTTGATATTATTGACAGATGCTGTAGCTGGCTGTATGGCAACCAATACAAAGAAGATGTTTTGTTGGGCTTGTTTGCTTAAACACAGAAACAAACAAATCTCAAGCTATTTTTATCCTCTACAGTGTATCAAAGAAGCTGTCAGGTAATCATATGGAAAGATTCTGAACATTGAATCTATAGTCTGCAGCATCCTGGTATAGTCTGGAGGCTGAGTGTTGAGATGTATACTTTCCTGTTTTCTTTATTATCTCTAAAGCTAAATAATTATTTTGGCTTTTTGTGGATTTAAATTTGCACTGTCAGATAAAGAGTTTTTGTTATTGCTGTAGTTTGTTTGTTGCTTTTTTTGTTCAAACATAAAATTATTTTGTTAAGTATTTAGGAAAAGACTGAGAACAGCCTTAGCAAAACTGAGGTATGATTTCACTCACTTATTTCCTTAATAGAGACATCAATCTCCCTGTCATGGTTTTGTTGCTGTAAACATAGAGCAAAACTATTTTTTTTTTTTCAGTCTGATTTATTTTTATTTTAGATTGAGGGAAACAAACAAACAACAGAAGAGGAATTGCAACACACTGCTTCCAAAATGAAAAGCTAAATGGGATCTGTTGCAGCAGAGAGTGATATGTATTTAAAGGTACAGTGAACACTGAAATACTCATTTTCTTGTGCTATTCATAGACATGTTAGTCCTTTTTTTTTTTTTTTTTTTTTTTTTTTATCTCATTTACCTTACTGTACTGTATATAAAGTACTGTTAGGGTTTTCCATTTGTGTATTTTATAGTGTATTATATAGTATATTTTATGTGACACCTACTCTTATAGACAGTTTAAATATGGTGAAAGACAAGGGAACAGCCAACAGCTAATAGCTTCTGTCATCATAGCTAATGCTACCTTGGACATAGAAATGATTCCTTTAGAGTAATTACGATTTTATTCTGAGTACTTTGGACCTAAGTCTGTCTTTCTCCTGAATTTAATGGCTAATGGGTTTACTTGCTTTCTCCTTCAGATATCCTAGGATACTCAGGTTCTGCCGCCATGGTGTACTAATGCCACTGGGGAATCCTTGTGAACTCCTGTCTTTTGTTTCACAGAATCATGGAATTACTTGGGTTGGAAAGGACCTTAAGGATCATTTAGTTCCAACATCCCTGCCATGAGCAATGATCAGGTTGCTCAAAGTCCCATACAGCCTGGCCCTGAACACTTCCAGGGATGGGACATCCGCAGCTTCTCTGGGCCTGTTCCATGGCCTCACCACCCTTGTAGCAAATAATTTCTTCCTAATATCTAATATAAATCTACTCTCTTTTAGTTTAAAATTGTTACCCCTTTTCCTATCACTATGTTCCCTGCTAGAGTCCTGCCCCATCTTTTTATTTCATTTATTTTTTAAATATCAGAAGGTCACTGTAAGGTTTCTCCAGAGCCTGTCTTCATAGGAGAGTTGCTCCAGCCCTCTAATCATCCTCATGGCTCTCCTCTGGACTCACTTTGACAGGTCCATGTCTTTCTTATGTTAGGGGCCCCAGAGCTGAATGCAGTATACCAGTTGGGTGGGTTCTCATGAGGGTAGAGAGTAGAGGGGGAGAATGACCTCCCTTGACTGTTCTTTTGAGACAGCCCAGGATAACATTGGCTTTCTGGGCTGCAAATGCACATTGCCAGCTCATATTCGGTTTTTCATATACCAATACTCTCAACTCATTCTCTGCAGGGCTATTGTCAATCCACTCACTGACCAACCTGTATTCATGTTTGGGGTTGCCTCAGTAAAGGTCTAGGACCTTGCATTTGGCCTTGTTGAATTTTATGAGGTTTGCATGGTCCCACCTCTCAAGCCTGTCAAGGTCCCTCTGGATGGCATCCCTTTCCTCCAGCATGTTGACTGCACCACACAGTTGCGTGTCATCAGTAAACTTGCTGAGGGTGCACTCAATTTCACTTTCCATGTCAACAACAACAAATATGTTAAATAGTACTGGTCCCAGTACGGATCCCTGAAGAATACCACTCATTATTAGTTTCCACTTGGACATCAGGCTGTAGACTGTAACTCTTTAAATGCAACCATCCAACTAATACTTTATCCACGAAGTGGTCCATCCGTCAAATCAATTTCTCTCCATTTTAGAGTCAAGGATATCATGGGGGACAGTGTCAAATGCTTTGCACAAATACAGGTAGATGATGTTAGTTGTGCTTCCCCTATCCACCAATGCTGTAACCTCATTGTAGAAGGCCATCAAGTTTTTCAGGCCCAATTTGCCCTTAGTGAAGTCATGTTGGCTGTCCCCAGGCTCCTCTCTGTTGTCTGTGTGCATTAATATATTTTCCAGAAAGATCTGTTCCACTAACTTGTCAGGCACAGATGTGAGACTGACTGGCCTGCCCTTGGCCCTCGGCCTTACTTTTTCCCTTTTTAAACACAGGAGCTATGTTTCCTTTCTTCCAATCTGTGGGAACTTCAGCAGACTGCCTTGGCTTTTCATATGACAAGACAATGGCTTATCAATTTCATCCACCAGTTCCCTCAGGACTTTCTGATGCATCTCATCAGTCCCATGGGTTTGTGCACATTCAAGTTCCTTAGATGGTCTTGAACTTGATCTCCTACAGTGAACTGGGTGGTGTGGCTAGGGGATTTGCTGGTGAAGACTGAGGCAAAAATGTTATTCATTACTTCAGCTTTCTACATGTCCTACATAACCAGGTCTCCAGTTTCCTTCATCAGAGGAAGAGGTTCTCACAGCCCTTTGATTCTGACTTGTTCTTTTCTAGCTTTGTCACTGCATGAATGTTCTGATGATTTTTAAAATTAATGGAATTATTTATAAAGAAATTTTTCCAAGTTCTAACAAAGATCTGTTTTTTTGTTGTTTTGTTGTTGTTGTTGTTGTTGTTGTTGTTGTTGTTTGTTTGTTTTTTGTTTGTTTGTTTTGTTTTGTTTTGTTTAATTCAGGTTTAAATAAGTTTAGAAATGACCTGTAATTATCTATGAATAAGTAGCAAATTAATTAAAACAATTAGGCCTCCACAGTGTTTGCATCTGTCCATCTGAAACCTGTATAGGAAAAGACCTTTTTAAAGGTTTCTTGCTATTTTGATAGTGATTCATAGGATTTGCTATTTTACCATCGTAGTTATGTTTACACCAATGCTTAAAATTCAAAGCTAGATTGATTGCAGTGCTTCTTACACAGTAAAAAGTTTAACAAGGTTTTTCATATTTTAACTCCTTCCTATATCCACTAGACTACATGTATTAATGTCTTCTTCACAAAAAAATATTCTATTTTATAAATTTCTCCTAGACATAAATATATGACCACTGCAAAATAAATTCTGTATTCCTATCTAAAGTTTTCATTACAGCCACTTTTTTTCCTTGTTCCCATATTAGAGTATTTTTTCTGATGGAAAATTATTTGGTTTAGATCATATAATTCACTGGAAACTCAAACGGAGTAACAAACCATTGACAATCAATTTCAAATAATATTTTTAATGTTGCTTTGGAATTTCATTGCTTTAACAAGACTACTACATCTTATATTCATGCTTCTTTATTTTACAACACAAATTTGACAACAGACATGTCCTGAAAATCCTGGAAGTGCTTTTCTTGTTACAAAGTGGAAAAACAACAACAAACAAACAAACAACAGCAACAACAAAGAACACTCTTAATGATCCTCAGTGTGAACTAAACCTTTGCTGAGTCTCCTAATATAGGTGAAAGGAGCAAGGTTTGGAGATGACAATTCCTTCACATGGAAAATGACTCTGAAAGAGACAAGAAAATAGCCATAGCATATTATCCACATTAAGTATGCTGTAGAAGGCAGCCATAGTATGTTTTGCAGAATACATCAGATATAGATGAGATCAGATTTTGTTTGGTTAGGTTTCATATGCCTTTCTCCTTTCCATTGTATTTTCATTATTTTATAGTAACTTACTCACAACTTTACCAAGCCTGGTTAGTACTCCTGAGAAAACATAATGTTTTATTTACTCATTCATTCATTCATTCATTCATTCATTCATTCATTCATTCTCACCACCCAAAATGGTAGATGTAAACATTTAAAACAAGTTATCTTGGTCTCTAGCTGCTACTACTATTTATAAATAATATTTTCAGACTGTCTAAGAGCCCCACTCATGTACATGGGACCAATGAACTGAAGACTGTTTAAATGCACTTAAAAAGATGAACACAAAATAGAAGCATAGTATAATACACTGTGGTAATTGTTACTGTTACTGTGAAATACTTCAGGTTGACCTGCAGGAGGAATCAAACTATAATGCTGTCTAGTACCCTTACAAACTATCTTCCAGTTGGAGAATATTTCTGGATAATATAATCACTTTTTAGGGATTTAGAAGAAGTGAACAATATCCCTAAGTGACAAAGGGTTGAGAAGCAGCAACTTATCTCTTACTCTGTGATTTCAATAATTTGGTTATAGACACTGTATTTGTAGCAGTGAAATATATATATATATATATATATATAGTGAGTTAGGCACAAAAAAAAAAAAAAAAAAAAAAAAAAAAAGGGAATTCTAAAAGGAAGATATGTTCTCTTCCCTTTTTTTTTTTTTTTTTTTTTTTTTTTTGAAGTTACTGGGCATAATCATCTCACATGAATTTTACTGCATTACACTGTTAATACTTTTCCATATTTCCAAAAATATTTCAACACTTTTGTTATGTCTGCTTTGGAAGTATACAAGGTTCTCCATAACATTCCACTTGTTACGCTGTGCAAGAGATTCCAAAGTTCCTCCCTTTTCCTGAGCTTCTTAAGCTGTGTCTTTGTAAAATGCCAAATGACTCATTTTTGTAGTATTGCTCAGCACCTAATAGTAAACAGTGAAGTAGGGAAGAAAGTAAACTTGCTTTCAATTCTGGGTGACTTTATTTTCTGATCATTTTGTGTCATGACAGTAAGAGAGGCTGACATCACTTCCACTAAAAGTACTGATAATTCTGATTTTCTATACAAGTAATTGTGTGTGCGTAGACAGACCGGTCTTGGTTCTGGAAATCAAATGATTGAAAGAAAGCATTGTCTTTTGCATTTTATGAATCATTTGTCTGACTATATTTTTTTCATCTGCATTAACATTTTTAAGAAATAGATCCTGCTAGTTCTCTTATTGAAAGAACAGGATGATTGCTTCTTCAGTTGTAGTTGATTTCTCTTGGGGGCATGAAGAAGTGAAATATAAAAGTGTTTTCCGTGTTGCAAAGCAGGTTTTTGTTTTGTTTTGTTTTGGCCTCTTTTTTGTTTGTTTGTTTGTTTTCCTTACTTAGGAAAACAGGTTATGTTTAGTTTTAGTTTTATATTATCGTTATTCCTGAGTCAATTCTTATTTTCTAGTATTGAAAGTTTTCTAGCTTTCTAGTTTTCTATACTAGTTTTCTATTCTAATTCTAAACCAATTCTAGTTTTCTATAAGTTTCTATAATGTAAGTTTTTCTAGTTTTCTGTAATATAAAATACAAGTTTTCTAGTATTTTTCATCTGCAATTGTGAAGGAATGGCAGATTGCTCTTCTGGGTTAGATAATATAATCAGACAGACCAGTATCTTAAGGAATCCTATCATCTCAAAAATTACTTCTATTTTAAAACATTGTGCTTGATCTTGTTATAATTTACAAGAAGCAGATTATATTTCTATAAAGAAAGCATACTGGAGGATAATCTTATTTCTTTCGGTATGTTTACTCTGCACATTTCAGAGCTTTTTATCTAAAGACAGTTTCTGTTGCTTGTGTACGTCTGTCAGTTATATCCCCCGGCTTTCTTTTATAAATAAAGGAATATTATTTTTGCTGGAAATCATCACTCTAAAATAAAATAAATAAATAATAATTAAAAAAAAAAAAAAAGTGAAGGAGAAATTAGCTAGCATATATACAATACCTGTATTTTTTATTCATATATATTTTTAAACTTGCTATACTTGACTGTGTCTTGTTAAGTAAGAGAAAATTTTCAGAATTTTCAATGAGAATAAGTTGTTCCTTATTTCCTGTGTGCAATAAGAAACCACATATTTTTCTCAGGCTTTAATTATTTGAAGTTACTCTCTTCTTCTGAAGCTACATCAACTTCAAAAAAGACAATGCTTCATGCATACAGAAAAATGTATTTCACAGAATCATTTCATAGAATAGTTTGGGTTGGAAGGAACCTTGAAGACCATCCAGTTACAAATCCCCTGCCATAGTCAGGGATGCCACCCACTAGATAAGGTTGCCCAGGGCCCCATTCAACTTGACATTGAACACCTCCAGGGATGGGGCATCCATAGCTTTTCTGGGCAGCCTGTTCCAGTGTCTCACCACCCTCTGAGTAAAGAACTTCCTCCTAACATCTGATGAAAATCTAATTTATTTTAATTTAAAGCCATTCCCCTTTGCTCTATCATTATCTTCCTGAGCAAAAAGTTGTTCTTCAAAAAGTTGTTCTCCATCTTTTTTTTATAACCCCCCTTTAAGTACTGCAGTAAGGTCTCCCCATAAGCCTTCTCTTCAGGCCAAACATCCCCAGTTGTCTCAGTCTTTATTCATATGAGAGGTTGTTCCAGCCCACTGATCAACTTCATGGCCCTCCTCTGGATGCAGTCTAACATGTCTGTCTTTCTTGTGCTGGGGGCCCCAGACCTGGATGAAGTACTGTAGCATCACAAGGGCAGAGTAGAATTGGACAATCACCTCCCTAGACTTGCTGGCCACTCTTCTGTTGATGCAACACAGGATGCAGTTGGCCTTCTAGACTGCAAGCATGCACTGTTGTCTCATGTCGAGCTTTTCATCCACCAGAACCTCCAAGTCCTTCTCTGCAGGGCTGCTCTCAATGAGTTCTTCACTCAGCTCAGGCTGTACTCATGTCTGGGACTGATGTGACCCAGCTGCAGCACCTTGCACCTGGACCTGTTAAACCTCAAGCCAGTTTCAGTCGGCTCCAAGAAGGACCTGCAGCTGGCCAGAACTGAGCCAGTGAGAAATGCTGGTTGGGCCTCTGGGAGCAGACTGAAGAAAGAGAAACAAAAACTGCTGTGCAACAGCAGTTGTGAGAGAGAGGAGTGAGAAACAGCACTGTAGACACCAATGTCAGTTCAAAAGGATGGCAGGAGGTACTCCAGGCATGTAGCAGAAGTTTCCTTGAGGCCTGTGGAGAGGCCCCTGGTGGAGCAGGCTGTCTCCCTGCAGCCCATGGGTCCCACGTGGAGCAGATCTCCACACTGCAGCCTGTGGAGGAGCCCCCGGTGGATGTGGCCTGGAGGAGGTTGTGGCCCATGGAGAGCCACCGCAGGTGCAGGCCCTAAGCTGGAGCTGCAGCCCGTGGAGAGGAGCCCACGCAGGAGCACGGGGTCTGGGGGGAGCTGCTGTCTGTGGGGGACCCGTGCTGGAGCAGTTTTCTGCTGGGGGATGGACCCCGTGGTACAGAGCCATGTTGGAGCAGTTCTTGAAGAGCTGCTGTTCGTGGGAAGTCCAGACAGGACCAGTTTGGGAAGGATGGCATCCTGTGAGAGGGACCCCACGTGGAGAAGGGGAAGAGAGTGACTGCAAAGGAGTGGCAGAGATGAAGCATTAGGGACTGACCACAGTCCCCATTCCCCCGTTTCCCTGTTCTCCTTGGGGGAAGGAGGTAGAAGAGTGTTGCTGGGGGGAAGGTGTCTTCAGTTTGGTTTGTTATTTCTCACTGTTCTAGTTTGTTAGTAACAGGTAATAAATGTTATTGATCTCCCTATAATGAGTCCGTTTTGCCCATTTGAGTCCATTTTTGAGTTATCTCCTTGTCGTGGTTCCGCTCGAGTGGGCAGCCGAGCTCCACCACAGCCGCTCTCTCTCTCCCCCTCCTCAAAGAGGAATGGGGAGAAAATATGTGAATAGGGCTCAAGGATTGAGATAAGGACGAGAAAATCACGCAATAATTATTGTAACGGGCAAAACAGACTCGGCATAAGGAGATAGTAAGATTTATTGCCTACAACTAACAAGCGAGAGAAGTGAGAAACAAAGGAAAAAGCAAACCAAAAGCACCTTCCCCCCCATCCACCCTCTTCCACCTCCTCGCCCCGAGCGGCGCAGGGGAACGGGGAATGGGGGTTATGGTCAGTCTACAGCACTTCTCTGCCGCTCCTTCTCGGTCACTCTCGTCCCCTGTGCTGTGGGGTCCCACCCACGGGATGCAGTCCTTGATGAACTGATCCGGCGTGGGCTTCCCACAGGCAGCAGCTCTTCCAGAACTGCTCCAGATATGGGTCCGTACCACGGGGTCCATCCCTCAGGAGAAAACTGCTCCAACCTGGCTCCCCGACGGGCAGCAGCTCCTGCCAGATCACCTGCTCCTGCGTGGGCTCCTCTCCACGGGCTACAGGTCCGGCCCGGAATCTGCTCCGGCAGGGGTCTTCCACAGGCGGCAGCCTCCGTCGGTGCAGGGCCACCTGCTCCACCGTGGTCTCCTCCACGGGCTGCAGCGTGGAACCCTGCTCCACCGTGGTACTCCATGGGCTGCAGGGGGACATCCTGCTTCACCATGGTCCTCACCACAGGCCACAGGGGACTTCTGCTCCGGCGCCTGGAGCACCTCTCCCCCCTCCTTCTACACTGACCTTGGTGCTGTTCCTCACTCCCTTGACTCTCCCGGCTGCTGTGTGGCGCAGCGTTTTTTTCGCTGTCTTAAATATGCTCCCACAGAGGCGCAAACAACATCGCTTATTGGCTCAGATCTGGAAAACAATGAGGCCCTTCCCAAACATGGGGCAGCTTCTAGATCTTTCTCACAGAAACCACCCCTATAGCCCCCTGCTACCAAAACCTTGCCACGTAAACCCACTACACTCCTCAGTCCCTGAGGCCTTTTCATCATATTTCCTCCCCCTTGCCCTTTGAGGAGGGGGAGTGAGAGAGCAGCTATAGTGGAGCTCAGCTGCCCAGCTGAGTAAAACCACCACAAATGGTTCCAAGATGGACCCCTGAGGGACACCACTTGTCAGTGGTCTCCATCTGGACATAGAGCTGTTGACCACAGCTTTCCGTCTGTGGCCATTGAGCCAATTCCTTATCTACCCCAACTAGTCCACCCTTCAAATCAATATCTCTCTGATTTAGAGATCAGGACGTCCTGTGAGAGTGGCAAAGGCCATGCAGAAATCCAGGTAGATTATATTGGTCAGTCTTCCCTTATCAATTGATGCAGTCACTCCATCACAGAAGTCCACCAAATTGGTCAGGCATGATTTGCCCTTGGTGAAGCTGTTCTGTCTGTCTCACATCACCTCTTTGTCTTGCATGTGCTTTGACATTGATTCCAGGAGATGTTGTTTCATGATCTTCCCAGGCACAGAGATGAGGCTCACAGGTCTGTAGTTCCCTGGGTCTTCCATTCTACCTTTTTAAAAAAATGGGAGTGATGTTTCCCTTTTCTTAGTCAAGTGGGAAAACTTCACCTTACTGCCAGGAGTTTTCAAATATGGTGGAGAGAAGCTTGGCAACTACATCCATTGTTGAATAGCTCAGCCTTCTCCACGGCTATCATTGGCAGTCCTCCCTTCTTTATCAGGGGGATTACACTCTGGCCTTTCTTCTTCTGACCACTGTACCAATACAATCCCTTCTTGTTATTTTTTGCATCCCTTGCCAAGTTCAGCTCCATCTGTGCCTTGGCTTTCCTGATCCCATTCCTACACATCCAGACAGCATCCCTGTACTTTTCCCAAGCCACATGTCCCTGCTTTGACTGCTTGTGCATTTCCTTCTTATGGGAGTTTGACCAGCAGGTCCTTGCTCAGTCAACCCTGTTTCCTGCCCTTCGTTCTTGATTTCTTACATAGGGGGATGGAGAGTTCTTGAGCTGTGAAAAAAGTGCCCTTAAAATTTGCCAGCTCTTTTCATTTCCTGTGTTCCTAAGGGCAGTTTCCCATGGGTTCTCATCCACTAGGTCTTTAAACAACTGGAAGTTTGCTCTCTCAAAGTTCATTGTCCTGACTTTGCTGTTTGCCAGGCCACTGTTCTTTGAGATCACAAACTCAAATGGTGTGTGGTCACTGCAAGCCAGACTGCCTCCAGTCTTTACCTCTTTAATTCATCTGCATTGGTGAGCACCAGGCCCAGTAATGCTTCTCCTTTGGTTGACTTGTCTAATACCTGGACTAGAGGTATTTGTGCGTATGTATATTATCTAGCTGTTTATAATGACACATATATTTCCGTAATAGAAATCTTGATATTGAATTCCTATAGTAATTTTATGTTATGGTTTTTAATACTTAAT
The DNA here is from genome assembly GCF_965140915.1 of Aythya marila. Classification (NCBI taxonomy): domain Eukaryota; kingdom Metazoa; phylum Chordata; class Aves; order Anseriformes; family Anatidae; genus Aythya; species Aythya marila. The sequence continues at coordinate 100,195,276 of NC_139043.1, read as the reverse complement.
GTACAAGTTTGTGTTTGCTTAATATAGGGTTAATCAAAATCAGGGTATTTATAAGATTCTCTATTGCTAAAAACTTTATTACTCCTTGACAGGCATCTAAATAGTAATATTTTAATAAGCTAAAATTCCTACATGGTGTTGTCATGACAAATGAAAAAACTTCCTTCCCTTTCTCCTTTCCAATAAGAATGTTCTCAATTTTCTTACTTCTTACTTTTAGAATGCAAACCAATTTATTTCTTCTGTATAGAGGAATTGGCTTCTTGCACAAATTCTGCCGTCTTTAACTTTACGTAGCTTTCTAGTGGTCTTCTAATATGTTAGAGATATTGCAATTGAATTACCCAGAATTCAACATGTCTGAGGGAGCCTTTCTTCTGTAAATCAGAAGGAACAATCTAAGTATGATCACATGAAAATGAGCAAAAGTGCGTTAGAAAATAGGGAAGTCCTCCCACAGAGGCCTCTAAATGAAAGACAGAACACAGTATGTCACCAACTGAAGGAAAGAGATCAAGAGCTTATATGACTGAAAAAAAATAAATAAATAAAAAAATCAGAAGGAATATAGTTAAGACCTGCTTTGAATTGGAAAACAGTCTTGTTGGTGCTCCTGCCCCACCTTTAAATAATTATTTTTTGTAAATAATAAATAGTATTTTAAAATATTTTAAATATTATTCATATTATTTATATTTTAAATATTATTTTATAAATATATTTTTTTTCTGCTGATCTACAGAAAAACAGGGAATGGAATGATTAAATTCAAATTAGACAAGATTTGAGCAAACTGTTAAAATCAGAGCATGACTGGCCTATGACTGTGTAATTTTGTTTAAAATTATTTTCTGATTTTGTGTAAGAATTGAAGACACTGCAGTTAAGAGCATAATATGAAACATTTGAAACACATGAACTTCATCAGGAATGGTACTTTAGAATCAAGCTGGGAAATATACACTGAAAATAAAGTGAAATAAAAACCTCTGTTGTGTTTCCATCTGGACATATGTCATTACTAATTTAAAATTTTGGTTTTATATACACTCTATAATGGAAGTGGAGTTTGGAAGTATCAAACATTTAAAAAAGGTTGCTAGATTTCAATTTCCACTTTAAAGGAAATGTACATTTAGTTCATAATTCATGCACAATCAGTGTATCACACTAAGGAAGCTGTGGGAACTGACATTTCATTATTTAAATTAATTGCTTTAAATGAATTTTAAAGATTTTTTTCATAAAAAGTAGAATATGCTCAGTCTTAAACTTCATACTGTGTGGTTTCTCAAATGCCAGACAATTGTAAAATTGCAGAATATTATTGTCTGTATCTACCTTTGCTTACCTTATACAGACATTAAATATATATATAATATGTTTTCTCTAAGAAACCATGACACATGAGGTTATGCAATAACCAGTACAAGCCAAGAAAATTATTTTTTTCTGAAATGAAATTTCCACTGACACCTAAGTGCTTTATAAATATTAGTGGTCTGCAGCCCACAGCTGGAAGGAAATAAAACAGGGTGAATGATGCAAGGACAAAAACAAGGTCACTCATGTATGCAAAACTGTGGCATGCTGAGACCTATTTTATTTTTCAGCCATAAGTAAAGTTCATCCACAACCGCTCAAGTAGCTTCAATACAAACACAATTCAAAAAAAAAAAAAAAAAAAAAAAGTTTTTTAACTTGTTCTTCCTAACTTTATAGAAAATTTGTTTTGTTTGTTTGTTTATTTAAGTACATTATTTGCCATACTTAATTTTCTGCTCAGTTTGGTGGGTTTTGTTTGTAGAGTTTTTAATTTCTTGGCTCTAAATATGTATAGCAAAAGGGCAGACTTAAAGAAAAAGAGTCATAATTCAGACACTACATCCAATACTTGTGATACTTCGGCTTCCCTTCTTCATGAGGGCATATAAGCATCTCTCTGGTTATGTGTGACTTTTTTCCCTGTTTTCCTGGACCATGTTATAATAAGGTTAAGCTTGGATTCTCAGTTTCCCATATTTTGGGAAACTGGGAATTGGGGGTGTTGGGGGTTGTATGAAACTAAAAACTGTGTTTCTTCTAGTGATTTATCATCTGTAACATTGAATGCATGTTGTAGATTTTTGTAGCTTTTGATATTAAGATTTTGGAATCCTGTTTGCTTCATACTTTTTTTTTTTTTTTCCTGAAATCAGGAAATGCTAAAAAAAAAAAAAAAAAAAGCAAACAAAACATACTCAAATTGGTATTCTTTGCTAAAAAAGTCACATAAAAATATCCTGTCAGGTTTCTTCTAAACCTTCCCTTTTGTTTAGAGTATGTTGTAAACAAGCTTGACTCTGCAAAGATTCTTAGGATTTGCACAGAGAAGATTAAAGCAACAGTTTATTCATGTATCTTGCAGAAGCAAAATTATATCATCTGGGTCAATGTTGTTAATAATTTCAAACATATGTCCTAAGGGAAGTGACTTCACAGTTATTTCTGGATTGTAAAAGGTGTGAGCAATATTTTTGCCTCATATCAATTTTTTCCCCTTGTTTTCTCATGAAATTCTCATTAAGCAAATGTTTCTTTTTTCTTTTTGTTTTAAAAACAAAATTTGTCTCATACCTAGAAAGCTTCATAATGTGATATTTTTAAATCATGTATTCTGAATGGTGAAGTCACTAGATAACTCTTTGAAAAGTGTAATGTATTCACTGTCCAGCATCTACACTGGAAAATCACCATACTTTTTAATTCCTGAGGCATGATATCACATCTACAGATATACAAAGAAAAAAGATACTTACACATCTGATAGATGTGTATGAGGTAACACTGAAATATACAAGGATCGGTAGCAGAAAGTAGACAATGGAACAATTAGAGGCAATTATAATTCACATATATATAAATTTATTTGAAAGTGTTAAAGCAAGTCTTCATACTAGATATGTCATGCCTTCATTTTATATTCTTCTTCTTTCAATATCCTTTATGTAATCTTCATGATAAGAAGCAATCTCTGCTCAGTGCTCAGTTGATTGATAAATTAGGCTGCTATTGGCAATATGAGAAACAATGATTTGTCAGCTTAGATTTCTGATCATGTACAAACAGAATTTAGCTTGGTATGCTTTATGCATTTTGAGCATCCATCTGTAAAAAATGTTTTAAAATTGATGTCTTCTGATTTTCCTGAAAAAAGAACAATAAAGGTGAAAATATTCCTATTTCTCTTTCCAGTACTGTATTGTCTCCACTTTGACTTATGAAATTTACAGAAAAAAAAATACAATAATTTATAAAACTGAAAATCCTAAAATAATTAAATAATTTATCTGACATTAGGCAAAGGAGGGTAACATGTTCCAGACTAATGGATACACTTTTTTTTTTGTTCATGTAAGTAAAAGTATGTAGAAAAGCTAGACCTTCAGTTGCTAATACGGTTGATATGTAACTTACCTCATTACCTCCCCTGTGTTAGGAGGTATTTGTTTGGAAAATTAGTTATACACAAGCAGAGTTTTGTGTAATTGAGAATTTTGAGTTATATTAATGCTAGTTCAAGCCTGGGCTAAGAAGCTTGCTTACAGTCCCCCCTTTACACACAGAGAAGAAAACTCATATTTCTGGGCAACAGTCTGAATGAAAGTAGTATTGCCTTGCTTAGTTACAGACAACTTACTGAAGAATTTTTTAGAATAAGTATTCTCCAGTTTATGATGGTAACATGTAACATGTTACCAAAGGAATTAAAATTCCTTTTTAATAGTCCCTCCTTTTCCAAGCACTGAAAAGTTGTCATGGAATGAAAAGACCTTTTCTTATTTTATTTATGCTTAATTATGTTTATTAAAAATTACAGTTTATGGATGTAACTACACCAGAAGGCATTCTCTGGGGCCTTTTCATTGTTTTAAATTATTATAAACACCCAAGGAATCTTCACTCAGCCCTAGTGGAATTTGAAAGGTGCAATAGAGGTTGGGTTGGTCTGTGGAGTAGCTCAGAAGTAGTACAATTCCTGTACACTTTATAAAAGAAATATGAACCCTTCAGACATGGGTTGATCAAATACTCTGTCAAAGCTCTCCATCAATTTTCAGAGGAAAAATAATAATCAACAAATGCAGAGCAAGGCGATCCTTGTATGAACTTTATACTTCTTATCTCCAACTATTTCAAAAGTTTGAAGTTTCCAGCTGGTTAAAAGCAACATCACCTATAATTTTATCCTCACAGAAAACAAAAAGGAAATGTCACACAAAAAAATATTTTCTGCAGATGAACTTCAGAAAATGTGAACTTAAGACTGCAAATACATCTCCAGCTGTTTCATATTTACGTGGTTTTTACTCCTGACACTTTTAGCATAGGAGGAAGTGGAATGGTCAAAATATTTTTGGTGATCAGAAGAACTTTTTCATTGGTTTTCCTGAAAAGATCAGCTGCTCCTACTAGAAAATGGTCTCGCATCTAATAAACTATTATTAAACTATTTAAACACAGAGAATGATAACAGCCTCCCAGAAGTCAAATATTTTTTTCTTTGATGCACCCATACAGCATCTTGTACTATGGTGGTTTTTTGTTTGTTTGTTTGTTTGTTTTGCTTTTAACAGAAGCCAGAATGTAGGTACAAACTGAGATTTCAGTCCTTTCTAAGATAAAACCTTAGGCAATAAGAATATTTGAAAATAAGATTCTTTATTTCCTAAGAATGCTACAGTAGACAAAAAAAAGAACTATAAGATACAATCAAACAAGGAAATACAGAAGTATGCCCTGTCTTCCACAATTCTTCAGAATGCAAATAGCTTGAAAGATTAGATTTCTCTTTTTTTCACTTCTCCAGCCTTGTCTTTTCTTGTTTTTCAAATTAAGCAGCAGAACATATCTAAATGGTCTTAGTGCTTTAGAATAATTCTTAAGGTGATAAACAGAATTAATTCTATTTAATATTTAGCCTAAAGTAAACAAAATTCATGGTTTCTGGCTGCCTTAACTGTACTGCTACTTGTTCAGTATTGAAAGGAAAGATATCTGTTATTCAACTATTTCATAACCTTGGGAGGAAAATGTCAAAAAATAAAAATAAAAAATGGAGGCCCTTAGACTCTCATTTTCAGCTAGCAGGATTGTAGAACAGTGTCCTCATAACTGCCTATCATTTGTACCAAAGCTGTGACAGGACATGTGTAGGTAATTATATTATGGAAACAGAAACGAAGAACCCAACATTGTCCGGGCTATGCGTTACATGAAGATACAACCTGATGATGAAATTATATACTTCACTCATAAGAGAGAAGCATCAAAATCAATATATAATGTAATGATCTAACAAAACTTAATCATAAATAACAAGATTTGAGACAGTAAGGCACACTTGATTTTTTATTGAGTAGAGAACAGGGTAAGTCAAATGTGTCAGGGAGACCTTCCCATGGTCATGAGGTTCAGAGTAGACCCCATTGCTTTCTAATCTCCTTGAACCAAAGAGGTAAGGAGCCTAGGTGTGGCTGAATCCACTCCTAGTCCCACGGTTCGTCAATTGTTTATGTGTAAGGATTATAAATGCACAGTCATTCTAAGATATAATCGTAGTCAAGCTTACAGATTTTAGCAAGCGATAAATCACTTGCTGAGGTTCTGTTGTGGAAAGGAATCTCACCCAAGGAAAGGATTCTCTGCAGCAAGCATGACCTTGAAAGGCAAAAGGCATCTTGACTCAAGGAGAGATCCTATCATGCAGCCAGCTGCCCTGCAGAAGGGCTCAAAGGGCTCTTGGACTGATCACTGTTTATGAGGTAAGATGATGGACTAATAGCCATTTTTTTTTATTTTTTTTTTTTGGTGCAGGATGCAGGCTCCATTGTCGCTAAGGAAGGCATCTGTCAGTTTCTTCAGTGCCCAGCATAAGCTGATATTGTAGTTGCTATCTGCATGAGCAAAGCTTCAGGTGCAACTGGTCACTATCTGCCTGAGCAAGGCTTTCTATGTATCAGCCAGTGTTTGAGCAAGGCAAAGGCCAGACTGAAGGCCAAAGCTTAGGGGGGGAGGGAGTCACAATACCTTCTCAGGGTAGTTGACAGAATGATTCCTCTGCACTGTTTTATGAGGAAATCATTGTTATCCCTTAATTATGTGGCCTTATTTGTCCCTGAGTCTTATAGTTTATTCATTCTATAAAAAAAATAAAACATAATAATGTCTCACAAAACACTGTACTAACTGCTTAATTAGAATTCAGTACGAAAAACTCTAGACTGTTATTAAAAAGTGATTGCTTTGTTTAATTGCTGATTATAAAACAATATTAAACACATGCATTGATAAAACTATTATAGGTAAAACATTGTAAAGATATGTGCAGCTAATATACGTTTTGTAATTATTAAGCATATGTATGGGCTTCCTTAATTTCATAAATCTTGCTAGGTGTTTGGTATTCTTTCTTTGACTATATCATAGGTTGTTGCAGCTCCATTTAGATAACTTGTTTATGTAAATCCTTGAGGTAATCTTACTCTCTGGGCCCCCCTTGAAAGATACTGTGCTGCAGTTTTTTATACTAGATTGTCATCTTACATATTATAAAGACTTCTTTGCTTAAGGTTGTTTGTCTCTCACAATGTGAAGATTGAAACTCAACTGTTTGAAAAATCTCTGTATATATAAATGTTTACTTGCATTTAACTGAGAATACTCCAAAAGCAAACTTAATGACTAAAGATCTTAACCTTCCTAATATTTCTTAGTCTTAGTTAGAAACTAGATTATAAATATACATATATATTTATTTCTTAATTCAGAAGATACAGAAATTGAGAGAAGACTGAAGCATAAAATTATCCTGGGAATTTATTTATTTATTTGTTTGTTTGTTTCCACACAAAGATTCAGTCTGCTTCCTATTCTTTATTGCTCTGCTCCTCTCTGATAAATGCTATACTTTAAAATTTACTGTGATATATTCCCCTACTACATTTAAATTAGAAGTTTTAGGATAGCTACTTAAAACAACTGTTAATCAGAAAGTTTGCTATTGTTGATTGCCTTTCAGTAAACTGTCAGATTCTTCTTTTAGATTCAATTTGTTTATAAAATGTTGTATCAGTAATTTCACAGAATTTTAGTTTGCATCCTAAATTCATGAAATATATTGTTTAATGCAGATGTGGCAGCTGTTTTCTTGGAGAATGTAATAGGAATTAAACTAATGAGTTCCAGAACTAAAAGCATAAACTATTATATTTCTAACAAAATAGTCAACAGACTATTACTAGGGGCTATAAGAAGTTTTACCCTCTGAAGGACACTCACAATTTACTCTCACCAAGGATTTGCCTATTTCTAAAATTTCCCCAAATCAAGCTCAAAAAATTGGAAGATATATCTGCAACAACTGTAATAGGAACTTAGATGCCTAGGAATTTAGATGCCAGGAACTTATATGTAGGCACCTAAATTTATTAGTTTAAATTTAATGTTGAATTTGGCCTTGATTTTTGAACTGTGATTTCTTCAGATGAGAGTGTTATGGGTTTTATAGAGAATTCATAGGCCCCTGTATAGCCCTCTGAAGCCATGAGGCTTCAGGGCCCTCCTCCAAAGAACAGATCTCTTTTACTCAAAGTGATGTTTCCAGAGTTTCTTTCTCTGTAAGTGCTTTCAGAGACAGCTCAATGTAATTCTGCGGTCAGGAAGTAATCTACTGCAAACAGATCTACTGCAACTGAGACTAGATAAATTCATCACTTTTACAAGGAAGGTGAAAAGGTAATTTCAGAGAAAAGGAAAATTATCTGGCCTAGAAAACAAAACAAGTTCCTAAGAAGACATAAAAAAAAAAAAAGTGATAAGACTGTTTATAGAGCTTAAAGATTTTTTTTTTTCTTTTCAGATTTTGATATAGGGGGCTAGCCACCTGTTCTGATGGATGCTTATAGAGAATCTTATTAGAGACAGAGGTCAAGGATGTGAATATCACAGCATTTGTGTTTGTTTGTGAGTTTTTTGTTGTTCTTTTTATTCATTTGATTATTTATGTTTGTTTGTTTGTTTTCTTTGTTTATTATCCCCCATATTACTGTAAATCTTTGATCTCATGAAAGATTAGGGAAACAGTCTTATATCCTTATGGAAAAAAGCTTATGATATCGTGCTGTAAAGTTCTTCTCCTTAATAAAGAAAAGACTGTCTCTAACCCTGTCCGCTATTTTCAAAAAGTACCACTGTCTTTACAAAGAGTCCCATTACTGCAAGTTTTTAAAAAGAATGGCAAGAATTTTACTTTCTTTCTAAAAGTGGTAAAATACGTTTGTGTAAGACTGTGAATGACTAAGTCATGGTTTTGAAATATTCATTAACAGAGTTCCTTCTCTTTGCCATCGTCATGCAACAAAGTACCACCACTTTCTTCAATTCAAGGACATGCGCCTTTTGGAGAAGATTATTTTACTCTTTTTTTTTTTTTTTTCACTGAACCAGTGCACACTTTTACCATTTTAAAAACGTGCTTTTCTGTGAAAATAAGACCTACTACTGACAGTGCATAGTCAGCATGAGCTCACCCTCACCTTCTCACACCTTAATAAGATTTGAACTCATTGATTAAGTGAAGACTAATTTGCAAGAGAAGTATATCTTGATACTCTGTTCCTAATCGTGTGTCAGCTAGGAATTTGTAGCTGCATACCTGCTTATCTGCTGAAATGTCCCTTGAACATCTACCCCAGCACCTTTATTTCCTTTCTCTGTGAATAAGGAGATAGTGCAGAAGCTTCTCTTATTTTTTCTTTATTTTTGCTAATTTTACTTTCCTTGTTTGTTACATTACCTCATAGTGTTTAAGAATTAGAAGGAAATCTGTCTATGAAAGGTGTAGGTACAAGGACACTGTATAAACAATAAGGACCTTAGTACCATTTTCAACTCAATAAACATGAACATGACAGATTTAATAAATAGTTTGTGAAGCAAAGCTGTTAACATTTTACTACTAGTGAGTGCTAATAAATAAAAAGGAACTGCAGCTCAACTCTCAGAGCTGAGGTAGAGCTGGCAGAATACAAACAGTTTAAATAGATTTTTTGTCTGTACTTTGAGAATGTTTGATATGAAAATTGCTGGGAAAGGCAGTAAAATAGAATCCCTTTAAGCCATTTGTGAATCCTAAAAAACAGCAGTGGGATATATGTCCTATAGGCAATACCATTTGTAAATGACTTCTGTGAGAACTATTCATAAATAAGATGAGTAGAGTTTAGAATAAAAATGAAAGAACTGACATTTTTTCTAACTGAACTTGCCAGTTGGAGAGAAGGATCCCCTAGTGGGCCATTTCTAATAATGAGAATAACGGAGGTAACCATTAATGAGGACAAATGTATTGGGAGCTTTTTGGAGGTTTTAAGTACCAATAGATAATCTGCAGTCTTCCTTAACTGCAGGGAAAAAGGGATTCAGATCGATGGGGAAAAAAAGACTTGAAAATGTGGCACTCTGTTCCTTGATTTAAGTTCTTAGATGACCATGGTAGAAAAAGTAAAAGCAGCACAATAGATAATAAAAAATACAACCTCAAGAGGGCAGGCATTTATCCTTTACAATAAGCAGAAGGTATGGACAAGAAATTTTCAAAAATAAAATTAAATATAAAGCTATTGAAAAATCAAATAAGGTCTTAAAGTTTACAGTAGCAAGCCTATTTCTTTCACTGTAACATTTGGAAGCTATTCTTTGCTTAAATCTGATACATGATTCTTTGTACATTACAAAATTTTAGTGTCCACCCAAAGGGACAATAGTAGCAGAAGCAGTGGCCTAATCTCAGGCACAAGGAATTAAATTCTTCTAAGATAAAGCTTTCAAGAGACCTGAGCTTCTTTCTCTTGTCACTCATTAGGGAAAGTCTGAACTTAGAAGAATGAAACAAGCATGCAGTAAAAGAGTTCAGTAATATTATACTCATACAGATTTCAAAAACATCTTTGAGATTTTTCTAGTCAAAAAGCAGTCAACAGAAGAAAACGTAGAAAGTTTAAATGAAAGTAATGAATATGACTGAAGGTTGGGATACCCTAGTTGGCATAAAGAGAGGATATAATTGTTAAAAATCTGGGACAGCTTAATTTTCAAAATCTGTTTATCTCCAAAAGTATCTCTCTGTTGACTTCCATTTTGAAAAACTCTTCCCCCCTAAAGTGGGTTTAAAATTTGTAAAATATGTATGCATGTACAAATATATATTTATATGCAGACATTTACGTATACCAATACATTAAAAATGTTCACCATATTATAATAATTTAGAACTTACAAGTAACACACATAAGTATTAGGTCTTATTCCTATGCTTCCATTACAGTTATCATTTTAATATATACTTACAAGACCCTGAGTCTTTGTCTACCTTGCAAAATATAATTGGCAATTTATTTTTTCTGGTACTTCATATTTTTAGTTGTTGATTTTTTTTATCTTTGTTATTTTTTAAATGTTCCATTGTAAATTCATTGTAGTCAGTGAAAGGTCAACTTACCTGTTACTAAAATTAAAAAAAAAAAAAAAAAAAAAAAAAAAAAAAGATGAAAAAGAAGGAAAAGAACCCACAAACAACTGAACTTTGGACATTAAATGCTGTGTCACCTAATTCACTTTTCAGGTTGTGGTTTGGTTGCATATGGACATGAACCAGTATTCACTGCATAAGTATTCTTTTCTCTGACTTTCTTTTCCTGGCCACCCATTCATCATCTGGACCACTCAAACTAAAAATAATCATGAAGATCATTCAATTGAAAGGATCTAAAAATAAAGTAAGACACATTTAGAAAGTCTTTAATAAGTAGTGATAGTACGGACTTTGTTAAAACCTATGATATACACTAAAGCTATAGGATAATACAGGAGATTTAGTCAACTTCAGTAACTTGGGATAAATTGTCTCCTGAACAACTCAATAAAACATTTGATATATTGGCGGGAAAGAAACAAAATATATCCTAGTGTATCAGGTTTGCACAGCATAGTTTCGGTAGCAGGGGGCTGCAGCTGTGGCCTCTCTGAGGAAAATCCAGCAGCTTCCCCGTGTTAGATACCGGCCAGCTCCAGCCAGCTCCAAAGGGGCCTGACACTGCCCAGAGCAGAGCCAATAAGCAATGCTGTTTGTGCCTCTGCAAAAGCATATTTAAGAAAGGAAAAAAAAAAATATGCTGTAATGCTGTGCAACAGTTGTGAGAGAAACGAGTGAGAAACAGCCCTGCAGATCCCAAGGTCAGTGCAGAAGGAGGGCAGGAGGTGATCCCACAGCAGAAGTTCTCCTGTGGCCTGTGGAGAGGCCCCTGGTGGAGCAGGCTGTCCCCCTGCAGCCCATGGGTCCCACATGGAGCAGATCTTCATGCTGCAGCCTGTGGAGGAGCACCCGGTGGAGCAGGTGGATGTGGCCTGGAGGAGGCTGCGGCCTGTGGATAGCCCCAGCAGGAATGGGAGGTAGAGCTGCTGCCTGTGGGGGACCCGTGTTGGAGCAGTTTGCTGCTGGGGGATCGACCCCGTGGTACGGAGCCATGTGGGAGCAATTCTTGAAGAGCTGCTGCCCGTGGGCAGCCCAGTGAGTGATCTCCCTGTCTTTATCTTAAGGCCTTTTCATCGTATTTTCTCCCCCATTTCCTCTGAGGAGGGGGAGTGAGAGTGGTTGTGGTGGAGCTCTGCTGCCCAGCTGAGTAAAAGCACCACACCAAGTGACACTAGTATGAGATTTAACCATCTAGTAGCAGCCTGTAATGGCAGAGCTCCCTGTTCATTTGTCAGCCCAACATCATATATATATGGTGGCACTCTAAGTAATGCCACTTAGGAAGTGAATTAGTGGTTTCTCCACTTTGCAGACAAAGGAGACCAGAAATAGTCATGACCTTGGGCCACTAGTCCTCCCAGTTGGTTCCAGCCAAAGTTACCTTCCCTGTGGACTCTATGGTGTTGTGGTTTAACCCGGCCAGCAGCTAAACACCACACAGCCGTTTGCTCACCCTCCCCCCTCCCTCTCTGGGATGGGGGAGAGAAATGGGAAAGTGAAGCCTGTGAGTTGAGATAAAGACAATTTATTAAGATGGGAAAATAATAATAACAATAATAATAATAATGATGATGATAATGGTACTACTAATAATAATATGTACGAAACAAGTGATGCACAATGCAATTGCTCACCACCCGCTGACCGATGCCCATCCTAATGCTGAGCAGTCTGGCCCCCTCACCCTGGCTAGCCACCCCTATATATTGTTTAGCATGACGTCAGATGGTATGGAATAACCATTTGGCTAATTTGGGTCAGCTGTTCTGGGTCTGTCCCTTTCCAGCTCTTGCTGCACCCCCAGCCTGCCTGTTGGCAGGACAGAGTGAGAAGTTGAAACATCCTTGGCTTGGTGTAAGCTCTGCCCTGCAGCAATCATGTTATCAGCATGTTATCAGCACTCATCCTAAGCCACAATATAGCACCCTACCAGCTACTAGGAAGAAAATTAACTCTGTCCTAACTGAAACCAGGACATATGGTTTCCAGCCAGTGTCAGACCAGACATCTGACCACAAAGAGTCTTGAGGGTGCAAAAGTATAGATGTCAGACCCTCTTGGAAATACACCACAGGAACACTGTTCTCCAGCTATAGACGTCTTTTCACACTCCTGGCTCAGGTACATCACCTGGAAACCAGGAGGAGACAACCATGTCAGTCAGATAAAACTCCAGGGCATGACAAAGTCAGAAGGGATGGTCCAATTGCCACCATGTATCACTGCTGCAATATTTCTGTGGAGCACAGTAGGTACCAGACATGCAGAAATATCGTTAGTAGGGTGTATGATATTATAGCTGTAAATGCAGCATAAGTGTAATATAGCCATCATTACAATTATTTCATCTGAGGAAGGAAGCTGCAGAGAAGTGTATTAAGGAACTCTTGCCAGAGAGTGCTTGAATTGGCTGTTAGACTGTACCAATGCACCTTGTGCATACAATGATATAACGCAGATGACTGCTGAATTAGATTCAGATCCTATGCATTTCATTTGAAACCATATTGGTTTTAGTCTGTGGCATCGCTTGGAAACTGCTATCAAAGGTCACACATTTTAGAAACCAGAAAGGCTGTGTTAACATTTTTTTTCACCAAAAATCAAACCTTTTTTTTTTTTTTTCATTGTGTAAAAAAACTGATAGCAGCTTTTCTTCAGCCGTGTTATCTGTTTCCATATTTACAGCCTTCTATGGTCCACTGAACAAGGGATGGCACTGCAACAAATCCCAGCTGTAAACATGGCTTTTTTCAGAGTTGCTAAAGAGACAATTTGGTTCCTGGCAGAATCTCATCTGTCTTTTCCTGCTCTCCTCCTCCTTCTTCATGTAAATGTTATTAAAAATGAGTATAAATAAAAAAAAAAAAAAAAATCCCTTATTATATTGTTAGAAGTGACAAACAACTATTTTCTTGGTGTTCAACATGCTTACTTTTAACACCATGCCTAGAAGATTTTCTGAAATGGCATGGCTTCCATAACTCTCATGAGAACATTGGACTTTTATACCATGTTATATCTGTACTAACTTCTTTTCTGATTGTTTGTTTATTAAATTAGGATTTCTTTCATTACATTTGTAGAAGTTCTACATCAATAATACTAACACAGTTATCAGCACAGTATTATACCTTACTTTGCATGTAGCTTATTAAAATGTCTATATCAAAACAGTGCTAGTGCCACTTCAGTTCAGCGGGAACTGAATGAAGCCACACTCTGTGAGATTCCTTGACTTTCAGTAACTCCTGTCTTATCCACCACGCAGCATATCTTCTCCCAGTGAGTGCTGACTTCATTGTCAAAAGCAACCAAGCATCCATCCTCAGAAACTAAGCAGTGAGAGTCCTTAAACAGCAAGAATTTTTCAGGTGGTGAAAATTTCTGGGGAAAAAAAAAAGAAAGAAAGAAAAAAAAAAAAAGTCTGTATTATCGAGTAGTGCAACCAAGCATGTGAGACCAGAAGACAGAGAAAGGCTTAACTGCCACGCATCTCCTTTTCTGACTTGTTTTGTGTCTCCAAGTCAAAACCTGGAGAATGACTTGCATTGACAAGTGAGTCATGACAATCTGAAGAAATCCTGGTGGCAGGGCAGAAAAACAAGACATAGACAGGAAGCTGGAAGCTTTGAACATACTTTCAGAGGTCCTGGTCTTTTTCTTATACACTACCAGAGCTTCAGATCAAACTAAAGTGCTGATCCTGCTCTGAGCATCAAATGTCACTTACAATTTATATGGAAATTATTTTACAAAATAGACAAACAAAAATTTGAAAAGTGAATAACCATTCGGTCTCTCTTTTCCATGACTAACTGTCTTCTGAATATCTAGCAGAAGACTAATTATTTAACTGTAAATGGTGTTTAATGTTGAATTCAGCATGCTTTTCATCCCATGTTGAGCTCACAGTCATCTATTTTATCTCTGCATCTTTACAAGAAGCAAACTCAAAGATTTTTCACTATTTTATGTAGACAATATGTGATTATGTAAAGGATAGTGTTTTAAAATCATCTTCAAAAGAAAAAACTTTAATACATAAAATCTCTGAGTAGATATTTACCAGGCTCTAGACAAAGCTCTTCTCTTACGTAGAATGTGTGCAAGCAATCGTGAAAAAGAAAACTGGCCAAGGCTCACTTCTGTTTTGTGTTTGCCTACTATGCAATAAATGAACTAAAAGTATAAACATTTAAATTAGTATTTTCCTATATGTATACAAAATTGTATTTAAAACAGTTCCACAATTAAAATAAACTACCTGTCTCTGTCATAATTATTCACATTTTCAGCCAGTTTCAGCCGAAAAGTGTATTTAAAAGACCTCAGTTCTTTTGTCATGGTAGTTTTGCCTGGCTTTAGAACTAGCAAAGAAAAAATATTGAATATACCTATAAAATTAATGTATTTATAGATATAGGCATTTTTATATAGCTTGAATCCAATTAAAAAAAAAAGGGGGGGAGGGGTTACATTGTATTATTATTCTTCTCTACCGTTTTTAGTTTGCAGTATAGAAGACTACTGGTATGATTTGTATTTATTCTAGGCATGTAATCCTATTTGAAAGAGTGTATATGAGGTATGCTCAGGCCAAGTAGAGGGCACTGATTAAATGTCATCAATATTACTGAGATCAAAAGCAAGGATCTTCATGAGTTTCATCTGGTGTCTAGTCTCACATCTCAGATCGAGAAATATTTTCAGATTTTTACATTATGTTCTGTTTTCATGCTTCCCCCTCTTTTTTCAGGACAGCTAATTAAGAAGACCCAGTCTCAGAAGACAGAATATTGACATATAAATGGTTTTATAAAAAATATTTCTTGTAGGAATTTTTAAAAAAGCAAATTACATAACATGTAAAGTATTTTAATGAAGCCCTTTAAATTGCAAAAGGAATTGCAACTCTTTCCCTTAATTAAAAGAATTTTAATGATACTTGGAGTAGGCTATTATTTAACATCTTGAGAATACTGAGTAAGCTAAATTGATCAGTTTGTTTCTACCACGCAATTGCCAATTCTTTTAACCATGGAATAAAAAAAAAATTGCTATGAGAACTCAACCTTAAAACTTTTCACAATTTTCTTTGTATTGACACTTTATGTTTCTATTTCTTTGTATATACATTCATTCTTATCCTATTTAGAATGACTTTAAAGTTCAAGACTTTTACATCTCCATTTAAATTTAATGGAAATAAAATATTTTTTCACCGACCTCAAAGAATAGTCTTTCTTTCATTTTTTTCTAATATTTCAGTATTTTGTGTGTTGTTTAATCCTGCTGGACCATCTAAGGGCTATTAGGCTCCTTAAAAGTCTCTGAATATGGTAACTGAAGTGTTACAAATAACAGTTCTGTAATTTCAATATGTGCTACATTTCTCATTTTAAAAGTTTTATTACAAAGGTCAGTACTGAATTAATAACTCATAGAAACAGAATTGCACATAACTGCAGCAGCTCAGTCAAATCTAAGACTATGGAAAATCTAAGAGACAGTAAGGATAGTTTGAAGTATGGACAAAGTTGTTTTAATACAATCCTACTGTTGCACTTGCTATTTTGTTATCATTACTTTTCATCTAACATCACAGTCTATCCTGTGCTAGTATGAAAGATCTTTTATCATCATAAATGCAAATACTAAACTAAATTAGATACTGAAAATAAATGGATACTGCCATAGGAAAACACTGCAAATTCATAGGTTGACCGAGCACAGATATTCTGAACTTCAGATTTAGAAAAAGTTGACAACTCCATTTTCCAATTAAAAGCCTCAGGAGACCTGGGACATTTTAGCTGATTCCTGCGTGATCCAGAGATGGATTAGTGAAGTAAAATATTTGCCTATGTCTGTATATCTGTGTAGTTTTCCATTCTTCACAGGCTTTAAACATTTATATATATATATACGTATATATATATAATGTGATATATAAGATAGACAATTAATAGTCAGAAATACCATGAGAAATCTTTTTTTTTTTTTTTTTTTTTATGAGAACAAATAACAAGTGAAGCATGAGGATGCTTCATCGACTTCAATAAAACAAAACAAAACAAAAGCATGCAAAAGCCTGTTCCCCACTGCAAAAGATTTTATTTCTAAATCAAAGAGAGAAGGAGAGAGAGAGAAAGAGAGAGAGAGAGGACATGAAATGGCAGCAGCATCTTCCTGAAAAGAGAGGTGGACATAAATGGAAATAAATTAGACACTATTTATGCAAATTAAGACTGTAGTGACATCATAGAATATTAAATTACATTTAATTCTGGGTATATTTAATCTGTGTCCACATGTATATGTATATGTAAACATATATCTAGTCTGCAAATTTCTGCTTTGAAACAATGGATTAGACTTTTAAGAAGGTAACCTTTATACAAAATACAAAAAATAAAAGTGTTTTTTTTTTAAGTTTTAAAATAGATTGGAGATAGTAATATATATGTAATATAAATAAAATATGAAAGCAATAAACCTGATCAAGAAATATTATATATTGAAAATTGTATGTGATATTAAAATGAAAGACTTAAAACATATGTGACTGGTTAAAAGAAATATATCAGGACCAATCCCCAAATATATATTTTTAAAAATCATTGTAATTGAAAAATCATCAGGAATGCTATATTGTACCTGATGTGCTATCCTGAAGTATTAGTATACTATCTAGCATTTCTATCTAGCATTTCTAACACACAGAAAACAAAACTCAGTAAATGTTTAATTTACAGGAAAATTGGAAGTACTTAGAAACTTTTCAAGGAGTAAAAATCTCCAGAGTTTTTACAAATTTACTCTGCTTTTATACTAAATGTCTAGAAAATTTGTCCAGCATATGACAGAAATTGTTGTATACTTGATGATACAAAGTACTCAACACATTATTTACCATAAAATGCCTTAAAATATTCATGCAGAATGCAGACGGTTCACTATACGTTCCCAAACTCTTGTATCAAGACATCATTCTGGTGTGTTATTTGAGTAGTATAACATCCATTCACACTGTAGTTGTAATGGATGATGACAGTCATGAGACACTGATTTGATTTATAGTAATTTATAGTATTCATTAAACTTGGAAACTTGGAGCTTGAGACCACTGCCTTTTTTTTTTTTTTTTTTTAAGTGTAGACCTCTTGGATAACTGATAAATTATAAGCCCCTTATAAGTATGACAACTGTAATGTTAGACAAGAGAAAAAGAAGAAGGACTGATGAGAAGGAATACAAAAATTAATGAGTTGGCTTAGCATTAGTTTAGGGGTCAAAGCCCAAATTTTTCAGTCCTCAGTGTGCTCTTGATTTTTTGTTCATCTTATCTAGAATTAAGTGATTAATTCATTGTGGACTTACACAGTCTTTGAGCAATGTCCGGACAATAACCACTCACTCATAAGTAGAGCACCTGACAGAACTAATAGTTCTATTAGTAACTATTAGTTAGAGCTAATCTCTGACTGAAATCTGTATATTTCAGTCTCTTTTACTACCATTGTCTAATTGTGTACCTAGACACTATCATAATTTTGCCAAAAAAAAAAAAAAAAAAATAGAAAATTATGCAAGCCCTTTGAAAATATAGAACTTGTTAGTTCATGTTAAATCTTGAATACCTTGAACATGTAGAGGGCATTTGGAGTCTTGGTCTTAAATCTCAAACAAATTCCTCTTTAATATATTTCTACTAGTCAGGTCAGAAAGACTGGAATTATTCTAGACCTAATGACTTAGAAATAGTAATAAAAAAAAACATGTTTCTTCAAAAAAGTTTAAAGCTCCTTGCTAAAAACTCTTCAAGAAATTATAACACTGTGGATTAACAAGAAGGACTGTGATGAATTAATAACTATCCACACACAAAAAACAAAGACTAGACAAAAAAGGTCATTATATACAAATAGGGTTTATGAGTAAAGAATATTAGCACCAGAATAACTCAAAAAGATTTGTACTGAAGTGTAAGGTAGGGTACAGAGATGAATAAGACAGATAATTATAAGTACAATATAGCCTCCACAGGAGAAATTTTCTTTAGCCTAGAAAACAATTGACGAAGGAGGATTTTTGAAAGGTCTGTACAATCATGCATGTCTGGATAAAACAGATAAGGAATGACTTTCTCATAACACAGAAGCTAGGCTACAAGAGATAATTTTATCAATGGTTTTAATGTAATGTGTCATTGTTTTAATGAGCTCATAAGCGAATTATAGACCTGAAGGACATCGTGAAATACAAATAATAAAATAAATAAATAAACTGAAGATTAATTAACTTCATAGGGAATAAAACCTATTGACATTAAACATAATTGTTCAGATGAAATCTGTTACTGATGAAGTTCCTAAACAAACAAATGAGGAAAACTTGAAAAGTGATTTTCTAGAGTTTCTCTCAACTTTGTAGTTTTTTTCTCTAAGATTCTTATTATGAGCCATTATGGGAGATAAAGTGTTAAAATAAACGATTTGTCTCTGTATGCCAGTACCTTGAACCTTGAAAATGACCTTGAACCTTGATTTTAACCTTGAAAATTGGATGATAAAGATTAGCTGGGGGATAATTATAACTCCCCTTCAAACACTTCTTTATAATATTTTTGCTTTGTCAGTCTGACTGTTAACAGTATTTACCTAGGAATATTAATAAATTAAAATGTTACAAAATTTTTGAGACAAGTATGCTTAGTAACAAATTGAATTCAAATTAGAAAGAATTGAATTGAATTCAAATTAGAAAGACAAGATGAGTGCTTACCATTTATAGCATACCCTTCAGTTCTTTCCGCAACCTGGGCAATAGTAAAGTCAGATGGCAGTAAAAGTTATCAGAGAAATTTGGATAGACTGACAATATCTATGTTTAGGAGATGTCAGAGCAAAGCAACTCTGCTGGCTTTATTTTCAGACAATGAGAAATTTAGACCTACAAGGGTTACTCAGATCTATACTCTCTAGTCTGTAGAATTTCCACCTATTTCATAAGAACTCTGTAAGAAATATGTTTTCACATGGAGTCAAATTGGCATAGGCACATTTATTTCAATAAAGCTACATAATTTCTTATTGGCTAAGAATTAGACCCCTCATGAATGAGTGTCATTGTCTTCTATATAGCAAATAAAATTTCAGTGAATATATTGATTCAAGAAGAGCTGTCATTCAGCATGATACTTTTTCCTATCAGTATAGTAAATTATATCGTAGATAGGTTCTATGAAAATCTTAAACTGAACAGAATAAGTGCAGTAAGGTAATGAATCTGTTTTCATGATTGTGAAACTATACTATATATATATATAGTATATTACACATATATGACCTTGTATATATAGTATATCCATTAATTATACATTAATATTTTATAAATTATACATCATAATGGATTAATATGCTATATTATTACATATATGTATATAGCTATACATCCTTTCTATATTATACTATATGTACTTTATATATAGTACATATATATATACATCTAGTACATATATATATACACATATAGTATATATACTATCTGTACTATAGTATATATAGTACATATACTGTATATATATATATTATATATACATATATATATATACTGTGTATATATATATTACAGTATATACTATATACATATACTGTATACATATATATATACAGTATATGTACTATATATACTATAGTACAGATAGTATATATACTATATATATAGTACATATAGTACAATATATAATATATATATAATATTTGTACTATGTAGTACATATAGTATAATAAATGGGATTTTTTTTTTAATTCCTCTCCCATTACAAACACAAGGTAATCTTTTCATGAAGATAGCAGAGACTAATAAGCTTTGTATTATAGCTTTGCAAAATTCAGAGCAAATTACAGGAAATCATATAAATTTAGATATGAAGACACTATCATACACAGAAAAAAATAATATTAATATTCTTTTCATGGTCCATTTCTAGGCATAATAAAAGACAATATAAAAGCAAGAATTAGATGTGGACATATTGAAAAATCATCAGTACTATCTTACATTTTTCATGTGGAGGAAGCACTTCTATATGCCCTGCCTTGCAGCCTTTATTCTTTCTATCAGGCATTTATCCTAGAAACCACCAGATACACGTTAATTCATGATAATTTTCACCTGTGGTCTTTTTCTGCTCATTGCTTTTTAAATTTCAGCATCTCTTAGTCCAAGAGTACTTTGATGACACTCAGCAGCAAATGTACAAATATCATTTGCTTAAGGTTTGTTCAGAAATGAACATTCTCTCTGGACAAACACCAGTAGATCACAGTTACTTGAAGACTGATAGAGGTTAACACATTTGGAATTAGAAAGCAAACTGAAAACTATAAAAAATTGAATCAAATGTTGCTGTATTATAGCATACTCTTTGATTTATATATTTTTTTCATTGTTATTTTACCTGTTACTGAGGAAATATATTACTTTTATATTAAAAGGAGACAGAGTCAAAGGCAGTGGACATAGGAGATCATGTGTTCCAAACTTGCTTTCAGTATAGTACAACTTTGTTCATGATAATACTATTCTATAATAAAGCAGAAATGTTTCAACAAGTACAAGGGAGATTCTCTTTTAAAGACACTGACCATAAAGCTGAATCAGACCAGAGTCAGACCAGAAAAATGGATGATGAGGCCACAGGCTTTGGAAAGTGATATATTTATCCAATTCTGAGGGCAAAAATATGAAGCTTTGTATATTTAGAAATATACAAGAGTGTTAACATGAAAATCACAGCATGATTTTTTCATAGCATGATTTTCATGTTTAACATGAAAATCTAAATTAGCATGTTAGAATAACACAAGTGATGTAATTAACACAAAACAGAAGAGCAGAGATGGGTCATTTAGTCACATTTGTTTCCTTCTCGTCTTTAGCAGAGAGGGCTGTGTTGCCAAATGGATGGCTGTTCCTAAATATCTGCAATACTCAGCCCCAGCACCAGGCATGACAGCTTTCAATAAAACATTCATTTTGATGCTTTGAGGTCTTCAGAGGTACATAAAGTAGTTCCCAAACTGCACATTACATGCAGTTTTCCATTTTATGCTGCACAAAATGTCCTTGACATTCTAGAGTTTGCCATACATATTTTAACATGCATCACTCCAGGGTGTATTTGAAAATACCCTCCACTTGCCTTTAATAATAATGACTTGTCAAGTGGAATCCAGATCTTTGTTAATCTAACATAATATGGACTTGATATTTTTTATTAACTATCAAATCGAGCCCAATAGCCGTCAGAAACATTTTTCCCTTCTGTCATGCATTTGTTCCCAGAATGCTTCATTTCTGACCACTAATGTAAAAGGTTAATAAACTGCAGTATTAAATGTCATTAACATTCAATATGCATGGCAACCGAATAATTTTGCAGATTTTTTACTTTAGAGCTGTTGGGACATTAATGTGGTTATTCTGCAGCCTTACAGAAGCATACCATAATGCATGTGTCAGCTAATTTGAAATCTAAAAAGTGAAGCATCAGTGCAACATTAGATTGTCCTCACTTTTATTAAAATTCATGTGATTGCTTCAGAATTTTTGTGTTTTTTTTTTTTGTTTGTTTGTTTGTTTTTTTTTCAGTTCTATCTTCTTCCCCCTACTTTTTTTCATAGCTTGCTATTACAAGCTATGATTGATGTAATATTCTTTCATAATCAGTTTATGTTTTAAATATAAAATGAACATAGACAATAAACAAACTGCTTTTTAAATATCCATTTGGGCCACTGTCATTACAAGGCTGTTTATCAATGATTATTTTTCTCCACATTGTTATGCTTCCCTGTACTGGGTCTGGCTGGGATGTTAACTTTCCCTGCAGCAGTCCATACAGCTCTGCACTTGTAGCTAGAACAGTAGTGGTATCACACCAGTGTTGTGTCTACTGCTGAGCAGTGCAGACACAGCATCAGGGCTCTCTCTAACCCTTCTAGTGGGTTGGCAAAAATGTGAGAAGAGAAGCATCACCAGGGCAGCTGACTTAAACCAACCAAAGGGATATTCCATACCATATGATGTCACACTCAGCAATAAAAGGTGGAAACAGGAAGAAGAGAGGAGGGGTGGGCTCTTGTTGTGAAAACGTCGGTCCTCCTCCCAAACACCGGTGATAACACGCTGATGATTTAATTGTTGCAGAGCAGTGCTTATACTAAGCCAAGGACATCTCAGCATCTTGCTCTGTCCTGCCAACGGGCAGGCTGGGGGTGCAGCAAGAGCTGGGAAGGGACAGACCCAGGACAGGTGACCCAAACTAGCCAAAGGGGTATTCCATACCATCTGACGTCATGCTAAACAATATATAGGGGTGGCTAGCCAGGGGAGGGGGGCCGGACTGCTCGGGGTTAGGCTGGGCATCGGTCAGCAGGTGGTGAGCAATTGCATTGTGCATCATTTGTTTGTACACATTATTATTGGTGGTACTATTATCATCATTGTTGTTATTATTATTATTATTGTTATTATTATTATTATTTTCCTGTCTTGTTAAACTGTCTTTATCTCAACTCACGGGCTTCACTTTCCATTTCTCTCCCCCGTCCCAGAGAGGGAGGGGGGAGGGTGAGTGAACGGCTGTGTGGTGTTTAGCTGCTGGCCGGGTTGAACCACGACAACTGGCTATGTGTGTTGAGGCCCTGCTTCAAGGACGTGGTCAAGCATCACTTATTTGTGGGAAATAGAGAGTAATTTCTTTCCTCTGCACATCCACATAACCTCTACTTGTTTGTTTGTTTGTTTCCTTTTTTTCCCTTTCCCCCTCCCTTTTCCCCTTTCCTTTTTTTTTTTTTTTTTTTCCTTTAGTTAAATTGTTTAGTTAATAATAATTTTTCCTTAATAATTATTGTTATTATTATTTCCCTTTTATTAAGTTATCCTAATCTCAACCTGTGAGTTGTTCTTTTCTTTACTTCTTCCCCTACTCATCTAAGGAGGGGAAGTGAGAGAGCAGTTGTGGTGTTTAGCTGCCTAGCACGGTAAAACCACCACATTCCCAAATAAAGAAACCAAGTTAAACTTTGTTATGGCTATAAAAAATTGCCTGTGCACCAGTCAAATTTATTAAAGACTCACAAGGCTAGAAGTACAGAGATATAGGTGATGGAGCTGATCCTGCTATCTTACAATCATTTGATAATGGCAAAAAATAATCACACACACAGACACAACAACAACAAAAAAAAAAAGTTTTGACTGTATGTTAGTGACACTGAATTTGAGAAACAGTCTTTGAATGAGATATAAACTAGAAGTGTGCAGAACTAGAGACTATTGATCTGTTTTTCAAACATATATATAGCAATATTTTTTTTTTTACTTTTTTTTTAAACTTTTTAAATTTCCAGTCTAAAATATTTCCACTAACAAAGATGAAAATATTATATTTAGCATATTTAGCTGACTATTGCTTACATGTTTGCTTATATGCTTTCTTTAAAAACCATATACAGATTTTAGCTCAAAGCAAAATATTTTTCACTGTAAAATACACCCTTTCACATGGAATTGTTAAGCTGACACAGAATTTCCTATCATTAAAATACATTTCTTTTAAACCTGAATGTCAGATGGAAGCATTGGTGGCTCTCCATGTTGCTTAGATCTCTGAAAGCATATTTCATCATGTAAAACTTGAGCATATTTGTGGCTTAGTTAAAAAAAAAAGCAATGTTTATTTAAAAATGGGTCAACAGACCAAACTCATCCTATGAAGGAGTGCTCTAAAATTGAATGATACTTCCAGCCCATGTGATCATGAGAGAGAATGTAAGTGCTCTCCTTAATGAAGTTCCTACTTCTAGTTGCTTCTGTGTCCTCTGAAGACAATGGATTACTTAACCCCTTAAAGTACACAACATGACATGCTGTTTTCATACCATATGAAGCTTTGGTACTTATAGTAGATATTGCTGCACTTCCATATTGCTTTCCACACTTTGGCATTATTAATAAAAATTATACGTATCTTTCTTAACTATCTCAAATATAGTACTTTAAACAAAACTAATGGAAGTAATAAATACAAAGGCATTAATTATTCATTAAGAATAAAATTCACCTATTTCACATGGTTATTCTGTCAGCTAATTATACATAAAAACTTATTTGCTTCTTGAATTACTGTTTAACAAAGAGCACTTTTGGCAGATGTAGCAGCTTGACACTGCCAATGACTTTCTTTCATATACCAAGGAATACCCTGAAATAATGTTTGGAAGTGATACAATAATTACTTTGTTACACGATGGGGTGGTTGCATTGTATGATATCCCATTGTTTTGTTAATTGGTTTTCACTAGCATAAAGAAATCTAACTATGCAATGTGCTTCAAATGTACTCTATTTCTATACATTTGGTCTCGTATTATCACAGAAATTGACTTTTGATGATATTATATACATAACTTGTTGCCAACTTATATTATTAGGACATGTCTCAGTGCTAACATGCCCTCTCTGAAATGAGGAATAAGGCAGAAATTTTTTCATTGGGTAATAACCTAATAAAATGAGAAAAGGAAATGAAGAATGGTAATGAAAAGAACTATAATTAGTACAGAACTTGCAAGAATGGAAGAAAAAAAAAAAAAAAAGGTTTTATTTAATGTGTTTGTTTGTTTTGTTAGTATGCTTTTGTCTGTCATTCTGTATCATTAACCTACATTGAATTTCTATTTTCAGTAAAGCATACCTGTATTTTAAATTAAATTATAGGGGGGTTATTGAAAGAACACTAAGAACAATATGCTTTATTCTATGTTGTTAGATGTTGATTTTCATTTTTCATAATGTTGATGCTTCATGAGTAGGATAAAGAGTCTCACATTGTGGTGACAGGACAACAGCATAGTTGGACCAAAGCTGGCTGAGAATTAACTCAGAGTGGAGTCGGTGGGAGTTTGAGCATGCCCACAATCCACTACACAGCACACCTGAAATCTGAAAAGGTTAGGAGATGGGGAACAGGTAAATACCCTGCAGACTTCATTATATTCTAGTTTGTAATTAGGACAGAATACTTGAATACTAAGCAGCCCTCTGAAGCCAAGGGACTTATCCTGCTGTGCTGCAAGGGACTTGCTCTGCATTCCTTCAAAACAGAAAGAAGACTCTGATGCCCTTTTCAGAACTAAGAATTTTCAACTTCCAACATTTATCTAAATTCTTTTACAATCATTGCCTTCTGTATTCTATGGTTGTGATAATTCTGTGTTCAAACCTTTCAGAAAGAAACTGAAGATGCTGAAATAGCAGAATGGAAAAGAGCAGTTATTATTCCTTTCTCCTACTGCCACTTTTATTCATTCTAAATGTGCTTTCTGCAGGGAGAGGTGAATTCCTCCCCTGCTAAATAAATGTGTAGGCTTTTAAAAATAGAATAAACTGAGCATGGTTTAAAAGAAAACTGTATTTTTGCACACCTTTAATTAACAATATAAATATTTTCAATATAATAACACTTTTACAGTGGCCATAAGACACTCCAAAATGAACACTCAGTGGTGGTAATTTATGCGAAGTTGCATTGATGGTGACATCCTTCAGCCTCATGGCTAGCAACAGCACAATAACTATGAATTAATGTAGTTACTGTTTATGTCTTACCATACCTTATTGCTTAATTAAAAATCAACCAGTTTATTAAACTGGAGAGATGAAACTTCATCCTCTACATGCCTGAATGAGTCTTTGAGCAGCACAAAAGTCGCTTTCAACTTTCCACATTTCAAGCCTCTCACTGTAACTATTCACGCAGAGATTTGTTGACTGTTCTTGAATACAGTTGCTTCTTTTGCACTGTGGTAATCCATGTATTTGCAGGATAATGAGTTGTGGGAATGCCTGGATTCTGCATCCCTACCTTTCTTCTAAGCTGTCATCTGCCATAATAGAACACCTCTCTGGAAATACACTTTAAATAAGTATTTCTGACACAGCAATGTAATTTTCTCTCAGTATTTTACAATAAAACATCACTGACAATGACTCACAGAGCCATGACTTCCAGAAGAAATAGCATTTTTCCCACATTGTTGGTTAGGTAATGTACACTTGAGGCTAGAAGACAAAAGCTACTTACAGTAATAAAGTTAATACACTACAAAATGGTATCCCAAATCTCAGAAGATGAGCTGATAATATATATATATATATACACATTTATACCTGAAGTAAAACTAAAATTTCTAATAGATTTCAAAAATAAGTTCATGTAATTAATAAAGATATGTTACTGCTAGTGGCATTGCTTTGTCATGGCTTAATACTTTTAGAAGCTTATACTGACTATAATTATATCATCCTGAAAATTGTTCATTGATTATTTAGACTTTCTATCACTTTTCTTTAAATATTTTTTCCCTAATTTACAAGATATTTTCCTCTTCATTTTAAGATGATCTTACTGATTGCAAGTTATACTTCCTATCCTACCCTATCCTATTCTTTAGTGTTCCTTTATTCTGATTCCTGGGAAAAATAAATAAATAAATAAATTGCTGGAGTACTGTCTACAACTGGGAAATTCATTGCATTAAGAAGAATGGATGGTAAAGGTATTGCTGTATAAAGTAGTCAAGTATTCACATGAGATTTTTTAATCTTATTTTGTAAATAACTACATAGCATCTGAACTATAGAGGGATGTGGAAAAATGTTGACCCCCATGAGGTTACTGTCAAAGTGGAAAGTCAGTTTTCATTTTAATCTTTGTAACTCTTCAAAATTAACGTAATTGTCCATTGACATGTTCCTTCAATGAAAGAGTTATCCACGTCATTGAGATTACAAGATGACAGATTTATTTCCATTATTATTGCTTCAGTATGAAACTTATCACTACTTTTATAAAATTATGAGCTCTGTTTGTTCCTATGTTTTTGTCCTTCTAAATGTCCATTGCTAGAAGTCTTTCACTCGATAATGCTTTGAGTACATTATCAAACCTTTTTGTAATGACTCATGAAGAGTTGAGATATATTTATTATTTGCCTAATCAGTATCGCACTTTTCAGTTTTCCTAGATCATTACCCTTTATATATGTCAGAATACTTTCTGGGGCCTATGAATTTTGCCAAAAATTCAAAAAATTACTTGCAGGCAAATGATTCCTTTCTGTCTGAAATATTTGGTAAAATTTGTTGAGAGGCATTTGATATTATGATATTTTTCTCAATAGATACCCTGGCCCTGGTTAATATCAGAGTGCTCAGAATAGCCCAATTAGTCATATTTGTGGCTATGTGAGGGACAGAATATAGAAATAACTGGATTTGAAATAAAGTATCTGGAAGCTCATATAGATCCAAGTGGTGTTTCATATATATATATATATATATATATATATATATATATATATATATATATATATATATATATATATATATATATATATATATATATAAAAGATGCTACAAGTTGTAATTATAATTAGTGCAGATATTGCCAGACAGAATTCGCTACTGTTTCCAGTTCTGAAGCTATATACATCTGCTGATAATTTTGCCAGACATTTTGTATTTGTAGTGAACTGTGCATGTTGTATCTATTTGATTACAACTTTTGACAGAAAAAAAATCCATAACTTCCATAAATGCGTTTAGAGGAAAAAAAAAGAAAAAGGAAAAAAAAAAAAAAGTGTAGAAAAAGAACTATGAATGCCTCTTTTTAAGAGACAGTATTATTTCCATAATTTGAATGAGGCCTTTGAAACAGTCCTTCTTTTTGGATCTCTGGTCAGGCCAGGGTATCAGTAAACAGCTTTTCAAATTACTGCCAGTTCTTGTCTACAAAAAGATGCCACTCCATACTTCCACACCATTCTTTAAATCCAACAATAAAATTCACATACAGTCAGGAGAGACTATTAATGATTCGCTACTAAATTATGAAGCTGAGTTTCATGGGATTCAAAGAGGAGCTACAGTTTCTGTTTTCTGACCAACAAACCTGCAGAGAGGTAGTAGCCAGAACTGAGCTGAACATCTGCTGCTTCACATGATGGACATGATTCACTGATAGGCCTTAAAAATGAGACATAAGCTTCTTCTTGATTTAATTGCTTTCCTGAAAGCTTAAGGACAGTAAGGAAAGAAAGAAGACTTAGAAGACAGAGCATTAGAGAATTTGTGTGAGAATATTTTAAAAGACAGAACAGCCTTTTTCTCAAAGATAACATCTTCTCAGCTCATACGTGACACAACAAAATAAATGAATGACCATAAAAATAAAAAATAAAATAAATGAGATAAAAAGGAGGGTACTTAAGCAGAAGAAGCCAAACTTTGTGTGAGAACAAGAGAATTACTTCAATGCTAAAATCTAGAGCTATTTTTGGAGTGTTTTAAGCTGCATTTGGCCTACTGATAATGTGTTAGGACAAGAATAGTTTCATGTCCAGTTGTAGCAAGCTGTCCCAAAAAAGTGGCTGTACATGCTTTTGACTGACAGTTATTACATTAATGTAGAGGCAATCTTTGTTTTAAAAAAAGTCTTTTCCATATTAATAAGTAATATAGGCAAAGGTTTTACATTTAGAAGATACAGAGAAAATAAATTAGTGACTATGGTAAATTTGCCTCAAAACATGTTCTTTTCCAGCAGACTGAATCACTAACAATTTATCAAAATATTTTTGTTTCCTTTTCAGTTATTCATCCAAATAAGCAATAGTTAGGACCCAGATACCTAACAGTTTTTAGTTATTTTTTTATAACATAGGTTTGCAAAAATCTAAGAACTGTACTGTTCCTCAGAAAGAAATAAAAATTAAAAAAAAAAAAAAAAAAAAAAGAACCAGAAAAACAAAAAAACACTGCCTCTTGGCAACATTTAAGCATTCCTCTAGAAGTGGGAACAAGCGTGTTTCAGTTAGCAGTCCTAGCAGATATTTCAGGTTTGGCATCACTCTCCATGCACTCAGCCAATCACTTTGTAGCCTGAAGGTATAAACACAGAGACTATAGAGGGGATTTACAGAAGTACTTGAACTACAATATCATAGGTGACAATAGAGAACACAGATAGATGGGATAAAGCTACTGCTAATAATCTGCCTCAAGGAAGGGATTTTAAATTCATTTTGCTTTTCTATTTTTTCTGTAATTGTTACCTATTAGTAGTGGAAGAAAGAAACTATATTGTTAGGTATTCTTTTATTGCATAGTTCATGGAGAGGATTTCTTGTAGCACTTGGAAGAGCATTTCCTTCCCAAGTAACACAATGTAAAAGATGAATGATAAACAGTGATCAAAATGAAAATAATGTTCTCTAATGATTTTGAAGTGAGGTAGCTAATAACAGAGTGGTAATTCATTATCATTTTCATGCCTTTCAATAAAAAATCTGAATCAAGACAGACTCATAACCTTGTGTATCCACCTTTTTGTCACAAATTGAATTTGCTTTGTGGATAATTTTGTAAAAGACATTAATAAGTTACTTACTAGACAGATTTTACTAGTAGATAAAGCGGTACAAGTTGGTTTTCTGATAAAAAGTATTGTGTTCTTTTTTCTTTGAATATTGTTATCTTTGCTGTGACTCTCAGATATGCAGATGGGGGAACTGAGCTGAAATGATGCTGAAAATGTTATGAATTTGAATTTCTAATGATGTATTGGATTGTTTCATGGGAAGACTCATACTGGGTGGCTGCTGGGCCCAGCTGGGCCCTGCATTGCTGTTTTTGGAGCTGGTTGGAACTGGCTGGAACCAGCTGGAACTCATTGTATTCGTCATGGGGCAGCCTCGGCCTCTACTCAGAGGCCACCCTCTGCCAGGAAGAGACCTGCCAGCACTCAGGCACCTGCACCTGATGTAGGCACACCATATAAAATTGTGAAAATAACAAATAAAATCACATACATTTACTAAAAATCATATACATTTATTAAGTATTTACTTACCAAACATTGAGAAACCATTACAAATAACCAATAGGTATAAAATGTGAGAAAGACAGGGGATAACTTTACATAGAATCAATAAAGAACAAAGAAGTAAAAGTCAAAGTTGGTAAGGATCTTAAATATTTAAATCAGATAGTCTTAAATGATGACTTTATCCTTGGCAGGAAATAGCTTGATAGATTAATTTAAAACCTAGACAGAGGATATGGAATACCAGAGTAGAATTTGGAAATGCTTTTTTCTTATTTCACATCTTACAACAGCAGCAGTAAATAAAATGATGCTTACCATGATAGTTTTGGTTACAATCTGTATGGAATTTGAAATTATTTAACAAACAAACAAAAAAACAAAAAAACAAAAAAAAAAAAAAAAAAACACAAGACACAAATGCTGAGCAAAGAATGAGAAACTGTCAAAGGTCTCATAAGATCAGCAAGTGCCATCAGGATGTCAATACCATCTAGATGAAAAATTATTTGAGATTTCATCTTTATTACAAACTAAACTTTTGAGATTTACCCCATCTGCAAACAAAAGAATACAAAACTCTATGGAGCATGGAGAAGCTCAGAAGCATATGAACGCTAACTGTATTCAAAGACTAGTGGAAAAGTACCTCATCCTTTCAATGCTGGTTTTATTCTAGTATTTTGAACAGTTAGGAATTCCAAGGAAGTGTAAAGAAATTTTATTGTTAGCCAATATTTAAAAAAAAAATCATTTTATTACAACAATGTCCTGTTCATTCCTTTCTGTATATTTGTTTTGCTCTTGTGCACAAAATGGTAATCATAAAATTATGTCTACTTGAAGTTTTCAGCCTGTTTGTTGTTATTTCTTAAGGGAATCTCCAAAGGTACTAACACTGAAGAATGTTTATCCTTTCCCCAAAAGAAGTCCTATCTTGTCTCAGCTTCTCATTGTTATTGGTTTATGAGTTACTCATCACCTGAATTCATTATTATGCTCATGTTAAAGCTTCACAGAGATAAAACACAAATGCAAAGATCTTCCTGATTACAGGGATTTAGTGTTGGTATTTCTATAACATTATCCAATTAGCACCAAAAGTTGTGATAAGAATTGAGAAAAGGAAGAAAGATGCTTTTCATTCATATTTTTTAACACAATAAACTTAAAATTAAAGTGATTAAGGCATCTTAAGGTTCTCCAAGGCATCTTAAGTATTCTCCAAGTCAATCTAAGATTATTTTTAGATCAACACAATTTAATAGGTATGAAGTTAAAATACAATGGAGGGTTTTTAGAGAGGAAAGACTACATCCTTTAAAAGCAGCTGGGGATATCTATGTCTTAAGGACATGATTTTGTTCTTATGGAATCTTATCATAGAATCATTTAGGTTGGAAAAGACCTCTAAGATCATCAAGTCCAACCATTAACCTAGCACTGTCAATATTAATACTGCTATTTGTATACAGTCTCCCCCCAAAATGAATAAAGACATTATAACATTTGCTTATAATACTGTTTACATTAGTAAAAACTAAAGCTAACTTGAAAAAGGCTGCATAAGCAACTCACATAGTACAAATGGGACATGCACAATTCAGCAATGCCTTTGCTCAATCAGAGCTGCACCACTCTGACTGAGCAATGGAGGTCCTGGTCTGGTCACGTCCTCCATCCAGATGTGTCCGCTGCATGTCTCCCTGACAGACAGGATGCACCCCTCCTGGTCCAACCATGTTGCCTACCCCATTGTGACACCACCAATGTTCTGCCCATTGTGATATGGCCACTGCATCACCAGGGTGGTGCAGAAGCTGGTGGCATCCTGCTGTAACATGGTCACGACATCACCAGGACTGCTGTAGCACTGCAACATGCCTATCACCTCCCACCATTCAAGCAAGAAGAAATAATAAAATAATAATAATCGACTGATAATGCTGGGGAGGGGAATTAAGTAGCTGCAGCAGCAACTTAAAGAACAGCAGTTCAGGAAAGTTTAAAAGAATTAGAAGTGGCAGGTCCTATTCACTTCCCATATTTAAAGATTCATGCTGTCCGTTGCTGAGAATTGTGGGCTTGAAGGCTAAGTTCTGGAAAGAAAACACTTGTCAAGTTGGCTACAGGTAATATTTCATACCTTTGGTATTAAAGTCATCCATGGGGACATCTCAATGTCAACTGTAAAGACTCACATCTTTCTCTCCCTGACATGAAGTGTTTATCCTCTGATACACACTCCATACACACTGTTGGACACTGGAACAAAATTCATCTCCTTGGTACACTGCAAACTATTACAACTTCTTTACCTGTCAGGACAAGAGGCAATGGGCACAAACTGGAAGACAAGAGGCCCCCTCCAAATACCAGAAGCACATCTGCACTGTGCGGGTGACAGAACACTGGTACAGGCCACCTAGAGAAGTTGAGGAGTCTCCTTGAAGACCTTCAAAAACCACCTTGATGTGGTCCTGGGCAGCCTGCTCTGGCTGGCTTGAGCAGGGGTGGGACCGGGTGAGCTCCAGAGATCCCTTCTCACCTGTGATTCTGTGAAATGAAGTTCAATGCAGGTACATGTTGCCCCTGCACATCATAAGATCCTATCCCACTAA
Source organism: Aythya marila (assembly GCF_965140915.1). Taxonomy (NCBI): domain Eukaryota; kingdom Metazoa; phylum Chordata; class Aves; order Anseriformes; family Anatidae; genus Aythya; species Aythya marila. The sequence goes on along the minus strand of NC_139043.1, from coordinate 100,162,125 downwards.
CGTTCAGCAGCCATCTGGAGAAATCCAAATGAACATCCTGAGTTTGAGACAATTGCAGAACTACTTTCAGTACATGGACATCAGAGAAAAGTGTGATCCCCGGATGACTTACGCATAGAAAATGCATATGACTTCTGCATAGAAAATCTCCAGATTATAAATAATCTCCAGATAATAAATTATCTTCAGATATTCTATGATGGAACTAAAAATACTTATGGTAGGGCAGTTCAATGGTACCTTAACTCAAAGTCTTCATGTAAAACATGTTCAGAATGTGTATCCTGGAAATGTTCATACCTTACAGCTACATGTATTAATCCTTGCATTTCTACAAACACTCATTCTAAGAAAAATAAAAAAATACTTTCTTACACCTACCTCCTAGTTCCTCTTGCTGCCTCTCCTACGCTGCTGGAGTACTCAGATTTGATATTGCAAATTTTAATTTTCTGAATTTTAGAAACAGCAAAGTCTCCCACTAAATATTCATTGGCTAATTTCCATACAGAAGCACCTAGAAGCGCATTTTGAACATATCAGTTTGGAATTTGGCCTATAGAGTTGCAAATACAGAGCACATTTTTCACTTCTATATAGTTAAATTGACTATACCTATACCTTAAGAAGCTAATGTATCACAAGTACTGACTATCAGTCTGACTTGTACCATTTCAATTCTTACCGATCTTTACAGCCACATCCACTATTGGCTTTTCTGTTTAAATGCAACTAATATGTAGTCATACTTCCAACAACTTTACAAAACAACAACAAAAAAATCACATTTTTAAAATTAGGAAATTATTAATATTTTATTTGTGTCTTGTTTTTCATGTTTTGAACATTTATAGTATATTTCACATTTAAAATATTCTACTTATGGAATCTGTTGTCCATATATAGTCCATAGCAATTCTAGTGCTTTTGAAACTGAAAATTAATTGTTTTATTTAACTTTTGAATAAGATTTCTTCTATTTTCTGAAATTAATGTATAGCCACATGTAACATAGTCAAAGCTAGATCTTAAGTTTAGAACTTAAAGCTTAAAGTGATGACACTATTTTAAGTGTTACTGTTTTAGGGCTGTCTTGTTTTTTAACACTTAAGGAGAATTTCTTCTGGAGTGAGAAAGTGTTAGATATAGTACATACGAAGCACCTTGATTCAGACCTTCCCCCCCCCCCCCATATGAATAGAAACAAACTTTCCCATAATAAGCAGTGTGAAACTGACTGCTGTAAAGATCTGGGGGGCCACATTCTATTTCACAGTACTACCAGTAATAAATGGAAAGTGTTTATGCATAAGCATAACAATTCACAGCAATTTCTTTTTACTGCAATGGGCACCGGGTAATGTGTGACTGCAAGGTGAGAGACTGTGAATGTGCAAAGCAATTTTTCCAGTGAAGCTTTGAGTATTTTGTTTATTTGCCCTTAATTTCAAATACTAGTATTACTAGAAGTGTGTGTTTATAGTATGATATTTTAAGGCAAAAATTGGCTTCAAATGTTAAGAAAGTTTCATATGTTAAATGTATATGTAAATGTATTCATGTTTCATATGTTGAAGTTTTTACAAGTATTTTCATATTTGGGTTTTGTGTGTGTGTTTTGTTTTTTTGTTATTGTTGTTTGTTTTACACTGTGCATACATATATTGCATACTGTGCTGCGGAAATAGGTAAAATATTGCTACTGAGAATAATGATTTTTTCCCTCAGAAAAATATGTCCTGCTGTCATGGTTCCGCTCGAGTGGGCAGCCGAGCTCCACCACAGCCGCTCTCTCACTCCCCCTCCTCAAAGAGAAATGGGGAGAAAATATGTGAAAAGGGCTCAAGGATTGAGATAAGGACGAGAAAATCACGCAATAATTATTGTAACGGGCAAAACAGACTCGGCATAAGGAGATAGTAAGATTTATTGCCTACAACTAACAAGCGAGAGAAGTGAGAAAACAAAGGAAAAAAAAAAAAAAACAAAAGCACCTTCCCCCCCCATCCACCCTCTTCCACCTCCTCCCCCCGAGCGGCGCAGGGGAACGGGGAATGGGGGTTATGGTCAGTCTACAGCACTTCTTCTCTGCCGCTCCTTCTCGGTCACTCTCGTCCCCTGTGCTGTGGGGTCCCACCCACGGGATGCAGTCCTTGATGAACTGATCCGGCGTGGGCTTCCCACAGGCAGCAGCTCTTTCAGAACTGCTCCAGATATGGGTCCGTACCACGGGGTCCATCCCTCAGGAGAAAACTGCTCCAACCTGGCTCCCCGACGGGCAGCAGCTCCTGCCAGATCACCTGCTCCTGCGTGGTCTCCTCTCCACGGGCTACAGGTCCGGCCCAGAATCTGCTCCGGCAGGGGTCTTCCACAGGCGGCAGCCTCCGTCGGTGCAGGGCCACCTGCTCCACCGTGGTCTCCTCCACGGGCTGCAGCGTGGAACCCTGCTCCACCGTGGTACTCCATGGGCTGCAGGGGGACATCCTGCTTCACCATGGTCCTCACCACAGGCCGCAGGGGATTTCTGCTCCGGCGCCTGGAGCACCTCTCCCCCTCCTTCTACACTGACCTTGGTGCAAGGCTGTTCTCTCACTCCCTTGACTCTCCCGGCTGCTGTGTGGCGCAGCGTTTTTTTCCTGTCTTAAATATGCTCTCACAGAGGCGCAAACAACATCGCTTATTGGCTCAGATCTGGAAAACAATGGGGCCCTTCCCAAACATGGGGCAGCTTCTAGATCTTTCTCACAGAAACCACCCCTATAGCCCCCTGCTACCAAAACCTTGCCACGTAAACCCACTACACCTGCCAAGAGAATTCTCAGTACAAAATGGTGAGACTATGAGAAAATGAAAACTTGAAGTATGAATAGATGAGCACCTAGCTAAAAATAAAGTGTTTTTTTTTTTTTTTTAAATTATATGCTTAAAAAACAACTAAAATTAAATAAAATCTGTATCTAGTACATATATATAATACTAATGCATTATTATAATAAGAAATATTTAAAGAATTAAAACCCCTTATAAGTAATGTAAATGTAATATTTTAAATATTGCCACAATGAGCTGTATTAGGTTATTTAAGTTTTCTGAATGCACATCATTTTTACTTTTTTTTTTTTTTTTTTTTTTTTTAAACCTTCCTGATTTTAGACACACTAGACACACATTTAGACACACATTTATAAGCTTTGGCTTATTTCACCATGATTACCAGAAGACTGGGAAAATTTAACTGAATATTTATTATAAATATTGCAGAAACTTTGAATTTATTGTTCTTGTCATTCCATTACAACAAGCAAAATTTATATATATATTTCTCCTTTAAGATTCATGATTTTAAGTAACAGTAAGTTACTTTTGGTAAGAAGAGAATGATTACTCATGCAGGAATCTATGTTCATACCTTCGTGTAAAGCCCAATGTGCTGACTGAAGAATTTAATTTTAACACACATTTCTTCTACAATGCAAATGATGCAATTATGTTTTATGTCCTTTCATAAGGAAACTAAGTAGACACTTTGAACAGCTCATTACTTTCAAATGTACAAGGTCTTCAGGAGCATTACGTTAACATTTTAATAACCACCAAATTGTGGCATTCTTATTTTAAAGCAATGAGAGGAAGACAAATTTATCATTTTTTATGCAGTAAGTGTTCTATCAATTTATTTAGTAAAGATATCAAACAATATCAAACCAATGCTTTTGTTCCTTTTATTTATTTACTTATGGAAGCATGTTCACTTTTAGCCTACTGTTGTGTAAAAGTATGGAAATAATCAATTGGTACCTGCCAGACAAAGTTCTTTAGAGTATGAAGTTGTATCAACCAATGCATCTAAATGATATTGATCTTATGATAGTACAAGCCTTAATGAGTTAGCTTACCTGTGTATTATTAATACAAGAGCACTTTAATGGGGAAATATTTCTGTACATGAAATATAAACACATTGCTTAAGCTTCAGAGGAACACTTCAAAATACCTGCACATTTACAGATAATGAGACTATAATAAAGTTGAGATCATAAGAAAAAATGTTCTTTTTTTTTTTTTTTTTACTTTAAATTACTTTTCTTGTTGACTTATATGTTTAGAGCTACTCAGAAGTCTCAGGTTCTTAAACATTGTTATGACAAACATAAAAACATTCATTTTCAATATATTGAACTTTCAATATATTTTATTTGTTCTAAATATAGTTAAAAATAGATCAGTTCATGTGAAATTACTATGGAAACATTTTTTTTTTTTTTTTAATTACACAGGCAAAAGCTAAATCTTTCTATGTGGTGGTAAGCATTGATGTGGTTGGTAAGCATATATCCTTTCCAAAAAATTGCTATGACTTTACTGCAAAAAAGGGCTCTGTAATCAATCTGTATAATAACTTTACTGACATATATTTACGTATTTCCTCTCTAGTGCCAAATTGTGGCCCTTATTTTCCATTATCTTTATGCTGTAAAGTGGCCACTCCGCTATGATAGCTTTCATTAATTCCTTGCATTAGCTGTGTGGTTGGGAGTCTGTAAGTTTGTAAGTGACTTCACAGAGTGAAAAGGATGAAAAGTCAAATACCAAGGTAAAAATTTTATTACATGATTATTATTTCGGCAGCCATTAGGCTAATCAAAACCCAGTATTTTAAATTATATTTGTATTTATGGAAATGCGTACATGTATGTACAAACATTTATATAGAAGTAAAATTATGTCTTATACATGAACCTTCTTAAAAAAATAATTCTCTGAAGGCTGACAACAGGAGTCTGTTGTAGTAAAACAGAATATAGGCATATTTTTGGATGAATAAATATTATTAAAAGCAATCAGTTGGAACTTAGGAGGCCTGGAGAATGTTAGATAAGTTTGTGCCATTTTTGTATACAGAAATAGAAAAAAAAAAAAAAAACTCAGTTAAACTACTTTAAGAGTGGAAAATATCTGTGTTCTTATCTATAGTATTTTATCCTTAATCCCTTATATTTACCAAAAGTACCGAGAGAGTTTTATAACAGCTAGGAATTGAATATTTGCTACCAGTATGATAAGAACACATTTTCCTCAAGGGGTGACTTTCAAAATGTTTCTCAGTTGAATAACCTGGATCTGTTTCAGACAGAATGAACAATAGGCAAGTAAAGACAACTAGAGGTTCATTATAATTTAGAAAAATGTCTAATTTTAAGTCAAATAGTTGTGTTACTAGGCAGAATAGCAATAATAAAATAATATTCATATGCTAATCACCTTTAACAGATGTGACCAAACTGCAGAATGCCAAAATATAAAGCCTATTTCTTAACATATATTTTTCCATTTTTGCAACGCAAGGACCTTTGTAAGTGTAAAAATTGGGCTTACATTTATAATGTGATGTCATTCCTATAATGAAAACAAGGACTAAACTTGTAATGGAGGATTTTTACTGAGGAAAGACTACATCCTTTAAAAGCAGCTGGGGCTATTTATGTCCTAAGGACATAAATAAGGATTTTGTTCATGGAATCTTATCATAGAATCATTTAGGTTGGAAAAGACCTCTAAGATCATCAAGTCCAACCATTAACCTAGCACTGTCAATATTAATACTGCCATTTGTATACAGTCTTACACTCTCCTGTTTACATTAGAAAAAAACAAAGCTAACTGCAAAAAGGCTACGTAAGCAATGCACAGATTCAGTAAAAGCAACTCACAAGATTCATTAAAAGTTGCTTGAACTTCCATGGTCTCAGGCCCTTACTGCATTCTTACCTGGAAGAACCAGGTTTCTCAGAGTGTTCCCAGGATTCCATTCTTAAGCTTGTTCTCAGGAGATCTGGAAACTCTGGAAACAAAAACCAGAGACTGCTGTGCACGCTATTGCCTTTTAGCTCCAATCTGTGAGCTACATTGTAGGCCTCTTCAATTATTCTCCATCATTATAAACATGTAAGTAGAAAATTTTCCCACAGTTCCTGTTCTCCATGACAAAGTTTTCCTTTCCTGCAAAGTTGTGGCAGTTTAACACCTGTAGGTAGTTAAGCTCCACCACAACACTTTCTCACTCCCCCTCCTCAACAGAACAGGGGAAGAAAATAAGATGGAAAAAAAGCTCATGGGTTAAGACAGGAAAGTCACTCACAGACCATGCAAACTGATCATAAGATAAATTAATGTAATTTATTACTCATACACAGACTACCTATAGCAGACTAGAGCAGTGAGAACTAAAATCATATTAAAACCAACATCCTCCACATCCACCCTGTTCTACCTTCTCCCTCCAAACGGCACAGGGAATGGGGATTCCAGTCAGTCTATAGCGCTTTTCTCTGCTGTTCCCTCTTCCTCACTCTCTTCTCCTGCTCTAGCATGGGGTCCAGTCCCTCCCACAAGAAGTAGTCCTTCCCAAATTGATCCTATGTGGATCCCAAGGACTTCAGTTCTGCAAGAATGTCTCCAATACGGGTCCGTACCCCTGGGGTCCATCCTTCAGGAGCAAACTGTTCTAGCATGGGTCCCCCACAGGCAGCAGCTTCTGTTAGACCCCCTGCTCCACCAGACCCCCTGCTCCCCTGCTCTTCTCCGTAGGTTGCAGCTCCGGCCTGGAGTCTCTGAATCCTCCAGTGGGGACCCTCCACGTGCTGAATCCTCGCTCAGTCCACATCCAGCTCCTCCAGGGGCCTCTCCACAGGTTGTAAGGGAACTTCTGATGCATGCCTACAGTACCTCCTGCCCTCCTCCTGCACTGACCTTGGGGTCTGCAGGGCTGGTTCTCTCTGCATTTTCTCCACTCCTCTCTTCTCCTTATGCTTTTACAAAGGCACAGCCAGCATTGGCACTGGCAAAACAATGAAGACTGGCTGAAACTGGATCTTATGAGTATGTCTTCTGAAGACATCTTCTGAGTAGTTAAATGCAGTATCTCTATATTCCATTATTACTCTGAGCCATCCAGTGATTTTTTTCTACCAATAGCCTTAGGAAGAAAATGAATGAGCATGAAATTGTTGACTCATCAGCTGATCAGTTCTACTGTTAACATGTATCTAAGTCAATCAGTCTGAAGAAAGGAGAAGACAACATGAAGACCAGATGCCAAGCAATTTGAGTTCCCTGTACAGAAGAAAATATACCTTTGGGGGCTCTTATCATCTTTATAGCATGAATTCTGCAGAAGCTTCAACTGTACTGCATTACTGGCACTTTAGCACTGTGGATATAAATTACAGAGGAAGAGGACTGACACAGTCTGTATCAAAAAAAAACCACATAGAAATTAATAGACCACTCTACTAATGACTAATTCCCAGTTCTGAGAAAAGCTGCAATTTTGCAAATAAAAATATGTACCTACATGGGAAGAAAAACATAAAGGAAAATTATTTGATATTACAACAACATCATTTGGAAAGAAATACTGCTGAAGTACAAAAGGATCACAATGTTAAATGAGGAAACATAATTCCCTAGAAGAAAATAATGCGATCCTGAACTTGTCAGCTTTATGTCAAATGGCAGAAGGTCACTTTAGTGCCATTGCTTTTTCTTGCTGAAGTGTAATCAGAGTGGCACCTTAGCAGTTGCAGTTATGTACCTTTATGTTTGAGAGTAAAAATACAATATTTTTTTTTTTTTGTCTCATGTGTGAAAATTATATCCTTTTAGTCACAAAGACATATTATTGGGAGATGACTATGAAAAGCTCACATTAAACATAGCAAAATGCGATTAACTGTTACTCACCATGACAGAAAAATACAAACATTTTGCTAAGTGTGCTTAGCTTATGAAATTTGCAATCAAAATATATTTTTTAATCCTTTCCTTTTTCCCGTATGTATTCGACAGTGAAAACTGTGTGCTTTAATACAATTTATTTATATCAGTTTGTATTCTTTGGCTTTTGAGAAGCTGAGGTTTATGTATAGGCTTCTTCTTCTTGCATTTTTGTTTGAATCCAGCACAGATTATATTGTTCATTTGTTCAGAAAGTATATTTAATTCATGTGTGGCCACTAATCTTTGCACATGTAAATATGTGCTCAGGGAAGCAGATGTTAATATTTTCACTGATTTGCACTCACATAACTTCATTGCAGTGACTTCAGAGGCACAAATGTAACAGAAGTAAGATTTCACTTACACAATAAAGATTCATCCTTGTCAATAACCATTTGCAGATTTGTAAGCACAATTTTAAATAGTGCCCAGATGAATATTAGACTATATTTTTTGATTTTTCCTGTTTTTCTCAATTGTACTGCAACTTTAATTTAGGGATTGTGTTGTGTAAGTGCCTGAAGTTGGAGTTGTAATGTCATGGTTATTGAATTTTCTAAAAGGCCAATCCTCCTTAAGAACGGACTTGGACTGTAGCTCAAGGCAACAGATGTTGCTGAAGACTTCTACAATAGCAAGCGTGCTGCCTGAACAGTAACAGAAAGAACAGTTACTTCAGGTTCCCAACATTTAGTTCCTTGAATGTAGAAACATTAACACCATGAAATTAAATGCATGACTGCAGAATGTCTGTATACTGATTTATTTATTTTTTTCCAGAACTGGTAGCAACAGAGCTAGAGAGCACTAGATAGTGACAGTTAGTGTAATAGTATAAACTGGCACATTTAAGCCTGAGCTAATACTGCCACTCAAGCAGTATTGTTTCTGGATCTCAATTACAACTTCTGAGCTGGGTAAGAGATCCAATATTCCAATTTGGGAAATAGGGCTGTATCTGAAGAGTACACACAGTTGCTTACACTGCATTGATTATTTCAAACAATATCCAAGTTAAAAAACCAATTCACATGTTCATTCATTCATTCATTCATTCATAAAAAAAAAAAACACAGGAGGAAGATAAAAAACAAACCAACAAACCATACCAAACCAAAAATGTCCATTACTGTTCTTCACCCAAAGCTGTATGCTGTAGCTACGTCTGCTGAAAAGTTTTCTACAATGCAATTTGGAGATCTTGATCAAATACTGGTCTATATCAACTGAGTGCTTGGGTTCCCAAAGCTTGAGATTCCTCATCAATATCTGCTGCAATGCACTATGAAAAAATATTCTTCATTTTTGTATTCTGTACTTAGACTCATTTGAACAAATTCTCTTTCATTAAAGCTTTTTATCTTTCTCTCTTCCCTCTGGAATTGTACGCTACCTTCAAAATACTGAAGCACAGTAAGTAATTTCATAAACTGAGAATGTTAAAATGTACAATATGTTAGTTTCTAAAACATACATGACCATTGCAAGAAGATTAAAGGAGAAAGTGAAGGCCATAAAATCAAGACAGATATATCATAGAATCATAGAACAGTTTGGGTTGGAAGGGACCTCAAAAACTCATCTAATGCTAACTCTCCTGCCATGGGCACAGTCACTTCCCACTAGACTAGTTGCTCAAAACCTCATCCAACCAGGCCTTGAACACTTCCAAGGATGGGACATCCATAGCTTCCGTGGGCAACTTGTCCCAGTGCCTCACCACCATTTCAGTAAAGAATTTCTTCCAAATATCTAATTTAAATAAACCTTTTTTTAGTTTAAAACCATTACTTCTTGAGCTGTCACTGCACTCCTCTCTGGCTTTCTTGTAGGCCCCCTTCAGGTACTTGAAAATCAGTTCCAGTCTTCTCTTCTCCAGGCTGAACAACCCCAACTCCTTCGGCCTGTCTTCATAGGAGAGGTACTCCAGCCTTTTGATCATTGTGACTCTCCTCTGCACTCGTTCAAATACGTTTATGTCCATCTTGTGCTGGGGGCCCCAGATCTGAACTCCAGGTGAGGTCTCACAAGACCAAAGTAGAGAGGGAGAATCACCTCCCTCAACCTGCTGGCTGTGCTTCTTTTGATGCAGTTGGCTTTCAGGGCTGCAAGTGCACATTACTGGCTCATGTTGAGCTTCTCGTCAGCCAGCACTCTCAGGTCTTTCTCATCAGGGCTGCTGTCAATCCACAGAATCACAGAATTACAGAATTTTCTAGGTTGGAAGAGACCTCAAGGTCATCGAGTCCAACCTCCAACCTAACACTAACAGCCCTCCACTAAACCATATCCCTAAGCTCTACATCTAAGCGTCTTTTGAAGACTTCCAGGGATGGTGACTCCACCACTTCCCTGGGCAGCCTGTTCCAGTCCATTCTCTGCCCAGCCTGTATTTGTGCTTGGGATTGCCCCGTCCCAGATGCAGGACCTTGCACGTTATTGAACTTCATGAGGTTCCTACAGGTCCACCTCTCAAACCTGTCAAAGTCCCTCTGGATGGCATCACTTCCCTCCAGTGTGTCAACTGCACCACACAGCTTGGTGTCATCTGCATACTTACTGAGGATGCACTCAACTCCCTCATTCAAATCATCATTAAAGATATTAAAGATATTAAAGAGGATGGGCCCCAACATCGACCCGTGGGGAACACCACTGGGGACCAGCCGCCAGCTGGATTTCACTCCATTCACCACCACTCTCTGGGCACAGCCGTCCAGCCAGTTTGTAACCCAGGAAAGAGTGTACCTGTCCAAGCCATGGGCTGCCAGCTTCTCCAGCAGAATACTGAGGGAGACCATGTCAAAGGCCTTGCAAAAGTCTAAGTAGACTCCATCAACTGCCTTTCCCTCATCCACCAGGTGGGTCACCCAGTCATGAAGGAGATGAGGTTGGTCAGGCAGGACTTGCTTTTTATGAACTCATGTTGACTGGGCCTGATGCCCTGATTGTCCCACATATGCTGTGTAATTGCATTTTTGAATGATGTGCTATGGCATGGGGAGATATACCTAATCTGAATTAGAATAGTATTTTTATTAGGATAATCTGTACTATATAGCATATACTGGATATATAGAGTGGTAACAGCTTGCTTCCTCATTTCTCCTATCCCCTTCTGTCCCTAACTTTTTATGCTTTCCAAAATGAAAATAACAGAAGGATCAATTTGTACTTCCATCTACTTAGAACAGCAATTTAGAAGATAAAAAATAAGGCTCACTACAGAATCAAATTTATTCCTTATTGTCTGATAGTCTACAAAAGCCCTGTGCATACTCAGTTCTTCCAACATCATGTATGATAATGTGTTTCAGACCCTTTTGCTGTTGCAGTCAGAAACAGATTTACATAAAAGTCTCATTAAGTTCTTTAGTTTGGCTTCTTTTGAATGCATAGTCTTTGTAACTATTCTGCAAAACAAGTAGGATACATCTGAAAAAATAATTTAATAGGAAATGAGCTTGTACCAAACCCATAGTCATCCACATTGCTAAACAGTTTATTCATCCTAGTATCAACCAGTTCCATTAGTTCTTATTGAATTTGTTTACTCTTACTTGAGGTTGTTGTATGATTACCTTGTAACTCACTCATTACTGCTGTCTTGATTTATACCTAGTGCTCATTCTGGAGACAGTTTATTGCAAAGCTAGTACGTGAAACCTGTGCCAGGTTTGGCTTCCTCCACTGTCCACAGTCCTCTAGAATTTTGTAGAGCAGAAAGGAGAAGACTTGAACTGTGTGGACATGAATATGTTAAATGGAATATCAATGTATGCTAATTTGGCCTATGTAGCGAGGACATATCTCAGATCCTTTTTTATTTAGCATTAGGGTCATATCCATTAAATCCAATGCTATAGAGATTGCAGTGTGTCCTGGCAGGAGCTAAGACTTTTACTTCCGAATGGCTTCCATGATAGCTGAGATTCTTCTTCAAGTGCTGATTTTACTATGTCTTCATAGAGCAGAACATTTTTGCCTTTGTGATAACAACCTTTCTAATAAGTAATTATTATTTTCAAGTGAAAATTTCTTGAATTATCAAGTATTTTGTAATCTTACATATTTAAGTGTCATGTGATATGTTAGCTGTCAACTCTTTGTCTGACTTCCAAGCTTACTTGTAAGCAGTATTCGCAGCAAACACATTTGCTCTTTCAATTAGTGTTTACACCGCAATGAGATTGATATACTATTGATCTGTTGTATCACAGTTGCCAAAAATCTCTCCACCAGAACAACAGCAAGTACTCACAGATTTAAAAAAAAAAAAAAAAAAAAAAAAAAAAAAAAAAGAGAGAGACAGAGAAAACAAAAGAAAAAAAAGTTTACATTTTAGAGAAATTAAATTAGTCTAATATTTTTGAGTTGCTAAGTATATTCGATAACATTTATGTGGAAATAAATTCTCACTGAAATCTTCATGACAGGATGGATGCATGTGTCTCTATACAGGCAACATTTTTATCACCTACATACTAAAAGTCTAGATATCATCTGTTTTCCTCCCTTTGGTAACTAAATATATCAACTATATGCTTCATCCATACTCAGATAATAAGACAGATCTTTCTCTTCAATATTTTTGAAGTAATATGTGTTTATTTCAGATGTGCTCTGATTTGGATTGTGAACTCATTGTAGCAAGGTGAAAAAAATGTATATCTCAGTTCCTTACTGCCATTACCCCTGCAGACACATACCATGACATTCTCTCTGCAATAGTGAATGCTTAATCTTGGGGGAAAATAAATAAATAAAAAAGCCACAAACCTATAGAAAACTGGCTACAAAAATGAGATTAGTTAGGGTACAGGGTAGGCTGCAAATTTGCTATGGCATAGGTCAATTTCTTTTTTTTTCCTAGTGGTTAATCTTTGAAATAATACATAGCAAGTTGAAGCCACTGAGAAAAATAAAATAAAATAAAATAAAATAAAATAAAATAAAATAAAATAAAATAAAATAAAAATAAAATATCCAAATAAATGTAGTCACAAAGACAACATAAACTTGCTATAGAGCAAGTGTTAAGGAAAGACAACAAAACAACTATTTTTTCCTTAATCATTAATGGAAAAATGTATAATTTAATGATTTTTTTTTTAAAGTTTTATTAAAATAGGAAATTGTTTGACCCAAAAGCTCTTAATTTACATCATACTATTTCAGTGTTTCAAGAGAGCTGTAGTCTGTACATCTCGTGTTCTCCTACAGGATCTCATTTGGATTACAATTTCAAGTTTAATCACAAAGTCCCCTCCAAGTGAGAGCTAAAGAGAAGATAGAGATTTGCAACTCAATTGTTTACCACAAAGGCTAGGAAGCAAGAGCTAGAGGAAAGAAAAATAGAATGTGAATGTAAAACATTACTTGAAAAATTTGCTTCAGTCACTAAATTATTTTCTATCAAAAAATCAGACTGAAAAGAAAATTTCAGATTTATTTTTATATACTTCCTGGTGATTTTAGCAAAATGTACCCCCCCTAAACTCAGTTTTACTGTCTTTTTCACTACTGAATTACTAATTTACTTTGTGTGAAAATATCAGTGCTTTCCTTGATTTTTATTATTATTTTAATATTTATCATAGAATCGTATGTTGTATCAGTCTTTAATTTGGCTGAAAGAAAAATCTACTGAATAACCTGAAGTCTATGCTAAATTGGACAAAGATCTTAACAAGAGTTTCAGGGATTAAGTTATTAAACTCCCATCAAAGTTCATAAGAAGTGGTTTCAGGAATTAGATGATCAGCCTTCATTGATCTTCTATGAAAGTTCAGTAAATCCATCAGAGTTGTGTGAAATTTTCTGTCTCAGTCTTTGGATATAAGTTACTTCCTGAAAATGCAACCTATGTTGATGCGGAATATTCTCTCAATCATCCCCAGCTATATTCTGGACATGTGTATTCAAGTATATGAAGCTGATTTACTTTTTAATTTATTTTTTTTCATGCAGTCTTTGTAATCTTCCTCTATTTCATCTATGCTGTCTATCTTGCTGTAAATAAAATGCTGTTTTCATCGCTTATTCTTCAATTGTAACACCTCTGGCCCCCTCCAAATAAGTATTTGCTGTCAAGAGGAGACAAAGGCATTCAGTTCTTCATAGGATCAGACTTAGCTCTCAAAGGCAATGCATTTCCTAGGCCTTTAAAATAATAAACATATGTAAATTGAAGGAAGAGGAAAAATAAAAGTTTGTTTCTGAAATATGTACAATTTGGAGTCTCTGAAACTTTTTTTCTTTTTTTGAAAAGACTTCATACATGAGAAGTGTCCTACATTAACAGTAGCAGATGTTGACACTGACGTGTCTGAGCTAGTCTTTCTCACATTTTAATACAAATTTTCCTTAAGCATGACATTTGCATTTTCTGTATCATCTTAGCACTCAGCTCCTCCCTCCAAGAATTGTGTTCAAGTCAATGCCTTAGTTGCCCATGCATTTGTTCTGTGGTCTTACATTCCTATACATAGTGCATTTGCTGTCCCTTGATTAAGACTTCAGAACCAACAGGGTGTTCTGACCTTTGTATCAGCCTGATAGAAACTTCTTTTACTTAAGAGCTTTATAAAAATTAATTCCATATATGTTTCAGCTCTCACAGTGTAGAAAGTCTTGGGTATACTGTAAAGGAATCCATAAATTTAAAAAATGGATCCAAAATTGGGAGTGTTAAGGGATAAAAATCAGTAACAATAAAAAATTTTCTCTGTAATCAAAACATAGGCATGTTTATTGAACTAAATAACCTTCAACACTATGACTTTCTTTGCAAATGCTTTGGTATTCATCTAGAGTAGTTGCACTAGTAAAGTAGCACTTCTTTAAGATGGTGTTACTACACACAAGCCTTTCACTATTTTTGTATCTGTACAGCTTCATTGAACTGAAGGAGATCATGCAAAGGAACGAAGCAATACAGAAGTTGTTGTAATGCCATTATAAGGGAAGAGCTATATCTGTTTCTTTCTAGTCATTGGCAATACTTCACAACAGCTTTACGAAGTTAATACCTCCTGTCTTTCAGTGTGTTATGTATAACAGTAGGAAGCATTAACAAAAGACTCCCCTTGATCTAGCTTATGAATTTGAACAGTGGGAAATGCTTCCTCCTACTAGTTTTAAAACAGCACTGCCATTTTTGTTGCATGTGTTTCAATAGGTTCTAAATCATAAAAAGGACTTCAACACCTGGCTATGTGTTCCATATAAAAATATAAGCATTAAAAGAAACATGGAATAAGTCTCTTTCCTGCAAAGAGTGATCTAATCACAGAGACATAGGAACACTCTTAAGCTCTCTCCTGACATTTTAAGGCATAAATATTTTTGTTGGATAGATTAGAAGATCTACATTACAGGAAGCCTCCATGTCTTTATAGATATATATTCAAATCCTTCACAGATTTTTTGGGGGGTTGAATTCTAATTGACTGAATACTGCATTAATATTCAATCTGCTGAATAAAAGTTGAAGCATTACATACCAGTTTGGTTGCATCCCCTGCTGGGCACTGTGCAAAATACTATGCAGGGACAGAACTTTAATCAAGCAAAGCTGCCCTTCCCCTCCCCCCCTCCAAGAAAAAAAAAATAAAAATAAAATAAAGAATATGTATTGTATGCACATGTATTCATGTAAGGGCTGTTCCCTTAAGGGGTATAGGTTTCATCCATTTTTAATCAAAAGTGTTTTCTTGTGCATTTTTTCTTTATTTGTTTTTAGTTTAGTTCAGCTTGTTAGTTGCAAGGCAGTAGGTGCATGGAGGAAAGGGAAAGACATATTGCATTATAGTTCATTGTGTATTGGCAAGGAATTCTCACCAAGGAAGAGTAATTAAATAAACAGGTCTGGAATCCAGCTGCAGTAAGCACCTTAGGCAACAACTTCTAAGGACAAACTGCTGCTCCTAGGGAGGCTAGAGTATAGCATATAGTGTTATATTATATGACTAAATAGAAAGATGAAAGAGTATGTCCTTGTGAAGGGAAAGCAGAAAGGAAAAGCAGTATAAAAATACCGCAAGATAACCTTCAGTACATTTACTCCTAGTGGTGGATATCAGAGAAAAAAAAAAATACTGTAACAGAAGTTTTGATAAAGAATTAGAGACACACCTAATACAGTCACTCAGGTTTTAGTTATCCTTTCTATTTTCTCTCTACCCTTTGTCTTCCATTCAGTTTTAGAAGTGTTTTTTTTGTTGTTGTTGTTTGTTTTTTGTTTTTTTTTTAAATCAGAGAATCCAGTCCATGCAACAAGAATTTCAAATCAAGGCAATCAATTTATATTTCTTATTAAGAGTAAAATAGAGAGTGCCATCATTTGCCTATCATAAAATGATGGTTTGCCTTCACTATCCCTAACATTAGGTTACCTAACAGGACCTAAGCTGAAAGTATAAGGCAAGATTTGCTATGCATCTTGCTCCATGCTCCGCAACTTTTAGAAAACTAGAAGAAAATGTATGCAAGTTGCATCACTGCATCAGGAATGCGTAGCAAGAGTGAAATTCTTAGGGAGTAAAGAACTTTGTTTCACTGCCTTTTTGAGTTTCTGTGGCACATTTTGTGCCAATTGTTCTGTATCAACCTGCTTTGCCCTCTCTTTTTTTCTGGTAATTTACCACGTGTACAACACACCACCACATAAAGCAAATAAAGAATATTACTCGGGATTTAATTTTCAGGAAATAATTTTTCATTGTTTAGTTGCCTAACAATTTATTGAGGTGTTACCCTGCTTTCTCATGGTCCACAAAATACATCTTATTATATAATTCATCAACAGTTTCTTTTTAACAGATTCTTACAGGACTTTGGGGGGAGTGAGGTGAGGGGAATAAACTGTCTAGTGCCAGCTGGACTATGTCAAGAAGCTGAAGCACTCCAAAAAAAGTGAAGTTAGTAAGGTCGAGAAATTATGAAAGGAACTGCATGCAGGACATTACTCTTCTGGGAGCAAACTAGAAGCAGGAGTTTTTTGGAGTAAAAGCTTTTGGGAAATTGGAAAAAAAAATAAAATTTAATCTTCTTTGTTTGTAATGCAAATACATTAAAATTCTTGGCTGCTGGATGTAAGGGAGATGAAGCAGACACTATAGGTTTCTGATAGGCTCTATGAATTACGGTCTAAAACATACATGTACATAAGCAATCAAGATATTATTTACCTTTTCCTTTAGCTAGTATGTGATTCCTGCGCCACTTCATTCATTTGAGGGAAAGGAAATTTTAACGAACAAAGAAATTAGATATAATTATCAAAGAATGCTAAGAAATTTATTTCCTTTTTTTTTTTTTTTTTTTTTTTTTGGTGGGGTGGGGTGGGGTGGTTTTGTTGTTCTTTTTTCCAGTCCTCTAATTTCGATAGTAGAGGCACACAATTAATGTACACAGAACAAGACTTCAGTCAAAAACCTTCCAAATTAGTAAAACTAAGATTCAAGGACAAGTGATAGAATAAATATAAGCACAGAAGATTTTCACCTCCCAGACACTTGACTTTAACCTTGTGCAAAGCTTCAGCCTCAGAATAAAATCAAACATTATCTGTGATATTTCCTTTTTAAGAAATCTGAGAATACATATAGACTATTATTCTGATGCAAAACCAAAGTAAGTATGACTGTAACTGTACTAACAGGTCATGAGCTACCAAACTCAGGTTTGAGCTGACTCTTGTTATCTAGAGTAAAAATGAAATGTTTATCATTAAAACAATATAATAGAAAAAGAGAATGAGAAGTATACATCACATCAGTCAGGTAGAAGATGTCCATATATACATATACATTGATGACTAAGTTATGTCCAAATGCCAGAATGATACTTAAATGTACAAAACTCCCCTCTGTCCCCTCCCACAACAGAAAGCAATATCTAGTAAGCAACACAGGTGAGTGCAATGTACTCTAAGCAAAATACAACTTGGATGACCAGGTGTATTGGGTTTATGTAACAAGGTTTTGGTAGCCAGGATTGGACACCACTGCAGGGGTGGTGTCTGTGAGAAGAGTCCAGCAGCGGCCGCATGGGATGCAGTAAGGTCTAGTAGCAGATGGCTCCAAAGGGATACATAGCTGGCCAGGCCAGTAAGTGATGTTGTACGTGCTTCTGTGAGATCATATTTAAGAAAGGGGAGAACAAACAAACAAATAAAAAACCACCTACCGTGTAATGGCAGCTGGGGTAGCAAAGAGTGAGAACCAGCCCTACAGATAAGGCCGGAGGTGCTCCAGGCACACAGCAGAAGTTCCCCTGCAGCCTGTGGAGAGGCCCCTGGTGGAGCAGGCTGTCCCCTTGCAGCCCATGGGTCCCACATGGAGCAGATCTCCATGCTGCAGCCCGTGGAGGAGCCCCTGCAGGAGCAGGCCCCGGGCTGGAGCTGCAGCCTGTGGAGAGGAGCCCACACAGGAGCAGGGGGTTTGGGGGAAGCTGTTGCCCATGGGGGACCTGTGCTGGAGCAGGTTGCTCCTGACAGATAGACCCTGTAGTATGGACCAATGTGAGAGCTGCTGCCTGTGGGAAGCCCACAGGGGACCAGTTTGGGAAGGATGACATCCCTTGGGAGGAAGCCAATGTGGAGCAGGGGTAAAAAGTGACTATGAAGGTGAAATGGAGGTAAGTACTACAGTCCCTGTTGAGGAGAGGAGGTGGAAGAGGATGGATAGGGGGAAGGTGTTTTTAGTTTGGTTTGTTGTTTCTCGCTTCTTTAGCTTGCCTTTAGAATTTATATCATATGCTATCTGTCAGTTAATTGGGGTAAGACAAACATTCCATGTGCTGTATTATAACATCCTCAATTGATTTTGATGCTCTTAAAGTTAACAAAAGAGGGATAGTCTCCTTTGTCTGTCTCCTTTTTTATTGATATAATCGAGAGAATTCTTTTTTCATTTTTTTTTCAGAGTCTTCTATTTACAGCTGAAATCTTTACAATAGTATAGCAGAAGTAATGTTGTGGAATAATACTATATTCAGCTCCTAGGGGGTAATTTAACATAAATTTGTTACTAGAAAACAGGTTTTTAAATAAAACAATCTAAATTTCTTGGGGGGGGGGGGGGGGGGGAGAGGGGGGAAGGATGAACTGATTTATTTCCGTTTCAGTATTGCTTTTACTTTCAAATGGATGATGTATTTTAAGATAATTAATATGATTTAAAAGTCAAGGAAATTAATAACAGCATTCCGATACTTTGAAAAGCCAAATTAAATACTGTGGTATTTTGATAATATAAACTTATTTTTAATTTTATAAACACTTTCAGATTAAAGATTGTATTCAACCACAAGTCCAAAGATTATTAATAGTCTTTGAATATATATTTTTACAGAAATCGACAAGAAAGCAGAATTAGTAATGATAATAATGGCCAAATTTAAATCTAATATCGGTTGTATCAATAGATCCATAAACACTAATCTGGTTGTCTTCATAATTTTCAAATAGCAATCTGATGATACTTTTGCACATATAAAATCAGGCCTATAAAGATAAATTATATCTATTAATGAGTATTTTACTAAATTGCACCTTCAGCTGTCCTTTGAAAATTCACTTATAATCTCTTTGCTGGTATATTTGAAACTAAGAATTGAGATAAATGAGTAATCACAAACATGGAACGCTTAAAGCAACAGATTGTGCTCATGTTTTTCTATAATTCTATAGGAAATTGAAAAGAATAAGCAATAAATGAATAGATTACAGGAATTGAAAAGCTTCTTTGTGGTCAAATAAGCTGTTTGGGGGGGAGGGACATCTGGATATGTAATTATTTTTATAAAATACCAAAGTTCTATTATAGAACTTAGGTTCTTTAAGTAGAATGAAGTACATGAATACTTAGTTTAAAATTCTTCATTCTTTGAACAAGAGCTGTGGAGCTATTAGCTTTAATATTTATGATTTATCAAAAGATAAAAGTGAAGATGATTGCTTACTCTCCACAAGTCAAAATAGTAATA
Organism: Aythya marila; assembly: GCF_965140915.1. NCBI lineage: Eukaryota > Metazoa > Chordata > Aves > Anseriformes > Anatidae > Aythya > Aythya marila. The sequence continues at coordinate 100,142,355 of NC_139043.1, read as the reverse complement.
ATAAATAGTAACGCAAAGAAGTGAAGAAAAAATCAGTTACAGCTGAGTTTTTTGTGTTTCAATAACCTCCAATTTCCTCGATGTATACTCTTCTTACTCTCAGCCATCTGAAACATCATCATTATAATTTATTTGCAAATTTGCTTTGTCTTTTTTTTGGGGGGGAAGGGAGGGTAGGGACAAAATGTTTTCAAGAAAACATTAAGTTCTTATACCACCTTCTTTCTTAGCTTATTGTAGGTCTTTCAATTCCATGTTTTAGGGGGAAAAAAAAGTAAATGTGCAGTATTTAGTTCAAAGTAATGTGGTAAATTTTCTTCTCTACATTTTAAAAGCAGTGGAATTCTTTTGCAATTTAGCTACTACCCTTAAATTTCCTGACTACCTTGATGTCTGAAATTGTGTGGACTTTTCAGCTGAAGAACAGTCATGCCAGGTTGTTTGTGTTAATCTCCCACCTCTCTGCAATCATATAATTGCCTTCTGAATACTTTTTAAGCAGTGTCCAAAATTGACTATTGATTCTTCTTAAGGGTGAACCATTCACATGCTGTTAAGCTTGACATTTCTGAATTTGGGAGCCAATGTTCAGTATTAACCCCACTTTGAAGTGGAGCAGAGGCCATTGTACATCCAGTAAAATCTACTTCTTCATTGTACTGTTGGTGTTTTGATGCATGAAAAAGATCTAAGGTCAACATGAGCTGGTTAAAGTTATCAGCCCATACGGATACAATACTCAAGACCCTTAACCATGGGGCTTTTCTGTGTGTATTCTGCATCAGCAAGGACTTGTAAATAGTTTCTACAACTGAACTTTTCCAAGGCACTTTATAAGAGGAAAAAAAAATTGATTTGTATTGAATTCCAAAAAAAAACCTCAGCACTTAAATTTCCTATATTCCTCAAAAACAAACAACAAATTTTAAATACCTTTCTATTTAAAAAGAGTGCATTGATTATCCTTTCAAATCTTACTTGATGTCTGGGGGGGGGAGGGGAGGGGGAAGAGCATTTATTTTAGGTGGATTCTATTTGGACTGATAGCCTGACTGTAATAGTGAATATTAGATACCAGATGCTTTAAAGGAAGGTGCAATAGCCTCTGGAGACAGCAGTCCTGGAATAGCTCACACAGAGGGAACCCTCCATGCCTTTTGTCCACCAGCTGCCTGACAAGAAAAATCTTTTCAGAAATTTAAAAGAACTGCATTTCTGGTAAAATGATTTTTTTTTATCTATGTACTTTTCTACCTTGTAAGCAATTTCTGGTTCTTGGTCTCAGTGGTATTATGTGGCAATTAGTGAATTAAATCACTTTGTCTTAAGCAGAAGCATCATCACCAGAGTAACTAAGTACATTAATGAACACATCTTGACAAGATACACAGAAGACCTCTGCAAGGTACAGAAGTAAAATTGTCTCTATTTTTCACATTGAGGACTGGGGCATATACATTCTCGCTAGTCTGACAGAAATTAATGGAAATTATACACCTAGATACCTTTGAGGATCTGGGGAAAAAGAGATTAAATGACTTGCTCAAGGTCACTGCTCAAATAGTTTGTCAGTGAAAAACATAATTCTGGAAATCCACATCCTTTTGTGCTTTTATATAAGACTCTTACTCTTTTATATACTACTTCTTTTTTGGAGGGGTGGGGGAAGGGGAAACTAAGGCAGGAAAAACTACTACTGTGGGTAATATTCTACTGCAGACTGAAATAATGGCTTCATGGTTCTTTATTCCATTCCTTTATTTAAGCGCTAGTGAGGGAAGATCTTCAAAAATCTGTTGTGACCAATGTCTTTATCCTGTGGATGTATATTTGAAGAAGCTAGAGCTGTATGTCAGTCAGGAACTTCAAAAAAATCAAGCTGAATGGTCAAGGTGGAGTAATGGTTCAGAAACTAACATCTAAGTCCTTAAAGCTTCATATCTTAAAAGTGAACACAGTACAAACAAGCATCCGATGTAACATGTACAAGCTGTACTGGGCTTGCATATGGTAGTAAATACACACTAGGTGATTGGGCTTTTCCACAAGCAGTCAAGGGAGACCTATGAGGACAATCCACTCAATTCTTTAAAAAATGAAGCATTTGAGATGTGATTTTTCAGGAAGCATAAAGTTAGGTGTTCGGATTTGTGGTGCAATTGCCTGAAGTAACTAGGAAAATAAAACTAACATTCACATTTTAAAGAAAATGTACAGCATTGAAGAGGCTTTCAGGGTAGGGCACAGCTGCATTACCTGAGCATTCCCTAGGCTTTCAACCTTAGAGGCTATTGCGCTGGGGAAACCTGGTGTGCTAGCTCTAAGGAACAGAACAGAGCGTAGAGTGGAGAGGAGACACCACAGCTAGGCTCTGTGACCAGGTGGGGACTTGATTGTTCTTGTGCACACAGAAACCGATAAGCTTCACTTTTTGCTACCCTGAGCCAACAACCTGTCATATTTTGACAAATGCTGTAGTCTAGTGTACTTTTGCTACTTTAAATGGGGACGGGAAAACTTTTCACCAATCATAATGAAGATATGCTTGACTAGAGTCACTCAAGTTCCACCTAAAAGATAGAAGATAATATAAATTGGCCTAAGAGAAAGGGGATGTTAGGGGAGATACCATGCCGAGGGAATACACCATCCTGAGGACCTTCTGACTCCTGGTATCAGTTGACAGGCTGAGCCTCTCTTTACCCCACTGTGATGCCTTTGGGTAAGATTTGAACACTTAGTTATACTGTGCATCTCCATGGAAACTTAAAAATCTCTGTAGAGTCTTTGTGCCTTTTAACATGTTAATTTCCTGGCTGCACACTTGTGTATTTCATGCATGCTAGCTTGCTTTTGCAGACAGTAACTATTGCCGGCAATCCAAAGAACCAGTGTACCTGTTGCTGTAATAAATTGCACTTGATTGCATTGTTCCTAGCCATGATAGTTCTCATTAAACATGACTAGAGTAAGGATGGTTATACATTATTGGTGAATCTGTGACCGTGGTAGTTCAGTGCTCTGAATCTGACCGGACCCATAATGGTTAATGCGTTACTGGTGAATCCGACCAGACCCCTAACGGTTAATGTGTTATTGGTGAATCTGATTGTGATAGTTCAGTACCCCGAATCTGACTGGACCTGTAACGGTTAATAGGCTACACCCCGTGAAATGATTATACTGAATTTCAGTGGAAATTGGATTTCCTTTTTTTAAGGAAATGTCTTTGTAGAAGCTTATTGCAGAACTCTAGTCTGGAGCCTTTACTAAGACCTACAGGAGAGGTTAAGAATGTAGAAATGGAGCCTTCATGGAGCCTTGTTCTCTGCAGCAAGTCAATTGTTTCTCCCTTTTTCTTGACCTCTTTCTATGTCTCTAGTTCCTTTATTACTCTACTCTGTAGCTGCTATCAACATCCATAGATACGATCTCCCCAAGCCTCAATAAAATTTCCTGTTATTTTTAACCTTATGGTACTTAGGAAACTGTGACCCTGAGGAACTATGTTCCACATTACTCATGGAGCATGAGCTGAACCATAAATAGCACCCATATCCATGTCCTGATTCCCCATCTTGTGCCTTAACATCAGCAATATCTTTGCTTTCAAAGGTAACTTCTAAATTATTTGGATTCCTGTGCTCAAAGCAAGTCTTGATTTATGGATGTGCTTTCTGGCACTCTGTAGCAAGAAAAGGAAAATCATCCAAATAATGGAGGATTGTTGACAGACAAAGTTTCTGAACAGTTTAAACAGAAAAACAGAGATTAAAGAAAGTAAGAGCAAACATACCCCTATGTATCTCCACGGACACAAGGTAAGAGCTGGCAAAATTTTCAGTAACATTTCTAAGGAATTATTGTATCTGTATTCAGTCAGAATACCCTTATACTGTTTAGTGTTGTAGCCACCTTGAAATTGTTCTGGTAAATATTGCTGGATTTTTGTCCTTGTCTGATTTACCTTTCATGAAATATTACCCATTTTGAAATCCTTAATTCAAAAACAAAAACACAAAACAAACAAACAAAAAAAACAGCCACACAACTAAATGTGATTGTATTATGTTGATTTTGTAGAGATTTTTTTGGTGTAGTTCCCTTTGTTTTTTTTTTTTCTGAACTCTGAACCAAACAGTGAATCTTTCTGACTGCCCTAATCAATTCTTACATAAAATTTGATTCTGTCATGATAGATTTTCTTAACCATTTAGGTAAAAAAAATAAAAAATAAAACCATATAATATTATACTATTACAGAACGCTTCTTAGGTTGCAAAGAAGCTAAGGTACATAGAAGTGAAAAGATGCTGTTAGAGCAAAGGAATACAAAAAGTAAATTAGCTTTATATGTTTTATTTATTTATTAATATTTAAATTTTTATTTTAAAAAGTATGGTTAGGTAGGTAACTTGTAATGATCCTGCAAAATTGCTTTACATATGCAAAAGGACTATGACTACTCATGCACAAATTAACTTTGCATTTAACTGAGGTGGTTTACACTATAATTATATCTCAGATAATGGTTCTCAGAGTCAGTGTTTCAGTTGGCAAGATGTTGGCAAATAAATGTTCAGCTTTGAGTAAAAAGACTTACTTAATGATATTTTGCACAGTATGAGCTTGTGCACACTTTCATATTTAAAGATAAAATAGGATTTGATAGTTGTATTATTTTTCCCAAATATATTTAAACATGTATTACTAAGACACATTCAAGAAAAACAAAAATTCTCCTATTGAAGAAAATCACAAGTCTCTACATAGAATGTGAAGAGTCCCTGTGTCTCTTCATATGTTCACATATTTCAGCCTGTCCTCTGAATAAGGCGGTGCAATAGCAATTTCTTAGATGTTTTAGAGGCTGTTCCTTCAGTCTAGCTCACATAGTGGAGGTAGCTTACTAACAGCATTGTTTTTCCTCAGCTGCATTTCTTGTCATACCATCATCATAGCTTATCCTTCATATCCTTTACATTCCTGAGACAAGCTCTTCATGAGGCAGTTTCTGGGAACCCTGCGTATGATAGTGTTTCATTTTTCTGTGTATAGTATTCATTTTTCTGTGTATAGTATTTCATTTTTCTGTGATAGTATTTATTTTTCTGTGATGGTGACAGCATGCTACAGTGTTCCTGAATAAGAAATATTCTTCCTCATTCAAACAAACAGAAGCATATTTGCTTCTGAAAAGTAAAGCAACTACCTAAGCAGCTAATCGTCAGCCAGTATAAATGCCAGTAGACCCATAGGTAACCTAAACCCCAAGCTTTGTTCCCATCTTCGCTGATGATGCCTGCAGTATTATCCCAACTAGCACTTTTGAGCATTGTTTTTCCAAATTGCTTTTTCATCTTTTACAGCGTATGTTTATCATAAAATAGTGACATCCACACATGAACAAATTCATAATTAAGAGATAGCAAAAGTTGTTAATATATTTTTCTTGTGAAACAGAAAAAGTCTTTAAAGGTCTGTGTGTGAGATGGAGCTTGCATTTAAAAAAAATAATAATCATAGAATCCTAGAGTTGTTTGGGCTGGAAAGACCTTTAAAATCATCTTGTTCTTACCCCATGCCACAGATAGGGACACCTTCCAATAGACCAAGTTGGTCAAAGCTCTATCTAGGCTGACCTGGAAAACTTCCAGGGAGGTGGCATCCACAACTTTTCTGGGCAAACAGAATAAAGAATTTCTTCCTTATGTCTCTCTTTCATTCTTTCTTATAGAACTTTGATTACTGGCTGTAAAAAATAAAAAAAAAAAAAAAGGAATAAGGTCTCTATTGAGCCTTCTCTTCCCCAAGCTGAACACCTGCAGCATTCTCAGCCTTGCATTCTCAGCCTTTCTTCATAGGAGAGGTGCTTCGACCATCTAATCGTTTTGATGGTCCTTCTCTAACTGGTCTATATCTTCTATTAAGAAGTAGTAAAATGAGAGAGGGTGTTGTCTGTCTGCACAAAAATAACACTGAGGATGCCTGTAGCTCTGAAACCTTATATGAATTCATGAAATAGAAATCATTAGAAAATGGTTACATATTTGAAAATATATTAACAAAAATAACCAGCTGAGGAATATCTATTGTCAACACGCTAGCTGATGACCTTCAAATTACCTTCTAGATAATCTAATTTCTCTGATAATTTATCAAGAGAACAGATCCTTATTTTAATCTTAGTAAATGCTAAAATAATGCACATTATTTCTGGTTAAAATATCAGAATTGTAAAAGTTACAGTATGTTATTACGCAATAATTTTGGGGTAATTGTTAGTATTCAAGAATACCCAATGTGATTTATCAGGGCTTTTCAAATTGACTAAAAATAATTTCATTTCTTATGCTCTGTAATGCTGAAGTAAGCAAAACGTTGTGCTTTATCTTTTTATTTTTTTTCCAATTAAATCTATATGCTTTTTCAGGTTTAGTAGCAATTTAACGTTAATATGCAGGACATATGGTAGAAATACCATTCAAATTATAAGTGTTTCATTGGCTCTTTCCCTGGACCTGCTGCAGGGGTGGCCTTTGTGAGCACAACCCAGCAGCTGCCCCATGTCAGATCAGAGCCAGCTCCAAAAGAGACCCACTGCTAGCCAGAGCTGGGCCAGTGAGTGATGCTGGTTGGGCCTATGTGAGAGCAGATGGAAGAAAGGGAAAAAAAAGAAAAACAACTGTTGCACAACAGCAGCTGGGAGAGAGGAGTGAGAACCAGCCCTGCAGATCCCGAGGCCAGTGCAGAAGGAGGGCAAGAGGTGCTCCAGGCACACAGCAGAATTTCCCCTGTGGCCTGTGGAGAGGCCCCTGGTGGAGCAGGCTGTCCCCGTGGGTCCCACGTGGAGCAGATCTCCACACTGCAGCCTGTGGAGGAGCCCCCAGTGGAGCAGGTGGATGTGGCCTGGAGGAGGCTACGGCCCATGGAGAGCCCCCATAAGAGCAGGAGCAGGGGGCCTGGGGGGAGCTGCTGCCCATGGGGTACCGGTGTTGGAGCAGATCTTGAAGAGCTGCTGCCTGTGGGGAGCCCAAGTAGGATCAGTTTGGGAAGGACGATATCCTGTGGGAGGGACCCCATGTGGAGCAAGGGAAGACAGTGACCATGAAAGGAGTGATAGATTACATATTATGGACTAACCTCAACCCCCTTTTGCCATTCCTTCACGCCACTCAGTGGGAGGAAGTGGGAGAGGGTCTACTGGGGGGTGGAAGATGTTTTAGTTTGCTTTTAGTTTTTCACTGCTCTTGTCTGTTGTTAATACGCAGTAGCTTATATTAAGTGGTCAAAGCAGAAAGCCTGATGGAGTTCAAGAAGTGCTTCAACAACACTCTTGGACACGTGGTTTGGTTTTTGGGTGTTGCCTTATGGAGCCAGGAGTTAGACTGCATCATCCTTGTGGGTCCTTTCCATCTCAGGATGTTCCAGGAATCTATGAGAATCATCTTTGCAAGTCCTATCTGAGTACTCGTTACATGAACAACAGAGTTTGCAAAATATCCAAACAATGAAGTAACTTGCGGTCAGCTCAATTAATGCAAAACCCTGCTCATAATTACTCAGCATCTTCAATTCATAACTGATAGTAGGAACGGAACACCATACTGACATGTCAGAAAAAAGATGGGAAATTAATAATACACTTCAAGTCTCATCCTTATTCAGTGACCAGTGCCAAAAACACTTTAATTAGCGAGTTAGAGTTACGGACAGCTGAAGAATCTAAAGCATCCTAAATAAAGAATCGACTTTACGTTTAGCATCTTAGAATCTTGTTCTTTCTTTCTTCTAATAGGCTTTAAAAGACTTTTTTTTTTAATTTTTCTTTCCTAAAAAATTCTTATATACCATATCTTTTTTTATTCTTTAAAATCTATATTTGTTCCTACATGGATAAAAACATGTCTTTGGTTTCTCTTGAAATGCTCTGTAGACAATGAAAACCTAGAAATTGAACCAGTCGTAGAATTGTTTGGGATGGAAGAGACCTTAAAGACCATCTAATTCTCCCTAACACACACACTCCCTGACATGGACAGGGACGCTTCCCACAAGACCAGATTGCTCAAACCTGACCTTAAATGCTTCCAGGGATGGGACATCAACAGCTTCCCTGTGCAGCTGTTTCAGTGCCTCACCAGTCTAATGATAAATAATTTCTTCCAAATACCTAATCTAAATCAACCCTTTTTTAGCTTAACACTCTTATTCCTTGTCCCTATTACTCCCTGATAGAGTCCTACTCTGGCTTTCTTGTAGGCCCCCCTGTTAGGTACTGGAAAATAATGATGTAAAAATTGGTGTTTAATATAAGTTGTTCAGCTTTTTGATGTCAAGGGATGTTTTTCTAAAGACTAACAGATAAAGTGAGAAATAAAAGGCACTTTTAATTTTATTATATTTTTAATCAAAAATATGCATAAATCACAAAAATGAATTTGTATAATAAAAAGGGGGCTAGTAAACAAAACATTATGTACTGAGAAAAAAAGTAAGGTAAACTGAAACTTAAAATAGAATTGAAAAAGAGAATTCATAACTTATCTATATACGCAGAAACCTAGGAATCAATCATCTGTAATTATAGGCATAAAACTATTTTTATATGTGCATAAATATTTACTATGTATGTATAATTCATATTGAGTGAAAAGAAATTACAGAAACATTTTTAAATTTATTTTTATTTTTAATAAACATGCCATTTTCTCTTGTCATAAATCCTTATGGCTGGTATATCATATAATTTTCAAGATGCAGATACAAATTAAAAAATATAGATGTTTTGTATCACCCTCTCTTGGATTTTAATGTTTTTCAACACATGCTTAAATGGTTTTACTGAGGTTGTGTAGTAATTTCAAAGGGAAAGCGGGATTCTTACATTGTTCATGGCTGTTCAGTAGTTTCCTTAACTTTCTGCAGTCTCATGCATTGAGTATGGCATATATATTGATAATATTTGGGTTTAACAAAAAGAAAAAAAAGTATTTAGTCAATTCAAAAGGTTGAAGAGTGTAAATGATACCAGTCTAAATAAATGCTTAAAAACTTTTATCAATATATATGCTAGAGTAGTAGAACTATTTCAGAACAAAACTCGCTTAATATGAATACGTTGAAAACTAGTTTAAATGACATGAACAACATATTCCAACATATCCAAATCTTTTTTTTTTGTTTTGTTTTGTTTTGTTTTTTACAAATTATTGAAAATTCGTTTTCATACTGAATCAATCTCTAAAGATATCATTGGCCAGTGCAACTTAATCAAGATCTCAGGTGTGTTAGCTTCCAAATTTCCATTAGAAGATGATCTTTACAGATCAAGACAACCATAACAACAAGAAAGGACAGAAGGATATCATCTGGCTCTGTGTGTGGAACTGTTATACTGTGAAAAACAAATTAATGAAAAGGAGCTCATAGAATGTCTGAGATAAACCAGTTTTGAGAGAGACTGCTTGAAAACAGAACTTTGTGGCTATTGAATGACATAAAGCCTGCATGAGACAATTTTATGATCAACAGAGAAGTTTTGTAAGCTGTCAACACACTGAAGAAATGCTCCAGTGAATCTCCCGTGAGGAATCTCTTCCCAGCAGACACAGCATCTCAGGTTTCCCCTTACATCCTTGATGTATACCAACAAACTATGGCTGATGTCTGCTCTCATCATCATCTGGTTAACTTCTTCCTATAGCTAACAATATATGTTCTCAACTTCCAAAGTGGGCCCCTGAGCAGAGCAAAGAACTTTGCCGACTTTGGGATTGACAGACACGACACAAGGAACTTCAGAACTTTTGCACAAGCATCCAACAGCCATCCATGCACATTACATGTTATAAGAAAAAATGTAAAGTTCATTTTTTTTGTATTAGAAGGCATGCTATGTAAGAAATAAGGTACTGTTAGACCAATAGAGAAATAGTATCTGAAACTGATATTTGTACTGTCAAGTAGAGATGTCTTTGCAATGCCACTTCTGCAGAGAATGCAGAGGGTTGAAGGAGCTCAGTGGCATGTGATACTTAGCTTTTTCTAAAAATACCTATTTACCTAGTGTAAATACACTCTTTTGTGACAAATGGGTGAAGAAGGGTAATATCGTCACCTCTTATACATGGACACAAGCATGTAAGTCTTTTTTTGTTATAGCGCTTAATTACATGTATATGCCCAATTAAGAATTAAAAAATGAAGTTCAATGGTAGGTCTTTAGTAAGCTAATAGGTTGACACTCGAGTTAACTTTGGGACAAAAATATTTTTGGATCAGAAACTAGCTTCCCGGAACTGGGAGTGATAACCTTCATGAAGATTTAAATGGACTAACGGCATGGTTACCTAGCTTGAGACTACAAAGCATTGGCCTCAGGTGCAGGGAAGACAATGACCATTCACAACCAAAGAAAACTATTTCAAAGTTCAGGTTCTGTAGAAATGCACTTTTTGAACCTATTAGGAAATTGCGTGATTTTGAAACTTATGCAAACACAAAGCAAAGTGTCGCATTATGCAAAATCACCAAGTCTTGGATGACCCCATGATAGCCACAGTAGAAAACTAACTGCTTCTAAAGGGTAACTTATACTTCATGAGTGCTACGCTTGCATAGTATTATAATGGATGTACATTACTAAAATCTGATTGAGTTAAAGGCACAACTAATTGTTCCCACTAGTCACTTGGGAGCTTGAACTGGAGAAATAGCTACAGTAAAGTGAGATGCGTCACTGGGTAGCACAGTGTTGGAATTACTTACTATTGATTTATTTTGCATTAAGCAATGGGAATTAGTAACAATCAATCTTTATGATTTAGTTATTCAAAGTTTATTTATATGTGAAGGAGTGTGTTATATGTGATGGGCCTGCTAAGCCCATCCCTGAGTCTCTATTTTGTAGTATAACATAGCAACCAAAATGTAATAACTAAGAATGCTTCACTGTCCTTAAGGGCACAATTAAATTCCCAGCATTTGTGAGAGTGTTGCATTATTCTGTTGGTGAATTGGTCTTTCCTGTAGTCTTGTTATATTACAGATCTGAATTTCCTGATCATCTGACTTACTTGGATGCCACAGTAGTGAATCACAGTGTGAGCCATACCTACTTTGTTTAAACAGGCATTTGAACTTAATTTCCATTAGCTTGTGGATATTTAAGTATATCAATGCTAGAATATATGCTGAATGTAGAATATATGCTGAATGTAGAATATAATCTGAATATATGCTGAATGTAGAATATATGCTGAAAACAGATGTAAAATAAACAATATTTCATAATTCTGTATGTATTCACTAAGTGCTACAGAAATTGGCTAACACTTTATTTCCTTGCTTCCTGCAACATGCATCCTAATTTGTATGTAGATGCTGCTGCTTAATTATTTCACAGTTTAGTGATCTGGGTATCTGTGATATGCAGGTAATAGTTATAATTAGTGGCCAATTTGAAATTAATATTTATTTTGCTGTCCAGATATTATTGGATTAAGTAAAAATTGACTGACCTATTTATAACGTTTTAAGGACCTGCCCTTCCCTTCCCTTCCCTTCCCTTCCCTTCCCTTCCCTTCCCTTCCCTTCCCTTCCCTTCCCTTCCCTTCCCTTCCCTTCCCTTCCCTTCCCTTCCCTTCCCTTCCCTTCCCTTCCCTTCCCTTCCCTTCCCTTCCCTTCCCTTCCCTTCCCTTTTCAAGTTGTAATCTTAGACTGTGAATATTCTGTAGCATAATCCTATGGTTTGACAGATGCTTCTGACAAGTTTGTTAGAATGATTGTGTGAAAAACTAAATCCTTTAGATTCAGAATAGTGCTTCAGAACTGAACTTTATCTTTTAGCATGCTTTCATATAAATAAGTAAATAAATGATTTCTATATGGATATTTCCACAATATAAGCCTGGGGAAGGGGGAACTAATGAGTGATTGCCATCTATTTACATTAAATCCATAATGTTTCTAGATAGTTTTATTTGAGAACAAATAACAGATAGAAAATAAAATAAAGATGGTATTTTCTTTGTGGTTGTTAGAAAAGGGAAATTCTTTCAGAAGCATGCAATTTAGATATAGCATATTAAAAGAGAAATAGATGAATACTTATCACTAGACTTTAATACTTTGCGCTAGATCATGATTTATTTTCTAATTAATGCAGGTTAATTTACTGTTAGCTTTATTTCCAAGAATGAATAATATTTGTCTTTCTTTCTACAGCAATGGCTGATTGATAATCCTTATTAGATGGCTATTTTAAGCTATGACTGGTTTTATTCTAATCAATTACTGTACTATTAAAGATGAGTGATACTGCATGTTACTCCATTCTTCAACAAGAACTGGCTCAATCCTGTGCTCAGAAGAGTGTTTTTTGGAGTGTTAACATTCAGAAGGAATTGACAGTGCTCAGCAGTTTAAGGTTTTTTTTTTTTTTTCTTCTTCTCTTTTTCTCTTGCATCTCTTGGATCTTATAAGAGGCAGTTATCAAGCCCTTAACCTCTAGCGTCTTTTCTTAAATAGTCAGCAGTAGAAATTACAAATATATTATAAGGATGGCTTGCTAACTTGCAATGGCAGTAAAATTTCAGGATTCTGCATATTGGACCTGAATTCAACTGTGGAATCTTTTCATTTTATGAATCATGAGATTTAGTGTGAAATTTAGTGCACAAGATGCAAACAACGCCCTGACCCCAAGAGACATGAGAAATCAGTGAGGAGGATCTGAACACTACCCTGAATTTCACCTTTGAAGACAGATCCCAATTCATTGTGCTCTATTAAAGCTATCATTGTGCTTCAAATTCATCATATATTTCTGTCTCAAATATTATGCACAAAGAATCTCATAAAAGGTTTCTGAAATAATCATAGTGATAGTATTTTCCTAAATGGTTCACAGTCCTCAGTTTAAATCTGTATGATGAATTTTTGTAATGCTACTATGTAAATGTCTAGAAACAAAAGGTGCTTCTTTTTTAAGCTTACTAGTTATCTTACTAGTTAGGAAAAAAAAAAAAAAAAAAAAAAAGAATAAATGCACTATCACCCCCTCACGTAGACTCACATTTTTAAAGTATATTTTGAAATAAGCAATGACAATTTGAAATGTAGCAAACGTGCTATGTTTCGAAAAAAAAAAAAGTGAAATGAAAGTCTTAATAATTAAATCATTTCCAATCACACCATGACTGACAGGCACTTAACAACATTCTGTTTGTCTCACCACATATTTTTATGTTCAGTTTGTTTAATTTTATGCCTTATGTAGCTGAAATAAAGACCAGTTACTATGGTGGTTTTACTCAGCTGGGTAGCTGAGCTCTACTACAACTGCTCTTGTACTCGCCCTCCTCAAAGAAAAAGGGGGAGAAAATATGATGGAAAGGGCAAAAGGGTTATAATAAGGACAGGAAGATGACTCAACAAGTATCATCACAGAAAGAACAGTCTCAGCATTGGGAGATTAATATAATTTGTTGTTACTAGCAAGCAGTGAGAAAGAAAAAGCAAACTAAAATACACCTTCCCCCCATCCACCCTCTTCCACCTCCTCCCCCGAGTAGCGCAGGGGAACTGAGAATAGGGGCTGTGGTAAGTCCCTAACACTGTCTCTGCCGCTCCTTAACGATCACTCTCTGCCCTTGCTCCATGTGGGGTCCCTCCCATGGGATGCCATCCTTCCCAAACTGAGCCTGCAAGGGCTTCCCACAGGCAACAGCTCTTCAAGAACTGCTCCCACATGGCTCTGTACCATGGGGTTCAACCCCCAGGAGCAAACTGCTCCAGCACAGGTCCCCCGTGGGTGGGCGGCAGCTCCCCCCAGCTCCCCTGCTCCTGTGTGGGCTCCTCTCCACAGGCTGCAGCTCCAGTCTGGGACCTGCTCTTGTGGGGGCTCTCCATGGGCTTCAGGGTGGAGATCTGATCCAGGTGGGATCCATGGGCTGCCAGGGGACAGCCTGCTCCACCACGGGCCTGGCCACAAGGACCTGCTGCTGCATGCCTGGATCACCTCCTGCCCTCCTTCTGTACTGACCTGGATGTCTGCAGGGCTGCTTCTCTCACATTTCTTCACTCCTCTCTCCCAGCTGCTGTTGTGCAGCAGTTGTTTTTTTTTGTTTTGTTTTGTTTTTTTGTTTTGTTTTTCCACTTTCTTAAATCTGCACTCACAGTCGCCCAACCAGTGTTGCTCACTGGCTTGGGTCTCTTTAGGAATTGGCTGGAGCTGTCTCTGATCTGACATGGGGCAGCTGCTGAGCTCTGTTCATGGAGGCCACCCCTGCTGCCCCCTGCTACCAAAACTTTCCATGTAAACCCAACACATTTTACATTGCCAAAAGCTTCTATTATATTTCTTTTCTTAAGACTAACAACCAACAGAAACACATCAAACTGGGTGATTTGTAATGTCAAGTTCTCAGACTTTATTTGTCTGAGATGACATGGGATCATATCATTATTTATTTTGTGTAAACATCACCAATAAAACAGCAGCAGTACTAAAAATGAGATCATGGATCCTTTTGGAAAATATTGGAAAGCAGTTGTGATACACAAGAACAAAATAAAAATATAAAACCACCTGTCTGTCCATATTGGCAAACATTTTTAAGAAAGAATCTTTCATCTCCCCTCCTTCTACTTTGTGGAAAACTGTATGATATGTTTGAAGGAAAAGCTTGAGAACTAGCACTCAGACTGTATTTTCTATTAAAATTAATGGACCTAGAAGTGACGTTTTGTATTGGACACTGCAAGGTGCTACTCTTTGTTACATGTAGATTAGGAGGGATTTATTTATTTATTTATTTATTGTTCCTGGGTATATTTCACCTAAAAGTAGATGGTCTCTTTGAGCCATACTTTAAAAACTGTTAAAAGTTGATCTGTTTAGGACTATTTAGTAAATAAACTTTTCAATTCCTACTGAATTATTTTGGGTTATAGAGGTCTAAGTAATTAGCCCTTTTTCCTGCTCTTAGGTCCAAAGTGATTATTTGAGTAAGCCCTATTGCAGGATAAGCAACATATTTATTGCTTTAAACAAGCAAAGTATGCTCCTGTGCAGAAAGTATACTTTAAGGTAAGAGAGCCTTTTTGGTTCAGACAACTTATGAAGTATTTTCAATTAATTGATTTCAAGATGCAAAATACATACCAGGAAAAGTGATCTTGTTAATTTATTGAGTAAAACTACTGAAAATAGAAAGCAGTACAATAAATAACCATAACCTTTGCTTGGCATAGCTATTGGTTATGTGAAGGCCAACATCTTTGTACTAATTACCATTTCCTATATAAAATGTTAACTATCTAAGAACTAATGAAACAAATTTTTCCTGATAATCTAATATTTCAAGAGTTTACATTCTCAAACTTTTAAAGTTGCTCTGTTGATAACCAGTGAATTCAAATAGACTTTTAAGACAATTTGTATGTCAAAGGGAATTATCAAGGAATTATCAATGTATAGTTCTCTCTGGCTTTCATTTTAGTGGGGGCACAGAATGGTGCGAAGTTTGAGAATTTACTGACATAGTACTATGAAACAGCTTGATCTTTGCACTCACAAAGCCATAAATCCTAACACAAATGGACACTGAAATGAAGCATTCAGGAAAGCATGGAAAATGGCACCTTGTCCCTGTCATAGCTGCTGAGAGTGGATAACTTTTGGTAGGCCTGAAGTCATATTTCATTCCCCTGTGCACAGCCAGACTGTCTGGGAAGTAGAAGCAGAGGTAGACTGAACATATTCATCAATCACAGGGCACTGTAACTCCAATCATTATATTGCTTAGAAGCAACATGCCCACCTGGCTCTCTTCCGAATTTTGAACTTTATAGACACAATTATGCGAAGCTCAGTGCCATAGTCTAACGTACTTTGAAAACTTATAAAATTTATCTGAAGAAAGCAGTAGATACTGCTAGGGAGCATTCCTGAACTGTTGGGAAAGCCAGTAGGGACTATTTATATAGTTCTCCTAAATCTTTCTGGTAATGGTTCATCACAGCTATTAAATACATGCATAACTCTTTTTTTTTTTTTTTTTTTTTTAAATTTGTTCAGATAATATTTTCAGAGGAACAGATTTGGAAACAAAGCTCTTATCCAGGGTGGCTTGTTTTTCATAGAATCGTAGAATTATAGAATGGCTTTGGTTGAAAGGGACCTCAAAGATCATCTAGTTCCAACTCCCTGGCCATTGGCAGGAATGTCACCCACTAGATCAGGTTGCCCAAGGCCTTATCAAACCTGGTCTTGAAAACATCCAGGGATAGTGCAGCCATAACCTCTCAGGGCAGCCTGTTCCAGTGCCTCACCACCCCCTGAGTGAATAATTTCCTCCTAACCTTTAGTCTAAATCTTTAATTCTTTAAATCTTTAAACTCTTCTAGTTTAAAACCATTCCCCCTCATCTTGTCATTATCCAATTGAGCAAAGAGTCGCTAACCATCTTTTTTATAAGTCCTCATCAAGTACTGAAAGTTTGCAATGAGGTCACGCCAGAGCTTTCTCCTGTTTAGGCTGAAGAGCTCCAGCTCTCTCAGCCTTTCTACACAGGAGAGGTGCTCCAGCTCTTGATCATCTTCACAGCCCACTCTAATCCTGGACCCACTCTTCACTGGACCCACTCTAACAGCTCCACATCCTTCTTGTGCTGGGGGCCCCAGACCTAGATGCAGGATTCCAAGTGGACTAGACACCTAGGGCGGACTAGACATTTCCCTCAACCTGCTGGCCACTCCTCTGTTGATGCAGCTCAGGATGTTGTTGGCCTTCTGGGCTGCAAGCACACACTTCTGACTCGTGGAGCTTTTTGTCCACCACAACTCCCAAGTCTTTCTCAGCAGGGATGCTCTCAGTGACCTCTTCTTCCAGTCTTTACTCATGTCTGGGAATGCCCCGACCCAGGTGCAGTACCTTGCACTTGTTAAACATCATTAGGTTCATATGGGCCCATTTCTCAAGGTTGTCCAGGTCCCTTTGGAGGGCATCCCTTCCTTCTGTTGTATGAGCTGTACCACTCAGCTTGGTGTCATCTGCAAACTTGCCGAGGGTGCACTTGATCCCACTATGTCATTGATAAAGATACTAAACATTACCAGTCCCAGGACAGACCCATGAGGGACACCACTTATCACCAGCCTCCACGTGGACACAGAGCCATTGACCACCACTTTCTGGGTGCGACCTTCAAGCAAATTCCTTATCTACTGGATGATCAAATGATCAAATCCATATCTCTCCATTTTGGAGATCATAATTTCATGTGGGACCATGTCAAAGGCCTTACAGAGGTCCAAGTAGATGGCATTGGTTATTCTTCCTTTGACAAGTAATGCAGTCATTCCATAGAATGCCACCTGATTGGTCAGGCATAATTTGCCCTTGGTGAAGCCATGCTGGCATAACTAGTTTTTATTAGTTATGTTATGATTTTTTGTATTATTTCTGAGAAAAAGTATTTCTCTAATACTATTTTTCTACTAAAGTAATTTGAGAACTTGAAGTGTTTGTGATTATACTGACAAAATATTTGAAGGGAGGGAGCATAAGTGAGCATGGGGAAGGAGCCTTCAAGACAGTCTTGCCTACAAGACAACCCTCTGTTGTCACAGATTAAACAGAACAAAATTTCTGCTAAAGAAACTGTTCAGGAAGCAAAGTCAGTGGGTTTATACCCTATAACAGACATTTGTGTACCTGTCTGAAAAAAAGACCATATGACCTTCAGCATGACTTGCCAAGTGACTTCAAATACATGAAGTAAGAAGACAGTAAAGAAACAGTGGCAGCATTCTACAGTGCTAGATGAACACTGAGAGGTAGAGAAGGGAAAATGTCAGACTGAGAGCCAACCCTCTAGCAATCAATAGGATTTTCTGGTGTTCATAATTTAAACTTCACCTTAAAAAGAATATCAGGAAAAAAAAAAAAAAAAGGAAGAGGAAGAGGAAAAGCCTTAATGAAAGTGAAAACCAAGCCAAACAAACAAGAACTTCCCAGAGAAGTGCTTTGTAGCTTACCAAAATCAGTTCCCTATTTTTGTGAATACTGAAACACAAAGCAATTCATGAAAATACATCAAAAGAATTTATATTATGTTATGTTCATTTTTTCTGAGTTAAAGTGTGAATTTGTGCTAACAGTTTTAGTTTCATGATCTTTTGAAAGCCCCATCAAATTTGATTACAGGTGAACTTCTCTGGTAAAACTGACTATTTCTATCTCAGCAGTAGTCAATTTGAGAATAAGGCAGTATATTTGAAAGGTCTACATCTTTCCTCTGTCCTCATTCTCAGTAACATGTGTGAAGCCAGTTACTGGTAAACATATATTGTCCATACTTTAAGAGATACAATATAAGATTTGCAGGTACAGTGGAAGTTTTTAGATGAACTTAACTTAAAAATACATTCTTTTTTGGCTTAGGTCATTTCAAGGAGTGGGAAAAGTGTTAGGGTGATTATACTGTTTTTTGTTATCTTTACTAGAACTTTATTAAAATGAAGGACATGCAGAAGTTACACATAGATTGTGGTGCCTTTCCTGAATTTTGAGTATTTCCTGAGTATTTACTTGTATACTTCATAATTGTAGTTAGATTAAATTTCTTTTTCTGTATGCTTCTGTACTGTTGAGGATTGTCCTATACTACAGTTCTTTAAAAGTACAATTTACAATTTGCCTGAGGCTAGTGGTGAAATTTCTTTTCCTGTGGCATATATGATTACAGAGAGAAACAAAGAAATCCATGAGGGTAAGAGTGATAAAGTCCTTCTAAAAGCAGAGAGAAAAGAGAAAAGGAGGAAGAAAGTACAATAATCACATAGAAAATTAAAAAAAAAAAAAAAAAAAAGTTAATGACTCTGCTTACTAATTTGCCTATATTTCTTAGTGACATTTTGATGTGAAATGCATAGCTGAAGAAACACAGGGAAGATTGGCAGGAAATACTGTTATGGAAAAAAAAAATAAAGAAGAGAGTAGGGGACTGTGGCAAGCATCAGAGTTCACAGGGAAAGAAAGCTTGTGCAGAGAATTTTCATTCTGACCGGCAATAGAAGACAATACTCAAGTGAAAGCTGCTTTATCACAGTTCAGCTCCATCAGAAAACCTCTTGGAGCTGCTTTCCAGCCTGCCTCTGCTGGCCCCAGAAGCCCTTTGCCCTGGGAACTGGGCAAGGTAGCTTTCTAGGTCAGGTGTCTGGACAAAATAGCAAACCAGAGAACAGTGATTATTCTTTCTGCTGCTTCTTGTGTTCACAGATGTGAAGGGAGGACACTTTTACACACCTTTGTACTAAGGACAAGATGAGAAATAAAGGTGGATGCCCTGCCTTTCCTACCTCTCTATTTTTCATGGCAGTCTGCAGCTGCTTCTTCAACCCTTCTCACATGTTGGGATTGTCCACTCTTTGCCAGTTAATTTTTCAGCAGATAAATTGTGACATACTTTTAATCCAATACTAAATGGCTGTTAACTATTTTGAATGTATGAATAATTGCATTCCTATTTGCTTATGAATATGCAGTGTATGTAAGGACATAAAGGCATTTCCATGAAAAAGAATGCCTCAAATTATCAAATAAGTGAGGTGAGAGTGATTAAGTACTTACAGAGTAAGGGGATTAATAAGTAGGTTGAGAAAAGCAAAATAAAAGTGCTGAGGAAGCATGAAAAGGTGTGGAAGCAGAGCTTAACTGCTCTAACTTGCAAGCAGTTTGGAACAACTATGGTAGACTTTTATGGTTGCATAAAAGCATTAGATTTTTAATAAATAATTCTGAGAATCTGCAGTGTCTGTCTTTTAGAATCTATATTTAAGATGATTTTTGTACTTGTTATGATAGGAACTTTTAAAAATTGCTATTTAAGTTCCTGCTGACTGAGGTTAATCAGTTGTTCCGTGGGTATTTCTCATTTGAAAAATATCTTTCAAACGTGAAATTTTCAGCCAACCATTGTGTTATGAACAAAATCCAGGAAATATGAAAATTAAATTAGACATTAAGAAAATACTTCAAAGAGCAAGGTCAATTAGAAAGTGACATAAATTTGCCAAGGGAAATTGGTGAAGCAGAGTCACTGAAGATATTCAAGGCTGTCCTAGTAATATATAGGACTAATTATATAGCACTGAGTGCTTTCAAAGTGCTGTACAGACATGAACTAATTAATCTGCTCAATACCCCTCGGAGATAGGTGAGGAACTATTGCAAATTTTAGTGACACCTGCCACAGCTTCTGTTAAAAGCCAGAAAAATGTCTATTGAACAATGACCCTATCTTGGGCTCTTTCACTTTGTTTAGTTATATGCACATATATATCTATGTATACAAACCGAAGCTAAGGAAGACATGTAAAATAAAATTATATATATGTAAGAGAAATAAGACTGAAGGTCTAGTTTGGATATTATATATGTACGAAGATTACTGAAGGAATCCCTATCCTTTGTTCACATTCCACTGGGGCCAATAGTTTTAATTGCTGCTTTACCCTTCACCTCATTATATACTGAGCAGTGGAGCTCTAATATTTTTCTCATATTTGGCTGTGAAATGAGCATATCCTAAATTCTCAGCTTTTAAACTAAATAAAACTATATATTTAGTCCCTTAATAGCTACTGAAATGATATTGGCTTTGGTCCTGAACATGCAGTAGGTAGAGTAAGTGTTCAGTGGTAGTGTTTGACTGGTATTTGTCATCCTTGAAATATCAGAGAGCAGGGAACCTCAGAGAGTTCAGAAGTGATATATATGTCACAGAGACAAAGACGGTAATAATGTTGTTCAGAAAACATGATGAGTAGTAGAACTTGATATTGAACTTAACTGGTGCAATTATCTACTGGTTTTATTCTTTGTTACATGGAAGGATTACACTGCCTATTTTTTCCAATTAAATCAGTAGCAAAAAACATGCTTCCATCTTTCTCAAAAAGAAAGACCTGTGAGCCTTGTATAGCAGCTGGAGACACAGAGTGAACATACACACACGTTTTTTTTTTATGCAAGGATAAGTAGTGGAATGTCTTGTTGAAGTACAATGAAGTAACTCTTTGGTTACATTATCTTATCTTATAAGGAAGATTAAAGAGGCTGCAAAAAATAGAATTATTAGAGAGAAATTCTATATCTGGACTTGAAATAACATTTCAAATTATAAGTTAAATTAAGAACAATTAGTTTTTTTGTGTTTTTTCTTTTTTCTTTTTTTCTTTTTTTCTTTTTTTCTTGTCTCGTTTGGGAAGCAAAATGTTTTCTGTGCCAGGCTTCTTTTGTAAGCATTGAAGACAGGTTAACCAGAAAACCTTCAGCTGAGCTTGGTCGTTGCTTTTAGTCTCTCAAGTTTTGAACCACAGAAGCAGGGAATAGTGCCAATTTTAACTTTGATTTTGGAACCCTACAGAGAAAGGATGTTAATATCACACCTCTTCCTACAGTGTTGTTTTTGTTTGTTTGTTTGTTTGTTTGTTTTTAATATTGAAGCCACTTAAATGTAATGAAGGAGGATTATAGGAAAATAATATTTCATTATTAATTACAGAGAATTCTGAAATTTCTGAAATTTTTGTTTGGACCACAAAATGTTATTACTGTAGCTAGCAAGTAGATAGTGGCAAGATCAGTGCAAATATGAGGAAGTCTCAGAGTAGGGTAAATGAGGTTTAATAGAAACATTTTCATTTTCTTTTTTACAAATCAAAAAATAATAAAAGGAAAAAAGTTTTACCTAGTGCATATTAAAACTACTGAACTTATTTCCCAAGGCATAAGCAAGGCCAAGAGTTAAGTGGGAGTCAAGTTATGTTAGTTTGGTTTAAAAAGCCAGGGCTATAAATCTTCATACATTCAGATATAAGCTAGGCACTATCTAATAAGAATTCAGAAGAAATTTTCCCTGTAGGCAACTTTTTCAATGGAGATTTTAATATCTTTTTCTGATGTAGCCAATCCTAACTATTGAAGATGAAATAAATGGACAGAAGCTTGATTCATTATAGCAATTTCTGTATATTTTCATGTTCTTAAAGACCATTTGGGCCTTGGCAGTTCAGTCAGACTAGAGGCATTTAAAAATTGATATTGATGTGAAAAAGACTATACCTCAACATTTCAAAATGTAAAAAAAAAAAAAGAAATAGGGCATATATTCACATTAAAAGTAGGTTAAAGTTTGAAAAATCTGAGCATGTTATATTCCCTCTTTTGTATTATTATATTCTTGATGGATTGCTGTCTGAGTACTCTAGACATAACATATGCAGAGGTGTTTGATATCCATCATTTGGACTACTGTAGCCTGCAAAATATCTTACCCTAGAAAGCCTTAGAATAACGCTTCAGCATATAATGGCAAATCATAGATCTGTCAAAGTAGATCTGTAACACATGAAAATCTGTGTTGTGGAAGATACTTTATTGAAAATATTTTCATTTTCATGGCGCTCAAATCTGATAAGCTAAATGTCATTTTATTTGTTTCCAATATAATAGTTAATAGTTTTCTGGAGGAATATACAGGTTCATATAAACATTATAGCAGCTCTCCATTGTGCTATTTTTGAAGAAAGAAAGTCCTACTTCCAGAACCATAACAACCAAATGATTTTCTGCCACAAAATAGCTTGGAAAAAATATCTTTAGTTTAAATCATGACTGTTTGTATTCATAGTTAGGTGGGGGTTAACTGTTAATAGCTGTGAAGACAGGCTTTGCAGAAACTTCAGTAGAGATGGGTCAAAGAAGAAAAAAAGTAAAAGCTGCAGGTGAGATTCATAATTCTCTGGAGATTGAGAAGGCCTTTCTATTGTGAAATCCTATGTTCACAAATGTTTTCCTAGAGAAAAAATTGGACTACCTTACACTGAAACAAGTAAAAGGTTCTCTCTCTAGAGATGCTAACATTTATCTTAATATGAATTTTGAAGAGCATCCTAGGCTCAAATGTACAATCCCTGCAATGTGAGACTTTCAGGGAGGTTCAATGATTTTTATTTTTTCCCCCTGTACCTGAAGGCTTATGTTAATCCAGTCTGTAAAGCAAGGAATTTATTTAGCACACAAGGATGGTAGTCATTTGGGTTGTCTGTGTTTACTCTGCTTTGTAAACTGCATTTAATGGAGAGTGATTTCCTGTGACAGCAACAGTATCTCACCGTAGGAAGTGTGCCATGACAATCCTCCAGTTTCTTCTGCACAGAGAGGGGCAAGGGTACTTCTTAATTAAAGGCTTCTTTCTGCTTATGCCATAGCAAATCCAGTCAGAGAAAGCAGAGCACATAATGTAAAGCTCTAGGGGGAGCATATCCTGATTTAGAAGAAATATCACCAGAAGACAGAAGGAAGAGGAGAAGGCTAGTTGAAGACATGATGTTTGAAAGTTTAGTGATCAAAAGGTACCAGTGGTGTTCTAGTAGAGGAGGGGCAGCATTTATATTTATTGTATCCTTCAGTACTGGAGAGGCAACTAAAAAAAATGCAGATAGTCCTCTACTTCAAGGACAAAATTGCCAGTTTCAAAAATGATGAGGTGAAACCTTTAACTAGTTTTGTGGGGTTTCTTTTGGTGTAATTTTGTGATTTTTTTATTGATTTTTAAGGATTCTGGATATACAAGGGAAACTTGCAA
Organism: Aythya marila; assembly: GCF_965140915.1. NCBI lineage: Eukaryota > Metazoa > Chordata > Aves > Anseriformes > Anatidae > Aythya > Aythya marila. The sequence continues at coordinate 100,118,695 of NC_139043.1, read as the reverse complement.
GCAGCACAGTAGTTCTAAACACAGAGTTTATTTGGAAAATATTTCATATTTCTAATATGTGGCAAAAAAAATAAATAATAATAATTTGATTTTATTGAGAGAGGAAGAGACACAATAACTAATGCCATTATAGCCTAACATGGAGCTCTGAATGTCACAAAATGCTTCTGCACTCACTGCCAAAAGAAACACTGATGTTTAGGATACATGGATGCAACTTCAACCCCAAATTTTCATGAAATATTTTTACACAAAGTGACATGGATTTCTCTAGACAGATATGCAACACACAGTAAGAGTGACAATTCATGGAAACTGTAGATGAAATGCTTCAGTTTAGAAGTGAAGACTTGTAAAAGGTTTTGGAGGTTAATTAATAGAACTTTAGATTTCATTGGCAACACAGGTTTCTTTGGCAACATAGAGTACTACAGAAAGAAACCTGCCTGAAGACTTTATTGGCACAGGTCCAACATGAAATACTACCAACAGAAAAAAACAATTCACAGAGCTTCCTAACTAATTTTGTTGTATTGTATGCCAAACCTTTGGGTTTATTTCCTGCTCTGAATACTGAACTGACTCAGTTCAGTTCAGGGTGCACACGTATTCATACAATTTTGAATGAGAGCATCAGATGAACTTTTACATAGCAACAGAAAATGATAAGTGAGAAACGCTTACTTTGTGATATAAATTTGATTTTACAGTGTTATTTGTGGGATACTGCACCCTCCCTCCTCCCCCCAACAAAACAAGGAACAAATAAACAATGACAACAAGAAAAACAGAGGGAAGAAATTTTACAGACAAAATATATATATTTTTTCAAACTCTTTCTTGTCCAATAGGTTTTCTATACACATACATCTATTTAGCTTTCGCCACACAGTACATAGAAGTGATCTCATGGTGGGTGATGAATGAGTCACTTAAGTTCTGCTCTCAGAAATGAATGGTTCTATTCCCCTGCCTGAAAGATGATGGAAGAAGGTATTTTCAACAATATTGTTGGGTTTTGTGACTGGGGTGAGGGTATATCCAGTAGGATCCAAAGGTCATACATCAATTTGATGATAAGCAGTGAGGAAAGTTGGTGTTCTTTTTGGCTACTTACGGTATTCCCTTAAGGAAGCTATATTTGTGGAGAGGTGGGTATAAAATACAAGTACTTTCTTGTGGCAGTATTTTGCCACAAGGAAAAATGAATGATGTATAATACACAGACCAATAAATAAATAAACAAATAAATAATAAGATTAAAGCATCATGATGATGACACAGCTTTACTTGTCTTTGGACCCTAAGTTTCTCAGTACTTATAAGCTTCAAAACATTACTTATATCTTATCTGTCAAATACAGAGACATGTACTCTTATAGTATGTGAATATATCCTAAAAAAATAATAATTAAAAATTGAAAAGTTTTTTATTAAAATAAATCAACTTTTAACTAAAGTAATAGAAAATAGGACTTTATTTGAGAAAGTCTCTAAGTCAATAGGCTATCATAAAGAACAGAAAATAAACCCAAAATCTCCTACCAGGATTTTATTTTGAGCTCTCTTATTTTTATTTCTATGTTTATTTTTACAGTCAGCAGGATATCAGGAAGTTGTTTGTAACTTCGGCGTCTGAGAAAGATGCATCAAACTGGATGTTATCTGCATTCTGGAGCTTTTAAGGCTTTGGAAAGTCATGACTTCTAAAATATTTTGCATGTCTTGAATATTATTGAAGGTGGAAAGCGTGCTTCCTTTTTATGTGATACATATGAGATTATTTTTTATTCACTTAGGTCACTAAAAATAATGATTATAAAACAGCTGTAAAAGCCTGAATCCACTTTTGTTTGTAGTTCTAAATCCAAGTCACTGTGTTGATTCAACATGAAACAAAAGGAGAGCCATTAAAGCTTTAGTTTAAGCTTACTTGAACTGCCTGCCACTGCCAGTGACTTCTTTGGCAGATTTCCAATAAATAGTTTGGAAATGTCCCTGTAGGAAGATCTTAAGTATAAATCCCCCCCGTAATTCTATAACTCTACTTTATTATTATTATTATTATTGTTATTGTTATTGCTATTATTATTATTATATTTATTTTATTTCCTTTTTTTTTTCCTGTCTGTTAAAGGTTTAGATGCTTACAAAGCATCCTAAAAATTACAAAGATTGAGCTGTTACAGCACTGCATCAAGCAACTAGATCCTACAAGTGAATACTGAGTGACTGCACACCCTAGAAGAAAGCTTCATATGTTCTGCTAGAAAGGTTCTAATTTACCTGTCCCATAAAAGAAAAAAAGAATACAAAACAAAACAGCAACAACATTAAAAAACAGCCAACATCTTACACCATTAATTTAAGAGATTTAATACAACTCCATTTGGTAATGAATAATTAACAAGAATAATAAATGGTAGAGCATGATTTTCTCCTGCTCATTTCTTGTAGCTTTTAGTAGAAATGTTTTTGGCACACTGGTAGGAAACTTGCCTGTATATCCTACTTTTGCAGATCACCGGTCTGCCGTTTTGGCAGATTTAAGCAAGCCATATGAAGTCAGTTTCTCCTGATATTTCAAATTATTTAAGGCTCCCCATTGCTCTGCTCTCTTTAATGCTATTTTTTGTTTAAGTATTGAATTTATTTATTTATTTATTAACATAATGTAGTGATTCTGCAAGAAATTCCATATCGTACTTCTGGCTAACCTTTGAAGGCATTTGAAGGCAAGCTGCCTTACAGTGATAGCCTTTCTCCAGCCTCGGAGTTCTCGTTTATTGATTTTGGGTGAAAACGTTCAGTTGCACTTTTACTGCCATCTAGTGACAGATTTAGAAAAAAAATCTTTGTAAAAACACTGTCTTGAAAGCCGGTTAACATTGACTGCAAGTGAAGCTACTGTAACTCCTGGGTGGGAAGAAGGAAAAAAAAAAATATATATATATATATATTATTATTAATAAAGGAAATTATCTAGATCATTGAGATTTTATTAAATGCTGAGGAAATAGGGCAACAAAGCATATTATTGTGCAAGAAGAGATACAGAATGTAGTAAACTGATCTACCTAAAATAACTTTATCGCCTCTCTGCTTATACACAAGTGTAACAGTTACTTTGATATCTGTATTAAACTATCATTAAACTGCTATTAAACTGACAATGCCCTATATTCATGTACACTTCATTGTAAATATCACTGCACTTGTAAAAACGGACCAAAAAAACTAGAAGCTAAAGAAGAATGTAACTTTATATGAACAAGATGGGATTTTTAGTTAGGAAAAACAGATGAATCTCACAGGTACACAAAGCATATTATCCCATAAGAGAAAAGAATAACATAAAATGCCTATTTAAAAATTAAAATTGTATGGGCAGCTATCTTTACTGTAAGCACCAGGTGCTAATGTAAATGAAATAAAACCCTACATTGATGAATAAAGCAGAAAAATATAGAGTTGTATGTATTTTACACCTTGTAAACAGGAAATATCAGAAATATTGACAGAAATTTGGTAATTGGATTGAAAAATTTGTTTTTAATTCATAGAAAATATAAATTGTAGTCTATAATTGTAGTCTGTGGCTCTGCTTTGATAGGTAACTAAACTTTGCAAAGCTCTTAAGGGGTAATTGTAATGTCATAGAGTATTGTGCTGTAAAAATTCAACATCCTCCTAAATTTCTATCATTACTGCTAATAGAATCATAATTTCATAATTTCATAAGCTTGATGCATCAAGCTTATGGTAGGCATAGTGTAGGCAATTTTGATGGCAGCATGTTAAGGATGAAGTGTTTCAGTTCTGCTTTGGCTATAAAATTTGCTTTGAAATTGCAAACAGCATGTTTATGGAAACTGTAGAGGTTATCCACCTAGCTATCTACAAAGAATTTGCAAGCTTTTAGTGGTTAATTTGGAGGAATATTGCATAAAATACTCCTGACTATACCAAGAATTTTATTCCCATCTTGAATAGATAAGGTAACAAAATAAAAGAACATGATCTCACTTGGCATGCCCTATACTATATCTAGTTTATTGTGCATATTCAAAAAGTCCCTGAGAAATAGAAAAAGTAGCTGGAAACCAAAACTACTAATACAAATGTTCTGTTTTCTGCTGCACATTTTTGCTGAAATGTTGTCTTTTTCTTGCTCAGCAATATATTGGCTTTATATTACCTTACGCTGCTGAAAAGAAATTCAGAATGTCTGATGAAGCACTCCTCAACTGAAATTTGATTTCTTAGTTTATGAAAAAATAATAATAATAATAATAATAATAAAAAAAAAATAAAAATAAAAAGTAGAAAAAGGTATGGATAGTCACAAGCAGACAGATTTATTTTGGCATCACTTTTTGTAGTGTTAGTTCAGAACATTTTGGCCTTTTAGTACATTTTATTTTCAAGCTTATATTTGTAATAAAACATTTACCAACAAATTGATTAAATATATCTATTAACATCTATGCATTAACATTATACTTTCCTAATGATCTGGTTCTGGAATTAGCTTGAGGATTATGTTGAAAATAATTAAATCATATGAATATAAAACATGCAAAGCTTTAGAGAACTTTATAATTCAGTCACATGGATTTTTTTTTTTCTATACCTAAATTCTTTTAAGAGAACAGTAATATGTTTAGGTAAGTTTAACATCTAAAATTAACATACAGCTTTCCCATATCCCTATGAATAACTGCATTTTTTCCTAAATTTTCAGTGAGATGACAAGAGCATATCATTTAAAAATACTTCTGGTAATTGCTGTTTGTTTCTCTTTGTTGTAACTGAAATCTTTGTTTTTCTCCCATTGGAATTCAAGGAAAAGAGCAAAGGGATACAAAAGTCCTGAGAATAATAAGCAGGGAAGAATTGACTTTTGTAAAGTGCTCCCTTTACTGTAAGCTGCATGACAAGATAATTTGGTCAGGGCTAAGGGAGTAGACACAGCTGAGTGAGATGTGTGCATGTTTTGCAACACATGCGTGACCCTGACACCAGGGGAGTAGAACTGGAAAAAGAAATATGAATCTTCATTACTATGTCTTCACTGTATTGCCATATTTATTCTATGTTGCTTCAAAGGTAATAAGAACAGAGACGATCATGCGGTTAATGGAGATCACTTATGGCGAAGAACAGACTTTCACTGAAAACCTTTACTTTTCCATTAGCTTCTCTGATTAGCAGATGCACTTTTCTCTATTTCTGTCCCTGTACTTCCATTCAACTCCTTGAAAAGATCCATAGTTGCAATATATGACATTCCTTGACCCTCTGTCTTCCTCTTTTGGTGAATGGTATAACGAGAGACGGTGTCCCTGTGTTGTTTTTATTTCGGGTATTCAAAACACGTCTACCGTTCAAGGATTTCAGCTTTCATGACACAAACAGTTTAAGTCAAATTGTCAACACATGCACTAGACTGTCAGCTTCAGTAAATATTGATTGTAGAATTGCACTGCACAGGCATATTAAAAACAAATTTTTGTGCTCATGCAATGTCCCCCTTTAGTCAACTCAGATTAATCCTAATCTCATTATGAGGTTCCTTATGGTGAGAATTGACCAGACATGATCTGGCTTCCTATGAATTAGCATACATATTAGCTGTTATGAAGAAAGACAAAGGTGTCTTAACAGACCTTCTGCTTCTTGCAGAAATATGTTGTGGCTCACAACAAGCTGGTCCTCTATATTTGAGTTTCATTTTTAACTTAGACTTGATGAATACATCACTTTAACAGTTTTCAGCAAAATACTTTTCTAATACCATTTTGTTGATGCATTATTAGTTCTTAAGCCTGGGAAACGATAATTTTCTACTATGATAGAAATAAACACCATATATTTTCTTATTTGAACTCTATATATTTATATATTGATTCAGTAAATAGTTATCAAGGCTATGGCCATTATTATATTTCAGACTCACCACAAACTCTGCAAAAAGTTCAAATGCTGAATAGCTAGGGATTGTTTTCCATGAAAATCCTTTGGACACTGCTGATATTACAAAAGACAGAAACAGAAGATAGAGAAAATTATTACTGCTCTATACTCTGAATGTTATGATATCATCAAAATGCAGTTAAGATGCATCATCTATTTGAATTGACATCATCATTGTGGTGAAATAACAAATAACATATGTACAATTTTTTATAAAACTTCTTTGTAGAATTAATTTTCATTTAATTCAAACAGAAATAAAGTAAACAGAAAATGTGAACAATATGAGACAGTGAAGTTTCCTGATAGTTGATCTAAAAGAAAAGAAAAAGTGTAGAGAACATTCTTGGTTTGTGGGTTTTGTGGGTTTTGTTTGATTTTTTTCCTTCCCCGCTTCTTCCCCCCCACCCACCCATTTGTTTGTATTTTTATTTATTTATTTATTTATTTATTGGTACTTCCTTATAGTATTTAATCAATTTTTGGAATACTTTATTTGCTTTAAATTAAACGCATTCTGGACTGAACTTCCTGGATGTACTGATGTGTTTCATAATCTGCTATAATCTGGTATTGTCATCTGCTGTTTCTTTTAGGTCATAATGAACCTAATGACCTAAAAATGACCTAAAAATGACCTAAAAATGACCAGAATGAGTTGGAATAAATAAACTTGAAATGGATAAATCTGCCTTAAAGTAATTGTCAATATTTAATCTAATTTGAGTTAAAATAGAGGAGATAGCATCTTCCAACTAGGAACTTAAATTTCATTTTTCAAAATACTGCTTTAATTCTAATGTAATTAAATGTACACATTAAAAGCTCTAAAACATGAATTTTCTTTTCATAATTACAAATTACTGAACATTTTGGATCTCAGAAATATAAAAGTAAAACTGCTTCTCTCAGTGATTTATTATTTTTTGTCCCCCAAATTTAGTTTTCCTCTTATTTTGTCTGATTTGTTGTTGTTGACAGTTGTTGCTATTGTGTGTTTGTTTGTTTTGTCCAGCAGGAGAAGAAGGAGGTAGGAGAGCAGAAAAATCTCATGGTATTAACTTACCATTGTGTTTTATGGTAAGCACTTCAAACTTTACTAAGTAGGAAGGAGTTTGGGAGAATATTAAAGAGCCTCACAGTGAATGTATGTTAAGACAATAACAAATATGTGAATTGCAGTATTTTCCAATAAGTTGAATCCATCTCTAAAGAAATAAATATGTGATTTTTGGCATTTTTATAAACAGTTGAAATGTAACTTTACGATGTGGCTTGTGTAGAGCATGACATAACTTTTACATGTATTCATGCTTTGGTAAACAAAATAATCTTGAAGAAATTGAGGATACAAAGTTGAATAAGGTTATGTTTCCAAAATATTTGTTTCAAGGTGCTTAAACTCTTATCAAAGTTATCTAAAGAGTTTACACAGTATAACTGCATAACCTTTTTACTTCTGCTATCTTGTTACACAAGCCATATTGCTACTTTGTTTTCATATTCTAAAAATATCTTTTTTCCTTTTTTTTTTTTTTTTCTTTTTACAACAGTGATTCTTTTTCCCAGAAATTAGAACATTTCTATTGTCTTTCCTTAGCTACAGTAACCTGCAAGACAGGATGGAATCTAAATCTTCAGTGATTTCCATACTTGTCAGCCAGCAAAAAATTCTTGTAAGAGTGCTACCATAACAGCTGGATGTGTTTTTTTTTTTTACTAGGGTAGGCAGCCGAACTCCACTACAACCACTCTCATTCCCCCTCCCCAAAAGGACAGGGGGAGAAAATACAATGGAAAGGGCTCAAGGGCTGAGATAACGACAGGGAAATCACTCAACAATTATCGTGATGGGCAAAACAGACTCAGAGTGGGAAGATTAGAGAAACTTATTACCTATTACTCACAAGCTAGAGAAATGAGAAACAAAGAAAAAACAAACTAAACACCTTTCCCCACATCCACCCTCTTCCACCTCCTCCCCCCGAGTGGCACAGGGGGAATGGGAGCTGCAGTCAGTCCCTAATGCTACATCTTCACGACCCCTCTCTGTCCCTGCTACCCAGGGGGTTCCTCCCATGGGATGCCATCCTTCCTGAACTGAGCCTGTGGGGGCTGCCCACAGGCAGCAGCTCTTCAACAACTGCACCCACATGGCTCCGTGCCACGGCGTCCATCCCCCAGGAACAAACTGCTCCAGCACGGGTCCCCCATGGGCAGCATCTCCCCCTGGACCCCCTGCTCCTGCGTGGGCTCCTCTCCACGGACCACAGCCTCCTCCAGGCCACATCCACCTGCTCCACCAGGGGCTCCTCCACGGGCTGCAGCGTGGAGATCTGCTTCATGTGGGACCTATGGGCTGCAGAGGGACAGCCTGCTCCACCACAGGCCTCTCCACAGGCCGCAGGGGAACTGCTGCTGCGTGCCTGGAGCACCTCCTGCCCTCCTTCTGCACTGACCATGGGGTCTGCAGGGCTGTTTCTCACCTCTCTTTCCCAGCTGTTGTTTTGCAGCAGTTTTTTCTTTTTTCCTGTTTTAAAATCTGCTCTCACAGAGGCCCAACCAATGTCACTCACTGGCTCAGTTCTAGGCAGTGTCAGATCCCTCTGAAGCCAGCTCAAACTGGCCCTTACATAACAAGGGGAACCTTCTGGATTCTTTACACAGAGGCCACCCATGCTCCCCCTCCCACTACTAAAACCTTGCCACATAAACCCACTACACAGGCATCAAAATATTTTCTGAATCTCCTCATAATTTCATTTTGTCTCCAAATCACACCCGTATCTTCACCTTCTGAAATAGTTTGGAACATACTGATAGAGTTATTGGTTTATTCTCTTATACATAAAAGGCAAATTCATCTGATCACATTTGTATCTCCATTACAATTTTATGCTTATTTGTGATATTACTAACAGCTTTATTCAACTGAATGGATAAATGATTTTAAAATCTGGGTCTAATTAGCAATCTCAAGTTTTTCAATGAAACAGCATGAGAATTCCTCCAGTTGAGAATTCTGCCTTATTTACATGTCATTTAGATGAAAAATTCTGCACTCTGTTCTGTGGAAGCATTTCTAATTCAACTAACTAGCTACTAGGTGCAAATTAACAGCAGACAGCGTCAGACTTTAAAAGCTTCAAATTTATTTTAACACACTTTAGGTAATTTTAGCAAGAAAAGAGACTTTTCTTTCTAAAATGAAAATAGATGTACCAATATGATGGTACAATACTTAAATACAATTTCCAAAACCTGTTAAAGGAGCTCTCTTACTGTTCCACACAGATTTTTTACACAGTTTTTCACAGCACCAAGGCTCTTATGGATATAAAGTAGGCAAGAACCAATTTGAGTTCAGAACCTAAATTACATACTCACCTACAAACACCCCCCCAAAAATAAACAAACAAACAAATAAATAAATAAATAAAGTTAGAGGAACAAAGTTATTCTTGTTGTTCTAATATATAAAAATACTAAAAATTAAATAGTATATAATGAACATAAGAGAGCAAACAAAACTCATCTCCTGATGCCAACGATTTTTCTCCATTGATAGGAGATGGAAAATGCAGTGTTTCTGTCTATAACTATATGAACACCCAGACAGCATCAATGTCTATAATGTCCTTGTGGTATGTCCCTCATAGATAGGAATACCATAGATTTCAGAGGAACATGTTTGAATTAGATTTTTATCACCTTGTTGATCATAGAGATAAAAGTGTTCCTAGTATAGAATATTTTTTGAATATTATAAAAAAGCCTACACCAAAATTTATACTTCTTGGCATGACTTTAAAACACTATCTATAACACTATCAACTTAATTCCTGCTCTGTATTGTCTAACAGAATTTTCCAATAAGGACCCAGTGACTGCACAAGAGACCAGAATACTATTTTCCTTCATATCCAGAAAATGACAAACTCTTCACGAACACATGAGAGGTTCAGTCAGTCTGAAGGTTGAAGTACCATCAAAGTCAAAGAAGCTGTGCTGCTTTATATCAACTGTGGATCTAACTAATCACTTTCTCATCTTCTTTTAGCTGGTGTGCTAGCACTGTCTTGAGACAGCTTAGCTCAACAATGTCTCACATGACTTCTGTGAGACCTAGACTATCATTAAATACACACATACATATTTTAAGGCTTAACTGTTGGGAATTGGCATACAGGGCCTGGACATGAGTCCGTGGAACAATTGTTCGATCTGAGCTTGCCTTAAGCAACCAGGAGTAGGCCTTAGAAAATCTCATGGCCTGCTGTAGCTGAGCAAACCAAGCTACCAGAGTAATTATGAGAAGCTCCCACGACAATGATTCCCACATCGCCCAATTGAGGAATTCAGAAAAATATTGTTACCAGCAGCTGGCTTCAAGGACAAGGTCTATGTGACTGCTAATCACAAGGGGGGTTGTTTTCTTGCAGGTGGGGATGTTTTCTTCTAGTTGTTTGTCTGAGTGCTTTTGACCAATAATCTTGTGTGAAACACTGTCCACCCCTGTTAAGTTCACTATAAAAGTTAGGCTATTCGGGCAATAAAATGGAGCATGATCTGACTCTGCTGGTGTCTGTCGTGCTTTCAGCCGTGCATCCTCTAACACTTAACAACATTTTTTCTTATTTTTTCCAACTGTTCCATACATATATAAATCAATCTTCAAATCTTTGCCTTTTTCTTCTATTTAACATCCATTTGTGCTCCATTTCTAAAAATGATTTCATTGTAGAATGTTTTTAAAATAATTGTCTTCTTGTAATTCATGTTCAGTGTTGACAAGCCATGAGTGATTATTTTGGTTTTAGCTGAGATTTGTAAACAATTTATGTCAGAAGAACTATTTCACTTTGTTGACAACAGAGTTAATTGTCAACAAAGAGTGAAATGTGCAAACAGTGACAACATATTGAAAAACAGACTGCAAACACACAGGCAAAGATAGACTCAGATCACAGGAAATAAAATGTGTTTGCAGAATAAATTGCTTGTAAACAAACATGATTAAAAAAAATAAAAGTAAAAAATAAAACCCACAAACTTGTGGGTATAATATATGACAAAATAAGCATCAATATTGATGGCATTAAGGTTACCAGGAAATCTATGGGAGAATAAGAATGAGTCCAATTAGACTATCTGACTAAATCTAATAGGTTGTGATGGTTAATAAGATGCTACAGTATAACAGAAACAAATAAATTCAAGTATAAAGAAAAGTTTGAAGCTTAATAGGATCCCAGGGCTCTATTTTACTAATATGCACATTCTTATGGCTCTGCTTTCTTACCATTAAGTTTCATACCTTCAATACAATTTGTCAGATAAATATTCCTCCTATGAGAGCTGTAAACAACAGCCTTTCTGAGTGATGACACCTATGAAAAGTAGTTGAAATGAAGTGGTCACATCAGTTAATATGGAGTGGGTAAGTCATTTCATCCAAAGAGTATTGCAGTGCAGAAGATAATTCATTAGGGCGATTCCCCCTGCTTATTCAGACATGCACCATTCTCATCCATCACTCATAGAGGATTCAATAGCAATGTAATGGAAACAAAAGCCCTTGTCAAGGTGGCATGGGATTCTTGTCTAATATCCAGCTAATAGGAATGAACAAGGTCACAACAGAAGGTAATTTGGCATGCCAATTTGAAAAATGCCAGTGTACTCACAGACTTTAAAGTAAGACACATTCTTTTTGCCTGTGTGCTGATGTGTGCACCCACATGAAACCCCTTAAATAATGTGCGCTCTTTAATGTTGTTATTAAAAATGCATGCTGTCATTTCAGCTGTAAGGCTTGGAGACAGCATTCTTTTCTGGTTTGTCAGTCGAAGGACAGGTTGCTCCTGTCAGCAGTTCTTGTTGGAAGAAATGAGGTATATACCTGCACTATATACAGTAACTGTTTCCAAATGAGGTGTTGTCACCTGAATACCAGACAATTGCTTTGGCTATTGCCATCTACTTTCTGTTACTTTCAAATCTATCACAACTTATGCAAAAGCAAAGAGGTTGCCATGGTGACAATGTATCCCTAAATTTAAAAAGCAGGAGAAAAACTTGCATGGTTTTGCCTTTACAATCTTTCCTGTTTCATTTTGTTTTGTTTTTATTTTGTTTTTACTTGATAAGATAAATGATGCCCATTAGAAAAAAAACATAAATAGAAAGTATTTGGAACCAGATTTTTTTTCTCCTTTGCTTGCCACAGAAATCTTTTCTTTTCTGTCTTTCTCTCCAACTAGAACTTAGTATAATATGTGTGTTGTTTACATAAGTAAATCACCAACTATTTTGAGAAAGTGAGGAAAGAAACCTAGGAAAAAATATTGCCACATAATACCAGAAGATTGAGAGTTATATTTAGCAAAAGGATTAGACATTTAAAAATAGTGTTTTCAAAGGATCTAAAGGCATTAGACACCCATATCTGATTGAATTCAACTCCCATAGGTTCTTTGGAAAATTTCAGCCAAAAGGGTTAACACAAATACACATGAAAAGATTTTTCTTCCTACAGAAAAATTAAGGTAATAAAAATAAACCATCAGGCTTTAGGGCACAATATAACTGATAGGTTAGAACAACATTTTCCTTTTCTGAACATACCATAGGTACTTTCTTGGTTCCTGTTGGCTGTGATACAGAAATCAAAGGGATTTATTAAATTAAGAAGCATGCAAATTTCAAGTGCACCTAAGTAGCTTAGTTTTTAGGTACATTGCACTCATTTGCTGTTAGAACTGGGTAAAATTTTCGAAAATACCTTTGGAGATTATTTTTTTTTAGTCCTTTTGACTACATTTGGCTGTTAGACATAGCATTTGTATTTGATTTTTGAAAGTCTCTATGTCAGTAGGTAAATTTCAGAAAATAATTAAAAGGCTTTCAACTAAGATCAGTATGAATGTTAATGGTCATACTCCCCTGAGTCATCCTCAGTCATCATAATAATGGCTTGTGTTTTCCTTCTTTTGTAAGAATAACTTTTTGCAGTGGTTTTATAAAATAATTTTATTAGGAAAGCCCATTTCTTGCAGTTACTGTTTTATACATTGTTTTAACAAATCCATGTCAACAGGCTTGACTTTTCACAATTTCAAAACTGAAGAGATTTAGTTTTCATGATATAAGCTATTTGTATTTGTATAAATAAATAGGCATTTTCTTTCTATTTTCTGCTTTTATTAGTATCATGTTGCAGAATTTTATAGGACTTCACACTCGTGTTTGGACTGTGATGTTTCTTAACTCTTTATTATTTTCTGTGCTTTTCTGTTTAAAACAGTTCAGCAATTTATTTATTAATTTCTGTGCATATATTTATTTTATTAAAAACATTCTGGCTTCCTACTAATGAAATGAATATGTCTCATTATACCGATAAATATCTTGCTTATACATCTGAAAGCTAAGAAATTTAAGAAAACTTTCAAAATATTTTTATAGTCACCTGTGCAGTCCAGTAATGTAGTGCAGATACTTGTAGCCTGAGAACATATATATTACATTTGATGTCAGTGAGGACGTGAATGTTTTCAGCTACCAGTAGGGAATTTCCTTGGTGTTTCACAAATAGAATCAATTGCTTGGAATGTTTTCAACGATGCAGAAGTGCTCCTATGTCTGCATTCTTTCTGTTTTTCCACTACAGTTTGTTGGGAGGAAAGAGTAAAGAGAAATAGAAGCACCATCATCTGCATGATCTGCATGTCTATTCCTTTAAGAGTAGCAAGAAAAAAAATTGGAAAGTATCAGCTATATAATTCATATAAACTTTGATTCTGTTTCAGCTTAAATTTTAGCTACATCTATATTTAAACTATAGCTAAAATAAGGTCAGCCTTTGAATACTGTCAATGTAAATCAGACTGGCAGAAGCTGGACTACAGTAAATTAAAGAACAGCTACATGGAATATTGAATAGATTTTGATCCTGATATAAAATAGATATTTTATTTATGAAATGTATTAACTTATTAAGAACTCACTTATGAGCCTGGATGCAAGGCTAAATGAAAGGCCTGAGTTTATCTGCATCAGTAGGTGAGGTATAACTGCATGGATGGATGGATAAGCAGACAGATAGGTAGAGATGCAGAAAAATTATTATTATTTTTTGTTCTACTCAGTACTTCTACCTGAGAAGTTAATAGATAAACAAAGGCAGGGTCAATGCCTAGTGACTATTCAATTTTCAGTTGGTTGAACTTGTGACTAGCTTTAGCAGTACAGAATGCCAGTGATGCCTCCCTCTTTTCCACCAGAAATCATCCTCTTTACTCCAGGCTATTTGGTACAGATAATTTCATACCCTCACGTGGAGGTGTCCTCAGGTAGCCACATGCCCTGGAGGATGAAGGATTCTTTGCCCAGAACACCCTTTGTTTGCTCTGTGTTGGAAACCATGGGTTCTAGTTCCATGACTGGAACTAGGAATTACACAAATTTAAGGTATTGATATTTTCATTAGCACACTTTTTTATCATCCTGCTAATGATTATTCAGTGGTGCAAAGGTGGGATGGGAACAATAGGGAATAAATGGAAGGGCCATGACATTTGATTTTCTTTCTAAAGCTGCAACTAAACTTTTGGAACGATTACATGGTATTTTGCATCTGGAGTAGCACAGATTACATAGTATCAAGCATGATAATTAGGTTCTGAGACTGTGTAATAGGTGAATTAACAGGTGCAATGCAGGTAGGAGTACTGAGGGTTATGACATAAATCAGAGAAAATTGCATTACATAGGGGACAGAAAATGCAGTTACTGTTAAGAAGTTACTGCAATATTTAGCATATGAAAGTTGTAAAATTCAAGTCCTGAAATTTTCAGTCTTTGCAGTATAGACAATATTTTGTTATATCTTTCCAAGTGATTTACACGGCTTAAGCTCACTGCATGTATGAAGATTTGCAAGGAATGTGTTTTCAACTATCAAGATATATCAAGGACTGCCTGCAAAAATAGTGATGGAAAAAACATACTACCTCAAATGTATTTGCTTCTTGATAATTTATAGTAATTACACAAAATTGGGCTAATCAAAACTGGCTATATGAAAAGTAAATTGGTTTCAGAAGAAAAGTAGCGAATCTATGAAAGACAGGTTATTTCAAGTATGTTATAAAGTATATATAAGTAAAAAAAAAAAAATGTGGTGTTACACATTTAAAAGTCTAAACAAAAGTTGCGGAGTACCAATGGACAAGACAATTTTTGAAAACAAACAAATAAACAAACAAACAAACAAACAAACAAAAACTACCAGGAAACAGCAACCATTCCAAAATCCTTTCAGTGGTGTTCATGTTTATGGAAGCAATGGTGAGATGTTCCAATGGAAAATAAACAAACAACTAAATAAATAAATTATGCCTGGCTTTTTACATCAGTAACTGAAATCTTCATGTGTACATACCATCTTATTTACCAGCAGAAATAATTTTCCTGATGATAATGAATCATTTTTGCTGTCAATTTTCATTCAGTCCCAATTTCTTTTTCCTCTAAACAGATTTCTTTAGGGTACTTCTTTCTTTGGCACTACTAATGTTTTCAATAATTTTCTTATATTTATTTAGAAGGGATTCTTGCTCAGGAGTTTCCAAGAGCCCTTCCACCCATTGTAATAATTTAGGATAAAATCAGTTGGAAACATGACACTGGAAACCCACATTCTGTATAAATCTGTACAAATGTTAAGATATGTTTCAGGTTAGAATGAGCTGACTACCACAAAAGCATAAAAATATAGACAGAAGGTCATAGTTCAGTCTCTAAAGTTGACTTCCTGACTGAGAATGGTATGAAGATGCATTGTTGTGTGAAGAACCTTTAAGTGATGGGGAAGTTGTTTCCATCTGTAATTGTCACTTATATGTTTTTAGGAAGAAGCGGAGAGGTCAGAGAGAGAGAGAGAAAAAAAAAAAAAAAAAAAAAAAAAAAAAGGTTTATTTTTCTTCCTATATCTCTGTCTACAGCATAACAAAACAGCTGCAACATTTCTACTCAGCAGTTCAGCGGGGTTCCATCCTCTGCAACAGAACAAAAGTTTTTGTATCTTATGCACTAGAAAGTCAGGAGTGCAATATTCTAGTTTACAGTCCTAGTTTTCTATGAAATATTTGTAAAGCAGTTGGGAAAAAAAAAAAAAAAAAAAAGAAAGAAAAAAAAAAAGCTCTGTGGATGCTACCAATTTTTTTTTAGAATAATAAGATTAGAAAGGTTTGTTGGAGAAATATATTTATAGAGAGAGAGACACATTTAATTACTGCCCAAACCATTAATTTACACTGTATAATTAAAAATCTTAACTATAAATGAAGGTAAAGAACAAGTAGAATCATATTTCAGTTAGAGCAGTGAACCAGATTCTAAATCATTACTGGGTCACTGAAAATAAACTGCGATAGCTGTAAAATGAGATCCTTGATTCATACTCAAGGAATACAGTGATGTTCATCATATATTAATTTCATTTTTAAAAGGTCATAAACATTCCCTAAATCAGATAGGAACTAAAATATCAGAGGTTCAAAGTTGTCCTCTGCAAATTGACTAGCTTCTCTAAGCGATTCTTTAGTAAAAACGGGGAGAGGAGAGGAAAGGAGAAAGAAATGTAATTGATTTCACAGCGTGGTTCTGAATGTTATTTGTTAGTTGGCCTCCTCCTATTAAGTGTGAAAGTCTATATGAATAAAAAAAAAATAAAAATAAAAAATCAAATATCTAGTCTCCATTTGTTTCCCAACAAACTTCAATCTAAGATGCAGGTTTTGATGATGAATTCCACGGCTCATTTATAGAGTGCACACAGGAATATTTTCATTTTTCCCTTTGAGATTTTTTTACCTTTACATGTCGTAATTACATTAATCACCAGTTGTCCCAACGTGCCACATCCATCCTTTACCCTGTAATGAAATCTCACCACTTTGTCAACTATTACACTTTTTTTTTTTTTATTTTTTTTCCCAAAATTTTGAAGTTTCCACAGATTAATCAGTCAATAGACACTTTTACTGGACTTCCTCTAGAAGAAGGAGGGAGGGTTGAAGTATTTTAATTTTAGATTGAGAATGATCGCACTGTCACAGTATTAAGGTTGATGCTCTGGAAATAAAAAGGTCCAATCTTTCCAGATTTGGAGCATGAGTTTGAAGCTATTGTTTCTTACATGAAGGCTTCAGACATACTTTGTGTGCTAATTTTCAGTTTTGCCTACATGTAAACTCATGGTAATTTCAAGTTGCAATTAAATTAAAATAAGGGCAAATTTCAGAAATGCACTGTTTTCCATTTCTTTTTCTTCACAAAGTTGTGAGGTTATTCATGATTGCAATATCACATTGTAACAAAACCTGATGTAATGTCCATACTCTATATTACTGTTTGTGTCTGTATTCTTAATAATGATTTAGTTAAGATTAAATTTCAAATACAAATACATGTGCCAAAGATATTTCCCACTAGCTCAATTTATCATAGGCCTCAAAGGGCAACAGCAGAAGAGCTAAAACACTTTTCTCACCAAAATAAGTGAAGAAAAAAACCAAGGACATATACTCTTATATTAAAGAAAAACACTGTAATACATGAAATATTTTGTTGTCTAAGGAGCAGAAAACATGAAAATGCTGTCATTTTTTAGAAGTTAGTTATAAACCTAATTGTAGAAAAGAAACATTCCTTGTATGGGGGATGTGGCAACTGATACACATTAGCTTGTGTTTAGGAAAGAGATTAGGACTAGCTGGAATATGACCCACTCTGGAATTCTAATATTCTATCAACAGATATAGAGACAGTATGTTATTTTTTCTACTATTTTCATCTAATATAACCATTGATTTTTCAGAGCATAAAAATGGTATAGCAAAATGAATAAAAAGTATTGCTTGATTGATATTTCCCAGTTGTAGTATGATAACAATGTGGATCCTTAGAGATTCATTTGGTCTGCATCAGAAATAATAATAATAATAATAATAATAATAATAATAATAATAATAATAATAATAATAATAATAATAATAATAATAATAATAATAATAATAATAATAATAATAATAATAATAAAAGTCAATTATTGCAATGAACAACTTAATCTGCATTGATTGCAGATAGAGTCTGAGTGTTCAATGACACTGTTGTGACCAAGATCAAAAAACCTGCATAAATTAATTAAAATTTGGATACAACTGTGAATTTAACTAAAAGGCTTATTTGAATTTGAATGAGTTAAAGATAATTTTACACTGGAGGTTACTCATTCTTCACCTCAGAGATGACAGAAGTGATATACAACACATTGAAAACTGAACACTAATCTATATAATACATTTCTACATGCAAGATCTTATTTTTAAGTACTTAAGTGGTTTTGATTTACGGTGATTTAGATTAAGATAAATTGGCAGAAATTTGTTTTATTCATAAATTCAGAAGATGTCTTCCTTTAGCTTTTAGAGAAAATCTGAAGTGTAGCAAACTGCTATGCATTATTTGTAACTGAATCGTGATTGAAAGATAAATTTGTACCTATGCTAAGGGTAATTTAAAATGATTTAATTTACAAAATAAAATTACAACACAAAATAAAATTCCAGAGTTTTTTGTTTGTTTGTTTGTTTTAATATACCTAGTAAGATACAGAACTATTGTTATCTTTCTTTTTGTCCATAAGATAGTTGTATCCTGCAGCCCAACCTTAGTCACATGTTTTCAGAACATAACTTATAAATCAGATTTCACTAGACTTTTAAACACTATGTTTTTTTCCAGGTCATTTGCATTTTCAGTGCAAGTAATATTTCCTAACACAAAAAATATCATTGATTGTTGTAGGACACAGATTAATGGGAGAAATGGTAAGCAGACGGATTTAATAAGACTAAGCACCAACCAGGAGAAATATAGTCAACTACAAAACTTGTGGATTTAAACTGGGTTCTGACTGATTTTTAAAAAGTGTGTGTTCAGTGCTTAGGGAAATCTTGATATGAATGGGAATTCCTTTTCTTTATGGAACATGCCCTGATCAGTCTGGTCTCTTTCAGGTTCAGGTTCTCCTATTGCAGAGGAGGGCTCCTCTGATTAGGGCCAAATACAAGGATCAGGAAACTCAGTTTGGTTTCTTCAAACATAATAACTGTAGAGAGACTTCAAAGTTGTCACCTGAAAGATTTTGTTCATATATATGGTCACCTCTTTGGACTGGATGACCATGCCGTTTGATGCACTTCAAAGTGTGGTTTGCCCTTTTTGCTGCCAGGACACACTGCTGGCTCATGTTGAGCCTACTGTCAGGGCTGCTCATAGAGTTATGTTATACTTCTGTGAAAACAAAAATATGCTAAAGTTCAGTGAGCTAGTTTGGATTTAATTGCTCAAAAATTTATATTTTTATATTCAAAATTTGTCATGTAAACTTTTTTCCACTATTTATGATTTTTCCAGGCTTTAGTTCATGGATGGCATTTGGACTATGAAAATCATAATAAAACAATTACTTTCTTGCTGTTTTATCAGTGGCTGGTTCAACATAGAATGGGAAAATTTGTTGGAAAGTATTGTTATCAGTAGAAGATTGATTCATACTCAGGACAAAAAATCAGTCTTTTAAACTTTAGACACTTCAAAAGGAAAAATGTTACTATTATTACAGTACTGTTACAGTACAGTACTACAACAGTATTATTTACATTCAATGTGATTAATAACTTAACCCAGCAAAGGGACTACAAAGTCTTATTTTTCTGTCAGTGTGGTCTCATCTCAAAACCAATCTCACTTTGTGACTGTAGCCATAAGGGATTTAAAAAAAAAAAAAAAAAGTTAGGCTTGAGAGACAAAAAGCATCAAAAACAGGCAAAAACAGGTTATGTTCCACACTGGTGGAGAGTGAGGAAGTGTGTGAAATAAATAAGTTGGATAAGAATTCAAAACTTGTTATTTCTCAAAGAAACCTCAGCATCCAGACCCACTGCAGGCTCTTTTACTATATTCCACCCATGTAATTTACCTGGTATAAAAAACATTTGGATGGCAAAGTATTTCAAAACATAAATGTTAGTACCTAAAATCCATACTTTCTCTCATTTTGTCTCATGTTCTGTTTTGTTTTCATTTTCAGAAAGTACTGTTAAACTGCTAATAGATTATTACAGATAAATTTGTTGTTCACTATGATTGAATGGTGTCTTATGTATTTACACACACTGCCAAGTATTTTTACTTTTTACAAAGTATCTCTGGAGACAGAAGTCACAGCTGGATAAAGATTGTTAAACTGAGATAATTCAAAACATTTTAACTTTATCTGCTGCTTCTTTATGGATTCAGTCTTCAGTCTCATAATTTAGCATTTATTTGTTTAATTATTTATCTGTGAAACAATTATCAGTGAACATGACAGAACTGTACTACAAAAAAACTACAGCCACTGGATGCTTTAAAACTAGTCAGGTCAGTCAACACTTAGAAGAACCGAGATGTGTTAGCTTGGGGATTTGCAAGATATTTTCTATGACATTCACTTCCTTTAACTTTAGACGTCAAAAAATTGAGCATTTAGTGTCAGCAAGTCATCTGTGTTTCCTCCGTAGTCAATTTTTAGGAACTAGAATGATTTATCTTATCTCCCTCATTGACTTAAGATGAAAAAGCCTCCCTCTGCATGTGTCTCTCCCTTTTTCTGTTCTGTGGAAGGACCCCAAGGATTAATTTAGTTTAATCTCTTGATCTCAGAGATTTAAAATAAATAAATGCATCTGCCTTTCCAGACACAAAATAAATAAATCTGTATTTTATTTTATTTTATTTTATTTTATTTTATTTTATTTTATTTTATTTTATTTTATTTTATTTTATTTTATTTTATTTTATTTTATTTTTTATTTTTTATTTTTTAAAGTAACATACTTCAAGTCCACTAAATTTTCTTTTTCACTTCATTTGTAGTTAAATTTTATTTAAATCTCTTTATGATGAATTCCAGGTTACATAGGTATACTTAGAAAATCATAAGACAGAGCACAAGACATATTATGAGGAGCATCTTATACTGAATTTTAAAAATTTGTTTTTATGGATGCCCAATATTTTTCTGATAGTTCAGAAGATATTGAGAATCAGGTATAAACTTGTAACTCAGAACTAGATAAAGAATTAGCAGTGTTTAGGGAAAAAGAAAAAACATATGCTAAGAATTGATAAACGTTATGTTTATGACTCAGGTGGAAAAAATTCTATAGAGGTTCTCATGGTAGATTAAGAATTTAATTTCAGTGCTGAACTCTATATATCTCAGGGGGAAAAAATCACCTCAGGATAATTATTCAGTAAATATAAAACTAACAAACAAGTCCCTCCACCTTAAAAAGCAGTCAACTGTTTATTGGGGCCAACTACAAGGGGCAACTATTTGTCGCGTTAAGGGGTGTAGCTGATTAACTGTTACGGGCCCAGTCAGATTCAGGATACTGAACCAGTCGGACATTCACCAAAAACACATTAACCACCTGGGGGTCCAGTCAGACATTCACCATCAACGCATTAACGGCCTGGGGGTCCGTTCAGACATTCACCAAAAACGCATTAACCATCTGGGGGTCCGCTCGGACATTCACCAAAAATGCATTAACCGCCTGGGGGTCTGGTTAGATTCAGAACACTGAACTATCACGGATAACCACCCTCACCCTCGTTGCACTCAATGAGAGTTATCACAATGCAATCAAGTATGGTTTATTACAGCAACAGATAATCAGGTTCTTTTGGATTGCTGGCGATAGTGACTGTCTGCAAAAGCAAGTTAGTATGCATAAAATACACAGGTGTTATAGGTGTTGTAGGTGTTATACGTGTTACAGGTGTTATAGATGTTTACAGATGTTACAGATGTTACAGAGGTTATAGGTGTTGCAGGTGTTACAGATGTTACAGGTGTTTACAGGTGTCACAGGTGTGCAGCCTAGAAATAAACGTATTAAAAGGATCAAAGACTCTATAGAGATTTATAAGCAAGTATTCAGATCTCACCCAAAGGCGTCCCAATGGGGGGGGGAAGAGAGGCTCAGCCCGTCGACTGATCCCAGGAGTCAGGAGGTCCTAAGGATGTTGTCCTCGGGATGGTATCTCCCCTGACGGTGGTATCTTCCCTAACATCCCCTTTCTCTTGGGCCAATCTATATTATTTTCTATCTTTTAGGTGGAGCTTGAGTGGCTCTAGTCAAGCATATCTTAGTTATAATTGGTGTAAAGTTTTCCCGTCTCCGTTTAAAGTAATAGGCTCCGAGGAATTCAGAGCACATGCTCAGTGAGGGGTGGTCGCACCTTGGAGGCGGGTAGCTTTTGGGATGGAGGTGTGTTTTGGTATTATAATGATATTATAATGAGCAAAAAGTACACTAGGGTACAGCATTTGTCAAAACATGACAGGTCTTTGGCTTAGGGTGGCAAAAAGTGCAGCTTTGTGCACAAGAACAATCGAGGCCCCATCTGATTACAGAGCCTAGCCGTGGTGTCTCCACTCCACTCTACGCTCCGTGCTGTTCCTTAGAGCTAGCACACCAAGTTTCCCCAGCGCGATAACATCAAAGGTTGGGAGCCTAGGGAACGCTCAGATAATGCAGTTATGCCCTACCCTGAAAGCCTCTTCAATGCTGTACCTTTTCCTAAAAATGTGAATGTTAGTTTTATTTTCCTAGTTACTTCAGGCATTTACACCACACTATTGCAGAAAAAAAATTTAATGGGGAAGTTATGATGAATATGAATATGTTTATAATTGCAATTGTGTCTGAAATCCTCATCTCATGTTGTTAAGCCTTTGGAGGCATAAAGAATGTAAATCAAAATCTAAGACATGAAAAAGAATGAATGAAGGAAAGATAATATGCAAATATAAGAGGTAGTTTCAAAGTCAAGATAAATTAATGCATTTGCAAGTATCTATTTTTATTGAAAAACTATTGGTAACCAAATAATTACTGTTACCAGTCCTACCTTCATAAAGGTTATAATTCATGACATTTGAAATGCTGTGGATGTGTGAATATAAGAATCTACGTTCTACCATGAGGAAGAACTGGAGGAAAAGACAAAATAAAACTTGATATGTCATAATTTATTTTAGAAATCCTGATTAGTAGTGATGCAATAATCCCTGACTGCAATGGCTCTGAAATTCATAAATTGATGGAGCTTAAACCTTTAAAATGTATATGTAGTTTATATATATATATATCTGTACACACACAAGTATACAAATTTATTTTTGTCCCATGTGTCCATCAAGACAGAAAGTCTTACCTCTTTCATAAAAGTATCCAAATCTAATTTCAAACAATATTTTGGAAAGCATCCAATAATACCACTCAAGGTGGTATTAATTATAGTACCCAAGGTGGTATTATTCAATACAAAAATGAGTAGTCTAGAAAAGTTTCCCTCCAAACTGGGAGGAAGATAAAAGCTTCTTGCAGAGGTCATCTAGAGCTGAGAAATGAACCACTCATGTCCATGGCAAGTGAAAGTTAAGGAAAAATGAGATAATACTGCTACAGCTGAAAACATTCAATCCTTCAAAACAGTGATCAATTTCAGCCAGAATCAGTGTAGCATAGAACTTTTTCCAAAAGTTGCCCCACCTTAGAATTGGATTCCAGAATCAGTTTTTACAGAATCAAAGAGAAGCAATTATTTGGGGAAGAGAGGATCCTCATTGTAGATCCAGAAAATAGCTTCCTTGTTGAGCACTATGTACCTCGAAGGTACAAATCCCAGTCTTGTAAAACCAAAGTGTTTTCAGGTGCTTTCAAGGCTCAGTTCTGGTCTTCCTGCAGATTATATGAAGCCATTTATCTGGGCATAAATGGCTCAAGTCATGATATGTAACTAAATATAGCGCGCTGTGCATGTTCTGTCAGGTAATGTTGCCTATTTATGCACTTTTATCAATGGACCTTAGAAAGAGTACAAGACTGATCCTCATATCTGAAAGCTAACTCAAAATCATATGACATTATCACTGATCTCCTGTTCCTTACAAAAATGTCCAAATAGTTACAGGAATCAGAATTATAAGAACAAATACATCACAGTCAGCTGTAAGTGTTTATTTCCATTTATTGCTTTCAAAAGTGTGTTTGAACCTCATGTTACACTATTTAGGAATTTATTCTTCCTATTCATCTTAAGACTGTGTAAATAAATGGGGCTATTATAGAAATATATTCGTTCTTGCCCAATATTATCATTCTATATGCTATTACCTCACTGAAAAAGCATTTAAGCATATCTTTTTTATCTGATCCACAAGTCTGGGATAGTCTCACAGATTACAGATACAAATGCTTCCATTTGGGAAGGTTGTTCCCATGACGTATGTTAGCAATAAGATGTGACCCACTAGGAAAATTTGTGAGACTGATTTAATATTTCTCTGCAATACCTCACTGACATAATGAAACCATAACAAGGAGGTGCCACCCTGCTCCCTTTTTTTAGTTATACAAGTTTTTTCTCCTTTTGTTTTTCTTCACCATTTAAGCTACATTGATTTTACTGTAGCTTCCTAGATCAATCTTCACTCAAAAGACACATTAAGAAACATCATGTTTTGTTTCTTCCTCTTTTTAAATATTTTTATTTATCTTACTTTCCAAAACAGAAGTACTTTATGCTTCTCTTTGTTTTATTTTATTTTAGTTGATAGTTTGTTTTTTATAGATGAACACCATTGTAATCTGAAAAAAAAAAAAAAGCAAAGTCATGCTAATTGTTCAGAGTATTAACTATAAATTCTCACATTTAATCCAAGGTGATGATTTTAATCTATAGATGTAATTAGATCATGAGAAGATGCAACTATTTGCAGAGAGCAAACCTGGGAAGTTCAAGTTAGTAATCACTAGAGATACATAGGGAGGAGCCACTAGCAATTATTTGTAGAGCAAATATTTAATTTCTGGTGTTTGCTTCCTCCATGTACCACAGATTAAGTCAGTTGTTTTCCAAAGCTATCTGAAAGTCATATTTAACTCTAATTGTGTTATTATTAATATAATACATAGCTGGCAGGTCACAATTTTTAAAGATCACCATTGAACTATATGTATGTATGCATTTCTTTTAATCTTTTACTTCTTTTAATCTTCTTGATCACAGTGATTCTGTGATGGGAAAAAATAACCCCATCATTTTGCAGAATCATCGCATACACAGAGAGTTCTTTATAAAGACATGATTATGTATATCTGCTTCTTATTTTAGACAACTTCAAAAAGTACCTTAAAGAATGAAAATTACTTGCTCTTTTATATTTAACAATGGTCAATGGTTTCCTTTGCTATTTCTTATCATTCACTGAAGAACAAAAAATGTATAGCATCTTTCATGCTGATTTATTAAGTGGGACATTTTGTTGGATAATAGTATATATGCAAATTTCTGAAAGATATGAACCTAAGTAATCATTGTCTAATAAATAGACGTATATGCTTGTTTATATCTTTGCAACACTCATCACACTCTGTGAAGAATGAGTTGTTGAACAAAATTTCAAGCTATGACAAAATCGTTAATTTGCAAAAGATGTATGTAGATCTGTTTACATTGCACAATTTGCCTGCTTTGATTTTTTTTTTTTTCTAGGTGATTTAAGATTTAGTGGTGTTATAAGGATTCATAGCTGTATAGTAAAATACATGGTGTTGTTGATACAATACCTGTTTTTGAATTTTTGCACATGCACCAGAACAATAAATGTGGATCTTAATTCAAATTAAGAGTTAAACTTTAGTATAAGTTACTTAAATTTATCCTAGGGAAAAGCAGATCCATATAAAAACATTTGTAAATATTATTTTGCATAACAAATCAAATCGATTTAAACATCACCAAATAATTTTGCAGTAAAGCCAGAGATCTTCACCTGGAACATTTAACTGTACACAGAAAGGAACCTGTGATCTAGATACCAAATCTGAACAATGGATTCTAAAGTGACCATAATGTTAACATATATTTTCCTGCCGTTTTGTAATGTCACAGGGATTCAAAAAGATTGGCATAGAGAGAAAATTCTTGCAAGTTAATATTGTGCAGAAGTCTCAATGTGTTGTTCAAATTTCCTGAAGTGGAATTATCTGGACAGCATTAAACAGTTAATATGAGCTTGGAGCTAACACTCTCACAGATCTCACAGACCTTGGAGTACTCAGTAGAAACTTACCCCATGCTTTCTATTCCTGTTTTCTCCTCTCATTTTTTCTTCTGCGACTGACAATGCAAGTTTGAAGGGAGCTGCGGTTAGTTCACCATTCCTCCATTCATTGTTCTTCATCATTTAAGCAGTACATTGACTGTACAGTAGATTCCAAATCAATTTTCACTCAGTCTTTCACTCCTATTTTCACTCCTATTAATTTACACACTCTTTTAAAATATTTTCCATTTATCTTTTCAAAACAGGAGCACTCCATACTTTTCTTTACTTTTCTTTTTTTTTTTTTTTTTAGTCTACTTTTTTTTTTTTTCTTTCTCTTTCGCTTTATTTTTAATTGAGAGTTTGGTGTTTGAGCTCCTAAAATTTGTATGTTTATAAAGGATGTATGTACTATGTATGTACTAATACTAATACATACTAATGTATGTAATGTAATGTAAGTAATAATAATTAATAAGTAATAATGTACTGTAATGTAAGTAATGTAGGTACTAATAATTATTTATTATGTAGTAATAATTACTGATATGAGAGAACTTTGTACCTCAACAGCACTGCATAGGCTCTACTCAGTGTAACAGTTACTAAATATCACTAAGAACATAGCCAAATTACTTATCACTGGCAGATGGAACCTGCAGAGTTTTTAGCCAGAAAAAGAAGGTAATCAATGAGATTAAGAAGTTATAATTAAAGGAATGCACTGATCAACTGAATAAGTTCATTTAGAAATTTTGAATAAATTCACTACTAAACCATTTGCATTGCTGTGAATTATGTGTAGTTATTATCAAAATAAGTTATAATGAAAAGTATCTTTCAAATCTGTGCCGGTCAACATATTTAATGGTGAGATGTATAGAGTTTTAAAAAAAATTAGTTCACAACTGTATCTTATAAATCTGCTTATTGGTCAAATCTTGCTAATTGACATAATCAATTCCTTAAATGATGGTGCCCAAAGTAATACAGTTTGCAAGCAATTGCATTTTGAAATATGCAATCTCTTCAAAGACAAAAGAAGTACAAAGATAATGTCACTATCCACCATATAAATTTTATTTGAATTGTTTGCCTGGCTGCAGCTAATCATAACACAATCATCAGCTCATTCATTTCAAATTGATTTTACAGAATGAAGTAGTTGTTACATTTTCCAAAAACCTAGACAAAACTTCCTGGTATTGATTTTTTTTATCTTTTTTTTTTAACCATACCGATTTTTAAATTGTTGATATAAATCATTTGCTCTCACAGAAAGAAAACTCTTGTTCATAGCATTCATTTCCATACACAGTAGATAAATTTACCTAATAGTCTTCATTAAGACCAAGAATTGAAAGAGACAAAATATAAGACAATAAGACACTAAGAAATGGATTTGCCTACCAAAAAAATACATGCCTGAAGTTAGATCTGCTAAAGCAAAGCAACCATCAAAAAAGCTTTTTATTCTTATAAAATAGCAAACAGAAAATAGCATGAAAGAAGAGCTGAAAATAACATGTTGTGCATCGGTAGTCAGAAAGCATTCCAAGAATTTATGGGTTCATGGGCAATAATTTTACTTCCCTGCACGTTTCAGATATTTTCTGCTTCTCCACTCTTCAGTGCATAATGAATAGGTTTTCACATTATGTTATCTATCTGTTGGCTTTTGTGCTTTTTCTTTGTGTGTGTGTGTGTATGCGCATGTTTAAGAAAAATATATCTTTTTAGTTTTGTTGACAGTAGGATACATGGTATTTATTTAAAAGGTTATAGGAACTGTACTTTCAGGAATGTAGTCCAATCCACCCACCTTTTAAATTTTTCTATGTATTATTATGTAGGAACTGGATACCTTTCTTGGAATGTTGCTGGAAATCAAAATATGAAGAAATGTTGAAATTAGGTGTATACTAGAAGACAGCATAAACATTTATTTCATCATAAAAGCAGAATGATTCAGGAGTTGGCACATTTCTGGTTTTGTTTATCACAACTTTTGTCCAGTCCATACATTTGCTTTCAAAAATTCCTTAAATAAGTGTTGACAAACAATTTTTTTTTTATTTTTTTCCTCCAGTGTACATGTCCATTTTTTATCCTTCATTTTAACCATTCTTTTTTAACATTAAAATGGCTGTAGACAGACAGATATAAATCTACATATAGGTAGTATCATATAATGTGCTTTCATTAAGTTTCAGCATGAATAAAGTCACAAAATAGCCCTCAATTTAATTTCATATTGGAAAAAGACACACACACAAGCATACTTTCTTCTCTCTAGGAAGAGAAAGTCACAGGCTGTGCAACTAACTTCAGTAGGAAATGCAGGCCACCTCAAACCATGACATCTTTTGTGCTATTGGAGAAGATACATTTATATCTTTTTTTCATTAGCAGAAACATGAATATGATGTGTATGTTGTAAACAATGATAAAGATAACCTGTGACTGTTACCTCTGTGTACAGTTTTCTCCTAATTTTAATACAAGAGAAATCACATGTGGCATATACACACTTCAGCTTATTTAACACTTATTTAGCTCCTTTCCTCCACTGGAGCTCACAGAGACAGTAGCATGTACTCTAACCAATGTAGGCACGGGACATTAGCAAACCTGTCAGCATCAGAATCTCAATTAAATTTGTGGAACGGATCACAAAATTGCTGCATATTCCCAGCAATTCTTTTGTTGAGAGCACACTATTAATTAAAGACTGGATTCCCAAAGGAATTAACTAACTAAATATTAATGGATCTGAAAGACAATGCTGTAGCTACACTGATAACCCAGAATGGATTTCAACATATTGGATAATAGAGGTTCTTTTCTTGTGTGCAATCAGGAAGCAGAAGCTTGGAGTTCCATACGGCATAATTTACCTATCTCCATGGAAGTGGATGAATACCTGCCTACCAATGGGAAGTAGCAAATAAATTTCTGGTTTTGCCTTGCTCATGCATGCATCTTTTGCTTTAACTAGTAATCTGTCTTTACTTCAACCCATGTGTTTACACACTTTCACCTTTCCAGTTCTCACCTACGTCTCACCTGGGACACAAAGACAAATGTCTTTGTGGTGCTCAGCTGTCCACTGGGATGAAACAACAACAGATAGGGAAAGAATTGGTAATTCAATGATTAAAGTTGCTTTCTAGGTTGAAGAAAACAGTAATTCAAATTTTTACCTCGATGTATTTATAATTACTGACACAAGTGAGCTCATCCTAAAATAATCAATAACAAATGCCTAGAAAATCCTTGACCTGGAAATAACAGATTAAAGTCCTGTTTCCAAGAAATTAAACAATGAAGAAGTGTATCTTAGAAAAGTGTCCATCTGAACCATACCCAGAATGGTCCCAAGAAATATTCAGTTTTGCAGAAAAGGCCCTGGGTGCTCTGGTGGACAACAAGCTGATTGTAAGACAGCAATGAGTCCTTTTGGCCATCAGTATCCTGGGCTGCATTAGAGCAAGCATTCCCAAGAGGCTGAGAAATGGGTGATTCTTTCTACTGCAGTGAGTCCAGCTAAGGAACACAAAGATGACTGAGAATATTAAGTGTTTTTCATATGAGGAGAGGCTGAGACAGTCCAGACTTTTTAACTTTGAGAACAGAAGACCTGATGGGAAGGAGAAAACAAGACAGAGACAGATTCTTCTTGGCAATGCTCAGTGACAGAATGACAGGAGAAAGGATAATGGACACAAGTGCTATCCCTGTAAAGGACACACAGATATCTGCAATCACAAAGTAAAATCACTAAGAGCAATGAACTGGGGTTACCTGATACTTCATTTGGTCCTGTATATATCTTACCCATACTGTTAACTGCCAGAATATGTTTGAAATGTTAAAGCTCCTCATGATGCAGGAAAAAAAATAAAAAAAAAAATAAAAAAAAAACATGTAGGAATCTTCACATTATGAATATTTTTTTAAGGTGTACCTTTCCAAACGTTTTCTGTAAAGCTGTTAAGAAATACTTTCTCATTTCTCTCTTCACTCAATACAGAGGCTCATTAATGACCACAAACAAAATGCACTATACAGTTTTCTGCTTCAGAATATCAGGTTTTGACCACCAACCACAGGATGCCACAACAATTGATAGTGGTTTGGTATGTTTTACTAGATAGCTATTGTTGCTGTATCTGTTTTGTTTAACTAGGAAATTTATTTTATTCATTCTGAATATAACACCATAGCTGAACAGTGACTTTAGAAGGAATGTTTTAGGAGAAATTGTACAGAAATATGCATTACTGAAAGCTTCCAGAAGGGGAGAAAAAATCTTAATTAGAAATAAAGAGACATTCAGAGTATTAAACTTGGAGCAGCTTTGAGGATATTTCTGCTCATAGGAGAGAATACTATTAAAAATACTTTATCTATTTGATGGTAGGTGAATCTATATTTAATTTTCTGTCACTCTTCTGACCTGTGCTAAGAGAAACTATAGAGATTTGGTTTTGCTCTTTTCTGTATTTTTTGAGTCATGTCCTTTGAAGCTCTCATTCTTCTGACATAACATCTAGCAGTCAATCGGTACAAAACTTCAGATGTAAAAACCTCAAAGTGTGATTTGAGGACACTCCCACTTCAAATCACAGGTGAAAAAATACAGATTCTTGTCAGTCTTCTAGTTCAGAAAGGAGCTTGAAAAAGCAAATATGAACAAACCTTCTCACTGTGAAACATTTTAGTTTAAAAAGACCAATACTGGACTGTCATCCTCCCAGCATGGCAGTATAGACTTGGCTAACTGAAGTAGTAAAGATTTTAACACTGTGTGTTCCCATTTTCAGTATGTGCTAACATAACCCAAGCTAAAGATGCAAGTGTATTTTTTCTTCAGATCCTGGAACCAGAAAGAAAAATGTTAAATGTTCCAATATTCATGAAATAACTCTGTGGTCAGTTGCTATCAGTCCTAATAATAAGAGCTGGTATGTGAAAATGGGCTTAACAAAAAAAAAAAAAAAAAAAAAAAAAAAAAAAAAAAAAAAGTATTCCATGTAGACACTGAAGAGTATTTCAAGCAGGGCACCAATCACTGTTTTGTGAGAGAACCACTGCCTTGTCAGAAAGTTTATTTTGTAAGTCTCTTAGTAATGATTGAATTTCTGTTATTGTTCAGTAGTTGTCCAGGTGTCATGGCTAGCACTGAATCATTAATAAACTCTATTGACACTGCTGGCAAGAACAAGAGTTCATGTACTCAGGATTTCATTCAGACCACTCTGGCACAGCATGAGTATTATGCTCTCAATTAAATGATTAAGCAGAAAACAAGTATCTAAACAAATTTACATCATCTGTTAATGAACAGGTGGATGTTTTTATGCACATATGCTGTGCAAACACAGACTTGCACAAAACAAAATCTGCCACCATGCCCCAAAATGTTGCCCAATTTAAATGGAAAGCAAAAACAAAAACAAAACAAACAAACAACAACAACAAAACAATCACAGCACAACAGGAACAATCCCTGGGTAGAATCAAAATTTGCTGAGCATAAATCCCTCCCAAATCTGGAGAAGGAGACTGTCAAAGCACTTCTTAAGTTGTATACTGCTTGTGCATGACTGGTCATCTCCTTCAATTTTAGAGAAAGTAAAAAAGCCCTGAGTTGAAAATCTCATCTTTGCATGTAAGAATATGATTATAAAAGAAATATTTGTGTACCCAAAACAGTGATTTGTCCTTGTCCTTTAAAATAAACTTGGTGAGTATAGGCACTGAACAGAGGACACAAACACTATGTAATATTTCCAGAAGAACACTTTTTGTGCTATATTGCTACATGTTGTATTTGTTTATTAGGATATTTCTTGTGATTCATGTTTAAATTATTTCCTTACTCACTTGTGCCTTCTTAAATCTTTGCTAGATAGAGATAATTATGATTTTGATTTATTTAATTTAATATGCATGTTCAATAAGATAATTTAATGCATTTCCAAATATTAGCAAATATATCTAATTTGCTACAACTTCTGCATGAAGAATTGCTGGCCTAGTCATGTCTTAGGCTTTCCACAGTTCCATATTTTATTCTGGCACTCACAAGTCATCAAGTGATCTCTCTGGGTGTTCAGCTGTGCAGTCTTTAGCAACTCATTACTCTCCTGAATACTCCTCTCCCCCCGCCCCCTTTTTTTTTTTTTGTCTCCAGTCATGGCATCTTTCCATGATAAAACTATTATTGGTGTAGAATATTTGACATGGATACGTGGAATTTATGTGCAACCTCTTTTTCTCAGGAGGGCTGTGAGGCTGAATTAATGAATGTTCTCACATGTCTTTGAGATCTTTAGATTGAAATGACTTCACAAACGTAAAGTTTGATTGCTTACAGGGGCAATTACCTCTTTCAAATTAAAAAGTACTGGGGTTTGTTTTACCACTATTAATTTTTGTAGTCCAACTGAAAAAAAAAATCATAATTTACAATAATTAAATAGAGAGAACATTTCAAAGTATGAGCTACAGAACAATAAAAAAAGTACAGACTATTGAATTATCCGTTTTGGTTTAGCAGATGGTCTAACTCATAAGGGAGTGAACTGCATTCTTGGGGAACTGGGATGTACATTGAACTTCTCTGTATGAAGATACCTTCTATGGTGATCATAAAATTTTCCAGTAGATTTATTTTTTTCATCAAAAATTCCTATCTCATGGAAGACAGATTTTTCATAAGAATACCCTGATTTTATCATATTTGTAAGAGTTTGCTTCATTTTCAATAGACCTTTCCTGTGCTGAAATTAAATACTCTTCTGTATAAAAGACAAAATGATGAAAACACTGTTTGTTCTTTATTTTATCTAAAATAATTGTCTTCTTAAGATCAAAATATATACTGTCCATGATGTGTTTTGATAGCTGGCTTTGAGTTGTTCTTTCCCAAGATTATCTTTCTAGTTTGTTACCAGAAATGGCTTCTACACTTTAAATCCGCCTTTAGTTTTTCACCTGCTTGTCCAGGTGAAGGGTAGAATACTGAAGGAAGTCCCACTTTCTAATGACTCCCCTGTTTTTCTCTCTCCTCTCTCTAATCTGAAAATGGTTCTTTTCAGATTTAACTTCAATACTTGCTCATAAATCTTCACTGAATTAGACAATAGGAATTATTACAGAAGTTTACTTCTATCCAAGATAGAGGAGGTATATGTCAATAGTCCATTAGTGTATTAAAATATTTATTCCATATTGAAATAGTGATATTTCTGCATACAAAAAATACTCAACATTATTTTGAGTTGGCTGGAAACAATGAGATGAGACAATTTGTTGTTCTTTACAGCTTGTACATTGCCTGAAGGAGCCAAGAAGACCTTTCATATACTGTCTCAGTCATCACCATCATTTACTTTCCCACAATAAAGTAAAACATCATATGAAAATTAACTACCATCTCAAAGTACTGTAGTAGTAGTGATCTGTAGTAGTGATCTATTTTTTTCTAAACTAAAATATTGCTTTATTAATTAATTAGTCTGGATTACTGTGCTAATCAGTCTGGACATATTATAAGGCCTTTAAATTAAAGAGTTTGGGTTCTTCTCCAAAGATGAAGCAAAATAACTTTATCAAGTAACTTTTGCAGAAACTGTTATGGAAAATTTTTGTCTTATATTTTTGTGCTCTGGCTTTCTGGCTAAGAAAGAAACTTTTCTTGAAATCATGTGAAGTTGAAAGCTTTATTCCAAGTAATTTCACATTTGATAAAGTTTTGCTTTGTTTTTAAGAAGCATTGAACAAGATTTAAGAAACATTATAGCATGAATATCACCTTCCGTGTGATGCTAGATGACCTTTACTTCAAAAAAGATGATGCTAGCTATTGATTATAAGCATACCAACATTGAAAACTGAAGACCAACAGTTTCCTTACCACTCTTCTACTCTAAAAATTGCACTTTACAAAGAATTTACAATGTAGCTAGGAATAAAATAAAATAAAATAAAATAAAATAAAATAAAATAAAATAAAATAAAAACAAAA
The DNA here is from genome assembly GCF_965140915.1 of Aythya marila. Classification (NCBI taxonomy): domain Eukaryota; kingdom Metazoa; phylum Chordata; class Aves; order Anseriformes; family Anatidae; genus Aythya; species Aythya marila. Next base: position 100,084,448 of record NC_139043.1, on the reverse strand, counting down.
TAAAATATTTCCTTTTTAAAGCAGATTGTGCTAGGAAGATTTTCAAACCAGTCCTTTGTTTCAGTATAAAACAGCATAGTATTTTTGCTTGAAAATGATTTAAACATAATTGCATTCAAAATTACCTTTCATGAAAAAAAAAAAAATAAAAATAAATAAATACAATCAGAATTCTCTAAGGGTTTTTGGTTTCCAAGTAAATTAATTCTAAATCTGTTCTTATTTTTACATTTTTTTCACTGTATTTTCACCCCTATTTCACTGTAAATGTACAACAGTAAAGAGTGTGGAAAAACTAGCTAGAGAAAGTGATGATTATTCATTAAAATACAGTGGAAAAGATCAAGCAGTCTATTTCTAATGGAGTAGGTAAAGCAGGCAGAATAGATGGGTGGGAAGAATTTGGGGCTCATCTTTATCCACCAATTCCTCCCTGAGTATTTGACCACCACTGTTCCTATGTTCCAATTCCTCCTTCCAATTCATCATGCTACAGAGATAAAAAGAAAACATATTTTCTAGCATTTCATTATAGAACGGGTTAAATTACAAGCTCTTAATGTTGCTTCACCAATTTTGCCTCCTTTTGAATCCAGGCGTTTGTTTTGTCTCATTTTTGTATTGTTGTTTTTAGGTTTACCTTTGAAAATTATGGCCATGTACTTTAAGTGTGCCTGTATTGTTTAGTGCATGTATGTGAAAGCGGTTCACATGCTTGTCTGAAGAAAATTTTATTGTGGAATTCTAGGCCTTTAAAAATAGAGGTTTATAATGGAAAAACTGGCAGACTTTTAACTAGATCCACACTACCAGCCGACACTATAATATTACATTTTTATGGTAGAAGTAATAGCAACCTACAGACTGTCTCAAACAATACCATAAAATTGAAATACCATGAAATGAATTTTTGCTTATTTACCATATAGCACTACAGATTTGTGATTTGAATATGTTTTCCACAAGCTTTAGCACTTACAGATCAACGATGTAGTTTAGTTTCATCAGTTTAAGCATATTAGTAGATTTAGAGCCCCTTTATTGATATATTTATATCTGTTATGCAATTGCATACTAAAGATTACGTTTCAAATTTATCTCCTAAACCAGCAGACATTTCATTCATCAGAATCAAAGCCTTCAGATATTTTCTTTTGAGAAGAATCCCAGGCATTAAATCAGATGACTCATGAGAGTAAAGCTGTACATCTCTCTTAAAGAGTTTATAGAATCAACGATCTTCAAGACTAAGTTTTGGGACAGAGATAAAAATAAAAATGAAACTTAAAGTTGATAAAGTACTGTTTTTCATTATCTAAGTTACTGTATTCCCAGCTGCTGCCTGGTTAAGATACATTAGACCTCTGTCTTTGAAAGCACATCTAGATTGAAAGGACTCCAGTAGCACAGGACTACTTTCCTATCCTGAACACTGCTTTCACAAGCCATTCCCATCTATTTTGGAGTTGAATTTTGGAGTGCAAGCCCAGAGGACTCTCTCAAGTGACAAGTTCCCCTACCTAGTTATATGTAGCTGCTATTTCTTTAACAGCATCATCAAAAGCATGGCATAACATCTTACTGGGGCTGTTCCACAGTACGAATTTACTGATATAATTTACCTACATATAACTCTCTGGAGAAAAGAATGTATTTTGAGGAAGGATTCATTCATTGCTACTTACCATGTAAACCATCTAAATACCTAGTTTGATGTAGTCATTGGGACTTCTGATGTAGTAGCTGGAAGAAAGAAGATGGTGTATTCTACCAAATAAAATGTAACTAACATGATGGAATAATATAAGAAGAGCTGCTATAAAAATTGCTTTCACCATACTTACCTTTTGGATAGCTAAGAAGAGGTGAGAGGAATCCATAGTTTCAACTCGTGAAAAATTTCTGCTCATGATTTAGATTTAGCTTTCACTAATGATGGTAATAATAAAATAAAATAAAACAAACAAACAAACAAAAAAACACCTTAGTTACAAATCTTTACTGAGTGAGGTAACTAAAGATATATTTAGTCTCATATGGTACCTACTACTTAATAATTGGTAGTTTTAAATCACTGAATTTACCTATGTGCAAGAAAATATCTTGGTGGTGGTGATGGGCTTTTTTTTTTTTGGGGGGGGGGGGGAGAGAGGGGGGTTGTTTTCTCATAGTTGAGAGATAAAAAGAATAAAATAATTGGGTTTGTTCTCTGAAATAAGTATGATGCAGTAGCTTTTCCTTCCCTATTCATAGTTTTTTATATACGTTGATCATATCAATAATGTAAATTCCAAATTATAAAATTATACAAAGTGAATCTGCACAGTATGTGATGGAAGATGCTTGTGAAAATGCTTATGAAAATAAACAAAAAATCCTCACTTCTCTGAGGTCACCAGGAGTTTTGCAACAGGCAAAATAGTGTATCCAATAATTAATAATGAGATGTGCTTTTAATAAGGAAGAAAGATAGTATTTTCATTCCAATAGAATAAATATCCTCTAAATCTGAAAAGTAATTTAATCTGTTTTTACAAACATTACTGACTGAACTCCAGCTCTTCTATGAAAACTGTGTTATCAAATTAAGTACAAAATTATATTTCATTTTGAATTCTACCATTCTTTGGAATACAGATATTTTATTTGAAAGAAAAGTATATTTTTTTCCTATTAATATTTTTTTACTTTTCATTCTTAATGTATCAGTTTAATATATGATAATCTCTGAAGTATCTGCTTCCTAGTAATTTCTTTTAGGAAACCTTAGTCCCTTGACATTTCCACCCATCTGATGACTGGTTGGTGTGTTAATGTAATCAGGATTATTTCTGTACAAGAAAAAATACATGTATTGTGTATACCTATATACATAGAAACATAGAAACATAGAATCATTAAGTCTGGAAAAGACCTTCCAGATCATCTGGTCCAACCAAAAACCAAAGCTTTCTCAGAGCTATTTAAAGAACAGCTACATGTATAGCTGAATATATCTACCATATATATTTTGATATATATACCATATTTTGATATCTACCATATCAAAACCAACTAATACTGGATATATTTAGAATTTGTGTGTGTGTGTGAACCTACGCTTCATCATAGAATCGAATGATTTGTGTTGGAAAGGACCTTAAAAATTATCTAATTCCAAGCTCCCTGCCATGGGTAGAGACACCTTCCATTAGACCAGATTGCTCAAAGCCCCATCCAACCTGTCTTTGAACACTTTCAGGTATAGAACAGGAACACACCAGGAACAGCTTCTCTGGGCAACCTGTTTCAGTGCCTTACCACCCTCAGAGCAACTTCTTCCTCATGTCTAATCTAAATCTACCATTTTTAGTTTAAAGCCATTACTCCTTGTCCTATCAGTATACTCCCTGACGAACAGCCTCTCCCCAAATTTCCTGTAGGCACCCTTTAATTACTGGAAGGCTTCTGTAAGGTCTTCCCAGAGTCTTCTCTTATCCAGGCTGAACAACCGCAACTCCCTCAGCCTGTCTTCACAGGAGAGGTGCTCCAGCACTCTGATCATTTTCATGGCCCTCCTCTGGACTCATTCTGATACATCCATGTCCTTCTTGTGCTGGGGCCCCAGAGCTGAATGCAGGGCTCCAGGTAGCATCTCACCAGACCAGAGCAGAGGGGTACAATCACCTCCCTTGACCTGATGGCCATGCTTCTTTTGATGCAGCCATATCCTGCAACCATATCCTGATATGGTTGGATTTCTGGCCTGCAAGTGCACATTGCCAGCTCATGTTGAGCTTCTCATCCACCAGCACCAGGTCCTTCTCAGGCCACTCTCCATCCTAAATGTTTCTATGATTAACAGATCTGTTGCTACCTGATTTCTTACCAAAATATATAATTCGTTCTCATAATGAACTTTCTGAAAATAATTTTTTCCTTCTAAAACAACTTTCACAATTAGAAATCTGTGCAAAATTCAGCCATACTTTTATTTTTACATACATTTTAATGTTGATATTTTGTTTGATGTTATCATCTTTTTTTTTTTTTTTTCTATTGGGAGTAGCAGCAGAAAAAAAGTATATATATATTTTAAAATTTCATTAAAAAAATCTTCTATGAGAAATATATGTCTGTATATATACAAATATGCATATGTGCACACACTTTTTTTTTTTTAAAGTACTGCAGAAATAACAGTCAAGTCACAGTAGAAATGCAATTAGGCTAGAAACAGCACAGCATGAAATAGAAATGCATATACATATTCATTTCAATTTTGGAAAGCCAGACAATCAAAAAAAAAATCCAAATTTTGTGTTATAAAACATTCATTACCATCATCAGCAAAAATAACTTCTAAGGTTTTGCAAGGATTTTCTGAGAGTTTTGCTCAACTTCGCTGTTGAAATTATACTAGAAATATGTTTTATGTAAATATATCATCAGGGATAACTCTGTGATTATACAGAACAGATGAAACCTTATACTGTGCTGTATAACATCAAAGTAATAGCTCTCTGACCACAGAATACACATGATAATATAGTACAAGAATATGAACTTTGGTAGCAAGAGAAGTCAAAACTTGGGTAGCAAGAGAAGTCAAAGGTTAGATATGCAGGTCATTAGTAATTCATTTCTAGTTTCTACAGTTATTGCCTTTTGATGAAAGGATTTCTGTGTACTAATCCTACCACTGATTCAGTCTATTCATTATAGTTCTTTCTAACAGCTGGTTTCTAATGTTTACCACCATTTGTTTAAAATTTAATATTCTTTCCTAATTTTGCATTACTTTAAATCATCTTCTCCTGGATTACTAATTTTAATAGTATATTCTTCAGACTCACTTTGGATAAGCTTTATCCAGTCTAACTTAGGCATCTAAAACAGCTAAGTGTGAACAAGATATTTAAGGCAGCCTTTGTGTAAGCTTGCGTTCCGTTTACTGTAAAGCTATCCTAGGTTGATTAGCTTAAAAATGTATCCCTTGCCCTGAGAAGAAAAAATAATAATCATAATAAAAAAATATATAGGCTTTCTCTCTATTCTAGACACTTTAATCAGCCCATATTTGCTTCAGTAATCCATATAATTGCAACAATTAAAAAACTAATATATTTCATCAAGCAACTGATCTATAAAGCTATTTGCAGTTCTTTATGTTAATTCTGACTCCAATATCATAAAAATATATCTTAAATTTAAGACACACATAGTAATTCCAGTTAACTGAGAGACTGAAAAAGTCCAGAAATAGTTCTAGTATCATAACTGTTGTAAGTGAATTTAAAAAAGTTGGTTATGATAACACAGACAGGAAATAAACCCATTCCTCTAGTACGATATTCAGCTGCACTGTTATCCAGGGATGCAAGTTGTATACTTCAATATGCATTAATTCCATCTCATAATCTTTTCAGTTTCCTTATTCATGTATATTTTGATATGATTTAATGAGCTTTTTTTTTAATTTATTTTTTAAGATTTTTTAATTCAACATCCAGCTGATCTAAAAAGTCTTCTGAACCAGCATGCAATAACATTTATCACTTTTTTTTTTCTAATACCCTTATTTGCCTTTCAATACCTTTTATTTTCAACACTTTTTTATTATTATTTTCAACACAATAAAATTTATTTTTATTTGTGTTGAGTAGCAACAGCTTACATTTGAACCATTTCACAATCAATGCACAATAAAGAAAATACGGGGTATATTTCACTATTGATTTGAGTTTATCTTTTAGGTTTTGAATGAATCTTTCCTATTATTCAACTTCAGTTAATACCCATTCCTACTTTTAATAGCATTTTACCTTCGCCTCAGTGCCCTGGAAGCTGATTCCCAATGTTTTGCAACATTAACTCAAAATCATTACGTTCTTCATCACATATACTGTCCAGATCCAGAGTATTGTACTAAATATTGTGAAATAAATAAAATCATACAGGCATTTGGTTCATGTTTCCTGTTGAGATTGACAAGTTTGTCTTTTCCTGAGGTAACCACTGTGTAGTATGTGTAGTAGAAAAACTTGGAGCTTTTTTTTTTTTTTTTTTTTTTTTTTACCTTCTGAATCTGCTTTTTGTTCATGGAAGCACTATCACAATTCTTGTTTCCATCTCTTAAACCTGTCTTATGTTGAAGGCTATTTTATTTTGGCTTGTAAACTTCCAATATGTATAACCTTCACATATATGATACACTGCATCACACTAAACATATATATATGATCTACCTCGACTATATGAAATATACAGTATTTTAATAGACATTAAACTGAGATAAAACCTGGTTTATAATTAAGATCAGTTTAAAATGATATATATATATTTCTGCAGAATGATAGCTAACAAAATTTAAGAAACATTTCTTTTCATATACTTTGAGATCTGTCTGAGAGAACAGCTTCCTCACCTCCACAAAATAAGTGCAGGAAGGTGTTTTATTTCCTTACACAAAGAAAGGATATAAGAATATGTGTTGGGTTGACCTTGGCCATCTGCCAGTCTCCCAACCAGCCTCTCTCCCACTACACCTCCTCAACAAGAAAGGGGGAGAAAGAAAGACAAAAATCTCATGGGTTGACGTAAGGGTGGGGATATCGATTACCAATTACTGTCATGAGTAAAACAGACTTAACTTGGGGAAGATTAACTTAATTTACTGCCAGTTAAAAATAGAGTAAGATGGTGAGAAACAAAACAAACAAACAAACAAACCAAAACCAAAAACAAAAACAAAAACAAACAAACAAACAAACAAAAAACTTCCCACCATCCCAGCTTCCTCCTAGGCTCAACTTTAGTCCTTCACTCCCAATTGGCCCCCTCTCCCAAGCAATGCAGGTGAGTGGGGAATGGAGGTTGTGGTCAGCCCATGATTCTTTGTCTCTGCTGTTCCCTCATGGTTACTCTCTTCCCCTGCTCCAGCATGGGATCCCTCCCATGGGATGCCATTGATCCTATGTGGGCTTCCTAACAACTACAGTTCTTCAGGGTCTATATCACAGAGTGTATCCTTCAAGAACAGGCTGCTCCAGCATGGGTCTCCCATGGGCAGCTGCTCCTGACAGATCACCTAATCCTCCACGGGCTGCAGTTTTTGCCAGGAGTCTGCTCCTGTGTTAGTTCTCTACAGGCTGCATCTTCCTTCAAGGAACATCTTCATTCTCTGGTGTGGGATCTTCCACAGGCTGCAGTGTGGATAGCTGCTCTCATGTGCTCCTCCATGGTCTACAGAAACTATATGCTATGGTCTTCTCCATGGGCTACAGGGTATCTCTCAGTGATACCTTGTCTCTCAGTGCTCCCAGGGCTTTTTTTCACCCCTTTTCCCACATTCCATGCTGCCTGGCTCCCATTCTTCCATGGGCTTTGTGCAAGGCAACCACACCTGGTTTATGGCACAGCCCTGTCTGTGGGGGACCACTGTGGGACCATTGGAGCTAGCTAGAACTGGCTGTGTCAAGCACAAGGCAGCCCAGACTTGAACTGGGTTTATGTAGCAAGGTTTTGGTAGCACAGGGGCTGCAGGGCCTCTGTGAGAAGAGTCTGGAATCTGTTCCATGTTAGATAAGAGCCAGTTCCAGCTGGATGCAAAAGGGACCTGATAGTGGCCAAAGCTCTGCAAATGAGCAATGCTTGTTGTGCCTCTGTGAGAGCTAATTTAAGAAAGGAAAAAAAATGCTGTGCTCAGTATCTGAGAGAGAACAGTAAGAAAATGTCAAGGGAAATGCAGACACCAAGGTCAGGAAAGAAGGACAGGAGGAGGTGCTCCAGGCACTGGAGCAGGTGTTCTGCTGAAGCCTGTGGTGTACCACAGCACCGCAGATTTCCATACTGCAGTCCATAGAAAAAGCCTGAAGAGGGCTGTGATTCATGGAGCAGACTCCAGACCAGCCTGCGGAGAGGAGCCCATGATGGAGCAGAAAGTCTCGTGGAAGCAGAAAGCCCACATAGAATCAGTTCAGGAAGAACTGCATCCCAAGGTAGGGACTCCACACTGGAGGAGAAGAGAATGTCCATGAAGGAGTAGCGTATTATGAAGAGTTATGGACTGACAGCAATCCCCATTACCTGTTCTTTTGCATGGCTTCAGGGGAGGAGGTAGAAGGGGGTGGATGGGTAGGAAGGTGTTTTTATTGTAGAATTATAGAATATCTTGAGTTGGAAGGGACCCACAAGAATCATTGAGTCTTACTCCTGATTCCATGCAGAACCATTCAAATATCAAACCAGATGTCTGAGAGCATTGTCCAAATGCTTCTGGAACTCCAGCAGGCTTGCTGCCATGAACACTTTTCTGGGGAGCCTGTTCCAGCACCCAACCACCATTCTCAGTGAAGAACCTTTTCCTAACATCCAGCCTGAAATTCCCCTGGTGCAGCTTCATGCCATTCTCTCAGGTCCCATTGCTGTTCACCAGAGAGAATAAATCAGCACCTGCCCCTTCACTCCCCCTCATGAGGAAGCTATGGCCATGATGAGGTTTTCCCTCAGTCCCCTCTAGGCTGAACAAACAAAGTGGCTTCATCTGATCCTCATACATCTTCCCCTCTAGACCCTTCATCATCTTTGTTACCCTACTTTGAACACTATCTAATAGTTTCATTTCTTATATTATGACACCAAAAACTGCACACACTACTCAGGGTGAGACTGCACCAACACAGAGTAGAGTGGGGCAATCACTTCCATCAGCTGCCTACCAATGTTGAACTTGATGCACCCCAGGATATGGTTTACTATGAGGGTGACAGAGCACAGGAACAGATTGCCCAGAGAGTCTGCAGATTCTCCTTCTCTGGAGATATTCAAAACCTGCCTGCATGTGATCCTGTGCAACGTGCTCCAGGTGACCCTGTTTGGAAGATGACCTCCAGAGGTCCCTTCCAACCTCAATCATTCTGTGATTCTGTGTGATTCTCTGAATCCCCCCATCTCTTAGGTCCTCTCCTAATGCCTGGTGGTGAGAGGGTAGAGGATCGTTCTTTCTCGTATTGTGGCTGGCTGATGCATCTTTCCCAGGGATGGTAGAAAATAGTTCCACCACTTGATATCTTTCTCTGACTGCCTAATGCTCCTCAGCCTGCCTATGTCTTCCTGAAGCAGTTCTACTTGGATGCACCTCCTACAGGTATACTCACTGCTGCCATCAGATACTGAAAGAAAACAGGCACAGCCTGAGACCTGGATGGATGTATATTCCCTTGGAAGCTCTGTCTGGGTAGCTGTGCCAGTTCCTGTGGCTGGAAAGGCCAGAGGAGATGCAGAGGACAGCTTTCTCTTACCTGGATACTGTGAATGGAGCTCCTTGCAAACAGGTTACCACAGCAGTTGTGGCAGTGACAGGGCACTCCCTTCCACATGAACTGCCATGCCATGTCCTAGCAGATGCACCAAGGCCTGTTAGCCCACTCTGGTCTTCCCAGGGATGCTTTTTGGGAACCCCCCTGAATGCTGTGATCCCCCACTCCACTGCTCCACTGTGGAATGTGCCTGCACCAAAGCTGATCACCTCAGCCATATGTACTTTGAGTCTCCCTCTCAGCCAGTGGAATGGCCCTCTGTGAAAGAGGTGTCCTCCCCTGCAAACTGCCACACCACACCCTGGTTGCTGTCATTCTCTAGGGCTTTATTTTGTATGTATGGGGGGTGGCTGCCACTACTCCTGGTCCTGCCTGTGCCTCATGAGACTCTCTTGGGAGAGCTGCCAGCTCCTGGCAGGTCTCTGCACTCCTCTGGAGTTTCTGCTTTGCAGGAACCCCCCTGTATCTGCAATACTCCGCTGTGCTGCAGAATGCACCCACACCAGAGCTGATTGCCTCAGTGATTTAGTTTACTTTTAAATTCTCACTACTCTAGTCTAGTAGTAATAGGCAATAAATTACATCATTCTTCCTACACTGAGTCTGCTTTGCCCATGACTGTAATACATGAGTGATCTGCCTGCCCTCATCTTAACCCTTGAGCTCTTTCAATTGTATTTTTGGAGTTGTATTTTATTTCTTAGAGATAGCAAAGGTTTAGATTTTTGTATTTGTATTGTTCTGGTGTGTTTGTTGTTGTTGTTGTTTGTTTTCCAAGCAGTTTTTAATAGATATTATAAGAGTGATTATGGGAAACTAAATTGTATAGTTTTTGTGGGGGGATTATATTGTAGTTTGTTGATTTTTTTCTGCGTATTTGTTTGATGGGGCTGTGGTTAGTATTTAGACTTAATTGTTTTATTGTGATATTTTACTGTTTCTGCTGTGAAGAAAAAGATCATGAAACATCTGTTCTTCAAGTATAAGTCTTGATTTCCAGGATAGCGTGATTAGAATTAAAACAAACTTTTGCATTCACCATGGAAGAGATAACATAATTATCATCTGCTTCCTCTTCTCCTGAATTTGAATGTTTCAGAAGAACTGTGTGGGCAACCACATGCCAGCAATTTCAGAATGAGGATCTTACTGTGAAAATAATATAGGGATAGAAACTATAAGTCAAGAGTGTTGGATCCATATAATTTTTATTATGAAAATAGCATCAAGAAAGATGATGAAATCTTAAGTACTTAAAGCTACAGTCACTTTCGAGTGCACACTGAAGTGGATGTGAAAATTTAGTGTGGCAAGGGGGAGTAATATGAAATTATTATGTGGTAAATATCTTAGAGAACTTCCTCTATAGTCACAGGGGGAGCACTAGCTTAGCTACCTATTTACTGTTTCTTATGCCTTGAGGAAGATATAAAAAAGCCTTATGCAGTCAAACATAAATATGAAGTTGATCAAAAATATTTTTCTTGTTGCAATCTCTGAAAAAAAAATAAAAATGGATTGAGAATGCTCAAGTGTTTAGAACTGGACATTATGAATTCTTCCTAAGTGAGCAGGAATTGATTGTCTCTTCCGCACTGGTGTAACCTCACCTTGAGTACTGTGTACAGATTTGAGTACCACAAAGTAAAAAGGACATAAAAGTACTAGAGAGTGTCCAAAGGAGGACTATGAAGGTAATGAAGGGTCTAGAAAGCAAGACGTATGAGAAATGGCTGTCATCGCTTGTTTTGTTCAGCCTAGAGAAGTGGAGACTGGGGGGAAATGTCATGGTTGCCTACAGCTTCCTCATGATGGGGAGCAGAAGGGCAGGTACTTATCTCTCTGGTGACCAGCAATAGGACCCAAGGGAACAGCATGAAAATGCATCAGGAGAAGTTCAGGCTGGATGTTAGAAAAAGTTTCTTCACTGAGAGGGTGGTTGGGTACTGGAACAGGATCCCCTGGGAATTGGTCACAGCACCGAGCCTGCAGAAGTTCAAGAAGCATTTAGACAATGCTTTCAGATTGTCTGATTTTTGGATGATCACGTGTGGAGTCAGGAGTCGGACTCAGTGATCCTTATCAGTCCCTTCACTTATTCTATGATTCTTACATTATTGTTCTGCAACATTTGTAACCTGGAGAAAATATGATATCATTTTCTAGAAAATGATGAAGCAGCACCCACAACATAATTTAATAGACATAAAAAGATAGGCAGGATGGTGCAAGATCAGACATGTATTTAACATCATCAGGTGCATCCTGTTAAGAGGAGAATAGTGGAAGAATGCTTGTAATGCAAGCATAATTTGAAATAATAATGTAATTATAAATATCACAACATTTGGCTATCATTTCATGTAATTAAATTGATTTAGTTTTAATAGTCATGATTTGTAAGGGAAGAAGGAACTCAAAGAATACCCATTGATAATAATTGTATTGGGCTTATGTGGCAAGGTTTTGGTAGCATAGGAGCTGCAGGGATGTCCTCTGTGAAAAAGAGTCTAGAAATTGCTCCATGTTAGAAAAAAGTTCCAGTCAGTTGCAGAAGGGACCCAACAGTGGCCAAAGCTGAGCGACTGGGCAATGCTGGTGCCTCTGTGAGTGTGCGTTTAAGAAATGAATAAATCTGCTGTGCAACAGCAGCTGGGAGAGAGGAGTGAGAAACAGCCCTGCAGACTACAAAGGTCAACAAAGAAAGAGGGGAGGAGGTGCTCCACGCACTGGAGCAGAAGTTCCCCTGAAGCCTGTGGAGGGGATCACAGTGGAGCAGGCTGTCTTCAGGAATGGACTCTTGCAGCATGGGTCCCCCACGGGTGGCAGCTCCGCCCAGACCCCCTGCTCCTGCATGGGCTCCTCTCCACAGGCTGCAGCTCTGGCCTGGGGCCTGCTCCCACGGGGGCTCTCCATGGGCTGCAGCCTCCTCCAGGCCACATCCACCTGCTCCACCTACGTAGCTCCTCTACGGGCTGCAGCATGGAGATCTGCTCCATGTGGGACCCATGGGCTGCAGCGGGACAGCCTGCTCCAACAGGGGCCTCTCCACAGGCCACAGGGGAACTGGTGCTGCGTACCTGGAGCACCCCGTGCCCTCCTTCTGCACTGACCTTGTTCTGCAGGACCCTTTTCACTCCTCACTCTCCCAGCTGATGTTGTGCTGCAAGGATATTTATTTTTTTATCCCTTTCTTAAATATGCTTTCACAGAGGCACAAACAATACCGCTTATTGGCTCGGCTCTGGCCAGCAGCAGGTCCCGTTTGGAAGCAGCTGGAGCTGCCACTGATCTGACATGTGGCAGCTGCTGGGCTTTGCTCACAGAAGCCATTCCTGGAGCCCCACATTTACAAAACCTTGCTACTTAAACCCACTACACTTCCAAAGCATGTTCTTTATATGCACTACAGGGGCTTGTACGCTTGTCTCCTTGTACGCTACATAAGAATTTTGACTGTGCAGAGCTAGTTTGACTGACAGATCTCCTTGTGTTGACTAACCAAGTGGCCTTTGCTAAATGTGTATCATCCCAATGTTTGAATGTCCTAGCATCCATTACCCTCAGTGTAGTCTTTACCAATCCATTGTATTGTTTGATTTTCCCAGAGGTTGGTGCATGATACAGGATGTGATATACCCACTCAGTGTCATGTTCTTTGGCCCAGATGTCTATGAGGGTGTTTCTGAAATGAGTCCCATTATCTGACTTCTTTCTGACCTGCCATGTCACCATAAGACTTGCTTTTCAAGACTGCGGATAGTGTTTTAGACGGTGACATGTGGCACAAGATATGTTTACAGCCATCTGGTGGTTGCTTCCACCACTGTAAGGACATGGTACTTTCCATTGTGGATTTGAGAGTGTGATATAATCAATATGTGAGGCCTCCCCATATTTATATTTAAGTCATCTTCCTCCATACCACAGAGGCTTTCTTTTTCCACTTGGCTTTCTTGATTGCAGCACATGTTTCAGATCCTTGGATAACTTGTGCAATAGAGTTCACAGTCAGGTCTATGCTTAATCACAAGCCCATCTACATGTTGCATCTCTTCCTTGCTGGCCTGATATGTCAGTGGCCCACTGAGCTATAATAATTCACCCTTATGTTGTCAGTCCAAACCCACATAAGCCACTTCAGTTTTAGCAGCCTGATCTGCCTGCTGGTTGTTTGGAAGTTCTTCAGAGGCCCAACTCTTGGGCACATGAGCATCTACATGGAGTACTTTTACAGCTGGGTTCTCTACCATGGCAGCAATATATGGCCATAACGCAGCAGCCTAGATGGGTTTGCCTCTGTGCTGCCAGTTTCTCTGCTTCCATTGCTATAACCACCTCCACAGGGCATTTCCTGCCATTCATGAATCAGTATAGAGATAGAGCACAGACCACTTTTCTCATTCAGCAATACCTAAAGTCAGGTGGATGGCCTTCAATTCTGCAAATTGACTTGATTCACCTCATTCAGTACTTTCTGCAATTTGTCATATGAGACTCCATACAGCAGTCTTCCACCTCTGATGCTTTCCCATAATGACAGGACCCATTAGTTAACAGGGCAAATGGCTTCTCATTTTCTGGTAATTTATTATACAATTTATTATACATTATTCAGCATGCATCGCTTCCTTTTCTGGTAATTTTTTTTAAATCTTTGCCTTATGGCTATTCCATGATCACTTCAAAGATTCCTGGGCAACTGGGATTTTCTCTTTGAGCCTACTGTGTGATCAGGACAGTTATGGACTGACCACAACCCACATTCCCTGTTTCCTGAGCTTCTTGGGGAGACAAGGCAGAAGTGGATTGACGGGGGTGAAGGTGTTTTTAGTTTGCTTATAGTTTCTCACTGCTTTAGTCTATTAGTAGTAGGCAAAAACCTTTTATTAATCTCCCTTTTATTAACCTCCCAAAAGATTGCTGAATCTTTTTTTGCCTGTGACAGTATAAGGTGAGTGATCTCTGTCTTTACCTCAACCTTTGAGGCCTTTTTCAGCGTCTTTTCTCCCCCTCTTCCTTTGAGGAGAGGGAGTGAGGGAGGAGTGTGGTGGAGTTTAGCTATCCATTAATGTAAGAACACCAGACATATAAAGAAATATTAAATTATATGATGTTAATTACCAGTATACCTTGTCATGGTTCCACTATGTTCTGCTCAGAAATGTGAAAAAAGTGTGTTTCTCCCCATAGCTGCAGGCTTCTATAGAATGGACTTGTAGTAGTGCAGCTTGCACTTAAACACGTATGTACAAATCTTGGCCAGGCTAGTTTATTAACTAAAGTACTTCTCTGAAATAAAAAGCTTAGTATAATCATTGACAATAAATATTTAAGGAAATGCATGTGATAATGTATGTATGTAAATGTAAATGTAATGTAAATGCAACCTGAAGTATAAGTCGTGTTCTGAGGTATTCATTGAGTTTTGACACTTCAGTTAAAGAATTTGGTTTAATGTCTTTTTTTGTAGAATCCACTGTGAAAAAAATACTTATGCAATTCTAATATCTTTAAAACATCAATAAATTGAAAAAATGGAAAACAAGATAAAACATTGATCTGATTAACATCAAATGAGCAAATAAAATAATGTTTTTTTTTACATGCACCCAGTACATTCTTAAAGCAATGTCTTACTAATTGGAAAGTAATTTAAATAATAATAATAATAAAATATCTTGATAACACCTGAAAATAGCTTGTTTCATGTCTTTATTTGATGTCTAGATTCATTAGAATCCCTGGACACTATAGGAGAAAAAATCCAAACTAACAACTAATCATTTGAGGGAAAAACTACTCTGTTTTGTAGTTTAAACCAAATCAAAATTGAAGAGGTTTATTGGTTTACTAATAAGATATAATTAATCTGTGGTTAGTGAACTATGCATGCAGAATCAATACCAGAATTACAACAGATAAACCATGAGACCAGACATCATGAAATGTTCATAATCAGCTGTAAGCAGTGGCACACAGCCTGCCCCAGCCACCTGTCCTGTGTGAGATGAGATGATGATGTCAGTAGGCCGCTTTCAGACAGTGCCCAATCTGGTGTGACCATGTTCCTTCCTTCCCCAGGATGCCAACATACCCTTTGCAAATTACCATGCTTCTGTCACACTTCCTTTCAAACTTACTCCTTCGTTTCTGGCATCTCTTTGTAATTATCTGGTTAGTCTCTAACCTGGCTTCTAGTCATTTTCCCCTTCAAAATGGTGTCCTCCCTGACTGTTTTACGCATGCAATCCTCCCATGTTATTTGCATTCAAATTTTCATCTTCACAGGTGCTGTTGTTGAAGCCATTTACCAAGGGTTGTCCATTAGGTACTTTCACACTAGTATGTATGTATGTGAAACTGAAGTGTTCAAATGCATTAATTTGCAGTCATACCAAAATCCAACTCATTACTATGCTAGAAAAATAAAATAAAATAAAATAAAATAAAATAAAATAAAATAAAATAAAATAAAATAAAATAAAATAAAATAAAATAAAATAAAACAATTTAAATGGTTTCTGAAATAAATCATAAAAATCTTTTATCTTATATAATTTTTTGGGTTGTTCATCTACTTTTTTTCCTTCTTTTGTATTCTTTTACACAAATAGTTTTACATACTGGTAAAACAAAAACCAGCCAAAACAAACACAGAAAAAGTCAAAATTATAGACTATACTGAAATACTATTTTATGTTTTTGTTTTATTATGTCAATTTATCTTGTGTTAAAACACACATTATTTATTAAAGCTATTTTTATCAGTTTTGTCTTAAAATGCGGTTATAAGCAGCGAACTTTTGTTCAGGTCTTTTAAGAGTCTTAATTAAACATATAAAAAGAATACAAAGGGAAGTTGATTTTTATAGCTATTTTTTTATTTCTGAAAAATAAAAAACTTTTTTTTTTTTTACAACTTAAGCTCAAATGTAATGTCTTTATTTAAAAAAATATATATATATTTACTGTCTAAAGATATTAAGAATGCCATTCTTGTAGTTCACTTAATCCTAAATTCAGAGGAAAGAAAAGAAAAATATTTTAATAGCAGGATGAAGTAAATATTTTAGATTTTTTATTTGCATTTGTTTAGTTTTTGTTTTGATTGTTTGCATTTTTAAACTCTTACTTTCTAGTCTGTTCCTTTCTTCCTTATTGATGTTTTGTGCATTTCTTACCTGAAAGTACTGCCTTCTAGAGTGCTTTGAGCTAGTTAGTGTTAATTGGAATGAATATACTCTACATGGTATCCTTTCTAATAGAGTTTTAATGCTTCCCCAAATTAACACTGCTTTTTCAAGCAGCTAAGTTGTTTTTAAGTGAACAGACATCCCTTCTGCTTTCTCTAAAGGACAATGGTTTTATATGTTCTTTCTCATAGTAGTTTGAACAGTATTTTTGATGTGATGATCCCTGGATTCTGAAAGCAAGAGATCTGCTATTTTATTTATTGGTATTAAATCTCTTTCTCTTTTGCCTAGGAAATCAAAAGAAGTAGCAATTGTACTTGTAGCAATTGTACTGTACATGCAGTTATCATGTACTTTACTCCTTGAAATATTAACATCCTCTAGTCTCTCATTTTATGCCTAGCAATTATACTTCATGTGTAATATCTGCTGTTCAGAAAGCCTATGATCCAAATTTGAGACATGATGCTTAAAACAAACATGTAAATGTTATTAATGCCTTTACTTCTGTAGGAACTTTATGAATGAGAAAAAGAGATGGAGAGCTTTCCCCTTCCTCCTCCTTTTTCACATCCTTTGCTTTCATATATCCTAAACATTTGTGGGTTTCCAGGGTTGAAATTTCATTTTCTTCTAAGGTAATATGACATTAAAAGACTTCAAAAAACAAAATGAGGAGAAAAGCCCAGAAAACATCTTTGCATTCATTTGTATCCACTTGTCATGATGGTATGAAAATATGGATAAAGAGAAGGAAAAACTGCAATCCAATTACTTTCAAAGATGAGACTGTGAGAGACTGAGAAACAAGCAGAAAGACCTAACATATGAAGAACTGCACAGCATTGAGAAGATGAGAAGCAGGGGACAGAGGCTCTGGAATCAAAAGCCTGAGGCAGGACATGTTGGAAGTCAGTATGAGGTTTTCTTTTTTCCCTTTTGGAAAAAAAGAAAATAGGATTAGCCATATGGTCTTTTTAGAGCTCTTTTGAGCATCAGTGAATACTAACTGAAACAAAGATGTCTGGAACAAAACATTTCAGACTCAATATACAAATATTTTCACTGAAAAATTCTAACTGATACTAATTGTAAGGGAGATTAACAGTGTATATGCATGTATATTGACACAAAATAGGGAGTTTTCTTCTTCCCAATAGTCTTTTTTTTTTTTTTTTTTAACATTTCTATTTCAAAAACTAGAGACAAGGAGTATCATTGCTTGTTATGTGTGTAGAAAACAATGGTCAAATCTTCCTTACAAAACAGAAATGACCCACCTTTTTGTGAAACTAAATATAGAAATAAAGAAATAGATAAGAATACATTTATATATTATGTTCAATCATATCTATTATAAAGCTCCAAACTTCTTCGTGTACTGTGCTACCTGTGCCATTGTTTTCCTTGCTGTATTTCTGTATCTGGTTGCTCCTGCATAGGCACAACAATTTTTATTGCCCCTGTTGATTTTTTTTTTTCTATATTTCAGCACCTTTGGATTTATTTAAAACTTGGATCCTGTACTGTCATGTCCCTTCAGTTCCTTCTAGATTTTATTTTTATTGGTAAATTCAATAATATGCATCCTGTATTCTATTCTCCATGTCATTAAAGAAAATACTTACTAGTACTTGGTGTAAGACCAAGTTCTTGTGGAACTGCATTCAGTAAATTCTTCTATGACAATAGCAGATTATTTATAATTATTGTTAGAAATTTGTCTAACCAGTCTTCCTCCCACACTCTTAAAGTTTCATCTATTTCATGCTGGATTATTAGAATGTTGTGTGAGATTCTTTGAAAACTCCAGGAATGTCAAGATAAGTCATTTGTAGAGTCTCCTATACATAAGGGTGCAATTCTATCCTGAAAGAAACAAGGTCACATGGAATTTTTTGTTCATTTTTTTCTTCACTACTTCAAGCTATGAAGTTTACATTAATTTATTGTTAACTGACTTCTTTCTGAGACTTGAACAGAAAAGGCAGAAGGACTGTATTTCCTGACATAATTTTTTCATCTTTATTTTTTTCTCTTTTGAGCAACAGAGTAATCCTGTCTTCAATATCTCATTATTCTGAATGCATTTACACAAAATGTTGTTTTTGATTTTATTTTTTTTTTTAATTATTCACAGAATCACAGGATTTCTAGGTTGGAAGAGACCTCAAGATCATCGAGTCCAACCTCTGACCTAACGCTAACCATCCCCACTAAACCATATCCCTAAGCTCTACATCTAAACGTCTTTTAAAGACTTCCAGGGATGGTGACTCCACCACTTCCCTGGGCAGCCTGTTCCAATGTCTAACAACCCTTTCGGTAAAGAAGTTCTTCCTAACATCCAACCTAAAACTCCCCTGGTGCAACTTAAGCCCATTCCCCCTCGTCCTGTCACCAGGCACGTGGGAGAACAGGCCAACCCCCACCTCGCTACAGCCTCCCTTGAGGTACCTATAGAGAGCAATAAGGTCGCCCCTGAGCCTCCTCTTCTCCAGGCTGAACAAGCCCAGCTCCCTCAGCCGCTCCTCGTAGGACTTGTTCTCCAGGCCCCTCACCAGCTTCGTCGCCCTTCTCTGCACCCGCTCAAGCACCTCGATGTCCTTCTTGTAGCGAGGGGCCCAAAACTGAACACAGTACTCGAGGTGCGGCCTCGCCAGAGCCGAGTACATGGGGACGATCACCTCCCTAGCCCTGCTGGTCACACTGTTTCTGATACAAGCCAGCATGCTGTTGGCCTTCTTGGCCACCTGAGCACACTGCTGGCTCATATTCAGCCAACTATCAACCATCACTCTGTACTGGGTCTGGCTGGAATGTTAACTTTCCCGGCAGCAGCCCATACAGTGCCGTACTCTGTACTTGTAGCTGGAACGGCAGTGTTATCACACCAGTGTTGTGTCTACTGCTGAGCAGCAGTGGCACAGCATTGGGCCTTTCTCTAACCCTCCTAGGGGGTGGGCAAAAAAGTCAGGAGAGAAACATCACTAGGGCAGCTGACCTAAACCAATCAAAGGGATATTCCATACCATGTGGTGTCACACTCAGCAATAAAAGGTGGAAACAGGAAGAAGAGGGGAGGGGTGGGCTCTCGTTGAGAAGACGTCGGTCCTCCTCTCGAACACCGGCTGCGTGCGTTGAGGCCTTGCTTCAAGGACGTGGTCAATCATCGCTCATTTGTGGGAAGTAGAGAGTAATTTCTTTCCTCTGCACTTCCATATAGCTTTCATTTATTTTGTTTGTTTGTTTTCCTCCCTTTTTCCCCTTTTCCCTTTTACTTCCCCTTAGTTAAATTGTTTAGTTCATGGTAGTCTTTATTTAATTATTATAATTATTTCCCTTTAATTAAATTATCCTTATCTCAACCCGTGAGTTGTTCTTTGCTTTACTTCTCCCCCTCCTCATCTAAAGGAGGGGGAGTGAGAGAGCGGTTGTGGGGTTTAGCTGCCCAGCACGGTAAAACCACCACACACTCCCAGGTCCTTCTCTACCTGGCAGCTCTCCAACCACTCATCTCCCAGCCTGTAGCTCTGCTTGGGGTTATTGCGCCCCAGGTGGAGGACCCGGCACTTGGCCTTGTTGAACTTCATGCAGTTGACCTCAGCCAATCGGTGCAGCCTATCCAGATCCTCCTGCAGAGCCTTCCTACCCTCAAGCAGATCGACACACGCGCATAGCTTGGTGTCATCTGCAAACTTACTGAGGGTGCACTCAATGCCCTCGTCCAGATCATCGATGAAGATATTAAAGAGGACCGGCCCCAGCACCGAGCCCTGGGGAACGCCACTAGTGACTGGCCTCCAACTGGACTTGACTCCATTTACCACAACTCTTTGGGCCCAGCTATCCAGCCAGTTTCTAACCCAATGAAGCGTGCACCAGTCCAAGTCAAGAGCAGCCAGTTTCTTGAGGAGAATGCTGTGGGAGACTGTGTCAAAAGCCTTGCTGAAGTCAAGGTAGACCACATCCACAGCCTTTCCCTCATCCACCCAGCGTGTCACTGTCGTGGTTCCGCTCGAGTGGGCAGCCGAGCTCCACCACAGCCGCTCTCTCACTCCCCCTCCTCAAAGAGGAATGGGGAGAAAATATGTGAAAAGGGCTCAAGGATTGAGATAAGGACGAGAAAATCACGCAGTAATTATTGTAACGGGCAAAACAGACTCGGCATAAGGAGATAGTAAGATTTATTGCCTACAACTAACAAGCGAGAGAAGTGAGAAAACAAAGGAAAAAGCAAACCAAAAGCACCTTCCCCCCCCATCCACCCTCTTCCAACCTCCTCCCCCCGAGCGGCGCAGGGGAACGGGGGAATGGGGGTTATGGTCAGTCTACAGCACTTCTTCTCTGCCGCTCCTTCTCGGTCACTCTCGTCCCCTGTGCTGTGGGGTCCCACCCACGGGATGCAGTCCTTGATGAACTGATCCGGCGTGGGCTTCCCACAGGCAGCAGCTCTTCCAGAACTGCTCCAGATATGGGTCCGTACCACGGGGTCCATCCCTCAGGAGAAAACTGCTCCAACCTGGCTCCCCTACGGGCAGCAGCTCCTGCCAGATCACCTGCTCCTGCGTGGTCTCCTCTCCACGGGCTACAGGTCCGGCCCGGAATCTGCTCCGGCAGGGGTCTTCCACAGGCGGCAGCCTCCGTCGGTGCAGGGCCACCTGCTCCACCGTGGTCTCCTCCACGGGCTGCAGCGTGGAACCCTGCTCCACCGTGGTACTCCATGGGCTGCAGGGGGACATTCTGCTTCACCATGGTCCTCACCACAGGCCACAGGGGACTTCTGCTACAGCGCCTGGAGCACCTCTCCCCCTCCCTCTACACTGACCTTGGTGCTGTTCCTCACTCCCTTGACTCTCCCGGCTGCTGTGTGGTGCAGCGTTTTTTCCCTGTCTTAAATATGCTCTCACAGAGGCGCAAAACAACATCGCTTATTGGCTCGGATCTGGAAAACAATGGGGCCCTTCCCAAACATGGGGCAGCTTCTAGATCTTTCTCACAGAAACCACCCCTATGGCTCCCTGCTACCAAAACCTTGCCACGTAAACCCACTACAGTCACTTTGTCATAGAAGGAGATCGGGTTCGTCAAGCAGGATCTGCCTTTCATAAACCCATGCTGACTGGGCCTGATCGCCTGCTTGCCCTGCAAGTGCTGCGTGATGGCTCTCAAGAGGATCTGCTCCATGAGTTTCCCTGCTACTGAGGTCAAACTGACAGTCCTGTAGTTTCCCGGGTCTGCCCTCTGGCCCTTCTTGTAGATGGGCATCACGTTTGCTAGCCGCCAGTCAACTGGGACCTCCCCCGATAGCCAGGACTGCTGATAAATGATGGATAGTGGCTTGGCCAGCTCCTCTGCCAGTTCTCTCAGTACCCTTGGGTGGATCCCATCCGGCCCCATCGACTTGTGCACATCCAAGTGCCGTAGCAGGTCACCAACCAGTTCTTCATGGATAGTGAGGGCCACATCCTGCTCCCCATCCTCTTCCACCAGCTGAGGGTACTGGGTATCCAGAGAACAACCAGTATTGCCGCTAAAGACTGAGGCAAAGAAGGCATTAAGCACCTCCGCCTTTTCCTCATCTCTTGTAACTATGTTTCCCCCCGCATCCAGTAAAGGATGGAGATTCTCCTTAGTCCTCCTTTTTGTGTTGATGTATTTATAAAAACGTTTTTTGTTATCTTTAACGGCAGTAGCCAGATTGAGCTCCAGATGAGCTTTGGCCTTCCTAATTTTGTCCCTGCACAGCCTTGCAACATCCTTATAGTCCTCCCTAGTGGCCTGTCCACTTTTCCAAAGATTATAAACCCTCTTTTTTCTCCTAAGATCAAGCCACAATTCTCTGTTGAGCCAGGCTGGTCTTCCCCGCAAGCTCGTCTTTGGGCACATGGGGACAGACTGTTCCTGCGCCATTAAGATTTCCCTCTTGAAGAGTGCCCAGCCTTCCTGGACCCCTCTGCCCTTCAGAACCACCTCCCAAGGGACTCTACCAACCAGTGTCCTGAGCAGCTCAAAGTCAGCCCTCCGGAAGTCCAATACAGCGGTTTTACTGGTCCCCTTCCTGGCCTCGCCAAGAATAGTGAACTCCACCATTTCGTGGTCACTCTGCCCAAGACAGCTCCCGACAATCACATCCTCCACCAGTCCTCTGTATGTGAAGAGAAGGTCTAGTGGGGCGCCACCCCTGGTAGGTTCACTAACCAGCTGCGTCAGGAAGCTATCTTCCACGCTCTCCAGAAACCTCCTAGACTGCTTTCTCTGGGCTGTGTTGTGCTTCCAGGATATGTCAGGGAAGTTGAAGTCCCCCACGAGTACAAGCGCTGAAGATTTCGCAACTTCTGTCAGCTGCCTGTAGAACTCCTCATCAGTCTCCTCATCCTGGTTCAGCGGTCTATAGCAGACCCTGACCAGGACACTAGCCTTGTTGTCCCTGCCGATCCTAACCCAAAGGGACTCGACCTTGTCATTCCCAGCCTCGAGTTCTACAACCTCGAAAGACTTTCTAATATAGAGAGCCACACCACCACCCCTTCTGTGCTGCCTGTCCCTTCTGAAGAGCCTATAGCCAGGCATTGCAGCACTCCAGTCATGAGACTGGTCCCACCACGTCTCCGTGATGGCAACCAAGTCGTAGCCTGCCTGCTGCATGATGACTTCCAGCTCCTCCTGTTTGTTACCCATGCTGCGTGCATTGGTGTAGATGCACTTCAGCTGGGCCATTACCTTATCCCACAGCCTTGCCATTGCTCCCCCTGTCACAGCCCCAACAATCCTAGCTTCAGCCCCATCCCCCTTCCTACCTAGTTTAAAGCCCTCTCAATGAGCCCTGCCAGCTCCTGGCCCAGGATCCTTTTTCCCCTAAAAGATAGGGACCCGTCTGTGGCCATCAGGCCAGGTGCTGAGTAAAGTGCCCCATGGTCAAAAAACCACAAGATTTCTGCATTGGCACCAGCCCCTGAGCCACGTGTTTAACAGGTGGGCTTTCCGTGTCCTCTCTGTACCCCTCCCTGCCACCGTAGGGATGGATGAAACCACCTGCACTCCCGCTCCATCCACTAACCGTCCCAGCCCCCTAAAGTCTTGTTTGATAGCCTTCAGGCTTCTCTCTTCAATGTTGTCACTGCCAGCCTGGACTATCAAAAGAGGATAATAATCAGAGGGGCGTACCAGGTTGGGAAGCTTCCTGGCAACGTCCCTGACCCTGGCCCCAGGGAGGCATCAGACTTCCCTACAGGTAGGGCCTGTAGGGAAGTCTGATCCCCTAAGAACAGAGTCTCCAACAACAATAACCCTTCTGTCTTTCTTGATGGAGGCAGTCCTGAGGCGTGGAGTTGACCTCCTCGCCCTAGGCATATTATTATTTTTTCTTGGTGACGTCGTTGCTTGCCTTACCTTTCTGGTCCTGATAAGCATGTGTCACACACCTGGTTGTGTCTTTGTAGTAAGACTGATGTGCTGCTGCCTGGTTAGCTCCAAAACTTAATTCATATGAACTGAGACCTGGGTTGGTTTTCCACCCTAACTTGTAGACCCACTAATAATTGCAATGCCAGTCTTTAAAATCCAGATTTATCTTTTCTGCCCTCTGAAATTATGATGTTTGAATTCAAAACCAGTGCAACCCCACTGGATCAGTGTCTGAAGAGACACTCAGTGTTTTGAGTGCTTCTGTTCTCCTCAAGTGTGAGAGCTGAGCATTACGTGTCTGAATGAATAATTACCTCAACGCAGTAATAGCAGCTGGCAGAATTGAACCAGCACTAACATACAAGTTCTATTAACCTCAAATTATCATTACAGATTCAGGTAATGTGTTGTATAAATAAAGCATGCTACTTTATTAAATCAATACAAGAATAACAGGCCTTCCAGTAGTGAAAATGCTGCCAATTTTCAAAGAAGGCTATCTAA
Organism: Aythya marila; assembly: GCF_965140915.1. NCBI lineage: Eukaryota > Metazoa > Chordata > Aves > Anseriformes > Anatidae > Aythya > Aythya marila. The sequence goes on along the minus strand of NC_139043.1, from coordinate 100,060,042 downwards.
GATGCTTTGTGATTACACTACCTCTAGCTTCTTAATAGCTCAAAAATGTCTGGTATGAACAGTGATAAATAATGTTTTCAAAAAATAGCAAACCATTATGATAAACCTTATTTCAATGCTCTCTATCAACTGTATTTAATGACTATGAAAGTGAATCAAGCTGACCTTACATAAATATACAGTGAGGCATTCCTTTTACTAGGTTATCTCATACATCCTTAAAAGATTGTGTTGCCTCTCTCTGTGCTACCCCAGCCCAAGAGACAACATCGATTGGCTGCTTGGACATCTGCTTCCTGAGCAGGGACACCAGAGACGGACACACCGTGTCTATCTCAAGTGCCAATGTATTGCTGCGTAGCATAGCTTCTTATACCTGTACATGAGACAGCCCTGAATCCCTGTGACCCTTTGCTCCACCCACTGTCTCTCCCAGTCCTCCCCTTGTATCTCCATGGGTGAGTAAAATCTCTTTAGCTGTCCCATATATCATGTTAATATATATATGTGTGTGTGTAAAATAAATAAATAAATAACCTCAGAATCTGTTTGTATTCCAGGGAGAATAGAAGGGTGAGAAATTATCTTTGCACCATGTATGCTAAGTGACTGACTTTTATTAAGTTTGATATTAAATGTATGATTGTCTCACATGGATAGTTACACCATATTTGAATATAATCAAAATTTTTGACTCTATAATGAGTCTAGAAAGCTTCTATATAGCCTACACAAAACCAGAAATATATAAAGACAGGAAAGACAGGAATGTTCATTCCTATCTACAGCTGGTTATATAATTCACCCTGAAAGTCAGCGGTGAATTTGCCCTTAGGGTTCATAATTTTATAATGCTTAGCTGCTTAGCTAAGAGCACTGTGTTCTTAAAAAATAAAACAGAATTTCTCTCTCTCTTTTTTTTCTTTTTCTTTTTTTTTTTTTTTTTTTTTTTTTTTTTTTTTTCCAGAAGACTTATTTTGAGATTTTTTCTTGAGATCTTTTCTTGCACCAACAGGAGAGAGTAATGACTCATCTTTCTTACTCTTAAGATTTGTGAGTGTCATTTATATGAAGGAAGCTTTTTTTTTTTTTTTTTTTTTTTCTTTGGTTTGGTTTGGTTTGTCTTCCTGAAACTGTTTTTTTTTTTTTTTCAGATATTTTGCATTCTCTGAGCCACTAGGGGAGTCCATCATGGACATTTAAACTATCTCTTTCAAAATAGTGTTGTCATTGAAGTGATTGTCCCAGGTTGCCAGCTGCACCTAAGAAGTTGATTCATGATGCTAAACTACAGTCAAGAATGTGCACACCAAAGTGTTAATACAGCTTTGTCTGCAGTCTGTCATGCTCTGTGGATCTCCATATCAAGTACCAGTTGATATGGCCAGTTGGTCATGTGCAATCATTTATTTGCTTGTGCTGTGTAAAGGAAAAGCAGAGTAAAGGAAGCCTGGGTAAGAGCTATCTTCATGCAATGAAGCATAGGGAGTGAGACAAAAGTAGGAGTTGGACTCCATTCTTGAGACTTGAGATATCTACTATGGGACAGCCCAGTGATTAAAACATTTCTTTAAAGAAGATCACTTCTATCAGTACTGTTTACTTACCCCTGATATATACACTATATACGTCTATACACTATAACATTTACAGAAAAGGACTGTGTTAAAGAAATATGAAAAGCCACAACCACTGATATCCTTATTAAGAGACTTCTCTTTTAATTGTGAAGTATTGCTTCAAGCCTGGTATGCTTTTGCAAGCTTTTTTTTTTTTTTAATATATTTTGTACTGAAGCAACTTTCTATTAAAAAAAAAAAAAAAAAAAAAAAAGAATTTAAATGTCAAAGCAGACTTTTTCTATTTCCATTTAGTTGTCCAGTATGGGGGAAATATGGCTTATGCAAGATGTGTCTGCAAGGTGAAGATGTGGACCTAGAAAATATCAAAAGACTGGGAGGACTTTGGTAAAAGTTTCACCTAATATTTTCTGTTCTAGAGTGCCTTGGAATAGGTGAAATAATAGAAAAAAAAAAAAAAAAAAAAAAAAAAAAAGGTTAAGGGAAGGAATACATGTAGGTTATCTGGGAGAAGATTCTTTTACCAAGAATGAAATAATGAGGACTTAAGAGTGAATGCAGTCAGACAGCAGACACTGCGTACCCTGATCTGAGCCAGAAAACCTGTCAGACAACAAATATCTAACATCATTTATACATTGACGGAAAAACAGACAAATTGTTTTTACATCTTTGCAAGAGCCTAAATAAAAACTGGAGATAATAACAAATACTGAAGGACTATTCTCCTTTTACAGGGAAGGCATTCTTATAATAAGGATATTAGGTAAGCCTCAGTAAACTCATCACTTATTATTATCAGTGCTTTCTGTGAGAGTTCAGGCAAATCCTAGAATTTTCTCTGCTTTCACAGTTTCATGCATTTTCCTAGCTTGTAGTGTTTTCTTAAGGATCAAACCTGTCCACACCAATACTGTGTAGGTTTAAAATGAATAGAAGACCTACTCATTGTGAAGCAAAACAGCGTTAATGAAGTCAGTAGAATTGTCTGCAATAGCTAATGTAGCTTAAATCAGTGGTTCTATGTGAGTGAATGTGAATGTTGTGGTTTAACCCCAGTAGGCACCATACAGCCACTCTCTCACTCATCTACAGTGGGATAGCAAGAAAATCAGAAATGTTGAAGTGCAAGAAGAGAACTTGTGAGTCAAGACAAAGACAGTTTAATAGTTAAAGCAAAAGCTGTGCACACAATCAAAGCAAAATTAGGAATTCATTCACTGGTTCCCATTGGCAGACAGATGTTCAGCCATTTCCATGAAAGCAGGGCTCATCGCATTAAAAAACAAAACAAAAAAACAAAAAACAAACAAACAAAAAAAAAAACAAACAACAACAAAAAAAAAAAACAACTAGAGGTTTGGTTCATTTATTTATTTATTACTCCAATTTTGTTCAGAATGAGCTTTTAGTATTTTGTTAGCTAAAATGTCCTACGCTAACTTCTTAACGCAGCCTTCTGAATTGTTTCATATTGGTAAAATCTCATTCTAATTGATTGACTTTACTTTTGGGAATTCTCTCTAATCTACTCTAAACAGAATATGCAACTATAAAGTATCAGAGCTGAATGGAGTATTTTCAGGGCACAGATTACACAGAAAACAATGCAGTCCAGAATATGCAAAGATTTGTAAATATCACATTTGAATATGCTGAAAGACTGAGAAGGGACAAAAGATGGCAAATAAAAATAATAACTAGGGTATCACTTTAAAATGTGTCTTTTTATTGTTATTAACTTTTGGTTTTGATTTTGGATTTCTGTTTTGTTTTGGTTTTAATACTTTTAGGTAAAAAGATCTTTTTTAGGTTAAAACATTTGCCTGATGTGGAACAGTATTTAGGCATTTTTGGTTTTGCTGCCATTGTGAAAACCCTCTTACTTACAAAGGTTGTCCAACAATATTAGTTATATCACATTGTGTAAAAAAAAAAAAAAAATGTTTATCACGTTAGATCCTGTCTTCAGATGATTAGAAAGTAACTTAGCAATTAACTGCCATTTTGATTATCTAACACTTGCTGCAAGGAATTATTTTGCACCTGTAGTGATTCCCAGATTGTCTAGTTTTAGTCTGAATTATTTTAAATCATGTTTGTCTTACTAGAAGATTAAAGATATCACCTGCTGAGAGACACTGTTCATTAGAAGGGCAGTAAGTAAACTATTTTAAATTTGTCTGCGACTATTAGAAAAAGTGGTATTTTTAGATTTCTTCCCATGGTGCAGAATGCACAAAAAGAAGTGAAATACCTGACACTGAATTATTAAGAAAAAAACAAATCATTGGTTCAGAGTTAATAGTAATCCAATCCTTTACTTTACGGCTGCTGATTTTTGATTTATTTTTGTTTGTTTGTTTTTGCATTTGTTTTTGCTTTGTCTGTTTGTTTGTTTTTCCTTGTGTGGAACATTTGTTTGTTTTTGCATTTGTTTTTGCTTTGTCTGTTTGTTTGTTTTTCCTTGTGTGGAACATTTCTACTTAATGGAACAGTAGGTTTGAATATGACTAACTTAACATTGCCATGTCCTGCCTGGCCCTCAGCACTCAAATAAAGTTAGCAGAAGATGTTTTGGACACAACCAGAGGAAAATTATTTCTGTAAAGCAAACTTAAAGCTTACTTGGATTTAGGAGATATGAAATACAAATCCATATATAATGAATGCATATTATGAAAGGTGTCTTTAGCTATGTATTGCTATATACTACAATCTACCTCATCAGGGAAAAAAATCAAGCACCAAGGTCCTTGTTTCTAATGAATAGGTTTGTTTCCTCTCTCCCCCCCTCCCCCTTTTTTTTTTTTTTTTTTTAACAAAACCAACCAACCAACCAAAAAAAAGCCAAGCCCATAGACCAAATAAGTTTAAGACAGAGCTTGACCATTATATGGTCCATTTTTGAGGGAGTAACTGCAGATATCACAATGTAAATTACAGATATTCTTGTAATCAACAATAAATTAATTTAAAGAACTTTTACATTTTGATTGTCGCTATAATAGCCTAAGAAGTAGAAGTTTTGTTGAAGCAAAAAGAGGGGTGCTATAGAATATTTGTGATGGCTATATTTTAACTAAACTTTTCATAAACACCCTCTTCAGAAGTAAGTGCTATCTGAGTAAATTCTTCACCATAGCTTGTGAGCGGTGTTTGCTCTATGGATCTGTCCAAGAACTCCACAGACCATTTTGTTAACAAACTTCATTTCTGTTTCTGAGGATTTCTTCTACTCCAGTGGAAACACTCCAGTTAATGTTAACATAGACAGCAGCAGTCACAGAGAAAAACTGCTCAGTTCATATAGTTTAAACCAAATCAGAACTGAAGCAGTTTATTGGTTTACTAATGTCGTTCAATTAACTGGCAAATTGTGAATAATGCATCCAGGATTGATACAAGTAGCACAAAAGATAAACCACAAGACCAGACAAAAAATATTAACAAATGCCAATTACTAAGCACTCTTTTATCTAAACCACTGAAGGTCTAATACTGTACGCAGTTATTTGCCTCCCCCCACCCCCACACACACCTTATTCCCAGGCCATGAGGGTTGCAAACATCCGTCTCCTCACCAGGGAAAGCTGCAACCCCTATCTGAAGACTTTCCTGTCCTGAAGACTCCCAAAACATGTGGTAGTGAGAGAGTTCCTGAAAGGTAATTTCTGCACCCCCTGGGTTCAGTTCCCCTGTGTTGCACCCCCTCAAGCACTCATCCCATGGGAGTGGATTCTGCTTGTCCCACATGTAGGTAGTGATGCTGGTGGCTGCAGGCAGAGCCCATCCTGGTGTGTCCATTTCTTTGCCTCCCCTTCCCAGAGGCCCTTACATTCTGTTGCAAATGCTCATGATTCATTCAAACTGTTTTTCAAGCTCACCCATTCTCTGTTTCAAAAGTCTCTGGAATATCAGAGTATACTCTGTAAAAAAAGTATCAGGAATAGTGTAACCAGCAGGACAAGGGAGGTGGTCATCCCCTTGTACTTTGCTTTGGTAAGATGGAAACTCAAATACTGGTCCAAGCAACACCCTATCACCAATATCACCCACTATATCTTGTCCCTAAGCACCAGGTCCAAACTTTCCTTAAAAAGCCCCAGGGATGGTGACTCCACAACTTCCCAGGGTTACCTGTTCCTATGCCTGATTACTCTTTTTGAGAAGAAAAGTCTCCTAATTCCCAACCTGAACCACCCCTGGCGCAATTTGAGGCCATTCCCTCCAGTCACTAGTTATCTGTGAGAAAAGGCTGACCCCTAGCTCCCCACACTTATTTTTCAGGTAGTTGTAGAGAGCAATGAGGTCTCCCTGAGCCTCCTGTCCTCCAGACTAAAAAACCCCAGTTCCATGAGCCGCTACTCATAGGACTTGTGTTCAAGGCTCTTCACAAGCTTCGCAGCCCTTCTCTGGACACACTCCAGGGCCTTGATGTCCTTCTTGTACAGAGCAGCCCAAAGCCGAACACAGTAGTCAAGGTGTGGCCTCACCAGAGCAGAGTACAGGGGGACAATCACCTCCCTGGTCCTGCTGGCTACACTTTCCTGATACAAGCATGGATCCCATTGGTGTTCTTGGCCACCTGGGCACACTGCTGGCTCATGTTCAGCTGAGCATCGACCAGCACTCCCAGATCCTTTTCCTCTGCACAGCTTTCCGGCCACTCTGCCCCAAGCCCGTAGCACTGCATGGGTTTGTTGTGGCCAAAGTGCAGGACCTGGCACTTAGCCATGTTGAACCTCATCCCATTGGTCTCTGCACATTGACCCAACCTATCCAGGTCTCTTTGCAGGGCCTTCCAACTCTCCAGCAGATCAACACTTCCCCCCAACTTGTCATCTGCAAATTTACTGAGGTTGCACTCAATTCTCTCATCCAAATCATCAATAAAGATATTACAGAGGATGGGCCCCAACATCGACCCCTGTGGAACACCACTGCTGACTAAACGCCAGCTGGATTTCAGTCTGTTCACCACCAATCTCTGGGCCCAGCCATCCAACCAGTTTTTAACCCAGCAAAGAGTGTACCTTTCCAAGCCATGGGCTGCCAGCTTCTCCAGGAGAATACTGTGGGAGACCGTGTCAAAGACCTTGCTGAAGTCTAGGTAGACTACATCAACTACCTTTCCCTCATCCACCAAGTGGGTCACCTGGTCATAGAAGATGAGGTTGGTCAGGCAGGACTTGCCTTTCATGAACCCATGCTGACCAGGCCTGCTCCCCCAGTTGTCCCAAATACATTGCATGATTGTGAATTTGTGAATTGCGTGATCTTGAATGTGCGATTGCATTCAAGATGCCCTGTTCCATCACTTTTCCTGGCACCAAGGTCAGGCTGACAGGCCTGTAGTTTTTCGCCTCCTCCTTATGACCCTTCTTGTTGACAGGCATAATGTTAGCCAGTCTCTAGTCATCCAGGATCTCTCCAGATGACCATGACCGCTGATAATAATAACAATAATAACAATAATAATAACAATAATAACAATAATAACAATAATAACAATAATAATAATAATAATAATAATAGGTGTAGGAGTATAACTTTGTTGGCAAAGATAATAAAACATCTTTTAAATCCTAGAAGCATTTATTTATGTAGTAAAATATCCATTTTGACAAGATAAGATTCTTCAGAAGTATTTTCTTCTACACTTACTGCCAGAGTCCTGCTGTACATAAAATTGGCTGTGGTATATTGTTACATTCAATAAAAGGAGAAGGAATGAGTGACTTCAGTGACTGAGATGAATGAGAGTACCACACTCACACTGGAAAGGTAAAAAAGTCACAGGAAAGATAATGGCTTTGTTGAATAAATTAGACATCTGAGAACTGTTTGTTATTGGAAAAAAAAAAATATCTAATTTGCTTTTAATAAAGGGCAGGAGGGAAACATTATTTATTTTATTTTATTTTATTTTATTTTATTTTATTTTATTTTATTTTATTTTATTTTATTTTATTTTATTTTATTTTATTTTATTTTATTTTATTTATTTTATTTTATTTTATTTTTCCGAGCTAAATGAGCTAAAAAGCTTTGGAGAGTGGTAGGACATGATGGTATGGTAAATGGGGGAGGAGATCACCTTGCACACAAATATTCCCTGTGCATCTGCTAAAGCAGCTAACAATGAATATTAGAAAAGGCATGCAATGCCTGCACTATAGTTTGTTCTGTGGTGAAAAGGGAGAAATAAGAATAACATATATATATATGTGTTATTCTTATTTCTCCCTTATATATATATATATATATATATATATATATAAGAGGTCTAAAAAAATATATTTTTAAAAATAGCAGCAACAAACGTCTTAGCCACAGATATAAGTACTTATTAACTCGTAGTACATTACTGAACTAAATTATTTACTGTTCCATATTTAGGAAAAAAAAAAAAAAAAGTATATGAAAGGAGAACAAATCTTTAATCTTTGGAATGATACTGCTTTTTATTTTTATTTGCTATACTATAATGATCAAGTATGGAAGAATCAGTTAGTTTAATTCTCTCATGAACAGGTATCAGAAACAAGTATGTAAATATCACAGCACCGTCCTGAGAAATGAAGTTCAAGCTGTGAACAGTTATATTTTTTTTTTTTGTGAATTTCTGATAATTAGATAATTTATTCCCTAGAATTATTATTATATTTAAGTAAATTGAAAATATGGTTTTAAACTGAAAAGAAAATTAATATATTTATATCTATAACAGAAATACTATGCATGTAATAAAAATGTAAATTCACATTTAAATTTTTAATTAAGCTTTCATTTGCTCATTATACCTACTCTATTAACATTTTTCAATCACCCTTCATTAACTGTATGTATTCTGAATACTGTCATTGAAAACTGTAAAGATAGATTACATGACATGTATAAACCTCTGGTGAGCTGAGGCTCAAGTAGAAGGCATTAAGTTGATTTTTATACCTGAAAGAAGGTGATGTGGAAGCAATGTCTGAACAATGCATAAATATATATTTTTGACTGTGTTAATTTGTTTATACTCTTAGTGGCAGCTAAGAATTCGAGACACAAAGGAGATCCCTCCTCTTTGTCTTGAGGCTTTCAATTTATCTTCCTTTCTTCAGACAAAGAGTTACTCAATCAGCACATCTTAGTTGTTTTGTTTTGTTTTGTTTTGTTTTGTTTTTCATCAAATTGAGAACATACATGGTATGAGAGCACTGTAGTTGTAAGTGACAACTATAAGTTTGCAAATACTTCTGTTGTCATTAAATAACTTTAGCATATAAGGATGGTATAATTTTCTGATAGCTGTCTGGATTTTTTCTAAGTTATTTGCATTTAATATCTTGTGTTTAGATGTGTATTAGAATGTTGCCAATAAGCTGCTCCAAGACCTTTCTGTATCATGGATATCAGATGAGAAGTAAACATATAACTACTGAAATTTTGCCGATAATTGATAAAAGTTTAAAATTCTGAATTCAGCTCCCAGTAACATGGTTCTTCAAATATGCTTTTATCTGAAAGAGGAGTTCCTACAAATATGCTTTTATTTGAAAAAGGAGTTCCTATCATACAATCTGTGTGGTATAAATGGTCCATAAAGATGAATTTATACTCCTCTTACTTGGAACACTGAAAATGTACTCATTTAACAGATGGAGATCTCACAAGGTCTGAAGGTCTCATGAGAAATATCCAGCACTGAACCAACCCTAGTGCTCTATCAGTCTATACATATATCTGTCTATCTATAAACCCAAGCACCGGCAAATCTTTCTTTCTGCAGCACGGATGGAGAACTAGGGGGTGTGTATCACTGTCTGTTTCCCCCAGGATGTTACCATGGGATAAACATGAGCAAGTCATTCAATATGCTAAACACTCTTCATAGTGGAGGCATTTGCAATGGAAATGGAGGCAGATCTACATTGTCTTAACCCACAATAAGTTGTCTTGCAGATAAATTGGACAAGATAACACTCCTGTGAGTTTAATACTGTGTATGAAAATGTATTTTCCACTATACTACTGATGTAAATTTTTAGCTTGAATTATTTGGGGGGTTAGACAGTACACGTTAATTTGTTTATCACTTTTACATGATTTTTTTTATGGGTGTGGTTTCAAATTAGGAATGGATTTTAACCAAATGTAATATGTTTTATTTCATGAACACTTTCTGATTAATCTCTGAATAAACTTGCCATGAATAGAGATTTGTGGAAAGACAGCATATTTTTAGACTGAAAAATGTGCTGGTGAAAGAACTGACATTATATATAGCTCTAAGAGACCTCTTTTTTATCATTCTATGAGGTAATCTGGAAGAGTAAATCCATGATGCAAGCAGGCACAATTTAATTACAGTTCTGTGGGTTTTGTCACCTCTGTGGGGTACATGTCACTTGGTGAGTGAGATCACAACATAATATGTTCTTCCCCAATACTCTTCTTTATCAACTTAATTAAGAAATTACCATCAGAGAGGCAGTGTCTATTAAGCGTTTATTTGAATACACAAAGAAGGTGTCTGTCCTCTTTCTGATTTTTTTTGTTTTTCTGTGTCCTACTGTTGCTACTGTAAGAAAGCATAGAGAGAGCACAAGCAAAGATAACAGAGGTGGGATAGCTGTATTATTTGAATACAGCTGTGGTATTGTTTACATTTAATGATTAATAGAAGATGATATTTAGCTTTGAATAAAATATTTATTTATTTATTTTCCTGGCTCAAATGTTTCTTGTTTAATTATGACATACATTTTCACTGGATGAGGAAAAATAGGTACTTCATTAGAGATAACAACATTTTTTAATTGTCTTTTGACATCACGGTATCAAATATTACTAGAGAAACATAACTCATTTCTATAGCATTTAAGTTAATGAAGCTTGCTTTTGTATAATGTCTTATGTCTCTTGCCTTTCTTTCTCTCCTGTTGCTGCATTTCCAGGCCTCTGCTTATCACTTTCCCCCTAGACGGGGGTGCTAGAAGAATATCCACCTGATGACAGAGAGCAAGTACTGCCTGTGTGGGCTGACCTCCTGCGCTTATCAGTTCCAGGCAGGTGCTGCCTCTTCCTTGTCCCTCAAGGAAAGCACTAATTGGAATGGCTGATCATAGAACACATCTAATCTTCATGTATTTGAGATTTGCACCAAGCTTTCACATCTGCCAAGCTCAGTTAAATTTAGACAACTGGTTTTAAAGGATAGTAGAGACAATCCTATCTCCAATTTTAGAGAGCCAGCAAAATTGTGCATATTCTGTCTAGTTAAAAACAAACAAACAAACAAAAAGGAACTGACCAACAAAATAACTGAAAAAAAAAAAAAAAGAAAGAAAGAAAACGCAGGATAAGGATTCTAAAATGAAAACCTCACGTAAAACATACCTTATCTATGAAATGATAATTTCCAACAGTATTATCTGAAATGTGTTTTTGTAGAAAATAATTTGCTTGACACCTTTCCTTTAACTGTCTGAAGTTTCCACTGAGATGGTATTAATACCAACGGCTTCCATTACATTAGTATTTTTACTGCTATTCTGAAAAGTTAACAGTTTAGTCTTTTAAATTAATTGTAATTCATATAACGTTAACATTTTCATAAAGAACATACTTAAAATTTACTATAAGTGAATTTACAAGCTAAGCAGTTATATATTTGATGATCTTGTTAATATGCATGCATGTATACTCCTCCTTATCATTCCCTTTTAGAAACAGAAGGGGAATAAGAGAAGTGCCTATTTTGCTAAACAAAAGGAGAATGTAGGAGATGACATTTTTCATTTCATTGCAAACAATAAACTGTAAAATAGAACAACTGCAAAGTCATCAGCTGCAATTTTCAGCTCTTCAGGATGTTTCTGTTTGCCAGATTTTTGAAAAGCTTCACTGCAGTAGCTGTGGGGCTTTTTTTCTAAGTTTGGCCACAAGTATTACGGTGGGAGTGATGATATGCTGAGCTCTATTGAAAATCTTGTTGATGCAGAACAACTGAATGTAAAAAAAAATGGCATTGAGCCCTTTAGAATAGCAGGTCCCACATCACCAAGCTCATGGTTATAGTTTATAGCATCTGAGTGTGCTCTGGTTCAAAAAAATGAATATTGGTCAGGAATATAAGCAAGTATTTAATCATATCATTCATGTTAGATATTCCCTGGGGAAAAAGAAAATTCCTGATAATATTCAAATATTAGTATAAGCCATCACTATAATAAGTATGAATTCTGAGACATTTCTAGTTAATGTGTAGGAGTTCTGTTTGTTTTTTCTTTTTTCTTTTTTCTTTTTTCTTTTTTCTTTTTTCTTCAGTTTAGAAAAAGAAAGAAGACAGAAGAAAAAAAATATGCACAAATAAGCTAAACAGCAGGTAGAAAACTAAGTTATGTAAATGAAATTAGAAACAATGTCTTAAAAAAGGGGGGAGGGGACAAAGTTTTCTTAAGTGATTGCATTGCCATTTCAGAAATATTATAAAATTTCCAACTTTTTCTGTGTAAGATTTTCATAGCATTGAAAAATAGACCATTTAACGTTTGGATTTTGCACAACATAAATGTTCCTTAACACTTATCCCCTAAGCAAATGTTCTTATAGTGTCTGCCTAATCATCAACCATTTTAATTATTTCTCTTTCATATGTGCTTAATCAGTGCCTTCACACCTTGAATAAGAATGAAGTTCTGATCTCCTTCCTTTTTATGTTCTCCTTCCCCTTAATCTCAAAGTACAGACAAAAACAACATGGATAATAAAGATACTGAATAGCTTCTGTTTAGAATAGAGAAGATATGATGTAGGGAGGATATGAGAGATCTAAAAATCTAGACTAGCTTAATAAAAATCATTAGGAAACAACTACTTCACTCTTTTTCTCATAATAAGAGACTTAGAGACATCCAGTGAAGTTAGATTACAGGTACAGAGGAAATACAAGGGATTTTTATTTAATTAAATGTATAAGTCATTGCCAAAGGATCTTGTGGATGTTCCAGGAGTTTGGTTTTTCGGATCAATAGCATAGTATCTGGCTGCCCCCCAACCACTTTAAAAAAAAAAAAAAAAAAAAAAAAAGAAGTTAAAAAAAAAAAGAAAAAATGCTGTGTTGCCCCTTTAAAAAAATAGTGATGAGATGACGTAGCACATTTTGATAAACAGGAGAGGTTTTATGTACTCTTTTGAATATGACCAATATATTGAAGATGGTGGAAAAGAAGACAATAAACAGCCTTTTAAACATCAGAATAAAGCAGGCAGGTAGAGATTATTGTTATTGTATTACAACAACAGCTGTTGTTCTATAGAATGAAGACAATCACAGAGACAATGGCAAGGATACCAGAAATCGCTGTCAATGTGAATGTATTGTATACAAATATGGCAATCATAACTACTTAGAAGCAGTGTAATGCTTCTAAGTACTTATGATTTATCTATATGAGATTTATTAATCTCATATTGATAATTAATATATGAGATTTATTAATCTCATATTGATGATTAATGCACAGCTTCTTAAGTCAATTGAATTGACTAGGTGTTGTTGGTCAGTAAGTAATAAAGATACAGAATAAATCTTGATTTGGATAGAGAAGAATTAATTTAGGAAGAATATGAAAAAGATGTAAACATATTGACTAGCTTAATTAAATGATTAGGAAATAGCCATTACACTCCTTTTCTCATGATAAAAAACTCAGACATCTTGAGTCTTCAGTGGCAAGGATGTGATACTGAAAAATGAATTTTCTCTCTCTGATGTGTGCGTGTGGTGGTGCTCTTGGCAGTGTGTATTATGTTGTTCTATTATGTCCTCCTATCATTACCTTCTACATGCACACAGTCAGTGCAGGATAGGACAAAACAAAATACATTTTCAGGTTACCATGTCCTGATATCATTATCAAAATTTGTCAGATCAACAGCATCTTGATTTCAGTAAGCTAGTAATACTCTGTATCCTACATGAGACAGTAGAAAAAGAAGAAAAACAGCTCTTACAAAAGAGTACAGCTAGATTAGATTCAGAGCTACCTATATAAGGAAGAGCTAGTTGTTCTTCAAACACACAGCCTCCAGAGCTTGAGAACCTTCCAGGGTTTTCTTTCATGTACCCTTTCTTAACCAGCCTGAGATTTGCCCACGTAAAGCTTTAATAAAATTTCCAGCCTTACCAAGGTTGAAGAGTTTGGCAAGGTTAGCCTGCCTGACTATACTACCATGAAACACTCATCTAGGCTCCTGCAGTCTAGGCTATTTGGAATCTTCTTGATATCTCTTTTCTAGCTGTAAAAAAATGGAGCTGGCTTAGCTGACAATTATAGCCAATACTGACACAAGCATGGGCCAAAGAGCATGGTATTGAGTGGGTGTATCACATCCCCTATCATGCACCAGCCTCCGGGAAAGTTGAACGATACAATGGACTGTTAAAGACTACATTGAAAGCAATGGGTGCTGGGACATTCAAAACTTGGGATACACATTTGGCAAAGGCCACCTGGTTAGTAAATACTAGGGGATCTGCCAACCGAGCTGGACCTGCCCAATCAAACCTGTTATGTATTGTAGATGGGGATAAAGTTCCTGTAGTGCATGTAAGAAATATGCTGGGTAAAACAGTCTGGGCTTCTCCTGCCTCAGGAAAAGGCAAACCTATTCGTGGAATTGTTTTCACTCAGGGACCTGGATACACTTAGAATCATAGAATCATAGAATATCCTGAGTTGGAAGGGACCCTTAAGGATCATCAAGTCCAACTCTTGACACCGCACAGGTCTACCCAAAAGTTCAGACCATGTGCCTAAGTTCACAGTCCAATCTCTTCTTAAATTCAGACAGGCTCGGTGCAGTGACCACTTCCCTGGGGAGCCCGTTCCAGTGTGCAACCACCCTCTCTGTGAAGAACCCCCTCCTGACGTCCAGCCTAAATTTCCCCTGCCTCAGCTTAACCCCGTTCCTGCGGGTCCTGTCACTAGTGTTAATGGAGAAAAGGTCTCCTGCCTCTTGACACCCCCTTACGAGGAAGTTGTAGGTGGGTGATGCAAAAGAACGGAGAGGTCCGGTGTGTACCTCAAGGAGATTTAATACTGGGTGAGAATAGCCCATGAACTGAATTGTACCATGTTAATTACTATATAATACTATATGTTATCACTACCATGACTACTATAGGTGACTAATTAGAATGTATGGAAAAGAGTGTAACCTGAGCATGACATAAATGGTATGGAATAAGGAGTGGATAGATGTCCTGGTTTCAGTTAGCACAGAGTTAATTTTCTTCCTAGTAGCTGGTGGAATGCTGTGTTTTGGCTTAGGATGAGAAGAACGCTGATAACACCCCTATGTTTTCATTGTTGCAAAGCAGTGCTTATACTAAGCCAAGGACATCTCAGCTTCTTGCTCTGTCCTGCCAACGGGCAGGCTGGGGGTGCAGTAAGAGCTGGGAGGGGACAGACCCAGGACAGCTGACCCAAACTAGTCAAAGGGGTATTCCATACCATCTGACGTCATGCTAAACAATATATAGGGGTGGCTAGCCAGGGGAGGGGGCCGGACTGCTCGGGGTTAGGCTGGACATCGGTCAGCGGGTGGTGAGCAATTGCGTTGTGCATCACTTGTTTGTACATATTATTAGTAGTAGTACTATTATCATCATTGTATTATTATTATTATTATTATTATTATTATTATTATTATTATTATTATTAATTTCCCTGTCTTATTAAACTGTCTTTATCTCAAAAAAAAAAAAAAAAAAAAAGCAAATATTTAACTATCTGCTAAAATAAATAAATAAATAAATAAATAAAAGTTGGCACAATGAAAATCTTTTCCCCACACTTTGTTATTTGTTGTCCTGTATGCTTTGAAGTGCACAAAATTGATTATGTATTCTTTAAATTCAATGCACCTGATGATTTATCTTTTAATATGACTTTTGAAATGATTTATTAGTACTGAAACAAAATCGCAAGGGAATTTCATAACTGCTTTTCTGTCAAAGCTGTACTGAAAATAAGAGATTTTTTTTTTTTTTTTCTGGGATTACTTCACACTCCCAAGCAATACACTACCACATTGTAAAGCATCATCTGCTGCATCAGAATAAAACCCCATAGGAAAAATAAATAAATAAATTAAACCTGTTATGTTGCTTTATAGACACTTCAATGCAATCATTCTGTGGTTAACTAAGATTTGGGAACTAGTATAACTAATGCTACGAAACAACTGTTACACAGTGAAAATCTGTGATGTCCTGATTTTCTCTTTATGGTACATGTCTCCTTATCCAAGCCCAAATTCATGTCCATGTCTCCTTATCCAAGCCTCCTTATCAAGTCCATGAAAATATGGCTGATTTTACCTAGTGTTGAAAGAAGCCTGAAATGGAAAGGATTAAGGGGGATATATTCAAAACCATACATTAAAGAAGACATATGCTATTGATATGACTTTATGTAGGATGTATGACTGCAAAAACATTGCTTTTCCAACCTATGCTGTAGGCTGTTGACTGAATTACAAAGATTATTCTTATTCATTCAGCGGTTTTATTTCATGCTATCAACATTAATCAGATTGCAATAATCTTTTCTTTTATCAAGGTAAATTTACAATAAAAAGAGACAATATGTAGAAGTTTCTTCTCAGAAGGAGCAGTTAGGCATTGGAATTGGTTTTCCAGGGAAGTGGTGGAGTCACCCTCCCTGAAGTGTTTAAGAAAAAGTTGGATGTGGTACTCGGGGACATGATTTAGTGGGTAATGGTGGTAGTAGTGGGACAGTTGCACCAGATGATCTTGGAGGTCATATCCATTAACAATTGTATGATTCTGTATAGTGTTAATTTTAATATATGTTTACAGAAAAGTGTGAGAAAAGTGTAAGTATATTGCATTGTAAGTATGCTTGAGCAATCTCTCTCTCTCTTCTCTCTCTCATAATTAATAATAATAATAACAAAATATTCCAGTGTTATGATTCATCCTTCCAGTTTAGGAACTGTTAATTTAGACAGTCAAAACACCCCATCATTTTTCCTAGTGCATTAAATAGAGCCAGACTTTTACCTTTTGAACATCCATTTTAAAAGATGCCCTTGGGAAGCTGAAGGGTCCTACTACCTAAACCATACATTAATTCCGATATTAACCCATGATGAAGGAGTGTATTAATAACTTGGTGGTTATGTCTACACAAACACATGTACATATAAATTACCTTTAGAAAATATTATTAAAATAAAGCCTTTATGGAAACTTATTTTCTTACACTTTCTGCAGAGAGTTTTCTATTCTCAGAATCTTGTAGACCTGAGCACAACTGAAAGCTGAATTAATAAGTGAGTCGTCTTTGTAAATCTTTTGAAGACAGAAATAATTTCAAAAATCCGTGGTCTGTGATTGGCTTGAGACATCCCAGAAATATTTCTTGATAAATTTGAAGACCTCTTCAAAGACCTTAATATGATTTATCTTTTTTTTTTAATCTCTCTAGTTAAATTCATAAATGAACTGGGGAAATGTTTAATTATTTTTGTTTGTTTGTTTGTTTTAGTGGCATGTTAATTAAATCAAATAAGTGTTCAAGGAAGGAGAGTCTGGCCAATTAATTAATATATGTACAACTTACCTGTTAAAGGATATTTCAACAACCTTTCCAATATTAAAAAACAACCAAATAAAAACAAACAAACAAACAAAAACAGCATTCTTTTTATCTCTTTCTGGGTCATTTATTTGTTCCAAATAATATGTTTTTTCTGCTTGTATTGCTTTCAAAACCTGTATCTTCAACATTCTCCTCTCCCTCGTTAGTCTGTAAGGGTGACCATTAAAAGTTCCAATTGAGTGTCCTGCTAAAGTTTAATTATTGTAGAAAACTCTCATGAGAATGAAGGGCCTTTAGGGGAATCTCAGACGCACAGCTCAGTAATCCTAATCAATCTAATTAAATTTCTGTGAAACAAGCATTTTGAAAAGACTTCTGGAGGTCCAGTAAGTTTGGTTTGTTGTTCAGTGTTACAGACTTTATCTTAAATCTGGGAAGGTTGCACTGAATTATGCATTAGACGCGAATAGAAAAGTCTTTGCACAAAAACACTGCAATAGCATAGTAGAGCATACTTTCCTTTTGAGGACAGGCTTGCTGCTCTAATTTCCTGACCCCTGAATTTCCGATGCTTAAATTACAAGATTCTTGTAAATGTCAGCAGATTATTTTAACAGGCAGAGGAAGTTCTAATGCTAACAGAAAGCAAAGTGGAGGAAATTGCTATTTACACTGAAGTCTTTATAGTATAAATGTCTGAACGTGCAATTCTGTGATCTTGGTAACCACTCATTTTGCTGTAACTTGCAGCCCTGACAGTTTCTTAAAAGAATAAAGCTTTCATCTAGACTCCCAAACACTGTTTCAGCTGAGATCTACTTCTATGTATCACAATCCCATCAATTAATATAGTGCATTGGGTTTACATGCCTAGGTTTTGGTAACAGGGGGGCTGCACGGGTGGCCTCTGTGAGGAGAGCCCAGCAGCTGCCCCATGTCAGATCAGAGCCAGCTCCAGGTGGCTCCAAAAGGTACCCACCGCTGGCCAGAGTTGAACCAGTGAGCAACACTGGTTGGGCCTCAAGGGGGAGCTGATTTAAGAAAAGGAGAAAAAAAAAAAAAAAAAAAAAAAAAAAAAAAACCTGCAGCACAACATGCACTGGGAAAGAGAGGTGTGAGAACCAGCCCTGCAGACCCCAAGGTCAGTGCAGAAGGAGATCAGGAGGTGCTCCAGGCACACAGCAGCCTGTGGACAGGCCCCTGGTGGAGCAGGCTGTCCCCCTGCAGCCCATGGGTCTAACATTGGGCAGATCTCCACACTGCAGCCCGTGGAGGAGCTCCTGGTGGACCAGGTGGATGTGGCCTGGAGGAGGCTGCGGCCCATGGAGAGGCCCCACAGGAGCAGACCCCGGGCTGGACCTGCAGCCCGTGGAGAGGAGCCCACACAGGAGCAGGGAGCTTGGGGGGAGCTGCTGCCTGTGGGGGACCCGTGCTGGAGCAGTTTGTTCCTGGGGGGATGGACCCCATGGTACATAGTCATGGGATCCCATGTGGAGCAGAGGCAGGGAGTGACCATGAAGGAGCGGCAGAAAGAAAGTGTCACAGACTGACCACAGCTCCCATTCCCTGTTCCCCTGTACAGCTCAGAGGGAGGAGGTAGAAAGGGTTTGATGGGGGGAAGATGTTTTTAGTTTGCTTTTAGGTTTTCATTGTTTTAGTTTGCTAGTGATAGGCAGTACATTATATTAACCTCTATACTCTGAATTTGTTTTGCATGCTAAGATAATTGTTGGGCGATCTCCCCATCCTTATCTCAACTCTTTAGCCCTTTCCATCATATTTTCTCCCCCTTTCTCTTTAAGATGGGGGAGTAAAAGAGTGTTTTTGGTGTTCAGCTGCCCAGCTAGGTAAAACCACAAGAAGTTATCACTTGATCACCATTTTCATAGTTTGTTAAAGGAATGCAATCATCTCTAAAAAGCTGTTCTAAACATCTCTGAAGAAAGAATACAAGAAAACATATGGCTAATGTCTCTGTGTTGTATGTGCAACGTGGGAATCTCAAGTACTTTTGCTCTCAAGACTGAGCCACAGATGAATCTCACCGAGTTCTTGGCTACCTCCCTGTAAAATCTCATAATTTATTCACATTCCAGGATAATTGCTGAGACATAGTATTTGTATTCCCAGAAACAGAAATCTCTCACAAAGATTAATTCAGATCGTGTCCTGGTTTTGGCCAGGACATCCAATGGAATGGGTGGCAGGGGAGGAAGGGGGAGTGAGCAAACGACTGTGTGGTGCTTAGCTGCCTGATGGGTTAAAACACAACAGATATATAGAAAGGTGGTAGTCTTTGTGTTTATTTTCTTAAGGTCATACATGATCTTCATACTACTTGGCTGAGCACATTGTGCTGCATTTCATATGATAGGATCATAGGATAATTAAGGTTAGAAAGGACCTCAGGAGGTCTCTTGTCCAACCTCCTGCTTACAGGACAGTCAGCTCTATGGTCAGGACAAGTTGTTCAGAACTTGGAAATCTCCAATGACAGAGGCAGCAAAGGTTGCAACATGCTCCATTACCCAGATGTCCTTTTGAGGAAAAAGATGCTCCTCACATCCAATACAAAACTATTTATTTTTCCATTTATGCCCCTTGTTTCTTGTTTCCTTACCATGCACTCCTCTGAAACCTGCATGCACTGCTGGATCCATCTTCCCAATAACTTTACTGTAGTCAATGGGAGGTTGCTGTTAGGTGCCCCATCTCTTTTCCAGCCTCAGTCAAGCTTGGTCTCCCAACCTCTTCTCACAAGGCAAGCACTCCAGCCCTGACTGTCCTGAGTGCACTCCACTGAACTTTCTTTAGTTTGACAATATGTTTTCTGTACTGGGAAACTGCAAACTGGATGCAGTGTTGCAGATGAAGTCTAACAAGTGTTGACGAGAGGGTGAAGCAAGGACCCCATTGCTTCTTGTTGGTAATTGAGAAGGATGTTAAAAAGGACATATCCATGGATACAGCCCTACAGTACTTCCTTTGTTACTGGCCTCCAAGTAGAACACAACCCACTAACTGTGACCTCGAGAGCACCAGCATCCAAACATTTTCTTAATAATTTCATTGTCCATCCATCCAGACTGTAACCATCCCAACTTACATATCAATGTTTTGTGGAAGACAGTGTGGAACACCTTTCTGAAGCTAAAAGAAATTACATTTACTATTCTCCCCTCATCCACACATCTAGTCATTTTATCATGAAGTCAAGTTTGTTAGGCATGATTTACCTATGGTTAATTCATGCTGACTGTTTCCAGTCACCTTTTGCCTCAGATACCCAGAAATATGCTCTAGGAATACTCACTACATGTCTTTTTCAGGGGATGAAAATGAGGTATGGCCTATAGTTCCCCAGATCACCAATTTGACCTCCTTTGAAGAAAGGTGCAACACCTTTGGCTTTTTTTTCAAGTTTTCAGGGATTTCCTTTGCTCTCCAAGACCTTTCAAAAATGATAGAGAACATTCAGCTTTCTCATGACTCTTGGATACAGTCCATCATGTCCCATGAACTTGTAAAGGTCAAGTTTCTCCATTAATCTATGATCCATACTTGATCTATGTCCACTGCTGGTTTTCATCCTTGAACTTTCTCACTAATCAAAGAGGCCTTGGAGAACTTTCAAGAGAAAACAGAGGCAAAGAAACTGGAAACCTCAACTTTATCTGTGTCTGTAGTCACTAAATCACCTGCCCCATCCAGTAGTGGTCCTACATTTTTTCGTGTTTATTCTTTTATTGTAGGTGTATTGATGCAAGCTCTTGCCCTGTGCTGCATTTTTACCTTTATTAAATACATTTTCCCAGAGGCATCAAAAAGATGGCTGCTGGGCTCAGTTGTGTCCTTTTATTGGTCCATTGTAGCCAGCTGCATCTGTCTGTCTGGAACAGGTCAACGCCTCTTATAGAGACCTTCCTGCAACTCCCCAGCTGTCAGCTCATTGTCATCTATGTCCAGTACACTTGGGTTCCTCCTTGTAAACCTTTCAGGAGCTGGCAGATTACAGATTACAGATCCCTGTGACAATCACTGTCTGTGGTAAAAAGAATTTAATGGTTTGTTTAAAGAAGACTTTGTCCACTTTTTCATCCTGAGTAGGTAGTCTGTAATAAATTGCTCAAGTTGTGTGAACTGTCCCATCATATCAAAACTATACCAGTGATATTGCAGTTTTGTGACTGCACATAGAGTTCTAGTTTCTCCTGTTTGGCTCCCTGGATATATGTAGGTATACTTCAATTGGGCTACTTTCATCCCTAGTCTGTCGTTTCTGAGGTCTGCCTTGTTCCTGGTGCATTATATACTTTGTTTTCTCACATTTTTGGACTGCCTCCCTTCCCCATTCTTCATAGTTTGAAGCTGCCCTTAGCAAGTTGCTACAAGCTGCAACTATATTGCTACTGAAGAACCTCAGTTATTTTACTGCAGCACATAAAATTGACGTTGCCTTAAAAAACAAGCTTCTCAATTAGTATTTCACAATATATTTATATTTATATATATTTTAGAAGGAAATACTATAATTGCCCACAACTTGCCCTGTGATTTTTTCTGTTTATAAACTCAATCAGATGTCGTGACACTGGATGTATTCCAGAAAGTTAGAGGATTGTATTTACAAACAGAAAATAATTGTTCAGTCTTAGCAGTAGCCATAAGGTGATGAATAAAAAAAAAAAAAAATCCACTAGCAAAGAGCCCTATCCACCCTCAAGACTTATGTCATTTTTGCACCTGCCCATGAGCCTCATCATTAATTCAAAGTGACCCTAAAGACCTATAGATGCAGCCAACATGGAATTCTTTTGATATGATGAACTTAGATGTCTCTGTGAGCCTCCCCCCCCCCCTTGTTAGTCACTGCTGCTAAGCCTCAGTGGCATCCACATATGCTTAAGTAAAGCAGACTTTAATCTAAAGGCAAGCAGCAGAGAGTCTTTAGTCAGTCTCTAAACTGCTTCAAGCTGGAGACAATATTGGTTAATCATCCATATGTATTATGATTGTATAAAGCATAATGGTTTATTCTGTGTTTCTTTGGGATGTTGCACTGACCAAAAAGCCTGAGGGACCTTCAGTCAGGCCCACTAAAAATCTCAGTCAGAATTGGCTCATGCTTGGATGGCACACAATGTGATTTTAACCAGAGTGTAGGAAAATAATGATTTTCTATGCTCAAACATTTAGACAGATCTTTTCCCTTTAGCTCCAAATTGAAGAATGAGATTAAAGTTCTTACAAGCTTCAAGGCTGTGGCCCTGGTTGCATTTTGGTTCCTTTCTGATAGAGTGTTTCCTGCCCTGATAGCTCTTTGGCTTTTACTTATCTTCAAATGACATTTGTCTTACCTGTTTTTGATTGTGCTCTCAGTTTTATAAGCTGATCTTGCTTGAAAATGCCTGGTGGAGTCCTTTTTCTTTCTTCCCTGTGACCTATGATGAGAGAGGGAAAAATGACCCTTCTTAAAACAAAAGTTCTACCGTGGTAGATACAAACCTTTAAGTGAAAAGAACTTAAGTACAGTCTGACAAACTGTTTTGTCCTCAGAGCTACATTTGCTTGCCCTACACAGTGTCCTCTGCCTGCTTGTTTCTTCTAACTATTGCCATTTCCTATTTGAAAATAAATAAATAAATAAATAAATAGATGGATGCTAAATACGGAATAGTTGGCAGAAATATCTTGAACATTTTCTATGCTCTTCTACAAGAAAAGAGTGATAAAAGAGAGTGAGCTTCTAAAGAGTTGTTTTAAAATTTGTTTTCTAAATTTATATGCAGATAATTTGTCTTTTAAAAATTTCCGAATGTTCAGAATCTAGTACAAGGCCAAATTTAAATGGTTGAATACTTCCCAAAACTAAAGTTCAGTGTTTTATGCATCGGCAAAATCCTGCCAGTGGATTAGTCTTTAGTAAAGCTGGCTAGAGAGTAGAAGAGAAAAATTGACATCCAGGATGATGATGTTCCCCCAGTAATAAAAAGGGTTTTTTTTTGTTGTTTGTTTTTTTTCCTATGATTGCAAACTTATTTTTGATACAGCCTTATTTAAGGTTGAAATAGCAAACAAAAGACAGATCTACATTAGGAATCAAAATAATTCAGAGCAGATGAGTTTAATTGTTATGATCTATTATTTTGAACTAAGATTAGAAGTGAAAACAATTTCAATGAGTCCTAGAAAATACTACAAACCAAATGAAGTAGGTGATTGGGAAAAGTCAACACGGATTTAACTAAGGTAAATTATGCCTGATTAACCTGATCACCTACAACAAAATAACATTTTCTGTTGACTTAGGGAAAGCAATGGAGATTGTTCACTGGGGCTTCTGCAGTGCATTTGATGCTGTTTCCCACAGCTTTCTCCTAGGCAAGCCACCAAGATACAGGTCGGATGGGTGGTCTGCAAGATGGCAGGAATTTGTCTAACAAGCGACACTCAGAGGGTGGTGATTAGTTGTTTGACTCAGTTTTTACTTTCTTAAGTGGGGTCCCACAGGGATCAATACTGAATGAACAACTCAAGTTGTTCAACATCTTCAAATGATCTGGATGAGGAGATTGACGGCACTCTTACCAAGTTTGCCTATGGCATTAAACTGGGTGGTGAGATGGACATGTCAAAAGGGAGATCTGTCTTACAGAGAGACTTGGACAGGCTAGAAGAGTGGGCAAGCGAGAACTGCATGGCGTATAAGAAAGAAAAGTGCAAGCTCCTGCACCTGGGACAACATAACCAGAGAGTGCAGTACAGACAAGGATCTGTGTGGCTGGGGAGTATCCTTGCTGAAAGGGACCTGGGGTCCTGGTGGACAATAAGCTGAACATGAGTCAGCAGTGCATTGTTGCAGCAGCCTGGGCTGCATCCACAGTGGCATTACTGGCACAGCTAGTGATATGATCACACTACTCTACTCTGTGTTTGTCAATACTGTGTCCAGTTATGGTCTCCACAATTCAAAAAAAAAGCATGGACAGACTGAAGAGGGTCCAAAGGCGGGCCATGAAGATGATTAAAGGGATGGAGAACCCACCCTAAGAGGAAAGACTAAAGGAGTTGTTTTTGTTTTGTCACTCTAGAGAAAAGAAGCTTTGGGGGAACCTCATCACAGTACTACTGTACTTTAAGGGCAACTACAAAGAGGATAGAGGATCTATATGCTAGTTATACTAATTCCATTTATTAATTATATGGTATTGAAATTCAGAAGAATAATGTAACAAATATAGCAAGGTAAAATTACTGCGGGGGGGGGGGGTTATTTTACATGCAGAAATTGACTAATATATTCAATATGGTTAATGGCAGTATTACTCAGCTCAACAGGACATAGCCACAAGGTTTGGGAAATTTGGAAAATTTGCATTCAAAAACATGTATTTAAGTTATGTCTTCTCTCCTCACTGTTCTTACCCCTTCCATTCTCAGCTAGGTGCTTATTTCTTAGTTTTCCAAGACATTAATGATCTGTAAGCTTCAGAATGCAAATAATTTCAATTACACTTAGAAATTAAAAATAAAACTTGGATTTCAAAACTAAACTTGCTGAAAGTGTGAATCATATTCCCATTATTCCAATGAGGATTGATTTCTAATAAAATTCCAGCCCATTTTGGTCTCTGTAATGAGCCTAAAATAGCTGCCAGCTTGCAGTGCTGGAATTAATGATAATTAAATGTAACAAAAAATGTATTTCCATATTTTGTATTGCCTAAATGATTTCATCTCAGATGTAGTATGATTCTTTTTAAAGATGACTACTTCTATTTAATCTCCTTCCCAATTTTAATTTGAATTTCATATTGTTCCTGACTGTTTAATGAATATTTTGGGAGATGGCCATAGTGTTGTTAATTATACCGGAGACTGAGTATAATTAATTCTTTTGGACCTGAAGTCAGCTAGTTAATCGATTTCTGATGAAACTGAAGATTAAACACAGATAGTGCACTTCTTCCTTCATTCATTTTAATTTTTCCCTCTCTGAATTCAATCAGATTACTTTGGAAAGTCATTGCTGGCAAATCAATTTGTGGACCCATTTGGGGTATTATCCAGATGTTAATAGATGGATGATCTACTCAGACCAGTCACCTTCCTATCGATTTTTTTTTTCATTTTTAAAGAAAACTTTTTAGTTCCTTTCAGTAGATTTACCAACATTATTTGTAATTAGTATTTAAATGATTTTTAACTGCCTACTAACAATAACTTCATTAACTAAGAAAATGATAAAAAGGGGTCTTTAAAAGAGTTCTCTGAAGATCAGACAATTCACACAGTAAAGGGGCTGTAGTTATGTGGAAGACAATTCCTCATATTAGTGAGGCATTAACTCATGTAGGTAAATTTGATTTTAGGGAATGGTTTGAAAAGGCTTAAATGAAAAAGAGAAAAATGCATTAGTATGCCCAGCAGTTCCTATCCCCTTTTTTTCTTTTTTTTTCTTTATCTTTTTTTTTTTTTTTTTTTTTCCTGGTGCTATAAATAATGGTATTTTTTAATTTTTGACAGCAGAAAAAGCCCTGAAGGCTGTAAGAAGATAATAAAAAAGGGCAAGGAAGAAATTAAAATGAGCAGGAGGAGGACTGTCTTATAGTCAATGAGAGAAACCTTTTGCATTTTTCATCTATTACTCTACAGATATTAATAGATAGCTCTAAGTTTCTTACTGTAACTGCTTACAACCCAAGTACATTCTATCACTGTGATATCCTTCTGTGAACAGACTTAAGACAGCTTTTAATGTTATTTCTTCATGGCTGAGTAAGAGAAGAGTAGAATTGTGCCGGTGAATAATTATCTACACTTCTGGAGAATTAGGGCCAATATTTAACAACAATTGCGTTACATTACTTATAATCCTTTTTCAACAAACTGTGTAAACATACAATTCAATCTCCTCAGCACTCGATGACTTTATGTGTCAAATTTACATTAAACACATTATTGAAATAAAGCCTAGGTATTAAATAAGAAACATTTTCTGTTTCTCAGGTGAAGATCTGATGTGCATGGTCTTTGTCAGCATTTGTACTGGAGGTAAGTATTAAATGGAGGTAAGTATTAAACAGTCATTAAAATGTAAAAACAAAATAATAATAATATATAGATATCTAAAGTTTTTAGATACAGAACTGCAGAGGGCTAGCTAAGGAATATATTTTGTGTCAAAGTTATCACAGGAACAGAAGACTAGTAGGAGTTCCACTTCTATTTCCACTTATTATGAAAAAGTTTGTCTTTGAGTTCTTCTTTGCTCTTGGAGATCATGAAGAAAACTAGAAATTGTTCTGGACCCCAAAGACTTACTCTTCTAATTTTCCTGTTATCAGGACTGTCTGAATCTGGGAATGTAAGATAGTTGTTAGAGGATAGCCTGCCACTTTACAACCCTGAGGTCTAGACACAGTCTAAATAGGTGATTAGCTCTTCAGACTCATGACACATTAAGATTTAAGACTTACTCTTGCCTCTGGAAACAAGCCTGTATTTCCAAAGCATTGTGGTGCTTTGACTGTACACTTATCTGGCTGTTGTATTTAAGAAATACTAGTTGAAGGTTAGAGGTTTGATTGTTTGTTTTGTTGTTGTTCAGTTTATAAAAACTATTTTAATTTTTAATTTATTAGTAGTAGTGGTAATAGTAGTAGTAAAGTGGTGAGGGGAAATATTTAAAAAGTAATCATTAGCAATTTTTTTATTAATATAGAACTTTGTATGATCAAAAAGGTAACAACTCTCTTGAAATTTTTGACGTTTACAAAACTAGTACATGTTCTAATAATTTCCTCCATAATTGCAATTGTTTTCCCTCAACAAAATCATTTAATATTCAGAATACAAAACTGACAGGGAAGACTAGACAGGAGATTGGATGGTTTATATTTTATGTGCATTAATTAATTAATTTATTTATTAACTGGCAGACATTCATGTTCATATTCATGTTTCCTTTGGAGATAATGAGAATCAGGGATTCAGACTGTATGTTTTAGTAAACTCACATTTACAATGATATTAAAGCTATGAATTCAGAAATGTGAATTTCAGTGGTGTTCTAGTTTTGTAGCTACTCTCAGGTTACCTACCTTTAAATGGACAAGTGATTATATGTGTATAATTACTGGATGTGAGGTGAAGAGCAGATTGCAGTATTAAAAGCAATTTTCCCTTCCTTTTTCTTTCTACAGTTTCTTCCCAAACTAGTGTATTATGTTAATGTTAATGTAGCTGGATACCTAGCCTCAAAAGGTCTTCAGACCAAATTACTGAATCTACTACTTCAGAAATACCCAATTAATACTCAGTGGAATAGAGTGTCTTTATCTATTTCTATATGTGGCTTTTAACATGTATTTACCTAGACAAATTACATGGAAATAATAGGAGAATCTACTGAGTTGCAGGTGTTCACTTTTAAAGAAAGAAGCAAACTCAGTAAGAGCATTAATCGTACAATCAAAACAGATTCTATGTAGAAAATAAACAATTTCATGTTTTTTATTTATACCTTTCATAAGAGAAATAAAATAAATCACCATTAAATCTAGTAAACATAATCAAAAGACACTAAATAACATGATACAGTGAACTGCCACAATACAGACAGCAATATGGGAACAGGGCTAAGGCTCAGAAACAAAGGACAGTTCCATGCCTTGGCACTACATCTTTCCACTGCTGCATTCCCTTGATTTATCTTTCTAAATGTAATTATAGTTATGTTGATAATGATCATGATGATGATGACGGTGATAACAATAACAGCTGGTGTGGTAGAAGATACTGCAAGCAAAATTAGTTTCATTCATTTAAAGAACAATCTGATCCATCAAACTGCTGGATATTACTGAATGAAGCTATTGGTTACAATATATGCCAAAAGACTGAAACAAAAACATTGCAAAATTTTATGCTGAAAATGTTGAGAATGACTCCATATATTTCAGCTTTTTCTCTTGCCTAGAGCCAGCTTCAGATTTTTTATTTTTTTTTTTTTTTACATCTAAGCACAGTGTTATGAGATAAAGTTTTTGCAATGAGCCTTAATTTTGCCTGCTGACATACTTTTTTCTAAAAAAAAAAAAAAAAGATAGAAATTTAAAAATCAAATTACATTGTCTGTAAGTGTTTTATTTTCCTGTAAATAGATTATGATTGTTTAATGAGTTCGTTGTGCCACTATTTTATGCTACTATTTCATACCAAGGAGAAACCTTTCAATGTTTCTACTCTAATTTTCTTTTCTTCTTTTTTTTTTTTTTTTTTTTCCTTCACAGTATTGGCCTTAGATATGTAAAAAAAAGGTTATGATTGTATCTTCTCATGTAAACCTATACTTCAAGCTGTCTATCAAAGTGATCCTATGAATAAGGAAAAACAACAAAACAAACAAAGGAAGCAATCTAGACATAGTAACACTTTCAGGGGAAAAAATTTAATATATATTTTTTTATATTTAAATATATATATAATATAAAAATATATATAAAACGATCAACTCTCAAGTCTGGATGCAGAGACTACATGATTTCTGTTTGTTATACATATGCATGACAGCTTTTCTTAAAAAATTTATCAAATGGAAGAAAAACAGGATTACTACTACTGCTGCTGCTGCTGTTAATAATAAATTTTGTCCACTTTACCAGTTCCTCAGTTTCACTATTGATCCTTCAGCAGAATTCTTCTCTACACTTACCTCTTCAGAAAAATCACTCTACTATTTTTTCCTCTTGATTAGATTCCTTATTAGGTTGATGGAGATTGACATAATTTCAAAGACGAAGGTTTCTTATGAAAAGGCATTTCCATTGAAAGGTTAAGCTGAAGAAGGAGCATGATTCCGTGATGTTATAAGTAAGCTCCTCACTTCAAAGAGAATAAATTGCCTAGAGATCCAGTACCTTCTTGCAAAATTACTCATGGATTTAAACTATTACTGTCCAGAAACCCAGAAACAGTTCTAAGGGCTGGGATCATAGAGATCAACCCAGAAACGTTCATCTCTATGATCCCAGCCTCTCTGAAGAGTTTCTCTCTGAAGACAACCACTGAGTTTTTGATTGCTCTTTTTCTTTGGGTTTCTTCAGAGTGGATTATTTTCAGCATTCATTTCAGCACACAACCCAGCTTCACAGAGACAGAAAATGAGTCCCACTAAAATATTAGCTTATAGCCTGGAAAAGAGAGCTCTGTCCTAGAGGTAGTTATCTCTCCAGGTTGAACTGTACTGTGAGTCAGCTAGTGATTACAGCAAAGACCACTATGTGCTACTTAAAAGCTTAGAACCTTTTTCAGGGGAAAGTTTTGAGCTCTGGATCACAACAGTTTAAATATACTGGTGCTCAAAGAGGAGGAAGAAGTTCAGACTAGCCCCTACTTTTCCTGTTGACTCACTGTAGATGGCTCTTTCATTAATGTGATTCTTTTGAGGTAGAAAACTATTCCCACCTGTTTCAGTCTAAATCTGGCAGTGCTAAGGCTGTCTAACCCCGTGGTCCTTCTGTAGAAAAACCTTTAAAAAACACAGAATGAAGTAAAGCTGCATTTTGCTGAGGACCATATTTACAAGCCAATATAGGCTTATTTATAAAACTTTTTTTTTTTTTTTTTTTTTTTTTTTTTTTTAATGAAAGGTACTCTTTACCTGAACACATTTTAAAACTAGTTGTTATTCAGAAATTGTAATAGTGTAGAGATCATGGCCATTTCATACAAACATATCAAAAATCTGTCTCTCATCCCAATCAAATTGATAAAAAAATATTTAATGAGACAAAACATGATGTTGCTATATAAAGGAAATTATTTCTGTGTGTTGTGTGAATATTTGCATTTATGAATATAAATATTGAACACCCTATTCTTCACAAAATTAATTGTCTGATGCTGGATAGACCAGCTAATATCATTATGGAAATATTCTGAGTGATATACTTTCAATTGCCATGCATATTGCAATAAGGCAGTGCAGTGGGAACTGTTATTTTCCATGGCAACCATTAATTGGATATGCAGGAGGTGGTGTTTTGCTTTAAATAAACGTGACTGGGTCAGCAAATGAATGCTTCAAATAAATGATTTATATTTTACACATTCTTTAACATTTTTTCTGGTTTTGAATTATTTTTTTCTTCACATCTATGTGTTCCTCAGAAAGGAATGGGATAAAATTGAGTAGAACCTTGGGACATTATGTTTTATGATTATTTTTGTGAATGTATGTTTTGTGTTTCTAAGTCTGACAAAAAAGAAAGCTGATTGTAATTACATTTGTGTTCCTGCCATGTGTTCTCAGGCCTCTTTCTCTGTTCTTTCTTTCTCATGTGACTATTATTTTGGATCAAATAGCAGTTTTGCATAAATCATTTCCATAAAAATATATAGTTGCTTTTTGATTACAGATAGCTTGATACAGGAGACACTCTTTATATGTATGAGACTTGGGTTATAATTAAAATACATTGGGATGAATACATGCAAAATTAGCTTGGAAAGAAACAAATCATAAGCTTGGAAACAAATCAAATCATAACTCAAGGATAAATTAATAAAATTTGAAGGCAATGGATATTTCAAGTCAGGAAAGTGTGAAGTGCAACAAAAAGATTCTACGCTGAGTTATAGATTCTATAGCAGTGACATATTCAGTAATAATTTTTTAGAAAGAATCTGACTATGACTACTCTTCTGTTGTGAACCATGGTCTCAAATTACAGTGTTTTTGTTGCAAATGCTGTCAGAATTAAAGACAAATAGATGCACCTCTGAAGGCATTTATGAATGTGATTAATTTTATGAAAGTGACTGGTAATACATAAGTCAAGGAAGACAACTGTAGAAATGAATTTCTTATTTTCCTTGCTTATCTGTGGAAGCTTCTTATTAAACTAATAAGTCAATATATATATATTCTTCCCTAATACACTGGGGGAGATATTTTACTTGTTTAGGAAAGGTTCTACATTCAGTACAGGACTAAATAATCTCCCTATCATTATCTGATGAAGATGTCAATGCCTCAGAGTTAGTCCCACAAAACTTCATCCTGGAGTGCAATCCAGGACTTAGCTGAACACCTGGGGATGTTATTGTTCACAGGGTTGAACCCAGCCCCAGAGGGTTTTTGTTTATTTGCTTGCTTGTTGTGGCTTTCATTGTTCTTCGTTTGTTTGTTTTGTTTTATTCTTCTTATTATTTTTAAGTAAAATGATATATTTTGTTTGTTTGTTTTAATAAGTTGATAAATGAGTAAGTAACGCAGAAATGGTTCTTAGATCATTGCTTACCTGACAAAAACAAGCAGGGTAGCTAGCAGATGTCATATTCTGCCTTAAGAAACTTCTTTTCTGTGAAAACCACACCACCATATTCCAACCAATAGATTGCTATATAAATGGTGCAATTCCTTCTTCTGCATATGTATTTCAGTCTTTCTTTTTCAATGCACTTCTAAGACGTGTTTTGGATTGTGTTTCTCTAGAAGATACAAACATTGAAGTCTATATTCAACATTTGCTGTCTTTATTACTCATTCTTAATGGTTCTTTAGGGAAGAAAGAAATATATATATATATAAAAAAAAAAAAAAAAAAAAAAAAGAACAAATATTTGAGTACATGTGGATTTATGTGGTCTCCAGATTCTTTCCTGACTCAAGGCTATAATATTTTTATATCTTGAGGAATTTTTTTTTTTTTATCAGCATGAACTTTGGCTGAAAACACAATGTCCTGTTTATCATAGGTGTTTACTGGTTTCCAGATAAGGCAAAATGCTTTAAGGAATTTAGTCTTCTATACCAGAAACTGTTTGTGACAGCTTTGTTCTAAACATAATGAGGACACATTAACTTTGAGGTCATCATTAAGATGCATTGAACTCAAGTGCTGATGCACAGCTTCAACAGTCAAAAAGTTGTGTTGGAGACACAAGAAAATATGGTTTTATTATCTGCTGACATGTAAGCAGTTATATCTGCATTCATATAAAATATAAGCATAATCTTCTAAATTATTCTGTTACATTAACCCCAAATTACCACTTTTTGTCCATGATAATGAAAGTAATTTTAAGGAATATTAACAAAGGAATGAATTAAATCAATTATATAAAAGAGTGCAGTAGCAAAATAATATTTCATAAGACTATTTTCAGTTGATGGAACAAAAACATTATTTCCTGTAGAATCCTGCACATTCGAATATTTTGATTTTTTTTTCCATCAAGGTTATCTATTTCTTCCTTCAGGCTTTGTTGTGCTGGATATTCATGGATTTACATATGACCTGTGTTATCTTTGTTAGCTAAAAATTATCAGTTTCAAAATTAGTGTACTGCTTACATATAAACAATTAGATCATTAGCAACAAGAGTTCAGCATAATTATAGTCTAAAGCACAGTACAATTATGTGCCAGTGCTTAGTTTACACCAAAGCCCTTAACCAGTATGGCATCTTTTCCTGCATTTATTTGGTACTTCATAACATGGTGGCAATGTGAGCCAAGATCTTACTAATGTTTTAGAGAGGCCTCCTGTAAATGAGAAGTCCTCTTGATCTCTTGATCTGTTCTTCATTTTTAAATATTTCAGAAAGGCTACAGACTTCTTCTCTCTCATTGCCCTGTCCATATGAAAAATAATAAAAATAATAATATTTTGCTATGGAAAATTATATATATATATATGTTCATTTATATAAAAAAATATTGTATATATTATATAATTATAATAATTTATTATAATATATTATAATATTATATATATCTATATGTATTTTTTCTGTGTGAAATGCAGTGTCTCTTTGGGGAGTTATTGCTACCATCCAGGCAGCAAGAATTTCACATAATGTGACATTATTTGTTTAGAATTTGGTTATGTTTTCTCTGATATCAGATAACATTAAACAGTTATTTGAATTTTGGTCCTTTAACATCAATAATAGTAAAAATTAATTGCAGGTGACTCCTCAGATTTCAGAAGCTTGGGACAATGGAGAAAAATACTTGTACTGTCCCTACATGGACATAGCTTCTGACATAGCAACTTACAATCAGAATGATTCAGCAATGCCTATTACAGTGGACATAGTTTTTATTCATTTTCACTTCTGCATTAAGAGATTCTCAAATGTTTTACTATACAGTCATTAATCCTAGAAGACAGAAGTTTTCATGATATATAAGTTGATGATTGCTTTTCTTCACTTGGGTAACCCACAAAATCCTTATCTTTCTTCCTCCCCATCTTGGCTCTCAGTCACATCAGGGACCAAAACAGTTAGAATGACTGGGGCATTTACACTGACTGTCTCTCTTTTATCAATTATATTTAATGTTTTTGAACTTCTCACCCATTGTTTAGTAGAAATTAAAGCATAACTAATAGCTACTTAAGAGTTAGATAAAATAGGTGGTAGAACAGAAAAGACTGTAAGGGATGAGAAAATCTGCCACAATAGTGAATGAGGATGTGCAAAGTTACTTAAGAATGAAACGTAGATGTCTGGTTAAATTTCCATCTAGTGTTTGGAAAATCATATAGAAGTAATGTTCAAGATAATTGAACTTTTCTTTTTCTTCCTTTTGTCCTTTTCCATTTTTTTATTCTTTTTTTTTTTTTTTTTTAACTTACCCCTGTCTGCAAATTATGAAAGTTCCTTTATGATACAAATCTTGCTACAGTCATGTTTGCCTACTTTATTTCTAGGTTAATGACCCGCAGGGGATGGAGCTTAAATCTTTTTAGAAAATATAGTCGTTCAAATTGAGAAAGGTTAGTTATTAACTGCTGTATTTTATTAAGGGAATTATACTTGTAATCTTTCATCCACAATGATTTAATTTGGTTTCTACATAGCTTTTACAAGTTAATTGTTTTTGACCCAATTTTCCCAGAAGTGTTGATTTTTGAATCTTCACATATGAAATAAAGAACTTGTTGCCTTTCAACAAAAATTAAGAGCTTGTCCTTTGACCCTTTTGAAGTCTCTTCCTTAATGTTTTAACATGATTTTCCTAAAAGTAATTACTCTCAAATATATTAAAGATATGACTTTTTTTTTGGTAAATTGTTTTATTTAAAAGAGTTCATGAGATGATCTCCTTTTTGGGAGATGCTTTCATTTAGTCATTAGCCTCCACAATTTGTACGTCTTTAGGACATTTTGCAAAGTCCACATTTTTTTTTTTTCCAGGAGTAACAAAAAAATGTGGGAGCGTTGATTTTCTTTATATTTCGATTATTGCCTAATATAGGTATTTTTGTTAACTTTGTATCATGGATTTCTTTTTTTACTCAAATTTCCCTCTGAAAAATGGGCAAGGTGACTCAGCCACACTGAAGAAATGACAATGACTATATATCTATTAAATTATGGTAGTTATTACTTGCAATATCCTATTAAAACCTATTAAAAATGGGTGGCTTAACATATGTCTCAGACTTAAGGTTGCTCAGATATAAAACTGAGAGGGAATTGTAATCTATCAAAACTGTTGTGGTTTAACCTGGCAGGCTGCTAAGCACTACACAGCCATTTGCTCACTCTTACCCAATACATACCCAGTTGAAAGGGAGAGAGAATTGAAAAAAGAGAGCAAAAATGTGTGGGAGAGGAGGAGGAGGAGGAGGAAGAGGAGAAAAAAAAATAATAAAAGAATATACAAAGCAAGTGATGTACAATTACTCACCATCTGCCAACCAATGCCCAACCAGTCCCTGACCAGCATCCCGCACCAGCCCCAGCTAACCACCCTAATTTTATTGAGCGGCATGATGTCACATGATATGGAACATCCTTTGGCCAGTTTGGGTCAGCTGCCCTGGCTCTCTCACCTTCCAGATTCTTCTGCACCCCTGGACCACTCCTGGCAGGGCTGTATGAGAAGCTGAAAAGTCCTCAACTGCGTAAATATAAAACATCAGTGGGTTTTCAACATAATTTTCATCCTAAATCCAAAACACAGCACCATACCAGCTGATAGGAAGAAAATTAAATCCGTCCTAGCCAAAGCCAGGACAATATCCACCCCTTATGCCATACCGTCTACATCATGTACAAGGTCCCATACTTTCCAATACATCCTAATTAATCACCACCTTTTCTGTCCTTTGTTATCTACACACACACAGAGATATTATTCCCCTACTCTATGGGCCATCCCTTTAAGATGTCTGTTGAGTTTGTTTAAGGTCCATGACTTTGGGCTCCATCTGTCATAATAGTCCTTCAAGACAGGAGAGATGGTAAGTGGTGTTGAACAGTGTCATGCTAAGGCCAGCTCTGGTTCTATTGCTGCTGCACTTGTCTGGTTCTATCACTGCTACACTTCTCTCAGTTCCATCAAAATTAATTTTTCACTAATTTCCTTGTGAAGAAGCTGACTGAGGTATTCCCTCAGTCTCCTCTTCCCTAGGCTGAACAAGTGACTTCAGACACTCCTCATACTTCCTCCCTTCTAGATCCTTCACCATCTTTGTAGCCCTCCTTTGGACACACTAATAGTTTTATGTTCTTCTTATACTGTGTTGCCCCAAACTGCACATAGTACTCAAGGTGAGGGCTCACCAGCACAGAGCAGAGTGGGACAATCATTTCTCTTGACCGGCTAGCAATGCCATGTCTGATGTAGTCCAGGGTATGGTTGGCCCACATGGGTGCCAAGGCACACTGTATATTCATCATTCCATCAACCAGAACTTGAAGATCCCTTTCCACAGGGCTGCTCTCCAGCCTCTCACCCCCCATGTAATATGGACATACGTACCCCCCATTGGTATGTATTTCTCCAGCCCAGCTGCATAATCCAGCACTTACTCTTGTTAAATTTCATGCTGTAGGTGATTGTTCAGCCTGTAATTTGTCAAAGTCTCTCTGAAAGGCCTCTCTGCCCTCACGGGAGTCAACAGCTCTTCCTAATTTATTGTCATCTGCAAACTTACTTAGCATGCATTAGAGTCCTGAGTCCAGATCATTTATAAAAGCATTGAAGAGAACTGTCCCTAAAATGGAGCCCTGGGGAGCCCCAGTAGTGACTGGCTGCCAGCCTGATATAATTCCATTTACTGTAACACTTTGAGCCTGACCCGTCAACTAATTCATTGTATTATGTACTTGTCTAACTGTATTGTGGACATTTTGTGCAGAAGGATATTTTGAGAGACTGTATCAAATAATATGAACCTTCACTATGGTGCTTCACTTGCTTTAATTCCATCTTTGATTGTTCAGTCTTCAGAATCAGGAAAAAAAAAAAAAAAAAAAAAAAAAGCTGATAGAAAACCTATGATTAATTATCGAAAACCAGACCAACAATTGAACAACACAGACTATAAAAAAGGAACATTAATCCATGTTCCACTCTTAAAGTTTGCAGACTGCACAGTCACCAGGCTTTGAACTCTTCCTGGTTCTTTGAACTCTCCTTGGAGAAATACAGGTCCAGGTGGCTCTAAGATCTATCTGACTTTCCACACTGCGCTGTATTACAATGAAATCTTGGACTCATACATGAGAAAATGCACGAGACAGATTGAAATTCTATTCTGACATACGTAGAAAAAGCCACAAGTAACAGGACCTTCTGAACAGTACAATAAAACATTTGGAAACAAAAACAAACAAAACACCACACATTAAAATATCAAACCTTTCTGAAACACCTTTGGGGCTTGGTTAACAGTATGGCAATACCAGGTTTTCAGGCAGAAGAAACTGTGAATAAAAATAAATAAATATATATATTCCAGAGATATTTAATTCTAAAATCCAATAGCTTACGTTATTAAAAAAATATATATATACATACATAAAATAGATTTACTTAGTGTGTGTTCATGAGATATAGAAAAATATGATTGTCCTCCCTGAAACAGGCAGTAGTGATCTCATTTGTCAAGTAGCAAACATAAACAGATGGCAAAGCACTACATTGGCTGATGTTGCTGGATGGATTCCTTTATACCTCTACTCAGCAGTAAACCTGCAGTGATATTTTTGGATGCAAAGTAAACAGGATGGCATTATCAAACCATTTAATTAAATCCAATTATAGAATTACTACTGTACAAGCTTTCCAGTAGTTCTTACATTGAAATAATTAATCTGGGCAATATCTATACACTACATAACCACTAAAACTTCTCTGTAGATATAGTTTTAATTGAATATCTTCTCAAAAAAAAATCTAAAAAGACTTGTCCAATTAATATCAAATACCCACAAAATAATGTAAAAAGTTTAAAAGTATGTTTCTCATTACAGGTTGACTGTAGATTTCCACATCACTGCACACCCAGATTTTGCAGGGTTAAGAGTAAAACCTTTCTGTGAGAAGTTTTTAAAGGCCTCCGAGAATATATAGTAAAAAATTGTATTCATCTGAAGATTTCCTGAACTTTTGGGTCAGCAATAATAAATGACATTTCACACAATAAGCTCATTGACTTTTTACTTTTCCTGGCCACAAATGTCATGAAAAAAAAAACACTTTTTCCAGTAAAGAATTTGAGAAAGTTTTGGCTTTCACCAGAACCTTATAAAAAATAAAAAATCAGAATGTGAGAAACAGTATAATAATTTATTTGAACTGATACTATCCAGATAGAAATAATTTTCTTGTTATTGGACCACAGTGATCCTTCTTGCTTCCTTTAATTCAGACGACTCCTTTTCTCATTCTCTCTACCCTCAAAGAAAATATAATTTAACATAGTAAACCTCTTTTAACACCTGTAGTATGTTGATAATGCGGTACTCTAATGTTCTTCATAGCAGTACTATCTTCTAGTGATTTCTGCCATACAAAAAGAGAAATTAAATCTTCCACTTACGGATTTTATTTTATTTTATTTTATTTTATTTTATTTTATTTTATTTTATTTTATTTTATTTTATTTTATTTTATTTTATTTTATTTTAATCTACTGAAGAGCCCTGTAAAAATGTATATTCCTAAAAACTAATATGTAATTTTTCTGTTTTATCATTTTCAGTGTAACTATGCATTTCAGAATCTTTGCATTGCCAAATAGCTACACACAAATGTATGCAATTAAAATTATTATAAAATGATTATGTATCATATATTTGCAGAACTTTGCAGAACAATTCAGGGTTGTTCTGATGGTCTGCACCGTAATGAAGCTGTACCACAGTGCCTCTACCACAGCTCTTCACACCAGGCTATGCCATGCTTTACCCAGGTATTAGTAGTGACAAGGCCAAACTCTAAATGATAAATGTAAAACTGTGCCAGGAATAGGGATGAAAAACTCTTGGTGACCTTCCTGTTCCAAAGTAGCCTCCACGGACCTTAATGGGCATAGGAATAGAGAGCATCCCTGTTCAGAACTGAGTTTTGACAAGGATTTATATTCAAGGATAGAGTAGAATCCAAAACTGATTTGTTCAACAAACTGTAGGACATCTAGAAAGGTACATAGCTCTTCATCACTACTAGCTATTTCAGAAGTGAATAAATGGAAAAGTATCCCAAAGCTGTTTTAAGTAGCAATTTTCCCATTCATGACATACACAAATGCTAATCATTAAATGTAGGAATTAAAAAATATATATTTAAATCTATTTAATGATGTTTATCAAAAGAGCTTTAGAATATGCCACTCCTTTGATACTTGGCATTGGCACTAGTAGTCAAACCATAGTTTATATCTTAAGAAGGTGCTGTTGAACAATAGAAATACTTGTGACACAGGGAAATGTCAATAATTCATCATTCACTCAGTACTTAAAAGTACTCTTTTAATAGATATCTACTTCTTTTGCAATACAATGATGTAGCTGAGAGGAAACATAGGTAACACTTTAACAGTTTA
Organism: Aythya marila; assembly: GCF_965140915.1. NCBI lineage: Eukaryota > Metazoa > Chordata > Aves > Anseriformes > Anatidae > Aythya > Aythya marila. Next base: position 100,020,976 of record NC_139043.1, on the reverse strand, counting down.
TTTGCAGGACTAACACTATCATATCAGTGTGCTTACTGTTTCCTGTGTAAATTAGAGCACTGATTATTTCCTGACCTACCTAAAAATATCATAAAGAAATAGGGGGAGGGAGAAATGGGGGACAATAAGAGATATTATCAAGTAAATATCAAACTTATATATTTATGTTTTGTTCTTTCCTCTACAATGAAAAAAGTTACATCTATTCATCAAACAGAAATACACGTTTACCAAATGTGTAAATTCATATTTATATTTTTCACCTTATAAAAGATTTTTTTTGTTTGAATTTGTTTGTTCCTTGAATATTTGTTTTCCCAATTCACAGAACTGAGAAGTCATAGAATTATTATTATATGAATAGACCAGTTATTTTAGTTAATAAAAAAATGTTTTGGAGCAATAAAATTCAGATTAAAAAAAAAAGTTACCCTGGGTAATTTATTAAAATGGAAAGAGAATGCATCAGTAAATAAATAAATAAACAAACAAATAAATGAAACTATACATTAAGTGCATATAATCTGATTGTCTAGTTACTGCAAATTCTCCATGCCAGATGAGAATGAGAAGCTGTGCTGAAAAGAAGAGAAAAGAAAAGAAAAGAAAAGAAAAGAAAAGAAAAGAAAAGAAAAGAAAAGAAAAGAAAAGAAAAGAAAAGAAAAGAAAAGAAAAAAATAGAGAGAAAATGAAACAAACCAAACAAATAAACAAATAAATAAAAAAATAAATAAAACACCTGCAAGGATTGCAAGGATATTTTAAATATATGGCTACTACAAGGAGTGGTCACCTCAGAGGAAAACATAACAAAGCAAAATTAAAACTTAAATTGATAAAAATTTTCTACTGGAAAATAAATATATCTTTTTTAATCATATTCTAAAGTTTTACATTTTGCCAGCAACAGTACCTGTAGCAACTGGATTCAGTGTTTTTTCAATGTGATTTCAATGCGTCTAGCAGTGTCTATAAAATTTACATTACATTGTAATGAAATGAGATATCAAATTTGTTGGTTTGAAATTTCTCAGACTGAAAACAGTATTTATTAATTTTACTTACAGGTTGGAATATATTCCTTGTTGGAAATATTGTATTAAAGATTTAATTATTGCTCATCTGTATTCTAGTATGGAAGATTTTAACTGGTTATGTATCTACTGGTTCTTAGTTTCAATTGACTTAATTCAATGGAAATAAATCAGTAACTTCAGTACCGTTTATAACATACACTGAATGAATAAAGCAAAAGTCTATGTAAGGTTTGCTCCTTTTTTTTTTTTTTTTTTTTTTTTTTTAATACCCTCTATACCAAAATCAGTGACCAATATTAATATATTTATGGGTTTAGTTAAAAAAAAAACTTTTCCTTCCCACTTTTCCTGTCATTTAGGTTAGAAAGCAAAGAAGGAATTTGGTTTCTTTCTCACAGAAAGTGAATTTTAAGTGATCTGAAAAACTAGGTCCTAAAACTTTTAGTTAACTCTATGACTTGTTCCTATAAAAATATTATTTATTTCAATTGCACCTTCAAATCCCAAAAGCTTTGTATAGATAATTACATTCTGTGAGCATGACAATAAACAATCAGTCAATTCTATTACTGTGAGGGTGACTGGGCTATACCCAATGTCATCTGCTTCTCTGTAACACATGCACAACACATTCTGAATATCAGTGTTTCCTTGTTATTGCATTTTAAATCATGCAGCTAACAATAGCTTTATAGAGACTTTGAGGCACTTCTGCTGTGAATACAATTACGAAGAGACTAATAACTTAAAAAAAAAAAAAAAAAGTTTTATTTATACAGGGGTAAGTGGGTAGAAAAATATAATGTTGTTCCTTTCATCCAAAATAACAACAACAATAATAATAATTTTATTATAAAATACTGTAAAAATAAATTGTATACCTATGGTCAGAATGTTATTTTCCTCTGTTTATTTGTACATCAAAACCAAATGAAAAGGCAAGGAAGTTAAAAGTCATTCTCATTTAGTACCATAATGAACGTTATCTTGATTTTCAATGGTTTTAAACAAAGAAATCCAAATATCCTATTTAGAAATTTATCATTACGCAATGCCAGAATTGTAAAAAATATTCCTTTTAACCAACTTAAAAGAATAGCAGCCTCTGCTCATTGCCTCATCACTTCCCCCTAACTTGGTGTTGTCTGCAAACTTACTGAGGGTCCACTCAATTTCATCATCCATGTCATCAATAAAGATATTAAACAGGATGGACCCCAACACCGACCCCTGCGGAACACTACTGGGGACCAGTTGCCAGCTGGATTTCACTCTGTTCACTACTACTCTCTGGGCTCAGCCGTCCAGCCAGTTTTTAACCCAGCAAAGAGTGTACCTTTCCAAGCCATGGGCTGCCAGCTTCTCCAGGAGAATACTGTGGGGAGAATACTGTGTCAAAAGGCCTTGCTGAAATCTAGGTAGACTACATCAACAGCCATTCCCTCATCCACCAGGCGGGTCACCTGGTCATAGAAGGAAATGAAGTTGGAACCCATCTCTCATTCATCTTTCATGAACCCATGCTGACTGGGCCTGATCCCCCAGTGGTCCTGCTTACATTGTGAGATTGCATTTAAGATGACCTGTTACATCAGCTTTCCTGGCACCAAGATTAGGCTGATCAACCTTTAGTTTCCCTGCTCCTCCTTATGACCCTTCTTATAGATGGGTGTCACATTAGCAAATCCCCAGTCAGACGGGACCTCTCCAGATGACCATGACTGCTGATAGATGTTGGAAAGCAGCCCAGCAATCACATCTGCCAGCTCCCTCAGCACCCTTGGATGGATCTCATCTGGCCCATTGGGTTTGTGGCAGTCCAGGTGGAGCAGTACGTCTGCAACTGTTTCCACCTAAACTGTGTGTGTGTGGGGGGGTTCTTCTGTTCCTCATCCCAGACTTCCAGGTCGGGATGCTGAGTACCCTGAGGATAAGTGGTCTGGCTAGTAAAGACAGATGCAAAGAAGGTGTTAACAACTTTAGCCTTTTTTTAATCTTCTGTAGTCATGTTCCCCCCTGCGTCCAGTAAAGAATGGAGATTCTCCTTGGCTCTCCTCTTTCAATCAATATATTTATAAAAACATTTTTTGTTATCCTTGACCACAGTGGCCAGGTGTCGTGGTTCCGCTCGAGTGGGCAGCCGAGCTCCACCACAGCCGCTCTCTCACTCCCCCTCCTCAAAGAGGAATGGGGAGAAAATATGTGAATAGGGCTCAAGGATTGAGATAAGGACGAGAAAATCACGCAGTAATTATTGTAACGGGCAAAACAAACTCGGCATAAGGAGATAGTAAGATTTATTGCCTATTACTAACAAGCAAGAGAAGTGAGAAAACAAAGGAAAAAGCAAACCAAAAGCACCTTCCCCCCCATCCACCCTCTTCCACCTCCTCCCCCCGAGCGGCGCAGGGGAACGGGGGAATGGGGGTTATGGTCAGTCTACAGCACTTCTTCTCTGCCGCTCCTTCTCGGTCACTCTCGTCCCCTGTGCTGTGGGGTCCCACCCACGGGATGCAGTCCTTGATGAACTGATCCGGCGTGGGCTTCCCACAGGCAGCAGCTCTTCCAGAACTGCTCCAGATATGGGTCCGTACCACGGGGTCCATCCCTCAGGAGAAAACTGCTCCAACCTGGCTCCCCTACGGGCAGCAGCTCCTGCCAGGTCACCTGCTCCTGCGTGGTCTCCTCTCCACGGGCTACAGGTCCGGCCCGGAATCTGCTCTGGCAGGGGTCTTCCACAGGCGGCAGCCTCCGTCGGTGCAGGGCCACCTGCTCCACCGTGGTCTCCTCCACGGGCTGCAGCGTGGAACCCTGCTCCACCGTGGTACTCCATGGGCTGCAGGGGGACATCCTGCTTCACCATGGTCCTCACCACAGGCCGCAGGGGACTTCTGCTCCAGCGCCTGGAGCACCTCTCCCCCTCCCTCTACACTGACCTTGGTGCTGTTCCTCACTCCCTTGACTCTCCCGGCTGCTGTGTGGCGCAGCGTTTTTTCCCTGTCTTAAATATGCTCTCACAGAGGCGCAAAACAACATCGCTTATTGGCTCGGATCTGGAAAACAATGGGGCCCTTCCCAAACATGGGGCAGCTTCTAGATCTTTCTCACAGAAACCACCCCTATGCCTCCCTGCTACCAAAACCTTGCCACGTAAACCCACTACACCAGGTTGAGCTCATGCTTGGCTTTGGCCTTCCTGATTTTTTTCTCTTTATATCCTGGCAACTTCCTTTTACTCTCCTTAAGTTGCCTGCCCCTTCTTCCACCAGAAATAAACTCTCTTTTTCTCCTGGACAGTCAGCAAAAGTTCCCTGTTCAGCCAGGCTGGTCTTCTTCTCCATCAGCTCATCTTATGGCATGCGGGGACAGCCTGCTTCTGTCCCTTTAGGACTTCCTTCTTGAGGCGCATCCAGCCTTTCTGGACCCCTCTGCCCTTCAGGGATTACTCCCAAGGGACCCTCCCTACCAGTGTCCTGAACAATTCAAAGTCTGCCCTACGGAAGTCCAAGGTAGCAGTGTTACTGACCCCACTCCTGACTTCACCAAGAATCAAGAACTCTATCATGTCATGGTCACTGTTCCCAAGACAGCTCCCTATCACCACATCTTCCACCAGTGCTTCTTTGTTTGTGTTCTTAGGTCTAGCAGGGCACCCCCTTTGGCAGCTTCACTGACCAGCTGTGTCAGGAAGCTGTCTTCCACACACTCCAGGAACCTCCTAGACAACTTCCTCAAGGCTGTATTGTATTTCCAGAATATGTCTGGGAAGTTAAAGTTCCCATGAAGAGAACCGCTGGCAATTGAGCAACTTCTGCCAGCTGCTTATAGAACACCTCATCTGTCTCTTCATCCTGGTTTGGAGGTCTATAACAGCCCCACACAAGGATGTTTGTCATTTTACAGTCATACTTGGGTCCCACACTGCATTCTGGATGATAGGTAAGCCTCTGCTCCACGTGGCTGTCTGGCTGACACTCCTGCCTTCGTCCCACACCACCGTTATGCCAATGGGAAGGCCCATGTCCCCACGTGCTGTATGGTTGAGGGGATGGCCTGTGCCCCATGCTGTTGTGGTGCCAATGGTAATGCCAGGGCCTCATGTCTTTGCCATGCTCATACGTGTCTGTAGGCTGCATGCCAGATGTCCCTCGAGCACTGGTGTCTGTTCTTGTGCCACAGGTGCTATCCCTCTGCCCATGCCACTTCCTCTTCCCATCAGGTACCTTTCTTCTCAGTGCTTCCTGGGACTACATCTCTGCCTTCTCATACCGAGGACGGCTGACGCATGCCTTCCTGCTTCTGGGCTTCTTGCTGCCACATAAGCTGGCTGTCAGAGGGTCTAGAAGCTCAGTGAGTGGTGGGCCAGCTGCAGGGGGTCCTATTTTATGGGGCCCAGAACAAAGGCGGGGCAGTGGTGGGCACTGTGACATCAACAAGCCTCTCTGATGCCCAACATGAGTGGCCCATGCATGGCCAAAGGCAGCTATGTTGGGAGTAGTCTATAAGATGCCCTCATGTGGAAGAAGGAGGAGGGTCAGGGGGGCTGAGGGCCGCTTTTCTGGGGCTGGCTCCCCTGGGCCATTTGGCTTGCCATAGAGAAAGGCTGCCCCTCGGCCACAGGGACTGCCCTCCACCTCCCATTCTGTGCCCTGCAGTTATTTTTAACACTTGTTTTGAGGTAATTTCATTCTATTTTATGGAAAAGAACAGAAGTAAGATGCATCTTCAGCCCAAATTCCCACATGTGCTGTGCACATGTACTTTCTGAAGTAAGCAGGTAGGTGCACATAAAAGTTACCATGTACCAAAATGACTGTTTTGCAATAAAAAATATTAAAGAATAGGATGGTACCTACCACAAAATGCTATTTGTAACAACAGAAAATTACTAAGATACAGAAACTGAGTCCTAATATAAGAAATTAGCCATCTGTAATTGCTTACTATTTTGAATCATCATAAAATTATAGAATCATTAAGGTTGGAAAAGACCTCCAAGATCATCTGGTCCATCCATCACCCTACTACCAATATCACCCACTAAACCATGTCCCTGAGTTCCAGGTCCAACCTTTCCTTGAACATCTCCCACGACAGTGAAGCCACCACTTCCCTGGCCAACCCATTGCAATACTAACTATTATTTCTGAGTAGAAATGTCTCCTAATTTTTAACAGAAACCTCCCCTGGCACAACTTGAGGCCATTCCCTCTAGTCCTATCACAAGTTATCTGTGAGAAGAGGCCAACCCCTAGCTCCCCACAAGTTCCTTTCAGGTATGTCACTCAAAAAAAAAAAAAAAAAAAAAAAAGTTGTTGAAATTCAATTCAATTTGGAATATGAATTGAAATTGGAGAGTCTCCAGTATGCTGTGACCATAATGTTGATAGTTATTCTAGAATATTTGTGAATATTTGTCTTACAATTTGAACATTTGTTTAATAATCTGATAAGCAACTGCACTCAGTTCTCTTGTATTCTCTTGAATATCAGAACTACAAGACTAAATTATGTCTTGTATTGAATGTCTAGTGCAATGTGTTTTTTTTTTTAATCATTTGGTACATATTGTAAAACTCTCAGGCTGGATGTTCATGGTACATGACTGCTGGGCAAAAGAGTCTTTTTTCCCCTCCAAGACCTCTATACAGCGTGCATATTCTGGATTCTAAATAAATCTTTTGTTAAATATGTGTTTGTTTTTTTCTTTCACTTGAGCAATACATGTATTTGTTTTGTCAAAATATATAACTCTGATTTAATATATATATTTTTTCTGTTATATATTTATATTTTATACAATTCTGAGGGGAGTGTATATTTTATACACTTCAGAGGGGAGTTCTTCAGTGCATGATGCTATCTCCCATATCTCATAAAACTGAGAAAGAAGAAAAAATTTCAGAAAGTCACATGCTATTGAAATACTTCTGTAGCTGATTCACAATAGCATCACTATCATTAAAGCAGTTTACATAGAAGAAAATATTGCTGCTGTTTGCAAGATGAAAAATGTTTTTCACTATGTGAAAATACTACTGCTATGGAGAGATGTTTTCTTAAATATATTGAATATATAGCCCTTTTTTTTTTTTTTTTTTTTTTTTTTAAGAAAAATTACAACTACTTTAAGAATGTGGAGGAATTTGTGCCTGACTTTCTTGAAATTACCATAAAATTAAATGAATGCTGTACATAGGAACCCAAGTTATTTTTTTATGATACCGACAATGACAATGATTAAGAGGCAAAGATGAAAAAAGCCTTCTGCCATCAGTTTTTCTCTCCTCAGTTTTAAGGAAGACAAAGAAATGACAACAAAATGGTTATTCATGTGTTATTTAGGCTTTGCACTTATGTCAAAGGGCACAAAATGATGTAAGGCTAAATACAGTATAAAGTACACTCCTAAAAACACCAGAGTCTTAAAGCTTGCTCTGTATGTCCTCAAGACAACCACACTAAAGGCAGTTCTGTTGTAAATTGTATCTACCTGTACTCCGTGAGGAAATGAGAAATGTCTTGCTGCTAGTGACTATGGCTATATCCCATAAGGGCATATTCATATCTGTACTCCTTTTCCTTGCACATGAAATGCATCTTTCCCTTCCCTAGATCCTTTTGTTTATTGTTTTTTGCCAAATACAAAGGAAATGATTTGTAGTATTACTGTAATGAATGGAATCTGTAACTGCTGCAGCTCGTCTTTTGCTTTTGGTCAGTTTCTGTATCAGATTTTTTTCTGTACAATATTTTTTTAAAAAGCAAATATTGAGAGGAAACCTCTGTTTCTGTGTGATAAAGGGACACGGAGAGGTCTTTATTGATCTGTCTCTTCACTGCAACTCCAAAACCCTGTAAAGGTTCCTGTTTGTCTCCTCTGGCCAGCAGCTGGAGAATTCAAACAGACCTGCTAAATCAGCAGCTGAAAAAAATTTAAAAAAAAAATAAATCATTATTTCGGAAGCTGAACTATTCAACAAGGGCTGACCTGGGTAGTATGGGATATGATATTGTAGGATGAAGCACCAGAAACTACAAATAGTCTTGCTTCCCAGCAACTCAGCTAGCATATATCACAGACAAGCCTATTTATAGCCACAGATTGCTTGTGGAGAAGTTATCACAGAGAGAATCAATAAAAGACAGAGATGCTGGGCCAAGAAGTGATGCACAAAATATCGATAGATTTAGGTGTGAATAAAATATGTGTGTGAAAGAATTAATAATTTATTTTTAGAAACTGTGAGAAGGTGTATAGCTTTGTATATGTTGTACGGTCACCTAAGAAATTCTGCTTGTTTCATGAACTGAAGCAGAAATCATGACATGTTTGCAATTTTAAATCATGGACAACTTTTCAATGGGCTGATTGTCCATAACTAACAATTACAAGTGAGTATCATTTTAATCCCAGTGGATACCCTGACTGAGAATTTTGATCAGTTCCTGAATATTTCATTTCAGCAAACACTATTGTTCAACATTTCACTTAATTAGAGCAAGGTTGAAACCAAAATTAATACTGATCTTTGAGAAAATTTAAGTCAAGGTCTGAACTGTGTCTACCAGTAATTTACAACTGTGAAAATAAGTCTTTAAAAAGACACATAAAGTATCAGAAAGGAATGAATGTGTATTTCAGCTGAGAAGTAAGGATATCCTGAACACTAATCAAGCAAATATGAATAATGGCAAGGCCAGTCAGAACAATGAAAGCAATTAAAAACAAACAAACAAACAAACAACAAAAACCTACCCACCACAAGGATAAAGTTAAAGGCAAAGGAAGAAAGAAACCGAATGACTGCAATTCTACTAATAATTTCTTACCATTCAATAAAAACCTGTCGGTAAGAGAGAACACAAATGTAGCACCACAGACAAAAATCTAATACTTACTCAGGAACAAACCATGGCAGGTTAGTAGTGACTAAGCATCACTAAACTGGCAACTTGAGCAGTTAGGACGTGTTGGCATAATTATTTTGTGAGACATCATGGAGTTTGGTCTAAGAGGATCAGTCTCTCTTCACTTTCCTTATGCTACTTTGCCTTCCTTTTTAAATTCTGTATTTTAAATCTAGATTTCAAACTTGCATTGATGAAAAGAGAAGAAACTAAAAGCAAATCCTGTAGATATGATAATGTTAACCTGCCCAGAACTCTATTGTGTGTAACACAGGTCTAGGAGCCAGTAAGGGCCTTCTCTGAGCCCTTCCTTCTCAAACCTCCAATCACTTTTTTTTTTTTTTTTATACTGTTGGCTCAAAGTGTCTCTGTACCATTCAAAATCATATTCTTAGCACAGTCTGCTTTTGTGTTGTCTTCTCATTCATACTCATTTATTTTATTTTTGTTTTCTATCTCTAAAACCATTTTTACTTGCTTCACAAGGTTGACCACTTGTAGTGACCATTGTTTGACCACTGCAATTTGCACTTACAGACTGGAACCTGCTGCTATCATCCAGTTTCTTCATCTTTCCCTACCACATTTCACTTCTGAGTAGACAATTCAATTTTATGCAAAATAAACTGCAACTGTACTGGTACCAAACCTAGCACTGGATGGAAAACATAGCTGAGAACCCAAATAAATAAACGCTCAGGTGATTGTTCTACATGCAGTTCTTTGCTAGGGTGGCCTTAAACTAGGTAGTGCTTGAATAGCTAAATTGGGAATGATTATATGGACTGCAGCTGCTGTATTAATTGCAGTTCCCCTACAGCCCCTTTCAGGCCTTGATTCAGAGATTAGGAAGGATCGGTTTAGAAAGATGTTGAAAGGATTACTATAAGTAAGGGAAGTTGTATTGGAATGTAATGTTAAACTTTCAAGTATTTTTTCAAGATTTTGTTTGGCTATGGGCTGAAAGAAAAGTTATACAAGTTGTAATCTGTAAAAATTGTAGTATTTTTAAGGATTGAGATTTGGACCATACCAAGATAGAAGATTTAGTCAGATCATCTGCATCAAAAAAAGCATGGCCAGCAGGTTGAGAGAGGTGATTCTCTCCCTCTACTCTGCTCTTGTAAGACCCCACCTAGAGTGTTCTGGGGCCCTCAGAATGAGAAGGACATGGCTGTATTTGAACAAGTCCAGTGAAGGGCCACAAAGTTGACTAAAGGGGTGGATCACCTCTCCAGTGAAGACAGGCGGAAAGAGTTGGAGTTGTTCAGCCTGGAGAAAAGAAGGCTCTAGGGAGACCTTCTAGTGACCTTCCTGTACCTAAAGGGGGCCTATAGGACAAGGAGTAATGGCTTTAAAATGGTAGATTTAAATTAGGTATAAGGAAGAAAGTCTTTTCCAAGATGGTGGTGAGGCACTGGAACAGGTTGCCCAGAGAAGTTGTGAATGCCACTTCCCTGGAGGTGTTCAAGACCATGTTGAATGAAGCCCTGGGCAACTGATTTAGTGGGTGGTGTTCCCTGTCCATGGTATGGGGGTTGGAATTAGATGACCTTTTAAGGTCCCTTACAACCCAAAGTGTTCTATGATTTGTGTAAGGACAATTCCTGATAAATTAATATACATACATATACATATATATGAAGGTCTGAATACTCTGTTTAGATTATCATTTTATCCTCATGACAAAAAATATAGTATTTTATCAGTGTTGGAGGGAGCTTTCCTAAAGATTCATGGGAAGTCATTGCAACACTTTAGAAAAATTGTGTAACTTATACAGTATACTGGGTGGGTGTCAAGAACATGAGGCACCAATTACTAGCAGTATGAATGTAGAATTAAAAGCAAATGAATGCTTTATATTCTGACAGATATGACATAATAACATGTTAGCATACAAACTACACTTAAAAGTAGCACCTTCTTGATAGTTCCTATATTGTCTTAACACTAGTTTCACATTATTTCAAGTGGTCTCCTCTATACAAAAATTTTAACACAATCCTTTTTGTCTATGTCAGAAAGTTTTGTATGTTATTTAATCTCAGTATTTTCAGTTAAAATATTTATTCCCATGCTTTGGACTTCATATCTTAATTTTCATTTAGAAATATTTCTACATTTCATGGTTGCAAAAAATATGCAAATATAACTTTTCTTCAAGACTCCAAGTATAAAATAGAAATTACAAAGGATCTTTTACAGATGTTTTGGATATTTTCAGGAGAGATGAAAAGAGTGTGAGAAAAACATAAATTCTTACTTTTTAGTGTTCATGATTACCTCCCACATTTGTTTTTCCTAGATCTTTGCAACAGAAAAAAAATTGTTAATTACTTTTTTCTGAACCAAATAATTTTACTTGCTTGCATGCATACATGTGCAAAAAGGGATCATATTCACCTTAAAATCAACACTTCTGCATTACAGGTTTTAGAAAATACCTTATTTATTTATTAGTTACATCTATCTGCCATTTTCCTACTCTTTAATATCCTATTTTTGTTGAAAAGCAACCACCCTTGATTTGTTAGTTCTTTTTTCAATGTAATTTCTACAAGTGAATGGGTAAGAACATCCACATCACTGAAAATAAACACCCTTGAAGAACAAGAAAATATATTTCTCAAGAAATATATTTCTCAAGAAATATGAATTTCTCAAGAAAACTCTGTAGTTATTTAAATGGGCCCATTTGAGAACAACTTTTTGGTTTTAGTACTGAGATCACAAAGATGTAGAAAACACAATGTCTCTGACCTATATTTTAAAAATTACTGTTATTCATATTATTGCTTATATTTCTGATATAAATATTCCTGATATAATCCATGAAAAAGATGCATAAAAATGACTTTCTACAGTCAATCCTTAATATGAAATACGTATATAAGCTCCTAAAAGCTTAGCAAAGGCAGGTATATTACAGACCGTTAAACCTCCAAGTGTATTTTTTCTTCCTAGTGAAATTCCAAAAATAACTCTCTCACAGCACAAATAAAATCAAGAATGAGAGAGGGAAAAAGAAAGAAAAGGAAGGAAGGAAGAGAGAGAGAGAGAAGAAAGAAAGAAAGAAAGAAAGAAAGAAAGAAAGAAAGAAAGAAAGAAAGAAAGAAAGAAAGAAAGAAAGAAAGAAAGAAAGAAAGAAAGAAAGAAAGAAAGAAAGAAAGAAAGAAAGAAAGAAAGGGAAGAATATCAAGAAAACTAAAGAAGCAAACTTCAGTAACAAACAATGACACAGGTAAATCATCACTGAATTTGGCCAAGTATATTTAATAAATGCTTGAATGAAAAATTAAAACTGCCTTGTATCGTAATGGGAGACTGTGTTTGGAAGAATCAAACATGCATTAGAGCAATGCAGTCACCAGTAGCTGTCAGTTCAGCCAAATGACTTAGCAGCAGGATGCCTTCTGTGTGTCACAGAGTCTCCTCAAACTGACAAACACTCTGCCATTTGCTGCAGATGCATGGCTATTGTGCACAGCAAGGACTGCATATGTCATTATAACCCTGCATATCCCTAATTTGTATTGTCACATGAGAGCTCAAACCTGGAATGAAGCCCTGAAGGCACAAGAACTAATGAACTCTGCCTGGCATTGGAAGAGTAATCTGTCACCTACATGTGGTGTACCTTTTCTTTTGAATGTGTTGATGAAATTTCTCTAATCTCTCACTCCAGGTGACTTTTTTTTTTTTAACTGTGCAACACAGAATGTTCTTCAACCATTAACTTTCCAATAGCAAAATACACTGTGGTTAGAATATTCTAATTAGAAGTACATTAAAACCTGGGGTGAGATGGAGGAGGAAAAAAAAAATAGCTTAATCTTTTAGCTTAGTCTTCTCTTTTTAGCTTAGTCTTCTCTTTTTAGCTATGGACTTAAAAAAAAAAAATAAAGATAAAATTAAATGAACACTGATATAATGATAGCATTTATTACAAGCCAAATAGGCATGTGCCTGAATTTTAGTAGCAAGCCTACTTCATTAACATTAACACTAACATAAAGTGGTTAATATAAAGGCAGCCTACTAAACTTTTTTTTTTTTTTTTTTTTTTTTTTTTACCAAATCCTTCTAAAATTTAATATATAGGCTTTCAGATTGCCAGTTTTCTGCAGAAGAACCTTTGTCTCAATACAGCAAAATTTGAAAATAATTTCTATCAATATTTTTGAAGAAAAAATACAGTTATATACTAAGCACTATTACTATTACTATTATAGAGTAAAAAAAGTATACTTGTATATGTAAGAGGGGTTGGACAAACAGAAAAGCTATAAGAAGTCAACAGGAGAGCACTTGAAGAGTAGCTCAAAGGAATACCAAGCACTCCAGCCAATAAAACAGTTTCATGAGGGGCCCATTTTAAAAGCCTCTACACATACACAGACAGCATGAGGAATAAACAGAAGGAGTTAGAGATGTGCGCATACCCGCAGGGCTATGATCTTATTGGCATCATGGAGATGTCAGCTTCCATGACTGGAACGTTGTAATGACTCTTTAGGATGGACAAGCATGGAGATACAAGGAGGGAATGTCAACCTCTGCCAATGACCAGTTGGATTGCACGGAGCTCTACCTAGGGACTGTTGATGATCTGACTGAGAGGTTATGGGTTAGGATTAAAAGGAGGCCAGGGACAGATGACATTTTAGTGGTGTCTGCTACAGGCTACCTGACCAGAAAGACCAAGGAGATGAGACCCTCTACAGATAAGATATGAACAGCCTCACATTCACAAACCCTGGTCCTCATGGGGGACTTCAACCACACCACCATCTGTTCGAGGGACAGCACAGCAAGGCATAGGCAATACAGGAGGTTCCTGGAAAGTACTGATGATAAGTTCCTTCTCCAAATGTTAGAGGAGCCAAAAGGGAGAGGTGCTATGCTGGATCTCGTTCTGACCTACAGGGAGGGGCTAGTGAGGAATGTGAAGCTCAAAGGCAGCCTTGGCTGCAGTGTTCATGAAATGCTGGAGTTCAAGATTAGTAGGACAGCGAAGAAGCACAGCAAGTTTACAACCCTGGACTTGGGAAGAGTAGACTTTGTCCTTTAAAAGGATCTACTTGGTAAAGTCCTGTTGGACAAAGCCCTGGAGGGAAGAGGGACCTGAGAAAGCTGGTTAATATTCAATGATCACCTTCTCCAAGCTCAGGAGCAATGCATCCCAACAAAGAGGAAGTCAGGCAAAAATGCCAGGAGACCTGTATGGATAAACAAGGTGCTCCTGGCCAAAATCAAACACAAAAAAGAAACCTAGAGGGTGGAATCAAAGATGGGTAACCTGGGAGGAATACAGAGACGTAAACAGACAGGGATTCAAGTTAGGAAAGCTAAAGCCCTGTTAGAATTGAATCTGGCCAAGGACAACATGGGCAAAAAGAAGGGCTTCTACAAGTATGTCAGTGATATAAGGAAGACTAAGGGAAATTGTGGGCCCTCTCCAGAAGGAAACGGGAGTCTTGGCTACCTGGAATATGGAGAAAGCTGTGATACACAATTACTTTTTTTTTTTTGCCTCAAGCTTCCCCAGCAAGTGCTCTAGCTGTACCGTTCAAGTTGCAAAAGGCAAAAACAGGTACTATGAGACTGAAGAATGGCTCACTGTAGGAGAATTGGAGAATCATAGAATACTTTGGATTGGAAGAGACCTTAAAGATCATCTAGTTCCAGCCCTCCTGCCATGGGTAGGGACAAATCCCACTAGATAAGGTTGCTCAAAGACTCATCACACCTCGTGTCATTTCTAAACTTCCTGAGGGTGTACTTGCTCCCACTGTCCATGTCACCAACAAAGATCTTAAACAGCATCGGTCCCAGTACTGATCCTTGAGGAACACCACTCACCACTGATCTCCATCTGGACTTCAAGCCATTGACTGCAACTCTTTGAGTGTGACTATCCAGCCAATTCCATGCCCACCAAGTAAGGGTTTGATCCATCCACCATATCCATGTCTCCAATTTAGAGACAAGGATATAATGAGAGACAGTGTTAAATGCTTTGCACAAATCCCAGTAGATGACATCAGTTGCTCATGCCTTATCCACCAGTGCTGTAACTCCATTGTAGAAGGCCACCAAGTTTATCAGGCATGAATTGCCCTTAGTGAAGCCATGTTGGCTCTCCAAACACCTCCTTATTTTCCATGTGCCTTAGCATATTTTTCAGGAGGAACTGCTCCATGATCTTGCCAGGCACAGATGGGAGACTGATTGGCCCCAGGTTTTTCTTTTTTCTCTTTTTAAAAACCGGGGTTATATTTCCCCTCTTCCAGTCAGTGGAACTTCACAAGAATGACACAACTTCTCAAATATAATGGATAGTGGCTTAGCAGCTTCATCCACCAGTTCCCTCAGGACCCCTGCATGCAATCTCATCAGGTCCCATGGTTTGTGCATCTTCAGGTTATTTAGATGGTCTTGAACTTGATCTTTTTTTGGCTGACACCAAGTCATGTTGCAGTTGACACATTGAAGGAAAAGGAGATCATCCTGAGGGACCTTGACAGGCTCAAGTGGTGGGCTTGTGTGAACTTCATGAAGTCGTTCATGAACAAGGCCAAATGCAAGGTCCTGCAACTGGGCTGGGGCAATGCCAAGCACAAATACAGGATGGACAGAGAATGATTTGAGGGCAGCCCTGAGGAGAAGGGTTTGAGGGCTTTGGTGGATGAGAAGTTCTACATGAGCCAGCAATGTGCACTTGCAGCTCAGAAATCCAACTATCCTGCGCTGCATCAAGAGAAACATTTCCAACAGGCTGAAGATTTTCCCCATCTTCTCTGCTCTCATGAGACCCTACCTGGTGTATCTTCTTTCAGCTCTGAGGCCCCCACCATAAGAAAGATATGGACATGTTGGATGAGTACAGAGAAAGGCTGAAACAATTCTTCTATGAAGAAAGGCTGAGAAAGTTGGGGTTGTTTAGCCTGGAGAAGAGAAGGCTCCAGGGAGACCCTATAGGGGACTTCTAGTACTTAATGGGGGGCTAAGAGAAAGCTACAGTGGGACCCTTCATCAGGGAGTATAGTGATTGGACAAGGACTAACAGATTTACACAGAAAGAGGGTAGACTTAGATTAGATATCAGGAAGAAATTCGTTACCATGAGGTCAGTGAGCATGTGGTTGTCCCATCTCTGGAAGTGTTCAAGAGCAGGCTGGATAGGGCTTTGGACAGCTTGATCTAGTGGGAGTTGTCCCTGCCCATGACAAGGGAGTTGGAATTAAATGGTCTTTAAAGATCCCTTCCAGCATAAACCATTCTATGATTCTTTAACACCAGGTTTGCATTAATTTATTTTTTCTTCTTTTTTTCTTCCTCTTCTTCCTTTTCTCTCTCTCTCTCTCTTTTTTTTTTTTTTTTTCCTTTTCTTTTCTAGTTTTCCCATGAGAATATTAACCATAATTTTGATAATCCTAACAAGAACCAACTTTATGGATGGGCCACGAAGAGGATTTCAAGATGTCTACTTTAATTATCCATTGCATGCCCCAAGATGCCAATCCTCCATAAGATAAGAGAGTTAGCAAGTGCCTACTACATATCTGAATAAGAAAGACTACCAGAGATTTGTATCAGGCAAAACCTGGACATGAAAACAAAACAATTTCTTCCCATGTTGACGAACTTGACTAAATCTATTCAGTTCAACAGACCATAGTAGCCAGTAGCAAATATTTCAGGAAACATGCAACAATTCTTTCCCTGAGGCACTTAGCCCCTTAAAGCTTCCAGAACCTTCATCCAAATCACTACGTCACTGTAGCCAGCAGCACTGCAGCTTACTTTACAAACTGTCTTGAATATTTTTTCCTTCAAAACTCTGATATGTTGAAACTCCATGTATCACCTCAAAGCCTAGGGTGATGACATTTGTGGCATTAAAAAAATATAATTTTATTTTAATATGAGTGTGTTCATGAAGACAAGCCTCATAATGTTCATACACTGTAAATGTATGTAAAATCATAATAATCTTTTCAATGACAGTCATGATGAAGATTAAACAACAACAACAAACATCTAGGCCAAGAATACCTATTAAATTTAGAGGATGAATTGGTACAGAGGAGTCCTTTGACCTTGATTCTTGACTAAGGGCAGGGTAAATCATAACTGTGGGCTCTTCTGCATTAAGGTTACTAAAATAGAATCAAACTTAGCTTATTAATTTAATGCATTTAGTTTAAGATGGGATGCTTAAATATACTCTCAAGATAAATAGTCCTTAATATTTAGATTTGCCAGAAGGAGCCATGTTTATGTGTCCACTATCCTCATTAATCCCCACTATCCATCTCAGGTCAGGAAGGCATACCTTCTTGGTATCAATAGGTTCTTTAAAAAGAGAAAGGGACAGATTGTGATATTCAATTCTAGTTATGTTTTGGCAGAAATGTTTAAGCTGAAAATCCCATCAAGGACTGTAATACACTGAAGCACAGTTCTGGGACTGTTGAACTGCAGACACAGCTTCCAGACATTTTGCATTAGAAAAGATTATTTCTCTGGGGAGCAGTCAGTAGCCTAATGGCTCAGTCCAGGTGCAGTAATAAATGACATGCACATGACCTTCAAAATCCATCCTGAGTGTATTCCTGCTATGCTGGTCCTGACCAGAGGAAGCTAAGCCTCTACTTCAGTGCTCATTATTTCACTGTTCCACTTCATTTGATGTTTTTCTATATACCCATTTGGCTTAGTTCTAATATCTTTTCTTGACCTTCTGAATGATCATCACTAATAGTACTGATAGCTGGCACCTTCAATTACACTGCTTAAAATGCTGTTAAACCAAGTGCTGTAATGAGACCCTTCAAGGAGACTATTCTATGGAAATTGATAAATTATGCTCTTATGTTTTTATGGAGTTGTGTCAAATGGTCAGTCCCCACTGCACAAAAATAAGAGCATTGTATGCGGACCAGTTCTTATTAGGATGCATGACACCAATTTAACCCAAATAAATTCAGTTCAGCTACAACATTTTTGGAAGACTGTTCATCTGACCTAGGTTATTCTGATTTCAGAAGTCTTATATTATTACAGATAAAAATTAATTAGCATGCAAATAATAAACCCCCTTTTTACTTCTATTATTTATTTATTTATTTTTTAGAAATGCTGTGCTTTTATTAATTAGTTTTATGTCACCATTTTTTTAAATTTGTTTACTATGCACATTTTTAAAAATAGCAAATTACTATTGCTTGCCTCCATAATGAAATGGAAAATAAATGCTTATTTAAAGTTTTTTTAGAAAAAAAAAAGTAAATAAAATCCAAAACTATGTTTTTCCAATTTCTAATTGTACTGCAAAGATTTCCACATAAAATTTTAATATTTTAAATTATAAAATGTCAAGAGAAAATAATTTTGAATCATGATGGAATAAATATTACATAGATTTTAATGAAGAGAAAATAAAAAATAAATTACAGTTGGCAGCCTCACACAAAAGAAATGAAATCTATTTTGCCTGCACAATGAAATCTGGTTTGTCTGTACAGGTTTTTAAGGAACTTAATTCATACAATCAAGTGACTTTGTGAATGCCCTGTTTTTGATGTAATTAGCTTGCTTCCCCTCAGGAAGAAAATGTAAATTCTAAATTAGATATTGATAGACAGTCCATTCCTATTATTCTTGAGATTACTATTATGATTACTGTTCTAAAATATCCTAAGATAATAGGATTTTTATTTCCTGATATTTCCTGAGATATACTAAAGGGAAAGTGGTGGGTGATCATATATCTGGGTATTGTTTCATGGACAAGGAAAAAAATGAAAGCTAAAAATATGCCCTGCTCAAGTTTTGTACAACAAACTTACTCCTAAGCATGCTAGAAAAAAATGCTGTGCCTCTTAAATCTTCCCAAGAAACCTGCTCTAGCTCAATAACTGTTTAAATTACTTGCATTGAATGTTTATCCCAATGGGGATGCTTCTTAAAAAATACAATAAAAGGCTGAATAAGGTAGAGATAAGTTAAAACTACAGGAATGAATAAGGAACATTTAATCGTCTTTTCATTCTTAAGTGTTCATCACAAATTCTTCTTTCTTCTTTATTTTTAATCCTTAAAGCCATATTGTCAGAAGTAAAAGAATGATTTTGTTGACAAAGCACAGCAATACAAAACAGTACTGTCTTTTGACTGATACTCTTATTGCTTAGTAGTAGAGCATACTGATGCTAGACATAAAAACACCCTCTTGTTTTTGTTGTTTAGTTTGTTTTCCATCTGAATGAATCATTGCTGCTCTAAATAAAGGGAAATAATTTCTATTATATTTCCCACAATCACAAATATTAATCTTTTAATCATGTTTTCTGTATTGCTTTGTATTTATTCCAAGCTGCTAACCTTCAGTTCCTAGTAAGACTCTTCACACTCTTTAAATTGTTAGCTATATACTTATGAAATTAAGTTGTAATAGGTGCTAGCATATTAAAGGCAGAATTTATTCATATTCTAAAACTTATTCTTTAGATTCTTTCATTCATTGCTATTATTCATGCCATGGGTAAAAATCATCAAAAATCTTTATGAGGATTGAAATTGTTAATCATCACACACTACAGTGCATGTCAGAGTTTCTGTCACTCTGGCATGGTTTGCAGAACAATGTCAACAATATCACCTCTTTCAGAGTGCATTGTGAAAGGTGAAGTTGTTCTGTTGTCATAGTTATATTTCCTCACTAACTGACCACATCTTTCTTCTTTTGTAAAAATGAGGCTCACAAACAAGACCTCTCTGATGAGCAAGATCAATAGAAATCTAGAATCACAGAACCATAGAATGGCCTGAGTTGGAAGGGTCCTTAAAGATCATCTAACTTCAACCCCCTGCCATAGGCAGTGATGCCAACAACTAGATCAGGTTGGCCAAGGTCAATCTGACCTTGGTTCAAGGTCAACCTGATTTTGAACACCTCCAGGATGTGGATGGGGCATCCACAGCTCTTCTTGGCAACTTGTTCCAGTGCCTCAATACCCCTATAGTGAAGATTTTCCTCCCAATGTCTAGTCTAAATCTATCCTCTTTTAGTTTAAGACCATTCCCCCTTGTCCTTTCATTATCTACCGAAGTAGAGAGTCCTTCTCCATCTTTTTGTAGGCCCCCTTTAGGTAATGAAAGGTCACAATGAGGTCTCCCTGGAGCCTTCTCTTCTTCAGGCTGAAAATCCCCAGCTCTCTCAGCCTTTTGTCATAGGAAAGGTGCTCCAGACCTCTGATCTAGCCCTACTCTGGACTTGCATGAACAGGTCCACATCTATCTTGTGCTAAGGTCCCTAAACCTGGATGCAGTACTCCAGGTGGGTCCTCACGAGGGCAGAGTAGAGGGGGACAATCCCCTCCTTGACCTGCTAGTCACACCTCTTGTGACTAGCCACCCAGGCGGCAGGTGGCCTTCTGAGCTGCAAGCATGCACTGCCAGCTCATGTCTAGCCTTTTGTCCACCAGAACCCACAAGTCCTTCTCTGCAGGGCTGCTTTCAATGAGTTCTTCTCCCAGTCTGTCCTCCTGTCATAGATGTATAATCATGACACTTACTCTGGTCCACTTTTATCTATTTTTGTTTCAAGGAGTACGAGTGCTTAAGCTGTAAGTCTTAGTAGTAGTTAACTAAAATATGATGTTTATGTCAATCATGTTTCCCAAAATGTTTTCTTTCCATCATTCCCTTCTTTCTCCCACCAGATTTGACAATAAAAAATAGAACTAGTAAAATAATGAACATATGTTTGTTGTTGGTTTTTTTTTTTTTTTTTTTTTTTTTTTTTTTTTTTAACAAATAATCTATTCTATTCTATTTTCTCTTTCCCCTTTCCTTTCCGTCTCTCTTTCTCTCCGCCCCACCCCTGCCCCCCTCTGCTCTCTTGAGAATACTTTCAACTCTGGAGCTCCCAGCACAAGAAGGATGTGAAACTGTTAGGAGGGTCATGAAGATGATCAAAGAGCTGGAGCACCTCTTCTATGAAGACAGACAGAGAGTTAGGGTTGTTCAGTCTGCAGAAGGCTCCAGGCACACCTTATACCTGCTCTTATATTGTTATTGCTTGCTCGCTCTTCCTTCCTTCCTTCCTTCCTTCCTTCCTTCCTTCCTTCCTTCCTTCCTTCCTTCCTTCCTTCCTCCCTCCCTCCCTCCCTCCCTCCCTCCCTCCCTTCCTTCCCTCCTTCCTCCCTCCCTCCCTTCCTTCCTTCCTTCCTTCCTTCCTTCCTTCCTTCCTTCCTTCCTTCCTTCCTTCCTTCCTTCCTTCCTTCCTTCCTTCCTTCCTTCCTTTTTTCCTTCCTTCCTTTCTCTCTTTCTTTCTTCCTTTCTCTCTTTCTTTCTCTTTCTTTCTCTCTTTCTCTCTTTCTCTCTTTCTTTCTCTCTTTCTTTCCTTCTTTCTTTCCTTCTTTCCTTCTTTCCTTCTTTCTTTCCTTCTTTTCTTCTTTCCTTCCTCTTTTCCTTTTTCTTTCCTCCTTTCCTTCTTTCTTTCTTTCCTTCTTTCTTTCCCTCTTTCTTTCCTTCTTTCCTTCTTCCTTCCTTCCTTTCAACTCCTTATCTCAACCCATGAGTTTTTGCCGTTTTCTTTTTAGTTTCCTCCTCCATCTCACTGGTGGGGGTAGTGAGCCACTGGCTGTGAGGAGCTTAGCTGCCTGTGGGGTTAAACTGCAACAGTCAAAGTCAAAGGTTGGGAGCTACTTTCCTAACAGACCCTCAGCACATAATGCTAGTGCTCTAAACTAAAACATGGTTCTCTTAACTAGTTCTGAGAAAAAATACCACATATTTATTTTATCTTATGTTATATTTATCAGTAAGTCTGTGCTGTTCTTAGCTTTAGTATTATTAGTTAAGAAAATGTGGGGAAAACATTAACTTAATCTTCTAAAATATAGCTGTTCTAAGCATTGTTTCTTGATCATGAGCCAGCCTTTGTCTAAACTGCTTATTAGAAAGTTTCTTTGGTTTCTTATGAGGAGTTGTAAATTTCCCTACCTCACTGCCACATTAGAACCCATTGCCTGTACCACCTGCTAGAATATTATGGAGCTGTGAAGGCACCCCAATTGATTGGGATAGAATTTGCTTCATATATAGTACTGCAATGTAAACTTTCAGGTTATATTTAATGTTTTATGTGAAATAGACAAGCTCCACCACCAAAAAAAAACACAACTTATTGTGCAATCTATTGCGCAAATAGAATCTCAGTATATTATTTTTTCTTCTTACTCATTTGGGTACTCTGTATGGTATTGTACTTTTAAACTACCGAAATTATTTCTTTTACACTATTACTACATTTTACCTAGGCTCAGTCTACTTCTGGCAATTCAATTTTCTGATTTTAGAGGTAAGCCTCTAATACCACATTCTCTTCAAATTTAATAAATACAAATAATAAATACAGATCTGAATTTCATAATCATTCCCTAAACTGATCATATTCACAGATTTACAACACATCTTCCACTGGGATAATGCTCAAAATTCAGGCAAACAAAATGCAAGTTTAAAATACAGCCATCAATGAAGTTGGGACACCTGTCCAAAGTGTGCACACTAATACTGTCTGTTTGGATGACAGCAGAAAAATTGCAGTGCACAGGCTGACTTGCCAACCACACCTGCAGCCTCATTAACAAGTTATATATACATGTATATATATATATAAATGAAAATTAAAAGGCACAGTATAAGCTTAGTAAAATTAGTTTTCAGAATATATATTTTTTTCAGTTATGATAAATAACTGTGACTAAAGTACTTGGCTTTTATACTTGTAAGAAACAAGAAACAAATTTCTTACATGTATAAGAGTTAAGAACAAGTTTATTAGATGTTTCTAGGGGAGTATATCCAAGTATATCCCAGATGTCAGAAGTTTAGTCATTTCCCTACTTCCTTGGTTTCAAGGAACACTTCCTTGAATATAAGGATTGGGAAAGAACTGGACACAAAAAGCATTGAAGAGGTGGGGCTTTTACAGAATCACAGAATCACAGAATTTCTAGGTTGGAAGAGACCTCAAGATCATCGAGTCCAACCTCTGACCTAACGCTAGCAGTCCCCACTAAACCATATCCCTAAGCTCTACATCTAAACGTCTTTTGAAGACTTCCAGGGATGGTGACTCCACCACTTCCCTGGGCAGCCTGTTCCAATGCCTAACAACCCTTTCAGTAAAGAAGTTCTTCCTAACATCTAACCTAAAACTCCCCTGGCGCAACTTAAGCCCATTCCCCCTCGTCCTGTCACCAGGCACGTGGGAGGACAGACCAACCCCCACCTCACTACAGCCTCCTTTAACGTACTTATAAAGAGCGATAAGGTCGCCCCTGAGCCTCCTCTTCTCCAGGCTGAACAAGCCCAGCTCCCTCAGCCGCTCCTCGTAGGACTTGTTCTCCAGGCCCCTCACCAGCTTCGTCGCCCTTCTCTGGACTCGCTCAAGCACCTCGATGTCCTTCTGGTAGTGAGGGGCCCAAAACTGAACACAGTACTCGAGGTGCGGCCTCACCAGAGCCGAGTACAGGCTCTTTGTGTTTTTGGTGGTGCTTTTACTTTTTTTTTTTTTTTTTTTTAGCACAAACATGCTTTCTGCAAGTATATACCTGAAGTCCCAAAAACACAAGCTGACCATTTCTCATACTTTATGCAAGTTTTGTGGGTAGATCCAAATGGCTTGCAAATATGCACCAATTATGAGACAGTACAAATTTTAGATTTGTTTAAGGTAGAAAACAGAAAGCTTGAACTGCTGTCAGCACCTTAATCTTCTGGATTTCATAGTCCTCCAGAATGGAGGGTTTTCATTTTATCTCTTCATAATTTGGATAATAATAGTCCAATGAAGTCTAAGTACAACAATCTGTTGTCAATGAATTATGAAGTATTGGTAGTTTTAAAAGAAAAATAAACTTGCTAATAATGGCAGAAGATAAATGAGTAGCTTCTCATTTGTCTCTGACTTTCTGAATTACATAAGCATTGAATTCTACTGATTAAACTTGGCTTAATAGACTTGATTTAATTAAGTGTAAGAAATACAAGAATATCAATGACTTTGTTTAAGCCAAAGTAATAAATAAAGCCAAATAATAAATAGTACAAAATAAATTTGATTTAGCAAACTAATTGCCTTCATGGTATTAGACATTTATATACCCACTTTTATTTTTTTTTTCCCATGTTAACATGAAGTTATCTTATGAAGTTGTGCAATTCCAAAATTCTGGATTTCAGAGAAATGTGACTATGAACTCTGAATTTTTGGAGAAAAATGTGAAGTTCAAGCAATTCCAATAGCATCTCTTTATGTAAAATTCCATATCAATAAGGAGAGGGGATAAATAATACAAACAACATTCACAAAAGTTTTCAGAAAATACATTTATTTATTTATTTATTTATTTATTTATTTATTTTAACAGAGCACTATCCATAGATGTATTTTTGGTTTCCTGAATGCATTTGCAGAGTTGCATATCAAAAGAAAATTAGCTTATTGCTTTAAAGGGTAGAATACTCAGGGGAAATTAAAAGAAAAAAAAAAAAAAAAAAAAAAAACAGTGTCATGAAAATATATGTTGATGTCTAAATGAGGCTCATTCATCATTTTTTCTCACATCTCTGTGACAGTCATCACTTGGACTGCATTTTCGACAGTTTAGTGCACACTAGTGTACATTGAACTAAATAAAACATGCAGGCATTAACTGCTTCTCAGAGAGATCATCTCCAGACCTGAACAATTTCTTATACTTCTCTTCATTGCATTACTTCATCAGAAATTGATAGTGCACTGCCATATTCCCACAAACCTTGTAACCCCATTTTGTATGAGCAAAACAACTTTCAGAAACAACTGCTTCTAATCAGGTCATTTATTGTAAGTGTTCTCCAGATCACTGAATATTTGCTATCATGATCACTGCTCATCTGGGCCAGTGAAAAGATTATGATTTGAATATATTTTAAAGTAAAACCTTTTTCTCAATAACATACTAATTGTTAAATTTTAGAAAAAGTAGTGCATCCCATGAATGTGTTCCTATGCTTTCTTCTGTAATTGAGATCAGCAGTCCTAAGAGCACTCTTGAAGATCATCAACCCTAAAAGCTACAAACTAAAACTGAAGTCTATCAGTAACTCCTTTGTCATATTTCAACCATCTCATACCTATGTAGAAACAGATCTAGGCAGATGAAGATACATAAAAGAAAAAAAAAAAAAAAAAAAAAAAAAAAAAAAAAAAAAGAATGCTTATCCCAGATACATAAGAAGCAAGGAGCAATCACGTATGTGTGTATATAGAATTTGATACTTACTACCACCCCCTAAGCTCATATTTTTCATCTTCAATGACTGGAACAATTGAACTACAGTTTCTGAAAGAGTGTGATGTCTCAGTAGGTATTTTTAGATAGTAGCTGATGACTACCTCTCTCTGTGACCATTACTACAATAACCATCCCATTCTCCTTTCTTCCTTACTTTGTATGTTGTCTGATCTCTCTCATATTAAACAGAGATCATTAACTGTTTTAAACAGCAACTAACTTCATATAACTCTATACAGAATTTAATATATAAGAATCCTGATTTACAAAAGCTAATCCAAAACTAAGCATCACTTAAAGTTTTATTCAAACTATTCTCTAAGCGCTATAAATATGATTAGGTATTTATATGTACACACATATGTTTGTTGTTTTTGTAAGCTATGGTGTTTTACTGAGCTGGGCAACTGAAAATATGAACTACAATGCTGAACTGTTAGAATAATTCTTAACATATTTCTAACAGATGAGAAGTGAGGAGACTCTTGTTTCCTGGACAGCTTTTCATGATCTGCCTGTTGAGAGATCCTTGTCAAGCCACTTTAAATTATTTATTTATTTTTAGAAATAAGAGAGTTTTGTATTATGGATGCAGCTCATCCTTGCCAGATGGGTTCTTTGCAAAAAGATAACCCTAGACATATTTAATGTGTGTAGCCAATAGCTCTTGCAAAGAGTTTGTTTTTAGTCACTATGCTGATGAGGAATCTTATTGCACAATGTCTGTGATTGTATGCTAGCTATCAGATAGCTCACGTAGGTGATTTTGAGGGTAAGTGACCACAGGAAGATTGATCATCAAAATATAGTCAGAATGGCAGAAAACAAGAATGATTAAGAACAGCAGAAAGGGCTATTGGAAATGCTCAGTCAATAAGAAGCAAAAGTAAAAAAAAATACTTGCAAGTAAGGGGAAGCCATTAGGCTCCCTTCATACATTAGTAGTCACAGAAGGTATTAATTATTAATAAAATCAAAATCAGTTAACAAAGTAAAACCCCACTCCTTAGAGCTAAAATGAAGACATGCAAGCATTTTACCATGTATTTTGTCCATTATCTGCTGCTAAAAAAAGGCTTGTAAATGCCAGTTGTGGTGGTTTTACCCTGCTAAGCAGATGAACTCCACAACAGCTCTTGCAATCCCCCTCCTCAAAGGGAAAGGAGGAGGATAAAAAAATACGATGAAAAGAGTTCAAGGGTTGAGATAAGGACAGGGAGATGATTCAACAATTATCATCATAGGCAAAAACAAATTTAGCATAGGGAGATTAATGTAATTTATTACCTATTATTAACAAAGTAGAGAAGTAAGAAACTAAAAAACGAACTAAAAACACCTCTCCCCCATTCACCCTCTCCTACCTCCTTCCGCCAGGTGGCGCAGGGGAATGGGGAATGGGGAATGGGGAACGGGGGCTGCAATCAGTCCCTAACACTTTGTCTCTGCCGCTCCTTCACGGTCACTCTCTGCCCCTGCTCCACATGGGGTCCCTCCCACGGGATGCCGTCCTTCCCATCAGGAGCAAACTGCTCCAGCACGCATCCCCCGCGGGCGGCAGCTCCCACCAGGCCCCGTGCTCCTGCGTGGGCTCCTCTCCAGGGGCTGCAGCGCGGAGATCTTCTGCATGTGGGACCCATGGGCTGCAGGGGGACAGCCTGCTCCACCAGGGGCCTCTCCACAGGCCACAAGGAAACTTCTGCTACATGCCTGGAGTACCTCCTGCCATCCTGCTGCACTGCCCTTGGGATCTGTAAGGTTGTTCTCACTCCTCTCTTCCAGCTTTTGTTATGCAGCAGTTTTTCGTTGTTTGTTTGCTTTGTTTTGTTTCTCCTTTTCTTATATACGCTATCACAGAGGCCCAACCAGCGTCACTCACTAGCTCAGTTCTGGCCAGAAGTGGGTCCCTTTTGGAGCCGGCTGGAGTTGGCTCTCATCTGACATGGGGCATCTTCTGGGCTCTGCTCACAGAAGCCACCCCTGCAGCCCCCGCTACCAAAACCTTGCCATATAAATTTACCCAATGCATTAGCTTTTCTATAAATACAAGTTTTTACGGTTTTTCTGACAGCCATTTGATGGCGAAGTGAGAGAAAAAGTGGAATAAATTAAAATCTATATTATATCCACATCTGTTGGCTTGATTTAAGTCTTCTCTCTTCGTGTTTCTTATTGTTCACATAAAAGAAGTTGATATCTAGTTATGACTGAGTTATAAAAAGTTTTTTGAGTTATGAAAACAAGGACCAAAACAGGCAGAAAGGTCTGTTTTGAACATTTGGATTTTTCAAACTAGCCATGTGACATTGTTTTCAGTGACTAATTTATTTACATGATAGGCATATATATATACTTGTTTTTCTCTTAATTTTCACTTTGGGATCAAGTTAGGTAGGCATTTTCACAGGTCTTCCAGTGTTCCTATGTGCTGATACTAAGCATATCATTTGTTTCATGCAACCAAAGCAATAATTATCAGGTTCTTTTGAAGCTGTAATTCATGGTTTAGCAAGTGATAAAATATACAGGCAGCAGCAAAGTGATGCAATAATGAGGAAGTTCAGGAAACACAAGAAACAAAAAAGGGAAAATAAAAAATGAAATTAGGGAAGGTACTAAATCATTTATTTATTTATTTATTTTGTAGGCAGTTATACACCTTGTGTACAGTTCAGTCTTTGAATCAACAAAACTGAAGAAAGAGAACAGACTTCTGACATGTCCCTACATGCAATGGTAGGAATCACTAAGCTGTTAGGATAAACTGGAAATCACACATTGCTGTATGTACTGACCAAAGTCACTAACTCCTATGGTGATCGGGATTATCTGTATTTTACTCAGGTATCAAGTTGTACCACTCAGCATTTATTAATTACGAATTCTAATTATTTTATCCTGCTTACACAGTTTATAATCTCAAACTGAGATGAATTTATTCAGATAATTTGAGTGTCAATGTCTACATTTAAAGGTCGATTAGACATATTTGATGTTAATTTAGAGAGTCTATACTTAGAATATAGTTCCACGTTGATGACTGAACATCAAGAATGAGGTTCATGACAATTTGTTTTAACTGTGTAAGCTAGTTGTCTTATTAAGTCCCATCTTCTGGGTCCCTTTTTACTCACCTGAGTGATAAAGATGTTTGTACATTTCTCAACACAGTTTCTCTCTGGAGGTGCCCTTCTCAGGGGAGTTTTTGAATTGTTTGTGCTAAATGCCCAGATTGTATGTGTCTAAAATGAAAAGAGATGAATACCACTGCAAGTAAGGAGTGCTTTGTTTTGTTTTGTTTAAGAAAGTGTTGGTATTTTTTTTTACTTTGAATGATTGTTTTAGTCTGCCTAAATATAATCTGTGTATGTTGTCTGATTGCCCTTGAAATGTATGGAAAAGTAAGTCAGTACCTCCGTTATCAGTTATCTTATCTCTTTTTAAGATTCAGTTTTACAGGGCAGGAATTTAAATTCAGGGAACTCAGAATTTTCAGGGAACTCCATGTACTGAGAATTACTTCGTGCTTAAGCACTTACAGACTTTTCTCTCATCGCGTCTTAAAAGGTTTATCCTATGGTTGTCTTAATGAAACAAAAGATTTGGGTATGGAAATACAGCAGAACCATTACGGAACACAGGTTTCAATTAGTGCTCAGGACTGAATGCAATCTCTGTCATTACTACTGTAGCCACTTTGCTTGCTCTCCAAGATGTGGCGGCTGTTCACATGCTGTAGTGAGGTACGCAAAGCTTGTAGCAACATTATTGAGGAGAGGGTGGTTACTGACTGTTCTGCATGCCTAATTTTAAGAACTGTATTTTTTACATCTGTAATTCTTCTTCCTTGTTTCATCTGGAGTATTTTGTATTGCTCTGTATGGCACTAATTTTAGTTATTTAGCTTTTATTTAGTAATTTAGCTTTTGGTAGACAGTGTATATACTATGGAACTGAGGTTATAGTTGCTTTTGTTTCTCTACCTCTGAAGCTTTCTCTGAAAGCACAAGAGCCTGGGTTGTCATTATGATTAACTAGAAACCATACCACCAAAATGTGGAAGGGAGGTCACGTCATATGCACACATATGAACACCTCAGAGTCAGATATTTTATAATTTTAAAGTGCTTAATGTTTCAACTATAAAGACCTTGATTTTCACAAATATTTTTTGTAGGTATAAATACAGCTGTGCATGCTACTATGTCTGTAATTTCCCTAGCCAGCAAAAAAAGTAAAATAGAAAAGACCAAAATTGTATCTTGAAAATTGAAATTCTATCATGGAGGTCCCTACAAGTATCACCACAGAAAATATGTTTTCTGGATTCCTGAAACTAATGGATTAGCCAATATCGAACAACTTTATACCGTATACAAGGAATAAATGAAGTGATAAAACTAATGACATCAAACACATTCCTAAGGAACATGTTTTAATAAGTTTCCTGTAATACAAAAAAAAGAACCAGGCTCAGGAACTATGGATTTCCCTTTCAGAAAAGCAGAAAGTGACTTCCAAGAAATTTCTTCTGTCCTTTTTTCCCACCTCAGTAATTCTAAACACCTCACTTCAGGCTTTTAATTCCAGGAGTGTTTATTTTTTTTACCATTCTGGAATTGTATTTCAATTCTTGGCCTATGTTCTTGCCAGACAGGCTTTTCTCATATTTTTCAAGTCTTTGATTCTCTCTTTGAAGTCCATACTGTATCTACTTTTCCCCCTTACCACTTCCGCCCACTAAAATTTGCCAGTGTTTCCCAGTGGTTCTGGGAAACCAACCTGAGGGTCCTTATCTAATTTGTCTTCCACATCACCTTATCTTATGGTATTAAAAAAGAGCCATTCCTTCAGCAGCTCTCTCATGCCATAATATAAGCTCCCTGTTCGTAATCCCTATGTTTCAAATAGCCCCAGAAACCCTGAACTGAACAGATCAATCTCTCTTTTTTATCATGTGTAATATACGTAATTCTTAAGGGTTACAATTGCTGAAATGTAAAACATCAATTCTCAACACATCTGATGAGCAGGAATTTTTCAAAGGAATTTAAATTACCTAATTTTTGTCAGAATTCCCCAAGGTTAGAAGTATGTATATGTATGTCACAAAGGGATTCTTCCCTGATTCTGAATTTTGGGTAAAAGATTTAATACACATTAATTATCTGCATATTGGGGATTTCATACTCCATTCATACTCCAGCTAGAAGACCCTTGGGTAAATATGTACTCTTACAAAATAGGCCAATGTCAGACACCACAGGGAAAAATGGGGGCCTTGGCAATGTGAACTGGGGAAAATTCCTTCCTCATCCCACACCTGGCTCAGACTCTTGACCTTAAATACACAATCAAGATACAATGACCCATCCCTGGATTTGTTCAAGGCCAGTTTGTATGGGGCTTTGAGCAACCTGGTCTAGTGGAAGGTGTCCCTACCTATTGCAGGGGGGTGGAATTATATGATCTTTAAGGTCCTTTCCAACCCAAACTATTCTGTAATTCTATGATTCTATGAAAACTACCAATTTTTTAACATGACTGGCCACACCAATGTTCCTTCCCCAACATTTTGTTTCTAACCCTTATCAAAATCCTACAGCTCGGAGACTGGAAACATTTTACAAAACTAAATGCTAAGTGCTATTGTGATAGAAACTATTTCAGAATATAACCAACAATAACTCTAAATCATGTGATTAGGAGCATTTGGTGCATGCCGCAAAAAAAATGATCAAGACCTATTTCAGTCCTACTTCTTCCTCTAGCAAAGTGTTTAATCTCAGATTGTAACAGTTTGTACTGACTGTTTTTATCCAGCACTTTTTTCTTTTCTCAAAAGCTATTTTTCTCTGTCTTTTTTAGTACTATTTATTTTAGTATTTAGTTATATTTACTATGTAATTCAATGTCTTGTGTACACCCTGTCCTTTAGGTACAGATCGAGGAGAAATGGCTAAAAGTCATTTTGATTTCTGGAGCATGAGAAAAAATCTCAAACTTTATGATAATGACTTAGTTGTTTCCTGGCAGAATGAACTGAATCACAGGAGAAGAAAGATTGCTGTGATGCAGGCTGATCTGATCCACATTCATTAAGACTCCATTTTTATACTCTGTAAAGGTGGGCTGACAAAAATCTCATGAAGTTCAACAAGTGCTGAGTCCTGCATCTGTGGAGAAACAGCCCCAGGCACCAGTACCTGACAGGGTCCACCCAGGTGAAAAGCACCTTTGCAGAAAAGGACCTAGGAGTCCTGGTAGACACCAAGTTGAACATGAGTCAGCAATGTGTCTTTGCTGTTAAGAAGGTTATTGGTATTCTTGGCTGCATTAGGCAAAATATTGCTACCAGGTCAAGAGAAGTCCTCTTTTCTTCTACTAAGCATTGGTGAGGCCGCACCTGGAGTTCAGTGTCCAGTTCTGGGCCCCCTAGAAGACCTAGAGGCCTGGACATGCTGGAAAGAGACCAACAGAGGGCCACCAAGATGATGAGGAGTATGGAGTACCTCTTGTATAAGGAAATGCTAAGATAGCTGAGAGTGAAGAAGAAGAGACCAGGAGGGATCTTATCAACATCTATAAATACCTGAAGGGAGGGTAGAGAGGACCAATATGCACTACTTTCAGTGGTGCCAAGTCCTGGGAAATGAATGTAGAATCATGGAATCATTAAGGTTGGAAAAGACTTTCAAGATCGTCTGGTCCAACCATCCCCCTACCACTAGTATTAGCCACTAAATCATGTCCCTAGGCACCACATCCAACCTTTCCTTAAACACCCCCAGGAATGGTGACTGCACCACCTACCTCCCTGGGCAATCCATTCCAATGCCTGACTACTATTTCTGAGAAGAATGTCTCCTAATTTCCAAGCTAAACCTCCCCTGGCACAACATCAGTCCATTCCCTCTAGTCCTATCGCTGCTTATCTGTGAGAAGAGGATGACCCCCAGCTCCCCACACTTTCTTTTCAGGTAGTTGTAGAGAGCAATAAGGTCTCCCCTGAGCCTCCTCTTCTCCAGACTAAACAACCCCAGTTCCCTCAGCTGCTCCTCACAGGACTTGTGTTCCAGGCCCTTCACTAGCTTCATAGCCCTTCTTTGGACATGTTCCAGGGCCTCAGTGTCCTTCTTGCAGTGAGGGGCCCAAAGCTAAACACAGTACTCAAGGTGCAGCCTCACCAGAGCAGACTACAAGGCGATGATCAGCTCCCTGGTGCTGCTGGCTACGCTATTCTTGATACAATCTAGAATGCCGCTGACCTTCTTGGCCACTTGGGCACACTGCTGGCTCATGTCCAGGCAAGCATCAATAAGCACCCCAAGATCCTTTTCCTCTGCACAGCTTTCCAGCCACTCTGCCCCAAGCCTGTAGCACTGCATGGGGTTGTTGTGACCAAAATCAGGACCTGGCACTTAGCCATGTTGAACCTCTGCCCATTGACCTGTCCAGTCCAGGTCCCTCTGTAGGGCCTTCCTACCCTCCAGCAGATTGACACTTCCCCCCTACTTGGTGTCATCTGCAAACTTACTTTCAATTCTCTCATCCAAATCATCTATAAAGATACTAAAGAGGATGGGCCTCAACACTGACCCTTGAGGCACGCCACTAGTGACTGGTTGACATCTGGATTTTTATTCCATTCACTACTACTCTCGGGTCAGCCATCCAGCCAGTTTTTAACCCAGCAAAGAGTGTACCTTTCCAAGCCATGGGCTGCCAGCTTCTCCAGCAGACTACCCTGGGAGACATGTCAAAGACCTTGCTGTAGACTACATCAACAGCCTTTTCCTCATCCACCAGGTGGGTCACCCAGTCATGGAAGATGAAGTTGGTCAGGCATAACTTGCCTTTCATGAACCCATGCTGACTGGGCCTGATCACCTGGTTTTCACAGAATCACAGAATCACAGAATCACAGAATCACAGAATTTCTAGGTTGGAAGAGACCTCAAGATCATCGAGTCCAACCTCTGACCTAACGCTAGCAGTCCCCACTAAACCATATCCCTAAGCTCTACATCTAAACGTCTTTTGAAGACTTCCAGGGATGGTGACTCCACCACTTCCCTGGGCAGCCTGTTCCAATGCCTAACAACCCTTTCAGTAAAGAAGCTCTTCCTAACATCTAACCTAAAACTCCCCTGGCGCAACTTAAGCCCATTCCCCCTCGTCCTGTCACCAGGCACGTGGGAGAACAGGCCAACCCCCACCTCGCTACAGCCTCCCTTGAGGTACCTATAGAGAGCGATAAGGTCGCCCCTGAGCCTCCTCTTCTCCAGGCTGAACAAGCCCAGCTCCCTCAGCCGCTCCTCGTAGGACTTGTTCTCCAGGCCCCTCACCAGCTTCGTCGCCCTTCTCTGGACCCGCTCAAGCACCTCGATGTCCTTCTTGTAGCGAGGGGCCCAAAACTGAACACAGTACTCGAGGTGCGGCCTCACCGGAGCTGAGTACAGGGGGACGATCACCTCCCTAGCCCTGCTGGTCACACTGTTCCTGATACAAGCCAGCATGCCGTTGGCCTTCTTGGCCACCTGAGCACACTGCTGGCTCATATTCAGCCGACTATCCACCATCACTCCCAGGTCCTTCTCTGCCTGGCAGCTTTCCAACCATTCCTCTCCCAGCCTATAGCTCTGCTTGGGGTTATTGCGCCCCAGGTGCAGGACCCGGCACTTGGCCTTGTTAAACTTCATGCAGTTGACCTCAGCCCATCGGTGCAGCCTATCCAGATCCTCCTGCAGAGCTTTCCTACCCTCAAGCAGATTGACACATGCGCATGGCTTGGTGTCATCTGCGAACTTACTGAGGGTGCACTCGATGCCCGCGTCCAGATCATCGATGAAGATATTAAAGAGGACCGGCCCCAGCACCGAGCCCTGGGGGACGCCACTAGTGACTGGCCTCCAACTGGACGTGGCTCCATTCACCACAACTCTTTGGGCCCGGCTATCCAGCCAGTTTCTAACCCAACGAAGCGTGCACCAGTCCAAGCCTAGGGCAGCCAGTTTCTTGAGGAGAATGCTGTGGGAGACTGTGTCAAAAGCCTTGCTGAAGTTAAGGTAGACCACATCCACAGCCTTTCCCTCATCCACCCAGCGCGTCACTCTGTCATAGAAGGAGATCAGGTTCGTCAGGCATGACCTGCCTTTCATAAACCCATGCTGACTGGGCCTGATCGCCTGCTTGCCCTGCAAGTGCAAGTTTTCCCACATACATTGTGTGATTGCATTCAAGATGTCCTGTTACATCATCTTTCCTGGTACCAAGGTCAGGCTGATCAACCTGTAGTTTCCCTGCTCCTCGTTACGACCCTTCTTATAGATGGGAATCACATTAGCAAAACCTCAGTCATCTGGGATCTCTCCAGATGGCCGTTATTGCTGATAGATGACGGAAGGCAGCCCAGGAAATCATATCCACCAACTCCTTCGGCACCCTCGGGTAGATCTCATCTGGCCCCATGGACTTCTGACAGTCCAGGTGGAGCAGCAGGTCTCTAACTGTTTCCACCTCAACTGTGGAGGGTTTCTTCTGCTCCCCGTCCCCATCTTTCAGTTCAGGAGGGTGAGTACTCTGAGGATACGTGGTCTGGCTAGTAAAGACAGATGTAAAGAAGGCATTAAGAACCTCGGCCTTTTCCTTATGCTTTGTAGTCATGTTCCGCCCTGCACCCAGTAAAGAATGGAGATTCTCCTTGGCCCTCCTCTTGCTGTTAATATATTTACAAAAACATTTTTTATTATCCTTGATCATAGTGGCCAGGTTGAACTCGTGCTGGGCTTTGGCCTTCCTGATTCTTTCTCTCTGCATATACTGGCAACTTCCTTGTACTCTCCTTGAGTTACCAGCCCCTTCTTCCACCAAACATAAACTCTTTCTCCTGGACACTCAGCAGAATTCCCTTTTCAGCCATGCTGGTCTTCTTCCCCAGTGGCTTGTCTTATGGCACACAGCAACAGCCTGCTCCTGCGCCTTTAGGACTTCCTTCCTGAGGAGCATCTGGCCCTCCTGGACCCCTCTGCCCTTCAGGGCTGACTCCCAAGGAACCCTCCCTACCAGTTCCCCGAACAATTCAAGTTCTGCCCTCTGGAAGTCCAAGGCAGTAGTTTTACTTATCCTGACTTCACCAAGAATAGAGAACTAACACAGTCCTGGGCAACCTGTTGAAGGTGGCCCTGCTCGAGCAGGAGGGTTAGACCACATGACCTCCAGAGGTCCCTTCCAACCTTAACTATTCTGTGAGTCTGTGATATTCTCAGGATATTGATTAATTGTTATGTATTTCTTATATTTGTATATAATGTTAATACACACAGACTACACTGGAAGTCTAAGTATTTTATTCTTTAAACAAGTTTAGAGAGCTCAAAAGTCGATTCTGCATTTTGAATCAATTGCCTTTAAATTTACAAATGATTAATCTCTTTATATATTAATCACTATATTTTATGCTTATTTTGCATGCATTTAAGCTAAAAGAAAACATGAAAATATTCTAAGTAATAATAGTTAATATTAGCACATATGAATTAAAATTGCATTTATATGCATATAAATTAATATTATATTAAATACATTTATATTACATGACATACATATGTGTGCATGCGTATATATATACACACATACAGGGAACTACACTGACTATGAAATTCAAAGCTGCTCATACTGGAAAATCTCCATTGTTCAGCTCCAGAGACAGGTTATATGTAGAATTATAATTGTCCTGTTTAGTCACTGTAGTGGCCTTCAGGTGTTTGTAATTAAATTTAATTTAATGTGGATACAAGGATCTGGCTCCCCAAGAAGCACCTCAAACCAGTTATAACTCTGTCCCTCAATGCATGAAAAGGACACAAATATTTCTGAACAATGTACAAGGACATTAGGAACAACTTTCATTGTGATTTAGTTCAAATATAAACCAGGGTTTCATGAAATTTGCTACCTGCCCAATTTAGTGCATCATGCCCACTGTTTGTCCTTTACTTAAGGTAAATAAAAGTAAAGTTTCTCAATTAATTACAAGTTTTCATGATTTTTCTGTCAGATAAATTGATTCTGGTTTACACTCAATTTGATTTTCTGCTAGGCAGCAAATGACTTGGTTAGCCAAGAGAAAGGTGGTTTGAACAGGGCTTTAATTAATTCCATTGAAAAATACCTCAAATGCAATGCACCCTGAAGAAATACTCCTCCAACTACATTCAATAAAGGTTGTTTATCAAAGTAATTATTTCCTTTAGGGAATTTCTTGGAATTTTCTCTTTAGATATATGAAGGCTCGAATAAAGCAAGCTTTTACTTCTGTGACCTTGTAGAAACACCTTAGCTTGAACAATTTATGTCAGCAGGGGGAAAAAAAAGTGTTGTATTAAAAAAAAAATGGTTTATTGCCTGTGTTATTAAATCTTGCAATAAATTAGCCCATGCTTGATGCTCTACTGAAAATTCCCTGTCTTTCATCCACAATGCATCTTTGCAGGAATGGAAATAAATTAAAATGATACAGGATAAAATACAATATATAATGTATAGGATGTAATACTTTATATCATATTTTGTTTGCATCTTTATATGCAATGAGAACTATGTGCTTTGAAGACAACAGTTGTGTACCTAAAACCTGTTGTATCTATAGTTATGTATTATTTTTAAAAACTGTGGAAGATTCTGTTACTGTAAAGTAATTTTGACTGGCCACACTGAGAGTGGCAGTGATGCTGATTCACTTTTGTTCGTTTTCTTGACTTAGTGCATTAAATCAGAGTCCACTCAACTTCCATAAACAATAGTATCTAGCTGGGTGCATTGCTGTGGTTATAAGTTGCTGATTTCCTTTAATAATTCACCTAAGCCAGTCTAAAATGAAAAGGAAAGAACTTCCTCCTATGTTAAGAAACAAAAAACAACAAGAAGTAGTTAGTCTGAACACCTAGTTAGTCATGAACACCTTCATGTTTATACATCTCTAGAAAGATACTGAATATGACAGAAACACATACAAAGACACTTATATATAAATATATACTTTTATATATATATATATATATATACAGAGAGAGAGAGAGATACTTATACATGCAGGCAAGCAGACATATATATTCCACTTTGTTAATAAAGGTGGTAGGGTTGAGAAATCAGAACCCTTTTATTCACTTGGATTTAACCAGGAAAATTGCCTTCTATCTTATTCAGAATACTTCTAAGAAAACTGATCTCCAAGTTATTTCATGCAATATGCTATGTGTTAAAACTGAGACTAAACTTAAGCCTGTATATTTACATATTGCCTTTGTAGCAACAGAGAAAATTCAGTTTTATGTCAATGTTGTTTGAATGCAAACATTTCAATAAGGCTGGAGGCAATTTTATTTTTTTTTCTCACCTTCATTCATTCACTGAGTTTCAGATAGAACTGTACACAGATAAAAAAAAAATATTTAATTTAATTTTAATTTTTAATTTTAATTTAATTTAATTTAATTTTTAATTTTAATTATTTAATAGCTATGAATACTTTTATTTTTCTGCTTTTTTTTTTTCAGACTCAACTTTTCACATCTTACTGTGGAAATCAAATCCTTATATGTACTTATATTTACTAACATTTACTTCTGGGGTTCTATTTCTACTTCTCATACATACATACAGGGAAAAGCACAAGAACTTGCTTAGTTTCTTCTCCAAAAGTCCAGCAGTCCACAGCTTGCAGTGATATTTTTAATGCTATCTTATAATTGGAGAAAGAGCATTTTTATTTTATTTTATTTTATTTTATTTTATTTTATTTTATTTTATTTTATTTTATTTTATTTTATTTTATTTTATTTTATTTTATTTTATTTTATTTTATTTTATTTTATGTTATTTTATGTTATTTTATGTTATTTTATTTTATTTTTCCCCCCTCAGGCAAACAGTAATCCCTGCATGTTACCCTGAGGTTATATTTAACTTAAAATGAAGAATGCTGACTGTACTCTTTTTGCTCCTGGAGTTTTCCAGCAGGATAATATACTAGCTTCTGGCTTCCATGATAGTTCACAGACACTGAAACTTGTGAGTCTTTATCAGAAGTGACTCCTTCTTTATCTACGAGTGATTTTTGTTGCACTGTACACATTAGTAGGTATCATAATCTCTAGCAGTTTTCAAAATATATGGGAAAATATAGAATCATAGAATCATTCTTGTTGGAAAGACAGAACGTCTAAGAACATCTAGTCCAACCTTTAACCTAGTAATGACATGTTCAACACTAAACCATGCTAAGTTTCTACTTGCATGTTTCTTGAAGACCTCTCGGAGTGGTGACTCAACCACTTCCCTGGATGGCTTATTCCAATGCCACACAACCTTTCAGTAAAGAAATTTCTCCTAATATTCAATCTAAACCTCCCTTGGTGCAACATGAGGCTATTTCCCCTTCTCTTATCACTTGGTGCCTGGGAGAAGAGACCAATACCCAACTTGCTATAGCCTTCTTTAAGTTAGGTCATGATAAGGTCTCCTCAAGCCTCCTTTTCTCTAGGTTAAACAACCAGCTCCCTCAGCTGTTCCTAATGAGTTGTACTCTAGACCCTTCACCAGCTTCGTTGCCCTTCTTTGTAGGACAAAGCACCATCCAGCACCTCGACATCCTTCTTGTAGTGAGGGGCCTAAATCCCCATATGATGCTATATGATGGTTATGATTTTTTTTTTTTGGGGGGGGGAGGAGCAAATAATTGCTTTACTGTTGATATATGCTATTTTATTTTCATAATTGCATCGTGAGTAAATAACTCATTGAACATCAAATCACGAGCAGAAATGTCATCTTTGATGCAAAGTGGTGTTAATTGTAACTTCTTATTTTAACCAATGGTTTCTTTTTGACTATAGTTAAACACTTTTATTTCTAATAAATAAATTCGAAAGTTCTTCAGGAAAGTTCTCAAAACAGTGTAGTTATATAGTCTAGTGTATAAACAAAGTTATATATTACTGATATTATTAAAACACATGTGCTTAATAACATAGGTAGCCCTAAATAATCTTTGTTTTATGTAATAATCTTTATCAGAAACTTTTTTTTTTACTAATTTACTTATCATGTCTTTCATTTATTGTGATATCCCTTCAATTTAGAGTAGCCATCAACAATAAATGAGTGTTTTATGAACTATTCTGCTAATTATTCCTGTTTTCTAGGATGTATTTTTATCTGTTCGGATTTTTCAAACATTTCTTAATCTGTCCTAACTTGTTATGTATATACATTTATGCTTCATGGCCTAATTAATGTCCCAGGATTTGTCATCCATTTACATGCATCAATTTTGAGCTTTTTCTTATTTACTAATTAAAATATTAGCTGCTCAGTATTTATTTTCTTGTTACACACACCCTTTTTAATCTCTCCATGAATTGAAGTGGAAAAGTTGTAGTGGTTGGTTGACCTTGGCTGGCTGCCAGACACCTACTCAGCTCTTCTCTCACTCCCCTCCTCAACATGATGGGGAAGAAATAAGACAGAAAAGCTTGTGTGTTGAGATAAAGTCAGTGAAGAAAAGCAAAAGCTGCGTACAGAAGCAAAGCAGAAAACAGTTTCTATCCACAATTACATGTTCAGTCATTTCCTGGGAAACAGGGCCTCAGTACATGTAGCAGATGCTTGGGAAGAGAAACTGCAAATGTCCCCTCCTTTCATACTCTTCAGCTTTTATTGCTGGTAAGGAGTATCCCATTGGTTTGTATAGGCTGTTTTGGCTATGCTCTCTCCCAGACTCTTGCTCACCCCCAGGCTACTGGCCTTGCAGTAAGGTGTGTGTGGTGGTTGGAGAGAAAACTTTGAAGCAGTGCAAGATGTGGTCAGCAATACGGTGTGTTGTCCACGCTGTTTTAGCTACAAAAGCAAAGCATAGCATAATAACGGGATGCTATGAGGAAAAGTTTACTGCACCCCAGCCAGACCCAGTATGGTTGTCCTTTTTCTCAGGGTCCAGGATACAAAAAGTTGTACAGGGAGGATGTCTTATTAATATATACCTGGTTTATCTGATTAACCCACTTATACTGCTGTATTGATACAAACTTCAGTGAAAATGCAGAGAAATTCTCTCGGTTGCATACAGTTTGTAGTTTATTGCCTCATTTCATCTTTTGACTTCTCAGCTTACAGGATTTTTAAGCTCAAAAGCTAGATAATTTGCACAAATAAAAAATATTCTCTGTACCTACATAACTCTAGCTCTCCACAGTTAGTATTCCTTCCTGTTTTATTTTTTTCCCCCAAGTATTTCTATTTTCCCTTTTTCATTTGTTCCCAGACGTTGTTTCTTATAAACAATCTTTAAATGAGTCAGTGATTTTTTACTGACTTCTTCCTTTACATATTAGTCTCTCAGATGACTGAGATGTCTCTCATTAAATATATCAGCCATATTTTGTTTCTTATGTTATTCGACTCCTTGCTATCCCACATCAAAACAATTACAAGGTCTTGAACTTCAATTACAGCTAATTATATATTCATTGCAAGTGAAATGTGTTTGTTATGCATCTCCAATCCTACTTGGAGAAATCCATCGGAACTCAATTTCTGATATTTATGTCTTTAAGATATACCTTTAATAATCTTCAAGACTGCATTCTTGAAATATGCTTATCTACTGTGACACATTCTGTGTATTTATGGAATGAACTGAAATTAAATAAACATAATGGTAGTTATAGGAAAAAAATATCCTCAAGTTATGACCCAAAGTTCTGAATGTGTGAGACTTGCCTCCTGTCATACTGTTTTTGCACACCCAGTGGCCTCACCAGCTTCTCTGTCAGCCTGGTGCATTCTAGTGTCTCTGATGTTCAATTCTTGTTCATTACTTCCATTCAACTTGGGGGGAGAAAGTAAAAAAAAAAAAAAAGAAAGAAAGAAAGAAAAAAAAAGGCCTATCTTAATGTAGGGCCTATCTAACAAGCAGAGGTTAAATAAAGGAAGATAAATTCTTATTATATACTTTTATTTTCCCACCGAATGCAGACAGCAAGGGCTGATCTAGGAAATTCTCTTTGGAAACAAAAATGGAAAATCAGAAAGTTTTCCAGAATCAAGGACACTAATCTCAACATTTATTATAGAAAGACTCAAATGAAATGCCTACCTATGACAGTTGTGTTGTGTCACTTTACTTGTTGCATTTATGCTGTTGTTTATACTGTAAACTATATTACTCCTTCCTAATAAAAAATTAAGGTGTTGTAAAGAGAATAGATAAAAAAACATGTTAGATTTGTAGCTCAGTCTTTCTGCATAAATGGACTTGCCTCCATTTAATTTACAATTCTTCATGTCCAGTCTGAGGAATGGAAAGCAAAATGACACCACTGAGCGCCATAGCTGTGATTTTCCGAATTGTTCTAGAACAAGCTCTTAAACATGACACATGATATACATTGTTGGCAGATCTTTTCTGTATTATAGTTGCTTGCAAAAGCATAAGCTGTATGTCCAAAGGAAAAAAAAAATATTTATTTATTCATTTTTCTGTAGGAGCTAGAATTAATAAAGATAGATCTTTAACAAATCATGCAGTCTCTCTCTCATACAGGTAGACTCTCCAATACCTAATATTGTGCCAACATGCACATATAGTCCATGAATCCAAGAATCACAGAATCACAGAATGTAGGGGTTGGAAGGGACCTCAGGAGATCATCGGGTCCAACCCTGACAAAGCTCCTTAGAGCAAGCTGCTCAGGTAGGTGTCCAGACGGGCCTTGAATATTTCCAGAGAACAAGACTCTACAACCTCCCTGGGCAGCCTGTTCCATCAACCTCAGTGAGAAGAAGTTCTTTCGCATGTTGGTGCGGAACTTCCTGTGCTCCATTTTGTGGCCATTGCTCCTTGTCCTGTCCCCACAGACCAAT
Organism: Aythya marila; assembly: GCF_965140915.1. Classification (NCBI taxonomy): domain Eukaryota; kingdom Metazoa; phylum Chordata; class Aves; order Anseriformes; family Anatidae; genus Aythya; species Aythya marila. Next base: position 99,978,744 of record NC_139043.1, on the reverse strand, counting down.
GAAAAGAAGCCATAAGAAATGAGCTGAATTTATGTATCTGGCCATTTGCTTTTCACAATGTCTATGAAAAAATACATAACTGTTCAGACCTTTTATCCCTTGCCAAGTTTTTATAAAATTGGAAAATAGATTGAAAAGTTATGAGCAAGGCCATCCAGAATAGTCATATATTTCTTATTTCCCTGGGAATCCAGGTAGCATATTGCCAATACTCACAGCAGACTTGGCATGATTCAACTTCAGTAGAATTTAAGATTTAAATCTATACATATACCTCTTCTATTTTCCTGGAAAGGGGATGGCTCATCCTCTGCCTTTTTGTCCTAATCTCCCAAATAAGCAATGGTCTCTGTATTTCTATTTCTGCAGCTTCAGCCATCATTGTCCAAAGACACTCCCCCAGAAGTGGGAACTGCATGGTAGCAGGTAACAGTAGAAAAGTGGAGAGGAAATGATGGGAGTCAGGGCTAGGCTGGATGGGACCAGAAATGCTCTTTGAATGGTTGGGGGAATGGAGGAGAGGGAGTGTGTTAACAAAAAGAGAAGGAGTGAAGAGGAAGAGGCTGATCTGAACTGATCTTCATTGGGTAGGAGGTGGTGGTTCCTGTTTTGGGAAGACTTCTTTTTTTCTTTTTTCTTTTTCCCAGAAGAGTGTTTCCTATCCATAAGGAAAATGTGGCACAACCCAGGTAAGACAGCATCTTGCATGCTACATCTGATTGTGAAGCCACATAGAAGCAGAATTGACAAGGTTCTTAAATGGAGAGCAAAAACAAAGAAACAAACAAAAAATGCAGATAATAAAGGGGAAGGAACAAGAAGAGGTACCGGGGTGTTAGTTGGTTCTGCTATATAAGGCATATCATGAAGGTGACTTCTAAATGTTTCTAAATTTAGAAAACTGCTGTATTGCTTAAATTGAGAACATCTAGTTACTTAAGGAGTAAATCATTCATTCATTTGCTTGCCTTGCTCTTTGCTGAGAAAATAACTGAGACCAATAGAACAAGGCTTAAATTGTTGATGCCTTTTTATTATTACTATTTTTGTCAATCATAGTAATAAAATATATGTTTATATTTACTTGGATTTATAAATAATCAGATTTAATTTTTTAAAATGTCTTAAACTGGAGTTCAGTGAGAGGTATTGGAAAAAAAATATTATATATTACTTAAATTGGAGTTGTTGGATTGGAGTTATTTTAGTCCAAGAAGTTTACCCGAGTTTGGATGAGGACAATAGTTGATCCCTCTTCACTGGTATCATGCACCATCAGTCTGAGAGAATAAGAGATCACTTTCTCAGCCGTACCTCTCAAATAGCTTTTGTTTAACATTTGAATTTAGTAAGAACATTGGACCAAATTCATTCATGATCAGTAGAACCACTGAAACTGATGAAATTACATAAGTGATAAATTCTGCTTTGAGAATATGTCTAGTCTGTGATGAGATACATTTTAGGTTTAATATAAATGCTGCAGTCCTAGAACTTGCGCTAGCACTGGCAGATTTGGTATATACTCAAAACTGGTTTATGAGTGATGGGAAGGACTTTAACTTAATATAAAAATACTCTAAAACAGGAATTTACCATAGCACTGACAAACTGGATATACTCTCAAGTCCTGATTTGTCCATGGCATACTGAAGTGTGCTAAATATCTATTGCATGAGCACAATATACAGTAATTATTCTTGTATAGTTAAGAAAGAGATTATGCAATATCCCAAGTTGGAAGGGACCCACATGGACTATTAACTCCTGGCTCCACAGAGGAGCACCCAAAACTCAAACTGCATTGTTTGAGAGCATTGTCTGAGAGCATTGCCCAAATGCTTCTTGAACTCTGGTATGCTTAGTGCTGTGACCCCTTCCATGGGGAGCACAACCACACTCTTGGTGCAGAACCTTTCCCTAGCACCCAGTCTGACCCTCCCCTGTCCCAGCTCCATGCTGTTCCCTCGGGTCCTGTCACTGTCCCCAGACAGCAGAACTCAGCACCTGCCCCTCCACTCCCCTTGTGAGGAAGCTCCCCCCAGCCTTCTCCAGGCTGAACAAACCAAGTGACTGATCTCAGCTGCTCCTCCTATGTGGACCTGTGTGGAGACAGGAGTTGGACTTTATGATCCTTGTAGGTCCCTTCCAACTTGGGATATTCTATGATTCTATATTTGAAGTGTGTAAAAATCACAGATTAGTGAAAATGAGAAGTTTGACCTCTAAATCATTTTAAACTAATTTACTGGCAAAATTGACAATTCACATTCTATTTATTGTTCATGACATTTTAGAATTTGCTTTATCATTAGTATTTTGAATACTTTTTAATAGCAGACTGTCAGAATGTTGTTTTTGCAATCCTTGCATACTTCCATGTCAACTATCATGTAAGAAATATCACACAGACACACACACACACACACAATATTAATGCGTTAACAGCCTACGGCAGCAAGAGTGAATCTCTTGCTGTAATTATATTTAACCTTACATGTCCTATATAGTCAAGCACCAATTCACATTTGACCCAATTATCAAATCATTGCTTGTATGGCATAATTTTGTAGCTGCACTTCTAATGTTTTTTTTGCTGATTTGTTTGGAGAAATCTCTCCTATGTTGAGCCTCATTGTTTGTATATTAGTTGTATTTACTGATATCAAATATAACATTTTTAAATTCACAGAAAAAATGTGTAATATAGATCTAGGTTATTTTTTAATAACTTCTACAACAAGATTTGGAAAATACAAATTATTTTTTTAATCTTTATGACCTCTATATTGCTGCTGCACCTCATTTTTAAAATTAAAGCTTATATTTTTGAGGTTGTACAATGTGGAATAATCGCTGGAGGTGACTTGTTGAGACTAAAGATATTAAGAGAAGGTACAGCACTGAGGAAATTTCCACGGTGAGCTGCAGCAGATATTCAAGGAATCTGTTCAATGATAGACCCCTTGGCAACATACCCTTCAACCTTAAATATGAGTAAATGCTTCCCCAGGAAAGCTAACAATCTCTGTAGAGTTGCTTCATATCATAACTTATATGCAGTTGGTTGTGTTAGTCATAATCCTGGTATTTGCACATGCTTTGCGGCCTGTGTATTTATCACCGGCAATCCAAAAGAACCTGTACTCCTGTTCCTTCAATAAACTACACCAGTTATTAGTCTACTATACTGAAGGTGTATTGAACTATCTGTGAACCCATGATTGTGGTAATTCAGTATGCTGAATGTGAATGTACTTCAGTGATGAATTGCGCAAGAACTGCAGAATCTAAGCCCAGCCACTCCCACCCCCTCTGATATCTGAGGACAAGCTGGAATGCAAGGGGGTTTAAGTCCTGCCAAAATTCTTTACCTTTTAATGCAACACACAGCTTTCTTAAGTCTTTTTAATTAATATTATTTTAAACCATATTTCAGATGGAGATATGAAATATCTCTAAATTAGTATTCTCTAAATTCTCTTTCCTCTAAATTAGCATCCTTTAATTTGAGCTACAGATACATCAGTTTCAATACTTTTAGAAATATGTCAGTAAAAATGAACTATATGTCATGCCTGATATGGAATATTCTTCATTAAATGGTCCTTTGTCATCTATATTGATACTCTAATTAGTCTTTGTCTGAAGACTCATGCTAGGTGATGTGACAGAAACTCATGTTAAGAAGAAGCATTTTACAAATGATGTAGCAAAGATATTTAAGGTGTAATAGGGTTCAACACATTGATATAATCTCAACACGCTCTACAACTTTACTTATAACAGGCAAACTCTGCCTTCTGCCAGTTTGATAGTTATTTGATATTCCTGAGCCAGAGTGAGGTTAATGTGAAATTTGACTCTGCTGACTCCTCAGCTAAACTATTCCATCAATTAACAGGGTTATCCATCATATATGTATTATCACTCAAAGGTGTACAGTGTGTCCTACTTTAAAGAGTACATCAATTTTTGAGTCACAAAAAGATGTGTGATGGCACTAGTTACAGGCAGGAAAGAAGTAATAAAATTGGCTTATCCCTATATGTGATAATGATGAACGTGCTTTTGAGACAGATATCCACCATGGCAGGAGCCTTCTCAGTTCCTCAGATGCCTGAAGGGTTATTCCTTTCCATTTTGACAAGCTGTTTTTGCAGTTTCTGTATCCATTGGTATGGACAAAACATATCCAGAACTTTTAAGCCCAATGTTAAATCTCTCATTCAGTCCACTGTTTTGAGATCTGCCTACAGCTGCCTACTCAGCAGGAATTCTGACAGTGCTGTCTTTATTAATGGCTTCAAGAACTATGCAGAGATAAATACAGAGCAAGGGCATGACCTAGCTTTTTTCAAGCTGTGCTGCCACACATTTTATGTGTGTCATTGTCAAATGGGAGAAAAATATTTCGATCTCTTTCCACAAAATAAGGGAGACAACACCTGTAGTTTTCTGAAACGCTCTGCATTCCATCAATCTGTTTTATCAATGTGCACAACCTAAATGACATGCTGTATTCTGGGGTGCAGTCATCAATAGTGACAAGACTTTACTGATGACAGATAGGCATGGATGGTATTTTCCAGAGTATAAATCAGCCTACATCAGGAATGGGGTTTGAGATGCTAAGCAACTATAATGATAGTAATACAAACCTGAAGTCCTAACTATAGACATATCCCCTTCTTCAGGGCTTGGTTTACTTAAAAAATAAGTACATAAATAAACATCCAAACAAATCTGCTCAAGAAACAGTTATCATTGTCATTCCTCAAGAAATCACAACACATTTAACATTGCTCTCACTTCAACCATCTGAGAAGAGGGATTTGCCCATGGCTTCCCAACAGTTCTTCATGTCTTTTAGGTACCTTAAACAGATGATAACATAGCAAATATGTTATGTTAAAAAAATCTCCTTCTATGACAAAGTGACGCACTGGGTGGACAAGGGAAAGGCTGTGGATGTGGTCTACCTTGACTTCAGCAAGGCTTTTGACACCATCTCCCACAGCATTCTCCTCAAGAAACTGGCTGCTCTTGGCTTGGACTGGTGCACGCTTCGTTGGGTTAGAAACTGGCTGGATAGCCGGGCCCAAAGAGTCGTGGTGAATGGAGTCAAGTCCAGTTGGAGGCCAGTCACTAGTGGCGTCCCCCAGGGCTCGGTGCTGGGGCCGGTCCTCTTTAATATCTTCATCGATGATCTGGACGAGGGCATCGAGTGCACCCTCAGTAAGTTCGCAGATGACACCAAGTTAGGTGCATGTGTCGATCTGCTTGAGGGTAGGAAGGCTCTGCAGGAGGATCTGGATAGGCTGTACCGATGGGCTGAGGTCAACTGCATGAAGTTCAACAAGGCCAAGTGCCGGGTCCTGCACCTGGGGCGCAATAACCCCAAGCAGAGCTATAGGCTGGGAGAGGAATGGTTGGAAAGCTGCCAGGCAGAGAAGGACCTGGGAGTGATGGTGGATAGTCGGCTGAATATGAGCCAGCAGTGTGCTCAGGTGGCCAAGAAGGCCAACGGCATGCTGGCTTGTATCAGGAACAGTGTGACCAGCAGGGCTAGGGAGGTGATTGTCCCCCTGTACTCAGCTCTGGTGAGGCCGCACCTCGAGTACTGTGTTCAGTTTTGGGCCCCTCACTACAAGAAGGACATCAAGGTGCTTGAGCGGGTCCAGAGAAGGGCGACGAAGCTGGTGAAGGACCTGGAGAACAAGTCCTACGAGGAGCGGCTGAGGGAGCTGGGCTTGTTCAGCCTGGAGAAGAGGAGGCTCAGGGGCGACCTTATTGCTCTCTATAGGTACCTCAAGGGAGGCTGTAGCGAGGTGGGGGTTGGTCTGTTCTCCCACGTGCCTGGTGACAGGACGAGGGGGAATGGGCTTGAGTTGAGCCAGGGGAGTTTTAGGTTAGATGTTAGGAAGAACTTCTTTACTGAAAGGGTTGTGAGGCATTGGAACAGGCTGCCCAGGGAAGTGGTGGAGTCACCATCCCTGGAAGTCTTCAAAAGACGTTTAGATGTAGAGCTTAGGGATATGGTTTAGTGGGGACTGTTAGCGTTAGGTCAGAGGTTGGACTCGATGATCTTGAGGTCTCTTCCAACCTAGAAATTCTGTGATTCTGTGATTCTGTAAATGTTACAAGTACATTTCTATTCTGCCGCAAGGACAGTCAACCAACTTTGGAAAGAAAATATCTCCAGTAAATCCCATCTGACTAATTTTACCTTAATCAATATTTCTGACTGATAAATCAAAACCAGTTTTATAGCCATCATATAACAAAGAGCCATCATATAAAAATGATTGAATAAAGAATTCATTGTTTAGGAGAGATGAAAATTTGAACACAAATTCTGAATCACTTTCAATAAATGACTGGAAGTTTTGATTGAGTAGAAACAACCAATAATTCTTTTAAATAGTAATCTATTTGCTTAAATCCTAAAGTAGGCTATGTAAAAAAAAAAAAAAAAAAAAAAAGGTCTAGTCTTCAGAATCTAATTCTAAACAAATTAATTCCAAAAACGAGGTGTCTTTGTAGTAACTGCCTTAATTAAAATTAAAGAAAAAAATCTAAATGGGTGCAATGGCTTCTCTGCAATTTGAAATACATTAAAAAGCATACTTTTTTTTTTTCTGAAAATGAACTGATATTCTTCACGTAATAACTACTGCATAACATAGGATAGGATATGATAGTTCAGTAGGAAAGGATCTTCAAAGATCATCTAGTTCAACTGCTTGACCTCTTCAGGGATAGCCAAAGGTTAAAGCATATTACTGAAGGAATTATGCAAATGCCACATGATCACTGGCAGGCAATGGGTACCAAACATCTCTCTAGGATGCCACTCTCTAGGATGTACCACTGTCTGACCACCCTCACAGGAAATATTTTCTTCCTTCTATCTAATCTGTTTTATGTTTTATGTAATTCCTGAATGTTCTTTGCTGGGTTAAAACCTGGCTGGACAGCTGGGCAAGAGAGTAGTGGGAATGGAGTGAAATCTAGTTGGTGATTGGTAACCAGTGGTGTTCCCCAGGTGTTGGTGCCCATCCTCTTTAATATCTTTAATGATGATTTGGATGAGAGAATTGTGTGTACCCTCAGTAAGTTTGCAGATGACACCAAGTAGGGGGGAAGTGTCAATCTGCTGGAGGGTAGGAAGGCCCTACAGAGGGACCTGGACTGGATGGGTTGATGGTCAGAGGCCAACGGGATGAGGTTCAACATGGCTAAGTGCCAGGTCCTGATTTTGGTCACAACAACCCCATGCAGTGCTACAGGCTTGGGGCAGAGTGGCTGGAAAGCTGTGCAGAGGAAAAGGATCTGAGAGTGTTGGTCAATGCTCACCTGAACATGAGCCAGCAGTGTGCCCAGGTGGTCAAGAAGGCCAATGGCATCCTGGCTTGTATCAGGAATTGTGTTGCCATTGGGACCAGGGAGCTGATCGTCGCCTTGTAGTCTGCTCTGGTGAGGCTGCACCTTGAGTACTGTGTTCAGCTTTGGGCCCCTCACTGCAAGAAGGACACTGAGGCCCTGGAACATGTCCAAAGAAGGGCTATGAAGCTAGTGAAGGGCCTGGAACACAAGTCCTGTGAGGAGCAGCTGAGGGAACTGGGGTTGTTTAGTCTGGAGAAGAGGAGGCTCAGGGGAGACCTCATTGCTTTCTCTAATTACCTGAAAGTAATTACCTGTGGGGAATTGGGGTTTGGCTTGTTCTCACACATAACTAGTGACAGAATTAGAGGGAATGGCCTCAAGTTGTGCCAGGAATGGTTCAGGTTGAAAATTAGGGTACATTTCTTCTCAGAAAGAGTAGTCAGGCACTGGGCCAGGTTGCCCAGGGTGGTGGTGGCATCACTGTCCCTGGGATTGTTTAAGGAAAGTTTGGATGTGGTGCTTAGGGACATAGTTTAGTGGGTGACATTGGTAGTAAGGTGGGACCAGATGATTTTGGAGGTCGTTTTCAACCTTAATGATACTATGATTCTATGATTTTGTCATCGGTTACCAAGGAGAAGAGACTAGCACTGCCCTCTCCACTTCTCCTCAGAAAGTTGTAGAGAACAATGAGGTCACCTCTCCATACTAGACAATCCAAGCGTCTTCAGCCTCTCCTCATAAACATGGTTCCAGCCCTTTTTCAAGCTTTGTTGCTCTTTTCTAGATGTTTTCATGAACCTTAATATCAATTTTATATTGTGATCACCGTAACTGTGCACAATGTTGAAGGTGAGATCACACCAACATTAAATAAAGAAGAATGATTACATCTTTTGACCAGCCTCTTGGCTGCCAGGTCACACTGCTGACTCACTCACTGTTGAGCCTGCTATCAACCAGCACCCCCAGACCCTTTTCTGTTGAGATACTACTTCCCAGCTGGTCATCTTCCAGTCTGTACCTGTGTACATCATTGCTCCATCCCAGCTGCAGAACCTAGCATTCACCTTTGTTGAACTTCATCCTATTGCTAATCACCCAGTCCTCCAATTTAACTAGGTTCCTCTACAAGGCTTCTTGTCCCTGCAGGGAGTCAACAGCACTTCATCAGCTGATGCTCCAGTTTTGCATCCAGATCACTGATAAAAATGTTGAACAGTACTGGCCCTAGAAACACTTGTTTCCTTGAGCCCTGGGAAACACTGATAGGGACTGACCACTAGCCAGATGTAGCCCCATTCACTACAACCCTTTGAGGACTACCGCCAAGCCTGTTCATCCTACAGCATAGCGTGAACCTGTTTATCTCACAGTTGGACAAAGATGCCATGAGGGATGGTATCAATGGCATTCTGAAATCAAGAAGGATTATATCCAACACCTTCCCTTTATCCACTAAATTGGAGACCTTATCAGTAATTTGAAGGAGATCAAATTACTAAGGCAGGATTTTCCCTTCTTGAACCCATGTTGACTATGTCTGATAATAGTTTTGTTCTTTAAGTGCCTTTCAATATAGCCCATGACAATCTTCTCCCTAACTTTTCCAGGGACTGAGGTTAGACTAATAGGTCTGTAGTTTCCTGGGTCTTCTCTTAGGACTTTTTTGTAGGTGGTATACCATTGGCTAGTTTCCAGTCATCAGGGACCTTCCCAAACTCCCATGACCTTTGGTAAATTTCTGAGAGAGGTCCACCCAATTCCTTCAGCATTAATTCCTTCAGCACTCTGGAGTGAATCCTGTCTGGCACTTATGAACATTGAGCTGTTACAGCTGTTCTGTTACAATTTCGGTGACCACAGATGGAAAGTTATTGCTCCCACAGACATGGTCCTTCACCTCTAAGGTCTGGGCAGCCTGAGATCTGTCATTACTGTCAAATACTGAGGCAAAAAGAGGCACTAAATGCCTCTGCTTTTTCTTCCTCTTTACCTGTTAGGTGACCATCTGCTCCAAGTATAAGTCCAATGTTATCCTTTGACCTCCTCCTGCTGTTGACATACTTGAAGAAGTCTTGTTTGTTGTCTCACACCACAGTGGCCAGTGTCAACTCAAGTTGGAAGCTTAAAGTCTGCTCTCTTAAAGTCCAGGGTGGCAAGTCTGCTAGATTTGCAGTCTTAGTCCCCTAAAAATGAAATTAGATTCATAAATGCAGATATCCAGAATAAAAGGTCTGTGAAAGTAGCAAATGAGCATTTTCACAGAGGGTTCCACTTCATAAACTTATCCTATCTCAATCTTATTCCTTATCTGTTATCATTTCTACTAGGACAGTGACAAAAGGAGACCAAGTTCTGATGAGTAAAACCAACAAAGATTAGAAAAAAACTACAGTATTATTTTGAAATTAAATATGAGAGAAGTAAGTTGTGTTGTTCTTTAAGAAAAATATATTCTATAAGAAAGCTTCCATGGGAGCTTTCAGATCATGTTCAGAAATGTGCTGTAGCATCTCATTTTTTATGAGAATAAATTTTAAGATGTGTGTAAATATGAAATGATACAATACCTTTGACCCAAAGTGACTTCAGGATAATCACAGAACTAGAAAGAGTAACAAGGAAGGTTTGAATACTAACCATTGAGAAAGTGGTGGAATATATTTTAGGAAGCACTGACATAACTAACACCTTTCTGGATCTAATAAACCTGAAAAATCTACACATAAGCAAGTAAATTAAGAAAATATCACAGACTTCTGCAACATATTCTTTATGAAAGTGGATCGATATGCTGGACAATGAAGGCTACTTGAGCTATCAAGAAAAAAAAAAAAGGCCCAGTGCCTTATCCATATATATTTTCTGAAAAACAAAGAGGAATCCAATAATTAGCATTTCTCGCTAAGGGAAAAATCAAGCACTCCAACAAGGTAGAGACACCTAGGGCATAAATATAGTGAGCAGTCTTTGCTAGTAACCTTAGCCAGTACACAAACAATTAAAACCTATTAATGTTTCAAATGAATTACAGAGGAGAACTGATAGAGAAAAAAAAATAGTTTTTATTCAAATGAAGTAATAAAAATAGTTGAAGAGTATATAGGGAAAACATTAATAATCACCACACCAGGAAAAAAAAAAAATCACATGGATAGTGTATACAAAGTTACTTGTCAAAATCTCTTTTCTTAGAAATGCAAATGTTTCACTGAAATCTGCCCTGAGCTATTTTCTTTTGCAGAATTCCTCTACTACAATGGTGCTTTCTCTTCATGAGGACCGCCTGATTCCTGGCCAAAAGGCATCAATTTTCTGTCCTCGGAGAATCCTCTAACAGCCCTGCCAGTTATGTGCTACCTTCTATCATCTGCACTTAATTTCATGGATTCTAATTCCCCTCTCTTGTTTTCACAAAAGCTCTAAATAAATACATATACACATATACATACACACGCACCTATCAACTAATGTTGCCTTTCTTCTTCCCCACCTCCCTTGTTTTTACAATGTCTTCTCACCACCTCCACCTCCCCCCCTCCCAACCAATAATGATTTTGTAGCTGCTTATCAGCCAGGATCAACTGTAGACATAGGCAAGATAAGTAGTTGCACAGATAATATGCTGCCAAGGGTGACAAAATGTCTATGGTGCTACCCAGTTTCTACTGGAGCGCTGCAAATGCAGATCCCGAGGAGAAGGTCAGAGGTTGTGAATAATGCCCAGTGCTGCTACAGCAGAGCTCTAACTTTCACAACAGCACCAGTAGCAATAACTAGACAAGGAATTCCCCCATGTTTGGCTTTATAACTCCAATGTATATTTTGCATCCTAATGCAAATCCAAAGGACCTGCAAACAAACAAAACTTGAAAACAACCTTTTTCTTTTGTCCAGACTTCACTTAAAGGTATGAGATCATTGGCATTTGAGCAACCTACTTTTATTCATGTAGATGTAAAAAGGGCATTCACATAATTTAGGAAAATACGAAATCCTCACAGCAGGCTTGTTTCTTTCACCCTGCTGCACTTAGAGAAAGGTAGAAAATATATGACATTTCCTAGGCATCCACATTAATAATAATGAAAACTAAGACTAAATTAGTGTTCTATGTTTGATCCATATGAGTTGGTATCACTTGTAGTAAATATTTCTCTGTATATTTTATATATATATATATATTTTTCATTTTTCTCCAACATTGCTCCCAAAATTTGAATTCGGACACTGGTTTCAACTTTTTATTCTACTGTATATGATGCTGCAAGATTTCAACAGATGTTTCTTCAAATGACCTCAACATTCTTCAGGATCACATCTTTGTTTACAAAAATTTATGGCAACACCTGTTTTCATTCTCTGTCCCACTTCTTAAAAAAAGATTTAAATTAAGGATTGTTATAAATACAATGACCGTTATCATTATGAAGTTGTAGTAAAGAAAAGTCTAAATAAAACCACTGGTAAGTTACAATGATACTAGTTCCTGAGTCAAGGGCAATATTACCATTGATGTGCCCCATCAATTGATCAAATTTTACAGGAAATTATTTGTGGGATTTTGCTAGCATAAATCTTCACTACCATGTAATGCCGTGTAATGTAAAGTAAGAACTTCTAAGGACATTCCAGCTGTTAGAAGCGAACAAGTGCCTTTCTACAGAGTTGCTGAAGTGTCTTCAAAAATTTTCAAGACTAAAAGACTGCAAATTCAAAAAGCAGTCTAGCCTAGCCTATATTTTCAAAATCTGCAAGGCAATTGAACAATTGGTGATTTCTGATGCACAGAAGTAATTATTTTTACTTACAGTGCTCGATTCCAAAGCAATGAATCATCACAGAATTTTGTACCTGCAAGTCAGAATGCCCAAGAACATAAATGATGCTTCTTCAAATTGATCCATAATCTTTCTTCAAAACAACTGTACTCACTTGTTTTGACAATTACAAAGGGTCATTTAAACATGAAATATTTTATTCCCTGATACATGCTTTAATACATCTCATAATTACTCTCTTGACATAGTTTGCAGCAATGCTGTTAATATAATACAAGGATTCACAGAATCACAGAATTTTCTAGGTTGGAAGAGACCTCAAGGTCATCGAGTCCAACCTCCAACCTAACGCTAACAGCCCTCCACTAAACCATATCCCTAAGCTCTACATCTAAGCGTCTTTTGAAGACTTCCAGGGATGGTGACTCCACCACTTCCCTGGGCAGCCTGTTCCAATGCCTAACAACCCTTTCAGTAAAGAAGTTCTTCCTAACATCTAACCTAAAACTCCCCTGGCGCAACTTAAGCCCATTCCCCCTCGTCCTGTCACCAGGCACATGGGAGAACAGGCCAACCCCCACCTCGCTACAGCCTCCCTTGAGGTACCTAAAAAGAGCGATAAGGTCGCCCCTGAGCCTCCTCTTCTCCAGGCTGAACAAGCCCAGCTCCCTCAGCCGCTCCTCGTAGGACTTGTTCTCCAGGCCCCTCACCAGCTTCGTCGCCCTTCTCTGGACCCGCTCAAGCACCTTGATGTCCTTCTTGTAGTGAGGGGCCCAAAACTGAACACAGTACTCGAGGTGCGGCCTCACCAGAGCTGAGTACAGGGGGACGATCACCTCCCTAGCCCTGCTGGTCACACTGTTCCTGATACAAGCCAGCATGCCGTTGGCCTTCTTGGCCACCTGAGCACACTGCTGGCTCATATTCAGCCGACTATCCACCATCACTCCCAGGTCCTTCTCTGCCTGGCAGCTTTCCAACCATTCCTCTCCCAGCCTATAGCTCTGCTTGGGGTTATTGCGCCCCAGGTGGAGGACCCGGCACTTGGCCTTGTTAAACTTCATGCAGTTGACCTCAGCCCATCGGTGCAGCCTATCCAGATCCTCCTGCAGAGCTTTCCTACCCTCAAGCAGATCGACACACGCACCGAACTTGGTGTCATCTGCGAACTTACTGAGGGTGCACTCGATGCCCTCGTCCAGATCATCGATGAAGATATTAAAGAGGACCGGCCCCAGCACCGAGCCCTGGGGGACGCCACTAGTGACTGGCCTCCAACTGGACTTGACTCCATTCACCACGACTCTTTGGGCCCGGCTATCCAGCCAGTTTCTAACCCAACGAAGCGTGCACCAGTCCAAGCCTAGGGCAGCCAGTTTCTTGAGGAGAATGCTGTGGGAGACGGTGTCAAAAGCCTTGCTGAAGTTAAGGTAGACCACATCCACAGCCTTTCCCTCATCCACCCAGCGCGTCACTCTGTCATAGAAGGAGATCAGGTTCGTCAGGCATGACCTGCCTTTCATAAAGCCATGCTGACTGGCCTAACCACATAGCATTAATTAAAACAGTTAAAATGTTGCTTTATTCTTAGATATAGAGATAAATCTAATTTCCCCTAATAGCCAATAGATAAAAGGTGAAGAAGGGTGATTCATCTCACCTATCTTGAACACCAGTTTTGGAATGAGGTAAGATATCTCCCGGAAATGCTTTTTTACTTTCCACTGAGCAACTGACTGGTGGAATACTAAAGATTACTTGTCCTGACATTGGTATCTAATATTGAAATTCCTGAATCTGAGCAGATGAAGCCCATTTTGTGTTATAGGTGCAAGGTCCAAAGCCCCTTTCAAATATTAATTCTTTATAATCCAGGACATGAGGGATTATGTTGAATGACCTGCTCTGACAAGCCTGAAGCCCCAGTGCAGTGATCCCATGTTTCTCTGTAACTGATATTTTTTTCTCAGGAACCTTCTCAGTTTGACAGTCTCTCTGAAAGGTTTTAGAACATGATTTAATTGCATATAACAACCTGAAATATTGAATGAAAAAAAAAAAAAGTATTTATTAATAATATTGGGGCCTCCACTAGTCATCCTTTTAAAGTTAAAAAACTCTTCATATTTCTTTATAAGCCATGAAGAAATATAAACCAATACACTTTTTTTTTTTTTTTCACTGGAGATAATTTTTAAAATGTGGCTATGGGAAGCTTTTCTGACTGAAGCATCTAAGAACTGAAATAATTTATCTCTACAGCTATCAAGTCTCATGGCTTCATGCCTATAAAGAAGAAAAAGCAGTAAATGCTGTGCTTTTTACCTAAGGTGATACGATACATCACCTGGTGTAGTACTTGAAGTTAAGCTCAAAGCAAAGCTATCATGCTTTATCCTCACTGTCTCTTTTTACCTTAGGAAGACTAATATGAATTAGCTGGACTGAAATAAAACCAGATTAAAAATAACAGCTTTTAGAGCACCAAAATCTCATTTTCACAGGGTAGCTTTAGGTGGTTTGAGCATTTTGGCAGAAGAAGGGTGGTGGGAACATCAGAGGCATTCTCCAGGGATATGAATCAAACTTTTTCTTTAGGAAGCCATTGAAAACCTGCAGTGAAAGCAGGCCATTTTCTTCCACACTCTGCTGTCAGATTCTGTGAAAACTTCTTTTGCCAGAACCAGAATAGCCTAAATATCTGCAGTGGGGCTTTTTTTTTTTTTTTTTTTTTTTTTTTTTTTTTTTTTTTTTAGCATCGTGCTAAATTTAATTCTATCTGTCTGTGCATCCAGGAGGAAAAATCAGTAGTCTGGTATTGAAATTGTTAAATTTTTGTTCTTGAAGGACAGAGTTGTAATGTCTTGGCTCACTCAGTTCTTCAAGGATGAACAAATGCAGAGGTCTGAAGCAGAGAGTTTCAGTTTGTTATGAGTGCACTAAAATGTGTAAAGTAATTCCTAACCAGGCAACAGAATGCAATAGGAGAAATGCAACTTTTCTAGTCTGGCATGCAGTTCTCATTAAATGACATTTACTCATGCATGCACAGGTAAATTACATCAAAGCAAAATTTGTTATAGGGGGTTTGGTGAATTCCGTAACCTAATATTGCAGACAAAGGAAGAAGTTCATCAGCTGTTGAGAAGTTATTGATAAGCAGATTTTTTTGCAGACTTCAGCCATGAAATCACACAGCTGCAACTGGCCATAACTCTGAATAATATTACAAGAAACACCAAATACACAGAAGGGAATTGAAAAGATTCAGCCAACAAAGTCATTGAATAGTGTGCATGACTAAAACCCCACTAAATAAGGCAAGTCATATACCCTGAAACAGAAACTCTAACCTCATTAAGCAAATATAAAACTGTCCCAAATGATGGAAAACCACTTTGTACTCTACCTAATAACACAACTGGAATCCACTTTGAAGGAAAATTGAGGCAAAAGCTCCTGTACAAATCAGTGAGACTGCAAACAAACAAAGCATTAAAGTAAAATTGCCCCAAAGAAGACAACAATAAGAATCTGTAATACCCTGAGCAGAACACAAGAAGGCACTTAAAGAGGCAATCAGAACTAATGGTGACATTAACTCAATAAAGGAATATACATTGAAAGAATCCCTGAAGCAATCTATACCCAGTGAGCATGGCATCAGGGAAGCTGTATTTGAAAAAATTAACGCCCCATTACTGTGGAATGAGGACAAGGAGCAGAAGCTTTATAAAAGCAAGTCATGAAACTTGGCAGTTGAACTGCAATGAACACCAAGATGATAAAAGTTCAGAGAAGATTGAAAAGTGAGAACAAATTGCCATAACTTTTTCTTGGCATTGTCAGTTAACTGGGAAGACTAGGTGGAGAAGAAAGTAACTACTCAAATTTTTTCTCTGATCTGTTCTCTGAAGGTTTTAGTGTTTATACATTTATATTTTTTTATTTTTTGTCTCTATATGTTTATATATATATTTATATATTTATATGTTTTCCATTTATACATCTAATCCTCAGACAACTATAACTCTTTAAACACTTGTTTCCATCATCACATCCAAGTGATAAAGGATCTTTAATGTATTTGCAGTGGTAAAAGTGCTGAAGATAAGGACTGTCTTAACTAAAATGCAGTGAATATTGGAGATAATCTATTTTAAAAACTATCTTACTTGTGTAACAATTGGTAACAATTCATATCATTACTGACATACTTTCTTCCTTCTTGAGGACATATCTCACATGCTCTGAGGACTACAGGTCATTTACTCCCTTACAGCATGCATAATTCATCCAATCCAGTCCAGTAGCTGAAGAGCAGAGTACTAATCCTGCATTCAGAAAGGTCTGTTTTCCAAATATTTTGTCCACACTGAGAGTGTGGAATGCCATTGAATAATTACTGTTCGTAAAAAATGTCCTGTCTATCCCAATAGGTTCCATTAGTGTTTCTTCTCTACATGACAGGAATTCCTAGGCCTACTAGTACTAGAAAAGTATTATTGAATACATAACAACATAGCAGAATAGAAGAAAAATGCTTTCTGTGTAGGTCTATTCTTTAAATATGTAAAATAACTGTTCTTTAAACATTCATTTTTGTCGTCATATACATATGGTTGATAGAATGCTGTAAAACTTGTAAATAAAGTTCTTCAAATCAGGGAAATGCCATAGTTGTTAGATCGGTATCAAGTTTAAGTATTGATACTTCAGCAAAGTCTTGTCTTTTTTATTTAGTATAAAGTCAGGATTTATCTTTTGAATTTGCTAACATCTCCAGCATAAAATCCAATGTCCTTTCACATAAGCTGATATTTACAAGAGAAATTAGAAGAAGTTTTATTGCACATCAGTGCATTATATCAGAGAGGATGTTATCAGTTAAATCAGCCACTTGGCTGCATTATGACTTCAGATTTAGCCTGACAAGGAAATCTCCTAAGGAACAACATATTATTGGACAAGCAAAACACATTTTGTTTATTCATACTGTGCAAAGGAACTTGTATTTCTTCTGACTGTAATGTTTCTCATTCTTGTTTGATGATGGTAATGAATACTGGGAAGTAAGGATGGAGGAAATTAATGTTCTGCAGTTCTGGCACATATTTCTCTTGTAATGGATTAAGAGCCACTTAAACACGATAAATTATACCACCAACAACAACAAAAAAATCTATTAATAACCTGACCCTTATTTGCCCCTTCTTAAAGTTAGCAGCTGATAGCTTGTGTTACTATGACTATCACATTCACTTTTCTTGCAATAAAACTGTTCAAAGTAGTTTTTCCAGGTACGCATCCTTTACATTTCATCTTCCAGTTAATGTATCTAATGTTACATTCTATCCACTTTTCTGACCTAATGATAACAGAAAGAATGAGGAAGAACAAGGGATATTATGGAACCAACTTAATTATTTTACATAGGCAAAAAAAACTTGGGTGTATTTGTAGTCCACTTTAAATTTCTTGTGTAGATTTGGTATCTTAAACTGTACTGAAGTTCAGCGTTTTTAACTGTAACACCATCACAAGCTTTGATCCTGTCTTTTCTTTCTCACGTTCTTTCTCTAGTGCTCCTTTGCCATCCCCATCCTAACCTGTTCTTGATTCTGAACTTGCTGAGGTCCATGAAAGCTTTTTTCTAAACCCTTTAATACTGTACTTATGGATACATTTTAACAGTGCAGTGTACCTACTCTGTATGGATTTGCTTTTCAGCATATCACAGTCTTTATTGATACTATAAAATTAAGTTCTTGTCTTAATAAATGGGACAAGTAAATGACAACAGTTTAAACACTTCATTGAAGTCTTCTTAATTTATGTCACTCTAATTTAAGAGATAATACATGTAATCCTCAAGACTAGTTTTCACTGCTATTATGAGAAGAAAAATATATTTTTATGGATTAAGAAGACTACTTTTATACTAAGCATCTAAAAATGTGGGCCAATTTAAAACCAGCTTTTCAGATTTGGTGCACATATCCTCTCTATTTCAGGTGGACCTGAAAGATTTAGTTTATTCTCTGGACAATGGTCCAATTTTTCTGTTGATTAGTATACTGATTTCCCATTGCCCCCACGCTGAGCAGAAATGAAATCAATCTCTAAGGACACAACTGCTTTAAAGTGCTGTCACTACATTCGAGTTTAATGTCTATTTCAGCAGCATAATTCCACTTTTATATACTCTCTGAATAAACTGCATAGGACAGATACTTTAAAAAACAAACAAATAACAACAATAACAACCACAACAAAACTCAGCTAGCTCGGCTCTCATTAACATTTTTAGAAAATTTTATACTGACTTTTGTTATATATGGTAATTCATGTTGAGAAAATGGTTGATACTAATAAAGAAGGGGAAGATTTGGGAGTGTGGCCATGGGGGTCAGAAAGTCCCATGGTTGATAACATCAGACTCTCAACGATGACACCATCAGGAATGTAAAAGAGCTTAGAGAGAGCAGAGAAAGGTGATTCAGGAGACTCCATACAGTCTCGGGTTTCTTGTTCTCCAGCATTAAGGCATGGAAGTTTCTGGGTGTTTGCCATTGCTGTTATATGCAAAGTTGTTTGACCAATGAAAAGTTGTTTTTGAAAAGGACTGCTGTGGGGAGAAGGGTATAAGAGGGGAGCCTGTCCTCAAG
This sequence comes from Aythya marila, assembly GCF_965140915.1. Taxonomy (NCBI): domain Eukaryota; kingdom Metazoa; phylum Chordata; class Aves; order Anseriformes; family Anatidae; genus Aythya; species Aythya marila. Next base: position 99,959,903 of record NC_139043.1, on the reverse strand, counting down.
ATGAAAAAAGGCAACATGATGAAGGTACGTCATCAATAAAGAAGTAGAAAGAAGGAATGAAAAGGAACAGGCTAGCAGAATGGAGACCAGGACAGGAACAGGTACATTGATCACCTCATGAAGATGGGTTCGGCCAAACTCAGCAAACTGCTCAGAGAAGCTCGTACAGAAAGTCGCTGGAAATGGGCGCACCGGAGCTGGGAAGAAGCTCAAGCTGAGAGATATGGACCTGCACACACAACTGCCCCTCGCTGGTAAGCAGTTGCACATTATGGGGAATCATATGTCCTTAGAAACAAAGACTGTTATGGTAACCTTACAGCTTATTCTCCTTATTAACAATCAGACAGTTTATGGTCCTGAATATGGGACCAAATTGAGGTCAATGTGTGGGACTCTGCTACTAAAAATGACAAGGTTGTGGTGGGATTGCTCAGCGCCTAGCGAAGCAGTCTCTGAGGCCTTAAAGAGCCATGTGGGACCACAGTCAGAAACGTGTGGTTTGCAAGAAAGTGAGGGAGCTGCGGGCTCGTTTACTGATCTGACTGCTACACCGTTGTGCCGCCACTGCTACAGCCATCCCAGGCCTTTGCTGTTGCGCCCCCTGCTGACCTGGACATGCCTTTTGACCCAGGCCCTATTGGCCTTGAAAAGGAGATGGATGTGTTTTTCTTCGACCTGGGAAGATTAGGATACGTAAGGCCCAAAGACTGAGTTACTGAACAACTTAAAGCAAGACATATTGTTCAAAAGGAATTGAAAATGGAGACTTGTTTGTAATCAAGAAAAGGAATGGAAAATGGAGACTGTTAAGTCATGGAACTGAAAGGATTGTTTGTTACCTTTTCTGATTGTACATATGTATAGGCATACTCGAGTTTAGTAAGTCATGGAACTGAAAGGATTGTTTGTTACCCTTTTCTGACTGTATAGGCATACTTGGGTTTAGTATGTAAAAGCAATGTTCTGTATATTTAGAATGTTTGATTATTTGTGTGTGTATGTTGGTGGAGCGTAGATTCCATGTGCACTCAGCACTGTTTACTTGCCTTTGATACCTTTTATAAACATTCCTTTTATAAGTATTACTAAATTCAGATTGAGTTGAGACTTCATTTATAACACTTTCATAGAAGAATTAAGGTAGGGCTATTCCTGTCTTGAAGATCTGAAGATACTGAAGATCTAGCGCTTGTGTTACCTTTATTCTGCTACAGTAAGAGGCATGTAAGTGTTCTCTCTACCTATTCTGCTGGAGCTTGAATGAATATGAGTCATTCTCACAGCTGAATTAGATTACCTGTAATGGTTATTTTTCAGAGATTCAATGAAAAAGGCATTATACATAGCACTATGACTTAGGAGTCATAGAAAAGTGACTGAAGTGTGAGCAAAATACAGCACTGATAAATACAACTGCAATTAGAAACTATTTTCCAGATAGGCTAGATAGGCTTTCTCAATCTGGTACCAACGAAACCAAGACATTTGTCAACTTTTAGATGAAGGCCAGGATTTTACACTGTAACAGAGCTGATGTAAGAGGTACAGTGGGGTGGGGAAGCCTTAGATGACCTATTCTGCTTTATTACTCTGGTACTGAAAACCCAAAAATTGTATCTCCATGTCTATGTAATTTTAATAAAATATTATTAAAATAAAACACTAAAAATATTTTCAAATACAAAACTTCATTATTTCTGAAAAAAAAAAAAAAAAAGTTATTTTAGAAAGCAGCACAACATAAGATTTCATTTCTTTAAAGATTTCTCTTACTTAAGTAAAGAATAATTTCAGTGGTGAAATCTGCTCTACCACAGGTTATCCAGGTGACATAGCTTCCAAAAACCAGCAGGCCACTGGGTGTGTTTTTTAATTTGTCTTGGGGAACAACATTCCCTCAGGAGCAAACATTCACAAAAAGTAAGGTTAAGGTCACAAGAGACAAATTAAAGATAATAAATACAAAATAAAACAAAACTGGACCTGAAGTAGAAACCTAAGTTAATTTAATATTATTAAATTGAAAAACTGAAGATACTTGCATTGATCAGAGGCATGCTAATACCAGCTGGGATCTCTAGTAACTACCTCAGTATGAAGATAGAAACATTGGGTGTGCAGAGGTCCAAGAAGAATATTAAGGTCTCTGTACAATCATAAACAGGCTAGAATAAGTTTTGAATATGATTACTTATAACTAGGAATATGTGAGATTTTGTACTATGTTTTTCTAACTAGAATAGGTTTTTGATGTCTTGGTGGGGACTTCATTCAGCTTCATCATCATATACTCAGTGTAGTTTTCACAGATATGTTTGTCTTTTTATTTCAGGTCTTAGGTTTAGCTTTCTGAAGTACACATGGGTTTCTGGTGCTTCAGAGATACTTTACTGAAAGATTGCTGGCCCCCATATGTTGTACTCCTAGGATCCTTGATTCACTTTCAAGCCTGGAAGACAAATTCATGAACATTAAAAGATAATCTTCAAGTGTTGCCACCAACTAGGAAAAGATGAGGAAATTTGTTAGTTATTATTCACTTGGGAGGAGTAAAGCCTCTGGGGTTAAAATAATTTTCATAAAAGTAGAACAGAGCTCTGTGACTGATTGGGAGGGGGGGGTCAGGAAGGGGAAGGAAGAGGGATTGGGAAAGCAGAGGCATTAGCAAGGGAATCTCAATTGCAGTTCACTAAGAGCACCATCTGAAAACCTTGAAAACCTCATTTGTCATCCCATTTTGATTTTTATTTCTAAAGTTCAGACTGGCTCATTTTAGGAGGACAAGTGATAAGGTAGAATGACACAATATGAAAAGCAAATTATAATATCATTATATAGGTTATAGTATATATTTATTATATATATTACACTATATATCTTTTGTATGATTCAAAAGAACTAGTGAGAACTGCTACAAATGTCTCTTTTAAGGAAACAAATGATTTAAAGAAACTTTCTCTCCATGAGGAGGAATGCTAAATGGGTAAGACTGCAAAACCAAGTTCACATAATAAGTCTTCACATCATCCTAATTCAGTTACTAAGGGAAAAGAAAAAACTTAAGAATTTTAAAATAGCATCTGTGTATAAAGATAAGAATATTAATCACTATCTAGGCTGCTTAAGTTGTGTGAGTTTTCTCTTTTGACCTCAGTGGCTAGCCAAAACTGTGGGTTTTACTGACTTTTTCATTAGAAGTAGGAATTCATGACAATAAAATCAAGGAACAAATATATGCAACTACTAAAGGAGTATCACATATTTAGGAATAGTTTCCTTGCTTCTTTTAACAGGCTTTAGAAGTCATTCTACCCCAAAAATCCTCCTTATCTTGGCTCTTATCACAATGTATTTGAGCTGTTCTGGACCCTGCTTTCATTCTTATTCCAGATTAATTTTTCTGTTTTTCATTCCCCTGTCTCTACCTTTCATGCTTTCTGTCCTAAAACTACCCTCACAAAAGTCTCCAGAATTGAACAGCCTTGCATTTCATTTAGGGATAGAAACTTTTTTCAATGTTGCTTAACACTACCTGAAATCAAGAACATCAGGTAAACCTTATAATGTATTTACTAACATATATAGTTTCTGTTTCACCGTGGCCTTTCCATAGGCTGCTGGGGAATCTCTGCTCTGACACCTTAATACCTCCTTCCCCTTCTCCCCTCAGGACTCAAAGGGCTGTTTCTCACACTTTTCCCCGACTCTTCCCTGCTGTGCAGCATCTTGCCCCTTTATCCACAGACGGATGGTGAGGCACCACCACCTGTGGCTGCTGGGTCCAGCCATGCCCTGCAGTGGGTCTGTTGGAGCTGGCTGGAACCAACTGTGTCGGCCATCAGGCAGTCCTGGCCTTGCCTCATGGAAGAGCCCTGCAGCACCCTGCTCCAGCACCTGGGCACCTGCACCCGATACAATAAGAGGTTTTGTTGTTCTGAAAATACAATGCTAAGTATTGTTTGATGATACAGGACTTAAAGGATTTATTGATTTATTTATTTCTTTTCAGTAACTCTCCTTCAGCATTTCATCTTGGTTTTCTGATTACTTCTTCTTTATATGCACGTGTTGTTTTTCATTTTTTTCCTATCATGTAAGTCACTTTCCATCATTTATCATCAGTCCTGGCTATTGGGGGAGGTCCCAGGATAACAAATGGCTAGAAGGAGGATCTGGGGACTACAGGCCTATCAGTCTGACCTCGGCACCAGGGAAGCTCATGAAGCAGATTATCTTGCGTGTATCATGCAGCACTTACCGGACAACCAGGTGATCAGGCCCATTCAACATGGGTTTATCAAAGGCAGGTCCTGCTTGACAAATCTGATCTCCATCTGTGACAATATGATGTGCTTAGTGGATGAGGGAAAGGCTGTGGATGTGGTCTACTTAGACTTCAGTAAGGCTTTTGACACCATTTCCCACAGCATCCTCCTGAAGAAGCTGGCTGCACAAGGCTTGGATGGGTCTACGCTTTGTTGGGTAAAAAAATGGTTGGGTGGCCAGGCCCAAAGAATCATGGTAAATTGACCAGTTGTAGGCCTGTCACAGGTGGTGTCTCCCAGAGCTCAGTATTGGGGCCAGTTCTCTTCCATATCTTCACCAGTGATCTGGACAAGGGGATTGAGTGCGCCCTCAGTAAGTTTTCAGATGACACCAAGTTAGGAGCAAGTGTTGATCTGCTTGAGGGTAGGAGGGCTCTACAGAGGGATCTGGATAGGCTGGATTAATGGGCTGATAATTATATGAAGTTCAACGTGGCTAAGTGCCAGGTCCTGCACTTAGGGCACAACAACCATGCACTAGGGCACAACAACACTACAGGCTGGGGGAAGAGTGGCTGGAAAGCTGCCTGGTGGAAAGGGCCCTGGCAGTATTGGTTGATAGCCAGCTGAGTATGAGCCAGCAGTGTGCTCAGGTGGCCAAGAAGGCCAAAAGCATCCTGGCTTGTATCAGGAATAGTGTGGTCAGAAAGACTAGGAAAATGATTTTCCATTTGTATTTGGCCCCGGTGAGGCCACACCTCAAGTACTGCATTCAACTGTAGGGCCCCCAATATAAGAAGTACATGGACCTATTAGAATGAGTCCAGAGGAGGGCCATGAGGATGACCAAGGGGCTGGAGCACCTTTCATAAGACAAGCTGGGGGAGTTGGAATTGTTCAGCTTGGCAAAGAGAAGACTCTGGGGAGACTTTATAGTGGCTTTCCACTATAAAAAAGTATACTTTTTTTCCACTATAAAAAAAGTATACTTTTTCACTTTCCTAAATGGGGCCTACAGGAAAGCTGGGGAGGGACTCTTCATCAAAGAGTATAATGACAGGACTAAGGGTAGTAGTTTTAAACTGAAAGAGGGCAGATTTAGATTAGACATTAGAAGTTATTTAGTCAGAGGATGGTGAGACACTGGAACAGGATGCCCAGAGAACCTGTTCCTGGCCTGTTTCTGTTCCATCCCTGGAAGTGTTCAGGGTCAGGCTGGGTGGGGCTTTGATCAATCCAGTCTACTGGAAGGGGTCGAATTAAGTGATCATTAAGATCCTTTCCAACCTGAACTATCCTGTGATAAATTTCTCAGTGTAGGAAATAACTGGTACTTTTCAAGTTCATTTGGGCCTTATTGTTAAAAAAGTTATTCCTTGTGATCTTTTGGACAGAATTGTTTAAGATGAGTCAGGGAAGGCAGCAAGAAAGGCAAATACTTTTTTATTATTATAATTATTAATATATATATATATATTTTTTTTGAGTAGAAGTCAGTCATTCCTTTTGTCTAGTAACACTGTACACAAATATCAGCATTTATTCACCAGAATTATGAGTTTTCAGTCAGGTGCCAGCTGGAGCTAAGGAGTTTGAAGTCAACTCAAAATACACCCTTAACAACAAATTCAGACACTTCCATTTCAATAGAGTAAGCACTAATTACCAAGCTCTCAGAAGAGCTAAATTTCATTTTACTGATGACCTTCTTCCTGTTTGTAGACTCAGTGGCCTGGAGGCAGAAATGGTAAGGGGAGGCAGGCTATGAAAGAAAGGTGGATGGAATGATGATGCAAGACAGCTTCCCCCAAGCAAGATGAATCTATTAACATTTGTTTCATTTCCATATGTCTTCTACAAAAGTTTGCTACAATGTCCCATAGCAGGGATGCTTGCAATAACTTGACATTTCAGTTGTGAGGCCCTGCTCTTTGCAGTGAATTACTGTAACCTACATATACCCTGGTCAAGCCCTCTTCCTGTCTTTGTGACTATCTGTATTTTTCAGCAGCTGGCTTATTTTGGATGCTGTTCAATCTTTCCTACTAGCAGGTTTTCACCATAGAGACACTTGTTAAGATCAGCATCTGGTGGGTTTCTGATATCTGTCTTAATTATTGTTCTTCTTGAGAAATAATTCTTCACAATCCTTCAAACTTTCTGAAAAATAGAGCGCTGTCCTGAGGCAGGCAGAGAGAAATAATAGGAGTGTTTCAGATTTGGGTTTTGTCCTCTAGAATTGGGATTCCAGGGAAACGGGGAGGTCAGAACCACATCTGGACAGTCCACTCGTCTTTCTACCCTGTAAAACCCAGCTGAGACTGGGGGGAAGCAAAGCCTGTCTGTGTGATGATACCCAGGATGGGCAAGAAGGGCAGCTTGTGTGTGCCTTCTGAGGGCTTTATGCAGGTAAATACCTGAATATCTGGCTTTCAGAAAACTGGGGTGCAGGGAGGAGAGGGGGAGAGGGGGAGTGAAGAAATCTCAGTGGAAAATAGTTTTATAAATTTTTACGATAGAAAAGTATTAAAAGTAACAATTTTTCATTTGGTAGATTTAATGCCTCTATACATCTTTTAGCTTCTGTGTTGCTGTTCCATCTCAGATAACAAGCAAAACCTCCTGTGGTTAAATCACATTTTGTCTGCTTTTCCTATCAGTTTAATACAATGGGCCATATACATCTCTCAATCTGCAGCAAAACTCCCACTGATACTAATAGCTCAGAATCTGCAAATATAATCCAAGGATAAACTCTGTGTGTACATTTAGATTCATCACACATTTTGTTGGAGATATTTTAAAGCTATATTTTCACATTTTTTTTTTCCTGTCATTTTCTAATTCAAACTAATATAAAGCACTAAACGCAGAAGGAGGTTTGACACAGGGAAATAATCTTGGGACTCCTTGACATAATGCTTAATTCTGTATTCGGATGGTTGCTCCCTCGATTCTCACCCTTGTTGTAACTTTGGCATAAATACTGAGAATGTTATTTTATTCCTATTTTCCCTTTTTAAGAATTGTCACAGGGAATATATGGATGTATAGGTAAATAACTACAACATTTATAAGATGCTAAGGTTTCATTTGTCATCCATTTACCTGATCACAACAGCCATCCATTTTTACTTTATTTATAAAAAGTAAATACAAATCCATAATCTTTATTTTCTAGCACAACGGGAAGTTACTTACGATTACTTCTGCCAGAATGACAATGATAGGCAATAAAAAGTGTTTCTAAAACAGTAAACAAGAATTCCATTTTTATGGACATATATTTGGATTGTTTTCCAAGGCACCTCTGAAAGTAAATGGACTGTCTTTTTTTTTGATAGAAAAAAATACATAAAAGATGTCTAGTGACCCTGGTCAAGAAGGTAAGAAGAGAAATGCAGTCAGATCATTGCAGAATTTCTGACACAATTTCATTTTAGTGCTAGGACACAAGTTATATTAAGGTACTTTAATTTATGGTAAAGGGGAATATTTTGTTTTATTTTATTTAAATTTCGGAGGAACATTGTTTCAGATCTAGGTAACCTAGATGCAGTAAAAAAAACTCCACTAAAATAAATAAATAAATAAATAAGTATGCTGATTTGCACAGGTTGTACGTCTTGTACGTCTTATTGGGTGTTCATCATTGCTTAGATAGACTTTTTACATGATACTAGTTCATCTAAGTATTCAATTTACATATCTTGTAGTAGCAAATCTTCCACATATGTCTATATCTACTAATAGTAATATTTTCAAGAGCACTGAAAAAAAAATCTTAAAAACATTTTGTGGTTTCTACCCAAATTTTTCTTTCTGTATATGAATCAGACAGTCAGACTATTTTCCAGAATTACTTCATTTAGATTTATTTTCTTTTAATGAAAAGTTACTATTTCTTTAGCTTTTTTTTTTTTTTTCTTTGACAATTCTGAAGATCAGAAAAATCCAAAAATCGGTAAAAAAAAATCTAAAGATTAGATTGCTTTCTTATCTTATTAACTTCTCTGAATAATTAATTCTGATATAAACAGAGAAGGGGGAAGAGAGAAGGAAGAAAAAAGGGAGAGGAAGAAAGGGAACTATATAAAAACAATGAGAATGGAAATGAGCTTTAACTAGTGCTGAACTAGAAAATAGTTTCTCTCTGAGTTTGTAACAAAAACCTTTTGGACTAATGCAAGAAGAAATAGGTCAGCAGTGCAATAAGGAACATTTTTCTCCATTAGGACATATTACTGGACAACATTACAATACGCTGCCTTCAACAATATTTAAGCCCATATTGAAAGAATTAAAGGACTGTGTAAAAGTTATTCCTTTAACTGAACAGGTGCAGCATATGCTTGAACATAAAAAAGTCCCCATGCTGCTTCCAACCTACTTCCCTGACCTGAAGGATTGTTTCAAGGCAGGATGAGAGAGTAATTCTTCCTCTGAAGTCCGTTCATTCCATAGCCTCTCTGCAGGGACTTCCAATAAAAGAGTCAAATTATTGTAGTGTTTTCTGTGAAGAGGAAACTTATCTTGTGCCTACCTACCAGGAGATGCAGCAATAAATTCAGTTCAGTAAGAGGAGCTAGCAGTGCTAGCAGATGTCCAAAGGCAATCAATTAACTCAAGAAGTGAGAGTTACCACAGTCCAATTCTACCTTTAGAAGAAAGGTAGAATTCTTGTCTCCTTAGAAATATTCAGGAAAACAACAACAACAACAAAACTTCTGAAGGCTGAAAGCTCTAAGACCTAAATAATGGGCCATGACTCTTGATTCCCTATTCTCTTTGGTAGGAATGTTAGATACTATGGTAAAAACAGCACCTACCTGTATCTATCTATGCACAACAATAGCATTTTGTGTGACCAGCAGACCTTCAAGGATAGGCAGTGGCTGATGGTGTTCAGAGGCTAACTTCTGCAGGAGATGGAAACACAGCTGACTTGCTGTCTTGGCATATTTGTTGCTTGCCAGTGTCTCAGATCTGGAATGCCACAGCGAAACTGCTGAGGCTCATCCAGTCCCTTTGTCAGTTATTCATATAGAACAAAATGATACTGCTGTATCATCCTGAGCGATACTGTGGCTTATGGGGTGAGGATGAAGAGGATTAGAATGCAGGTGGTGTTCTTCAGCTTGCTGGCGAAAAAGAAAAGCTTAGGTAGTAGGGTCCTGCAGGAAAATGCTGGCAGCACAGCTGGTGCTGAAGCAGGACTTTGTCTTCTAAGAGAACGGGATTGTTTATAAGGAATTCTGGGGAAAAAAGGGGGCTAAGAAAATGGAAAGTAGGGCAAAACCTTTTTTTGCCAACAGGCTTGCTAACCCTAGTGAGGAGAGCTTTAAACTAAGCTCAGCTGAGGAGGGTAATGGTAGCCTGAAGATACATGAAGACAAACAAGAATGTGCTCCCCAGGGGTCAGCATAATGCAGAAAGTTCTCCTACTACTGTTGTGAAAGCAGCAGGAACAAAGGACCATCACAGGTGTCTTCATGCAAATGCATGCAGCCTGAGGAAAATTTTTAAAAATAAATAAGAAAGTAGCAATGTTGCGGTTTAACCTCAGCAGGCAGCAAAGTACCACACAGCTGCTCACTCACTCTGTGGAAGTGAGATGGGGGAGAGAATCGGAAAGATAAAAGTGTGAGAACTCATGGGTTGAGGTAAGACATTATACTAAGTAAAGCAAAAGCAATGCAAGCAAGCAAAGCCAAACAAGGAATTCATTCATTGTTTCCCATCAGCAGGCAGGTATTCAGCCACTTCCAGGAAAGCAGGGCTTCTCATATGTTAACAGTTAACTGGAAACACAAATGACATCACTCCATATATTCCTCCGTTCCTCCTTCTTTACCCCAGCTGTTATTGCTGACCATGACCCCACACAGTGTGGGACACCCCTTTGCCAGCCTAGGCCAGCTATCCTGGCTGTGTCCCCTCCCAGCTACTGGTACACCCCCAGCCTCCTCGCTGGAATGGCAGCACGAGGAGCAGAAAGGTCTGGGCTCTGTGTAAGCACCGCTCTGCAGCAACTGAAACAGTGTGTTATCACCACTGTTTTCATCAAAAAGCCAACACACAGCCAATGTACAAGCTTTTCTGAAGAAAATTAACTCTATCTCAGCTAAAACCATGACAAACAGTCTGGCACAGCTGCAGAGCTATGTTTTTTTTATTATTATTTTTTAAATTAAAAAGAGATGGTGGAATAGTATGAATGGAGCTTTGCTTAGCTGGGTTCAGGCTTTTTAGGAAAGCTAGGGAAGACGGTGTCACATTTACCATTAGAACTTTGTTAAATCAACATCTCATTCACTATTAAGCTCTACTAGATCACTATTTTCATCAATATATATACTGCTGCTTCTGTCTTAGAAACAAAGTGCATAATTCATTTTGCTACAGATGGGAAGGAGGGGTTACACTCTAGGCAAAGGAGTGGCTTGAATGTGTGCAGGCAACTGAAGAGTCAGCTGAGATCTTATGGCTAAGGATCAAAAAACAGATGAAAGCAGTTGGCATCATAGTAGTTGTCTGTTATAGACTGATTAAGAAGAGGAAGTAGATTTTGGAATGGCAAAATGGTGTCATGATTCAGATTTCTGGAGTGCATTGATGACAGAAGGGATCAACAAACCAACTAAAGCAGGTGTCCTTTCAGTTACTGACAAAGTAGGAAAAACTGGTCAGAGCTGTGAAGGTTGAGTACAGCTTTGGAAGAAAAAAAGAAAAAAAAAAAAAAGAAAAAAAAAAAAAGGAGGGTAGGAGGGGGAGAGATTGTGGAGTTTAAAACCCTGAGAGGAATGAGCAAGACTAATTGTAAAATTACATCCCCGTGCTTGAGGAGAACAGATTTTTGCTTGTTAAGGATCTGCTTGGCAGGACACTTCAGGGACTCTGCCCTGAAGGGCAGAGGCCAAGAGAACTGCTTGATATTCAGAATGACCTCTTAAAAGCAAATGAACAGTCTGTTTCAACTTGCAGAGGGTTACAGTCATGGCAGAAGGCCAGCTTGGATGAAGAAGGAGCTCCTGACTGAGCTCAAATGCAAAAATGAAGTATGCAGGTGGAAAAAGGGACAAGCTACCAGGGAGGAATAGAGTCTTTGCCTCAGTCTACAGGGATGGAATTAGAAAAGGCACATCTCATCTAGAGCTGGAAATTATGTGTGTTATGAAAGACAATGAAGGTTTCTTTATTAAATTGTAAGCAAAAAGAAAGCTAAGGAAAATGTAGTTCAGTGGAGCCAGATATGCAGTGACAAAGAATATAGAAAAGACTGATATATTCAGCTGTCTTTTTTCTTCTCCTTCTCCTTCTCCTTCTCCTTCTCCTTCTCCTTCTCCTTCTCCTTCTCCTTCTCCTTCTCCTCCTCCTCCTCCTCCTCCTCCTCCTCCTCCTCCTCCTCCTCCTCCTCCTCCTCCTCCTCCTCCTCCTCCTCTTTCTCCTCTTCCTCTTCCACTATTTTTACTGGTAAATTCTGCCTTCAGGTCCCCAGGAGAAGTGGTAGAATATGTATGAGTGAAATATTTAATCTCAGTAGAGAATGATGAAGTTACCAGTCATTTGAGGAAATTACACATTCATAAGAATATGAGACTAAATGGGAAATATCTGAGGGAGCTGATGAAGTTAGTCAATGTCATTGCATGTCTTTCAATTAGTTTTGAAAGGCCAAAGAGGTTCCTAATTACTGCTGGCAAATCTCATGCTTGTCTTCAAGAAATGAAGGAGGATCCAGAAAGCTAGAGGCTGGTCAAATCCATTTCCATCCCCTTAAAGACTGAAATAAATCTTCCTGGGAGGCACATTCCAACACATATGTGATGAGGTAACTTGAAGACAACCAGTATGATTTAACAGCAACACTTATGTCTGACCTACCTGATGGCTTTTGATACTCTCAACAAGTCAGAAACCAAGAGGAATAGTCAATGCACTGAAGGACAGGACTTCTATTTAGAAGTACATCAAAAAGTGAGAGAAATGAACTGACAGTAACTTTGTTAAAATCAACAACAAATGCAATGTCCTGCATCTGGAATGAAATAGACCCATATGACAATAATAGCCAGGCACTGAGAAGGTGGAAAGCAATTTTGCAGAAAAAGACCTTGCAGTTTTCATTGACAAGTTGAGCATGACCTGGCTGTGATTCATTATGGCAAGAGCCAATGACATACTTGGATGTTAGCAAGTGTCTCTGTCTTTGGAGATAAAAAGTTTGGCTGCAAGTAGTCAAAGTTTGGCTTACTATGGCTGCATCTAGTCAAAGTTTGACTAGATGCAGCCATAGTAACCTGTGGTATGTTGCTTTTTGAATGAGGAGTTAGACTAGATAAACTCCAGAGGTGGCTTCCAATCTATGTTATTCTTTGATTCTCTAAGAATAAAAAGTAAATAAATAAATAAATAAATGTCTCATGTTAGCAGCAATTCTATACCTAAAGCTAGCCATTTCTGTATGATCCTGAACTAGAATTTCATAAAAATAATATGAAATAATATGAAAAATAATATGAAAATAATATAAAATATACTAGGCATTAACATCAGTTTAATTTAGATACCTAATCTAAACAACCAAGTTGACCTGGCTTCCATATAAATTTAATGAAAAGAACTGCTTACAAAAAGCATTCTTCCTTAGTGGTTAACAGCTTCTATAGCTGATTTTGGTCTCCAGAATAGAGTGTGTATAAATTCTTAATGAAAAAGATCTGACCTATTTTTTTCTTTATTTATCTGATTTGGCTTAGATTTTGAGCATAGAACAGATAATTTTCATGGAATATATATATATATATATATATATATATATATATATGTTTGTTTGTTTGTTTTTGTTTGTTTTTCCAGAACAGATTCATCTTAAATAATATTTATCTTCATCAATTATACCAGAGCCTAAATAAACTATAGTTACAACTATACTACACTACTAGTAGCCAGAGCTAAAGTGTCTGTAGATAAACCAGGGAATACATAGATAAGTTATTTTTTCAATGTTACTTTGAATGTTACTGCCCTGGTAAGTGTTGAAGCAGATGGTAAAAGCAAGAAGTAGACATTAAAATATATTTTATTATTTTGAATGAAGACATAAAATAAATGTATAACTATAAATTAAATTAAATACATATAGAAATTGGTAAAAGGTCATATTACCTAGGATGTTATGCTGCTAGCTCAGTAACACTTTTACTTGCATCCATAATCTGTAGTAACTGAATATTTTTTGACAGCAAGTAAAGGCTTACATCTTACATTTGCTCTGTTAGCTGAATGTTTTTTAGATACTAAACTATAATTTAAAGGCATTCTTAATTCCAATTCCTAAAAAAGTAAATAAAATTAACTTAATTTTAGTGTAAACAATTATATAATTTGATATATTAAACCTGTTAAAGTTACTGAAGTGTCCAAAAATGGGAAACTTGACTACAACACAGAGCCATCTTGTGCCATCTGAAGATGTCAAGTCAGGATTCTATTTCATCCTCTGTCTTGCTACAAGTCTTACTCATGTTTTTTAATTACATTAACTGTCAGCCTTATGTAGCAAATATTCTCATTTCTATTGGATATTAATAAATAACCCCACAATTAAATATTCTGATTTATATATATATATACAAAAATATTTTTTGTATATAAAAAGTTAAGAGAAAATATTAAATTTCTATAATTTTTCAAAAATCTCTATAGGAATGACTGAATAGTGCAAGAAGCTGAAAGAAATAACATTTTCTTAAAAACAGACAATGTAAATGTGATATTGAAGTACAGATTAAAGACCTGATGAAGTAAAAGATCTGGAATAAGCCTATTAACTAAAATGCTGATCATTTTGGAATGCACCAAGTCATTAATAGTTATCCATGTAAATCAGTGCAGGAGTTTAATGAAGAAGAGAAACTGATCCAACAGTTTTATGAGCCTCACTTCTAGATTCAGCAATAAGATATTAATGACTTCCTTACTTAAAATGCATTCCTTTTGAAGTCAAAGTTACACAAACTTTAATCTGGTGGTAGAAAAGGATTGCTGTGACCATCATCTGTCTGCCTGATGCTGTTATCTTTTTATATTTCAGTTCTAACTTTAAAGATCCCATGTACTATGATGGTGCACAGAATCGAAATGGGCAGCATAAGAATTCCCACCAAAGAAAATCAGGCACAATTGTCTATCAATTTTTAGTCTAACCAAAAGGATAATGATCTCTATGCGTGTTTATCCAACTTTAGTTGACAAATTCCTCTTCCGAACTTTTAAATCTTTTTGTGTCATTCGTAAACTGGCACTCAGATACTAAGACTGTGAGATACTAAGAGGTATTTTAGTTTGCTTCTTGCATAGCATAAGCTATATTATGTTACTAGTTTCTTTTGTCACTGATGTGTTTGGATAAAGCACTTATTTCAGAAAGGCACCCAAACTGTATTGAAGGCATCAGAAATGCTACACTTTAATAGTTTGTTCTAATGGCAAGTTAAACTCTCAGCTAAAAAGAAATGTTTTCTGTCTCATAAAGAATTTTGAACATCCAAAGAAATCTATCATGTCCTCTGCATGCATTTGGAGTTTCTTTCATCTTCCTGGGAAAAAGCTTAATTAATAGTGCAAATAGTTGAAGGTCAAGTTTTTATAAATGATATCTTAAATGTCTGTGCAATTGGCAATGTCTTGCAGAGCCAGGTGGATATCCTTTTGCAAGAATTCTGTGTTATCTAGAGAAAACCTTTTGTCACCCATGCTTCTGTCACTGATATGAGTTTTTGTTTGTTTGTTTGTTTGTTTTTTCTTCTACATTATTTTCAGCTAATATCTTTCTAGCCTTCCAAGCCATGAAATACAACATTAAACAGTAGATCGTTAAAAAAAAACTGTTTCTGTTTTACTCAATAATCTCCCATTTACATCCCCCATCAGTATCTGTAAGGAAAAGAATTCTGATCAGAAGTTGAAACACAAACTATGTAATACAATTTCACAGAAAATGGGAGCCTCCCTTTCCTGTCTGATGGACATGGGCACTTTGTTAAAGCTGCATCACTAGAGATGCTAAGACAGAGATCTGACAGACGTTTTCCTCTGCAGCTGCAGAAACATCAGCCAGTAGAACAACTAGGACAACACTGCATTACCTGCAGTTTATGTCACTTTTTAGACAGTTTTTTTTTCCACTGATATGTTTTGTTTGTTTATTTGTCTTATGGCAAAGATTAGTTCATATCTCCACATCATGGAGATTTTGTTGAGTTCATCCATTAGGAAATAATGTTAAAGCTCACATTTGTATCTTTAACATTTTATATAATGTGGAAAATTAGGATTCAGATTAACACCTATATATTTTCATTGCCTTCATCTTCAGTATTAATAAACTCATACTTTCGAATAATTTTTTAGTCTTATTCCTAGGAACATGATTCCCTTGACTCATGTGTTCCCCAATAAATGTCACTTATTGCTGAAACATCTGCTACTGAGAGGAAATTTTCAAGCTGTTATGTTGTGATTAGCCTGAAAAGATATTTATGCAACTAACAATGTATTTTCTTCTCATTTATGTATTATATTTTTTCTTCTTCCTGTAAAATTCTTCTTATGTTCTTTTTTACATACATTCACAGTGGTTTTAGGTGGATGCAACTAAATCTAGATCACTAGGTTTCCTAGATGACTGTAGCAATGGACTTAGTTCAAATTAAGTGGAAAAACTAAAGATAGCAAAGCCAGTTTCTACATCGTGTCATAGGTAAGATGATAATAATATACCGAACACAGTAAAATGCTTTCGTGGAGAAAAAAAAAAAAGGGGGGGGGGGGGGGGGGGAATAAAGCCATGAGTTGAGTAAAATGCTCTAATTACTCACACTGATTCAAACAAAGTAAAAATAATGGTTTATAGTGTGTGATCACTAGCATAAACTATCTGTATCAACTTGGATCAAATTGTATGTTTGGCTCCTGAGATAGACAACTTTACAAACTTGTTTTGTAGCTATTGGCTTTGAAAATAAAAAAGTAATCCCTGGAAGAAAGGAATGAAGGCAAGGAGGAAAGAAATAGAGAAAGAAAAAGAAAAGAGAATAAAGAAAAAGAAAGAAAATTACAAAAAAAAAAAAAAAAAAAAAAAGTTAAGAAGAAGGAACAGAAATAAATAATTTAAAGTGTACCTGGGGGAAGAATCTAGACAAAGTATTTTCATTCTTATTTGCTATTTTCCTTCCCTTCCCTTCCCTTCCCTTCCCTTCCCTTCCCTTCCCTTCCCTTCCCTTCCCTTCCCTTCCCTTCCCTTCCCTTCCCTTCCCTTCCCTTCCGTTTCCCGATGCAGAGAATTGTACTAATGCCCAGAAAATATTTCAGTATTTGACATAGGTTCTTGTTTTGTCTTATCCAGTTACACTGTTTTTTTTTAGGACTCTGGGCACATTTATCTTCTCCTGAAACTAGGTCACTCACTGACTTCTGTGGATTGGAAGCCAGATGGATTTTGAGTATCTACTCAGTTCTGTTCCATGATTGATCTGCTCATCATTATATTTGTTGGAACAGAATGAGGTTTGGAAGGTGATTAAGTACTTTACCGTATGAGTAATTTGTGTACAGTTCTGTCTTTTATTAGTGGGTTTGAATATTAGGTAAAATATACAAAAAAGTAATCTATCCCTAAGCGATTTACTCACTTTCATTAACTTGTTTCCAAAATCTGTTACAATGACCACAAAAAAAAGCTAATACATTTTCTTGAGCAAATGTAACAATTGCATTTCATGTGCCTCATGTATGCATGTGAATGTATGTCTGCACAGCAAATCGCAGTAATATGTTTGAAAATGAGTTCACTTTTCCACAGTGAACTGAGGTTTGCTGATGTCCTATATTTTCTGTGTTTAGTGCTATCTGATTTGGTTTAGGAATAAGTCTTGAGAGGGGAACGTGCCTGAATTCCAATGAAAAACTATACTGTTTTGCCTCAGAGATGGTCTGGTTCATCCTCATACATGATGAAATACACCTTTAGGTAAGGTGTTCTAATCACAATCTTTTTGTCTCTGGGTTTTGTTGATTTGTTCATTTTGTTCTTTGGTGCATAAATGAAAACTAATAGAATAGCCTAACACTTGTGTTATTTTTGCAATGTGGGTTAAGGTGGCTTATTTCAAAAATGTGTCATTATATCAGACAAGGCACTTTGAAAATGATCTTGTCTTTCTCTGGCTGATGATCACATTCATATTTCATCCTGATTTTTCTTTCTTTTAAACATCTTATTTATTTATTTATGTATTTATTTATTTATTTATTTATTTAAAACTCAAATTAATCAGTGTGTTCCAAAAACTCAAAAGGGATTAAATCCTAGGAAAAGTGAGCAACATGCCTCAAAATTCAAAATTCCCTGTACAGAGTTAAATCCTATATAATAGTTAGGAAGAGTCTAATTTCTTTCTCTCTCTCTCTCTCTCTTTTTTTTTTTTTTAATTTATTATGTTATATTTTAATTATTTACTTTTTTAGGACTCTCAAACAAGATTCTCCAAACTCCATATGTATACCTAGCAAACAAACAAATAAGCAAACAAAAAGCACTCAGTAAATTTAAAGCTATTAAATAACGCAAATACATTTACAAAGGATTGGAGCCAGTGGGTTGGCTTTCTTTATATGAGATGTCTGAATTATGTTGACAATCTAATAATGCGCCTGAGTAGCTAAAGGCTGATACAGGCCTGCAGGAGCCGGTAATGTTGCTGTAACATCTTATAACATTAAGAACATCATGGAGATAAATGTGACTTATGTAGTCTGAAAGTGATCATCTCCCTTGGTTTAAAAAAGTTAACTATAAAAATAAATATTGTGCGTTGGCTATTTATATCTAGAATCTTCTATGGAATTTATATAAATTTCTATGCACAAGTTATTGAGCTAAATGTTATAGTAAAATATCCCTGTCTGTTTTCAAAGCAGAAATATAATTAGCAGAGGTAGAAAATACCATTTTCTGTCATTATCCAACCATAGCTATTACTTTAAGCAAAATCATAAAAGTGACATTGTATGGCAGAAGTAATGAAGTGTGGGTGGAAAATCAGCTGATATGACATGCAAAATGAGACACTTCATGGCAGTCTGTGCTTGTAAATGAAATGCAGTTGAACTATTACTCTGTGTGGAATCTCAGCAGCAGAAGATATATTTTATCCAGTTTGGGGCTGTAACATTTGCTAAAATATGATTATTATTCAGTATTGATTTGTTGTTGTTGTTTTGTTTTGTTTTGTTTGTTTGTTTTTAATGTATGTTTGTTATAAGTAACTCATGGACATATCTATGACACTACAACTTTTTTTTTTTTTTTTTTCCCAAGCTGGAAATTATGACTTACAGTCTGTCAGGATTCTGCATAAATGCAATTAGAAATTAACTAATAAGATAGAAATTATTATATTGTGTCAGTTATTGCTTTAAATATAATTATAAATAGAATATCACTTGTGACAAAATCTACATTTGCTTTCAAAATCTCTTGACAGCTATTATGCTTCATTAGAAAAAAGTAGCAAGAAGAAAGATAATTAGAGAAGCATAAAATACAGAAGCAGAACTTGGCATTTTTTCCTCTTCAGGAAAAACAATCCTGAGCATAGCGTCACAAAAAGGCAGAAGTGCAGAGGCAGTAAAGCACTGCTAGAGAATCCCTTACTCCTCATAGGTCAGCTACAGCAGGTTGCTTAGGGCCATATCTAGTCAGGCTTTGAGAATCTCCTAGGATCCGCATACTCTCTGGGCAACCTGCTCCAGTGTTTGACCACTTTTACAGTGAAAATGTTTTTTTTCTGATGATTAAACAGAATTTCCTTTATTTCAGTTTGTGCCCATTGCCTCTTATCTCGCCACCTTGTAATAGTCTGGTTATGTCTTCTTTTCTCCTTCTAAACTCCAGTAATAATACACCTATTTTCATACTTTTTTTTTTTTTGTAGTTCAGTGTGAACCAGACAAAGATAGACTGTAGAGTCTATAACAAAGAGTACTCGAGAACATAGTATTTTAAGTATTTGGATTAAAAATAAAGGAGACCATGTCATATTGCCTGAAGATATCCAACATTCTTTCCCTTACAGCAACATTGGAAGTAGGAGAGGGTACAGATGAAATAACTTTTAAGGTAACTATTCCATTAGTTCCTATTACAGTTGCATATTGTATTGTATAACTGCTTCAAGGAAGGTGAGAGCTCTAAATTATTTGACCTTGATAAATTAATGCAGCTAGTCAGCTTCCTACTACCTGACATTTCATTGAAAATAATTTCCACTGGATACACTGATACATAAATTGCATTGGAATTGCTTGTGTGTGTGTGTAATTGCATGCAAAGGAGTAGGGTCAGCATGGCACTCAAGAGGTTCTTGTATTTGCTGTTCATGAAAAAATAATTTAAAAAAAAAAAAAAAAAAAGAATTGTTGAGCCAAAATGAAAGCTAGAAAAGTCAGTAAGGAGATAAGCAATACTGAGAAGTTGGCTATTCTTGATGAATATTTGGTTTATGTCTTTTTTGTTTGTTTGTTTTCTGAGAAAAAAAAAAAAAAAAAAGCTGAAGACAATAAAATAACATAAACAGTCACCAGTGGAGACCAAAATTGGCAAAATTAGACAAATTGTATCAGTATGGCAGGGATGTAGTAGGAGGACGAAGTCCGGACAATTCAGCTAGGGAAAAGAGAATTGCATACTGGTTTACTGACATCTCTAAAAGCAAATCAGTTTTCCAGCAGCCTGAATAAAAGCGATAAATGAAGGATATATCATTGTATTTAAAAGACTGCAGCAATGCATGTTGCTTGCCTGAGTAGGAAAAAATATTAAAGGTTAACATATCCTTCTTCCCATACTTGAGCCAGGTTGCACTATTGAAATCAGCCATATAAAGACTCTTCTGCGATCAATTAATATAGCCTGTTCTCAGAAATAAACTCATAGTAGAGATTTTGTTATTAGTTTCAAATACATGACCCTAAGTTGTAAACTAGAGAACTTTCACTTGATCTTTTTATATCTTAAATATTTTGTTTTATCAATTTTCTTCAAAAAACATAACACCAAATAATTTTATTGGCACACCCATATTTTATGCCTCCAGCTCACTGACTAAAATATTAAAGAAGCTTTAGCTTTACACAGATTTCTGAGAAAGTCCATTTGTAATCTTTCTACCTTTTGATTAATTCCTTTTCCAGTACATCCCAGGAACACTGATGTTTTTTTCTTTAATCATTTCCCTGTTTATTCTCTGATGCCTCCACTAAATCACCGCTTCTCTAACTTCACTTCTTTTTTGACACCATCTTCTTTGAATCTATGCACATTAGGAGATTAAATTTGCCTGCTAACGTATTCAGTACTATATTTCTTAGTGTCATTTCTTCTAGAATATGTGTCTAAGAAGCTAAAGTCTACTGTAGGGAGGGCTCTCATGTCTATTAGCCTTTATTGTAATATTTCAGTTTTCTGTTATGAGTTCATAGAATATTTCTAGATCTATACTTATTTACCGTACTTCCCCAAAGATATTTGAAACTGTCTTTGGTTTTATTGATGTTATGGGGTTGGGCTTTATTAAAGTTTGATATGTCATGGTATCCTTCTACTTTTACCGTTCTTCACCTCTCTTCCCTGGACAGGATATATACAGTACTACTCCTATTCTATTCTATTCTATTCTATTCTATTCTATTCTATTCTATTCTATTCTATTCTATTCTATTCTATTCTATTCTATTCTATTCTACATATATTTTTTTCTTCTTCCATTCATTTGTTGTCCCCTAAAATGCCTGGATGCCATATTTGCAACCAGTAATTCAGATTTCAATATTTTGTGGTCTTGGGACACAGAAAAAAGAGAGAACTTATTTCATGTTCCCTTCTCCCAAGTAAGTAAGATCTTCAGTGTCCCCACCTCCCTTTCCTTTGCCCATATTTTTGTTAAAATCTGACCAGTTAATAGCTTTGAACAAATGTTACAGTTCTTCTGTGAGTTATTGTGTTCTAGTAAATAGAACAATTAGTTTATAGGATTTCTGGGCAGCTTACTGAAATGTGAGGGGTATTTTTGTAGATATTTCCCCCAATTTTAACTTTATGAAAAAGATTATGACTACAGACAGAGGTTAACATGTTTCAGTTCACTTTATTGTTTTTTTCATATATTTCAGTTTCATTGGGACACAATGGAGTTGCACGCTGTGACAAAAATCACACAGTTTGAGCACTTATAAAAATTTATATCATAAAGAAACTTGATCTGCCATGCAACAGTTCTGAATAGCCATTTCCAAATACACAGTTTAAGGCTGCCAATTTTAGTCCACTATTACATTACTTTCAAATGTACATAATATTAACTTGTATCTTGCCTTTCTACATTCAGTAAACTTCCTTCCAAGTACACAAAATAAAATTAGTGTTGCTTTGGTAGAGGGTTATCATGATAAAGAACAACCTATGATTTCCATTTGTACATCATTAAAGTGTTTTTTGATATCATTAGTAATTACAGTGTACTGAAAGAAAGTACACAACAGTGTACTTCAGAAAATAAAGCAGGCCCATATTTTTTCCTGATAAGTTGTTTTTCTTATTTCACGTACAAATATCTCGATAGAAATCAATTAATAAACAGGCAGTCTTTCCATCCATGAGCAGAGAAGTTATCAGAGAAGTTTGGTTAGCTTTATAGGAACAATTTGAGGACAACTTGTCTTTAGTATGTGTATGAATAAGTCAATTATGGATGTCAATGATAAGATCAAAACAAAACTTTGGAAAAAAAAAAGTGTGAAAATCTAACAATGAATGTATTATTTTGAAAAATGTTAAGCTACTTCTAAGACTTTCTTCTAGTGGGAGTCTCAGAAGGACAGCTATGGCTCACTGACTTGTTTCCAATTTGTTGCTTTTAATCAGCTCATGCAACTGCCCGTGGCATTGTTTAATGAAGAACTGAGTAGCTCTTTTCTCCTCTACAGCTCAGAATTTCCTCCATCATCTTCCCTGACTCTGAAACAACTGGTGCTAGAACAGACTCCAATATTTTTTATCAGCAAAGGGTTTCTATGAGTACTTGATGAGTCCCATGAGTTTTTTGATGACTTTTCCTTTTAAGATCTAGATCCAACAAAATATATTCCTTAGTGCTAGAGATTACAGAATCACAGAATTGAAAGGGTCGGAAGGGACCTCAAGAGATCATTGGGTCCAACCCACCAGCCAAAGCAAGTTCCTTAGAGCAGGCTGCCCAGGTAGGCATCCAGGCAGGCCTTGAATATCTCCAGAGAAGGAGACTCCACAACCTCCCTGGGCAGCCTGTTCCAGTGCTCCATCGCCCTCACCGTGAAGAAGTTCTTTCGCATGTTGGTGCAGAACTTCCTGTGCTCTATCTTGTGACCATTACTCCTTGCCCTGTCCCCGCAAACCACTGAAAAGAGGTTGGCCAAATCCCTCTGGCTCCCACACTTAAGGTGTTTATACACATTGATGAGATCCCCTCTCAGTCTTCTTTTCTCCAAGCTGAACAGATCCAGGTCTCTCAGCCTTTCCTCATAGGGAAGATGCTCCAGGCCCTGTATCATCTTTGTGGCACTCTCCTGGACTCTTTCCAGGAGATCCCTGTCTTTTTTGTACCAGGAAGCCCAGAACTGAACACAGTACTCCAGGTGATGCCTGACGAGGGCATAGTAGAGGGGGAGGATCACCTCCCTTGACCTGCTGGCCACACTCCTTTTAATGCACGCCAGGATCCCATTGGCCCTCTTGGCCACAAAGGCACAGTGCTGGCTCTTGGTCAACCCGTCGTCCACCAGGACCCCCAGGTCCTTCTCCTCAGAACTCTTCTTCAGCAGGTCATCCCCCAGCCTCTACTGATACATGTGGTTGTTCCTTCCCAGGTGCAGCACTCTACACTTGCTCTTATTAAACCTCATTTGTTTTTTTCCTGCCCATCTTTTCAGCTGGTCCAGGTCTCACTGAATGGCAGCACAGCTTTCTGGCGTCTCAGCCACTCCTCCCAGCTTTGTGTCATTGGCATACTTGCTGAGGGTGGACACTATTCCCTCAACAAGGTCATCGATGAAGATGTTGAACAAGACTGGACCCAACACCAACCCCTGGGGAACACCGTTAGTCACAGGTCTCCAGCCAGACTCTGTTCCACCGATCATCACCCTCTGAGCCTGGCCAGTCAGCCAGTTCTAAACCCATCTTACTGTCCACTCCTCTATCCCACACTTTATCGGCTTTGTTATCAGGATGTCATGGGAGACAGTATTGAAAGCCTTGCTAAAGTCAAGGTAGATGACATCCACTGCTCTCCCCTCATCTACCCAGCTGGTGATGCCATCATAGAAGGTAACGAGGTTGGTCGAGCACGACTTCCTCTTCCTCATAACCTTCTCTTCCAATTGCTTGGAGATGACATCCAGAACAAGCTGTTCCAACACCTTTCCAGGAACAGAGGTGAGACTGACTGGTCTATAGTTTCCCAGATCCTCCTTCTTGTCCTTCTTGAAGACCGGAATGACATTGGCTCTCCTCCAGTTTTCAGGCACCTCTCCTGTTCTCCAGGACCTTTCAAAGATGATAGAGAGCATTTCAGCAATCACCTCTGCCAACTCCCTTAGCACTTGTGGATACATCCCATTGGGACCCATGGATTTGTGTGCATTGAGCCCACTCAGATGCTCCTGAACCACTCCCTTGTCAACAAGGGGGGATATCTCCACTTCCCAGACACTTTCTCCTCCCTCCAGGGTCAAGGAGTCCCAGTGGGGAGTCCTTAAAGCAAAGACTGAAGCAAAAAAAGCATTCAGTATCTCCACCTTCTTGGCATCTCCTGTTACCAGGAAACCCCCTCGTTCAGCAAGGGACCCACATTATCCCTAGTCTTCCTTTTACTGTTTACATACTTTAAAAAATCCCTTCTTATTATGTTTCATCGCTTTTGCAAGCCTCATATCTAGGTGGGCTTTAGCCTTCCTTATCATGTCCCTGCAGGCCCTGCCAGCACTTCTATACTCCTCCCAAGAGGACAGGCCCTTTTTCCACATTTCATAAACCTTCCTCTTCCTTTTGATCTTATCGATGAGCTCCTTGCTCAACCACACAGGTTTCCTGCCCCCCTTCCCCAATTTCCTACTCTTAGGAATGCACCGATCCTGAGCATGGAAGAAGTGATGTTTAAATGTAGCCCAGCTCTCACATGCACCCTTGCCTTCTAGCAACCTAGCCCATGAGATACTCCCAAGCAGGTCCCAGAAGAGGTTGAAGTTGGCTCTCCAAAAGTTCTGGGTAGCAATCCTGCTTTTAGCCTTACTTCTTCCACCAAGTTCCATTTTGAACTCCACCATCTCATGGTCACTGCATCCCTAGCTGCCCCCAACCTTCACATCCCTAAGAAGCCCATCCCTGTTGGTAAGGACAAGGTCCAGGAGCACCCCCCGCCTCATCGGCTCCTCCACCACCTGCGTCAGAAAATTGTCTTCAGTGCATTGTAGGAACCGTTTGGACTGTATGTGCCTGGCCGAGTTGCTTACCCAACAGATGTCTGGGTAATTGAAGTCCCCCATGAGAACCATCACCTGTGATCATGAGGCTTGTAGAAGGCCTCATTAACCTCCTGCTCTTGATCTGGTGACCTGTAGTACACCCCCACAACAGTGTCCCCCATACCAGCCCACCCCTTAATTCTCACCGACAAGCTCTCCAATTGTCCTTCACCTGCCCCCCAGGTGGAGCTGGGTACACTCTAGTTGTTCCCTCATGTAAAAGGCAACCCCACCCCCTTGCTTCCCAGCCTGTCTTTCCTAAAAAGGGCATAGCCCTCCATTCCAGTCATGCGAGCTGTCCCACCACGTCTCTGTGATTTCAACGAGATCGTGGCTCTGCGACTGAACACAGATCTCGAGCTCATCCTGTTTATTTTCCATGCTCCACGCGTTGGTATACAGGCTCTTTAGGGGAGCAGCAGGCACAGTTATCCCTGGAGGGATGCAAGAAGAAGATTATGGATAGGGTTTCAGGATCATTACCTTCTCTGAGGAGCCCTCGGACGATCCTATGGGACAACTCAGAGGTTTTTCCCTACTATCTTCAACAGTGTCAGCAGTGACAACTTCCCCCATCCCTTTTCTGTCACTTTTAGCTCCCCTCCCTTCCCCCGTCAAACCTAGGTTAAAGCCCCGGTAATTAGCCCAGAGACCTTGCTCCCCAACACACTTGTGCCCCACTTGCTGAGTTGAAGTCAGTCAGCAGCCCACATACCCGTCTTCTCAAAGGGCTGCCCAAGATCAAAATACCCAAATCCCTGACCCAGACACCACCCCCTCAACCAGTCGTTCATCTATCCCTTTCTTCTCCTTCTTTCTGAGTCCTGGTCACCCAGAGGGAGGACAGAGGAGAACACTACCTTCAACCCTGATCCCATCAACAACCTTCCCAGGGATGCAAAGTCCTTTTAAATATTCCTCATTTTTCTAGTTGCAGCTTCCTAGGATCCAATGTGAATGACAACAAGAGGATAGTAATCCTTCGGTTTAATGAGCTGTGGCAGAGCCTTCCAAGCATCTCTGACACGTGCCCCAGGGAGACAGCACACCTCTCTGGATAGGTTATTTGGGTGACAAATGGGAGCCTCAGTGCCCCTCAACAAGGAGTCTTTGATCACTAAGACTCTCCATTCTTTTTTTGTGTCGCTGGTTGTGATGCAGTGCTCTGCCCAGCCCTGATCCGTATGTTCAGTCTTGACACACTTTGCAGGGTTGCTTCCCGGGTTCAGACTACTGTCCAGACCCTCAACCTCATCCTTTTCCTGCCTGAGAAGGGAGTTGCCTACAATGATTACCCTTCTATCTTTCTTAGTGGAGGCAGTCTTGTGGCGTGGAGTTGACTTCCTCACCCTAGGCATCCTCCTGGGTAGACCTACTACCTCATCCTCACCCACTGGTCTCTCAAGCTCCAGGGCCTCAAATCTGTTGTGTAGGGGCACCTGGGAAGGTGGGGCTGGTGTGGGGGTTGAGGGGGCATCGCCTGCGAGGTCGAGCAGGGACCTGTCTCCATTCCTCTTCAACTTCCAGGTCCCCTCCCTCTGCCCAGCTGTGAAAGGGCAGGGGGTCCACCCCCATCTGGGGTGTCTCACCCCGGTACCTCTCCTTCAGGCCTGGCAGGGAGTTGCTCCATCGGTCTATCTCCTGCTCACAGTCCTTGATGTCCCTCAACCTCTCTACCTCCTCCTTGAGCTCTGCCACCAGGCGCACCAGATCATCTACCTGCTCACACCTTACATACACCATATCTCTACCTCCCTCAGATGGCAGCAACAGGTTCAGACACTCCCTGCATCCAGAGACCTGAACTGCCACATTTTTGAGTGGGCAGTCAGTCTGGGTGGTTACAGACTTTCTCGAGAGAGCTCTCTGTCTAGTGTAGACCATTGCAGCCTAACTGGTGGTAGACAACCGTTAGATCATTTGCTCTTATGAGTGGGGGGAACACTTTGCCCTGCCCATGCAAACTGCTGTGCCCCACCCTTCTGACACGCCCTGCCCTGTTTGACCATCCTGGTCACTGTGCTCCTGGCCGCTCTTGCTCCCTCGAGGCTGCTTTTGAATGACAGTGTAGAGGGGCATTGCTGGCTCTGACTATGACTCGTCAGCCTCCCTCGCAAGGGCTGCTGGGTCCTGGTGGCTGCCTCAAGCTTCTCTGCAGAACGCGTCTGCCCCGGAGCCGATCGACTCAGCAAGATTGGAGATTTGTTGTTTTTGTTGTTGTTGATTGTTTTTTAATTGGTTGGGTGGTCATATTGTGTTTTTGTTTTTTTTATTTTTTTTTTGTTTTTTTTCTCTTTGATTAACAGCCAACAACCTAATTAAAAAATCCACTATGTATTGAGACCTACTTGTATGTTCTCTTCCACATTGCCAAAACTCATGCTATAAATTTCTTAACTGATAAATACAGCATGGCCAGGTCCAGATCCAGAAACCTTAAAATCTTCCTATTTTAAAGTTCATTTCCCACCCATCATCCTAGGTTACCACTGAACAAATAGGAGGGCTTTCTCTGTGGCTGTTTCGCATGCTGAAATCGAGGCCTGGAATTAAAACTGTCAAGAATATCAAAGAATACTGCAGTTGTATTCTTTGAATATTGAATTCTGCCATTTCAAACCAGCTTGGGATCTGATTTTTTTTTTTTTTTTAATCTACATGTATTGTTTTTCCTACACATGTATTGTATTTTTTTCCTACACAGTACTTGGTAAAAAAAACATAGATCAAATTACCTGTCACTTGAACTGAATATATTTGCCTCACCAAAATTTACATGTTGTTGATATGTATATCCAAACCATGCTATCCAAACTATGCCTTCTTGCTAACAGCAGAAAATAATTTGTGGACTCAAAGACAACTTGCTCTGTTTTTTAAAGTCTAAATCATGCAGATCTTGTGCTTGATGAGGCAGTATACATCCTGGCATTGGAATCATGGTCTGCGGGCAGCATTAGAAAAAGATTGTTCTGATTGTGTCTGCCAGCAAAATAGACACTTGTTTAAGGCACACTAAAGATGTGCAGGATGCTACAGACCTGGCTTCAACAATTTCAAAAATAGTAGCACTGCAAAATCCTACACAAGACAGAACTAGATGTACAAACAAATCTCTCAGTTAGGCAGATCCTCTTTGCCTACAACTTGAAGAGAAGCCAATTAACAACACGGAAAATGACACAACTCATCTGTAAGTGGTAAAAAAAAAAAAAAAAAAAAAAAGGTCAAGGACAATTAAAGGAAGCATGTGAAACAACAGACTCATTCTTCCATCTCTCTGCTGCAAGACATCAATGTTTTGCAGGCACTGTTGGAGAGAGAGCAAACCGGTTAAGCCATATTGTTTGCATCTGATTCTGAGCAGAGAGTTTCTCTTAAGAACAGTTATTTTCAGTTTCTTTGCAGCTCAGAGAGATGAGATTCAGGCTGAACTGACAGCTCTCTTGTTAGCAGTCATCCCTGGAGGGACAAGACCTGGCTGTTCATTTTTTGATTTTTTTGTGATGTCCTTCTTGGAGGCAATGGCAAATATTCAGACTATGTCATGTATAGGCAATCTAGGACCTCCTTATGGAAGAGAGGAGATCTGAATGTCAGCATACCCACTTCTGGAGATTTTTAACTATATATATATATATTTTTTTTTTCTAATAGAAGAGAAAACAAAACAAAACACCAGCTTACTACATGTGTCATTCAAATGTACAATGTCAAAACATTATTTTGGTAGGGAGAGGGAGGGATCCTTCTGGGGGCAGAGATGAAATAGTTAAGAACTCATGGTTTATAAATAAAAAATATAGGCAATCTTGGGGAGTTGGAAAAGAAGGTTTAAAAGGCAAGGCACAGTGATAAATTTCTGAGCAGAGCTCCTCTGTACTGCTACTGTAATTTGCTACTCCTGCTGAGGTGCAACTGCTGGTAAAAGTTGCTTTTTGATCAGGTAATTGGGTTCAGAGAACACCCAGTCATGAACAAACAGTTATTTCTTGTGTTTTTGTCTGCTTACACCCCCTGAGAAAAGACATCTGGCTTAAATGTGCCATTACATATAAACTGAGCATTTTGAATGCTCCCCCCTGGAGCTGCTGCTTCAGCTGATGAGTCTTCCTGACCACAGGCAAACAAGCAACATTTCCTCTGGGAGGGCACAGCGCACCAGCAGGAGGTCTTTACAACTACGTAGATTAAAATGAGGATGTAGATTAAACACAATAAGGGTTTAAGCCAAGTGGAAGCAGCTCTGTTCCCCTCATCCTGTGCTGAAGCAACAAAGATTGCCTCTCAGCCCACGCTGACTGCTCTCTGGCTCTCAGACCCTGGAAGGTGCAGCTCTGAAGATCTGTTATTATCTCTTTGGGACTGGTATGCACATCCAGATATAGGCATTTTAAAGAGCTGAGTTCATGTTTGTGGTATTCCTACCATCAAGTCTGTCTCTGCTATTAAGGTTCTTCTTGATAATGAACATATAAGACATTTTCTTTCCTAACAAGCTCATATTAAGCCTTGATAGTCAGCAATGCCTTTACTTATGTTAGGTGTTTTCAGAACTACACTGAGCAGTCCAAAATCAATATTTTGAATAGTCAAAGTTCATTAGGCCAAGACAGTTTTGTTTATTGTTTATAAACAATAAGCAAAATGAGCATATGAGTTTTTAGTTGACATGATCTTAAAATTTTGCTTTAGAAACACATGTAAAGACTGTTCATGTAAGACAGTTTTAAAAAATAATCTCTGCAGCTTAAAGAAGTTATTGGAACAGTCAAAACTCAATTACTGCAAGCAGGGGAGATTACTCATAAAATAACGTGATCTGCATAAAATATCTGTCTTTGACTGAAATGCATACGGATTAAATAATACCTCTGGGCTAAATCCTTCATTCATCATGCTGTGAAAATGCCTTCCAGGAAGAAATAAATGTAAAAGGAAGCAGGAAGAAGATAGCACTGTACATCCTGGATAGCTTTTCCAGCATCTTTCTGATGAGCACGTAGCCTTCCGTAGGGATTTGTGCAGGTTCTGCAGCTAAGGGGCTAGATGATGCAATGTCAGAGTGTAAACTAATTTCAGCCCTCAGCAAAGATCAAATGAAAGATTAAAAGTGGCTCTTACATCCCTCCCTGTGAAAGAAAGGCTTCCTACAAAGTAACTTCTACTTGTGAAAGAAAATAAGAAGGGCTATATCTCCATTTATTTATTTTTTTAATGGAGAAATTAAATTAACAAGATTGTTATTGCAAACTAAAGAACATGGAGTCAAAAATTATTTCCAAATTCTAAATTTCTTACTTCTCAATCAACTGTGAAAGTTCCATCTTTGAAAACTGCATTACAGACAGTATCACTTATAATGAAGTATTTAATGAAATTATAAAAATATAAGGAAGAAGAAATTTGCATTTGCTCCACATGCTTGTAGGCTGATGCCCTGAAAATAATGCAAGCAAAGGATTCGTTACCTCCTCATCAGTGTGCCTTGGCATCCTCAGGTATGAAGCCACTTTATTGGATAATACTCTGTTCATTTCTTCAGGATTGGAACTATGATAAGTAAATCATCATGATCATCACTAGTTGTCCCTTTTTCTCCATATCCCCCACTAAAAATCATCCCATTGTGTTTGCTTTTTACTAAAAACTTTGATTTTCTACTGGAAGAAATAATGTATAAAGAAATGTGTGCTATCTATATACTGTAATCACTATTTAATTGTACAACTTAAAAATAAAATTAAATTAATGAATAGAATTTACATTTGGAAGTCATTGATTTCTAATACATTTGTTAGTGAAACAAATATCTCCTGATCTATATTATCAGGCAGTCTTATAGCCCCTACTTATTTAATCATTATTTATTCTTTTTATTATGTGTCAAAAATGTTCTATTTTTATTTTATGATCAACCACTTCATATGAACATACAAGGTAGTAGTTCTTGAGAGCCAGATTAAAAGCACAAGAAAAGCAATGCAGAACAGCAATGTTGCCACATTTTTAGAGGATTTCAGGGTTAAGATAAAAAAACAAAAACAAAAAAATTATGATAGCTAACTGTGAGTTTTCCAGACCAATGAAAGTATTAATGCAACATGTTGGCACATGAAAATAAATAAATAAATAAATAAATAAATAATTGTATGACAGATACTTCAGTAACAAAATATGTGTTAATATATACCACTGTATTCATAAATTTTAATAGAACTATTTATCACAGCTAGAACTGTTAAGGAATTCTGTAGGCTTTCTGCCACTGTGGTAAGATGAATGATGAATCTGATGCAACGCAGGGTTTTTTAATAATTTATTGGGTCATGAGTTATGGTTTTATTCAATTGAAAATTATTAGATGGGTTTGCCCCAGGCAGAGAGCATGGTATATGAAAAAGGAAAATAGATTAAGCAAACACTCGATGAGTTTAATCATTTCAAACAGGGCAGCAGATAAAGGCACTGACAGATTTGTCATTAATTCAGCAGACGTTTTTACCTCCACACAACATAATCACAAGATGGGAGTTGTCAGTGAAGCCCTGAAAGTGGTGTGATGTTCATAATGAATAGTCAACATAATCCATTATTTTCACACAAATGATTTATTTTCTCCATGAAAGAGGACAAGGGAAAGAAAAGAGTGTAGAAGGTTTCTTTCAAGAATGTTGGCATAAAAATAGTTTTCTTCATCCCAAATTCTGATATCTATTTTTGATTAAATACTGCCATTCAGCATAGTGTTACCTGCTTTCACCACAAAGAATATTCATTGAATTTTTATTGAGAAACATTAGCAATGGCTCCCAACTCAAAGATCAACCTATAAGCTGTAGCTGAACCCATTTTGTAACAACAAATATTTAGCTTCCTAGAGTGCAGCGAGAGGATCTGAACCATAATATAATAATATCTATTCTTTGTTCGGTGTTCTTATAAAATAATGATCTTTCAGAGAATATAGGTGTATGCAGAGGTAAAGGTGGTGGGTATTGTATGCTGACCAATTTAACATCTAAAAATACTTTAGCAATTCTCCATAAATGACTACTAACTTATTTGGCAAATTCTATATTTACCAAGAGAGTACCTAAGATGTGGAACCTTGCTATTTTCTTTAAGAATTATTATCATATACTATGTTTAAACAATATTTTATTTAACTAATGACTAATGGGTATAAGGGGCTGTGGTCTACAGTAGTTAAGCAATCCAGTTCCACACTGCACACTGAAAGGAAAGCCATTTCTATTATTACTGCTTTTATGAGAAAAAATACATATCAAAAAACTAGTCAGAGCAGGAATCTTTTGAGTGTGACATAGTATTCTAGTCAGAACTCACACTCAGTCCACCATTGCTGTCAAAATTCCATAAGAAAGTCTAATTACTGAGATTACAAATACAGTCACAGACAAATGTGTAGGTACCAAAATGAGGACTATTTTCTTCTGCATATGCAATTTCAGTTCTACATTCTAGCCATTCATCAGGGCTAGAAACTGATATAACTTCATCAAAGGTACCAAAGACCCATATCACTTTATAACACTTAAACATATGGTGAAAAGTCTTTAATTGTTCTCAGAAACCATTAGGATTTCCACAGGATCTCCATAGAATCACCAATGTCTTCAACATAAATATTAAACTGCTTTCAGTGTATCTAGAGGCTACAGTGCACAAGAGAGTAGAAATCTACTAGAGATAATCTTTTCTATTCTAGAGGTACAAATTTCAGGTGAGCATTTTGATGATATCAACATCAACATGTGTAAACTTACAACTTTGAGTCCACAGATTTTTCTTTTTTTAATTGTTACTTTATTCATTTATGTATTTTTATGCCACCTTACTTATCATAGAACTGCTTTTTCAACAGTGGGTGAAACAGCCATGGGTGTCTCCAGAGTATGATTTTCCGTTTCTTTTGATCATTATCTCAGCCATTGTCACTGATTTCATTTGTACTGTACCTGTTCAACACAAGTTTCTATTCATCCAAAACTGCTTTTCTAGAGTGCAACAAACATATAAATCATTGAACAATGGTTTGCCTTTGTCAACTTGCCTGGAGGTACCCAGAAATTATTTGGTGGAACCAAAGATAATATCCAATTAAGTGTGGGAGACAGAGGGATATGGCCAACCTCTCTTCAGAGGGGGTCTGTGGAGACAGGACAAGAGCCAATGGCCACAAAATGGATCACAGGAAGTTCTGCACCAATATGCAAAAAAATTTCTTCACTGTTAGGGTGATGGAGTCCAGAGAGGTCATGGAGTCTCCTTCTCTGGAAATATTCAAGACCCACTTGGACACCTACCTGGGCAACCTGCTCTAGGGAACCTGCTTTGTCAGAGGGGTTGGACCCTATGATCTCTTGAAGTCCCTTCCAACCCCTACAGTTCTGTGATTCAGTTTCATGTGGAATGTCCCAACAACTTTGCTAATACCTTATTTCATGTGCAACTCTGATTTTCTTGGATAGTTTTTCACTCCGTCCATGGGCTTTGGCACAGCATCACACCACCTGAGTGTGTCACAGAAACAGAAGTTATGCAGACCAGGATGTAGGAACTGGATCATGCCTATGAAAGGTAAAAAGGAAATGTCCTTAGAACAGTAGGAAAAAATATACTTTATTTTTAAAAGAATATCACTGATGAACCTGTAATCATAAGTACATTGTTCTTAAGCAAAGAAAGAGTAATAGAAGGTTATTATTAGGACATCCTGGTTTAACTTCTATGTATATTAGGTATTCTGAAGAAGAGCAAGTTATGACCATTTCAATACATACTCTTTCCATGAGAAATATTTATAGCTCATAAGGGCAGGAATATTGTTGCTTTCAAATCTTGCTTTATTGACAGTTTCAATTTGGCTGTTTTTTTTTTTTTCCAATGGTCAAAGAAAGGGAATGTTGAATTATTAACTATTCTCACTTTCTCCTTCCACTAGATGAAGGAGAGAAGATCTATGATGTAGTACTTGAGTCCCTTTGAGTCTTTAAATACTGCCTTCCTTTCTTTCTGAAGTGTTGCAATAAATATGGCAAGGAACTGTCAGAAGGGAGATAACTGAGTCAGAGGAAAAGACAATGTAAATGTGTTATCCAGAAAGAATTGATGCAAGGCTTCCCTACTCTGTACTTTAGATTTGTTAACGAACATTTCAGAAGCATGTTAGCTACTTAATGGCACTATAAATCACCATTTCACATCAACAACAGTTGCTGTGAGTCAGTGAACATTAAAAAGGTAACATACTTGCCATAATGAGAAAAAAAAAAATCTATATTTGTTTAAATTAAAGCAGGTTTGGACAAATATGCATTTTTTAACCTGCTAGGGAACCCATAGTAGCAAACAATGACAATAATAGCAATAATAATAGCAAGGATTGTGTGCAAGTTCTATTCAGAAGTTAATAAAACTTGTTTTCTCCCCCTGTGGTGTTTCCTTTGCTGCTTTTCTCTTTTCCTTTAAAAAATGTTTCATATACTTTCATATCAACATGAATTTCTGCTCTTTTTTTGCGACACTTGATGATATTTTAATTTTGTTGGAAACCATGTAAATGTTTCCTTCTGTTACTTTTTTGTGCGTATATATTGTTTCAAACGTACTTTTTTGGCTAAAGGGGGTGGGTAGGGAAAAGTACAAAACTGCCCGGAGCTAGTAAATGGAGGAGGAAGGATAGAATGTAATGTGGCAGCTTAAGTTTGCTGCTGCTGTGCATATGAAGTAAAATGGTTATTAATGTTATTCAGTACAGAGA
This sequence comes from Aythya marila, assembly GCF_965140915.1. Lineage (NCBI taxonomy): Eukaryota > Metazoa > Chordata > Aves > Anseriformes > Anatidae > Aythya > Aythya marila. Next base: position 99,925,226 of record NC_139043.1, on the reverse strand, counting down.
CTTGCATAAAATAATTAAATGAACCCCAAGGACGCCTGTCAAACTGTCATATACTCACAAGCAAAGAAGTCACAAAGTAAAGCTGTCAGTCAGGATCTGACATTCTAAAATCCTTCAGAAAGTGTCAAGCATTCAAAACTCTGCAGTAATAAACCTGGCAACAGTAAGATAAGCTGGCCCGCCATAGCCTCAGGATTCTTTTGCAAATGACACTGCAATATGACTCAGTACCCTTACATAGAAAAATCTGGTTCATATTTTTATCTGTTCAAGGAAGAATCAAAGACATACTTTATTTTTTCTTGTAGCAACTATTTTTATTTTCCAATTTGTAAATAAATGAATATTGGCTTTCATTGAATTAAAGTACATATTGACCAGCCTGTGTAAATCAACTGAAGAGTAATGTAGGCTATGGTAATTTACATCCGGTAAAGATTTATCTGACTTTATTTTTTTCTTCAACAAATAAATGGCATTACACCAACAGCTGAATGGTGCAGTTTTGCTATTGATGCTGGATGGTTCATTTTAGAAAATCATGTCCTGACTGGAATCAGGGTTACTTGTAGTTATTACCTTAAACAGAAAACTAATAATGATCAGAAAATGGTCAATGTCTAATCTAGCACATTATCACTGTAATTTCTAAACTGCCTGTTTACAGTAACATCTTTGTGCTGACTGTGTAATTTAGAATCATTAATGGAATGCAAAGAACTACTATTTCCTGGCTTTTCTTGAAGTTATATCTACCAGACTGGTTGGGATGGGATGGGATGGGATGGGATGGGATGGGATGGGATGGGATGGGATGGGATGGGATGGGATGGGATTGGTCCGTCTGCCTTCCTCTATTCCTGTTCACTCTTTCACTCTTTTCACTCTTTATAATTGCTTGTCTTGCTCTAACTCTTCTTTTCCACTTGCTAGATTTGTTAATTTGTAGATTTGTTAGATTCATAGATTTATATATTTGTTAAATTTGTTAATTTAATAAATGTGTTGCACATGTTTCTCCTGGGGAGAAGGGGAGGGAGGGGGAGGAAGGGGTTTTCTGTTTATCCTTCCAGATAGATTTCCTTCTAATAGTACATTTTAAAGGAGGAACTTATAGGAGACAAATGTTTTTTGTATATTTGAAAAAAAAAAAAAAAAACAACAAATGTTAATCCATTCTAAGACACTCTGTCTTAGATAATTTTATAAATCTAAAAGAGGTCAGAGTCAGAACCAGTCACCTGACCTGCTTTTATAGTCACTGAAAAAAGTAGTATCAATAGAGATTCAATCAACTCATCCTAATCAAGTTGTCTGAAATAGGTCAAAAATCATCTTTGGAAGATGTCTCTTCATTGTGTATGAAAAAGACTTGGATATCTATCATACATTCAGCTGCCTGTATATCATAGATTCATAGAATCATAGAATATCCCGAGTTGGAAGGGACCCACAAGGATCACTGAGTCCAACTCCTGGCTCCACACAAGTCTACCCCAAAATTCAGACCATGTGACTGAGAGCACAATCCAAATGCTTCTTAAATTTCGACAGGCTTGGTCCCTGGGAAGCCTGTTCCAGTGCGCAACCACCCTCTTGGTGAAGAAATTTTTCCTAACACCCAGCCTGACCCTCCCCTGTTGCAGCTTGACTCCATTCCCTCGGGTCCTATCAGTCATCACCAGAGAGAACAGATTGGCACCTGCCCCTCCACTCCCCCACATGAGGAAACTGTAAGACCGCAATAAGGTCTCCCCTCAGCCTCCTCTTTTCCAAATGACCTCAGCTGCTCCTCGTATGTTTTCCCCTCTAGGCTGTTCACCACCTTCATACCCCTTCTCTGGACACTCTCCAATAGCTTCATGTCCTTTTTGTACTGTGGTGCCCAGAACTGCACACAGTACTCAAGGTGAGGCCACGCCAGTGCACAGTAGAGTGGGACAATCACTGCCCTTGACCAACTAGCAATGCCATGCTTGATGCACCCCAGGATATGATTGGCCCTCCTGGCTACCTGGGCACACTGCTGGCTCATATTCAACTTTCTGTCAACCACAACCCCCAGATCCCTCTCTGTGGGGCTGCTCTCCACTGTCTCATCACCCAGCCTATACTTGTATCCAGGGTTGCCCTGTCCCAGATGCAGGACCCAGCACTTGCTCTTGTTAAATTTTATGTGCTTGGTGATTGCCCAGCTCTCCAATCTGTCCAGATCGCTCTGCAAGGCCTTTCCATCCTCAACAGACTCAACAGCTCCTCCCAGTTTAGTATCATCAGCAAATAATTCAGATGTCTGAATTTAGATGACTTTAAACACACATTTTGTGTCTCCTTTGTGCTCAATGGGTAAGGATAGCAAAAAAAAAAAAAAAAAAAAAAAAAAAAAAAAAAAAAAAGTCTGTTCCTTCTTCATTTGTAGGCAAAAATATCCTTTACTGTATATCTAAAGCTTCTGAGCTAAGTCTCCTTTGTCATAGCTTCTCATCTTTACGGATGTCTTCAATTTTGGGTATCCCTTATCAAAGAAGCTGTATAATTTAATCAATCATTACCATTAAATTAATGAAATTGTTTGATTAATGAATTTGTTCTTTCCTATGAATAAGTGTAGACAAACAAATTGTCTACACTTAGAAATAGAAAGCGTAAAGAACCACTTAAAAATAGTAATAGTCAATTGTTAACAAATAGTTTGAGTTAATACTCAAAGGGCACTTATTGTGCCCTTCAGGAATTCATGATTGAGGGTTTCAATTATTGGAGATTGCTTTTGAAAATTTGGACCACAGTAATTGTCCAGGATGACAGGGTAACTGTATCAAAGCAAAGATTAAAATTCAGACCTCTCAGCTACCAGAAATTTAGAGCAATGATACACAGGTTCATTGATGTAAAGTGTATTTGCTTCCTAATCTTGTATTTGTACAAGATATTTGCTTCCTAATCTTGTGAAGTGAAGCTATTACAGATGAGTTGAAAACTTTGGATCTGTAGAAATATTCATATGAGTCTGTAGCCTGTGTAGCCTGTGTCATTTTCTAAAATATTTGCACAAATAATATCTCATCCTAAAGCCACGCTTATAAGAGGGAAGGATGAAGACCTTTATAGGGCAGTTCTCATAAAATATCAGTGTAAATAATATTATAGTATAAAATATCTATATTAGATATATAGATAGATGACTGGTGCATTTAATTCTTGTCTATTGCCACATATTTTGCCAATATTTAACGTCATGGAAAAAATCAAAGTGAACTCGCACTGGTAGTCAACATTTGCACTCCTGCTTTCTGAAAACCCTTTGTCTTCTAAAATGAATGTTTATCATAACATCACTTGAAAAAGTTAGCAAAATATTTCCGAAACCTACATGAATAATTTTGAAACCTACATGTTTCTATATCTGCAAAGTTTCAAGGTAAGTTTTTTGCATTATTTAGCAATTAAAATGTGGTTTTAGATTTTTTTTTTTAATTGTTTTAGTTCATATTGATCTCCCTACAGGGTTTTAATGTCTATCATCACTATAAATCCATGTTTCCTAGCCCGTAAAAAAGCACTGCATTGTTTTCTTGCTGAAATAATCACTTTTGGGGAATGAGATTTCAGTTTGTTGTAATCCTTTCAGCCTGTGGCTATTTTCCTTCAGTCATTATAACTCTAAGTTTACTTTGAGCAGATATTTACGCATATGTATCTTTCTAGTCCAATCCATTTCCACATCATTTTTCACCAGCAGTCAAGCTTAGCTAGTAGAAAACAATGAAAAAGATGTTGCTTTAAGCACTGGTGAGTTTTCTATTACACCCCTCATTAAAACAGAATTAAGAATAGATAACATTATAGGTATGTGTGGTGGTTCAAAGTCCTACAAATATATTTTTCCAACACTTGAAGTGGCAATTCTTTCACTCTTTCCTTATTTGTCATTGGTGTTCTGGATTTTTAAGGTATGATAGTTCCTTATAATTAAATGTGAGCATTACTATAGAAGGCTTTGGCAATCTCAAGGTGTAAACTGTCTCAACAGAAAGGTAGTAAAGAAGTAAAAATTAACTACCTGAAAAAATGCTATGCTGTGCTATAAGACAATGATCTGCATGATAAATTGTCTTCATATTTATAACTTTCTTTTTGGTCAAGTTCCAGAAAATTAGAACACTGAAATAAAATCTAAATAAAAAGCCAACTCAAACGTCTTTTAAGTGTGGATAATGAATTGACTCAGTTTGTCACTTAGCCCTGAAAATCTGTCACATATGTTCAGTTTCTTGTGTGTGTGTGTGATTGTGAAACAATGTGTGTGAACCAACATCCTGAAATCTGATGGCTATGATGACAGGGAGGAAGGGTACCCCAATGGTACCTATTCCACAGAAACTGAAGACAGTTTCTTTCTTATCTCAACAGCTGAAGGACTGGGCTTTAAAAGTAAAGATTATAAATCACATAAAATGTCTCTGAAACAATAATGTATATAAAATGCTGTTCTTATTGTGCAAAGTGTATATGAAGCAGTAAGGCTAATGAAACCAGAGAAGGCAGAGGCATGCAGAGTAGCATGGCCTGAAAACTGGACTCAGAAAGTGCTTCTAGGATTTTACATGTATATATATATATAATATTTATTTATTTATTTTAACGAGGATAATGCATCTTTGGCTACATTGCTCCAAAAAGGTGCTTAATTTATTTATTTATTTATTTATTTGCTAATGGCAATCCAGTATTTCTGGAAATGTTTCTTTTTACAAGGTAATGGCATCATATTACGTACTGGGCCAAAATAATTATGTGCTCAAACTTCAGATTTAAGCCCGCAATAATGGAAGACCTGGAGGGTGGACATGCTTTAAAATTTCCATTAAAATCTGTGTCTCTCTCTTCTTTTCTCCTATTTACAGAGTTCCTTGTCTGCATATTTCTACCCTTCCCTCATTTTGTATTATTTTGTGTGTTTCTTCAAACTGTTTTTTTTTTTTTTTTTTTTTTTTTTTTCCCTCCTACCTTCTCTTTCTTTCTCTCATGTTGTCTCTTTAGGAAGCTCTCCCTGCCCATAGCAAATGATTTCATTTTCTTATAGTCCAATCCTAGCTAAAACTGTTACATGACACAGAGTAAAATTCAATCTACTCAGAAAATGGCAAACTATTTTGAAAGATGTGAGGAAGACCAAGAGACTTTTATTTCATTAGTTAAGAAGCTTCATAAGTGACTCCATTTTGGAAGATTCCCAGTGATTGCCACTTTTATCTCTGTGCATACATAATCAGTTTGCAGGAAAATGAAGTTACTCTTCTAGAAAGCATTTATTTATTTTTATGTTGGGAGGAAGGAGGAGAGGAGTTATAACATTATATAAATATAATATTTTATCATGATTCTCATTTTTGCTATTTTCTGGAAATAGGATTTTCTTGTTTGATAATGAAAATAAGAAGCATGAACTTGTATGTTAATTTCAGCTTCTAAACTCAAAGTTATTGCAAACTTATTAGTTGTTATATTTACGTTCATTTTTGAAGGATTCAAACATTTTATAAGTGTTTTGTATGTACAGATACATACTTGAGCACATAACAGTAAATAAAGTGGAGGCAATAAGAAGACCTGGAATTAGTTATGACACTTTCAAAGCTCTCTTGTATTTATTATTCCTTTGAAAGCTATACCATTGTGGAATGTCAGAATTTCTAAGACCTTTTGCTCGGAGGTCATATGGAAAGCAGGACTGCTAACTAGGTTGTTCCATAAGAGGTCTGTTGGAAGACAGAAAGAGGTAGATCATTTCTCCACCATTTCAGTGGTGGCATCGTCAGCCCTGGGGATGTTTAAGGAAAAGTTGGACATGGTGCTTAGGGACATAGTCTAATGGGAGTTATTGGTGGTAGGGGTATGGTTGGACCAGATGATCTTGAAGGTCTTTTCTAACCTTAACGATTCTGTGATTCTATGATTTCACACTCCATGCACATACCAGCCAGCAGAAGTGATGACTGAGGAATGAAGACTTTTCCTTGTGGTGAAAAGACCACACCTTTTCAAATATAAAACTTCTCTAGAAGAACTAAAGAAATGTAACATGTTTCAATGATGACAAACTGATGATGGACCTTGAAGGTAATGTAACCAAGCTGAATCCAATTTATGATTTAGTGGGTGCTGGGACCCAATGAAAAATTGGGTCCATTAGATTTTTTTTTTTTTTTTCTAATATTGCTTCAGGTTCTCTTCTGGTCTGTAAAGTCTTTCAAAGACAAGAAAATTAATTTCCTGTGAAAGGAATAATTTTTGTCTCCATTTGCTATGAAGGTAAAATTAAACAAATGGGATATATCTTAAATGAATTGTGAGGATGAAAGGAAAGAATGTAATTCTCAAGATATTTCATTTAAAACTAGTTAAACTGGGTCTTGGAGCAACCTGAAGAGACATGACTATGTTTTCAGTAGTAGTTTAAATAATCAAGACTATGGAAAAAGCCCCACATCATCATTTTTTCTTGCCCAGACAACCTGAACTGTAATTTCTGCAATCTTTTAAAAATGTTTTATGTTTACTGAGAAACTACCATGAGATAGTAACCTTTGCATCTTTGATGCTTTCTGTCTTTAGAGACTTTAAACTTTTACATAATCTAATAACAATTTGAAGAATTTTGGACAAGAAACAATGACTTTTACCAACCTCAGAGAGGTCAAAATGATCTGCAAAGTCAAATTTACACAGTGGCCTTAAGTTCTGACTGTGATACTTGCTGTTTCTGAACCATGAGTAACAAAGCATGTCCTGAAAAAAGCAGTTCTTTTTAATCAAATAACAAAATTAATTTCTAAAGGCACAAATAGAATAAAGGAACCAGCTTTCACACAGGCAGTGTATGCAAAAGGGAAAAGCTCTGGGAAAAATTTACTGGTAGTATATATTGGGAAATAAACATGGAAAGTAATAGTGGTTTTAATTCACACCAGTTCCCCCCCCCCCAAAAAAAAAAATAATTAAAAAAATATATATATATATCAGCTGTTTATTTTTTTAAGCTTGTCTGAAATAGACAAGAAAAATAGACAAGAAATTGGACAGTTTATTCCTTTGATAAATTAAAGAGGAGAAGAAGGAAGTAATATCAGAAACAGCTTTGTAGTCAATATATGTATATATGGATATATGGATATGAAAATCAGAAAAGTCAAGAAAATTAAGTCATATTTCTTATTTAACTTATATTTGGGAAACACACACACACACAAGATTTAAGCACAGAAGACTTCCCCATTAAAATCACTCAAGCAAACAAAAGCTTCCAAAATGAGCCATGTCCATATACCAAAAGGTATTCAACCTAAAAATGTTTGAAAGGTAATTCTTACAAAATGAAGCAAAGGAAAGAATAAATAAATAAATAAATAAATAAACAAACAAATAAATAAATAAATAAATACACCCAACCAATGAAATATTGGGTTTGCTTAAATCAATTTAAAAATCCCCTGGATGTTAACACAGTTTAATCTTCACTCTTGAAAAGATATGAAGAGAGATAATAAAAGGAGTCAAACATATGTGGCTACTATTTCAGTAACTGTCATCAACTTTTATCTGATACATGGAGAGAATTAGGCACCTTAAGGAGGATCAAATGCTAAAAATGGTGGGTTCACTAAAATCAGTGCTCAGCTAATAATGCTGAAGATTAACCTTCAAAGTTACCTGTCTCTCTAAAAGAGCATACTTACCTCCTGTCAAGATTGCAAGCTTTTCAGTTATTCACCTGTGGTTAGCTGTCTGCTCTAAAATCTCAACCCAGATCCATCCTGTCTTTTCCAATGGGTAGTCTACATAGGTGTTGCTGATATCCAAGCTTAGCCGGTAAGAACCTACATTTTAGCAGTTACTTCACAACATACTTCGTGTCCAACAAGTGATTTAGTTTATAAATAAACATTTGTTTACAACAGAAATAAACAGTTTTTTTAAATCAGGTACAAGAAAAGCACTTAATAAAAGACTGGCTTTTCCCCCAGGTTTGAAGTCAAGATAGAGTCAGGTTCAACAAGGAAACATTTGAAGGTCTTTCCCAAAGCATTTAGGTTCTTCTGTAGAATCTTGTTAATTACTAAAGGCAAATTGTTTTCAGTCCACTAATTAGTCCTAGAGTGAGGAGAAAACATATTCAACTGCACATATTTCATCTGTACATAATTTTTGCATAACCTATCAATGTTCAAGCAATGTTTAAGCAAAATAACCTCTCCTCTTGTATTTAAGTATTACTTTACCACAACTCAGTAAAAAAATGAAAGGTCTGTTGTGATCATAAGAATTATGATCACAGTTATAAAGACAACATAATATCAACCAAACAAGAAAAAGCAATTCAAACTGATCACAGAATCATAGAATGGCTTGTGTTGGAAGGGATCTTAAAAGTCATCTGGTTCCAACCCCACTGCCATAGACAGGAATGCCACCCACTAGATCAAGTTGTCCAAGGCCCCATCCAGCCTGGCCTTGAACACCTCCAGGGATGGGGCATCTACAACTTTGAGCAACTTGTTCCAGTACTTCATCACTTCCATAGTAAAGAATTTCCTCCTAACATCTAATCTGATCTCTCCTCTTTTGATTTAAAACCATTCCACCTTGTCCTATTACTATCTATCTGAGCAAAAAGTTGCTAACCATCTTTTTATAAGCTTCCTTTAAGTACTGAAAGGCTGTCAATGAGGCCTCCCCAGAGCCTACTCTTCTTCAGGGTGAACATTTCCAGCTCTCTCAGCCTTTCTTCATAAGAGAGGTGCTCCATCCCTCTGATCATCTTTGTGGCCCTCCTCTGGACTCACTCTATCAGGTCCAGATCTTTTTTGTGCTGGGGGCCCCAGACCTGGATGCATCACTCCAAGTGGGGACTCACAGGGCAAAGCAGAGGTGGACAATCCCCAGCCTTGACCTGCTGGCCCCTCCTCTGTTGATGCAGCCCAGGATGCAGTTGGCCTTCTGGGCTGCAAGCACACACTGCTGGCTCATGTCTAGTTGTTTGTACACCAGAGCCCCCAAGTCCTTCTCTGAAGGGCTGCTCTCAATGAGTTCTTCACTCAGCTCAGTCTGTATTCATGCCTGGGATTGCCCAGACCAAGATGCAACAGCTTGCCTTTAGACTTGTTGAACCTCATTAGGTTCACCCGGACCTACTTCTCAAGCTTCTCCAGGTCCCTTTGGATGACATTCCTTTTCCTCCATTGTATCAACTGCACCAGTCAGCTTGGTATCATCTGCCAATTTGCTGTGGGTGCACTCTATGCCGTTGTCTACGTCATTGATAAAGACATCAAACAGTACTGGTCCTACATGTAAGATGGACCCCTGAGGGATGCCACTCATCACTGGCCTCCACCTGGATATAGAGCCATTGACCACAACTCTCTGTGTGTAGCCATCCAGCCAATGATGTCATGATGCAGTGCAGGAAAAATGTTTCATTTTTAAGAAGAGCTTTCATCAAGTATTTGCTCATATTATCACCATACTGCTGGATAGATTTTCTGTCTCTAGAGGCTGAATCTACATATTTAAACAACTTGACTGCTACTACCTGCCATCTCTTCCATAAAAACAATTGAACATATGTGCAGTATTATAAAATGTTATATCTGTTAGCAGAATGCTGAAGACATTTGGCTCGATTTGAAGCTTCCAGCAGGAGAAGAAAAATAATTACTTCTATTTAAATAATAAACACATTTACAAGAATAACAGGAAAATTTCACAAGTTTCTGGCTACAGATGGGCTAGATCAGAAACACCTTCTGCTCTTTTCTATCTATAGGGAACAAAAAGACAATGCACTTCCCTCATCCTTTATATCCTATCATAAAATTATTAATTATTAAAAATAATTACAGAGAATTTTCAGCCACTTAGAGACACAAGACCTGGGGAAGGAGTAAGGAACTCCATGAGTTGTTATGTGTAGTTTATCATTAAATACTCTTGAACTCTCAAATCTGGATAAAATTATTTCTTCCTCAGTTCCTCACCAATGTGAAACTGATGTGCTCACACCTTGCTCTAGTTTCCAAGGAAGTGTAAGTGCATAGGTAAAATGCAGAAAGTATTTCAAAATCATAGTATGATATAGTTTAATAAAATTGTTACATTTTTAAAAGAAGTTTTCAGTGACTATTTACTGATATAATCACCCATGATAGATTTTCCTTCTTTAGTAGATGAATCTACAAGGAATGTTAAGCTAGCTCTGGCCAAATTTCCAATATGAAAGACTGAGTTTGGGCTGTGAATTCTAGAACTGGATGACAGAGTTCAGCAATACTAAATGATATGCACCACAGGGAAGTATTTGAACCTCTTAGTTTCTAATCATATGAAAACCTTCTTATAGTATAGTAGAAAACCTTCATCTCAGTGTAGTCAGAGGCATAGTTTTGGGTTTCTATCCTTCTACAACCAGAAATCCTTGGAAATGCCATTAAATCAGACATTATTTTGTTCCTACTTCCAAACATTTAAACACCATGCTATTGTAACCATTTTTTTTTTCCTTCTTTGTGTTCTTTGTTTAAGGAAAGAAACTTCTTAAAGAGGGGCTGTGTCAAAAAACAAAATTTACATTTAGCTCCTTTTCTTGCAGAAGATCTTAATGGATGATCAACATATGTTTCCAATTTACCAATAATAATAATAAATCCTTTGAGTTATAAATGCAGTCTTCTCCAACAATTAATTTCTGTAACCTTAATAGGAAAGCAGGACACAGGACAAAAATCTTCTTAATAATAATATGTGCAAAAATGGACAAAGGCAAATACATTATTTTGGATGTCCTATAAATTGTGCGAGCCTACTTGTCTTCCTAATACTGATACTTTTTTTTTTTTTCCTTCATCCTTCATTTCCCTCATTTTTTTCCTTCAGATGTCTTCATGGCATTGTGGGATTTTATGGACTTATTTATGATATACAACATGATTCAGTATCATTAGGGGTATTGCAGCTTGACTCCAATTTAAAGAATTCATAGTCTCATGTTACCTCTTATCATGGATGGGAAGAAACTCACACAAGTAGGAAAAAGATGGGGGACAAATTATAGCCATTTTTACTACTTTACTTTCTCAGACCAAGGATCCTTTGTTTGAAGAAAATGTACCTTTGTTTCTTCTTTCTTTTCATAATATATATATGTGTGTGTTTCAGATTTTAAACTTCTATTTTATTAAGTGTTTTGAGTGTCTTTTATAATGTTTCTTTCTTGATAAGAAAAAATTTTGAATATTGCAAATTAGGTAATAAACCATGGGCTGCAGGTTCAGCTCAATCACATCCCTTGATGTACTGGCCACACATTAACAAACTAACCAAACAAACAAACAAACAGACAAACAAAAATTATACCACTATTTGGAAGTGTTGGAAGGAACCATATTAAATGACATTGCTCACTTACTGAAAACAAGTATGACATTTCAAAGAACTTCCTTAACTGCTTTCTACCACATATTTCTGAAAAACAATGATAATTTATTTTTATGTGAATGTAGTTATTCTGTGCAAAAAGTTTGTAATGTTCTTTTCCAGATATAAATTTTTATTATATGTGATCTAACATGTCTGTGCATAACATATATAGATCATTATATATATATATATAACCATGAAGAAGATGAAGTTGTCAAATTGGAATGCAAAATAATAAACTGAGTTAAGCAAGATGGTTAACACAGATTATCTACACCATTTTGGTCTTGCATATATCTATGTTGATTTAATATTCCTGTAGTAATTTTAAAATCTATTTGTTTTGGTGAGGAAGATAAGTGGTAGAACTACAGCACTGCACAGAAATTGAGTTAAATATTATATGATATTGCAGTTACAAGTTTAGTAGAAATTATTATGGTTAAAAAAAACGAGTTGCAAAATCTTCATCTTAGTGATTGGTCTGAGGTGGAAAACAAAACACAGATACAGTAAAAGCTACATCTGTGAATCTTATGTTCTCAGAAGTATTTTCCAGACTTATATCCTCCGAGGCTCAAACCAAATGTACTGACATAAACTCCTACTGATTTTAATTAGGAATAGCTCTGAGATTCTTTCAGAGTATGAGGTAGGAATGGTGGGACAGAAACGTCCCTATGAAATGTTCACATCCTTTTCTGCTGTGGATGTCAAAGGTATACACAATCAGCATGTATTGCATTTAAATTGGCAGAGCTATGAAGAGACATGATAGATGATCTGATCTGACCTTATCAAGCAGAATATCAAACATAATGGCAGCTGAAACCTCATCTCAGTAGGTGTTAAACTTAATTCACTAATACAGTAATGAGCAAAACATAAGTAAACTTATGAAGCTATCAAAAAGAGAAGTTTTAGTCTCTAATTTTCTGTGTATACGTTTTGGTTTATTCATCTTCTCAAGTGTTTAATAAAGATACATATTAAACTTAAGTGACTGTTGTAACTGACAAAATTTGATATTCATACCACATTTGAAATGAATAGTTTTCTTCTCACTTTATGTATTCATGTCTTGTTCATCACAATATGTTTCTATAAATAATTTAAATTTTTATAATAAATAAGGATTAAGCAGAATAAGACAGATGTATGGAAATCCACTATTTTATAACATAAAACTAAAAAAAAATAAAAATAATAATAAAAAAAAGAAGATGAAAGGAGATCCCTTCCCCCTTAACTCTTTGCTCAGTGATAAACCTGGTTGAAAATAACTGCTTGTAGAACATCTGTGTACAGAAAAAATGTAAGCAGAACTCGTTTTATTAATTTATCAATTTATTAATAGCTAAAATTTTAATTTAAATATCAAATATTACCATAAATTTATAAATAGTTTTTATAAGCATTATAAATTCATTTTAGAAATGAAGTATAGTGACTGTATTCATCCTATGCACACACCTGAATGTTCCAGATACGTTTATCAATTTATTTTTATATGTTTTTTTTTTTCTTACAAAAATATTTAAGTGCATTTTGGAGAAATATCCTTTTCTTACGGTTCAGAGGCAAAGGTATGTGGCTTTGGTGTTGAATTTTGGTGATTTGTTGTTGTTGTTGTTGTCGTGGTTGACTTTCTGTAGCAATTACACTTCCCTGTAGGTAAGTTTTGTTACAAAAAAAATATTATAGATTCTCTTTTTTTTAAGAAACAAGTGAAGAGGAAAGAAGGGAAGCTGAATGGAAGAGAATTCACTTTTCTGTTTTAAAGTCCTAAATCCTTTTTAGACTCAGGCATCATAAATTCATCATAATGTCTTCCCAATTAGAAACGCATATAATATGCTTACAAATTTCAAATAGACAAGGTTGTATTATAGTGATTTAATATTTTTTTTGTTTGTTTGTTTTTGTATGCTTTGTTGTTTTGCCAAACAATGGTAGTTACAATAAGAGTTGTTAAAATATTAGCGTTACAATGTTAAAGTCTCTACAGTTTTGAAAAGATGCTTCTATTATGAGATATGTTACATTATGAAACTGTAAATCTTATATTCTGCATGATGTATTCAAATATAAATGTTCCGGTATTTTCTTAAGTAGCACATAGAGTTAATATAAATGGGTCAACTTATATCACTTTATTAAATACTCAACAGTTGCACAATCTCTTTTAGTTTTCTTTGTAATGAAGATCAGATTAACATAAAGGAGGCAAGACAGTAGGCAAGAACTGCATCTTTTGCAAACCTCACTTCTCAAATATCCCTTGAACTAGGAATTTAGACAAAGTATTATAATCAACATTGATATACCCCTGTAGTTCAATGCAGAAAACATCAAAAAAGAAATAGTGAAAAGCAGTGAAACAAAGAGGTTAAAAGACCCTTATTTTTTCTTTTCCTCTTCAGTATCCAATCAATGCATAAAGATGGCAGCGTGAGCAAAATTTAAGAGGTAAAAGATAGAATGTAATTATTTTGGAATTTCTCAAATTTCCACTACTGGCATGGATTCTGCCTAGAGGCTCTATTTTTTATTTTTATTTATTTTTATTTTTAATTTTTGTCCTTTTACATCAGGGATATTTTGACATGAACTCACTGAAAGCACAATCAGATCAATAGACTTAATTAGAAATAAACAGACTATTAATTGCCAAACTGATTTGAAATTCTAACAAAATAAAAGAGGGCTGCAGTAAAATCACATCCTTCAAAAAGTACAAGTCACGAAGTTTTAAACTTTTCAATATCAATTAAAAAATTCTATTTTTTTCAAGTTAAGAATAATTTTTGTCAGTGAGTCAGTACCAAAAAGGACAAAAAAATGTATACCCATCCAAAATCACTCTTTATGAAGATGATATTTTTAAAAAATATAAACACAGCACATATGGTAGCTGCAAACTCCACATTCTTTAGCTTTCTTGTTTCACAGTAGCTTTGATTAAAAAACATGGCTAACAAGTAAGAAAGTAAGTCTTCAAACTTAGTTTCTTATTACCTTACATTTAAAAAAAAAAAAAAGCTCCAATACTTGTATCTTTATTAATTGTTATACAGGAATTATTGAGATTTAATAATATTGACATAACATTTTTCTTTCAGGTACACAGTACCTTTTCTGGATAAAATTAAATATCATAGATAGACACAACAGACAGTGGGGAAGATTATGATTTTCTTTCTTTAACACTCTTCTGTAGTTTTCCAGGGCAAAAGTTTATCTTCTCCTTGGACTTTCTGAACCTTTTTTTCTTTCCTTTCCAAAATAAATTATAAGCTCCCTAGAACAGTTCTATGTATAAAGGAGTTGTATAATATCCTTGTCATATTGAATAGACTGTTCATTGTGCCAAGGAAAGTGCAAATCAAATAAAAAAAAATCATTTATCTGGACCTTCATCATGACAAGCACTCCCATCAACAGTGTGACTTTCCATTTTTAATGAATAAATACAGCATACAAATGCTGTATTTTGCACAAAATTTCCCACCATTTTTATTTATTTATTTATTTATTTATTTTTATTTTCGCCTTTTGAGTGTGTGTACTCATGTGTATATATGTACAATGTCTTTTATCTACCCCTGCTAATCATCACAGGGAGTGATCTATTACCTTCTGTAGCTTCCATGCAACAGTGATGTGTCAGAAATTTCTCAATTAGGCTTGCTCATAGCCCAAAAGAATCAAAGTTACTCAGTACAAACTCATGGACTTTGAGATACGAGTGATTACTTTTAAACTCTGATAATCATAATGATAGCAATCCAGAGTTGTCTTGTATAAAGGACCACAGACTGTTTCAAGCAGTTGTACAAATCCCAAAACAATGAAGAGACAAAGTAAAATAGATTATATGTTTTTCTGTTAAAAAAAAAAAAAAAAAGTAAAAAATACTACTGCTCTGATATGAACTTTGGTGATTTTCTATCTATTATATCTATCTACCAGTTCTTTTCATACTGGGTAGACCACAAAAACAGACATGAAAGATAAAATAAGATCAGTGACTAGCAGCTCAGAATTTACTGTTTAAAGTCCAAGATTTCATCACAATTTCTTACTGAAAAGTAAGAAAAGAATGAAAAGTAAGAAAATGCTAGAAGTCATTTCAATTTACCTCCTGACTATGGAATACCACTTGGTGTATAGTGCTCCTTTGAAAGCAATATGATGGAAGAGGGAGATAACAGGGAGGAGATGTACTCGAGGAATTCATTTCCAGGAATCTAAATAGAATCAAAAAGTGATTCATGTTAACTTCATATTCCTGAGAATCTGTGCTAAAGCATAGACCCTATATATGTATCTCCACATAGTCAATGGAGAGAGGTAGCAGTAAAGAGGCCCAATTAGAAACACCCTTCCCTTTACCAAAGACTAGACACTCACATGACTCAGGATAAGATGCTGTATGTAGCAGGTGAATGCATGAATTCACTGCATGAATGATATTCCCAGTGGAAGATGATCCATACAGAATGACGCATGTTCATCATAAATGGCAGGGATAAAGAGACTTGATTTGACTAGAGAACAAAGATCATGATTTTCTTCGTTAATGTGGATTGTCTGCTGAGCTTGTCTATTGCCTCCAGTGGACTAGAACTTAACATGAATAAAAACAGAGGGAGTCTGAACTGTTAAATTAGTTTTAAATAGTATTCTAGAAATTGGGAAGACTTTTTTGGTATGGCTTCTGGGGTGGCTGTCTGCCAGATACCCACCAGGCTGCTCTCTCAGTGGTCCTCCCCAGGAAGAGAGAGAGAGAGAAAACATGATATGTGATGTAAGTTTATTTTTGTCATGTGCTTTTATGGAAAAAGTAGATGTAAATCACTTTGAAGAACTGGAAAACAAGAGTACTAGCTCTACGGAGTAGGGCAGTCAGACTATAGTTCAATAGAGAGCACTGCCTTTTGTGTGCTAATTTCTTCTATTTCCAGTCTTCTTCTAGACTAGGTTAGATATGATCTTTAGGGCCATGAAGTATGACTTCATAAAAACACACACACATATACATATCAGTCATATACAAGGTGCTAACAAACTAATTCTTCAGCTAAGGAAGAAAAATTCTAGTCTCGGTCAAACAGAAAAAAATGTATTTCTATCTAAAACTAAATATTTTTCAACATGCATGTAGATAAATATATTGTTTTCTGGGAATTGTAATGAGTGTAATGAGGACCCAAGCAGGTGAAAGAAGTTTTACCTGGGATGTGTGTGATATCACAATACAGGACCTATATAAATACTGTATTATTTTAAAGTAAAATAAATAATAATGTCAATAGTAATAATAATGATAACATCTGCATAGAACATCTATCAAGAATAACTAGTAAAAGTTATTACAGAAGACCACCTTCTTCAGTGTCTAGGTCAATCAACCTCAGGAAATTTCCCAGTAAGAATCACTTCATTCAATATTAATCAGTAAAAGTACTTACCTGAAAACCTCTCATGAAACCTCACTGTATAAAACATTCATTATAATAAACAATAAGAATCTTACACAAACTCCTCAGCTGATGGTGTTTGCTTTTGCTTCTGTAATTCAAGGTATTGTCACCTGTGAATCAATACCTGAGATGAGCCGAACTTCCGTGACTTTTGTATAGTAACTGGCTGAGTGCTAACATCACGTACAGAAAGGCTGCATTAGAATAAGAATTTTTATTTCCTGAAGCTAAAAAGAAAACAGTAATTGAAGCTTTGCTGAATACCTTGTGCATTTTATTTATTATTAAAAAAATAATAAAGAAACGAAGAAAACATGGTGTTTAGACCATGTCCAGCAGCTAAGCCCACACCCTGTGTCTCTTCCTCCCTTCTTCACTCTCTCCCTCTTTCCATCACCAAAAGGATGGGTGAGAAAATTAGAGGAGCAAAAATTGAAAACTCATGGATGAAGATAAAAAGTGTTTAATTGGTGAAGCAAAAGCTGTGTATTCAAGCAAAGCAAAATAAGGAATTCATTCAGTACTTCCCATCAGCAACCAAATGTTTCAACACTTCCTGGTAAGTATGGCTCTGTCACACAGTAACAGTTACTTGAGAAGATAGATACCATAACCGTGGACACACTCCCTTTCTTCTCCTTTCCCTGAGTTTTTATTGGTAAGCATGACATCTCATGGAATGGGATGTCTACTCCCAGTGTGGATGGGAGAAGAGTGAGAAAAAGAGAAAGCCTAGATGTTGTGCAAACACAGCTCAAGCAATAGACAAAACGTTGGTGTGTTATCAACATTGTTTTAGTCACAAATCCAAAACACAGCACCACATGAACTACTCTAAAGGAAATAAACTCCATTACAGCCAGACCCAGTATGAACCATTAGTGTGTCAAATAACAAGCAATTACAGGTGAAAATAGGTTGGGCAAAATTTCAGAATGATAGGGACTTTTCTCCTGAGATTTTGGGACGCCCTGTGGTGTAAATGCCTGAAGTAACTAGGAAAATAAAACTAACATTCACATTTTTAAGGAAAAGGTACAGCATTGAAGAGGCTTTCAGGGTAGGGCATAACTGCTTTATCTGAGCGTTCCCTAGGCTCCCAGCCTTAGATGCTATCGCGCTGGGGAAACTTGGTGTGCTAGCTCTAAGGAACAGCACGGAGCATAGAGTGGAGTGGAGACACCACGGCTAGGCTCTGTAATCAGATGGGACCTCGATTGTTCTTGTGCACAAAGCTGCACTTTTTGCCACCCTAAGCCAAAGACCTGTCATGTTTTGACAAATGCCGTACCCTAGTGTACTTTTTGCTCATTATAATATCATTATAATACCAAAACACACCTCCATCCCAAAAGCTACCCGCCTCCAAGGTGCGACCACCCCTCACTGAGCATGCGCTCTGAATTCCTCGGAGCCTATTACTTTAAACGGAGACGGGAAAACTTTACACCAATCATAACTAAGATATGCTTGACTAGAGCCACTCAAGCTCCACCTAAAAGATAGAAAATAATATAAATTGGCCCAAGAGAAAGGGGATGTTAGGGAAGATACCACCGTCAGGGGAGATACCATCCCGAGGACAATATCCTTAGGACCTCCTGACTCCTGGGATCAGTCGACGGGCTGAGCCTCTCTTCCCCCCCCATTGGGACGCCTTTGGGTGAGATCTGAATACTTGCTTATAAATCTCTATAGAGTCTTTGATCCTTTTAACGCGTTTATTTCTAGGCTGCACACCTGTGACACCTGTAAACACCTGTAACATCTGTAACACCTGCAAGACCTATAACCTCTGTAACATCTGTAACATCTATAAACATCTATAACACCTGTAACACCTACAACACCTATAACACCTGTGTATTTTATGCATACTAACTTGCTTTTGCAGACAGTCACTATCGCCGGCAATCCAAAAGAACCTGATTATCTGTTGCTGTAATAAACCATACTTGATTGCATTGTGATAACTCTCATTGAGTGCAACGAGGGTGAGGGTGGTTATCCGTGATAGTTCAGTGTTCTGAATCTAACCAGACCCCCAGGCGGTTAATGCATTTTTGGTGAATGTCCGAGCGGACCCCCAGATGGTTAATGCGTTTTTGGTGAATGTCTGAACGGACCCCCAGGCCGTTAATGCGTTTTTGGTGAATGTCTGACTGGACCCCCAGACGGTTAATGTGTTTTTGGTGAATGTCCGACTGGTTCAGTAACCTGAATCTGACCGGGCCCGTAACGGTTAATCAGCTACACCCCTTAACGCGACACGCCCATAATAAAGAGTGTGGAAAGAAGATTGCTCCTAAAACAAGGACCCTCAAGCTTCAGCTCTGAAGAGATAGTGAAATAACTGTCATATCCCCTTCGAGATTTTCATCAGAATGGATACAGTGTCTGTGTCACTGACAGTAACCATTGTGCCACTAGAGCTACATAATACTGTGACTTTCTTTTGGCACAGCCTTCTTCAGAAAAGATGCAAAAAAGTGTGCTTTAACTTGTCTGTATTTGATATACTCTGAAAACTCTGAAATTATTATTATTTTTTTTTTTCCCTCTTCTGGGAGTTGTTTGAAGATTGCCTATCCACCAACTGCAAAACTAATGTATATAATGAAAATATATTTTCAAAGAAATCTGCATAGAACTGGATAACAGACCTAAACCAGATTATTATTATTAATTATTATTATTATTATTATTATTATTATTATTATTATTATTATTATTATCAAGATTAATTGTATATTACAGAAGTAAAACAATGTCTTCCCTTTCTGGCTGCCATGAACTGGAAAGCTTGAGGGGAGTTGTAATTTACTACATACTTCAAAAAGTGCCTCTGCCAAAATCTTTGCAGAGAAAGTGCAATGGGAACTTATGTTTTTATAGATCATTTATAGGTAGTACCAGCAGAGGAGTCAGTATGTTGGAGTTATATCTCAAATTGTAGAGTCAGGTTCTTAGCACTGTGCTTGGTGACGTTACAGACAACAGTAAGTTATATTTGGCCTTCTAAATCTAAGTCCAATACATAAAGCCCATGTTCAGTTACATGTTACAGATTTTCTGTAAATCTATGCTATACTTTTATACTACATATTTTGTACTATATATTTTATTTAAATATATATATATATATAATATATATATTTAAATATATAATATATACACTATATATTTTTATACTATAATATAAAATTTTATTTACTGTAAATCTATACTATAATATACAGCATTACAGAACAGGGCCATAAATTACCACACTGTTCTCTCAATTTAGAGCTTTAAGATTTAAAGGAAAAAAAATACATTTTAGGTGCACTTCCTAAATCTTTTTCTAAAGAAGAAAAATCCTTCATGGAACAGAGCTGAAGGATCTCACAAAAGCATCTCTTTTAAAAGTTTGGTTCATTCATTACTGCTTATAAATCATCAGTGACATCAAGGGATCTAACTATAATCTTATAACAGGGCTTTGATAGTTTAACCTGAGTTTCTGGCCTATATCTGTTTCAGAGCCCACTCAAGAAATGTCTAATCAAATAAAACTGTTGTAATATGTGTTGCGTTTATTAGTCCAAGAAAATTAATAACTTGGAGCTGATATATCTGAAAGGTAATGAAATTATATTTTTCAGTTTCTAATCTCTAATGTTAGGCTTATGATTTCATTATCCTGTAGAAGAGTCAGAAGCAGCAAAGACGAACTTCCATGATTTAACAAGTAAGTTCTTGAGCCAACTTTCTGATTGCAGACATAGATAAAGAAGCAACGAGAGAAAGCCAATTTCCTAGCAGTCCTTTTGTAGCAGAGAAGAATTGTGCAAATATTTAGGGGGAAAATGACAGAATCGTATTAAGGATAATAAATATACTTTCATTCTACTTCACTGTTGATAAATTATTAACAGCTTAACTTTTCCACATGATGTGTCTGTTCAGGGAAGCTTCACTAGTTTTCAGGACTCTGTAGACTCAGTTCCTGGCAGAGACCTTCAGTTGTCATCTCCTGGTATCTGAGAACCATAACTCAGACGGATAAATGCAACAGCAGAGGACTAAGGGATACTTAAAAATATGTCATTAATAAATGAGTCCATGTATGGCACAGTAAAAGCACTCTGAAGTGACTGGAGGAAGAATCTATCTTATTTATTTTATTTATTTATTTATTTATTTATTGATGACACCTTTTGCTCAATGGACTTTCAAGAGGATTAAATATTAAGGCCAACTAACTCCTGTGTGTGGACCCTGAAAACTATTATCTGTGACAAGTCCAGAATTTATAAGGTCAGAGGAAAGTCTTCAGGCTTGTGCGTGTAGATTATCTTCTGCTAATCTCCACAATTTGTAATTGTCTATTTGAAACAGCAAATGTTTTATTAAATGGCAAAATGTTAATGATAGTAGAAGTCATTCACAAAACATTAAAAATTCTGGAAGTTAGATTTTAAATATTTCTACCCTGCTTTTCTTAGGGTTTATAGATCTTCATTTATAATATATATGTGGATCTTCCGTATATTTTTTGGATCTTCATTTATATTATCAGAAATCCGTACTGATCACATAGGCAGTGATAAGGGAGGAGTGACAAATAATTTTAATGTTTCTAAAAGTTTTTGCAACAGACATCAGACAGCAGTTTTCTCTCTAGTGTGCAGCACTATGAATTTCAATAACTGACACTCACAAGTTATCAAAATATGGTATGAAATCATTCACAAAATGATAGTGGAATGGACTTTACACCTTCAGCATAAAATAAATTTGAAAGATCTTTTGGCTCATAATCAGTTAAGACATTATTTCTCTCTCTCTCTTTTTTTTTTTTTCATAATTGAATGCTTTGTGTAATTTCATAGAACATACAGTACATTACATTCTTTTATGAAAAATGTCATCTTGTCATAATCTCATAATCTTCATGTGTAATTTATATATATACATTAAATGTATATATATTATATATTAATATATGTATTAATTATATATTAATTATATATTATATAATATTGTATATATTATATAATATATATATTATATAATTATAATATGTATATTATATCATAATATATAATATAATAATTATATAAATTATATATTGAATATTATTATTAATTATATAATATTATATATTAATTATATATATTATATCTATTTATATATATATTTAATATATATTTACTGCCTTTGGAAGATTTGGCAAAGAATTTTCAATACTGTTAGGTCAGATTAAATGAAGACAAACATCAGGGTGCCCACAACATGCTAAATACTCTATGATCTAGTCACCTAACTGAACTAAGAGCCCACCTTTTAAATAAGACGGTAGGCTAGATAGAGTCAGAAAGAATATTACCAGATAATGTCTTCTGAGAGAAACGTTAACGGGTTAAATAATTGCAATTTATTATTTGCAATCACTCAAGAACAAAGTGAACCCAAAAGTTCAGTAATACCTTAACTGTGAAAAAAAATAAAAATCATGCTTATTGATAGATGAGTGAAATCAACATTGATTTCTAGTCTTCATAGAGAATATCCTTCAAGATAAGCATTCAACAATGTAACAGTTGCAGGCTGACTGTATCAATGTTTAGGCAGCTAGATTTACAAAAATGAGAAATTAAGACATACTTTTTTGAGAGATGACAATGCAAATAATTGCAGTGCAACTTTAAGAACAACAACAAAAAAAGTTATATATACAACAGAGAGATTTTTTTTTTTTTCCTGTGTGTGAAACATCTGTATGCAATGCTCTATTACTTCTGTCTTGCCCAATCACTTCTGCACTGAATTGATTTGTGGAATTTTGAAAATGGAGATGTTAAAAAAAGAGAGAGAGAAATGTGGTCTCTTTTCAACAGTTCTATAAAGCAAACTATTCTTTTCAGTTTTAAATTCCAGCTAAATGTATAGAAATCATTAAACATTAAGCAGAAAAAATACAGAACAAAATTACTGACAAGGTGATAAATATGACTGTAGTAGTTTCACTGATTAGAACTCAAGAACTGAATCATAGAATCATAGAATTTTTTAGGTTGGAAAAGACCCTTAAGATCATCAAGTCCAGCCATTCACCTAACTACCAAGTCCACCACTAAACCACACTCATAAATACCACATCCACACATCTCTTAAATACCTCCAAGAATGGCAACTCCATCACTTTCATGGGCAGCCTGTTCCAAAGCCTAACCATTTTTTTCCATGAAGAAATTTTTCTTGACATCTAATCTGAACCTCCCCTGTTGCAATTTGAGGCCATTTCCTTGCATCCTATCACCTGTCCCTGAGAAAAGGGACAGATACCCACCTTGCTACAACCTCCTTTCAGGTAGTTGTAGAGCATGATGAACCTCAGCTTCCTCTTCTCCAGACTAAACAGACACAATTCCCTCAGCTGCTTCTCATAAGTTTTGTTTACTAGTACCTTCACCGGTTTCATTGTTCTTCGATGAACATGTCCCAAAATACAACATAAAAGTCTCAAGCAGAGGCCTAAACATTTGTTGGGTTAAAATATAAGAATTGAAAATGTAAACATAGATGTAAGGTTGGCCTGCTTTTCTGTACATCCCTTGCATGAACAACTCCTGGATCATAACACTTGCTAAAAAACAGTCCATACATCAAAATATAGTCCATCCTTATCCATCCACACTGGACCTTACAACATATCACCATAAAATAAAATTCAAAAGAGATTTTTGTTCACGATCAATCAAAAACAGTATAGACAATAATATTATATATATATGCATATATATAAATTGCTTAAGAAATGCCTTGTGAGTGTAAAATGTAGGAAATAACTGATTATTCTCTCCTTTTTCTCCTATACATTATATTTTAAACTTTTTTTTTTTTTTTTTTTTTTTTAACTACATCTTTAATGCTCAATATGAGTTACTAGGAAACCTTTCAAAGTCTGTAGTATGTAATATAGATATTCTGTAGATTTTTTGAAAATACATATGTACTGTACAGTTTGCAGACATTGCAAGGGACTGAATCATTCATTTTCCCTTCTAAGTTTTTAAATCTTTTATTATTTTTATCATGATAGTCAAGGCTGAACATGAAAGTTAAAAATCTGTTTTACAGTTTTTATTGTACTCTATTCCATATAAATAGTTCGTCTCTTTCATCTCCACATCCTTCCTTTGATGTGATTGCTTATCCAGTCATGAACCCCAAATCAAATTTTTTAAATAGCCAAAGATGCAAAAGAGACTGTACTCTGATTAATTAAGTGTAAAATACTAGTACCATGCATCTCATTCTGAAGTAAAGCATATCAAGAATATAAAAGCATCTGAATACTGTTAGCCTCAATATATAAAAACAAAACAAAACAAAACAAATAAAATAAAATTATATATATATATCATATATGTATATGTGTGATGACACCAAGCTGAATGGTGCAGTCGATACCAAAGAAGGAAAAGATGCCACTCAAAGGGAGCTGGACAGGTTGGAGAAGTGGGCTCATGTGATCCGCATGAGGTTCAACACGTCTAAGGGCAAGGTACTGCACCTGGGTTGGGGCAATCCCAGACAGGAGGACAGACTGGGGGAAGAAGCCCCGTAGAGAAGGACTTGGAGTTTCTAGTAGATGAAAGGCTCTACTTGAGCCAGCAGCACTCTCTTGCAGCCCAGAAAGCCAAATGTATTCTGGGCTGCATCAAAAGAGGTGTGGCCACGTTGAGAGAGGTGATTGTCACCCTCTACTCTGCCCTCGTGAGGCCCCACCTGGAGCACTGCATCCAGGTTTGGGGGACCCAGCACAAGAAAGATGTGGACCTGTTAGAGTGAGTCCAGAGAGGGCTACAAAGATGAACAGAGGTCTGGAGCACCTTTCCTATGACGGAAGGCTGAGAACTGGGGATGTTCAGCCCAAAGAAGAGAAGTCTCCATGGAGATCTCATTGCAGTCTTTCAATACTTAAAGGGGTCTTATAACAATGAGGGAGATAGACTCTTTACTCGGGTGGATAACAATAGGACAAGGAAAAAAGGTTTTAAACTAAAAGAGGATAGATTTAGACTAGACTTTAGAGGAAAATTCTTCACTGTAATAGTACTGAGGCACTGGAACAAGTTGCTAAGAAAGGTTGTAGATGCCCCGTGACTGAAGGTGTTCAAGTCCAGGCTGGATGGGGCCTTGGCCAACCTGATCTAGTTGTTGGTGTCCCTGCCTATGGCAGGGAGGTTGGAGTTGATCTTTAAGGTCCCTTCCAACCCAAGCCAATCTATGATTCTATGATTTATGTAAATTTCTAAGGCCTATTAGTTTGATAACAGTCCAAGGTGCTCTATTCTTTACAGGATTTCTCTGATAAAATTATTGAGTAATTTGAGATTGCTCTAAGGTATGTTTCACATATTGACAAGTAAACTTTAAGAGTTTTATTTGCCAACTAGTTCTTTTGCTATCAATATCATAACTCTAACAATGTTTAATGAATATAAGCTGTGGGCTAGAGAGACTATCAATGGACTTGCAGTAGCAATGAAGGTGGTTTAAACAGAGCAAAAATACATATCCAAACAAAACCAAATGTCCTATCAGAACAAAAGGAATTAAACTAGGAAACAAGGTGCAACACTTCAGTTCACCAGTTGCAATTTTATTATTAATTTAATTAATACTATTAAAGTACATAAGTATGTTGTTGTTTTTTTTTTTTTTTCTTGTTTTTTTTTTTTTTCAGAAGTTCATGCACCCTGAACAATAAACTTATAAAGACTCTGTGAATTTATTTATTTGATTATACTGTAAAGAGTGAATACACATATTTGAAAATCATAACTAATGGAATAACAGAATCTCCTTATCTACCGGATGTACTTCATTTGTACACAGGCTGCATGCCTTTTCCAGCGTGTTGAATTATTTTAATTACTTTTGGCAAATTAATACACATTCCTTCAGTTAGCTACTGCAGGTTGACCAAAAATAGCAGTAGATAAAACAATGAAAACTAAGAAATTAGGCATATGAGAAAGGCTCTTTATATATTCCCCTGTAACCACTTTGTGTCAGAGCAACCTTTCTTGTCAATGTGAGCTTTATTA
This sequence comes from Aythya marila, assembly GCF_965140915.1. NCBI lineage: Eukaryota > Metazoa > Chordata > Aves > Anseriformes > Anatidae > Aythya > Aythya marila. Next base: position 99,899,161 of record NC_139043.1, on the reverse strand, counting down.
ATCAACTCAGACACTGAGAAACGTCCTTAATAAATGAAGACTGTGGAAGCTACCTGTTCTTCCAGAGCCCTGAAGGCTTTTTAGAAAGCAAAAGGAGGAATCAAATCTATACTTTTCATTTTAAATGAGAGGAGACATACTGTATTTCAACACTTAGGTGTGGTTAGGATTCATTTTATTAAAAACTCAACAGTCTCTTTACTTACTGCTTCTTCCTTGCTCTACCTAAAATTGATTTGGAAATGCTAACTGAAATGAAGAGGCATTCTGAAGTTCTTGCATGTCAAAACATCTTCTGTTCTTGTTATCAGCTGACAAGAAGAATTTCATAGGCATTGATCAACATGGTTCTTTCAGACAAGATAGTGTAAGGTCATGGAAAGAGAAGAAAGGACACCATTCCTGTGCAAGCTACTTACATTGCTAATCACAGTGTAGAATGGAAAGCAAATAGAATAGGGCTATCTCTTTGACCTTTCACTGTTTCTCTGGTGAGACATGTTTAAATATAATGAGTGTGTGTGTATATATATATTCATATATATTTTTTCTTTTGAACATCAGAACTTGCAAATACCAGCCAGCTCATTCAAATTGAGATGGTAGCTGTTGTTCACCAAGAATGGTAAGCAGAATGAGGAAGAACATTTATCATTTTTCAAGTTAATTCGTTTGTTGAAGAGAATGTTAAATTAATCAAATGTTCTTTAATTGTATGCATAGAAAAATATATGAATTTAGTATATTAGACAAAATAACTTCTATGGTTAATATGTGGTGGCTGATGCTGGAGCAATAATCTCACTTTTGTATCTCACTTTTGTTAAAGAGAAACTTAACCACAGTAACAGCATGCCAAGAGTGGTGAATTTCCCTTCATGACACATCCTGCTGCTGGTGGAGTGATTGCAGGTGCCCCAGGTAACTGCTGGAATGAACAGTTCTCTGAATGTTATTTGTTTAGAAACAGCTAATGGCTCATTAATCATACATCAAGCCTTGTGTTTTTGTTTTTGTTTTGTTTTGTTTTGTTTTGTTTTTTCCCTTTAAAAAATAAAATTGACTACAAATTTCCTAAAGAAACGTGAGATATTACCTTTGGGCAGCTTCTAATCACTGGGGTTTAATGCTTCATATGATAGTTATCTATTTAAACTTGGTCTTATCCTAGCACCACCTGTTCTCTTTCTATTAGAGGAGGTGCCTGATGGATTAAAGAGAAGCCTTCTTGTGCCTTTGTGCTCTGAGAAAGTCAGAGTGCCAGTTTTGTATAACTTGAGTAAAAAGAATGTACACCCACTAATACAGACCTTGTTTAGATGATGGCTGCTCAGATCTGTCATCTGACTTTGGTGCTGCTCAGGTCTGTTGGTTTTTAATGGTTATTCTTCCTTTTGTCACAGTCTCTGAAGGAAAGAATAGAAAGTTGATAATTAATTTGTTATCATCTTCCTGAAAGATATTTGCAAGACCCTGTATATGAAAAGAATAGAAGATAATTTCATTGTTTTTGAAACTCTTTTACTGGTACGGCAAAAGAAGAAAAGATAGTAATGAACACACCTGCCCCACTGTGGTAGTATCACTATTCTTTGCATGCACACACTGCTTCCATGAACTCAGACTGGCAATTCTACTTTTCAGATGTAAAAGCTACTGTCACCTCTCTGTGACAATCACAGGGGCCAGGCAACTTTAGTCGAGCCTGGTCAGAGCCTGAACAGGAGACTGAGTTAGCAAGAGGTAAAATGCTAAATCCTATAGTCTTCCTATCTGCAGCAAAAGCAGAAGGCTGTGTATAACGATTTTGAAGGTCAAATTACAAACAGGCCTGCTTGTTTACAGACCAGACAGAAAAGCTTTGCTTAAATCATCTGGGGGCAGTGGGGTAGGCAACATGACACTCATGGAGCTGGTTAGCCACAACAAAGCCTCTTAATGTTAACATTAAATCACTTGCTCTGTGTTTCACGGGGAGACTGAGAATTGCCCTGCTGTTTAGTGGCTTTGAATGCTAATGGTTTCTCAGGGAGTGTTTTCAAGTGCAGACCTGTTTCCAGTCTGTTGAAAAGTTACTCTAAAATGTGTTCCCTGCATGGCTAGAGGAGGATCATAGAATGGATCATAGAATGGATCATAGAAATCATAGAATTAGAATTAGAATTGGAAGGGACCTTAAAGATCATCTACTTCCAATCCCCATAATGGCTTGAATGGTTGAGTACAATGCGCTATATGTCTAGTATTTCTCACTTAACAAGTGGATGTGATGAGTCACATAGGCCAGTTATAAATCACATTTATCAAGCACCTCTGCCCTACCTGCCTTTGCCCTGTAATTCCTTTGCATTAAATCTGTTCTTACAGCCTAAATCTCAAAGCTGCAAAGACAGAAGTTATAAGGGACTCTCATCTTTCCAGTGGCATAGGAATATGCAGAAAGTTCTTCCACGTTCAACTGATTCCTTATAAATCATGGAAAACTATCTCAGTCCTACCTGGTGGTATTTCAAATTTACCCAATTAAGAAATTCTCCTATGAATTCAATAGAGGACTCTCAGGATAACATTTTTAAATGTTCCTAAGTCACACAAGTCCATTTCAAGATTTTTGTGAGCTGTAACCATTGATGCCTAAGTATAATGCTATGCCTAATGCTTCTAATTTAACTAAACATTAATGACATTTGAAAATACGTTTCTAGTGTTGCATTTGTTATAAATGAAGTCTCAACTCAATCTGAATTTAGTAATGTTTATAAAAGGAATATTTATAAAACGCAAGTAAACATCCCTGGGTGTGCAGGGAGTCTATGCTCTACCAACATGCACACACAAACATCAAACATTCTAAATATACAGAACATTGCTTTTACATACTAAACTCGAGTGCGCCTATACATATGTACAATCAGAAAAGGTAACAAACAATCCTTTCAGTTCCATGACTTAACAGTCTCCATTTTCCATTCCTTTTCTTGATTACAAACACTGGAGAATTCCAGGGCTAGTCATGGGAACAATATGTCTCGCTTTAAGTTGTTAAGCAACTCGGTCTTTGGGCCTTATGTATCCTAATCTTCCCGGGTCGAAGAAAAACATGTCCACCTCCTTTTCAAGGCCAATAAGGGCCTGGGTCAAAAGGTATGTCCAGGTCAGCAGGGGGCATAACAGCAAAAGCCTTCGATGGCTGTAGCAGCCGAGGGGCTGATGGTGTAGCAGTTGGATCAGTAAACGAGACCTCAGCTCCCTCACTATCTGGCAAACCATATGTTTCTGACTGTGGTCCCACATGGCTCTTTAAGGCCTCAGAGATTGCTCACCAGGTGCCAAGCAATCCCACCACAACCTTGTAATTTTTAGTAGCAGAGTCCCACACCTTGACCTCAATTTGGTCCCGTATTTCAGGACCATAAACTGTCTGATTGTTAATAAGGAGAGTAAGCTGTAAGGTTACCAGGACAGTCTTTGTTCCTAAGGACGTATGATTCCCCATAATGCGCAACTGCTTACCAGCAAGGGGCAGTTGTGTGCACGGGTCCGCTTCTCTCAGCTTGAGCTTCTTCCCAGCTCTGGTGCGCCTATTTCCAGCAACTTTCTGTACGAGCTTCTTTGAGCGGTTTGCTGAGCTTGGCCGAACCTATCTTCATGAGGTGATCAATGTGCCTGTTCCTGTCCTGGTCTCTGTTCTGCTAGCCTGCTCCTTTTCATTCCTTCTCTCTGCTTCTTTATTGATGACATAACTTCATTATATCGTGTCACCTTATTCATGTTGAGGACAGGCTCCCCTCTTATACCCTTCTCCCCACAGCAGTCCTTTTCAAAAACAACTTTTCATTGGTCAAACAACTTTGCAAATAATAGCAACAGCAAACACCCAGCAACTTCCACTCCTTAACGGATGGAGAACAAGAAACCTGAGAGGAGACTGCATGGAGTCTCCTGAATCACCCTTTTTTGTTCCCTCTAAACTCTCTTACATTCCCGATGGCCTCATTGTTGAGAGTCTGATGTTATCATCAACCATGGGGCTTGCCGACCCCCATGGCCACACTCCCATGTCTCCCCCTTCGTTATTAATATCAACCATCTTCTTGACACTAATTATTATGCCATATATCACACATTGATGCAGTACAAGATCTGAAATGTAAAGAGCAGAACCATACTCAAAAAGTGATAGGATTTTCTAATACAGTATGGAAATGTAGGAACAAAAATAATTCTCTGTTCAACACTGTCAACTGCCTCTCCAGGACAACTCTGCACCAAAACTGTCCAAGGTATCTCTGCTGGGCTGATTTATGCTATACAGACGTGTTTAAGTTCCATAAGCACTCTTACAAATATCAAACGTTAACTCCAATGTACAAAGGGGTTGAAAAGAAACTGAATTATTTCCTGAGAATATTGCGGGGTATAATTATTATGTTGTATACAGAGGAAGAAGGCTTGAATGGCTTGAATAAATAATTTATTGCATGGAAATCATTCATCTATTCCTATCTTACATTAACAAACCCTGAGGGCTAGTTTTTCTTAGCACCTTTACTCAAAATCACTACATTGCTAGTTTTTATTGCCAGCTTACTTTTCAGGCTAAGTAACAGTCTCAGCTGTAGTGGGTTCACATGGCAAGGTTTTGGTAGTGGAAGGCTGCAGGGGTGACTTCTGTTAAAAGAGTCCAGAAGCTGCCCCATGTTAGATATGGCCACTGGCCAGAGCTGAGCCAGTAAGCAATGTTGTTTGTGCCTCTGTGAGAGCAGATTTAAGAAACGGGGAAAAAAAAGAAAAAAAAGAAACAGCCTTGTGGCACAACAGCAGCTGAGGGAGTGAGAACCAGCCCTGCAGAAGCCAAAATCAGTGGAGAAGGAGGGGGAGGTGGCACTGGAGCAGAAGTTCCCCTGTGGCTTGTGGTGAGGACCATGGTGAAGCAGGCTGTCCCCCTGCAGCCCATGGTGTACAACAGCAAAGCAGATTTCCATACTGTGGCCTGTGGAGAAGACCGTGGTGTAGCAGGTGGATCTGACCTGATAGAGGTTACAGCCTGTGGAGAAACCCTGCCAGAAAAGATTCCAGGCCAGACCTTTAGGCTTCAGAGAGGGGATCACACATGAGCAGACCTGGCAGGAGCTGCTACCCATGGGAAACCCATGTTGGAGCAGTGTGCTCCTGACAGAGGGACCCCATGGTATGTTCCATTTGGAACAGTTTTTGAAGAGCTGCTGCCTGTGGGAAGCCCACACAGGATTAGTTCAGGAAGGATTTCATCCCATGGGAGGGACCCCACGTTGGAGCAGGGGAAGGGAGTAACCAAGGAGCAGCAGAGATGAAGCATCAGGGACTGACTGCAAATCCTATTCCCATTTCCCTGTGCCACTCAAGGGGAGAAGATGGAAGAGGATGGATGGGAGGAAGGTGTTTTTGATTTCTTTCCTTTGTTTCTCATTTCTCTAGCTTTCAAGTAAAAGGCAACAAATTTTACTAATCTCCCTACACTGAGTCTGTTTTGCCCATCATGATAAATGTTGAGCAATCTCCCCATCCTTATCTCAGCCCTTGGGCCCTTTTTATCATATTTTCTTCCCCTTTTCTTTCGAGGAGGGGGAGTGAGAGAGTGGTTATGGTGGAGCTCAGCTGCCCACCTGAGTAAAACCATCACAAGAGCTGTTAGTCTCAGCTGACAATGCTGAGAAGAGGACACGGGTCATGCTTTTCTCCATATAAATTGAAAAAGTGTCTGTGTGTATGTGTCATCTTTTCTCTTCAACTAAAAAATTCCTTTTTGCTATTGTAGGAACAACTTTGCTTCTGTAATGGACAAAATAATTTTCTTCTGTAGAGTGAAATAGGGTAAGAAACAAGGATTTTTTGTTCTGGATCACTTTATTAAGTCTTTTAAAGACTAATAAAGTGTTTTTTTGAAGGCTGTAGGACCTTGATTGTAATTCTGATGTGCTACATATTGTGTTAATATTAGTGATAAAACATTCACAACACAAAGCTTTTAATTAACAAAGAGAAAACTGATACAATATGAAAGAAGGACTTCTCAGGGAGAAGTGACTTGCACAAGACACACAATTCAGTTTTCTGTTGCAATAAACCATAAACAAAGTAATAGAGCAAAACCACTAAGTCCTCTGCTTGTGTTTTCAACCAATGTATCAGGTTAGACTTCCTCTCAGTATCAAAGCTCCTTATAATGAATAAGACATTGTTTCTCAACTGAAATTTTATCTTGTTTCTTTTAGATCATCAGAAAAATTCTCATTCACTTAGGCAGTGTAAATATCAGGCTTTGTTTTCCTAATTGAATTAATTGTAAGTGCCAGAGTAGCACAATCTGCCCTGCATATGTAAAGTGAGTGCATATGGACTTTGCACAGATAAATTAAATGGAAAAATTATTAACAAGAAAAATGTACTTGCTGTACTTACATCACCCCTGCATTATGCTAATACTTAATATTACAGCACCAGCAGAAAGCTTAACTATTTTACTTACATCACCCCTGCATTATGCTAACACTTCATGCTACAGCAACATCAATCTGATGATGCATTAACGTACTCTATCACTGAAGTGATGTACAGTAGCAATGATGATAGGCTAGTTTAAATCATTGTCAAAGCAATATTGCTGTAATGTTACTATGTTGATGATTTGATATAATATATTGCCAGAGAAACACCATGCTGATTACATACAAATGTAATATATCACTATTTTCCTGTCACCATGAGGATATTGTAGAATAATAGTTATGACTGCCTTTTTTGGTTTACTTTTTTTTTTTTTTTTTTTTTTTTGTCTGTTTGTTTGAAAAAGCAGCCTAACAGAGGAATTACACAGGAAAACAGCCCTGTTTTTGTTTTTATTTTATTTATTTATTTATTTATTTATTGACAAAGCAGCCTAACAGAGGAACTGAAAGCACGTGAGTCATATTAATAGAAACTGTAGAAACTGAAGTATATAAAGAATGACCCCCAAAGACACAGAACTACATTGTCTCTTTGGAAAATATGGAGCACATCTCTTTTAGATGTCTTTGGTGTGCATGTGGATAACTGAGGGGTGGCAAGAGTCATTTCTCTTCTGCCCAACATCCAATAAACCTTAATCCATGATCTCTTACTTTTTTTTTTTTTTTTTTTTTTTTTTTTTTTTTTTCCCTCTCTCTCAGTTCAATAACACAAACCAGAAATATGATACTACTATTCAGAGGTGTATGTAAGAATGTGGGAGGAGGATTAGCTCATGTCTCTGGATAGCTTTGGAGTGAGGGATCTGGAAATACTTTGAGTTCCTCCAAAGAATTCTGACACAAGAAAACCAACAAGCTTTGAGGTTCCCATTTCCTGACAGCAATCTAAGGGCTTCATATTCTATGACAAAGAAAGTATAAAGACCTTGAATTCCCCTTCTTGAGATCCACAGAAGTTTCCAATATAGGAAAGTAAAACTCCCTGGAGCATCAAACTTTGCAAGGTCTGACATTCCTGACTTCCCACATCTGAATCTTTATAAGCAATTATCTGCCATGAACTATTTTTGTAATACCTAGTGCTTTTACCTGATAAAGAAGATAAGAAATAATAAAATCCTGGTTTTAGATGTTCTTCCCCAGAACATGCTCTCTGTGTATGTTCAATGTGTAAAAATCTTTAGAAAGCATAACATACTGATGAAATAGTTGTCTTAGGCAGGCTGCCCCTCAAAAATCAGTGTGTTTACTTCTATTCTTCTATAAAGGACTGTGTAAAAATGAGAAAATGAAAGGAAGAAAAGGAGCTATGATTGCATTTGCTGGGTACAGCTATCAGTGACAAATCATAACCTCAAGAGCTGCTCAAACTCCGGGAGGCCACAAAAGTGGGACTTGATGACAAACTGAAGTATTCAAAGAAAGGAACTTGCATTTTTTATTTTTTTTTTATTTATTTATTTAATTTTTTTTTTTGTGTGATCTGTTTAAAAACTAAATCAGGGAATGACTCACTCTGCAGAACAAAATATTAGAAGGAGAAAAGAGGTGGTTTTGTTTTGTTTTGTTTCCAGGACTTTTCCTCGGTTAGTGGATTTTTCCTCCCTGCAACAGTTTTCAATATAGTGCCATGACTTAACTAAATACTCTCTTTTATAGAAATATGCAAGTATACAGAAATTCATTTCTAAATATTATGATAGTTTTTTCTAAATTTTCCATTCCTACTGCTACAATCACAGCTGTAGACAACTGTGAATTCAGTTAAAGGTATTTTAGACTTTCTTGTTCCCTTGGTAGCCCAAATGGATATTAAGAGACAAGAGAATTGTTTGTGACACTTTTTAACTTTTTCTTAAATACTTGATTTTCAATCAACCTAAGAAGTATCTGTCTCTTCCATAAGGAAGTTCAGGTTGTTGGCTCTTAGAGTAATTGTGGAACTTCTGGGAAGTAACAATGGAGATTCGGCATGTGGGAATATTTCTATTTAGCAAGTTATCATCAATCACCTTGTGCTGTGCTGCTAGAAGTGACATATTCTGTATGAGAAGGGAAATTAATGTCTTCATCATTTTGGTATTAAACATCTCTAGGCACTTTCACAAAATTAGCAATATTATTACCTAGTTACTGGCCATATGGGGGGTAGACAACTATGCCTTTCCAATATAAAATTAATTCTTGTATTTCATCTATATTCTTCTACTTTCTGATCTGCTTAGTGCTGCTGTAATCCACTGAAAAGTTATGGTGTTCCCCTCTAGAAATGACCATATGACATCAGCAGCAAATTGATACCTTATGTAATTCCATGGTGGTTTTACTTAAAATCTTTCTACTTCTGAGATATATCTAGCACAGTATCAATTATAGAGTTCATTCTAAACATCATTTTAAAAGCCTGAGATTATTTAGCTTAGAATATTCTCGGTTCTTAAAATTCACCTGCGCAACTCCAGCAAATTTCCTACTTCATCAAACAGAACATTAAAATCAGTCAAAAATCTCCATTAGAAAAATATAAATAATTGGAATAAACAATAAGAAAAAATGCCACATGCCAAGACCTTCAAGAATGGTAATGAAAAGTTGTTTGACAAAACTATTATTGTATATATCTGTATACATACCTGAATTATGACTTCTGCTGTTTGAAACAAGGAAAAAGGAAGAATGAGCTGTCTTTTGCTCTCACTCTCCTCCTGACTAATATTCCGTTGCTGTCACTTACTAAATTGCTTGAGTTAGTGGTACACACGTCAGTGGGGATTCTAACCCATTCATGGGTTTAGTTGATCTCTCCACAATTCCTGCTGCTCACACACGATGCAGTGACTAGAATAAAACCTTACAAAAACAGTGCACTGCAGATTAGCTATAAATATAGCACTGTGGCTACCTGTGTATAACTTTCCTTAGAACAAAACTGAGTAGACTGTTTGTCAGCCTAGCAACAGTGTCTTGGGTTTCTACACAGAAGATCCACATCTTTCATGTGGCAATAGTAAGGAACAAAGCTATTGATTTCTTCTAAAATGAAAAAAAGAATTTCATTAATGGAAAGTATTATCCTTTAAATTTTGCTTTCCATAAACTCTTTCACAAACATTCACTGTGCAGTTTTTTCCTTGGAGAAATCAATACTTTGGCCTGGTTCCTGAAGCAATTCCAATGAAATAATAGATGCACCTTCATACCAACTTCAAATCTGAGCCCAATCCCAAGCTCATATGCATGGTACGTAGAAGTTCAGTGCGCAACAGGAAGTCAAATGAGCCTATTGTGATAGTTATTTTTATCTACAAATCTTTCAAACAGGTTAGATCTGAGGAAGAATCATGTTCTGAGCTAAAAAGTAAAATTAATATATCTTGCATTTTATAAGAAGAACTATGCAAGGTCTGCCTAGATCTATATTTGCTCTTTAGCACTAGGAAAGAATTATCTAGGAAAGAACTTAAGACCAGGAAAAGTATATCACAATGCTTCCCAAGTCTTTTGATAGTCCATGGGTTCCACGGGTTGATTTTACACTTTAATGACTGAGATTCAAAAAACTTTTTCTAAAATCTTTCTCGTGCCTTTCTAGCCCTGAAAAGAAAAGGAATAGTGACTACAATTAATACCTATCTGAGGAAAATAAAGAATAAAGAAGAGTTCATAATCCAAAGGAAGAAAGGCAAGGTTAAGATAAATCTAAATATCACACCCCATATTTAAAATAAGAATGACAAGGTTATTTTGCATCCAGGTGCTTCGGAACCCTTAATAAATTCAGAGAAGAGTACTTGATATCTACAGTAACTTTTCCCCATGTACCTGCAGCAAACAGTGTCTGACAATTTCCCACTTCCCTAATCAAACAGGCTGATACAAGGAACTACAGTAACTGATTGAACTGTGACAGTGTACCATATGAAAACAGTACTGATCTATTTCTTTCATTTGTTATGAAATCAATTATAGTTGTTTTAGTCTTCAGCTGGTTTCTTCATGAGTGCAGTACAATTGAAACATTGCAGCATTGCAGTCTGAACAACTAGTCTTACCCAGAGCTGATGGGAATAGTTGTTTTTTTTTCTTTAATAAAGGATTAATGCACAAATGATGCCTGGAATATTTCCAAACCAAACCAAACTAGCCCCCACCCCACCCCCCCGCCAAAAAAAAAAAAAAAAAAAAAAAAAAAAAAAAAAAAAAAGCTAGGAAAAGAACTGTTATTTTATAATTTTATAATTTATAAGGTATCCACAATTTCAGTACAAAAACCCACAAGATTTTCAGAGTTATCTTAATTTCTGGACAAGATTATAGAAAAATAGCAACAATTTGATAGTTTGATTAGACATCTTCACAGCTTTAAATAAATTTACACAGCTCTGGTGATGGGCATCCTGGCCCTACCACGTTCCTAAGATAGATATTACTTGATTATTCAGAACTAGGTTTGTCCATAATGCTTGACTACACCTCAGCAAATTATATGTATCTGGCACAAAGGTCTTTTTTTTTTTTTTTGGTAGCATTAAATTTCCCACTCCAAATTCATGCCCAGAAGCATGCAAATAACTGTACAGAGAACCAAGTACTTGTGCCTGGGAACATTTCTTTGCATTGTTTCTATTGCTGTTATATATGCTCATTGACACATATATAATTACCCTACCACTCACTGTTGTTCTGTCCTTTGGTCTCCTGAACCTCTGATTTTTTTTTTCATGATTTCATGATGTACACAAAGGTAAACAATTTCAAAATCATAACAGAATCACAGAATCACAGAATCACAGAATTTCCTAGGTTGGAAGAGACCTCAAGGTCATCGAGTCCAACCTCCAACCTAACGCTAACAGCCCTCCACTAAACCATATCCCTAAGCTCTACATCTAAACGTCTTTTGAAGACTTCCAGGGATGGTGACTCCACCACTTCCCTGGGCAGCCTGTTCCAGTGCCTCACAACCCTTTCAGTGAAGAAGTTCTTCCTAACATCTAACCTAAAACTCCCCTGGCTCAACTTAAACCCATTCCCCCTCGTCCTGTCACCAGGCACGTGGGAGAACAGGCCAACCCCCACCTCGCTACAGCCTCCCTTGAGGTACCTAAAAAGAGCGATAAGGTCACCCCTGAGCCTCCTCTTCTCCAGGCTGAACAAGCCCAGCTCCCTCAGCCGCTCCTCGTAGGACTTGTTCTCCAGGCCCCTCACCAGCTTCGTCGCCCTTCTCTGGACCCGCTCAAGCACCTCGATGTCCTTCTTGTATCGAGGGGCCCAAAACTGAACACAGTACTCGAGGTGCGGCCTCACCAGAGCTGAGTACAGGGGGACGATCACCTCCCTAGCCCTGCTGGTCACGCTGTTCCTAATACAAGCCAGGATGCCGTTGGCCTTCTTGGCCACCTGAGCACACTGCTGGCTCATATTCAGCCGACAATATGACATAACTGTCATCTACGGATGTTTCTATATTTGCCAGCTCCTAATTGACTTCAACATCATTGAAAATGCATTCATGAATAAATTAATCTATACAATTATTGAAATAATTCTTTCTATACTAAAAAAAATAAATAAATGAACAACCAAATAATGCATACACCGCAAATGACTATTTGCAGATGAGCTCTGACAGATGAGTCCAATCAAGTCAGGTTTTGTGGTGTGTGTGTTTTGTGGAAAATGCAGAATGAAGAGGAGCTGACAGAGGATGAGAGGATGAATATATCTAATTTTGGGGGAAAAAAAAAAAATGCACAGGCAGAGGTGTTAAATGGCCTGATAACAGGGTGTAAATATTTAGAAAACTGCAAACAAATTATTTTAGATGTAAAAGGAACTCACACCAAAATCTTGGTCTACTATATGCTGTCTTCCAAATTAAATTAACTCTGATTTTCAGTGAAGGAAGCAATATTCTAAAATTTACTCTGGATGTGATTTGCCTTTTTTTTCCTGAAGCTGCTTCAGGAATCCACAGGAACCATGTTGTACAAAGCAATATTCTAATGTTTCTGAAAGGAAAGAGCCAAACCTAAATCAAGAAAACAAACAAAATTGTATACACAACAAGGAGACATCTAATATGTTTGGTTTTATTTAGTGATTTTCTTGCCAAGCTTAGTTCCTCCAGGAAACAACAAAATAATTGTTGCACATCAGCTTTCTAGCGCTGCTCAAACAGGAGTATCCCTGCAGCACACTAGTGTCCAAATTATTTTGCAAACATTTGACATATTTCTAATCCTTAAACAACTCAAATTTATCAAAGGAGAAGTATTTTTGGCTCTGAGTATAATTTAGGATTTATGCTTTTCAGTATAAGTCTACAGTTCCAATTCTTTAAGAATAATTATTTTCTTATGTTCAAATCACTATATGCTAATGTTTGTTTTAATTAAAGTAGTACCTTGGCTATTTTCTTAAATAGGTGTGACTGTGTTACTTTAAATTTGTCTTGCTGCGCAGAGCACCAAGGGCGTTTAAGGTTTATTGAATAAACTGGTAGGAAAGCCAAGCATTACAGGTGTTTCAATACATCATTTTTACACTTGTGAGAGAAGATGGTATACAGCCAAATAAATTATATTTACTGTCAGTAGCACGCCACAGACCTTATATTTGTCAGTGAATAATAATGTTTGTGCAAGGTAGATAATTTCAGTGTTTTCTTAGTTATTGAAGTTATCACCTAAAAAAAAAAAAAAAAAAAAAAAAAAAAAATTATATATATATATATATAATAAAAAAGAAAGCCAAGTTCTACCCAGTTCGATTTTATTACTATCATCTCATGCCCTGTCACTGCTGTTCTGCCACAGCAAGTACATGGGAGTCCAACAAATCTTCAAAAGTTTGTTGTAGAGGGACATCTAGTGGCACAATGATTACAAACTTCGTGGCAGCCTGATTTTTGTCAGAGCCTAAGACTCGTTGAGGAATGACAACGAGTCACAGAGGAATGACTAGGTAGAGGGATGTGAATTTGACATGCTTTGAGAGACTGTAAAGAAGAACGGATACATTTTATTGTTGACTTCAGACTCCATATCACCAAACTACATTTGGCATGAAGGTGACAGTGAAAAGCCTGTAAATTTTACACCTCTCTTTGCACTCTTTTTGCTCATGAACAACACATGGTACTGCAGAGGTTGCAGACCAGCAATGATACTATTTATTCGAGTAACAAGTTTTTGCTTAAAACAAAAACAAAAGAAAACTACATTTTTATTACTTGTTGTTTATTATTTTTCATTCTTATTCTGATTCTGATTCTTTATTCTTTATTCTTTATTCTTTATTCTTTATTCTTTATTCTTTATTCTTTATTCTTATTCTTTTTTTTTATCCTCATCCATCAAACCTCTTACCTCCAAAATACCTGAAAATCTTTCTGGAATGCATTTAAAAGTATGACTAATATTGGACATGTATTGTTTGTTCTTCTTTTGGAGAGAGAAAAACATTGACTGTAAAATGGCTTCCAAGTAGGCAAATATTGTTTTGGTCTGTGTTTGAATACATGCTACTTACATGCTAATTACACTATAAAGCTCATAAAGTGATGATATAGGTATCCTTATTTTGTGAAGGTGAAAACAGTTGCAGATTCATCACTTTGAATTAGACTTTTAAGAAAATTCTGTCTCTCTCAAAGTCTATATTTGCTTTCATTGTATGTAATTTTGCTGAAAGAATAGAACGAGCTCACTTGTTTGTGGACTTCAGTAGTTGCACATTTTCTATATTTGATTGTAGATTACTGATAACCAAACTGGAGTGATGTAGGGAGTCCCTCTGACTTCAGAACAATCTGTTTTTAATTCAAGGTAGGAAATATCCTCAGGCATCTAATTATAAGAACCCTTTTCAAGATAGCAATGTGTGTGTGTATGTGTTTGTGAGGGGGGAGGGGAAAGATATAGAATGTCTTTATGTAAGAATATTAAATCATTTATTTGACTGATTAAAGAAAACAAAACAAAACACTATGTAACATTTATTATAAGCAGACATACTAAAAGGAAGAGAGTCAGGATACATACACATAATTGTGTTATGACCAGCTCCTTTATGTGTATCATGTGTAATGAAGTCTATATTTTAAATTCTTCACAAAGTAGCTACTGCTAAGGATATGAATATGAAAGTCTATTTATTCCTTTAATTATCTTTTCTTCTGTCATGTAAACATTTCTAAAGTCAGAAAAGTTTTGCAGTGTTAGAATGTAAAACTACAGGAAAAAAAAATAATGAAAATGTGAAGAAATATATTCTACAAACAGTATTGAATTATTAGAAAATTATAGATATTACCTTACCGAATTTTTAAAATTTAGGAGAAAGTCAGGAAAGAAAATTTAATATTTTGATTTGGAAATCTTTCCTTTAAAAAAATAAAAATCAATAGAAAACAATTCGTAAGTTATTGCTTGTTATTATTTTCATTTTGGAAGTCCCTACTGCAAAAATATAGGAACACCATTGTTCTATAAAAGTTCATTTTCATATTTCCTAATAACAGGTTTCCAAACAAATTGTTTGTACCAATTTTAAAAATGCTGATGTTATCTGGTAAGATTCATCAGAAATTATTTTAAAAATGTGAATCTGAAAAGCAGTCTATGATAATCTGCAATTTATAAGAATCCATAGTCGGCTTTATCTTCCAATATTTGTTACTGTAATTGAAGAAAAAAAAATATTGTTGTCAATGTAAGAATTTCACTAGTTTCTTCTTGACACTGTTGGTTAAACAAAATCATCCTCTATTTGTAATAAAGTATCGTATGTCCCATTTTTGTGTAAAATAGCCATCTTCCTTCTCGACAATTCATGATGTTTCTGGCATCAGCAAACAAATGATTTATTCACATGCAGAAGAAAAATCTGACAGCAAATTATGCTATCATATTTTCCCCAGTAATTCAACTTACCAAAACATTAGCCAGAACTCCAGCGAATCAACAAGACAATATTCACCAGATGCAGTATCTGCAATTGGCTAATGGATAATAAACTAGAAAATACTTCTGTAGAACTGGGGAGGGTTGCAAAGAACTGATATTTCGCACATATGGTGAACAGCAGCTATTACCCACAGTCCCATGAAATATCTGAAACAATGTATAACTGGCCAAGAAGTGTGAATGAAAATGATCAAGAACTGTACTTCAGATATTTAAGCAAATTACCTAGCTAGATTCATTAAGTCCATCCATTTTGCACATAAGCAAATAAGCAGAGAGTTCAAATCAGCAGTGACTGAAAAAGATTCTTCTGACACTTGGAGCTGAGGATCACAGATGGGTAACATCTTAGGAGGAAGACAGGAAAATACAGAACACTGCAAACTTAAGTTGTACTTAGCATTTTTACTTCTGCAATGATGCAAAAATTTAACAATCATTTGTAAAAATATGAGCGTCTGATATTGTATGAAATACTCAGATAATGATCTGTTGAAAGCACCATTGCATGAAACATAAATTGTATAAAAGAGTCTTCCTCTCTGCTTCAGAGAGGAAAGGTAATGATGTAGTCAAGCATTGGTACTAAGCATAAATTTCCATAAGACTGTCAGGGCCCTTCCCTTTCCAGGGCTGGGGTATGGGTGGTGAGGCTGGCTCTGCTGTGGGTGTTGGTGACCTGGGGTGAGCCACCTGCAATGAGCCACCATGACGCCTTTCCCGTGCCACATCACCTTCTCACTGGACCTTGCCTTTCCCAGCTTGGCCTCCAAGATACCTTGCATGGCCACCTTGGGGCCACTTTCACTGGACCTGCTCTGCTCTCCATGCTCAGGAGCTAGAGGACCAGATGCTGCATCAGGACTCTGCAGCATCTGCATGCACTAGTGCATGGATATGGATGTCCCTGTAAGAGATAGAAGGAAGGAAGGTTACACAGGATCATCCTTATAGCACTGCTCTCTGCCTGTCTTCTCTGAGACATATGGAGCAGATCTGACACGCTGGGGAAAAAAAAAAAAAAAAACACATGGCAAATGGCTAAAAAGTCATGAGTGAAGAAACTGAGAAATTTTCATTGGAAATTTTCAATACTTCCAAAACACAGTTTTTGAAGTCACAAGCTTTTTGCCCTAAAAGGGGAAAAATAGTTTGAAATTATTTCCCTTCCAACTGAGCAAATTTCTGAAGAGCTTTACTCTTTATCTAATATTTCCTGAAATAACAACAACAAAGCACCTGTTGCTTACCCAACAGGTAAGCAATTAAGAGATCCTTCCCAATTTCTGTCAACTGAAACTGGCATTTATCTCAGAGCCTAAAATCAACTTTCAAAAGTATTCTCACTGATTAATGAAACAGAGTCCATATAACTGTCAGATGGATCACGCTACAGAAAAGTGTCTGATTTTAATTTATTTCTGATACTATTCTGAAACCTAAGCCCAGACCTCTGAACAAGGTCACCAAAGCCCTTACTATGCTGTTTGATGAAATGCATCATGATTCTGTGCCTCAGTGTGAAGTATGAATAATGGATATTTATTTCCTAAAATCATCAGCTATGCAAAATAACTGAAGGATGTGGAATGCATAGGGAAAGGGTGTTTCAAACCACTCTGGATTGGCCTGGTTTCACTCTGACAGAAGTTTGTGAGAATTTTGCAGAGTTCAATAGGAGCACCAGTAAGCTGATATTGCTTCCTTTTAAAAATCTTATCCTTAATACTTCTAAGCAGCTTTGAAAGCCTGAAGTAAAAAGCTCCTTTAGAAGTGCAAAATCACTGTATTATCATTATATTGAGGCTGGTTTAGTTTTCTTAAAAACTGTTTAAATGAAAACCTGTTTTCAATGGATTGAAAGAGTTAGGGCTTCCTGAGAAGAACAGTGTAAGTAAAGTTTAATTTAAAAGTCATAGGTTGATATTTCTGGTTTTAGAGAAAATGGGTTTTTACACATCATTCTTTATTTTGTATGCAGAAAAGAAACCTGTAATCTGATATAATCTTCTGAACATAAACTTTTTTTTTTTTTGTTAACTAAGTAATTCATTTATGTCAGCAATAACAGTATTTCTTCTACAAAAATCTCATAGCACACAAAAAAATAGAATTAGAATAAAAGTCATGCTGTAATTTCAGAGGTGATCAAAAAGTTAATATTAATATATAATGCTGAAAACACCATTTGTATTTCTGAATTCTGTCTGAATAAAGCTCAAGGAAATATTTCTTTCATCTATAATGAGCCTGAGAGAAAGAAATTAAAGAAATCCAGGAAGATCGCTTAAGTTCAAAAGAAATTAAACCCAGAGTTTTCAGATACTGCAGGTTAATATGATTGAATAATAAATCTCTTCTAAATATAAGAAAAATGCTAATCTGAGGTATATTTTCTTATTTTATTTTATTTTATTTTATTTTATTTTTCCCCTCAAGTTCTGGCTGATGTCCATAATACTACACTATTTCCAAGCTAAATTAAAATCCACTGTTAAATTTGTGTTTGGTAATGTGATAGCCTATAACCTTAGGGCTGGATGAGAAGTAGAGAAATTACATCATTGCAGGGCTGCTTCTTCTGGTGTGAATGGGAACAATTTTATATTAAATGCTGTTAGAGTGCTGGGGGGTGTAATCCTCTATTAAACCACTTTCATTTAGGAACCTTTAACTGCACTCAAAGACTGTAAACAGAATTATACACAATTTCTGTGAACATATCATTTAATCATGGGCTAAAAGATATATCAGATAGCTAAGACTAACATACCAGAAAGCCAAACACAAATATGCTCACCACTTTCAGTGCAGCCACTCAGTGAGTCTCTGCAGGCCAGACAGATCACAAAGATAGAGGTCTGTGTAGTTCCATGGTATTTACATATCCTCAACCTTGCTGAGTCTTACAGCACAGTTGTTGATTTTTTTTTTTTTTTCAGAGTAAAACATAAAAAATTAGCATTTATTTCTTTGAATTTTTGAGCTATTATTACCAACTTAGGAATTCCACTTCTGTCTTTGTGGGTATTTCACAGAATCACACAGAATCACAGAATTGTAGGGGTTGGAAGGGACCTAAAGAGATCATCGGGTCCAATCCCCCTGCCAAAGCAGGTTCCCTAGAGCACATTGCCCAGGTAGGCGTCCAGGTGGGCCTTGAATATCTTCAGAGAAGGAGATTCCACAACCTCCCTGGGCAGTCTGTTCCAGTGCTTACCATGAAGTTCTTTCACATGTTGGTGCAGAACTTCCTGTGATACATCTTGTGGCCCCTTGTCCTGTCCTCACAAACCACTGAAAAGAGGTTGGCCAAATCCCTGTCTCCCACACTTAAGATGTTTGTAAACATTAATAAGATCCCCTCTTGGTCTTCTTTTCTCAAGGTTGAACAGACCCAGGTCTCTCAGCCTTTCCTCACAGGGAAGATGCTCCAGGCCCCATACCATCTTTGTGACCCTCTGCTGGACTCTTTCCAGGAGATCCCTGTCTTTTTTTTACCGGGGAGCCCAGAACTGAACACAGTACTCCAGGTGATGCCTGACCAGGACAGAGTAGAGGGGGAGGATCACCTCCCTTGACCTGCTGGTCACACCCTTTTTAATGCATGCCAGGACCCTGTTGGCCTTCTTGGCCACGAGAGCACACTGCTGGCTCTTGGCCAACCTGTCATGGCCAACCTGTCAGGACCCACAGGTCCTTCTCCTCAGAACTCCTCTTCAGCAGGTCATCCCCCAGCCTGTACTGATACATGTGGTTGTTCCTTCCCAGGTGCAGAATTCTACACTTGCTCTTGTTAAACTTCATTTGGTTCCTTCCTGCTCAGCTCTCCATCTGGTCCAGGTCTCACTGAATGGCAACACAACCTTCTGGTGTGTTGGCCATTCCTCCCACCTTTGTGTCATCAGCATACTTGCTGAGGGTGGACACTATTCTCTCATCAAGGTCATCGATGAAGATGCTGAATAAGACTGAACCCAGCATCGACCCCTGGGGAACACTGCTAGTCACAGGTCTCCAGCGGGATTCTGCGCTGTTGATCACCACCCTCTGAGCCCGGCCAGTCAGCCAGTTCTCAACTCACCTTACTGTCCACTCATCTACCCCACACTTCCTTAGCTTTGCTATCAGAATGTCATGGGAAACAGTATCAAAAGCCTTGAAATTTTGTATTATTTAATATTTTATCTATTTATCTATTTATTTTTATTTTTCTCTTATCTTGAATGGCTTAACTTATGTATTTTCAATAAAATTTCTTCTAATAAGATTTCTTTTCAATAAAATTATGTATTTTCATCGAAATTTCTCATTATTTATTCTAGAATTCAGATCATCCACACTTCAGGCACCTAGACCCTATAAAAGCAGGGAAAGTGGGAGGAGAAGAACATGGCAGTTTTTAAAAATAAACCTACTTATTTAGAAGCTCTGGTAACTTGTTTCTGAAGATCCTGACAAGACTGACAGACCTACCACTAGGAAAAGGAAGAATAAGGAGCTGTCTATACTTCTTCACAGAATCTACAGATTCCTTCTCAAGCTGGAGTAACCATCATTATCTGCAGAGCATGGGGGGATGGAAAAGCAGGTAGTTATGTCCTTGTAGTAGCAGTCACAACTACAGGCCTTAATTTTTGTTTTAGCAGCAGCAAAAGATTCTGAGTCAGGTCCTACCCCTTCTTGTCCACTTACAAGCAGGACCCACAGTAGTTTTCTTGTATCCATAGCAGTCTTGGAAGATTCAACAGGTCAGAGCTTAGGGATATGGTTTAGTGGGGACTGCTAGCGTTAGGTCAGAGGTTGGACTCGATGATCTTGAGGTCTCTTCCAACCTAGAAATTCTGTGATTCTGTGATTCTGTGATCTATAAAGTCACAGTCTTCTCTCACTCACAGCTTTCCCGAAGTGAACACTTTATGTCACATTTTCCCCTTACGTTATACTCTTGCCACATAGGAAATCAGCTGATCTTCTTCCCACCCACCTACAGTTCTTGCAAATTGCATTTCACCTATTGGTTGATCATCTTTGGTGAAGTCCCAACACAGAATATGAAAAGGAGCAATAATCATTAAATAACGATTTGTAAGAGTGAATACATTTGCAAATAGTGTCTCCAAAAGTAGCTACATGAGAAAAACCATATTGTATTGCAAAAAAACCATATTGTATTGCAAAGTTAGCTGCTTCCTTTTTTGTTTGTTTGTTTGTTTATTTTTTGTTAGTTCCTCAGCTACAGGGAAAGCTAGGGATGATGAAACCAAACCACTCAGTGATATGTAATCTAGAATTTGTTTCCTAAGTGGAATCAGTTTAACAGATGGTTAGGAATTTCTATTCTATCTCACACATGCACATACTCTACACAGGATGCCTACATCAGACAAGGCCTCCAATCCAGCTGTGATCGGCACCATGGCCTCAAGGGAATGGGACAGTTGCCATACATGGTTGAAGTATCTAAGCCCTAGATGGCAAAGTGGTTTTAGCCTTTGGTAGTGCTGAACATATGTTCTCCTCAAGAGGGGACATTGGCATTCAGTGATTCTGTGATGGACTTAATTATTTATTGTTTTCTAACCTACAACCAATGCATGAGGACCACCACAGATGGTGCTACACCATCCCAGGCCAATCTCATAACTTTTCTATATCCAAAGTCAATTAGCAATTGTTACCTATATCACCATTATCTTTCGGGGTCCTGCACTAGATATATTGGAAGAAAAACTGTCAGCACTTCATCTGTGCATATTTGTTTCTCTTCCTCGCATACTTAAACCATTAGAAAAGGACCAATTTGGACAATAGTCCAAATCTTTAAGGTAGGTCTCCTCCATAATAACTAGATGTGCTTTTTTAGTATTCTTATCTAATAATTTAAAGAGATAGATGGGCACAAATAGTAAAGATCTTATTTAAGTGATGCTTCCTATAGGCATCAGCCCATGGTATTACCCCTCTAATAACATATCAGTTTAATATATCTGTAATTTACCTTCTTTCTTTTAATTGAAACATATGATATCCAGCAGGCATCAGGATAATATCTGTCATATTATCATGTTGGAGAATAATTTCAAGAAATACAGAGTTTTCTTCAGATTTAAGAGTATAATAGGTGCACGTGACAGAGTACAAGATGTTAGTGCTTATGCAAGTAGTAACACTGAGTATTGCCAGGGTGAAGGCAACTACATTGCTCACTCTGACGAGAAATATTAGATTTTTCCTCAATGTGTCATAGAAGAGGCAATTATTTGTCCTCTTCTGAACTCACAGGCATAAAGAAAAAGTCAAGAAGTGATGGATTGCCAGCTATCCCAGTCCTACTCAATATATTTTGGTGGTCTTCATCAGATGCAGAAAGCTGAGGAATTGAAATACTGTATCATAACAGATAAAGAATCTTATAATTGATGCAATGTCTTCATATGCCCATATCTGTAAAAAAGAGGGAAAGGGCCAGGCCTCTGTAATCTAAGTGGGTAGACTATCATTGTACTGGGTAGTATGGGTGACAGTCAATCCTTCCACCTATTAAATTAGATATATCTATTTAACCTATGACTTCTTAACATTCTTACCACCACATGTTCCTAGTTCTTGTCCCTATTCAGTCACTCAGAGTACATTTGTATCATCTCTAATGGTTCTCGTCTATCTTGCACTCAAGTTTATCTATCCATTTTTGTTTCTTATTTTTCATCATTTCTCCTGTCATTAATCAGTGAGACCATATAGTATAAATAAGAGAAAATGGATAGAATAACTGTGTTGAATGTAAGAAAGAAAAAAAAAAAAAACATACCAGGACAACAAGAAATTTTGTTCTGTTTGTGAAACCCTCAATAGGCAGGTTTTGAGGAAAGAATATGAACAAGATAATAACACTACTCCCAAGTATTCTTTCATCATCCAAATACTCAAGTATCATCCAAATAGCTCAAGGTACTTTTTGAGCCAGACGTGATTCCTGTATGTGTTTAGTAAACCTCAGAAGACTTTCTTTTTATGTGACATAGAAGTACCAAGTATTCCTTTAGCAAAATTATTTTTTTACTATCTGCAACAATTTTGGCAGAAAGTTCTAAGGTTGTGTTTGAACAGATCTCATTTATTTATTTATTTATTTATTTTGTTTTATGTAACTTGGCATTGTAAATCATTGATATAGAGAAAACTTCTTGCAAATTAGAATGAATAATGAGACAGGGTTGAAAGAAGCAAAATTTAGAATTAGGAAATAAATTAGGAATATAATAGCTATTATTGCCAGGCTGTTTGAGAATATTGACAAATTGCAAACATCTTCAAGGAAAATCTGGTATAGTTTATACACCCCTTGAGTGTGTTTCCACTTATTTATGTATCCTTTGAATTGTTTTCTATAAGGGTATGAGACATTCAGGCCATCTCTTTCACTTCTTTTCTGCCAGGAGAAAAAAAAAACAACAACAGTAATTACAGTTAACCTTTTAAGTTGTCTCATCTTTATTTTTCTTTTTATATTATTTTTGTCTTTTGTTATCAGTCACTGTATTGTGACTAATTCAAATTATACAGTGCTGTAGCTGAGACAATGGTGGTTTCAAGAATTTTAGAAAGGACACAAAAATTGTTGGTAAAGTGTTTGTTTATGTGTTTGTTTCCTATTCCTAAGATTTCCCTGAGACTAAATACGTAGTCAGTGAAAGAAAGCTGGGTTTTAACTGTCAAACTAGTTAATGTATTGCTAGTTATTATTGCTAGTTGCTAACGTATTGCTAGTTATACCCATAACATATATATACACCCATGAGAGGCCTTGGATAAACTGTGATAAATTATTTTTTACATCTCTCTTAAAGTTCCTTCACATATTTAAAAGACATTAGTTGTTGATAGGTATACAAAAGATGACAAGAATAATCAGTCAGAAAGTAATTCTAAATCCTAGTTGAGCTAGGATCTTCATTTTAACTGCCATTGCAGTAAAAGTTTTGAGATGACACCTGGAACAAGAACACCATCCAGCTGGGCATGCCAAAAGGTTCCTCAAAAGCCTCACTTACATCCCATTGCATTTAGTTTTGTGGAATACAATGTGTTGGAGTGGCACCAGTCAAATTCAGCCTCACAAACCACAACTGAAATGAATAAATGTTTCACAGCACCACCAGAATGCATCATTGCAGTCATATGTAAATAACAATTAATACATTATGTTATACATACCTGCAGTTAGTCTCCAGAAATGAAGACATTTGTATACCATGAATCATCCTTTCTGAAATTAACTCCTGAAATTCACTATATCATGAAATTACTGTGTTTAACTTAACTCATGGTAATTTTATAAACGTCATGTTGAGTTATAGGTTCTAATTTAATAAGTCTTTCTGCTTTTTTTTCATGGCAACAGACTGTTTTGCCTCATGTACAGTACATCTACTCTTCTGTATGCACATAGGGAAAAGAGACATTCTCTATTTCAGCACTCATTGTGGTAGACATATTCCCAATTTGCAAGTGTATCTGTCTGAGGTTGAGAGTCCAAGTTTATCTGCATTTTGTGCCTCCCAGCAGGGACACATGGCAATTTCTAACATGGGGTTAAAATTTTACATTGGATGTAAAAGTAATCCTTGGCTGGAAGTAGTACCTACTCAATCCGAGTGTATTACTTTCATTAATTTCCCTCTGTTGCATTCTGTTAGTGGAAAAGTCAAATTAATATCTTGATTTTTTTTGTAAATCAAGTCTGAGATTGTCAGAACATTCATCTTTTAATGTAAACATCTCAGTTTACATTAAAAAAAAAAAAAAGGATATATTTTGAATATGCTTATCCTTCTTTACATGGATTTGCAGTGCTTTTATGCTTGTTTGGTTTCTGTGCTTCAGGAAGGAAAAAAAAAAAAAAACATGTTTCATGACAGATATGTGTACATATTTCGGAGTAATTAGATTTTTATTTATTTTTTTTTCCCTCTCTTCGTTTTGGAATCAGCAGCACATGTTTCTGGCTTATTGTTGATAAACAGTGATATATGACACAGCTTCACATTGCTATGTTGGAAAACTTTATTCATATTTTAACTACTGAAAGAACTTGTACAGCAAAAGATTCTTAATCTACTTGATAATTTTGCTGTGATTTTGTGAAAAAAAAAAAAAAATCCCCACTCTCATTAGCTGAGTAGAATATTTCAGAATAGGCGAGTATTGCTAAAAGTAAAACCATTGTTTTTAGCAAGTACTGTTCATTTTTCTGTCCTTTGATTGCCACTGATATGAAACCTCTGTGTACTGTCTTTTTGACTGCTCAGGAATTTACGACTCTTTATTTACTTAAAGAATTTAAGTATTTATTTAGCATATATCAACATTTAATGAGGGAAATTTGTCACTAACTTTACTGTTTTACCTAAAATCTTTTCTGGAATGTTTATTAAACTATTATGATTTTATTTGCAATTATAACATTGTTTATTATTGCAACCCACTATTTTTTTTTGAATTTTATTTATTTTTCATATCAGATAAAGGTAGTCTCCTAAGATAACTCATAATGAATTTTATTATCTGTGTCTTCTATACTATATAATCTACTTTACATTATATAATTTATAAGTAAGTGTATGAACTTAAAGCTGAAGTCTTTAACAGCCATTTCCCAGACAAATTTTACATGTGGCAAGCATGGCCTATAGTCTGGTAATGTCATACACTGCTCACTGATGGTTTTGTTTTGTTTTAACATCAGTATAATTTAATTCCTTTCATTCAGATTTTTTTTTTTTCCTCTCATTTAATGTATTAATATAAGGAAACTTACAACATCAGGTGTTTTCTTGTGTATTCTTCACTTTGAACAAAAAAATGTAGTTGCGTGATTCCGTAGTTCTGGAATATCTGAAAGATATCTATTTTCCAATTGAGACCTAACAATTTTACTGAACTGTTGGGCCGATTTCAGAGTGCCGATGGAAGTCAGCATTTCAAATTGGAAAACCCTAGAGAAGACAACTTGAAGTTCAAGATTATGACTGTAGTTTTTTTTTAGTTCCAAATGGATCTCTTAAAAATTGAGTATTACTTTCCAATAATTATTAAAAATATAACTAAATATAAATATAAGTAAATATACATTTAATTTTAAATGTTATACAGTCTTTTTTTTTCCCAAATTTACAAGTGTTCAAGTGTTGAAAAATATTTTATTATTTTGTTGAAAATATTTGAATCATGGTTCATAATCCCAGAATGATTTAAGACTCCATTTATTTAACTTGAATTGATATACCCACCCCTGTTTACTTAAGACCACCCAAGATTTCTGGCACTGTATGCTCTGCAGATACTATACAGATAATACATTTTAAAATCTACATACATTTTATAGGAGTTCAAAATTAATTATATGAAGCTGAAATTCTTAAGTCCAAGTATGTTTATACCTACCTTTCATGTCATCATTAATGCAATGTAGCTCAAGATGCTAAGCTTCTATGATTCAGCTCATGAAGATATACTAAGCAAATTTAACTTATTCTCACTGGAAATGAAGAAACCTTGTGGTGTCCCAATTAATGTGATCTTGTTTCAAAAATGATGAATAATACACAAACTGGTCCAAATAAGTTTTACAGCTACAAAGAAAACCATAATCTGAAAATGAAGTAAAAAAGCACAAATAATTATAAAACTTTTCATTTTTTCCATATATAATGTAAAAAACAAAACAAAAAAAAAAACACAACAAAAAAAAATTTTTAAAATTTGTAAATTTGTACTCAAGAAACTACTGAAGAAATAAAATATTGTAGTGTTATTTTTGTTTGTTTGCTTGCCCTTTTTTTTTTTTTTTTTAGCATACAAGTTGATTTCCAAATAAATAATGAAAAAAAGTTGGTAGGCTTACTAAACTACTGAGCATAGCATAACACAATTCCAGTGCTCCTTTAGCACTCTGCTGAAGATAGCACTTCAGGAGAGGTATTCACCAACCAGACTGGCAGATGACTGTGAAAAGACTCATAGTTCAGTCATCATCACAAGGTTTATGGTTTAGTTAACATGTTTGTATATAAATAGATTTCAGGTACATAAAATATAATATCAGTGCTTTGTCTATTCCCTCTCCTTTCCCCCTTCCCCCCTCCAAAAAAAAATTAAACCTAAGAAGCAGGTTTTGAGAAATCTCTTTGTCTTGAAAGGCAGAGAACAATCTTGGTATATAAAAATAACACATGAAAACATGTTTCTCTTTTGCCAATGAGCTGTTTTCCAGAATATTTTCTGGACTTTGTTATGAAGTACTTAGATTGAGAGGATAGCTCTTCTCTGTAATTTCAGATGCTTCTAAACTCTTCCAGGTAGTGTTTTAAATGTATTAACAAATGTATGAATTCATATTCAGTAATTAATAATCTATAGAAATATTCCTAAGATGAAGGGAGGTGGTGGATCCCAATCATTTCACAGAGCTGAAATAAATAAATAAATAAATAAATAAATTGTGATGAATAATAAATATTTAAATTAAGATGTGCAAGTGTAAATGGCGTAGAACAAGGAAATGCTTCCAGTATCACACAAACAAACCTAGTAGCTGTTCATTTTCTAGGTGGAAAAGTTCAATATTAATTTTAAATTGAAGTAGCTTTTTCAGCAATAAGAATACCACCGATTACTTCACCTGCGCAACCTTGGCAGGTTCTTCAAAAACAAACCTAGTGGATCAATTAAATATAAGTGATACACTGAACCTGTCCTTTGAGGGAGCAGAATCGTTGTGAAGAACAATTTCTCCAATACAATGAAAATGGAAAATTGATTTACGGTCTAAATGTGTCAGTTCTTATAAATAGAGTTATAATGAGGGTCTATAGAAAGTCAGATAAAGGAACAGAGGACTGAATGAGGGAACAGATAACACTTCAGTATAAATGAAGTATAATTGTTCAATCAATAGCTTGCTTTAAGGATTTAGGTAAGATTTCATTACATGTCGATCAAACATTGCTTTATATGGAGAGCAATGAACTGCAAGCTCATGGTGGGGAAACATTCACTCAGAAAAAAAGTTAAAAGAATTAAAATCCACTAAAATACACTGAAGCAGATCATTCTAATGAAGAGTTTTTAACACCTACCAAATAATATTCTTTATCTTTCCTTCTTTCTCCCTTTCCACGCTACTTGTACGTCAACAAAGACAGACTGAGGTGGGTTGGTTGCTGGAAGGCAATTTTCAATTCCAGGTGTTGTTGCAACATAGTAAGTGACACTTTTTAGGTATGAAGCAGCTGTTGATAAGAGCAAAACCTACAAAAAGAGTAACATAGCATTTGGTCTCAAAGCATTTAACTTCATGCAAATAGACATTTGTCTACAGGATCATTCCCCAAGTATCAATATAGCATTTTTTAACTGGTTTAAGCAGCCCTCCTCCTGCTTTTAAGTTTAACAATCTAATCAGGGAGCAGTGGTAGCACTATGTGAATTACAGCACATTTAAAAAATGCAAATAATGGGGCAGATGTGTTTGCTATCTATAAATGCCTCAGGAGAGAGCAGGGAAGGAAAATGCCCAGGAGGAGAAAGAGCTAAAGGGCAATGTTGGCAATTGGTTATGAATAAATTTAGACTTGAAATTAAAAGAATTTCTAACCCCAAAGGGTTTTTAGCTCTAACCCCCAAAGGGAGTTAGAACACAGAACCAAAGGGGGTTAGAGAGAAAAATATCTGATATTCAAAAAAAAATCTGATAACAAAAAAAATCTGATAACCAAAGGGGTTAGAGAGAAAAATATCTGATAGCATTTAAGAAGGATCCAAACAAGTTTGTGAAAAAGAATTATGGATTATCAGGAGATTGAGCTAGTTTGCCCAGATATTTCCAGTCATATATCATATCTTAATGATAAGCACTATGAAGAGTGCTATGAAGAGATGAACAACTACTTATTGGGTGACACCAGTCTCTGTCTCTTTCGGTTGGCTGGAAATGGTATGTTAACTAGGAAAAAGTAATATATTCACTGAATAATTTTTTTTTCTCACAGTTTGAAAATCTGAAGTGAAGAATAATTTGATCTCATGGGCCTATTTCCCAGACATGTCAATCAAGTATTTCAGAAAAGGACATGTAAATGAACTGAAGTTTATAACTGCTTTAGTGAGGGCATAGAACCATGTTATCCTTTAAGAGTTCCTAAAGAAAGTAGGACTCTTTCTAGACTTCTCACCCTTCCTATTTTGCTAAAATTATCCAATAGATCAGCTGCAAAGTATGTATTAGAAGTCCTGTTGCCAACTTAAGTCACTGCTGAAGTGTCCATAGAACTGAATGGACCTTCTGTTCCACTTAGTGCTTCCTAGTGCTGTTTTTCTACTGCATATAAAGTTTCTGTAGTTTTTGAAGAAAGCTTATGCAAACACTACTCAACAACTGCATAGTACTGTGTTAGATGTACTTGTCAAAAAGTCAAGCATTGCTTTTTTAGTTGTTTTATGTTTCAAAACAGACATGTTAAACAAGAATTACTAATGTGAAACCATCTATAGTAATATGTAGCAAAAAAACAAAGCCAAGAAAAAGCAAAAATGCTTCCTATTTCTAAAGTTTGATAAAAATGTAGAAAATGCACTTTAGTTGGTGGTGTTAGTCCATCAATAAATGGTGTTGCTCCAAAACCAACTTAAATTGAAAAGTGTCAGATTAAAATCTGACATTATTTAAATTATTATCATGGACTTTAAAATTAATAATAAGACAATACCTGATTTCAGAGTAATTTCATTTGAAGAAACAATGCAATGAAGAGCATTGATATTTTAATTGCTCAATGGCATCTCATTAAAAAAAAAAAAATGACATACAATGAACTTTATTAAAAGGATAATTATCTAAATATCAGATTGGCCTCAGTGGCATTAAAACTTTACATTTTAAAGCAACAACATTTCAGCAACTAAATAAAATAATACTTTTGGTTTTGACATTAGACATTAATAGGATAGACATCTATGTATCTAATTTACTGTAATGAGCACTTAACGAGTATAACATAAAACATTCAATAATAAAAAAAAGGGGGGGTAGGAGGAAGGAGATAAGCAAAGTTTGGATTCCAACCTGCATTAGTCATTCTTTAGTGTTTTTTCTCCTTCAGTTCAGATTACAAATATATTGTTGCTTAACTATAATCAGTTTAACATTTTTAGTTTTAATAACAGTTTGGGTATTCATTTCAGTTTGTGATAATGATCCCAGCATGTTATAATAATTTGTATCTCACTTCCAAATGAGAAATGATTTTATTTGCATGGTTAATTTCGCAGCAATCCCTCTTAATTTGAAGATGAATTTGTTTTTCAAATTTGATCAATTATGTAAGAAAACAAACAAACAACTCCCCTGGAATCTCTCAGTGCTCCTAAGACCTCTCTAAAAATCTGTTTTCAATTAATTTTCTCAAACAGTAAGCTCCATGGGAGAGTTGTTAAGCACTGGCAGGATGCACAGAGACTGTGGATTCTCTGCCTTTGGGGATTTTCAAAACTTGGTTGAACCACACCCTGCTTTGAACCAAGTTTCAGCAGGATCCTAGAATCATAGAATTGTTTGGGTTGAACGGACCTTAAAGATCATCTATTTCCAACACCCCCCTGCAGAGAGACTCACCAATAGACCAGGTTGCTCATAGCCCCATCCAACTTGGCCTTAAACACTTCCAGGAATGGGGCAGCCACTGTTTCTCTGGGCAAACTGTTCAAGTGCCTCACCACCATCTGAGTAAAGAATTTCGAGGGTGAGCAGGGAGGGCAGAGAGTTCCCCCCGCCCCCAACCTATAGGAACAACTCCTCAAATGGCATTCAACAACTAGCTAGGCTGCAATAGTTTCCACCAGGCAGTGTCCTCTCTAGGAAGTCTGTACACACCCAGACTGACTGCCTGCTCAAAAATGTGGCAGTTCAGGTCTCTGGATGCAGGGAGTGTTTGAGCCTTTTGCTACCATCTGCGGGAGTCAGAGAGACCGTGTGCATGAGGTGCGAGCAGGTGGATGACCTGGTCCGCAGGGTGGCAGAATTCAAGGAGGAGGTGGAGAGGTTGAGGGATATCAGGGAGTGTGAGCAAAAGACAGACTTGTGGAGCAACTCCCTGCAGGGCCTAAAGGAGAGGTACCGGGGTGAGACACCCCAAATGGGGGTGGACCCCCTGCCCTGTCGCTGTTGGGCAGAGGCAGGGGACCTAGGAGTTGAGGAGGAATGGAAACAGGTCCCTGCTCAACATCACAGGCGATGCCCCCTCCCTACCAGCCCCACCTTCCCAGGTGCCCTTATGCAACAGGTTTGAGGCCCTGGAGCTTGAGACACTGGTAGCTGAGGACAAGGTAGAAAGTCTACCCAGGAGGATGCCTAGGGCGAGGAAGTCGACTCCACGCCTTAGGGCTGCCTCCACCAGGACAGAAAGAAGGGTGATTGTTGTGGGCGACTCCCTTCTCAGGGGAACAGAGGGCCCTGTTTGTCAGCCTGACCCTAGCCATAGGGAAGTCTGCTGCCTCCCTGGGGCCAGGGTCAGGGACATTGCCAGAAAGCTTCCCAACCTGGTTTGCCCCTCTGACTATTATCCTCTTTTAATAGTCCAGGCTGGCAGTGATGACATTGAAGAGAGAAGCCTGAAGACTATCAAACGGGACTTTAGAGGACTGGGACAGTTAGTGGATGGAGCGGGAGTACAGGTGGTGTTTTCATCCATCCCTGCGGTGGCAGGGAGGGGTACAGAGAGGACACGGAAAGCCCACCTGATAAACACGTAGCTCAGAGGCTGGTGCCAACACAGAAATATTGTTTTTTTTGACCATGGGGTGCTTTACTCGGCTGCCGGCCTGATGGCCGCAGACAGGTCCCTATCTCTAAGGGGAAAACAGATCCTAGGCCAGGAGGTGGCGGGGCTTGTTGAGAGGGCTTTAAACTAGGTAAGAAGGGGGATGGGGCTGAAACAAGGCTTGTGAGAGCTGTGCCAGGGGGAACAATGTTAAGGCCGGAAGAGAAGGCAATGACCCAACTGAAGTGCATCTACACTAATGCACGCAGCATGGGTAACAAACAGGAGGAGCTGGAAGCCATCGTGCGGCAGGCAGGCTACGACTTGGTTGCCATCACAGAAACATGGTGGGACCACTCTCATGACTGGAGCACTGCAATGTCTGGCCATAGGCTCTTCAGAAGGGACAGGCAGCACGGAAGGGGTGGTGGTGTAGCTCTCTGTATTAGAGAGAGTTGTGATGTCGTGGAACTTGAGGCTGGGAATGATAAGGTTGAGTCCCTATGGGTTAGGATCAGCGGGAAGGCCAACAAGGGAAGCATCCTGGTGGGGGTCTGTTATAGACCACCGAACCAGGATGAGAGATTGATGAGGAGTTCTACAGGCAGCTGACAAAAGTTACAAGATCATCAGCGCTTGTTCTTGTGGGGGACTTCAACTTCCCTGACATATCCTGGAAGCACAACACAGCCCAGAGAAAGCAGTCTAGGAGGTTTCTGGAGAGCGTGGAAGATAGCTTCCTGATGCAGCTTGTTAGTGAGCCTACCAGGGGAGGTGCCCTGCTAGACCTTCTCTTCACAGAGAAGGACTGGTGGGAGATGTGGTGGTTGGAAACTGTCTTGGGCAGAGTGACCATGAAATGGTAGAGTTCTCCATTCTTTGAAAAGCCAGGAAGGGGACCAGTATAACCGCTGTATTGGGCTTCCGGAGGGCCGACTTTGAGCTGTTCAGGGACTCTGCAGAGGGCAGAGTCCCTTGGGAGGTGGTTCTGAAGGGCAAAGTAGTCCAGGAAGGCTGGACGCTCTTCAGGAAGGAAATCTTAGTGGCTCAGGAGTGGTCTGTCCCCATGTGCCCAAAGACGAGCCAGTGTGCAAGAAACTGGCCTGGCTGAACTTGTGTCACTGAATTGTGGCTTGAGGTTAGGAGAAAAAAGAGGGTTTACTATCTTTGGAAAACAGGGCAGGCTTCTCAGGAGGACTCTAAGGATGTTGAGAGGCTGTGCAGGGACAAAATTAGAAAGGCCAAAGCTCATCTGGAGCTCAATCTGGCTACTGCCGTTAAAGACAACAAAAAATGTTTTTACAAATACATCAACCCAAAACGGAGGACTAAGGAGAATCTCCAGCCTTTACTGGATGAGGGAGGAAACTTCATGACAGGAGATGAGGAAAAGGTGGAGGTGCTTAATGCCTTCTTTGCCTCAGTCTTTAGCGGCAAAACCAGTTTTTCTCTTGATACCCAGTACCCTGAACTGGTGGAAGGGGATGGGGAGCAGAATGTGGCCCTCACTACCCATGAGAAAATCGTTGGAGACCTGCTACGGCACTTGGATGTACGCAAGTCAATGGGGCCAGATGGGTTCCACCTGAGGATACTGAAAGAACTGGCAGAGGAGCTGGCCAAACCACTTTCCATCACTTATCAACAGTCCTGGCTATTGGGGGAGGTCCCAGTTGACTGGCGGCTAGCAAATGTGACGCCCATCTACAAGAAGGGCTGGAGGGTAGACCCGGGGAACTACAGGCCTGTCAGTTTGACCTCAGTGCCAGGGAAGCTCATGGAGCAGATTATCTTGATTGTCATCATACAGCACTTAAAGGGCAACCAGGTGATCAGGCCCAGTCAGCATGGGTTTATGAAAGACAGGTCCTGCTTGATGAACCTGATCTCCTTCTGTGACAAAGTGATGCACTTAGTGGATGAGGGAAAGGCTGTGGATGTGGTCTACAGTAAGGCTTTTGACACTGTTTCCCACAACATTCTCCTCAAGAAACTGGCTGCTTGTGGCTTGGACTGGCGCATGCTTCATTGGGTTAAAAACTGGCTGGATAGCCGGGCCCAAAGAGTTGTGGTGAATGGAGTCAAATCCAGCTGGAGGCCAGTCACTAGTGGCGTTCTCCACGGCTCGGTACCGGGGCCAGTCCTCTTTAATATCCTCTTTAATATGCACCCTCAGTAAGTTTGCAGATGACACCAAGCTAGGTGCGTGTGTTGACCAGCTTGAGGGTAGGAAGGCTCTGCAGGAGGATAGGGATAGGCTGAACCAATGGGCTGAGGTCAGCTGTATGAAGTTCAATCAGGCTAAGTGCCGGGTCCTGCACCTGGGGCGCAATAACCCCAAGCAGAGCTACAGGCTGGGAGATGAGTGGTTGGAAAGCTGCCTGGCGGAGAAGGACCTAGAAGTATTGGTTGATAGTCATCTGAATATGAGCCAGCAGTGTGCTCAGGTGGCCAAGAAGGCCAACAGCATCCTGGCTTGTATAAGAAGCAGTGTGGCCAGCAGGGCTAGGGAAGTGATTGTCCCTCTGTACTCGGCTCTGGTGAGGCTGCACCTCGAGTACTGTGTTCAGTTTTGGGACCCTCACTACAAGAAGGACATGGAGGTGCTCGAGCAAGTCCAGAGAAGGGCGACGAAGCTGGTGAGGGGTCTGGAGAACAAGTCTTACGAGGAGTGGCTGAGGGAGCTGGGTTTGTTCAGCCTGGAGAAGAGGAGGCTCAGGAGCAACGTTATTGCTCTCTATAGGTATATTAAAGGAGGCTGTAGCAAGGTGGGGGTTGGTCTATTGTCCGATGTGCCTGGTGACAGGACAAGGGGGAACAGGCTAAAGTTGTGCTAGGGGTGTTTTAGGTGTGATATTAGGAAGAACTTCTTTACTGAGAGGGTTGTTAGGCATTGGAATGGGCTGCCCAGGGAAGTGGTTGAGTCACCATCCCTGGAGGTCTTTAAAAGACATTTAGATGTTGAACTTAGGGATATGGTTTAGTGGAGGACTTGTTAGTGTTAGGTTGGAGGTTGGACTCAATGATCTTGAGGTCTCTTCCAACCTAGACAATTCTGTGATTCTGTGATTCTGTTATTTTAAATCTATTATTTTTCTTTTAGTTTAAAACCATTACTCCTTGTCCTATCTATTTATCTATATCACTCCCTGGTAAATAGTGCATCTCTTGCTTTCTTGTAGGCCCCCTTCAGGTACTGTAAGGTCACTCTAAGGTCTCCCCAGAGCCTTCTCTTCTTCAGGCTGAACAACCTCAATTCCTTCAGCCTTTCTTCATAGGAGAGTTGTTCCAGTTGATCATCTTAATGGCCTTCTTCTGGACTTGCTCCACCAAGTCTGAGTTCTTCTTATACTGGGGCCCCAGAGCTGAATGCAATACTCCAGGTGGTGTTTATGAAGACAGTCTAGAGTTAGAGAATCACCTCTCTCAGACTGCTGGCCACACTTCTTTTGGTGCAGCATAGGATACAGTTGTCTTTCCAGGCTGCAAGCACACATTGCCAGCTCATGTTGAGTTTATCATCAACCACTACTCCTAGGTCCTTCTTTTCAGGGCTGCTCTCAATCCATTCTCTGCCCAGACAGTAATTTTGTTTGGGATTGCCCCTACCCATGTGCATGACCTTGCACTTGGCCCCTCTTTGAACTTCATGAAGTTCACACAGGCCTACCACTCAAGTCTGACAAGGTCCTTCTGGATGGTATCCTATCCCTCCAGCATGCAGCTCGGTGTCATCAGCAAACTTGCTGGGGGTGCACTTAATCTCACTGTTCATGTCACCAACAAAGACATCAAATAAGATTATTCCTGATACTGACTGTTCAGGAATATCACGCATCGCTGGAGCTGTTGACAACAACAGTGTAACCATCTAGGCAATTCCCTATCCACTGAGTGGTCCATCCATCAAAATCGATGTATTTTGTATTCAGAAACAATCTCGAGATCTCCCATTCAAACTGAATCTCTCCATTTGTCTAGAAACAGCCATTAATCTTATAAAGTGGTCCTGTTGTACATTGCATTATACAGGGATCCAGTTTTGGTCAAATATGAGCATAATAATGAATGTTATGTAATACCTACATTGGAAAGAAACTTTATTTATTATATGCCAGTTTTGTGCATATGTGTTTGCATATGCATGCATATGCATGTGTACACATTATATAAATATGACAACATCACTTTTTATGCATCAGAGTTTGTTGCTTGCTTAATATATTGAGATTTTTGAGGTGTTCTTGCTATTTATATGTTACTGTCAGTTTCTCCTAATTATATTTCAATGTGATTTAATTAATGTAGATTTAACAATCCAACATCTAAATGTAAAAGTTGCTACAATAAGAACTGAACCTGGTGTTAGTCCACAAATAGTTAGCTTTGAATAAGAATAATAAATGATCTATACAAAAAAATAATAACATGCCATATCCTTTAGAAAAAACTCAGTGGTTCAAATTAGCTTTTTCATGTTTTTGACTTAGTTATTCTATATAAAATTGTCAGGGAATTTCTGTTTCCTGTAATTTCACTATAAATTTAAAGTAAATATATGACATATACTGAGTTATAGCTGCCAGAGTATTTAATTCAGAACTGAATATGACTTACTTATATGGAAAACTATTATAAGAAAATAATGGCTTTGTTGTTGTTGTTGTTTGTTTGTTTGTTTGTTTAAAGTGAATTTAATTCTATCACCAGCTGTTACATACTTTAGAACAGGTTTTTAATCCAGAAGGTGATTTTACTGGGAGTGATGATAAACCAGTCTACATCTTTATTATAAGATAAATTAATTGCTTTACTTCCTTAATACACTAGAATATCATATAATGTCCAGTTGGCCATTCTCGTTTACATAAAATTCATACTGACTTCACATTCTTTGCAACCTAAATGACTCTGGAAGCCACATCTGGCACATTCCATGCTGGAGCCTTGAAAGTGCATTCTGTGCCTAATAAATGTAATATGAAATATTCCCTAAAAGATAAATTTGCACAATTAAAATAGATATCATACAAAGTAAGACATTTAAAGGGTATTACTCTTGAGAGAGTTGACTCTTAAGTGTTTTAATGACCCCAAATATTTTGTTTTAAAAGATTTCTTTCACAGTTTTTCTTGGCATCTCTCACATTGTTTCAGATTATTGTTACATTTATGGATGCAAAGATACAGCTGCTATACCAGGTTGCTTACGGCTCTGCAAATAATGTTGACTGTAGCCCATCTGTTGTCTAGAGGCTATCAACGGCATTCTTCTTTTTTTTTGGTCTTTTAGAACACAGTATTCAGGAAACCATTGAGCGCAGATATGCATTTAATGTTAATCTAACACAAAAAGTTTCAGTTACTTGGGACTCATAGTGGGTTAATGTGGCAAGGTTTTGGTAGCAGAGGGCCATAGGGGTGGCTTCTGCAAGAAGAATCCAGAAACTGCTGCATGTTAAATAAGGGCCCCACCACTGGCCAGAGCCAAGCCAATAAGCAATGTTGTTTGCAGCTCTGTGAGAGCAGATTTAAGAAAGGGGGGTGTAGTGGGTTTACGTGGCAAGGTTTTGGTAGCAGGGAGGCATAGGGGTGGTTTCTGTGAGAAAGATCTAGAAGCTGCCCCATGTTTGGGAAGGGCCCCATTGTTTTCCAGATCTGAGCCAATAAGTGATGTTGTTTGCGCCTCTGTGAGAGCATATTTAAGACAGGGAAAAAACGCTGCGACACACAGCAGCCGGGAGTGAGAAACAGCTTGCAGGTGCCAAGGTCAGTGTAGAGGGAGGGGGAGAGGTGCTCCAGGCGCCGGAGCAGAAGTCCCCTGCGGCCTGTGGTGAGGACCATGGTGAAGCAGGATGTCCCCCTGCAGCCCATGGAGTACCACGGTGGAGCAGGGTTCCACGCTGAAGCCCGTGGAGGAGACCACCGTGGAGCAGGTGGCCCTGCACCGACGGAGGCTGCCGCCTGTGGAAGACCCCTGCCGGAGCAGATTCTGGGCTGGACCTGTAGCCCGTGGAGAGACCACGCAGGAGCAGGTGATCTGGCAGGAGCTGCTGCCCGTAGGGGAGCCAGGTTGGAGCAGTTTTCTCCTGAGGGATGGACCCCGTGGTACGGACCCATATCTGGAGCAGTTCTGAAAGAGCTGCTGCCTGTGGGAAGCCCACGCCGGATCAGTTCATCAAGGACTGCATCCCGTGGGTGGGACCCCACAGCACAGGGGACAAGAGTGACCGAGAAGGAGCGGCAGAGAAGAAGTGCTGTAGACTGACCATAACCCCCATTCCTCCGTTCCCCTGCGCCGCTCGGGGGGAGGAGGTGGAAGAGGGTGGATGGGGGGGAAGGTGCTTTTGGTTTGCTTTTTCCTTTGTTTTCTCACTTCTCTCGCTTGTTAGTAATAGGCAATAAATCTTACTATCTCCTTATGCCGAGTCTGTTTTGCCCGTTACAATAATTATTGCGTGATTTTCTCATCCTTATCTCAACCCTTGAGCCCCTTTTCACATATTTTCTCCCCATTCCTCTTTGAGGAGGGGGAGTGAGATAGCGGCTGTGGTGGAGCTCGGCTGCCCACTCGAGCGGAACCACGACAGGGGGAAAAAAGTTGTGTCACAACAGCAGCTGAGAGAGAGAGAGGAGTGAGAGACAGCCTTGCAGACACTGAAGTCAGTGAAGAAGGAAAGGGGGAGGTGCTCCAGGCGCAGGGCAGAAGTTCCTCTGTGGCCTGTGGAGAAGCCCCTGGTGGAGCAGGCTGTCCCTCTGCAGCTCATGGGTCCCACATGGAGCAGATCTCCATGCTGCAGCCCATGGAGGAGCCCCTGGCCCATGGAGAGCCCCCACAGGAGCAGGCCCTGGGCCGGAGCTGCAGCCTGTGGAGAGAAGCCCATGCAGGAGCAGGAGGTCTGGGGGAGCTGCCGCCTGTGGGAAGCCCCCCCCCAGGATTAGTTTGGGAAGGACAGCATCCTGTGGGAGCCAAGTGGAGCAGGTAAGAGAGTGACCATGAAGGAATGGCAGAGGTGAAGTGCTACAGACTGACTGCTGCACCCATTTCCCATTTCCATGAACCCCTTGAGGGGAGCAGGTTGGAGAGTGTGGATGGGGGTAAGGTGTTTTTGGTTTCTTTCCTTTGTTGCTCACTTCTCTAGCTTGTTAGTAATTAGCAATAAGTCTTGCTGTCTCCCTACTCTGTCTATTTTGCCCATCACAATAATTGTTGAGCAATCCCTTATCCTTATCTCAACCCTTGAGCCCTTTACATCATATTTTCTCCCCCTTGCACTTTGATGAGGGGGAGTGAGAGAGTGTCTGTGGGGGAGCTCAGCTGCCCACCCAAATAAAACCACCAGAGGACTGCTGACAAATTTCATGACCTAAGAAAAAGTTTTATGTTCTCAGTGCTCTATAAAAGTACCATGAAAGACTCAAAATGTCAACATTTTGAAGAATTACTACTAGAAATTTGATCAAAACCATAAAATTTACCTTTTTGGTAAATTTTGTACATGTAAAACATATTATACCATTTATTTGAATCTGTGAAGGCTAAAAAGTTATTCTTTCCTTTCCTTTTTTTTTTTTTTCCTTTTTTTTCCTTTTTTTTTTTTTTTTTAGGTCCAAAAATAATATTAACAGTTTCATGTAACTATATATGTATACATATATATATATATAGTTACACATAAAACATTTAAAATCTATTAAAAATAATGGGTCACATAGCTGGGAAGAGAGACCCAAGGGGAGCCCAAACTGATGAGAAAAGAAACATTAGGGTGCCCTCAGAGAAGAGACAAAGAGATATTCTATAAAAGCTGTGTGTGCTATTTAGGATAACAGTAGCCATGAGAAGTCAGTGTCTCATGCTCCTGTGGTACTGCATTATAACTTTATTATTTTTTTTAAAAACATCTAGGACCAGCTTTGACCACTCTCTGAGTCTGAAACTTTTCCTGCTTTGAGCTGAGGGAGACACCACACTTCTCTTAAAAAAAGAAAAAGTGGAACCAGAGCAGATTGACAGCACAGCCAGCATTATGAGAAGTAATTTCCTCTTCTTTCCAAGGTCCTCTGGGAGGAATTTTGCAGGAATGCAGATTAAATAACTATTAGGGATACTTATACTTTGGTTGGCTTGTGAAAGCATTTGCTTAAAAACAAACAAACAAACAAAAAAGTGCTCAAAGTCTCTTAATTTAAAAGAAGAGATAATCCTACTTGAGACTGATAAGGACTGAAGTCTTTATCGGCTGCATTGTGGGTAGAGACCTTTGGGACAGAAAGGATTAACTCACCTGCTTCATTTCAAGCCAAATAAGCCTGCAAAAGAGATCTCTAGAGAGTCTCCTCATGTAATTGAGGGTCTAGCATCATTGAAGTGCTGGACTTCTGTCAGCTGTGTCATGTCTGTCAGGCACCTGCGGTTTAAGTCCAGACAGGAGAGACAGAGTTGAACAGGTACATGTGCAGATTGCATTTCATCACATTCTGTTCCAAGCCTCTGCCAAGCATGTCAGGTACACTGATCCTTCTTGCCAGAGAAGGATCTCTTTGAGATTATCTTCTCTTTGAAGATAACTGTAAGGAAATACATCAGTTCCTGTATACGCATCACTACAAATAGGGAGAGTTCTCTTCCTCTCTCTCTTTATACAGTATATATCAAAATGCACATGATGTAAGCTGAAAAATTATGTGCAGCACCCAACGCAATATCCTGTGTTTAAGCTTCAGAAGAAATTTAACTATGTGGCCCAAGAAGTTCTCCAAGACTAACAAAGAGAAAGATGCCATGAACTGAGATTCTAGTCTGTCCTGTTTCTTGTTGCTTCTCTAAAAATGTCAAAGCTCTTCTTACCACTGAGCCATTACAGCGATATCTTTCTAATCTTTGTCATGGCCTTTATAGCTCTTGTAATAAATAAGAAAGCCAATTGCTCCTGTATCTCATGTCTTGTTTCTTTCATCAACGTGCTCTGTTGGGGCCTTGTTTTACTACTGATTCTTCCACAAATCTTAGAAAGGAAGAATGGAAAAAAAATCCATAAGGACAAAAATAAAATATGTAATGGGATCAAACATATGCATTATTTGCCTGTTATTATTTGACATTCAGTATCTGAATTACACTATGTAT
Source organism: Aythya marila (assembly GCF_965140915.1). NCBI lineage: Eukaryota > Metazoa > Chordata > Aves > Anseriformes > Anatidae > Aythya > Aythya marila. Next base: position 99,858,750 of record NC_139043.1, on the reverse strand, counting down.
ACATCCCGTTCAGTATTTTGCAAGTGGTAATACAAACTGCACATGAGGAATTTTGTGGGACAAGTATACTCAATACAGTCTAAAATGTTCCCCTCAACCTTTATTTCCACATGAGTAAGCTTCAAAAAAAATACAGATACCTGAGGTGATTTCTTTATATATACTAGTGAAATAATTTATCCATACAACCCAAAACAAATACCCAAGCCACATGCATATAATTAAAACAGTTTTAATCAGTTTTGATTAAAAATTAAAACAAACATTTACTTTGTTTCCCTTATTTATTATAATTATATATATTTTTTTGTAGTTTCAGTGGGGTAAACACAACACTTCAAGAGCACTAAAAGTGGAATGCATTGTGCAACTTGGTAGGCAGTTATGTCACACACTAAATTAAGTAGGGTCCACAAGGCCACTCAGTATTCCTGTCCATACTTAATAAACTCTGAAAACACTTCTCAACACCTTATAAACAAGCACAAGAACATTATTAAGATGGAATGTACTATGTGAGCAAGGCATGAATAGTATTATGGGTTTAAGTTTACAGAGTATCAGTATCAAGTAATTCCTTAGGTACAAACAGTTGAGTACTCCTGATAAACAGATCAAACCCTGTGCTAGAAAAGGACAGCAAAAATTCAGTGATTCCTTTGCCTCTGACTTAAGACAAAATGTTTTTTTATAGATAACCAAAAGAATCCCTGAAGCTGGTTTTTGATCAGTGAAATGTTATATATGCATAGTACAATAGGTACACTTGTTCATTTTCCTCTGGGAAATATCAACAAATTAAATGCTTAGAACCTCTTATTATAAACTTCAATGTCTACTCCCAACACTTTACTATGCTGCTGTATCATCTCTCAAAAAATTACTCAGTTTTGAAAAAAAACTCATGTTCACCAATAAATACAATACAATACAATACAATACAATACAATACAATAAAATAAATAAAATGTCAATCCAGTTACACAAGGAGATTTTTAACTATTGAGAATGGAGAGGTTCTCAATCTGTTCACAATCTGAGGAAGAATTGTCTGATGTTTTCTATTGTCATTAAAAACATTAAATCATATAACCATTAAACACATACACATACATAAATCATTCACACAGCTACTTCAACAATAAAAATTACCCCAGAAATCTAACATTTTAGTGAATAAACTAGTAAAATAGTAACATTAATATTATTAATAAAATAATAAAGTAAAATAAATTAATATAGTTAAATTGATGAATAAATCTAGCACGTTTTTCTTTATGAATTCACCCTGTTTTCTGAAGGAACTATTTGTTACTGAAAGTAAAGGATTTGAACCTTTGTTTTTAGCTGTGAGAGCATCACAGAAAATGTTCTCTAAATCTAGGAAGAAAAAATGGGGAAAGAAATGAAATTTTAATGAAGCAAACAAGCCTTCTATATGAATTTCATAACATTTTGTGTTTCCCTGCACAGTCAAACTGACTCCCATGAAAGCTCTTGATGTTTCTGAGTATTTTTTTTAACTTTTTAAGAGTTTTAATTCCCCAGCTCTTTGCTTCTTCTTCTCTGGTATTCCACTTGATTCAGAAAGTAGAGCAAAAATTATGAACCACCTGTGTATTGCTTTCTATTATTAGCCCTCAACAACAACAACAAAAAAAAAAACAACAACAAAATATGAGGAATATATTTAAGCTTTTCTTTATTTTTTTCCTACTGCTAAGTTCCATATTAAACTAGATCAATATCATCATATTATGCCCATTGGAAGAACTAGATACATAAACATGAAACAAGTAGTAAGCATCACACAGAGTTTAACAGTCAAATTCCTCACTAATCAGGTGGCATCTGTATCTAGTTTAATACAATATTCATGAATAATCCAACACAATTCTATATTTGTCACAGATGACAACATAAATCATCTGTGATTTCTGAAATTTCTCATTATATATGCATTGTTTTATGTTTTCAAGGTTCTGTGATATATATTATTACAAAAGGAAAATTTGGGATTACCAAAAGATCTATATTTCCAATTTGAAATCTTAACCAGTAATGCGAAGATGTACATTATATGAGAACAAAAAAGGGATGATAAGAAAAATCCATGCATTGATCTTTGGTAAACTGAATGAAGTCTAAGGTAGTGTATTTATCCTGTACATAGAAGCACCACCTGATAATGTCATAATGTCATAAAAGTATAATGTAAGTACAATGTCATAAAAGTCTGTACAGGGTCTGTCTGGGATGGACTGTGATATCATACGTTACATGTGATATCACTGCTGAGCAATGCTGGCGCAGCATCAAGACCAAACCCTCAAACCCTCCAAACTCCCCAAAGTGCTGGGGGTAGGCATCACCAGGGCAGCTGACCCAAACCAACCAAAGGGATATCAAAGGGATATTCCATACCATGTATTGTCACACTCAGCAATAAAAGGTGGGAAAGGGGAAGGTGTGTGTGTGTGGAGGGTAGTTGTTACAAATGTCTATCCTTCTGAACAGCCACTAAGCACATTGAGGCCCTGCTTCCAGGATATTGCTGAACATTGCTCATTGATGTTCCCATCAATGAGATAGGAATCTCATTGATGGGAATTCTCATAGAGAATAATTGTTTTCTCTCTCTTTTCTTCTCTGCTACCATTGTTTTCTGTTTGTTTGCTAGTTTGTTGTTTGCTTTTCTTTTCTTTCTTTCTTTTTCCTTTAATTAAATTATCCTTATCTCAGCCCATGAGGCTTTTTTGTTTCCTAACAAACTTCTGTTCCCCCTCCCCCCTTTGAGGAAGGGGGTTAGAAAGCAGTTGTTGTAGAGTTTAGCTGTTCATCAGGATGAAACCATTACAAAGTGTTAAAGATAAAAATAATCCACGGCCTTTTTTTTTTAAAAAAAAGGACAATTATTCCTAAAACTAAGAATAGAAAATAGAAAAAAAATATATTTGTAAAGAGATAAAAGATGCCATTATTCATGAATTTTTGGAAAAAGAAATAATAAAAAGAAGAAAAGTAAATAGAAGCATCACATTTTTTGTCCACAGTTTGATTTTGGCAGTACCTGTCTAATAAAGGTGTTGTTTTTTTTTCAAGTCAATCTAAAATTGATTATAATTAAGCATGCATACTGCTATATGTATGTTTAAGCCCACATGCATTTAGAAAAATCTGTGCTTCATAAAGAAGCAATACTCTCCATCTTCATACCAGCTCTTCTAATTCAGCTGGAAAAGAAAGTGACGTTTTCCCCATAAGTTTGATAGACCCCATAGGCTTCAACTTCTTTGAGAGTAACCTTTCAATTTTTGCTGCACAGGCAGTGTGTCTGTCAAGGCAGTTTCACAAAATGACATCAGTTGCACTGCTGACATAGCAAAGTGTTATAAAAACAAATTGATTCAAAGGCACTTAGAAGACTTTGCATTTAGCCAGTGAGAGTGAAAGATATGTCTGTGCATATGAGCGAACATCCTCCCATCCCCACAGCAACAAAGTGCGAAGTCCCAAAGTGACATCAGTGGCATCCATCACCTGTCAGATCACAAACTGCTACTGAAGGGAAACTTCTGTATAGTACAACTTGTCATTAGCCCATTTATAATTGGGCCATAATAATTGCTTTCTGTTTTATTATTTTCTTCTATTTTGTTACTCTTTTATAGTTTGTTTGTCTTTAATGAGGATGTCTTAAGGATGATTTGCAAAACAGGTTTCTGGACTATATTAATCTCACCAAAACCGTAACTGTCACTCCAGCAAAGTTGAAAATCTTTTTGAAATTGATAGCATTGTCATAAAAACTTCAGAAAGCTGACTTTATTTGCCTCACACACGTGGAGGAGGGAAAGGAGGAGAAAATTAGAGGTTGTTTGTTTAGTATTTTATTTTACTTACCTTGGTTTGATTTTATTTTGCTCTCCTGCAGAGTGGACAGTTATATGTGAAAGGCATTGCAGGCTCTAAGGAATAGAAACCAAGCATCCTTTTGTGCTTAATGAGCTGAAATAGGATTCTGATGGAAAATGGACTGTAAATCCATTCTCAGTTTATACAGGAAGTACCAAGGATTCACAGATGCTAATCCCTAGTGATAGCCATTGAACTGCAAGTCAAACCTTTTAGAAATATAACATAAACAAGAAACAAAACTGGAAACTAAACACTCTGGGGAAAAAAGTAGTAAAACAAGTTATATGTGTAGGAAGAGATTTTTCAAAACTTCACCTGACACATAATTTTAAAGTCAAGTTTGAAATTTATTTAGCTGCAAAGGGAAAGTAGCCGAGTGAATTTTCAGAAGCACTAAGACACATATAAGAATTGTTTACACAACATTTTTCAAAACCCCACTAAATCCTTGACTGCAGTTTTGATGCTTAGCTATCATGATTTAAATTAATGAATTAATTAATTAATATGTCAGTTTAAAAACATGAACTGTCTGATGATCTTATCTGCCATATATATATGAGAGATTATATATGATTATATGATTATATACATGTGACCATTACATATGATATGTGTGATTATATATATGTGTTGCTTTGGAAAGTCTATTCTACTTTTATATATATATATACACATATGCATTTAGCATATTATAATTAATGTCTTTCAGAGGTAAATTTCATTTAAAGATGAAGAGGAAATTTTTCAGTCTTTATAATATATATATATTTTAATGTTAAGCATTGTATGCTACAAAAACGTGAAGACTTTACTTTTCTCCTCAGCTGTTTTTTTTTTTGTTGTTGTTTGTTTGTTTGTTTGTTTGTTGTTGTTTTTTTTTTGTGGTCTTCAACCTAAAAGTTTAATTAAGCAGATTACTGCAGCTCATGATTAGATCATCTTTTAAGTGCATCTGAGAATGCACTTACTGTCAAAAATATTAGGCAACACATCTTCTACTGTTCAACTAAGAGAAAATGAGAATAGATGTGACTGAAGATTTAATCTATCAACTATCTATCTATCTATCTATCTATCCATCTATCTATCTATTTTCACAGAGTGAATATATCAATTTATTAATGGACCTAAAAGCCTGAGTGGTGAAAGCCAGTATTTATGTGAATACTAAAATATGTGAAGAGTACAGTTGCAGCAATGCAGTTGTCAACTGTATTAACAAAAATGTTTACCAAACCATTACATGCTCTGGCTCTACCTTCTTTTTTTTTTTTTTTTTTTTTTTTTTCTCCTTTAAATCATAATGCATACATGTACGGTTAGTATGGGACATGTCATTAAATTATTTTTTTTTTCTGCCTGTTCAAAATTTCGATTTCAGCAAAAAAAAAAGAAAAAAAAAAATAAATTATGCATTTCAAGAACATTTTTTCTCAGAAATAAAATGCTGTAAGCATCCCATTTCTCCACAAGATGGAGCTCATTAACTACATTAGAGTAATAGAGTAAAATAATAAAGTATCTGAAAGACAGTTGGCTTGCTGGCATTCTTTCATCAAGCACAATCAAGTCTAAGTGTGATTAAATAGTCTTGTATTTATGGATGACAGAGATGTCCACAAAAAACATTGTTTGCATCCTACCATAGTTAATCCAAAACCAGCAGGCAAGTACTAAACTTTAGATTTAATCTTAAATGTTCTTTACCGACAGCAACAAAATTTTATTAATATTTTCTGTTTAGATCAAGAATCCAGTACTTATACAATAGAAAAACACAGGGAGAGTTCTGTGTTGTGTAAACACAATGATCACATCTTTGAACCTTTAGAAAAGGAGCTTTAATGTTTATGTAAAACCAAACTCCAGAATCAGAGTTACATCCTTGCAACATGAATCAGGTAGAATTTTCCTCTCAATATCATACTTCATTGATAGTAAACCAAGGGTTGCTATAAGGTTTTCCCATAACAATTCTCTGACTGATACGTGTCCCTTGGTTGGTAGGTATCTGCAGTGGCCCAGCTCTGTGCAGGTAGCATACACGGTCAGTGAGATCTTCCACAACAACCACAGAATCATAAGCTTGTTGGAAAAGACCTCTGGACGTCTTCTAGTCCACCATCCCATACACAGTCATAGCTGGAACAACTTCATGTAGGTTTTACTGTTGTTAATAATGTGTCCAGCTTTCTGAAAGACAGTGCACAATCCTGACCACTTAAATATGTGGTCTGTGAACTTCCAGTATTTGAATATAATATTTAATGGAAGCATCAGTGTTTCATCTACAAAGTAGAGTGCTGACATACATATATTATGCAAAATACCAAGCAAATGTAAAGTCTGTGGAAGTAGATCAGAGATGAAGAGCTTTTAAATTTCATTAAAGGACACATCCAAAAGCCTATCCAATGATGTATGCTGCTTTGGTGCACCTTCCATGGAGGAATGCCATAAGCAAGAAGGTTTTTAATCATACCTTGGCAATTATGTCAGTTAGAAGAACTTTAGGATCCAGAGATCAGGTAAAACTAAGAAAACTTCATTCAGCATTACAACAAACTTTGCAATTGCTGAATATGCCATAACTTAAGAGAAGCATTGTACAGTTTCCATTACTGGATTACAGTTTACTTTTGTTTTTGTGAGTTAAGTAGGTGAGACCTGGTGTAATCTGGTTCCAGAAGCATGGAAAAGCTCAGCCATCCCTGTTTTCTTTCAGTGAAAGCTTTCATTGGCTCACAAAAGTTGTGGTACTTCCTATCAGCTTGCACTCAAAGGAACAAAAAAAAATATTAAAATAAAAGTAAATGACACATTTTCTCAGCATTAGTTCTCGTCTACTTTCCTTATTAGGCCTATTCCACTGAAAGTTTGTAGGTCTCTCTCCCGGTTCTTATCTACATCCATATTCTGAATGAATACATCATATAAGCTTTTCACCCTGTACTTTGAAACTTGTTGTCTTATCTCTACAGACTCACTATTCTTATTTTTCTTTTCTTTCTTTCTTTTTTTTTTTTTTGTTGTTTGCTTCCCTTTGTTCTCCCTTTCAAACAAGTGCAAATCACAGTCCAATACCCACAGTTTTGCGACCAATTTTGCAACCTTTACTATTCCCATCCTGCCTGCCTACTAAACCCATCTCACTTTTCTGTCCTCCGCAGCTTGTGTGCTGTCTCTGTAATTTCTATCGTCATTTCTAATGTTATACTTCTCCGTTCCTGGAACGTTTCCTCCAGTGATAGAATAAAATATAATAAAATATAATGGAACAAAATTACAGCTATTTTCAGCACTTTTGCTACCATCCAAGTTTCTGATTTATTTAGCCCTGGATCCTTTCATCTGATCCTCTTGTCTACCCATTGGAGACCAGCTCAGGCTGTTGGTGTTGAAACACTCCCCTTGACATTTCTAGCAAATCCTCTCAGTTTTCCTTTCATTTTTGCCACTTCCAAGAAGTCTTTTCTCTCCAACTGCTGTCATATCCTATCACCGCAAATCATTTCACCACTCTATCTTTTGCCTCTGATTTCAGATTCAATCTCTCTTTCTCTTTCTCTCAGCCTCCTGCACCCTTCCTTGGCTTCTTTGTTAATGATCTATTTAATCTTTTTCACTGACTGTTCTGTCTTCGTTTGCCTTGATGCTTTACTTCATCTCTCAGACTTGCAGAAATGTCTATCCTTTTCATTTCATGCTTTCATTAAGCTTCACTTCTTTTCTGTCTGATTTCTCTCTTGCTAAATTTTCCTTGTTCCAGCTATCAGCTAATCTTTCTCATCACTCATCATCCAGCTTCACCTTCTTCCCCTGTGACGTTGCAGAGCAATTCATTTTGACAGCACTGATAAGTGCCTTATTATTACACACCTTGTGATTTTTTTTTTCATTTCCTGAGGTGGAACTGATGGGTATTTTTTGAATATGCATGTCAGGTTAGGCTTTACAAAATGGTTTCCCTCTCTCAACCACCAAGTTCAGTGATCAGTGTGTTCCTTTAAGATATACGAAACATTTGTTTTATCAGTTTCTCCATTTGGTGTAGATTTTTACATAGATCTCTTCCTATTGCTTTAGCTATTAAATTCTGGAAAAGGTGGTATTTTCAATCCAAATTAGATGGATTTCATAGATAAGTGTTTAGGGGAAGGAGAAAAAATCACAGTTTCGGCCCTTGTTGAAAAGGTAAGTAGAGCACATAAATATTCTCCTTTACACTCAAGTGAATATTCCATTTGCTGCATTTTCCTCCTTTCCTGGCCTTTTCACATCCACAGTGGGATATTTAATTACTCAATGTTAAACAGAACAGCTTTAAAAGTTAGATGAAGACATCTATAAATAAAATTGAGGATGTCACAGAATGCCTTACTTTGTATTATATCATAGAATACCTAGTGAGATCATCAGAACTTTCCCAGAGAAATTAGGAAATCTGGGTAAGAATAAACTCAAGAGGGAAAAGGAATAAATGAAGGACTCAGTGGACAAGGGGATGAAAGGGAGTTTTGACTTGTATAAATCTGACCTTAGATTCCTAATTCCCAGTGAGCATTACTGAGTGAGCTAAACTCAGTTCTGCTAATCATGCCAGCCAAATGCCAAAAAGTTAGGAAGTTCATTTCATAGTGTTGATCTGAGGGTTCCCTTATGAGATCATAAATTTTGTCTAACGGTGAAATACTTCAGCAGACATAATTGAGGTTGGGGTTGGTATCTGATTAAGTCCACTTGCAGTCACTGAAAGATAAAATTATATTACAGAAATCGAAGAATAAGAGCAGTTACGTTCTTATAAAGGCTATCTTATAAAGTGTTGGAACAGACCCAAGTCCATAATCTAAGTTGTCTAGTTAGCAAGATTTCAAGCTGCAACTGCCATTTCATTTCACATGCCTAAATATCCCTTAACAGTGGTCAGAAGATATTAATTATTGCATAGCTGGCATATTTGGAGGAAGATAGATATTAATATTTTAGCAGATTCTAAGAAATCCTTATAGTAAATATCTATGTTTAAAATTAAAACTGTTCAACAGATAAGGTCAATAGAAAATTATTCCAAAAACAGTTTATTAAACCCAAAGTTGTCCACACAGTATAGTTTAACTTACTGTAGCAACTCCCATATGTTGTATGACTATACATACAATATCATATCTGGATTAGTCACTTTTTTTAAAACCATAAGAAAAATAATATATAATTTCAAATAGAGGCAGAGTGGAAATATTTTTATTTATTTATCTGTTTTTTTCCATTTCTCTCTTCAAATTCCTTGTCTTTTGCATGTCTTTTCTCAAAAGGGCCCTGTATGCCAACTGGACCCAACCCACAGGGAAGTCTGTTGCCTCCCTGTGGCTCGGGTGAGAGACTTCACTAAGAAAGTCAAGCGCTTGATACGGCCCACTGACTACTACCTGCTATTGGTCTTTCAGGCTGGTAATGACGAGGTAGCAACGAGAAGTCCGATAGTGATCAAAAGGGACTTTAGGGCTTTGGGGCAACTACTTAAAGGACCAGGGGAACAGGTTGTATTTGCCTCTGTCCTTCCGATAGAGGGGATTGATGCTGACAAGTGGGCTCATCACTTTAACACATGGCTTCAGGACTGGTGCAACTTGTAGAACTTCTGGTTTTTCGATCATGGGAAGGTCTATGCGACACCAGGCCTGCTGGCACCAGATGGGATGTGCCTCTCTCAGAGAGGGGTAAAGATTTTTGTTCAGGAGTTGACAGGGCTGATAGATAGGGCTTTAAACTAGAGTCAAAAGGGATAAAACTAGGCATGCTGGTGATGAGCTAAGGGATGGTGCGCTAGAATCAGAGGATCTGTGTGCTAGTGAGGTCCTTCGATCGGCTCCACGAGGTGCTGCATGTAGGAAGCTGCATTTGAAGTGCTGCTATACAAACACATGCAGTATGAGGAATAAAATGGATGAGCTAGAAGTCTTAGCCCAGTCCCACAGCTATAACATCATTGGCATAAGCGAAACCTCGTGGGATGAGTCCTGTGGCTGGTGTGTTGCAATAGATGATTACAGGCTCTTCAGGACGGACCTGCAGGGTAGGCAAGGTGGCGGAGTGGCGATGTATGTGAAGGATGTATGTGTGGAACTTCAAGTTGGTGATGGCAAAGTTGAGAGCCTCTGGGTAAGGATTAAGGGACAAACAACTAAAGGGGATGTTGTTGTGGGAGTCTATTACAGACCACCCGGCCAGGGCGACAATGCCGATGAATTATTCTTTGCAGAACTAAAAGATTCCTTGAGAACAACTGCCCTTGTCCTTATCGAGGATTTCAACTTGCCAGATGTCAACTGGGATCACCACACGGCTGACACAAGCAAGTCCAGGAGGTTCGTAAAGCACCTAGATAACTTCTTGGTGCAGGTGCTAAGGAAGCCAACTAGGAAAGGTGCCCTCCTAGATCTGTTGCTGGAGAACTGAGAGGGTCTTGTGGGAGACAAGGCAATTGGCAGCCATCTCAGTCATAGTGACCATGAAGTAATTGAGTTTAGAATTTATGGCAACAGAAGGAAAACTGCCACCAAAACTTCAGCCTTGGATATGGGGAAAGCAGACTTCAGACTGCTCAGGGAACTAGTCAGCAAGGTCCCCTGGGAAACTGTTTTTGAAAGCATTAGCATCCATCAGTGCTAGTCAGTCTTTAAGCACTGCCTTGTAAAAGCACAAGATCAGGCAATTCCAAAATATCAGAAGTCAGGCAGGTCGTGCAGAAGGCTGGCCTGGCTTACCATGGATCTTCTACTGGAGTTTAGGCAAAAAGTAAAGTGTACGGCTGCGGGAAGGAAGGTCATGTGATGAGGAAGGAATACAGGGATGCTGTTCATGTTTGTAGGGAGAAAATTCGTGTGGCCAAAGCCCAACTAGAGTTGAAACTGGCCAGGTCTGTGGGAGACAATAAAAAAGGTTTTTTTAGATATGTGAACAGAAAAAAGAGAACCAGGGAAAACATAGGTCTGCTACTTGATGGGGAAGGTCTCCTCACAGACAATGACGTAGGCAAAGCAGAGACATTTAATGCCTTCTTTGCCTCTATCTTCAATACTGACGATGGGTTTCGGGACCCATGGTACGCTGAGCTGGAAGACCATGATGGCAGGAATGACAAATTCCCAATCGACCCTGAACGTGTGCGGGATTTGCTGCTCCACCTGGATCCATACAAGTCCATGGGTCCATATGGGATTCATCCTCTCATGTCAGTGCCTGGTAAATTTATGGAGAAGATGATCCTTGAAGTTATTGAAGTGCACCTGGAGGACAATGCAGTCATTGGTCCCAGCCAACATGGGTTCATGAGAGGTAGGTCCTGCCTAACAAATTTGATTTCCTTTGATGATAAGATCTTTTATGATAATATCTGGTTTAATAACCAGATACAGAAGGGTAATGATCCCTAGTGTTGGACATAGGACTGAATAGATGCAATCTCCATTTTATTCTCATGGACATGACTAAATTTTATTGCCAAAAATCTTGATGGTATCTGTTACTCCACACTTGTAAAACACTGATGTTGGTGGAAAGAGACTGTGTGAGGGTGAAAGGCCTAGGAGAAGAGGAGGGAGAGGCAGAGGGTACAGTCTTTACTGCAGGGACCTCATCTTTCCTCTGATATGTAGAGTGACACACCATTATCCATGATTTTTGACAGTATGGCAATTCCCCAATGTTTTGCACTCAATAATTGGGCTCTCAGAATTCATTTGATTAACAAAACCCCACTAAGGCCCCAATAGATCTGAAACTTGCCAAAGTGGTGGTGTGTGCTTTCTCTGCTCATTAAATTCATAATGCTTCAAGATGTTGTGCAATAAAGTCATCCTTATTGGCTTTAGGAGCAAATCAATGGCTTCTATCAGATATTTTACCCCATTGGGAACAAATTGAGAAAAATGATCATCAATTAATTGTAAATGCCCTTGGAAAAGCCCAAGGCAATACCTCCCTTGCCTTGAGCTGTATCCAAGCACAGTTATGGATACAATCTGTAGCAGCAGCTATTATTGGAGAGGGAGAAGGAGTAACTTTGCCCACTGAAATTCGAAAATTGATTTGGGATAATGCTTCAGAATTTGAAAAAGAATTTCAAGCATGGTGGCAATTAGTCAACTTTACCCATTATGCAGAAAATGATAAAATTGTTGCCTTTATACTTACTGTAAGTAATGCCACCGTATACAATGTATATCCAATCATTGCATTAGTACTCAATCATAATGGAACCATACTTTATCCTAAAGAGCATAAAGTATGGGCCCATCAAAAGGGAGGAAAGTGGCAAACAATTGATGTAAAAGCATGCATTGTGCATGAACAAAAAGGTTTCATCTGTGAAAGTAACACGCTGGAATCCCAAGACATTTGTCTTGACATTGAGCAAAATATTTGCCACTTTGAGATACATCCTAATGAAACCCTTGAAACTGTACTTGTATATATTGGGAAAGGTTGTGTTTGCATGAGAACTCATTGTGATTCTATAGTCGTAGATAATGCAGTGGTAGATATCAATAATCACTCTAATGTTTGTGTTTGCAATTTTACCAAAATTCTAGGATGTGATTTTAAATACTCAGTTCCTGTCACTTCTTATCAACTTATTGCATCTAATTATATTCTGCTTCATGAACTGCTGCCTACTCCTATTGGAATGAACCTTACCTTGGTGAAGAAATTGCTGGTACATGAGGACCTGAAGCAGCTGATGACACAGGTCCGAGAAAGTGGACAAAAGACTCTGTTTACTGTCCATCATGATGCACAAGAAATACATCGAGTGATGGAAGGAGTAAAGAGAGATGAGAGACACCGTTGGTGGGACACTTTGTTTGGATGGTCGCCAGCTGCCAAGGGAATCTTCAACAAGATGCTTCACCCTGTTATTGTTCTGCTAATACTCACTGTATTATGTTTTATACTGACAATTAGTTTGTATGTTAAACTCTGGTTTATGATGAAACGCTTAGCATCTCTACACAATGTACATACACTCGATAAACCTCAATCCGAGAATGTATGTGATATCCCCGACATATTCCAACTGTCGTGAAGCTTGAGTGACTATAGTCACGGGGTGGATTATGTGGTGTAAATGCCTGAAGTAACTAGGAAAATAAAACTAACATTCACATTTTTAGGAAAAGGTACAGCATTGAAGAGGCTTTCAGGGTAGGGCATAACTGCATTATCTGAGCGTTCCCTAGGCTCCCAACCTTTGATGCTATCGCGCTGGGGAAACTTGGTGTGCTAGCTCTAAGGAACAGCACGGAGCGTAGAGTGGAGTGGAGACACCACGGCTAGGCTCTGTAATCAGATGGGGCCTCGATTGTTCTTGTGCACACAGCTGCACTTTTTGCCACCCTAAGCCAAAGACCTGTCATGTTTTGACAAATGCTGTACCCTAGTGTACTTTTTGCTCATTATAATATCATTATAATACCAAAACACACCTCCATCCCAAAAGCTACCCGCCTCCAAGGTGCGACCACCCCTCACTGAGCATGCGCTCTGAATTCCTCGGAGCCTATTACTTTAAACGGAGACGGGAAAACTTTACACCAATCATAACTAAGATATGCTTGACTAGAGCCACTCAAGCTCCACCTAAAAGATAGAAAATAATATAAATTGGCCCAAGAGAAAGGGGATGTTAGGGAAGATACCACCGTCAGGGGAGATACCATCCCGAGGACAACATCCTTAGGACCTCCTGACTCTTGGGATCAGTCGACGGGCTGAGCCTCTCTTCCCCCCCCATTGGGACGCCTTTGGGTGAGACCTGAATACTTGCTTATAAATCTCTATAGAGTCTTTGATCCTTTTAACGCGTTTATTTCTAGGCTGCGCACCTGTAACATCTATAACACCTGTAACATCTATAACACCTGTAACACCTGTAACATCTATAACATCTATAACATCTGTAACGCCTGTAACATCTATAACATCTGTAACACCTGTAACATCTGTAACACCTATAAAACACCTGTAACATCTATAACATCTATAACACCTATAACACCTGTGTATTTTATGCATACTAGCTTGCTTTTGCAGACAGTCACTATCGCCGGCAATCCAAAAGAACCTGATTATCTGTTGCTGTAATAAACCATACTTGATTGCATTGTGATAACTCTCATTGAGTGCAACGAGGGTGAGGGTGGTTATCCGTGATAGTTCAGTGTTCTGAATCTAACCAGACCCCCAGGCGGTTAATGCATTTTTGGTGAATGTCCGAGCGGACCCCCAGATGGTTAATGCGTTTTTGGTGAATGTCTGAACGGACCCCCAGGCCGTTAATGCGTTTTTGGTGAATGTCTGACTGGACCCCCAGGCGGTTAATGTGTTTTTGGTGAATGTCCGACTGGTTCAGTAACCTGAATCTGACCGGGCCCGTAACGGTTAATCAGCTACACCCCTTAACGCGACAGTAAAATTGGCGTAGTCGGCAGGATTGCTATGGATAAACTTCTGCAAAAATACAAGTGTGCCCCTTCCCAGGCGGGGAAGGAGTGGGCCCAAAGGTTTTGGAAAGATGAGGAAAAGGTGGTGGAGCGCATTGAGCAGTGTCAGGCTTCACGAAAGATTGGTCAAAGAAAGGGTAAAGGTGCGATTTGTGCTGTGTTAGGAGCCTGTTTGTCTTGTGCTTGGCAAAAAGCTAAGGAAACTCCTGCTCCCAAACTGATCTCTGATGCGGAACATACAGCTTTGAAATCAGAGATTGATGTGTTGAAGTCATCACTGGCCTTTGAAAGGGAGACAGGAAAAACATTAGGAATCAGAGTGGATAAACTTTTGGATGAAAATAATAAACTTTCCATTGAGAATGACAAACTTGTGACTGAAAATGATAAACTTGTGAGTGAAAATAATCATCTTAAACAATTGCTGGAGAGGGTTAGTCATCTGTTAAATAAAGTACAGCCTTGCGCTCCGGTCAAGCAGATTCGTGGAGCGCTGCATAGTGCAGAACCTGAAAGCTGGGACAGTGATTTCTGGTCTGACAGTGATGATGGTGTTGAAGAGATTTCTGATTCTGAACCTCAATCGATTTCCTTGAGACCTTTGGTTAAGACTGAGACTACTGTTGATGATAATGATGAAATCCGTACTACTGTGCAAATGATTCCGTTGTCACGAGCAGAGTTGGTTAAAATACAGGAGAAGTTCTCAAGGCGGTCAGGGGAATCAGAAGTTGAGTATGTGTGTCAAGTTTCTCTTAAAGGAGGAGATCGAATGATGTTGTGTAAGGAAGAAGTAGGAGGCTTTTGGAGACCTGGAGTATTTTTAACCACCACACCAGGAGCTGACTTGGCTGTAGCAGTACAGAAAGCAGCCTGCATTCAGGCAATATATGAAAGAGATAAATTAAGGAATTCCCCAATGTTAGCTCCTATTGACCCGGTTCAATTAACCCCTCTCATCCGTGGACTCCCTGATTGTCTTAAGATATTTGTAGAAAACACCCAAGATCACATACTAGCTGCTTGTAGGGATGATGATAGTGGTTGTAGGCGAAATCCTAACTCCCCTATTCCCACCTGGAGTGAATTGGTACAAGACATAGACAAATACGGATGCCAAATAGGCTGGATTAATTCATCCAGTGTTAAATCCCAAGACCACTCTCGGCGAGTCCGCCAAATCCACACTAAAAATCCCAGATACCCCAAATTCAAAGAGAGGTTGAAACCTAATAGGGAACGAGGTGAGTTGTGGTGTCGGCAAAAAAACTCTTGTCCCCGGGGAGGGCAGTGAGCCACC
Source organism: Aythya marila (assembly GCF_965140915.1). Classification (NCBI taxonomy): domain Eukaryota; kingdom Metazoa; phylum Chordata; class Aves; order Anseriformes; family Anatidae; genus Aythya; species Aythya marila. The sequence goes on along the minus strand of NC_139043.1, from coordinate 99,843,024 downwards.
CTGCTCAGCGGGTATTAGCAATTCAATGGCTCTCTAATGAACGCGACAGATGTGCACCCTGATATAGTTGTATACCTCTCAGCAGGCCTCTAATTTATTTTGTATGTAAAACTGTATGAATAAAAATCAGTGGAAACCACACTGAGTGGTGTTTCCTTTGGTCACTCTTTATAGTATTATATGTTTGAAAAATTCAAAATCTTTTGCTGCTGAACTAGGATCACCAAACAGTAAAGGACAGAGGGAGGAAAAAATAAAATAAAATAAAATAAAATAAAATAAAATAAAATAAAATAAAATAAAATAAAATAAAATAAAATAAAATAAACAAACAAAAAACCAACAACATTAGTAATTCATCATTTCTTTGATTTTTTATGTGAATTGGACTCTTTGTACTGAAGAAGCCGCAATTACATCAATCACATTTATAATTAGAAATTTTAATTGAGTGTTCTGAAATAAAAATAAGGTGAAAGTCCTCTGGTAAAATATGCCACCAGATTCGAGAACACAGTAGGGAATTCCAAAGATGTAGAAATTTATGCACTTTTTCCTCAATATGGTAAAAACAGACACTACTGGCCATACTGATAATACTGTGTTTTGTTTTGCTTTGTTTTGTTTTCACCTGTTAATCTCATTCATTCTTGTCTGTCTTGTCTTCCTGTGTGGTGGTTAAAAATAATTAAGCATAGAATAATTACAGTTTTATTTCTGTCAGCCATAGCCCAGAAAGTCATCAAACTTTCCTCCTGGTTTTATTAAATAAAAACAAACTGGTGATTGCTGCACTCCCTAACAAATGATGATAATGCTAGGAATGCAGAAAAAAAATTTAGTCAAGTATTTCATAATTTCACACTTTATACAGGAACTTGACTAAGAAATGGCTGAAAAAAAATAGAAATCTTGCTAGTGTCAATTCAAAGCTGGGCTGTTTAAGAACTCTGATGTCAGACAGCCATGTTTTTGGAGTTAAGCCACAGAGCTCACAATAAACTCTTGTCCATACTTCGAAATATTGGAAGGTTTTTCAGCCTAGCTTCCCTTGTACCTTCTTCCCTGTCTATAGACAATGGTTTTTCTCTGGTTAGATTTGTTTCAGATGTCAGGGCAGCTATCAGATGCTAACAGTTGAAAACACAAGGCCTCTTCTACTGTCTTGTATATCATATATCATATACATTGGAATGTATATCACAATAACTTTCCCCACAGGGAATTCCTTCTTCTTGGATTGTGTGTGTTCATATGACTTGTTCATATGACACACATAGTAATGTTCCTTCCCAGAATAAGTCCTAAAACATTATTCAGTAAGACTGACTACTGCCACTGATTTACAGAATTATTTACTCTTTCCTCTATTTCTAACTGCCACCATTCTGGGTTTTGCCAGAAATTTTTTTCTGTGAATGGAACACTTTGAACAAATGTGCCCCTTTCAGCAAGATGGAAAACAATGAAATAGAAACAAATACACATGAATAAATACAGAAAAAAAAAATAGTAAGAGATTTGCCAGTTTTCATGGTCTGAAAAAAATATATAGTAAAAAAAAATGTATATTAAAATATCTTGATGTTCCTGTGTGAATGAAATAGGAAAATCCTTCTTGGTTTTATGATCATTTTGTAGGAACTAGATTGTTTGCTACATAAGAGTTCAGTGTATTAAGTGTCCACAAAATAAGTACCTAGTGTTCAGTAGCAGGGCTTCTATACATACAGTTCAAGTACTTGCTGAGAGAAATCCCCTACCCCTGGATGGTGTTTCAGAGAGAATAAACAAGACAGATTTTCTGCATAGAGCATACTAAGTTAGGTGTTGCAAGTTTCCCTCGAGGAAGAAACTAATTTATTTATTTATTTATTTTTAATTGTAATGGTTACCAGCTTAACCTCTGACTTTGTTTAGTGATATTATGGTTCTATTTTTAACTGGAAAAAAAAATCATAGCTGGAGTATTATAGAGAAAGGAAGAAACTGGGGGCTGAAGATACGATATGAAAACAAGTCAATACTAATTCAACTAGATGGAATTTCAATACAACTTTCCTAATGCAAATTTTCCCAAAATATGAAGGAGAAAAAAATAATCATCCATATATATCTGTATATTATCCATTTTACCATTTTTCCCCCTCTGGTTTCTTCAAAATTTGAATATATATATATATATATACATTAATATCACTTTTCTGCAGTATTTTCAAACTTTCTTTTAGACAGTAAGTGCGGGGAAGGGACAGCAGGTTGTATGAGGGATAGAAATTAAATTGGAGTGTTATAGTGAATAGAGAATAGTATTTGTAAAATGTTTTGCTATTCAAATTTCATAATTTTAATGGAAGTCAAATATCCAAATACCTTCAGAAATATGCCTTACAATACTATATTTCTAGACATATTTTATATATTATATATATTACTATATACTATATATATAGTGTAATCAGGTACAGCTGAGAGGAATGTATTTGCTTGAATAATTTTCAAGTTACTGTTACACTGAGTATTTATGTCAGCAGATGCTTTTAATGAAACTGGGATTTATAATGCAAAGAGGAAACACAATGAAAGCAAGGTTACATATGAAAGAAGAGGAAAAAAAAAAAAGTACTCACTAACATGGAAAATGACTGCAGGGCCTGATTTAAAGCATGACCTATCTCCCAATCTTCCTCTCCACTCACTGGCCCTACAGGCAATGTGTTGACATCAGTCAACTGGGTCCCAACCCCAACACAACAATTAGACTGTACAAAAGGTGTGGGAAAATATTTTTTTTCTTCTAGTTTTTACTTAAAGAGAAACAGTCCATTCTGATTAGATGCTACTAAATTTATTTTGATGCATTAAAAAATAAAAAGGGTGTTATTGTTATATAGACTACCTGTTATGTTAGCTTAAGGGAAACATTGAAGTGTATCTTTTTCATTAAAAGTGTCTTCAGGTACCTTGGTAAATAAAGCATATTGTCCACAACCGCATGCATCTAACTGAACTATTCCCCTTTTAAATTGCACTAAATTCTTTTCTGTCTTAGTATTGTCTTACTTATTAGAAGCACATGTTATTCTTACTAGAACTTTCTCGTTTTGGTTTGGTTTGGTTTTTTCTTTTTTTTTTTTTTTTTTTTTCTCTTTCCTTCACTGCAGTTTTTTCTTCCTGCAAGCTACTATATGTTTTGGTTGTTGTTGTTGTTTGTTGTTGTTGGTTTTTTTTTCCTCATCCTTTCTCTTTACTCCTCAAATTCTTTTCCCTTTTTCTGTCATTCCAGTTTCATGCATACTTACTGTCATTCTCTTTCCATTTTTCTTTCTCCGGTTCACTCACAGTTTCTGTTCCTCAGCAAACAATTAGTGCAAAGGGTTGGGGTTGGGTTGGTCTGTTCTCCCACGTGCCTGGTGACAGGACGAGGGGGAATGGGCTTAAGTTGAGCAAGGGGAGTTTTAGGTTAGATGTTAGGAAGAACTTCTTTACTGAAAGGGTTGTTAGACATTGGAACGGGCTGCCCAGGGAAGTGGTGGAGTCACCATCCCTGGAAGTCTTCAAAAGATGTTTAGATGTAGAGCTTAGAGATATGGTTTAGTGGAGGACTTGTTAGTGTTAGGTCAGAGGTTGGACTAGATGATCTTGAAGTCTCTTCCAACCTAGAAATTCTGTCATTCTGTATGATAAGTATCTATTTTCATAGCTTCTATATATCGTTCTATGCTGTCTTTACCTCCATGTATTTGCAGTCTCTGTTCCCCTGTCTCAGTTTTTTGTATGCTAATTATTTAATTCTGTGGCTGGTTGATATGGTTGATAGGTACTCATGTAATTCTAGTGCTCTCTCCCCTCAATTTAGGGAGAAAATAATCAGGGGGCTTGGAAATCAATGATGAAGGGAACATATATCCAGCTAATATTAATTTTATGTTAAGTATAAATTATAATATGTAGGTTATAGGCAGTTCAGGATGCAAAATACAGAAATCAGAAGGAATCCTGAAAACAAAATCAAACCAAACCAAACCAACAACAACAACAAAACACTGGAGTCTGCTGATATGAATTCCATGAATTAATGGAATATGGCTTCCTTCAGAGACAGATAGACAACCTTTGGTCTGATAGCGATGTTAACTCTTACAGCACTTTCCTGTTTTCCTGTTACAGAATTTTATAGCTTACTTGCATGGACTAGTATTTAGTGAGGAATATCAACAGAGGATTTAATTTTGTCTTGATTTTAAAAGGAGGAGATTTGCATCTCTATGTTTTTTAAACTCATCACAGTTATTTATGCATGTATACATGCACATTTGTTATTTGCAATGCAAATGGTTTGCCATGGCACAAATGCAGACATTTACTTATGCTCCACTTAATTAAGAATTCACAGTATTGCAAATTAATTCATTAATCAACTTTCTTGTCAGTTTATCTCAAATAATTTAACATTTATGATGCAAGCCATTAGTAGTACTTTTTCACCCTTAAGAAAGTGCCAATTTAACCAGTATCAGTGTCATCTCATTTCAATAACTATTAAAAAGAAAAATATGGATTTTTTCCATACTTGGTGGTTCATAACATTATTTTGTGTCACTCTTTTAAAAGAAATAATCATATACATAATTGCAGAGGAGATTGGCTCCCAGGCAGATGCGTTCTGCAGCGGAGCGGGGGATCGGACAGGCAGGGCTATTTTTTCCGGCATCGAGCCCACCTGAAGGAGCCACCAGGACCTGGCAGCACTCGTGATGGAAGGCTGACGAGGTGTAGGCGTAGCCAGAAGGGCCCCCTCCCAGTCTGTTCAAAATGTGCCCCTAGGCAGGGCGAGCGATCAGGAGCGCAGCGACCAGGACAGGCAAACAGGGCATGGCGCGTCAGTAGGGAGTGGCATGGCAGTTCGCGCAGGAAGGGTGAGCAGGAAGGGCAGAGCGTTCCCCCCTGCCCATATGAGCAAATCCTCTAACAGTGGTCTACCGCTAGCTAGGCTGCAGTGGCACACACCCAGACTGACTGCCCGCTCAAAAATGTGTCAGTTCAGGTCTCTGGATGCAGGGAGTGTTTGAGCCTTTTGCTACCATCTGCGGGAGTCAGAGAGACCGTGTGCATGAGGTGCGAGCAGGTGGATGACCTGGTCCGCAGGGTGGCAGAACTCAAGGAGGAGGTGGAGAGGTTGAGGGATATCAGGGAGTGTGAGCAAAAGACAGACTTGTGGAGCAACTCCCTGCAGGGCCTGAAGGAGAGGTACCGGGGTGAGACACCCCAAATGGGGGTGGACCCCCTGCCCTGTCGCTGTTGGGCAGAGGCAGGGGACCTAGGAGTTGAGGAGGAATGGAAACAGGTCCCTGCTCAACATCACAGGCGATGCCCCCTCCCTACCAGCCCCACCTTCCCAGGTGCCCTTATGCAACAGGTTTGAGGCCCTGGAGCTTGAGACACTGGTAGCTGAGGACAAGGTAGAAAGTCTACCCAGGAGGATGCCTAGGGCGAGGAAGTCGACTCCACGCCTTAGGGCTGCCTCCACCAGGACAGAAAGAAGGGTGATTGTTGTGGGCGACTCCCTTCTCAGGGGAACAGAGGGCCCTGTTTGTCAGCCTGACCCTAGCCATAGGGAAGTCTGCTGCCTCCCTGGGGCCAGGGTCAGGGACATTGCCAGAAAGCTTCCCAACCTGGTTTGCCCCTCTGACTATTATCCTCTTTTAATAGTCCAGGCTGGCAGTGATGACATTGAAGAGAGAAGCCTGAAGACTATCAAACGGGACTTTAGAGGACTGGGACAGTTAGTGGATGGAGCGGGAGTACAGGTGGTGTTTTCATCCATCCCTGCGGTGGCAGGGAGGGGTACAGAGAGGACACGGAAAGCCCACCTGATAAACACGTAGCTCAGAGGCTGGTGCCAACACAGAAATATTGTTTTTTTTGACCATGGGGTGCTTTACTCGGCTGCCGGCCTGATGGCCGCAGACAGGTCCCTATCTCTAAGGGGAAAACAGATCCTAGGCCAGGAGGTGGCGGGGCTTGTTGAGAGGGCTTTAAACTAGGTAAGAAGGGGGATGGGGCTGAAACAAGGCTTGTGAGAGCTGTGCCAGGGGGAACAATGTTAAGGCCGGAAGAGAAGGCAATGACCCAACTGAAGTGCATCTACACTAATGCACGCAGCATGGGTAACAAACAGGAGGAGCTGGAAGCCATCGTGCGGCAGGCAGGCTACGACTTGGTTGCCATCACAGAAACATGGTGGGACCACTCTCATGACTGGAGCACTGCAATGTCTGGCCATAGGCTCTTCAGAAGGGACAGGCAGCACGGAAGGGGTGGTGGTGTAGCTCTCTGTATTAGAGAGAGTTGTGATGTCGTGGAACTTGAGGCTGGGAATGATAAGGTTGAGTCCCTATGGGTTAGGATCAGCGGGAAGGCCAACAAGGGAAGCATCCTGGTGGGGGTCTGTTATAGACCACCGAACCAGGATGAGAGATTGATGAGGAGTTCTACAGGCAGCTGACAAAAGTTACAAGATCATCAGCGCTTGTTCTTGTGGGGGACTTCAACTTCCCTGACATATCCTGGAAGCACAACACAGCCCAGAGAAAGCAGTCTAGGAGGTTTCTGGAGAGCGTGGAAGATAGCTTCCTGACGCAGCTTGTTAGTGAGCCTACCAGGGGAGGTGCTTGGACTGGCGTATGCTTCATTGGGTTAAAGAATGGTTGGATAGCCAGGCCCAAACAGGTGATTTTGAGGGTAAGTGACCACAGGAAGATTGATCACCATAATATGGTCATAACTGCAGAAAATAAGAATGATTAAAAACAACAGAAAGGGCTATTGAAAAGAAAGACTCAGTCAGTCAATAAGAAGTAAAAGAAAAAAAATACTTGCAAGTAAGGGGAAGCCATTTGGCTTCCTTCATACATTAGTAGTCACAGAAAGTGTTAATTATTGATAAAATCAAAATCAATTAACAAAATAAAACCCTAGTCCTTAGAGCTAAGTTGAAGATATGCAAGCATTTTACCATGTATTTTGTCCATTATCTGCTGCTAAAAAAGGCTCATAAATGCCAGTTGTGGTGGTTTTACCCTGCTAAGCAGCTGAACTCCACCACAACAGCTCTTGCACTCCCCCTCCTCAAAGGGAAAGTGGGGGAGAAAAAAAAAAAAAAAAGATGAAAAGTGCTCAAGCATTGAGATAAGGACAGGGAGATGATTCAACAATTATCATCACAGGCATAACAGACTTAGCATAGGAAGAGTAATATAATTTATTGCCTATTACTAACAAGCGAGAGCAGCGAGAAACTAAAAGCCAAATAAAAACACCTCTCCCCTATCCACCCTCTTCTATCACCCTTGCACCCTAAGCAGTGCAGGGGAATGGGGAATAGGAACTGCGGTCAGTCCCTAACGCTTCATCTCTGCCACTCCTTCACAGTCACACTCTGCTCCTGCTCTACATGGGGTCCCTCCCACAGGATGCTGTCCTTCCCAAACTGATCCTGTGTGGGCTTCCCACAGGCTGCAGCTCTTCAAGAACTGCGCCCACACGGCTCCATACCACGGGGTCCATCTGTCAGGAGCAAACTGCTCCAGCACGGGTCCCCCACAGGCGGTAGCTCCCCCCAGACTCCCTGCTCCTGCGTGGGCTCCTCTCCATGGGCTGCAGCTCCAGCCCGGGGCCTGTTCCTGCAGGGGCTCTCCATGGGCTGCAGCCTCCTCCAGGCCACCTCCACCTGCTCCACCGGGGGCTCCTCCACGGGCTGCAGCGTGGAGATCTGCTCCATGTGGGACCCATGGGCTGCAGGGGGACAGCCTGCTCCACCAGGGGCCTCTCCACAGGCCACAGGGGAAATTCTGCGTGCCTGGAGAATCCTGCCCTCCTTCTGCACAGACCTTGAGTTCTGCAGTCTCTTCTCCCAGCTGCTGTTGTGTAGCAGTTCTTTTTCCCTTTCTTAAATCTGATTTCACAGAGATGAAAACAATATCACTTATTCTCTTAGTTCTGGCAAGCATTGGGTCTCCTTTAGAGCTGTCTGAAACTGGCCCATATCTAACATGGGGCAGCTGCTGGTCTTTTCTCACAAAGAGCATCACTCCAGCCCCCTCTCTACCAAACCCCTGTCATCTAAATCCAATACACCAGTGAACACTTCTGCCTTGTTTGCTTTCAGCTGCTTACCTCAATGACATACCTGAAAGTTTGTCGTATATTTTAAAACAGCAATGCATTCCTATAGAGTTCTGTGATGTCTTTGTTAAACTTTGGCTACAGTTGCAGACATGAAGCATTCAACTATACCACATTGAGGTATGGCAACCCCTACATAGTACTTCAAGAAAGAGAAACATATATTTTAACATACTACACTGTCTCTGTCTCTGATTTTCTCATTAAAGGTGCATATTGACTTTCCAATTTTCTGTGTCTGAATTCCATGTTAAAATTCTCTATTATTAGTGCTTAACAAAAATGTGCTTCTGTAGCAACACTAAGAGGTTTAATCCAGTAACATTTAATGTCCTGAAACGATTACAATACATTGGAGAATCAGAATTAAAAAAGGATTTCTCACTTATTTATCTGACTCTGGATAATTCAGAAGGGGAAAACTATCATTCTTTTAGTAATTTCATTAACATTTAGACAATACAAAATCTATGTCTTACAATAAAATCTATATGATGTCCAACCTTGTTTACCTTCCTGCCTTCCTCCACTTCTCAGTAAAATCTAGTTTTAGGCTAATGCGTTTCTTGCTGATGTAAGGAAAGTCATGTTAAATTATTTGTCATCTGATAACTGGAAAGTTATTGCCTAAATAAAAATATTTATAATAATGCCTAAGAAATGAAACAAGAGACAAAGATTATAAATTTTGTAGAAATGGTTATACCATAAAAGAGCATAGCTGAACATAATCCATTATGTATGTAGTTCCAAGTGGCCTATAAAGAACTACCCACTTTCTCGACAGCTGAAAGTTATTAGTTTTTTTACTAATTATACCAGATCACTGAATTAGTACAGTATAAGAAGGGAAGTATAACTACATACAATGTATATTAAACCCTTATTTTAAATCTACTGATTGAATGTCAATTGCTCAGGGCCTCATCTAACCTAGTCTTGAACATCTATGTCTCTAAGCAACCTCTTCCTATGTCTCATCATCCTCTGAGTAGTGCTTACACAACACCAAGGGTTTCCTGTTTCTCACTTTACCACACAGCAAGTATGGTGAGCATGAGCTGACCAGAAGGATATTCCATACCATAAAACATTGTGCTCGACAGTAAAACTAGGCAGGGAGAGTTTTTCCAAAGTAGTCATTGCTCAGAGATTGGCTGCGTATTGGTCCACTGATACTGTGATTGTTTTTGCATCCTCCCTCCCTCCCTCCCTTCCTTCCTTCCTTCCTTCCTTCCTTCCTTCCTTCCTTCCTTCCTTCCTTCCTTCCTTCCTTCCTTCCTTCCTTCCTTCCTTCCTTCCTTCATCTCTCCCTCCCTCCATCCCTCCCTCCCTCCCTCCCTCCCTCCCTCCCTGCTTTCTTTCTTTCTTTCTTTCTTTCTTTCTTTCTTTCTTTCTTTCTTTCTTTCTTTCTTTCTTTCTTTCTTTCTTTCTTTCTTTCTTTCTTTCTTTCTCTTTAATTATTAAATTGTCTTTATCCTGACACATGAGTTTCTTTTCTGCTTTCATCTTTCTGATTTTCTCTCCCATATCACTATGGGGGACTGAGTAAGCAACTGGATGGGGGCATCTCTACCAATGGGGGTCGACCCACCATGTTACCTCAAACCATTCACAGAAAAACCTAGCTCACACAGACCTACAAGTCAGGCAGATGGCATTTGGAAAGAATTGTCATTTGTGTCTCTGTATTTTGGCTTTGGTGAATGGTGAACCAGAAGTTAAGATGTAACTCTAATGTGACGTAAACACACAAACACAAAAAGTCTACCCAGCGATTTTTGTTCATCTGCATAGCCTCTGGATAGACTGAACCAATGGGCTGAGGTCAGCTGTATGAAGTTCAATCAGGCTAAGTGCCGGGTCCTGCACCTGGGGCGCAATAACCCCAAGCAGAGCTACAGGCTGGGAGATGAGTGGTTGGAAAGCTGCCTGGCGGAGAAGGACCTGGGAGTATTGGTTGATAGTCATCTGAATATGAGCCAGCAGTGTGCTCAGGTGGCCAAGAAGGCCAACAGCATCCTGGCTTGTATAAGAAGCAGTGTGGCCAGCAGGGCTAGGGAAGTGATTGTCCCTCTGTACTCGGCTCTGGTGAGGCTGCACCTCGAGTACTGTGTTCAGTTTTGGGACCCTCACTACAAGAAGGACATGGAGGTGCTCGAGCAAGTCCAGAGAAGGGCGACGAAGCTGGTGAGGGGTCTGGAGAACAAGTCTTACGAGGAGTGGCTGAGGGAGCTGGGTTTGTTCAGCCTGGAGAAGAGGAGGCTCAGGGGCAACGTTATCGCTCTCTATAGGTATATTAAAGGAGGCTGTAGCAAGGTGGGGGTTGGTCTATTGTCCGATGTGCGTGGTGACATGACGAGGGGGAACAGGCTAAAGTTGTGCCAGGGGAGTTTTAGTTGTAATATTAGGAATAACTTATTCTCCAAGAGGGTTGTTAGGCATTGGAATGGGCTGCCCAGGGAAGTGGTTGAGTCACCATCCCTGGAGGTCTTTAAAAGACATTTAGATGTTGAACTTAGGGATATGGTTTAGTGGAGGACTTGTTAGTGTTAGGTCAGAGGTTGGACTCAATGATCTTGAGGTCTCTTCCAACCTAGACAATTCTGTGATTCTGTGCATCTGTTTTTATAACATTCATGTTTTCATCTCTTAGAATCCCAAATATTTTTCAGATGTTCCCAGAAACAAATAATTTTGATGTGAAGCACCTAATGTTACTGTAATACTGCCTAGTATATTAACTACAAAGATGAGAGAATTTTCACAGATATCCTGGGTCATAAGTTTCAGTGTAGCTTGCACATATTAATTAGTTCCACAAAATATGATTTATGCTGTTTAAAACCGTTTAAATAGTTTCATCCAGAAATTAAGCTAGGACTTGCATGCTAAGTGTTTTCTTATGTTTATGATGTTTATAGCATGCTACACACTATGCTGCCATGATGGCCAACAACAATTGTACTCCTTTCTTCATCTATATTGAAACAATTCCAAAGCCACATAAGTTATAAAAGACTATCCTTAGCTGTAAAATTTTTCCTCTGATTTACAATGAAACAACTTTTCAACCATATTCTTCTATGGTTCTTCAACCATAACTTTGAGAGGCACTGTGAGACTACGACAGAGATTAGGCTTAGTGGTCCAAAGATTTTGTACTTCAGAAGCACAGGAACCAATTTTAGCAGTTTGAGATATTTTTATACTCATTTTAGAATTGTTGTTTCTTAACCTCTAAATTACTCAGAACACCAAATAATAAAAAAAAAAAAATCCCTTGTGTCTTTAGGTAATCAGGAGAAGTTAAGTTTATTCCTTTATTCCTATTTGACCTTGTCTGGCTTACATCATGATGAAACTGAAACACTTCACCTTCATTTGGCATAAAAGTTTCACATTCAGTTAAGAAAACAAAAATCAATCAAGACCCTAACAACAGATACAATAGTTACATGATATAAAAATATTTCAGGAAAAAAAAAAAAAAGAAAAGAAAAAAAAAAAAAAGCTCTTATCTCAATGAAATATTGGTTTATTTCTCTTATTCATTTACCTGTGTCTCACTCTCTTATCTACAATAAAGAAGACAGTTAGACAGTTTTTTTGTTTTGTTTTGTTTTGTTTTGTTGGACAATATAAAATAATGGACTAAAAATTAGAGGCTTTTGTTAAGTGTCTTTACTTTTCCTCAAAATTCCAAACTGAAATTTTCCTTGTTTTTTATTTAAGAAATCATTGATCACGGTTAAGACAGACCCTAGACGGAGTTTGATTTACAAGGTAATAAATATTTGGATCACACCAGAAGCATATCTAGGTCTTGGAAATGAGATTCCAGTTCAATGAAGATGTGATCAGGAAATTGAACTTGTAAAATGGTGTACTGAGGCAGAACAGAAAGATGACAAAGATATTGCTAGACCACATCTTTTCTCTCTTTTGTTTTTTGTTCTCCACTGAAGCCTCTGCTACTTAAATGTGTTTATAGGTTATCTAAAATCGGTGTTTGCAGGTCATATACATTTTTTTAAACTCATAAAATCTAAAGACAAAAGAGAAGAGCTGTATCACTTCATAGTTATGTGCAATAGCACAAAACAATATTTATAGAAAAAAAAAAAAAGTAACCCTTTAGTACTCCTATATAGACTTTTTTTTTTTTATTTTTATTATTATTTGTAGAGAGCAAAATATACATGGCTTCAACAAATTGATATCACTGGCTGTTAAAAAAAGATTTCATGTAAATGTAAACTGCAGCTCAGAAACTTCCTAACATGTTAATTTCTGGAATGTACACCTGACATCAGTTTCCTTCTATCTTTTCTGTTAAGTGTATGCTCCTATGTTAGACAGTGTACAGAGCTAGTCAGACTGATCTTTGGACTATCTCAATACAGTCATCAAAATATTCTGTTTATCCATGATCTTCATCATACACCATATGGCTATATCATGAAAAAAAAAAAAAAAAAAAAGCATTGGTAGCCGCCAAAAAAGCATTTGTAGCAGGCTTGTTTGTTTTTTCCTTTAAACAGGAATAGAAATATTTAAATGCTGCAACCCTTCCCACTGTCACTGCCCACAGACATTTGTTGCTCTCTAATTCTCTGAGCTGATGATATAGGCACCTCCTAACACATTTTGATTAAAAAACAATGTTTTCGTAGCAAGTCTGAGCAATAGGACCTTGGTAATCTTTTTCTTGAATTGATTCCTCCTACAAACAATTCTACCTACAACCAAATAAATTTGATTTTCACATCTTTGCAGAGCAATTGTAACTCCTCCAATGCAGGTGGAATTTGTACCCGTCGCCATGGGTGCTGAGAAATGTCAAATTACACTTCAGCACTGACCACACCCAGCTGTGTCCACTAGCCTCCTTCATTTCAGTCTGTAGAAATGTACTGAGTGTAGGTGGCAAGAATTTGGCAGTGGGGGGAAGCCAGCTCCACCATGGGGGCATGGATGGGCCCACTTGTTGTCTTGTGAGCACCTTGGGGAAAACCTGGGGAAAAAAACAGCAAAATGCTGCACAACAGTAAGGAGTGAGGGAAACATTGTGAAAAACTGCAAGTCCTGAGGGGAGAAGAAAAAGAGAGGACCCTCATCTCTACTGCAGCCACTGGTCCAGTGATTCCCCTGCAAGCCCATGTGGAGGCTACAGTGAAGCAGATTGTCCCCCTGCAGCCCAGGGAGGACTCCATGCTGGAGTAGATTTATCCTGAAGGACTGCAGCCCATGGGAAGGACCCATGCTGGAGCAGGGAAAAAGTGTGAGGAGGATAGAGTGGCAGAGACTCAGCCCCCATTCCCATGTGCTACTTGGAGGGGGGGAGGTTGTAAAGGAGTCAGAGATGAAGGAGTGAAGTAGAACCTGTAAAAAGAAAAGAGGGGGCGTGTATTTTAATTTTATTCTTCATTTCTCACCATTCAAATCCACTTTAACTGGAAAAATAAATAAATAAATAAAATAAAATAAAATAAAATAAAATAAAATAAAATAAAATAAAATAAAATAAAATAAAATAAAATAAAATAAAATAAAATAAAATAAAATAAATAAAATAAAATAAAATAAAATAAAATCATTTTTCCCTAAATCTGGTCTGTTTTGCCTGTGATGGTGAGTTATGTCTCTGTCTCTATCTCAAACCATGAGATTTTTTTATTTAAATTTTTCCCCCTTGTCCTAAAGAGGAGCAGGAGTGAGGCAGCAGCTGGGTGATAGTTTGACCCTCAACCACGGTCAAATCACCACCAACAGGATTTTGCAGCAGTTACTTAAGTCTCTACCAGAGCAGAGGAGGGCACACAATATTGGGTAGATGCGAATCTGTGCTGGCAGTTGCCCAGCTCTAGCTGAGGCTGGCACAAGCTGAAAGCCACTTTTCCACCTCTGTGAAGAGACTGCTGCCACCCTTCCCACTGTCACTCACCATGGGTGTCTGTTGCTCTTTCCAATTCTCCATCTGAGCTGATTATCTGGGCACCTCCTAACACATTTTAGTCAAAAAGCAATGTTATCTTTGCAAGCTCTATTCAAGCTCCTAGTGAAAGTGGTTAATGGAATCCATTAGATTTATTTGATGCCACTAGACTTTAACCTTAGAAAAACACAGAGCATCACACTAGCTGTACAAAAGGCTACATCCAAGCAATTGCCAGCTAAAAGACAAATGTGGTGTCTGTTACCTTATTGCTGAATTGTGGCTGTGTGCTCATAAGTGGTCGGGCAGCATGCCACACGGCCAAAGAGGGAACGTCAGACTCAGGTAACAAATGTAGCGTATGTGGTACATGTAATTCTATCGCAAATATAATTTTGTGCATGAATAAACTGCTTGGCAGGGTGTTTTCTGTTGAAGATTTTCCAAGCAATCTTACATGTGTTCTTGGATTCATAACTACAGAGGAACAAAGACAGTTTTTTACTGCATCTAAAATTCAGACAGCTACTGAGAGCTCCTCTACACACTCCAATCGTTTCACTTGCAAGCTTGAGCCCACAAGATGAGTTGGCTGATTCACTCATCTGATAGAAAATTAATCCCCTCTTCCCTCCCACATGCTGAGAAGCGTAGTTTCTGTCATCAGTGAACTGAAACAACTCATTCTCCAGGGGAGCTGCATCAAGACAGATGATACAGGGGAAAAGGATGGAAAAATTGACTGGGCAGCATCACAAAATTGCATTGGATTAAGTATTATAGGAAACTATACCTTGGTAAATTCCTGAACAAATGTCTGGTGATCTTATACATGAATACTTTGCAATTTTTTTCTGTAATACCTTCAAAATTAGATTTTTGTTTGTTTGTTTTGTTTTTACACACCTTTGGGATAGAGATACATGTGTAAGTGACAAAAATAAACATCAGTTTTTGCAAGTAGTGAAATCGTATTTGTCTATTTCTGCAATTATACTTGGAATCATTTTGCTTATTTACACATCTTTCAGACTGATTATTAATATAAATGCACATGCAGACCTTTAAATGTCCGAAGGGATATATAAAGGGATATACAGCATCAAGCTGTAACAGGTTGTAACAGTAAGCACACACCCTGTAGGATCCACTTGCACTGATAAAAATGTATGCTTGCATCACTGGTTCCAGATTCCCTGTTACAGTTCTTACTGGAAATCTATTAAACTTCAGGAAAAATATTTTACATTTAAGAAATCTTTAGGTTAATTTATTAACAGATTTTCTTTGAAAACAGTTCTTAAATCAAATAGAATTTAACCTTATCAAAATTTCATTGATAATTCTAGCAACAAGAGAACTAAGGAAAAAAAAATCCAATTTCAGAAGCTACTGACATACTTTTAATTAGTTAGAAACATAATCTGTTGGGTATATTTGATTTAAAATAGAAATTGAAATTTTTTAATGAAACTGAAAATGAAGAGTATTGTTTCCTCAAAGTAAATAAATAAATAAATATATACTGTATAACAACGAATTATTGTGCAACATGTCCATGGAAGCAGTTACTTAGTAGAATGTATCAGAAAAAAAAAAAAAAAGAAAAAAAAAGAAAAAAGTCAGATGTTGTACTGTAATATATGAAATTAACTACTTCTGTCAATATCACACTGATTTATGACAAAATTAGGACTACATTCGTGGTGTGTGCCAAATGGTATAATTTATGGTATAAGGATTTTCGTCTAAAATAAAACTGAGGCAACTGTGGTAATAAATCAGCCTTAAAAATATATATATAAAAATAGGAAGATTAGTTTAATCAAAACTACTGAGTCACACTCACTGAATAGATTTCTAAATGTATTATTTGTAAAATACTGCAGTATCTATATAAACCACTCCAATAAATCATAAGGGCAGCATTACGTTATGATTGTATTATTGTTATTTATTTGATTATTTTTGATTGGAGGGGCTGAGTTCTCTATTACCTTTATCAGACAGTTTTGTGCAAAATTACAGACTGATGATATGCCACCTCTTTATTTACTGCCATTTCCTGGCACAGTCCTAGAAACCTAATTTTATTTGGGCAAGTAAAGTTTTTAACTTGTGCATCATTCTGTAAGCTTTTTGTTTATTGTTTTAATTATTTATTGAAACAGTTAGAAGATAAGAAAATTCAGATAGATACTATGTTTTTTTGTGAAGTTGCAAGAAGTAGACTTACACCATCTCTCTCTCTTCTGTCTTTCAATATTATTAGGCATACTGATACATACTGGTACATCTGCAACAAAGAAAACAACATAAAAGTGTTACAATGAGTTTAATTTATGAAATATCCCATTACATTTAAAAGGTAGTGAACAGCTTAAACAAATAAAAGCCTTTGCATTCTCATTATAAATTAATAAGCATAAATCAAGGAATGGAATTTTCATTTAAATTTACATACCCAGGACTAGCAGTTAAACTTACATCCAAATGTCCTTGCAAGTTTTGATTTTTTAAAGGAAGCATATGTAAATAAGAGTAAAAATCATTCTTTAGCAGGAATGAAGAGACAATCTCTAATGAAAGCATGAACAAGAGAATTAACAAGTGTTAAAAATGTCAGAACTAATACATACTTCCGATTTTTTTTAATATGTATCTTTTTTAAAGTAGTTCATTTGTTTTTTTATCAACAATTTCCACTGAAATTACTGTTATAAAAGTTAAAATTAGTGCTTGCTAGTGCATGTTTTCATTTAATTTCCTTTCATTTAATTACCTATGAGAAAACTATGGCTTGTATTAAGTGATCTAGTTGGACTGGTCCTCACCACTAAGCAGTGTTCCAAGGTGGCTATGGATTTTTAAGGATCAGGAAATTATTATTCCACAGTCAAAATTCAGAAGTCAATGGTTGTAGGGGAACAGGCTCAGTTAACTGGTGAAGATGACAAGTTTTTTTTTGCCATGCTACTAGCACTGGGTCATCTAACACTGTTACATCATTTAATACCATCTTCTTATTCCTACATGACATAACAGGGAACAGCCTAGGATGTAGGAAATGCAACCTTAAATACTGAAATGAAGAAAAAGCTGAACACACAAATCATACACATATGCTTCACCACCTGCTCTTTTGTGCAAAAGGGGAATATCATGAGCACTGACTTCTCTGGGAAATTAGCTTTTGTAGTTTCTTTATTTAAATTCAGGAAGAAAATTAGAACATGTTGTGCTAAAGCACATTATATGCCATTGCTCCCCTTCTTACCCCATACCATTGCATCTCTCACTAAAAAATCTGAATATGGCTTTTGTATACTCTAGCCCTTTGTTATCAGGGTCTTGAATACACCAAAAGGATCTGCAACCTTCAGTCTTGTCCCATCTCTGCATTATACCACAGCTATTACTGTGCTATTACTATACCCAGTCTTGCTGATCCTTGCCTTGATGGTGTACTTTGCAGGCTTAACCTTGGACCTGCTTTGTCACTGTGGAATTGCTTGGCCATCATGTGGCTGTTGCCCAAACCTGGCCTCTGTTTTGTATTCCTCTGGTCCTGTTCTCCTTGCTCAGGTACTGCCAGACTGCACCCTGGCTGGGGCACTGGTCCTCCCTGCCTTAGAGGCTCTGGCATATGGTTTTCCTCACATAGCAGCCCCGCCTTGCTATTCCTTTACGTTTACGTTTGTTAGTTTTGTTTGTTTGTTTTCTTTCTCTCTCTCTTTTTTTTTTTTTTAATATAATTATTATTCAGCAGGTAGCTTCTCCCCTAAAGCTAAAAGGTCAATTTATGGAGATTGGGCTCCCATTATTCCCAATTCAGCAACTTAGTGTAAAACTTATTAGATACCTATTGACTAAAGTATTTCTCATTGGGATGCTGATCTGCATTTGGTCTCTTATTACAGATCAGCAATAGGGAAGGATGGAAGAACAGGAAAGACCTGTAATTTTATCCACACAAAAAAAAATCCACAAAAAAAAACAAAAAAACTTGGGAACATTTGCATTGTTCAAATTTTCTGGCAAAATTCCCGGGGTCTGACAGATGTATAAAAAGACACAATGAAGGAGGGAAAAAAAATCTTCTAAAACTTAAAATACTTGGTCAGTATTACTGAGAAATCAGTGTGCTTCCTTGTGGAAACTTTTCTTTCTTATGGTGAAGAAAAAAAGTCACAATAGCTGGATAAAAGGTAAACAAACAAACAAACAAACAAACAAAAACAACTAACCAACCAAACAAACAAACAAACAACAGCAACAAAAAACTCTTCTGCCAGATTGACAGTCATCACTGAAAGATTATATTCCCTGCCTATACCATAAAACCCCCCAATACATGAGAAAGATTTTTGATCTTAAGAGCAGTTAATGTTTTAGGGGTTAAATGCTTGTGAGCTGACCAGATCTTGAATAGCTCTGGGGGAATATGTCCACATGACATATTTTCATGATAACAAACAAAACAGGCAAAATAAATGAGGTTGTTGATGCACTTCAAATATGCAGCTCAAAGTATGCAGGCTAGCCAACATATTTTTCAAATAATTACAATATTACATGTAAGAATTATAAGACTTAAACTACAGAAGTATTCCAAACCACAAGTAATTTGCGCAGCTATAAAAGCTAATGTACCTTTATAGTTCTGATTGTGACATACCACACTTCGGGATAGGTATCTCAATGAAAATCGTGTTCAGAGTTAGACACTAGGTGGTGCGGAAGAGCTAGGTAGTAAGAAAGTATACTGCAGTTCTTGAATTGACTAATACCTTTTGCTTCAGCTGACAGTGGGATTTATTCTTCATAATAATTCATCTGATTCTCCAGATTTGATCAGGTACTTTTTTTTAGCTTTCATATTTGTAAATCTTTATGGGGGGTGTGTTCTAAGCTGAACATCTTTCTCACTTTTCTAAATTACAAATATATTTCCACAAATGAAAAGAACATTTTCTTATTTATTTATTTATTTTTTAATGAAGGGCTTCTATAACCCGAAGTTATAAAATATGAAATTCTGGGACATTTTTCCAAAGGAAAATTAATTCCAAAGGAATTTAATCTCAGACAGTATTTTGCACATTTTATATAAGGATTATTTTCTCTCTCTTTTGTCTCTTATTTTTTAATAACACAAGTACAAGTAAATATGAGAGGAAAAGAAATCATGTGTTTATGCCTTGTCACATGGAAGTGTTTTAACTGCAGTAAATTTACAACCAGTTTCCTAGATACTAAATATGCATGTCAAGTCAAAATTAAATATAAAATAATCTATTCAGCTCTGTGTTGCTTAAAATCACTATGCCTAGAAGATAACCAGATGTTGTAAATCACAAGTGCTCTCAATAAATTTAAAGTAATATTCTGCTCAAAAAGATGACAGTAGAATAAGATTTCAAAAATGGGCTTTTTAAATATTATATACTCACTGTCTTCAGTTTCAATTAAACTATCCTAAAAATGACACTGAACGACATTTGAAATAAACAGCTGCACTGTGGGTACACAAAAGAAAGAAAAGTATATTCAGCTATCTCTAGTAGATTTCCAGGCCAATAGCATTTCATGTGCTTATCTGAAGGCAAAATCCTGATTTCAGGATTTTCTCTTAATTTTAATTCTGAGGGTAAGTGTTATTAGTGGGTTGGTCTTGAAAGTTTGGGGTATTAAATTCAGTCAGCTGTTAAAAACAAGATTTCTTGAAACATATATATTTTTTTCTATGATCTGTTCATATACTATTCTATCTAAATCTAATATATATATATATTTATATATTACAGAATCATTCTTTCCTGAGATATCAAGACACCAGACTTCTAGCTGCAATGAGCTTGAACAATGAGCTTGAG
The DNA here is from genome assembly GCF_965140915.1 of Aythya marila. Lineage (NCBI taxonomy): Eukaryota > Metazoa > Chordata > Aves > Anseriformes > Anatidae > Aythya > Aythya marila. Next base: position 99,823,023 of record NC_139043.1, on the reverse strand, counting down.
TGAAGCTGGTGAGGGGTCTGGAGAACAAGTCTTACGAGCTGAGGGAGCTGGGATTGAGGCTGAGGAGCCTGAGAAAGAGGAGGCTCAGGGGCGACCTTATTGCTCTTTATAAGTACATTAAAGGAGGCTGTAGTGAGGTTCAGGTTGGTCTGTTCTCCCACGTGCCTGGTGACAGGACGAGGGAGAATGGGGTAAAGTTGTTCCAGGGGAGGCTTAGGCTGGAAGAAATTCTTTACTGTTAGGCATTGGAATGGGCTGCCCGGGGAAATGGTTGAGTCATCATCCCTGGAGGTCTTCAAAAGACATTTAGATTTAGAGCTTAGTGATATGGTTTAGTGGAGGACTTGTTAGTGTTAGGTCAGAGATTGGACTCAGTGATCTTGGAGGTCTCTTCCAATCTAGATGATTTTGTGATTCTGTAGTATAATTCCCAAACACATAGGAATTACTGAAAGGATTAAAAAATGATATGATACTTTCAAATATCTCCACAAAACCAAATGGAACTTGTCCCAGGAAAAAGATTTTTGATGTAAAACTGAGCATAGACCTGTATGAAGTTTCAGTAATCAGTGGTACATCCTGTTAAAAGAAGCTTATTGGTGCAGAGTTGTCAGAGTACTGCCATAGGCGCTGATGCAAAGATAGAAGGTAGGAAGAATAAAACTAGAGTAAGAAGCAATGAAATTAAGCAATGATGGCAATCACTGAATTAAGTAAATAAGCAAATAAACATCCTTCTCTCACCAAACCACAAAATATGTATGACAAACCATAACTATGATCTCTGAAAATTATTTTTATTTAACTACGCGTACTTATTCCATTTGATGTATTTACATCTCTTTAGTTCCCTCCACCTCCTAATAACACGCTTGTTAATGTGCAAAGGTATAAACCACAGTACTTTGTAGTAATTGGCTAATCAATCAAAAGAATCCTCATTTATACATGCAGTCCAGTGACCTAAAGAGGTCGTTTTAATATTTTGCAAATACCTTTAAGTGAACCCCAGGGACAAATTAAGTAAAAAGTGCTACCAAAAAAAAATAGTTTCTTATAGCTGTGTTTAGTGTTTACACTCCACTGTTAAATACTGCAGGTTGATTTTTTGAGACTTTTGAGCATAATGAGCATAAATGTTACATATACTGCCATACGGTTTCTACATATGGACAGGCTTCAATCAGTGCTGGAAACTATAATTTGTTTCTTGGTTATGTCATGTATCTGTATCTTCACTATTGCATGTGCAGAATAGCAGTCTATGTTTAATTAGTAGCAGAATGCAGAAGAAATATTTATGTCAGGAATATTTTTATACTTTGCTATATATTTTTTCTTGGTATTGAATGTGGACAACAGCCAGAAAACATACAATATAATCATAATTGACTAATAAAAAGAATATTACCTTATTTTCCTTCATATAAAATATTTAAGATAGTGGGCTAAAGGTGGTTCACTTTTTTTTTTTTTTTGATTAAATATTATGCTTTGATTTCATTCATTTTATTTTCTGAAAAGCTCCTAAAGATACAAGTACAAATTTAAGCAAGGTTCAAGTAACGTCTGTATCTTGAAAATTAAACCACCTATAGCATTTGTGATCTAAGAGTGGAAAATTCACAAGAGAACTCCAGGGCATCAGAATGATCAGTTTTAAGTCATATTGAGATACATACACACAGAAGAAGTACTACTTTCTTTATCTTAATTTGGACCACAGCTAGACCACTACTGTAAACAAATTTCTCCACCCTTTTCTCAGTAAAAGACACCCTGAAAATGAGTACAGCACAACTCAAGGTCATTTCATAACAAACTTCTCTTTTGTTAACTCAAATAACCCAAAACTTATTTTATCATCTCCTTGTGTAATATCCTTTTGATGCAGATGTCTTATAAAGAGTCATAAGTAAATAAATAAATAAATAAATAATCACTCTGGGCCATATATAAATATCAAATAACAGAATTAAAAGAAATATTGGCTGCCTACCATTTTTTGTTTGAACCAAAAATGAAAAAAGCATTTCACACTTGACACTAATAATCTGAAAATAAAACTAGATGAGAGGTTTCATGTGATAAATTACATTCTATAGCCTAAAGCTCTATGCTTATTTAGGTTGATATTCAACATGTATTATGCCTTCATATGTCATGAAGCTTTCACATGTAGCTGGTGAAATAAACAGCAGACCAGTTTGTATGTGAAACCTTCTATATGTATGTGTGTGAAACCTTTCCAGTAAGAAATTTACAAAACAGCAAATGTAAGGCAGTATAATTGTATTTGTATGGGCTTAATAGTGATTTATATATGTGGTCTTAATAATGATGAAAGTACAACACTGTGTACAAAACATTTTCTTGCTGACAGTATTTGAAGATAGGATAACAGATATTTAACACAATTTATTTTTTGCACTGTATATATTATTTAATAATGAGGTATGTTGATAGTTTCCATCAAAGATACAGGTATGAAATTTGAAGACTTAAGGAACATTCTATGTAAACATAATATGGGTAATGCCATAAAAATGTTATGCTAACATCACAATGCTTTTTTTTTGTTTGTTTGTTAAGTTGAGCTAGGGGAGTTTTAGGTTAGATGTTAGGAAGAACTTCTTTACTGAAAGGGTTGTTAGGCATTGGAACAGGCTGCCCAGGGAAGTGGTGGAGTCACCATCCCTGGAAGTCTTCAAAAGACATTTAGATGTAGAGCTTAGGGATATGGTTTAGCGGGGACTGTTAGCGTTAGGTAGAGGTTGGACTCGATGATCTTGAGGTCTCTTCCAACCTAGAAATTCTGTGATTCTGTGATTCTGTTTTTGTTTAGACAGAAATGTGGGAGAAATGTGAGAGTCCTTTCAATACTGAGGGTGAAGAAACTTGCACCAAAACAAGTATCAGAAACAAGTATCTTCATTTACAATGTTTCCTTCATCTACTTGGTAAACATGGATGGACTGGAGATTAATTTTCTCAGAAAGCCTACAGTTCATATCTGAAGACCTTTTTAAGAACGGTTTAAGAGGTGAAGTATTAGAAGGTACTTGTAGGTGCGAACTGTGTCTTTCATCACTATTATCATCATACTTACTTTCAGTCGCTTTATTGCAATCAGTTTTCATCATTTTTTTCCTCTGTGTATTCTACCTACAAATCGCAAAACATAGATAACACTTTGAATAAAGTAATAAAACCAAGTACCCATATCAGCATAGGTCTATATCAATAGCTTAAGCAACTAAAAAGCATATATATTCGTTACAGCACATTCATTATGTTTAAAACCAAATGTATCTCATTCAAATGTAATAGCTTACTTGCAGCATCTATTTTGTTTGATGTTGTTTGATGTTGATGTTTGAAAGTAAATTATGTACAACTATAAAATGAAATGCGGGGGCTGATATATTTCTGACAATTATTCTGACTGTGATTAGCACTGGCAATAGTTTTGAAGAATCCCTGTTATATTTTCCCCTGCAAAGTGGGAGTAATAGGCAAGCTGCCAGAAGTCTAGATCTACACACCCAACCTTGCACAGCAATTACGTCAGTTATTTTTCTATGGAAAAGCTAATTAATTCTGATGCAATAACTGATGCAGAAATTAGCTGATGCAGGGTGACTATAGCAGGGTGTTTGGGGAGCACTTGTACAATTCTCAAGGCAACAGAACGCTTGCACTGAGGCCCTTGGTTGTTGGTATGGCCAGAAACACGCTAAAGGACCACACTCTTTCCCTTCTAAATATATCTCTGTACTAATGAACTAGTCCATTGAACCAATTCCAGTGACAAACTTTCCATAGGAAAAACAAGATATGGAAAACTTCACTTGCTGCTGTAGGAAAGAGCAAGCACTGCTGCATAGAGGTTATCTGCCACTACCACTGCAAAGAGTAGCCAACTTGGCCCTTGCCTGAATGTAACATTCATTGCTCAACAGCTCCCAGATAAGGATAGAAAACAGAGTTTCTGTCCTTAAAACAGATTGAAGTGTAGACAGAAACATGGGTCTGCACACAATGATTGCTGTGTTTAAAAAAAATAAATAAATAAAATTCTGTCCAGAGTGTGAGATCAAATGCACAGCATCTTCCTGGCATGCAAGCCAGGAAGCCATTAGTAACTGACGTGTGAGGAAATCTCAACAGAACTGAGCAGACACTTTATGATGCTACTCACTTCCTGAAGTAGAAAGGATTTTAATAAAAGGAGAATAAACCTGATCTGTGGCAAAACACAGCCTACAGGAAGTCCTTGCTGCTTCTTTTAGTTTAGTTTTCATTCATTTCCTACAAATAAACACACACACTTGCCTTCTATTGTATATATAACTTGCAGTTGAGATCTATCAAGAATAGGGAAATCCCTAGACTGAGGTAGAGTTTATCAACTTGACTTGTCATGAATTAACTAAATAAATAGAAAAATTTCATTTTACCTGTTTCAGGGAGTATCACCCTAATGTCATAAACGAGGATCACATATCATTTGTTAGTTTGTTGGTAAGTACAAATAAATGTGTCAGATTAGTCTAAGATTCAGCAGGTGAACTGAGCTCCAGTGCAAGATAGCATTCATTGTAGCTTTTAGATATGGAGAATCACATCTGTTAATACATCCATATTAGCTCTCAGGAGTCTCTGGGGAAGTGATGAAAGCCTGACTACTCACAACATGCTCTTCTTGAGTTGAAAACTGCTGGCCCAGAGTTGAGCAAGGGGTTTTGTAGTTGTTTATTTTATTTTGTTTTCTGCTCACTGAACTTAGAAGAATAAGTTAAAAAAAAAAAAAAAAAAAAAAAAAAAAAGATAAGAAATTTGATAAGGAAAAACACTGTTTACCATATCAATATTGTTGGGGCGTTGGAAGCTCTGCTAATTTCAGATGCAAATTTCAACATGATAATAGTTAATTTAAAACTTGCCTAAATATCTCCCCTTAGACAAATAACCATTGAGTAAGGTAACTAGTTTTTATGGCTGACAGTTTTTAAGAATAAATATTAAGTTTAGCTTGGCAATAACTCTATTTTTGTAATCTCTTTTTTTTTTTTTTTTTAGTCAGGAACAGACATATAAATGCAGCAAATGCATAATAAGCAGTGCCCTATCCTTGTATTGCATCTGCTCATGGGAGCTGTTAATTTCAGGCTTCAATGTCTTCCTTTCCCCAGGGGAGAAAGTCCATTTCTAACAAGTCTTCATACTTGATGATTTTATTTTGGATAACTATAACAGTGTCACAAGCTTCAGAGAGGTGTCTGACACCTACTGCCACCTTTGTATGACACTTTTCCCTTATCCAGTTTCAGACATTGTTACTTCTCCAAGATGAATGTGGCGGTCGTGTGATTTTTTTGTTGCTGCTAACAGTTAATCTGCCATATCTTATTTGGTTCCCAGAGAGAATACAAGATGCATCTTTGCCACACAGGTTTGTTTACAGATTACTGGTAATTATCCACAGAAACTCAGAGCCTACTCTTTTTTCAGTTTTTATTCAAAACTAACTTATTTCTCTCCAAATGATTACAAAGATCCAGAACTGCAAATAATTTTATTCAGCTTCTGTTTCATTAACATGTTTCCTTCATAATTTAGAAGTCTTTTTTTTTTTTTGAGCCATTAAATAAATGGAAAACGAACAAAAAAAAATCTATAAAATCCATCCATAAATCTTGTTCATACGAACAGTTCTCCATCTTTTCAATCAAATATTTTGTGATGTCCCTGACAAGCAGGAGTTACTTCACTTATTCTTCTAAATGACACAGAAGTCAGACAACAACTCATTTTAAAGGGGTTCATATTCATGCACTTGGCACTGTACTTTGCAAAGTAGGGAAGGACACAGTGTACCAATTAAGAATTTAGAAGAAAAAAAAAAAAAAAAAAAAAAAGAAAAATAAACCCAAAACAATTACTTTATTATTCATATATATATATACATGTAATTGCAAGAAACAGTCTATTATATGAGCAATGTCTTAGTAATACTAAAGAAGAAAACAACTTTCAGCCAAAGCAAAAGCTATAGCAAGTTTTTCAAAAGACAGTTCATTCAAATTTACAAACCACTGGGAAGGGTAGGAGTGAAAAAGTGAAAAACAAAAAAGAAACTATCTTTAGAAGTGATTCCTCCCTATGCAAAAGAGAGAAAGATAACCAAACCACTAGATTTTTATTTTCCTCTGCTAAAGAAAAGCACAAGAATATTGACACCTATTCCACTTTTCTTCTCTCTTTCTCCTTAATCTACTAACATTTGGAAAAGTGCACAATACTCAGACTAAGTTGATTGACAGATAAGCTAAGACAAATAATTTAAGACAATAAAATATTTCACAAGAAGAGACTTGAGAGACCATAAAGTCATATTTGACTTTTAGTTTCAAGAGTATAACCTTTTTGTATTTAAAAATGTATAAGTTTTCATATTGAAAATGTGCAAGGTAGAATGGAGGAGAAAGATTTCTCAAGCTGTCCGATCAAACCAACCTTTTAATGCAAACTTAAAATATACAGACAGAGGGAGCCCATGCTTTAAACACACAGAATTTCTACAAGCACATTCATCAGTTTTAGAACTCATACTATATATATAAAAATAAAATAAAATAAAATAAAATATAATAATAATAACAAAACTCCTCCCCCCAAAACACAGGGATAATATATGGTTTTTGTTTGTTTGTTTGTTTTGGTTTTTTTTTGAATCAGTCGACAGCTGCAAAGGATGTAGCTTGCATTAGAAATATAGTTTTTGAAAAGTAATCTGTAAGAGTAAAATGCCTGTTCTAAACTAATCCAATAGTTCTACGTCTGTCTGGACAGCTTTGTGGGATATTGCATTTATAGTCTGATAATTAAATTACTGATTTCTTACCCTGACTTCATTTTCATCTTGGCTATTTGGAAGAATTTTAAACATTTCTAAGACTACCATTTTTCAGAATTTGGAAAGAGTAATGCCTCTATTTGGAGTTACCGTTCTGAACTGCATTAATGCATTCTTTTTTTTTTTTTCTCTGTGCTGCCATTTTGATCTCAGTCTCAGAAGGGACACTCTCAGTGCTTAGCATTTTCATTCTAATCTCCATGTAGAAAACATTTTAATTACTTATTCGTTTATTTATTTTTGCATAGAAATCTTTGCACACAAAAGAGCATGCATTAAATCCCATTTCTTCTCTGCACACATCCTCTGTCCCTACAGAGGCTCATCTGACCTTCTGCCCGTCAAGAGGCACATATGCCTTTGTTTGTATTGGTTTAGGCTGTTGGTTTTTTTTGTTGTTGTTGTTTGTTTGTTTGTTTTTCTCCCTTCTTCTTCTGTCTTTCTTTCTTTTCCAGGCTTCAGTCATGGTAAACAATTACCTCTTTGGTCTCATTCTTGGGAAACCCAATGTGATTTCATTACCACTCTCTACAAACTGTCCCTATTTCCAATTTGTTTTATCAGCAGGAGGACAATTGATTCCATACTGTAAACAAGACAATACTTTACCTTCGTTTGTAATATGAAATAATGAAGGTTTTAATGAAGGTTTTTAAATCTTATTTTAATTTGTAGCACTTTTAAAATGAGGTGTTGCCTTTCTTTTATGCCAGGTAGTCAGACAGCATTTTGAAGTGTCTTGATCAAAATTAATTGTAATATTGACATGTATACAAGATCTTATGTAATAGACAGATACAATAAACATCAGTTAAAACAGTATTGCATAATGGTTGCCATTTGATTGTTTGAAGACAATTTATGTAAAGAACATAGATGTTTTCTGTGCTTATGAATACTGCATTTGTTTTAACAAAAAATGCTGATTTCTATACTTTAAGCATTAAATATATTTTATGTACTTTATGTACTTATTTATGCAATTATCAAAATTATTTATACATGTGAACAGATACATATCAGACTCTGAAGGTTATATGGGTTATTCAGTGATACTAAATTTTAGCTTCTGCACTCAGAATATTAATAAATGACAGAGGTGTTACTGGGAGGAATCCTAGCAGTATTTGAAATTTTGATTATTTTTTTTCTTTCTAAAAATGGTAACATTGCAGAAATCACAGTAAATATTTTTGATAAAGTCAAAATATCCATATTGCAATATAATATTAACATAAACTATGAAATATTAATAAAAATATTAATATTTCATAATATTAATATAAATTATTGTAATTAAAATAAATAGAATTTAAAATATATATCGAAAGTGGCCACTTTTTTAATGTCATTCCACTGAATATACTTTTTCTACTGTAAAAATACTAATAAATACATTATTATTCAGATTAAGAAAAATCATGCTGCTCTTACGTAGTTTTATTAACATAATATTCTCCCATTTATGAAACTCAGAATTTACAAGGGAAAAATAATATTTTCATCCCAATATGTAATGATCTTTTTGTCTTGGGCAAAAAAAATCAACAGAACAGTTTTAGTAGTGTAGTATTTCTTGGGTGGAAATCCAATAAGGGAACAGAACTAACCCATTATGAAAGCTGTCTGGAGACATGCTATTAAACAATGCTTGAGCTTTCTGTTTACTTTGGAGGTATTTATAGTTATGGCTTGCTCTTGCTAAATATTTCTCAAATGCAGTTTCTGTAATAGACAACACAAATCATCATAGCTTCAGTGGTGTTCTTTTACTGAGAAAGAAATAGAAGAGGCAATGGAGCCATTGCTGCTCTCTTTGTTTCTACATCTTATTCTTCAGTGTCCTGTTGCTTTATAAATAATGTATTTATGTTAGTTTTTATAAAGGTATATATACTCCCTATTATTATAGTACCTGAAAATCCTATTCATGAAAGCTGTTATGGACATAGATTTATTTGAGATGGAAAATAAACATAATCCTGCTGCAGAGCTCTGGGGCCTAGTTTACAGCAGGGAAGCCTACTATTTTTTTATTTTTTTTTATTATTATTAAAAAAAAAAAAAAAAAAAAAAAAAAAAAAAACAGCCCTACTAGGTATCTTGCACGTATCTTGTCTAATCAGGTATCTTGCACTGTTTTGAGAGCTAACCTCAAAACTATCCCGTCCAACTAAATATATTTTCAGCATGCAAATGAATTCAGGGACTGGTTAAAGTGTCCTTCAAAATATGCAAGAATCAGTATTTTTATGTGGTAAAGTAGACTACAGGAAGGGTATTCAGGTGCTAGAAGTCTTGAAGAAGTGGACATTGTCATTCTGGTCATTCATAAAGGCATAGATGTAGCAAGACAGATCAGCTGACAATCAGAGATCACCAGGAATGTGTAGCAGACCAGAGAAACAGTTTCGGATCTCCCTAATGAAGGCTGATGTCGAGCCAATCTCTTTTAAATTGACAATAGATACATATACAGAACATGTATGGAATTCAATTTTCATAAGATTTTACTTAAGCCACTCAACATTACTGTACTTTTAGCATAATAATTGAAATAGTAGAAATATTTGCACATAAAAGTCATACAATGCTTGGAATGGTCTAGCTGTGTTCAAAAACAGTCTTAAATTACAGTCAATTCATCAGGTCCCTTTCGCCTCTGAAACTACAAAATTATAACCACAGACTCCAAAATAATTCATCCAAATTATGGAAAATCACTATGACACCTCTGACATTTAAGCTGTTATTGCATGAAATGTAACTTTCTGTTTGTAAGCATAAACCTAGAGGCAAATGACCTCACTGAAAAGCTCTTATAGACGAATAAAAGCAAGAAAATAATAGCAAGAAAAATAAAAGCAAGTGTAACTATAGAGGACTTAGAAGCCAATGCACAATGATATATTGTATCACGTTTCACTACTGCTCACCAAATACCAAACAGTAAATACCAAATACCAAAAAGAAAACAAGAAGAATTTTACTCATTAACTTCAAAGCAAAAAGGACAGTAAGATTTTATGACTCTGTTGATGGTCCCTGGTGAAAATTATTTTAATCAAGAAATTCTAAGAGTTGCAGTCTTCTGAGATGACTGCCTTCAAGGGCTGCTTGAGCAGAGAAGGTCTGCTCAAAAGCTAGAGTGCACTCAGGTATCTTGCACTGAAGTTAATTACCTTGACATTCCACATGAACATTGGGATGAGACCCCTTGGTTGATAGCACATTCTTCTATTATCACATCACTTGTCTGGATAAGATCCTGGCTCTGCAGGTTGCCAGGATGGTATGGCAAGGTGCTCAAAGTGATTTAAACTCAGACCTGGTACAGGATTGGGACTGTTCCTCATATACTTCAGATAGACTTTCCAGGCAGGAGAGTCTGATGGTGTGGAGCTGGCAGCTGTGGGAGTGAGGGGAAGCATTGGTGCCTGCAGCCACAGGTTGCTGCCTCTTACCATTCCTCTCTTCTCTTGAGGAGCTGATTGTGGGTGGGTGCCTGGTCTCTATAGGTCACAACAAAAGACCGATGTCATCATTCATGAGGAGGGCCAGAAGAGCAGCCTAGTGGGATTTTTGGGAATATCTGCCATGGAGAAACTGTGTGTGTTTACTTACCATATGGCTTTTGATGCTCAAGGTGGTGACCATCAAGGGAACATTAAGCAAACATTCAAAAATACATTAATGTAAAAAATCTTTAATGGGAAATTTCTAACATTGTTCTCCAGCAAAATATGTTATTTTAATCCAATATGTGCCACTAGCTATGGGTTCATAATTTGCTTTGAGCTTGCAGAAAAACAGAAAGAACTTGTGCAAAGGAACTCTCTCATATTGCAAAGACTTCTTCCTGCTTCTATGCTGACAGTCCAGATAGCTTTTTCTAGATATTCAGTGCTTCTTTTATTCAGAAATATACACCTAGCTCAGATTATGACTGTTTCAAATTTCTGTGCATTTTATGATATAAATATAGAGATTAAATATAAATATAAATATAAATATAAATATAAATATAAATATAAATATAAATATAAATATAAATATAAATGAGACATTTTTGATAAATACTTATATAACCACCAAATCTTATCTTTCTCACAGACTCCTTCTGGAGATATGAGGATCCTTGAGGGATGTAAACCACAAAAAATAGGCTCTACCCTGTCCATATATGGAATCTGACTTCAAGCAAGATGTCCTCTACACATTGCTCCTTGTCTTTTACTCTGAATGCTAGAGCCAATTCCACCTTTTTTCCTCTCATCTTCTATGACAATGTGCTAAGATATTATCTTGCTACCTCTCATCACCTAGAGGATTTTAGCTAGATTAAAGGAAACTGAGCAGACATAGTCCTGAAAGACAGACTTATTTTGCATTCTGATCCAAAAAGGTAAAGATTTCTTACACTTTGGTTGCCAAGCCAGCATGTATCTGCAAACTGGAAACTTTCAGTAATAAGAATTTTAGACACCCCAGTCTCTAAACTGTCAAGTTAGCTAACTTTACCTGTTTATCAGTTTCTTGTGAATACACATACACAAAGAAATATACTTGGGAGGTGTGATTACAGGCCAAATATACCTGCTTTTCATTTTGTTATCCTTTTTTTTTTTTTTTTTTTAAATATATCTTGTATTTTCTTGTTCAGTTACACCAGTGGCTGCCAATCAGTTTGTTCATTACATAGTGATATCAGTGCAATCTTCCTTACCACTCTTCATTCAGATTAAGCAGAAGTAAGAATTAAATCTCACTTAAGTCCTAATTAAATGCTGAAACAGTGGGCAGCCACAGCAAGGTGCTGCTTGGAAGGACCAGTCAGAAACTAAGATGTGAGAGCAGAAATGCTAGATGGAAACAAAAAGACAAACATGAAATCCCTGTTGTTTGAGAGGCTGCAGCTATGGAGGGAAGCAGCAGGCCAGCAGGCAGGCAGTGGGAGGTGTCTGCGGGATGGACCTGGGAGAAAGCCAAACAGCACATTTTCCATTGGCCAAGATAGTTACACAAAAGGCAAATCTGGGAATCTTAACATGCAAGCCACCCCTCTCTATTCCTAACATACTTGGAGAAAGATGAAATAAAATGATGGCATAAACAAACCTATTTCTATTAAACATCTGAATCATACACTAAATGATTTTTATTTATTTATTTATTTATTTTCTGGCAATCAACTAAAAACTCTCCAGGTATTGGTTAATTGCTCAGGCTAGAAGATCTATATTTTAATACCACTTCTAGTAAGGACACTGGAATACCAGTGAAATTTGCTAGTTCTGTTTTTGTTTGGGGAGAGCTGACAAAGTGCATCTGAGGCTCTTTTTAATAAGTTGGAATTTATCCTAAAAATATTTAAAAACTGAAATACATTGAAAATATCTGCTTGATGCAATGATTTTCAGTACTGTAAATAAACTGACAAACTGGAACAATATCTTTAAATTTATATTAATTTACATTTGGACTTTCGGAGGGCTGACTTTGAGCTGCTCAGGACACTAGTTGGTGGAGTCCCTTGGGAGGTGGTTCTGAAGGGCAGAGGGGTCCAGGAAGGCTGGGCGCTCTTCAAGAGGGAAGTCTTAATGGCACAGGAATGGTCTGTCCCCACGTGCCCAAAGACGAGCTGGCGGGGAAGAAGACCGACCTGGCTCAACAGAGAATTGTGGCTTGATCTTAGGAGGAAAAAGAGGGTTTATAAGCTTTGGAAAAGTGGGCAGGCCACTAAGGAGGACTTTAAAGAAGTAGCGAGGCTGTGCAGGGACAAAATTAGGAAGGCCAAAGCTCATCTGGAGCTCAATCTGGCTACTGCCGTTAAAGATAACAAAAAACGTTTCTATAAATACATCAACACAAAAAGGAGGACTAAGGAGAATCTCCATCCTTTACTGGATGCGGGGGGAAACTTAGTTACAAGAGATGAGGAAAAGGCGGAGGTGCTCAATGCCTTCTTTGCCTCAGTCTTTAGTCGCAATACCGGATGTTCTCTGGATACTCAGTACCCTGAGCTGGTGGAAGGGGATGGGGAGCAGGATGTGGCCCTCATTATCCATGAAGAACTGGTTGGTGACCTGCTACGGCACTTAGATGTGCACAAGTCGATGGGGCCGGATGGGATCCACCCAAGGGTACTGAGGGAACTGGCAGAGGAGCTGGCCAAGCCACTGTCCATCATTTATCAACAGTCCTGGCTATCGGGGGAGGTCCCAATCGACTGGCGGCTAGCAAATGTGACGCCCATCTACAAGAAGGGCCGGAGGGCAGACCCGGGAAACTACAGGCCTGTCAGTTTGACCTCAGTGCCAGGAAAGCTCATGGAGCAGATCCTCCTGAGAGTCATCATGCAGCACTTGCAGGGGAAGCAGGCGATCAGGCCCAGTCAGCATGGCTTTATGAAAGGCAGGTCATGCCTGACGAACCTGATCTCCTTCTATGACAGAGTGACACGCTGGGTGGATGAGGGAAAGGCTGTGGATGTGGTCTACCTTGACTTCAGCAAGGCTTTTGACACCGTCTCCCACAGCATTCTCAAGAAACTGGCTGCTCTTGGCTTGGACTGGCGCACGCTTCGTTGGGTTAGAAACTGGCTGGATAGCCGGGCCCAAAGAGTCGTGGTGAATGGAGCTAAGTCCAGTTGGAGGCCAGTCACTAGTGGCGTCCCCCAGGGCTCGGTGCTGGGGCCGGTCCTCTTTAATATCTTCATCGATGATCTGGACGAGGGCATCGAGTGCACCCTCAGTAAGTTCGCAGATGACACCAAGTTAGGTGCGTGTGTCGATCTGCTTGAGGGTAGGAAAGCTCTGCAGGAGGATCTGGATAGGCTGCACCGATGGGCTGAGGTCAACTGCATGAAGTTCAACAAGGCCAAGTGCCGGGTCCTGCACCTGGGGCGCAATAACCCCAAGCAGAGCTATAGGCTGGGAGAGGAATGGTTGGAAAGCTGCCAGGCAGAGAAGGACCTGGGAGTGATGGTGGATTGTCGGCTGGATATGAGCCAGCAGTGTGCTCAGGTGGCCAAGAAGGCCAACGGCATCCTGGCTTGTATCAGGAACAGCGTGACCAGCAGGGCTAGGGAGGTGATTGTCCCCCTGTACTCAGCTCTGGTGAGGCCGCACCTCGAGTACTGTGTTCAGTTTTGGGCCCCTCGCTACAAGAAGGACATCGAGGTGCTTGAGCGGGTGCAGAGAAGGGCGACGAAGCTGGTGAGGGGCCTGGAGAACAAGTCCTACGAGGAGCGGCTGAGGGAGCTGGGCTTGTTCAGCCTGGAGAAGAGGAGGCTCAGGGGTGACCTTATTGCTCTTTTTAGGTACCTCAAGGGAGGCTGTAGCGAGGTGGGGGTTGGCCTGTTCTCCCACGTGCCTGGTGACAGGACGAGGGGGAATGGGCTTAAGTTGAGCCAGGGGAGTTTTAGGTTAGATGTTAGGAAGAACTTCTTCACTGAAAGGGTTGTGAGGCATTGGAACAGGCTGCCCAGGGAAGTGGTGGAGTCACCATCCCTGGAAGTCTTCAAAAGACGCTTAGATGTAGAGCTTAGGGATATGGTTTAGTGGAGGGCTGTTAGCGTTAGGTTGGAGGTTGGACTCGATGACCTTGAGGTCTCTTCCAACCTAGAAAATTCTGTGATTCTGTGATTTATGTTGTGCTTGCTTATTTTTAATGACGTAATATATAAATATTTTCTCACATTGCCCCATAATTCTTATGTAGATTTCATTTAAGTGTTCCAAAATATTTCCTGAACCCAGCAGCAACTAATATCTGCCAGAACTAATGTTATCATCACTGTGAGAATGTGGGATTTGATTTAGGTCAAATTCTGCTTAGAGTCTGAAGTCCTCTTTCACTTGCATTGAAAGATAATTTGGGGAAGTTGATATGTTCTCTTCTTTGATTGCTTTTTTCTATTTTAAATTGTCTAACATGATCTGCTCAAGAAAAAAATAAATCCTGCCTAATGAGCCTCAAATTAGTTCTTGTTGGTAAATTTGATCATACACTCAGTTTAAGGAATGAGACTATTTGCCAAATACCTTGCTAATTTACTCTGGGGAATTTGTTAACAAGGTGGAAGTTGGTTTTTTTTTAGCTGACCAAAGCATTATTTTCCACAGTAAGTGCAGGTAGTTTATTAATTTCCTTGAACGCTCCTGGGACTGGAAAACTATTTGTCTAAAGCCGATTCATATATTTCTTTGATGCTATCAGGTACTCATGATTAGAAATAGTTAATATTTTAAATGTTCTATCTTTCATGCAATTATATGCACACATTATTATCTCAAAAGGTTTCATTGAAATTAAGCTCTCATTAGCGTAAGAAATATTTATATATAATGAAAGAAGAAGACGAGAAACACAGGAAAAGAATGAAACCTTCTGAAAAAGTATAGATTTTATTTAATTTATTTTTTTTTCAGAGTATTGCTGACATAATACACTGGAGTCCTTTGTACACATTTAAATTTTGATGCAGAAAATTGTGAAAAAAATACTGTGCTAGCTTGCAATGTCTTTTTTTTTTTTTTTTTTTTTAAAGAAAACCCTGAAAGTGTTCATTACAGAGTATTTAATTCTACCAGACTTTTCTATCACTGCTTTGTCAAATGTGGCTTATTCATATATCTTTAATACTCCACTAGAGTGGTTTAATGCCTAATATCATAATTGATTCATGTTCTCACAAGGTCCTTCCATTACAGCAAAGGTATGTAGTCACATTTAAAAAGCTTATATATGATCAGTTCTTTCTACATATTTTCACAGAAATCTTCAGACCTAAATCAAAACTCCTTTAGTCATTTAGAAGGAATGTGCACTAACAGACTTCCTGGTTCTTATTTTATCCCACAAAAAGCTAACACTTCCAAGCAGATCAGCATGAGATAAAAGCTAAATGAAAAGCTAAATGAAAGCAGAGTCACAAGCACAATGTCAAGCCCATCTAGAGTAACTTGTCTCTCCTCTTTCAACTCCCAGTTCCTGCCCTTTTCCTGTTATTCTGATGAAAAGCTTAACTACTTTTCCCTTCAGCAATTGACTATAGCCACACTTTTTTATATCTTTTCTGTAAGCTGAAAGGTAAGTATAGAAAACATGGACCTCTTGCAGAACATGCTTAGCTTGGGTATGGTACAGGTCAAGTACTTCTGCTCATCTTAGACATGACAAGCCAGAGAGGAAGGTGTGCACACTTACAGGTGAAGCCCTGAAGCAGATTGATATTCTCTCAGTGGAAGGATAAATCTTTTCATTGTATCTTTGCTTAGCACAAGGACTTTGAACCCAACATTCGGTCTTTAGGCCTTGCCAAAATATTAAGACAGAATAGGTCATAACCTTGACACTATTTCTCTAAATTAATGTTTGTTTGTTTGTTTTTCTATTATTATTATTTTACCATATTACCACACCTAACGTTATTTTTTTTGTATTGGAATATTTTGTTACATTAATATACTTACAATTCTTCAAATGAAGAAGATCAGAATTCATTCCTCTATTTTTATACAGATTTGAAAACAAATCAGGGGAAAAGTTTATGGATTTTTTGTAAATCATATATAAAAAATATTGAACAATAGTTCATACTTCTCGTTATGAAATTACAATTATATGTCAAACAAGTGAATATATGTACATTGATTTGCCCTTATTTTGTTTTAGTTTTGCATCCCAAAGGCAAGAATGAAATTAGAAATTAGTGAGATCAAGAGGTTGTGTTTTAGTTTTATTTATTCCAACACAACTCAGTCCCCGCAGTAATTCGGTTTGCACAGTTACCTGTTCACTCCAATATAACCGGCAGACTATTTGAGACTGTTTTTCCGTGACCTCCAAGTAGTGATCTCAGTCCCTCTGTGGGCCCCACGCATCCTCAGAAAGTGATGAGCTGTCCTGTTCTTGCACATTTGTTCAGAGGTTACCTCGGCAACCACTTGATAAGATGGAGCCATAACGTCTGTCCAGCTCTTTTTGCTATAGCATGCATTTATAGAACAGATAATTTCAAAAGACAGTTCCCCCTCCTTCCCCCCCAGGGCCTGTAGACTCAGTATAGATTTCTTCCTATTTTAATAACAAACATGCTACTTTCCTTGCCAATAATCCTATGCCTTTTTTTTTTTTTTTTTTTAATGGTGCAATTTCCCACATGTGTAAGCAAGCATAGACTCAATTGCTCTTTATTCTACTAAATATCTACTAAAATATATTTATATTAGTAGATATTTAATATTAGTATTAATTTTTATTAAATTAGTATTAATTTAATTAGTAATAATTAAAATAAAAATTAAAATAAAAATAATTAGTAATTTTATTAAATTAGTATTAATTTAATATTAATATTAGTTAAATATTAGTAGATATTTAACCTAGGCTTCTCAGATTTGTGATCATACTTTCTATGGACATGTTTTTCTCTGTTTGTCTTCATCCTTAGTACTGCTTGCTCCTAATGTTTTATCATGTGATAATTTGAACTAAATTTTAAGAGAGGGATAAAAAAGGTATTTAGATACTAATAATTACTATTAATTTGATTTCAATATAATATAAAAACATCATATTAATATTTTATTTTAATTTGGTATAGTGTTATTATTACATAATATAATATTAATTTTGAGGCATTGACCTAAAATGAAGACATTCCAAATACTCTATTTTCTAACAGTTTCTGCAAGTAGGCAGCTAAGGAGAGGAGATAAACTGTACTATTTTTATTGGTGAAGGAAAGAATGCTCTGTGAACTCAAATAAATATATATAAGAAAGAGACAGGTCATGGATTTTGGAACACCCAGAAATTTAATTGGAGATTGTACCCTATTAGACACCAGATAATCCATTTAGAGATATTTATTTCCCTGAGGTTTCTGTAATTGCTGACAAAAGTCCAGGTCTCACTGCTGGTGTAGTAGAACGAAAGTCCATTGTCAGACACAGGAGAGAAATCCACTAAAACGAACAAACAAATAAAAACAAACCAAAACTTCCAACAATGCTGCTTTTATTTTTATATCATATGTATGGTTTCATATACTTCAGCACACAGGAAGGCTAAAACTTTGGAAGCACATTGCTTCTAGTGCTAAGCAGCCCACCTGCCCAATCAACTAAGCAAAGCCAGCAGTGCTCGTACACTGCCCCAGAGTAATTTTCAATAAAGATGTCCAGTGGCTGAATCAGTGAGACATAGCATAGCAACTTCTTCTCAGAGAAAATGGAATTATTCTACTAATGAAAACAAAACAACACCAAAACTTAGAAAAGTAAAACTTTATTTACTTCAAAAGATACTGAGAAAAAGTTATTTTCAGTGATTATTTTTGTAAACTGTTTCTCACAGTAGATGATCTGCCATATAAGTTCTATGGAAAATTATTTTGGTCATATTATTTAAAAGTATTTTCACTTTAGTTGAAACTTCTTACGATCTGCATTAATTGTTTTTTCTATTATATCCTCTTATCCTTTAAGTGCCACTTGTATGTTTTTTTTTTTTCTCCTACCATACACAAACAAACAAACAAAAACAAAAAACAGCACCAACAAAAAACAACACATGATATGATGTAAAACCATGGACTTCAAAGCAGGTATCATGATAAATTCTGATTCATTTATTTATTACTTAGGGTCTTGAACACTGTCTAGAATATAATTTGTAAATCTGCATCAAGTGATGTATACTGAGGCCTGACTATCAGGACTGAAAGCCCTAAATGATGGGTCTAGGAGGGCAGAGACTCCAATAAGTCCACACTGCCACACTGCGGTGAAACTGTAGTAAAATGGTATCATTAAAATCACAGGTTGCTGTTTGCTGAGTTCTTATCCTTCTAACTTTGTATTTACATACTTTTGTTTGCTGTCCAGATTTCGTGATTCTTACAATCTAATGTCAGAAATTCTCATCAGCACTGGTGACTTTATGCTTGGATATCTCCAACAGTCCTTTGTATTCTTTATTTTACAAGTTGGGGGTCTGATATGGAAAGAGAGAAAAATCATGTCTATTTTGCATAAGAGTATCTTGAATGGACATAAGAGTAGCTTGAATGGACATTTTGTCACAAATCCTATGTGGTACTGATTTAAAAAAAAAAAAAAATCAGTAATGTATTCACTTGTATCCTTTTTATTTTTGTTAACTTTTGCATTTTATTTATTTATTTATTTTTTTTTACTATTGACATGGATAAGCTAATTTTCAGCTTCCTTTTAACAATAACAAAAAATCCTCTGGGGTTTTATTTATTTACTAATGCCTCAGTAATCACTTGTCAAGTTGTAAAGTGGGAGATGAAAACTATTGAGACTGAAAAATCCTGTTGTAAAATTAGATGTGTAAAAAATCTCAATATATAATTTGTAAAGAGTTTGTAAAGAGATAAAGATGCTTAGGAAAGCTTGACCCACTCAAGAACATTAATATGGTGCAGAGACCAAAGGAAGCACATTTTTCTCTGCATTGAAATAAAAGACTAGCTAGTTTCAGGACAAGGACTAGATTAAACTCAAACCTAGATTAAAGATTTCAGTAGCCTGTACCAAAGACACATTAGAACTTAATTGAATTTTCCTCTAGATTAAGAGTTTTGTTATCAAAAAGTGATTATAATCACATACAACAGGCATAAAATTTGTCTATCTCTACAGCAACCCAACATTCTGAACTTACATATACTTCACGAATTCATTTTCTAATGAGAAGAACACCATTTGCTGTTAATTTCCTCTTGAAATATTTTACAATATTCTTTGTTAACATAACCAAAGAAAATCCCCAGTCAAAACATTCAAGTTGCTTATTGAGGTTTGAAACTAGAAAAGTCCACACAAACCACTTTTAGTTATTCCAGTTCACTTTCATCATATTGGAAATTTACCAGAGAGTCTTTTTACTGAACTGTTATTCACTGAATTAAGTTAAAAAATTAAATGAACATTAGTTTGAAAAAGAATGCAAGAATATTGTTCTAAAAGATGGATTTTTTCTTTTAATTGTTTTCATAGTTTAAAAGTATCAATGTAAAGGGACATTTCACCTTTGTTAAAATAAGAACTATTTTGAAATTTTGTTCTTCTCTAATAGCGGCAAGAAAATGTTTTAAGAGCAAACTTGTGGTTTTCTGATTGAAAGCCTAGTGAGATGTTTACTGAATGGTGCCCATTTCATTGTTTTTTGTGTTACTTGTGCCTGAAATATCTTCAGCATTGCTTCCCATGAAGAATCCAAAACTCCTTCCTTAACAGAGTTTGATTGAGTAAACCTGTATGCTAGTGCATACAGAAAAAGCATTTATAGATGAATAAGACCTTTGGAAAGATCACTGCCTACCCAACAAAATGACAGTTAGTAATTTAGAAAAGGAAGAATGAGTCCCTACAGGTTGTGAATTTACTCCAGAGTTCCCATATATTCGAAGTTATTTGTCGCCCTTCTAGTAAAGACACATTTATTTTGCAAAAATAAATGCATCCTTCCCTGCCTAAGTAGGGCAGAGTTTAGAGGGTTTCTTCCTACTCATGGAAAACTTTATCATTTTGAAATTTCCAAACTGTCTTTAGTATACTTTATATTGTCTTTCCACTCAGGCTTTACGTGTATTTTCACCAGTAATCCTGAAATACTAGAGAATCTATAGTGTATCAGTAAAGCTCTTGGTCTCAAAGCATCCAGTCTAGCCAAATACTCAGTTCAGTAAATGGAAACTGAGATGCTTCATCACCCCATCTGTGTCACTAAGCTGGCAGAAAATCAAGTACTTTCAGAACTGTACTCCAGATTCCTGTGAAGTCAGAATTGGCAAAATGCACTGTCATAGTAAAATGCTTTCAGTTTGCCAAACTGCAAATTCTGAAATAGCCTTCTCAATCATTTATTTACTTTTAATTTCTTATCCTTCCCTGATCATCTAGTTAAAAGAAGTTCTAGCTATGTCAATTGCATTGTTATTTAACTATCATGGCTATTCAAATGATTAAGGAGGAACAGAAACTTAACTTCTTTGCACTTACTGTCCTGTGTGGGTTTTTCCAAAATTAGGATGCAGACACAAAAGTACAGAAATTGAAGGAAAAGCCTATATGCACAAAATCTGGCTCTTCAAGACTGAGGACTAGGAGCTTGTTAGCTTGTATGTATCTGGGAACAGTTCTTACTTCCCTTGGTGAACTAATAAATTGCAATTTGTGAAGGTGTGAAAGTCAGCAACACAGTCTAGATGACATTTATTTTCAAAGATGGGTCATAAGACAGCTCATGAATGATATACAGCACATATGATCTAAGAGTAACTCTTAGTATTGCTCTTCCACAACAGCTATCAATAAAATAGGTTGTATCTTGAATATAAAACCAGAATAATTTAAATTAAATTAATATAAATTAAGTCTAAGGCACAGAGAGTTTTTCTTACTTGCTTGGCAAACCAGTGTACCTTAGATGAAATTGGGAGATAGTTTCACAAGCTTACAGCACATTTTTCTCTGCTGCTCTAAATCAATATAAAGAGACACAAATAAAAAAGAACACCCCCCCCCCCTTTCCCCCCCTTTTTTTTTTCTCCCTATTGTATATCCTTCTCAATGCCCATAATTTCTAGTAACAGCTATACGGATAGCAAGGTACAGCTGCCTGGTAGCTGGTCCACTAGTGGTTGTTATTACTTAGAATCAAGTACATCCCCCTCCGTTCTGTCCTTGCCATTTCTCTTCAGCTAGCATCTTTATTTACCACTGATGCTTTTTATTTTTCAAGCTGTAGCAAAAAAGCTATAGAGTTTATTCTATTGTTGTCCTTTTGTCAAGCAGTACCTGGTATTTTGGCCTTATAGAGGTGACTTTCTGATGAAAGGGAAAATAGTGACATGGAGCTCTATTCAGCTTGTTTATTTATAAAGTGTATGCCCTTGAGCAGCTTCACGGTAGGTCACAAAGACAGAGGAAACCCCCTTCTTTCAGAAGTCTCAGTTCAAACACCAAGAAACAGCATAGCACTCTGAAAATGATCCCTAATTAAAACTTCATGGAAGAAAGTAATTTCTTCCTCCTTTTGCCAGAATGCATACCAAGAATCTGTGTCACTCAAGTTTCTTGTACACAGTTCAATGTACACAGTTTGTATTTTTCCCCTCACAACAGGGCCTTGCTTTATAGTGCTAAGAGGCTTTGACCAAATAACATTGCTAGTAGTATCAAAATGAAAATTCAGGAAGAAAGAGCCATAACTAGAATCCTGTCACTATCTCACCACTGAAGTGCAAAGAGATACTCAATAGTTTGACTAAAAAAA
The DNA here is from genome assembly GCF_965140915.1 of Aythya marila. Lineage (NCBI taxonomy): Eukaryota > Metazoa > Chordata > Aves > Anseriformes > Anatidae > Aythya > Aythya marila. The sequence continues at coordinate 99,800,786 of NC_139043.1, read as the reverse complement.
AAAAAAAATTTAAAAAAATTATAAATAAATAAATAAATAAATAAAAAAGATGAAGTTTTATTTTACTAGAGGTGTATATGAGATCTTTTCCTACTGCTTACAGAGACCCTTAGTCTTGAGTTAATGGCATTTACACGGTCACTTCCAGATTTCTCAGCCTTTGCTTTAAGATTGTATTTACTTTCTTCACTCAGAAATAATTTACATATTATATATAAATTTCCATATTCGCATACAAATATATGCAAAATAGTTTCCTTCTCCTGTGATCCTGATGCTTTCATTTGCCTCCTAGTATTTCACCACCTAAATAGTTTTGACAACATACAGGTTTCTCTCTGCATCCATAACAGATAAGCTGAGTCAGACTTTACTTTTTTACCTTTTCACAAACTCCACATCTCACATGGCCTCTTTTCTGACTCCCTTTCCAGTTCTGGAGGGATAAGTTCAAGTAACACCAGACAAGCTCATATCTGAAGTAGATCCACTGTTTGTGCTATAAAAGGTGTTCATCAAATGCAAGGATACACTTGCCACCCACTGAGTCTGACTCACACCAACCTTGGCACTGCCATGTTCAACTACAATGAGTTAATGACAAAAAGGTAGCAAAGGAAAAACAAGGATTCTTATTATTCCTTACTTATTCCTCATATGTATTATGTCATCTCTGCTAAATTTAGAATAGGGTCAATTTAATTTACATAAAGAAACAAAACAAAAACACTACTTTGTGTGTGTGTGTTAAAATATGATCCTCTAACATGTCTAGAATCAGCAGATAGCTGAAGAATTGTTCATTTATCTAACTCTCCCTAAAATATGGTTCTCTTCTCAAGCCCAAGGGAGTCAGTAAAAAGATTTAGATTGTATACAATGGATTTCAAATCACTTTTATTTATTAATTACTTTATTTACTTATTTATTTTTCAGAGACCACTCAGTTCTTCTCACTTCTCTTATTAGCATTCCAGGTTATTGTAGTATTAATGAAAATTATCATCTATGAATAAAGAACACAAGTCTTTAACAGATGGCTAAACAATTAACTTCAAAACTGTTTAGGATATACTTTTTTTTTTAAGTTCAGCTTTTATATACAACATTGTATTGAAACTCATGTTTTCTTTCATATAATCACTGAACATGAAAAACTGCCTTAGTTCCTGTGAGCACTTAGTTCCTGTGAGCACCATTGCATGCAACAGATAAATAAGTAGTTGATAAATAAATAGTTTAGGCCATATGCATGGAAGCTCTTTAAGAAGATAATTTACTTCAACTCACAATTATTTCAAAGAGATAATTCAGCATCTTAAAATTTCCTTAAAATATTCCTAAGACATTGCTTTAAGAAAGCGAAGTGTTTAACATATGTATTGTATTCTCAACTGAAATTACCTCTTTTTGCTCCTTCATGAGACTATTTAATAGCATAGTAGAACTACAGACATTCTCTGTTGGCCATTTCCCTTAAGTAGTAACAACTTACTGCTCCCTCTCCAGAGTAAACTGGTCAAGATGCACTTCACCATCTGTATATTTGTCATTATTTATATAATCTCATTGTCATCCTGACAAATATATGAGAATATATGAGCTGTTTGTTCACATAGCACTCATGGAGAATGGGAAGCCAGAGACTCCAGAGACACTGAGAAGCATGCCTGAGCCTCACAGCCAACATGGTCTCACTCAGAAATCCTGTTCCAAAACTTGCCAAACCTGCCACACTTTATATCAATACATCTGCATTCTTATTCTTTGAATTGGAATACATTCCAACTAAGAGGGAGGAGTGAGAGTTTCTTTTTTGTTTGTTTGGTTGGTTGGTTTTTGTTTGTTTAAGGGAAAGATAGGAAGCAGCAGGTAAGAAAAATATTTCAGGATGTTCCTTAAACACATAGGTGAAGCTAAGATGATCACACTCCCAAAAGTATCAGAAAGCAGCAAGGTTCAAGATAGCAGGATTGCCTACAGAGATAAAAAGAATGTAGATGAGAAAAATAAATAAATAATAGGGAAAAAAAAAAAAAATTATGTCCTCATTGCTTGCCCAAAACCTGGAAATTCTATATGTCAAACAATTGAATGTAAGTCTGGACCTCAATTAAGTATGTTACACCACAGTAGCCATAAAGTACAGTGCTCAAGTCTAGAAACTGATCCTCCATTGAATCCTAGAATCATTTAGGTTGGAAAAGACCTCCAAGATCATTAAGTCCAACCATTAACTTATCACTGCCAAGAATACCACTAAACCATGTCCCTAAGCACCATATCTACACACCTTTTGAACACCTTCAGGGATGCTGACTCATCTACTTCCCTGTTCCAATGCCTCACAACCCTTTCTGTGAGGAAATTTTTTCCTAATATCCAACCTAAACCTCTTCTGGTTCAACTTGAGGCCATTTCTTCTTGTCCTAGCACATGTTGCATGGGAGAAGAGAATGAAACCCACCCCACTATAATCTCCTTTGAGGTATCAGAGAATCACAGAATTGTCTAGGTTGGAAGAGACCTCAAGATCATTGAGTCCAACCTCTGACCTAACACTAACAAGTCCTCCACTAAACCATATCACTAAGATCAACATCTAAACGTCTTTTAAAGACCTCCAGGGATGGTGAGTCAACCACTTCCTGGGGAGCCCATTCCAATGCCTAACAACCTTCTCGGAAAATAAGTTCTTCCTAATATTACACCTAACACACCCCTGGCACAACTTTAGCCCATTCCCCTCTTTCTGTCACCAGGCACATGGGAGAATAGACCAACCCCTACCTCGCTACAGCCTCCTTTAACGTACCTATAGAGAGCGATAACGTTGCCCCTGAGCCTCCTCTTCTCCAGGCTGAACAAACTCAGCTCCCTCAGCCACTCCTCGTAAGACTTGCTCTCCAGACCCTTCACCAGCTTCATCGCCCTTCTCTGGACTTGCTCGAGCACCTCCATGTCCTTCTTGTAGCGAGGGGCCCAAAACTGAACACAGTACTCGAGGTGCAGCCTCACCAGAGCCGAGTACAGAGGGACAATCACTTCCCTAGCCCTGCTGGCCACACTGCTTCTTATACAAGCCAGGATGCTGTTGGCCTTCTTGGCCACCCGAGCACACTGCTGGCTCATATTCAGGCGACTATCAACCAATACTCCCAGGTCTTTCTCCGCCAGGCAGCTTTCCAACCACTCATCTCCCAGCCTGTAGCTCTGCTTGGGGTTATTGTGTCCCAGGTGCAGGACCCAGCACTTGGTCTTGTTGAACTTCATACAGCTGACCTCAACCTATCCAGATCCTTCTGAAGAGCCTTCCTACCCTCAAGGAGATCAACACATGCACCTAACTTGGTGTCATCTGCAAGCTTACTGAGGCTGCACTTGATCCCCTCATCCAGATCATCGATAAAGATATTAAAGAGGACTGGCCCCAGTACCAAGCCCTGGGGAACGCCACTAGTGACCGGCCTCCAACTGGATTTGACTCCATTCACCACAACTCTTTGGGCCTGGCTATCCAGCCAGTTTTTAACCCAATGAAGCATATGCCAGTCCAAGCCACGAGCAGCCAGGTTCTTGAGGAGAATGTTGTGGGAAACAATGTCAAAAGCCTTACTGTAGACCACATCCACAGCCTTTCCCTCATCCACTAAGTGCGTCACTTTGTCATAGAAGGAGATCAGGTTCATCAAGCAGGACCTGTCTTTCATAAACCCATGCTGACTGGGCCTGATCACCTGGTTGCCCTTTAAGTGCTGTATGATGACACTCAAGATAATCTGCTCCATGAGCTTCCCTGGCACCGAGGTCAAACTGACAGGCCTATAGTTCCCCGGGTCTACCCTCCAGCCCTTCTTGTAGATGGGCGTCACATTTGCTAGCCAATAGTCAACTGGGACCTCCCCTGATAGCCAGATGTAGAGAACACTCCCTTACATAAAGGGCTAACAAAATGCCTTTCCTTCCTAGCCTATCTCATTTGAAGAGTTTATAGCCATCCATTTCAGCACTTCCAACCCATCCTTTGTGCCCTTGCTGTTATATGGCTTTCCATCCCCTACCTATACTGGGATGGCTAGTATAAGACTGAGGGACCTTTCTAGCACACCACCCCACAACCACTAACATACTGCCCTCAGACTTGTCTCTGTCAAGTCTGGTTTTATCTCTTTCCCCTTTCAAATCTAGTTTAAAACACTTTCAATGAGGAGAACACTACTTATGCCCCTGACCCCTTAACCAGTTGTCCCAAGACCCTGAAATCTCTCTTGATTGCCCTCATACTTCTTGTTGAAACTTCATTGTTGTCTACCTGAAAAATCAGTAATAGGTAATAATCTGAAGACCACAAAAAGAAGCTTTCTCTTCACATCTCTAACCCAGGCCCCAGGGAGGCAGCAGAAGTGGGTCCAGACGGCATAATGGGTCTTCTGTTCCATTCAGAAAGCAGCCTCTATGACAATTACACATCTTTTTTTCTCGGTGGGATCTGTTTTTATGCAGGACATAACACATACATCTCCAAGCCAGATGAACCATACACCTCAACATTGTTTAGTTCCACTTCCCTCATACCTATTGTGCAAGGGTACCAAAGGAGGTGCTGAGGTACTGAGGAGATGTGCCTGCCACCCTGGGCAGGAACTTGTCATATATACATCTTTGAAATATATATGCAATCATTAAAATAAGAAGAGCCTACAGCATATTCCTTACTACAAATCAAACTAGTTTCCAGATTGACCTTAACTAACAAGTTCTACAGACCTACATCTTTTCTCAAAATTTGCATTGTTGAACCTTCAGTGATTAATCTTACCTTTGTTAAGAACCTCTCCTTTATTCTAACAAGAAGAAAATAGGCATACAGCGAGAGATGACATGGAAATTGTTGTTTGTTGTTTTTGTTTGTTTTTTTTGTTTGTTTGTTTGTTTGTTTTGTTTGTTTTTGTTTTGTTTTGTTTTGTTTTGTTTTTAACCAAAACATATGTACACTGTTGATTCTAGAACTGTACTATAAGATTAAATTCTCTAGGACTCTGTAGGCCATTTGTTCTAAACCTAGCTTTTCAAAAAAAAAAAAAAAAAAAAAAGGAAAGTTTCTCCCATAATGTTATGTATAGTCTAATGAACAGCAAAAATAAGAGAACACAGCTGATTTCCCCTGGCTCATCTCCGTCTGTTCATAGTGTAAAACATGTGGATATGCAGTTCAATTAATTTGAAGATACTCTCTGAATCAGTTTAGCGTCAAGTCGCCAAATGAAGAAAAAAATAAATTTGTTAAAAAGATGTAACACTTTTCCACAGGAAGTCTGATTGAGAGTTTTCTTAAAATGATGAAGCATTTCATAAAACTGATACATAGGAACATTAAAGGGAAAAATCTACTGCCTTTGAATGCACAGAGGAGAAGAAAGCAGCTTTATCTCTGTCATTTGAAGGTCTGAATTATGTAAATCCTGACAAATCTTTCTAGTATGAATATGAATATACAGATTTAGAAGGCATTAGCCTTTGCCACTTTGTAAAACATTTTGCTTGCCATCTGTACTAGAAGTAAACTGTGAAAGAAATGTGTTTTTAAGCATCCTAAAAATTCCTCTTGCAGGAACATTGGTGTCCAGTACTTCTAGATCAAAAATCATCATTTCCCACACAAAATGGTCTCCCAAAATAGCATTTTCTTGTTTCATAGAATCATAGAATTTAGGTTGGAAAAGATCTTTAAGATCATCTAGTCCAACCTTTAACCTAGCGCTGCCAATTCCACCCTTAAACTATGTGACTAATCTCTATATCTTCACAATTTTGAAGGGATGCTGACTCAACTACTTCTTTGGGCAACCTGTTCCAATGCTTCACAACGCTTTCAGTGAAAATTTTTATATATTTTTTTCCACCTAAAAATATGAAAACTGTATCCTGGGCTTTATAAATAGAGGTGTGGCCAGCAGGTTGAGGGAGGTGATTGTGTCCCCTGTTATCTGTCCTTGTGAGTCCTCATTTAGGGTACTGCATCCCCAATACAAGAAAGATATCAATCTGTTAGAACAGGTCCAGAGGAGGACCACAAAGATGATCAGAGGGCTGGAGCACCTCTCTTATAGGGAAAGGCTGTTCATCTTGAAGAAGAGAAGGAGTTGGGGAAAACTCATTGCAAATTTTCAGTACTCGAGGGGAGGAGAGGGATGGTATAAAATAGATGGTAAGTAACTTTTTATATGGGCATATATATATAAAACAAGGGGGATGGTTGTAAACTAAAATAGGGGAGATTTAGATTAGATGTTAGGAAGAAATTCTTCACTCAGAAGGTGATGAGACATTGGAACTGGTTGCCCAGAGAAGCTGTAGATGCCCCACACCTGAAGGTGTTCAAGGCTGGGTTGGATAGGGCCCTGAGCAACCTGATGGGTGGTGTCCCTGCCTATGGCAGTGGGGTTGGAACTAGATGATCTCTAAGGTTCCTTCTAACCCAAACCATTTAATGATTCTGTGATTCTAGGAAATGCACAAGGCTTTCCTGGTTTCAAGCATAAATAAAAGAATTATACAGAGTAACTTTGCTTCTTTAAAGTAAACAAACAAACAAAAAAAAAAACACAAATAAACAAAAATGTATTAACATGCCAAACACTAAAGGTTTCCCTATATGATAGCAGGGACTGCCTTTGGAGTTGCACTAAACTAATGCACGTTCTTTCATTTCCCCATACCTAATAAGTAGCCTAACCTGAATAGAAAAAAAGTATTTAATTCCTCCATACCTTCCCCTGTATGAAAATACAACCTTCTCCTTTACAAATACTTGCATACCTGACATTAATATGATGTCAGATATGCAAGTAATAGTGATGTAATATCAAACATCCATCTGTTCATATCTTGTTAAAAACACCATAGTCTTATTGCAATCCACCTCTCTGTCTAATAGAACAGGAAGATTAAGATGGACATGGACCTCTCAGTCACATACCTATTCATAATAATGATTGAAAACCTCATTAAAAACAAGGAAACAAACAAAGAAATGAACAAAACCCACCACATGTGCGCACACACATGCAAACAGAAAAACCTGAACCTTCACATTGTCTCATTAAGCAGGGAGAAGAGTCTATGTCATACTCTGTTTTACTCAAATCACCTTAGGCTTTACTACTTAACACTTCAAAAATATATATATTTATTTTCTCAGGTTACATTACTACCTGTAACTGGCTTCAGAACCATTATATTTATCAGAATCTGAAAGATATTGCTTTTATATATATGTATCAGTCCTTAAAAATAGAGGTCTAGCCTGTTGGAAGAAGCATCAAATATCATTTTAATAAGAATATTAGGGTAAAGCAAACAAACAAAAAAACCCACTACGCTTATTCTACATACTGTTAATAACAATTCTACTCATATAGTCTGAGATGGTTGCCAAAATGACAAAGGATTATTCCTTTTTGTTTATATAGTGACTACCTCTTCTCAGGCTATAAATGGCTATATCAAGGTGCTTTTGATTCTACTTAAGGTACCACCATGTTTTTTCTCTCTCCACAGCCTTTCATCTTTTCTCACATAAATATTTAGATATTATTATCTCTCCAGTATTCTTCAATTTCCACTTTTCCTTCCTCCCTTTATTCAATAAGAGCCAGGTTTTCACTGCTTCTTCACCTCCCTGTCTGGAGCAACAAAAGGATATCTCCATTTTTCATTGGTTTTAACTACCAATCTTTTCTCTCATTTTGTGACTCAGTTGCTGAGTTTCCTTGGATGACTAATTTCTCCTAGAATTACTATCCGTATAGTAAATGGCAGAATTCACCAGTTTTATGCGACTTGCATAATTTTTAAAAGCCAATAGAAATATTAATTAAAAAAAAATCCTTGCATTTTGGTTTGAATCTTTTAGATTGGAGACAGTTTGGACATACAAAATTGCTACCAATTTAAAACTAATAATATTACTTGGCCAGCTGACTAGTAGAGTGACAGCATGAAATCCTAGTGAATGACATCATTTTTATCATCATGAAGAAAAATCATAGGTGTACATCCATGTGTTTCAAATGTGTATTTTGTACAGAATTTTCAATGAACCACAGGGTTATCATGGATAATGCATTGTCAGTATACATTTTTCTCATTGGTACTAACAACATCTGTTTTGCTTTGAAAGAAAATGGAAAAGGAAACACTGTTCTTCCTTCATGTAAATACAACTATAAAGCAATACAAAAAATCATCACAAATGGGCTAAATTTTCCCCTATTTTAAAGGTTACTTTTCCCTTTGTTATTTAATCCATAATTAAAATTAATTTCAAGTGTTCCAAAAGACTATTCTCCTGTTACTTGATATTATGGGAAGAGCTTGGACAAAAAGCAAGCACTTTCTGCTTATTATGAAACAAAACTTTCTGCCAAACTGCATATGTGTCACAAAGACTGTCTTTCCTCATGTCTTCTCCAGGCGTAATAAGTTGAGGGAGGTTGAAAAGTACTTGTTATTTATGCTCAAACTTGAGCTGTATGTTTTGATTTCATTTTATTGAAAAATAACTTTATTGGGAATCCAGGATAGGCAGAGAGAGATAGAGAGATATTGTCAAATATTTTTTACAGCATCATTACATATTTGGTATGAGTTATGGAAAATCTTCCAAAACTTTCTTACAGTACATATTTATGAATGGGAGAAGCAGAGAGAGAGAACCTATAGCTGCCAAGTTCAGAAGCTCAACACATCATGCAATGGCTTTTGAATCAAGTGCTTTAAATGGTTAAAATAAAGGATGAAATCAGGAAAGCAATGGTTTCTTCATTATCTTGGCAAAATAAGTAATACAAAAAAGTGATATTTGGGGCATTTTCAATAACGTCCATTCTATATTTCTCAATATATGTTATATTGTATACACATGCAGATTTGTGATTGTCTACTATGAGCTACAAGATATATACGTAGGATACGCATATATTGCATCTGTGTATAAACAAATCATCTTATTAATAACAGCAAGTGTTTTTTGTGTGTGTGTTTTTCCCCCGTTATATTAGCAACTTCATTTTTTAAAGACAGAATATTCTGTTCTAATTGTGTTTGTTCATTCTCTGCCTCTTCATGCCTTCACTTCCAATTCTAGATGTCTAATAACATTCTTTATAGTGTCTCTTCATCCTACCAAAGCCAATTTAAAATCAGAGTTCCAAATGACACTTTTCATCAGCCATCTGTAGTCTCCTATTGCCAGGGGCAACTATCCAGTTTTTCCATGTTCCCAGAAGTCCTGTGTTGTCATAATAAAGGGTGGGATTCATTTAAAAATCTGCTTTCAGATGAGTGCATACACGTGTCTATATAATTAGCCAGGAATTATAGTCTATTAAGATCAGTTCAACACAGACAATAGAGCCTGGAGAGTGACTCAGTTAATCAACCACTACTTTAGGGTAATCCAAAAAACTGATTAGCCCCCCCCTTGACAATATTCATCAGGACCTCTCAGTTATCTTACTGGTCAAGCATCAAGTCCTTGGTATACTGGGTAGCTCTACTCTGAGAGGATGAGGTCTTATGATCTCTGTCACCTGTGTGTCTTTATCATTGGTAACCATAAATTGCCGAAACGGTAATGGACACCTATGTTTAGTCAACTGAATCTAGATCCCCAGGGAAGTTAGACATCTTTTAAACTTGTGGGCACTGACAAGTAAACATTTTAGATATTATAATCTAGACTTATTTTGTTCTTTAACTCACATCACCAACTCACTAGGGAATCCAGATTGTTCTTCCGCTATTACAATCTACCAATAGATGCCTTAATTCCATATTGTGTTAAAAGTCTTCTGTTCTTCTTTGAAAAAGACAACAGTAAGAGAAGGAAAAGAAAAAAAAAAAAAAAAAAAAAAAAAAGAGGTAGACATTTTTCAGCCTTGGGACTAAAGAAACAAAAATAGTTGCAACTGTATATGAGCTTGTTGGATTCTTATATAAAGCACAACCTGCTCTGGAGACGGGAAAAAGTCATAGGCAAAATTCTGGTGAGCTCAGAACAAAACAAGGTTTGGGAAGTTGGTTCAGGAGGAAGAACAAAAATTGTGAAGTAGTGATTTAAATAAATTGTGGTTCCTGAAACACTGAAAATGAAATATATTTCTGAAAAATACTGTTTAATTATGAAAATATTATTTATTCTGAAATTTCTTTCAGTTTCTTTACTACTGGTATATTTGAAAATATATTAATGTGCATAAATTTAGAAATAAGATCAAAATAGTTTTAAGTATAACATTAAATTGCCTTAGTATGACAAAAAAAAATATTTTTAAAATTATTTGAAGCAATTCAAAAAAATTATGCTCTATATAGTTCTTTGTTATTCTAGAAAGTGCTTTTTGTCAAGGTTTCTCCCATAGAAAAGTAAGCTAGGTTTCCCCAGATATTCTTACTGAAAAGATCCCAGAAGTTTCTATGAAACTTTGTGGAATATAAAAGCAGAAGAATGATATCAATTTCTTAGACATTCTCTTTTCACATTTTATCTTTCATACATGTCTAGTTTACATCGCTTTTAGCTGTGGTCTACCAAAATAAGTCTGGAAATAACATGGGTCTTCCAAATTCAGGATCTCTCTATATAATAAATAGGTAATCTGAATAATTTCTTGAGACAACTTAATATTGTTTGAATCTAAGTACAGGTTTCACTGAGCACAGTACTTAGAATCTTCAGTTCTATTAAAATCTGAGTGAGGATACCTTGCTGTCTAGAGTGAAAGTGCTCCCTGCTGCAGAGCAACCCACCACAAGAGTTATTCCTTCCAAAGAAGTCCAAGCCTTACAGTACACATATAAGTCCCTGGGCCCACATTCTGGAGAAGCATCAAATAATCTATTTTCACTCCTATTCAAAAAAAATAAATAAAATAAATAAAAAAAAAATGTAAACTGATTTTTTTTTTTTTTCTCTGCACACCTCCCTACTATGAGTATATATTGACTGACCTCTATCTTTGCCCCTAGGAAACCATTAAAATTTCTGTTATTTCGGCAGGCTTCATAAATAAGACTTTTGTTTTGTCCTCGCTTTCAATGCAATTTTTCCTTTCTTTCTGTGGATTCTTCTTGGCAGGTTCACCTAATATTATACAGTCATAAGAAGTACAGCTCATTATCAAGTGCCTAAAATTCAACCCATTCCATTTATGCCACAGATACATTAACAAACACTAATTACATATCTCCTGTAATCTTTGTGTTGCACTGTGTGAAAATACTGGTTGTATGTGTTGCTTATAGCAAACTCCAAACAATTCACATATAAAAACAGTGAGATAAAAAGGGACCAGTACAGCAGTAAGTCAGTAGTGATTGGTAACCCTCTGTTAAGCATTGAAACTTCCTTCCTGTAAGAATGTAAGAGAATAATGTTCTTTTTTACTTATCATTTTTTTGAAATTACCAAATGCTTCCCTTTGTCATCTCTTTGCTCATTCTCCTCATGCCTTACTTTTACTTAACTTGAACAGCTAGTGAAGGAAGAGAAATTACAAAAACAGTGTCCAAATAAACAGAACACAATTAAAGTAAGCTGAGGGCACTTCAAGATGAAACGTGAACTGGTTAAACCCAAAACTCTGGTTTTCTTTACCATTAGTATGTAATCATGAATAAATGATGAGTAAATAATTTTCCTACTTTTTCACTTCTTTTTAACAATTTCTTAAAGGAAATGCAAACTTATTTTCACAATATTGGACAATGTTCTAAACAATAACAAAAAATTGTCACAATCACAGCTGAAAATCACAATCACAGAGTGGAACCTACTATATGTGACATGAATTGAAATGTTTATATAACACCATATGAATGACGAGTATTTTATATCTATATTCCAGGTATACAGATATATTCCTAATATGAGAGTTGATGCACAGAAACATGTAGTATTCAGTTCTATAACTGGAAGAAATACTCTGATGGCGTATGGTAGAAGAGTAGTATTCTGTTTTATACGTATGATTAAAGTCACTACCTTCCCAGGTGGTACAAAGCTGATGAATCTCTCTTCTGACTAACATCTGATTAAAAGCCCTAACCTAATAGGGATCAGGAACTTTTTCTTCCATAACTGATTACATCTACAAACACTGCAGAAATGTATGAGCTTCCCTATAGTAACTTTATATATTTTCTTTGATTTGCATCAGTAATTTTGATTTTGAATGTTCTGTCAAACCTTATAATACCAAGACTCTCCTCTGTGAAGAGAATCTCAAAAAATGTTACGGCCTTCCCACAGCTTTGCTGAGTTTAAAGCAGAAGAGCTATTTCTTTGCAATTAATTACCAGAAACAATCACGATTTTTTTGCTGCAGTTACTATTCATATAAGCCAAACTATTTGTTTATGCAAGTTTTTGAGACATTTTTCGATCTCATTTAGCTGAAAGGTCTGATTAAGACATTAAATAAACAAAAAGTCTTGGATGAGTATTCAAGCTTCAAAAACAACAAAATCTATTTCTTAGCCTCCATTTTTCAATGCCTCTTCTCCTTCTTTTATCATCTTTCAACATTAAAGCTAGATGAAGCAGATTGTACACGATGGCCATGCAAGCAGCACAAAAACTTCTTTCTACTGCAGGAGTCACAAAACAAGTAAAGTAATATTGGATAGTGCTGGACAGAGATGACACAAAGTTTACTGAATACAGGGAGCTTTTATTTCAACTGCCCCAAGTTCAAATTCTATGTGTATGCTATATTGTTTATAATGTGTTTTCAAACTTAAACACCCCTGAAAAGAGCTAAACAAGAGATCAGAATACTGATGATTACATATATGTTTGAACAGCTATGCAGTATGTAAAGGGGTATATCAAACATGTATGTTCTACTCCTTTAACAAACTAGTATTTTAGCATGTGCTCCTTAAAGAAAGAGGCTGTGGTTAGTGGTTACCTGGACTCCTAAAAGATGCAGTTGGGTTCCTTGTGTCATGGTTATGGCTAGCAAAGTGGGATGTATGCCTAATGGGAGGAAGAAACTTAGAGGAAAAGCCAACTAACCAACACATCTGGTACATAATAGTAAGATCACAAATTTTAAGAAGCCTTAAAAAATCCTACCTATCCTACCTCTTTGTGCACAGCTCTGCTAAAAACATACATATACATTCATTCACAATATTGCACTGACTCTTTAGTCATAAACTAGTCTCTTTTTTCTTTTTCTTTTTTTTTTTTCGTATTGATGTACAAATATGCCAGAAAAAATAAATTTCAGCCATCACCTGGAAAGACAATGTCTGTTTTGAGTTGGAAAGTAAAATGAAGCCAGTGTCATAAACTGGAAGGCTATTTATGACTTCACTAAAGCTAGTAAACAGCATTTTCTGTTGTCTTCAAATTGTTTTTTTTTTCCCCTGTGGCTTTTTTTCCTAAGTGAGTTCTTCCAATTTCCTTCCTCATCATCCCAGTCACAATGAGCATGCTTTCAACAAAAGTAAAATACTCACATCTTGTTATGCTACTTATCCCCAAATTTTCTAAGCTTTCCTTGCTTGAGAACTGGTAAGTTGGTTTCAGGGAAAAAAAAAAAAAAAAAAAAAAAAAAAAGTGTTATGCTTTCACATTACCTATCTGTGTTTTTAACTATTGTTTTCATCACCTTTTTGTCTCACCCATTACTAGCACTTGTAGCAATACTTTCTCGTATGATGCACTGGTAATCATGTCCTGTGACAAGATGTTGAATCCTGAATTTTGAAGGAACTATTCAAGAGAAGGGAGGAATAATATTGGAGAGAAGAAATGGGTGAATAGGTGAGTAAATAGAGGATAAAAAAAGAGGTGAAGTGACAAAAAAAGAGGTGACAAAAGCAAGAAAAATATGAAAAAAATTGAAAGGAAGAGAGAAATTTAAACTAGAATTTTATTTAAGGTTTATAAAAATATGAAAGCAGCACTTGGGAATAGAGGAATAAAGTATTTCACTAAAAGCAGTAAGTAATACAGAAAACATCCAATTCCTTACTGAAGTGTTTATGTGAACAGCTGTGCCACCTTTGTTCTGAACAAAGAACAGATGAAGCGCTAATATGCAAGGGTCACAATTACACAATTATATTGGTTTAGAGGTATTATGATTACCTAATATAGGATTATTTTTCCTGTTTTATATCACTATATATCCTATGTAGCAGGTGTATTTCCTTTCATCATACTTACAACCCCCCCCACACACAAAAAAAAAAATAGAATATTTGAATATTTGACTAGAATTTAATGTTCTTTTGTCACAAATCTTTCATAGTGGTTTTAAATGTTTGACAGATCTGGACTTTGAGATATAGAGACAAGAAAAACAAAGAAAAGACCAATCTGTCCCAAATTAACAAAGGACTTGCACAATATTCAAGCTCCCATATTGGAAAGTGCTATCTTCAAGTCTCTCCCCCTTCTTCCCCCAGCGTCTTAGATGCTAAAGGATAAATTGCAAAGTACGCTCCAAGTAGACTTGCTTGGCTGTTCTGAAGAAACATGTTGACAGTGTTGCTGCCCCTACCCACTGCCATCTCAAGCATCTTCAGAGACCTTGGGTCACCACCCCTCAGACAGTCTCATGGGCTGGCACATCTGTGCCTAAAAACCTGAAGCACTGGCAAAGGAAGAGTGGCAGCTACCAGCAGGAGAACATTTCCAACAGAATGGTCCCTCCAATTTTTACTGCCAGTGCTAGTGCTCATAAAATGTTGACAGAGATTTCTTTAATACTTCCAATCTCTCTCTCTTTTGATCTTTTTATTTTTTTTATTATTTTTTTTTTTCCTAAGGATGAAGGAAGCTTCATCCTTGTTTTATCTTTCTGTTTCACAGACTATAAGTTACATCTTTAACTTTCCCTTAAAAGAAAAACACCTTATCATCTCTCTTTTACCCCTCAGTATTCCAGAGGTGCCAAAATTTTCCTTTTTCTTCTCAGATGATCTCACTGACATGCTTCTAATTAAATGAAGGGCAATTGTTCTCATGTCAAATTTAGCTAATGTTTCCATCTTAGATCTGACACTGAAGCCTTACCTATTTTTGGCTATTTATAGTATTTCTGTTATTTCAGTTTATCTAACCTTCTGCCTGACTTTGGCTTTGTAACCATTGTCCATCTCATTCAAAAACACATCTGTGGTTCTTGGGGCACATGCATTACATATGGAGCTCTAGCTATCGGAGTGAGTTCTCAGAGCAGCTCTGTAGAGCTACGGGATTAATAGATGGCAATCTTTAATAAAATGCAAAACTGCATTTTTTTCTTTAACCTAGTTAGAAATAAAGCAAGAAGGAATAAATCTCATAAAAGTTATATCATTATAAGTGGCTTTTTTTTTTTTTGTTATCTGAAATAAGACTATTTAAACATATGCTTTCACTGAAGTAACTGATGTCTTCTCTAAGATATAATTTTAAAAAGAATTTTCTTTTTTCTGTCTACAGTCTAGAATAGGGCTAAGATTTTTTATTTTTATTTTTTCTTGTATAGATTATATTTGGGAAAGCATTGTTTCTACAATCCAAAGAGTCTTGCTACTATTATTGTTTTTAAAGTAGCAAATTGTTGTAATTTGGAACATGACAATAAAATTCTATCCCAGGTTGCCAACAATTCCCCTCAATTTTTGAAACATCACTGCTTACAACAAAACATAATCAAAGAACCTCTAACATGGACAAACAATTTAGAAATATTGTTGTTTGGTATTTTAAATCCCTGCTAGTATTTCCAGCATTTTAAGCATGTGGAAGTTACTTGGTATCAATCAACACAGATAAAACTACATTCAGAATAAAGTGATTTCACTCTCTGCCAATAAAACTGTTATCTGAGGTAGCCTTGATAGACAAATTCTAATCTTTATTATTATATTTGTTTTTCCTGTTGTTTTATCCAGCTGTATATTTGGGAAGTTCATTTCAGCAATATTGCAAAGGGATAAAGGGATCTCTTGAAAAAAAAAAAAAAAATGCAAGAAGACTTTCTAAAATAAACTAAGAAAAACAGCAAGAGTAGTCTTACTTTACTCTGCACCTGTGACAAAAGGACTGTGACAAATATTTTCTTAATTTTATTTCATATAAAAGCAGAGAAGACATCATTAGTCCTTACTAAATGGAATATGAGGCTTCAGTACTAAAATAATTTGAAATCATCCCTAGGCCTACCTCATCTTGTAACCCTCAAATTCATTTCAGTCAGAACACTTCACAGATTTAGAATATGTCTTAATCATAATGAATGCATAGTTTAGAAATGTGGTAGCTGGCTACCACGAAACAGAGAGGTGTGTGATGGGGAAGAAGAACCAGAGCAGGCTGTATAGGAAACAATGTTGAAATCAGAATATTGACTTATGCTCCCAATGGCACAACAGGGAGAAGTTCATTGCTGAAGAGATTTGCTATTAATTCTGTTTCCTACATGGGTCATGGCTGCTAAATTAACTGTCTTTAGTGATATATTAAGTTCTCAAGGCTCATGGCAGATTTTGTTCCTCATCTGTTCTGAAGTGACAGCAGCCATTTCCGCTGTTTCTGCAAATCACGCTGCAGCTATAGCCTCTGAGTGTATGACAGTGACTGAAAGTAGTGTTATAGCTGACATACAGCATTCTCAGTTACAAAATAAATAAACACAGCATCTTCAAGTGAGTTATCACACTGCACGAGCGTGCTGATAGTGACAGTTTAAGATCCTTTTGCTGTATCTTAATGGAGCTAATTCAAGATATCATCAGATCGTTTTAACACTTTCCTTACTTCCACTAGAACTTGGTAATGATGGCCTTATATTGATAAAGTAAAATAAAATACTTCTTGTTATTTGGCTTACCTTATTAATCCTGCTCCCTCCCTCCCTTCTTTCCCGCAGCATGTTCAAGTTCTCCCACTCACTGTTTTTCTGTTGATTTCCTTAACCCACCTCTATGTATTTATATTGAAACAGAGTATTTTTTTTTTCAATGCCTTCTCAGTGAAAATGTCCAGTTTTGAAACAGCAGTCATATTTCTTAATGCTGGATAGCTTTATAGAAATCAGGAATGTTTAGCTCTAAATAAACTAGGTAATTGCATTTATTGTCTGTATGCTTTACAGCTCTAGAAATAAAGAACCAGGCCATTGACATGCTTTAGAAGTGGTAATGAAAGAACAAAGTGTTCTAGAAAAAGGAATGGTTAATAAGCACTATTTCTTAAAGCTTACTATTGTATTGGATTGGTGCAATCATTCAACTCCCAGACATAAAAAAAAAAAAGTTTTCATGTGACTAAGATCCCAGTATAGATTTTCTTCTGTATAATAATGGAGTTGTTTTGGAGGCACAAGTTTTGAAAACAAAAATTTTCTGATTACAGTGATCCAGCAGTTAAGAGTAGCACTAGTATATATTTTAAAAAGTCACAACAACATGCATATATAGATTTGTGCAATTAGCTAATGATACACCACAAACACAAAGGCCCTTGTTTATTCCAAGATTTTACCTCAATTCAGATGCGAACAAGTTACCCTAAATTTGCTTGGTCAATTGGCATTCATTGTTCCTTATTTTATAACATCTGTAGTATTAGTTATATTATAAACTCTAAATGATAGTTTTTATAGACCAAATAAAAGCTTCTAACATAAACAAGAGAAGGCTGTATGTATAGCTTGAGGGGAAGAAACTAGAGGCAATGTAAAAGTCCGAATATATCACTCTCTATTACAGTTTAAATTCAGAAGGAACACACAAATTCTTTCAATCAGATATCATAGATCACTTTGCAAATATAATACAGTAAACAAACACAGGTGGAATAACCAAATAACAAGGAAGCATGAAATACCTTCACCAATAGTAAATAAGCAAGTAAGTAAGCAACAAACAAACAAAAAACAACCCAGCATGCTTCCATGACAGAATAGTCCAATCTTCCACTTTCATTTCTCATGATGATTAGCAAATGAAAATGCATTTATAATTTACTTGTTTGCGATAAAAAGGAGATTATTTTAATTTTTAAAAAAATATAAAATACTGGCCTTAGAAAAAACAGACAAGGACTGCACTTATGCATTGGCATAGCCAGACAAATTTCACACCTTTTTTTTTGTGCAAAGATTTGGATTTTGTACTGGAAAAACAGCTACAGAGTCAATGGGAAGACAGGCTGAGAAATATCTGTTTTTAATTCAGTCTGATTCAGCTACTAACTAGTCCACAATGCACCACAAAAAGTCCCAGAGGAACCTATAACATTCCAGAAGGTGATGATGTTTTCCTCAAAATGTGAGACATTTAATCCTTCATGATCTAGGGAGACTGTATACAGCTTTTACAGTTAGTTCAGATAACACTCTAGGCAAAACAAGTGGGCATTCCTTACCACAGACAGTGTAAATATGCAAGAAAATTTAATTATGATAAATAATGTAAGTTTAAATACAGTTTTCAAAAAACTGCACTCTGGCTCTGCAGACAGAATATGTATGTTGTAAATATATCAGCTAATGTGATTGTGGAATCCATCATGTTTTAATGGTGCTGTATAATAATAAATCATTCTGTAAAAACATGTTCATCTTCCTTAAAAGAAAATTGTTTCACTTTAATACTGAAAGCTCAGAAACCATCAAATATTCATTTTAATTCAATAGCTTGAATTAAGAAACATTAACAATTGCTTCATATTCAGAATACACTTTAGCATCAAATTTAGAGTGAAAAATAAATACTGGAGATTATTTATCTTAATGCTGCTAGGCACCAAAAATTTTTATATGTCAGAAAATGGACCACAATCTATTCCCAATTTACTGTTTTCAAAATTAAATACTTGATCAGTTAAATGGAGGATGAGTACTAACAGTTTCAAAAGTAGTTTCCTAAATATAAGTATTTAAATCCATATCAATATAAATGAGTGAAAGTGACCTGATTATAAAAGTAATATATGATTTTTAATGAGATTAGCGCAGTGATTAAAATAAATTGACTATTGTAGTTCTGAGGTTTCCATGCATACATATAGATGCAGTTACTAATTTGTAATACACTCTGGAATGTAGATTATGTTAGGCCAGGTTATTTTAATTACATTAAATGACAAATGAAATAAAAACAGAACAAAACAAAAATAAAATATAAAGTATAAAATAAAATGAGAAAATAGATCTGGATCTTGGGTTCTTTAAACAGAATTCAAACTTATACACTCTTTGTGTTCTATAAGGGAAGTGTCAAGAATGTAGAATGTTTATTTTAATTGTATCTTGATATGTCCAGAAATTTGGTGAAAGCATGGGTTGTTTTATTCTCATTAATTCTATCTTCCTACAGAGGTGACCTGTTGTCCAAGACATGTTATAGTCTTTCATGGAACATGTGATTCTTTTGTGCTCCAAAATTTCTCCGCATGAAATCAAAGGACCTCCACTTCAAGCTTCACAATAGTATTAGCAGAGTTACAATAGGTTCATGAATGCAAGTCAAGGTCATAAAATAGGTACTATCAAATTCTTCTGTTGTTAAAATAACACACTTTCTATATAAGAATGACTTACTAAAAGGAAAAAATAAAATAAATGACCTCCAAGGTGTCTTTGAAGGTGTCTTCAAATAAGACACCTTCTTTCAGTATAAAACTAAGAGACTCCATTCTTACTAGTAGAAAAAGCAAGCATTCTGTGCTTGGCATAAGTAAGAAGGAAGAAGGAAGTGAAAACGGGAAAAAGGGAGAAAGAAAATCAAACAAAAAGAGTAAATCATATTATATAAAGACAAATAAGGTAGAGTGAAATAATTCTAGGATAGCTTCTTTGTTATTAATTCAAATCAAATTATAAATACTTGTAAAGAGAATTATAACTAGACTCACTCAGTTGATACTCAGTTTCAGAATTTTGCATATCACCAAAAAAGTTTATATTGTCTTTATACCACCTTTGGAAAAGCATAAAGCAGTTAAATATACATATATGTCCTATATAATTAAAATTTTATTTTCTTGCCTTAGAACAACTCTGAGACACTGCATGGTTTATCTCTGTTAAATCTACACTGTACAGTTAGTGCATGAATGTCTTATGGAAAAAAAAAAAAAAAAAAAAAGAAAAGTGAATGCTGTTTCAAAAAATACTACCATTATCACAGATGATGGGATAGAGGAAAGAACAATCTTGGTTCTTCTCTACAAGAAAAATTAACTTGCCAATTTGGCTAGTAAGAGATTTATCACCCATTATGCAGAATGTTCTGAAATGATATAAAGGGTAGAAAAGGCCAGGAGAACAGTTGTTTGTTTAGCTTTGGAACTGTTGTCTTTTAGAATAAAAATGCTAACAAAAAGCATCATATCTTCACCAGATCCAGGATGAAACTCTTAGTAAAACTGGAGAAAGGAATACCACCAGAACAACAACAAGACCAGCAAAATATAAACTAAAGCATTGATTTTGAAAATAGGACATAATTTTTCAGTTCTTTAATCCCTTGGTTTATGTACAAGTTGCATTAGAGACCTGAACCTGGGTCTTCTGATTTCCAGTTTAAGTCTCCTATGCAGTTCATTACTCATGCCTTGCTGACATTTATCTCATTATTAGCATCAAGTGGAAATGAATAATAAAAGACTAGAACATTTCCTTAAATCAATTTCTGTTTTCATGCTAATCACAGCTGAGTATGCAGATACTGTCTGTCTCTTACATTGAGACAATGAACTGATTTGGCTTTTTAGTTGCTCAGTTCCCACATAATTACATTGACCAATAACAGATGCTAATAAAACCCTTTTATTGGAATACTGATATTTATACAAAATAAATCAAGAGGCTCTGAAGAGATTGAAGGCAAAGTAAAATGAAAGAAAGTCAATATACCTGTTATCCAACTACTGTACAATATGAATCATTAATAACCATTAAAATGTCAGCATTAGAAAAGTTGTTGTTGTTATTAAAATAGACATAGTTTACCTTGTTCACTTTTTTCTACCAGTTCAGTGATAAGATGGGACTCAGGCATAAAATGAATGTACAGGAAAGTAGAGTAAGGAAAAAAATACAGTGACCTCCAAGCAATTACAGCTAACCATGGAAGAAAATGAATGACACATCCAAGCATCAGCTTCAAACACACTCCCAGGTGGCTTATTTCAGAATATGTGTTAGAGGAATTCCACAATTAGGTGTCTGAACTTTTCTATTCAAGAAAAAAATTAAGAATCCATATCAAAGGAAAAAAAGTGCACTAAAATAAATAAATAAAATGACTGTGTTGAAGGACATCTAAAAATTCAAAGTCAATGTATTTCAAATGTGTTTGCTCAATGGGTGAATAATAGCAGAAATAGTCTCATAACAGTTTAGTCAAGGGAAGTTGCTATGAAAAGAAAGAAAATACTGTGATACTAAAAATGTGTATCTATATTTGACAACCTAACACTGTTGTGACTTGTATTGGGTTTACATGTAAATGTTTCAGTAGCAGGGGGCTGCAGGGGTGGCTTCTGTGAGCAGAGCCCAGCAGCTGACCCACGTCAGATCATAGCCAGCTTTAGAGGGCTCCAAAGGAACCCACTGCTGAGCCAGGGAGAGACACTGGCTGGGCCTCTGGGAGAGCAGATTTAATGAAGGGGGGGGGGAAATAAAATAATAAAATAAAAATAATAAAATAAAAATAAAAATGCTGTGCAACAGCAGCTGGGAGAGATGAGTGAGAAAATGTGAGAGAAGCAGCCCTGCAGACACCAAGGTCAGTGCAGAAGGAGGGCAGGAGTTGCTTCAGGCACAGAGCAGAACTTCCCCTGCAACCTGTGGAGAGGCCCCTGGTAGAGCAGGCTGTCCCCCTGCAGCTCATGGGTCCCGCAGAGCAGATCTCCATGGTGCAGCAGGTGGATCTGGGGAGAGCTGCTGCCCATGGGGGACACATGTTGGAACTGTTTGTTCCTGATGAATGGTATGGACCTGTACTGGAGCAGTGAAGAGCTGCTGCCTGTGGGAAGCTCACACTTCCAATTCACTATCAAGTTATCAAAAAGACTTATCCTTGATACTCTAGATTCACTGCTTAAGATCATTGATTTACCAGGGTGAACTCTTAACAAAGAACATCTGTGGAAAAAAGACTACCAGAATGGTACTTTCTCAGTATTTGACCTTGTAATGCATGGCACAATATGTGATTGATACCAAACAAGTTAAAAGATTGCAGAAATTGTGAGGTTTTATAGTAACTGCGTCAAATACATGATTTTCTGAAAGAGAAACTCAAGGGACATCTGTCTTGTTCCTTTGAGTTTTTGTTTGACATAGAAAACCTGACACAATTTAACAGGAATTTAATGTTTCTATGCTCTCATTAGTAATATAAGACATATAGATCTGCATAAGATTATGGATTTTTCCCCCTTTAAAAATACAAAATATCAAACAGAATTGCACATCTCTAATGCTTTTTCCTTAAATCTCTAACACTATAACATCGTTTGGATGAAAGGACACTTAATAAAGTAGACTTTTCTAATAAAGTGTGTGCAAGCATGCATGAAATAATTATTTTCTCCTAGATAAAAACTTAAAATACAAATAAACAAAAAAAGTTAAGATTTAAATAAAATTAGAAACTTATCAGAAAGTCTCAGAACACTTCACTGACTTCATCAAATCCTGGTATGTTTTG
Source organism: Aythya marila (assembly GCF_965140915.1). Taxonomy (NCBI): domain Eukaryota; kingdom Metazoa; phylum Chordata; class Aves; order Anseriformes; family Anatidae; genus Aythya; species Aythya marila. The sequence goes on along the minus strand of NC_139043.1, from coordinate 99,778,055 downwards.
AAGTCTGTATTTTTCAAGTCACAGGCTTTAAAGTTATCAACACCAAGTATGAATATTCTAGCACTCAAGCGCATGAATGTAAAAAGACAGATGACTCTAGATGTCTATTAGATGAAATATGACAGCATATCACAGCATTAGTGATATGAAACCACACTGTGACATTGAGGAGGAGGAATCCACTTTAAAAAATTAAAAATAAATAATACAGGGTTAATTTATCTTATTTGCTATCTAATCATGCTTCATTCATTTTTAAGTTAGATGCAATTAACATGCTGGACCACATATGCAACTAAGAGAAACTTAACCCTATTATATTAAAAAAAAAAAGTGCAGAAGTGACATGATATTTTTTTTTTTTATTTGGGAGAAGACTGTGGTGGAGAAAGGGAGGAATAAGGATGGTGAAAAGGAGGGTCAAGTGACAAGAAAAGGGGTACTAAAGAGTAGAAATCCTCTGAGCAGGTCTACACAAGGGTTCCCATCAGGCTACCTTCCACTAGCTCATTGCTGCAGGAAGAAGACAGTAAGTCAGACCTGTTGCTCTGGCTTTGCAATAAAAGTTGGTGTGTTTCTGTTGTCAGGAAGGCAGAGGTGGAAGTAAGGTGGGTAGCTTTCCCTGTGCACACCAGATGGACAGAACAAATACCCTAGTACCACGAAGTTAGTGCTCTTTCCAAGCCCAATAAATTTCATAAAACACAGTACCAATGGTATCACAACAACAACACAAAAATGCTGAAATTTGAAACATGGAGTTCTCAGTTCCCTTTTAGAGTTGTTCAGTTTAATTACGGTAATTCCTGTATTCATGAGAGATATGTTGATAAGTAATTTTCTATTTTTTTCTTATGCTAATTTAATTATGGCAAGGCTTAGATAACTTTGGAGTACAGCATCCAACAGATTTCTTTACAGAATATCAATGAATTAAGTAGAGTGGATGCTATTTTTACTTGGCTTGGAGAAGTATCATCAATACTACAAAAACTTGTTACTAGGGAAATAATCTTGGGTTGAGCAAAAAGGAAACAATGTGCGATAGACAAAAATTATAATTTATTTTTAAATTCAAAATAGTCCATTCTTACAATTTATACAAATTATTTAAAGTCACCTGGACTAGAATGATAGGATGTTGATTTTTAATTTTATTTAGAAGTATCTGGAACATGTCTCTCCTACAGTAACAGAATTCAGAACTGAATGGTAAATAAGCATCTCATGCATACATTTGCTTGTATGTTTTGTATGTATGTTATCCTGAAAAGGATAACAAAATAGAAAAAAAAAAAAAAAAAAAAAAAAAAGACTGAGAAGAGAAAGCTGGTCTTAGTGGTCAGTAATAATTCCCTAAGGACAATTTGAATTCAGTATTGGAAAAAAAATTAAAGGAAAAAAGATTCTTCAACCACATAAAATTGAATAATAAGTAAAAAAAAGAATAAAAACATGAGGGCAAAAAGGCATTTTATTGATTTTATTGTCAGGGGAAAATAATATAGGTAATCAAAGTAAAAATGGACAATTAAAAATACAGGTTTTTCAAAGAACTGATCTATGAAACCCAGGGCCCCAGAGCTGAACACAGTACTCCAGGTGGGGTCTCACAAAAGCAGAATAGAGGGGGAGAATCACCTCCCTTGACTTGCTGGCTGTGTTTCTGTTGATGCAACTTAAGATACAGTTGGCTTTCTGGGTTTCAAGTGTACATTACTGGCTCATGTTGAGCTTCTCATCCACCAGCTCCTTCTCCTCAGGGCTGCTCTCAAGCATCGTCCACCCAGCCTGCCCAGCCACCCAGTGCTTGAGATTGCCCCGATCCAGATACAGGAACTGTCACTTCACCTTGCTGAACTTCATGAAGTTCTCACCAACCCACCTGTCAAGCTTGTCAAGGTCTCTCTGGATGGCACCCCTCCTTTCCCTCCAGCTTGTTGACCACACCACACAGCTTAGTGTTATTGACAAACTTGCTGAGGGTGCACTCCATTCCACTGTCCATGCCACCAACAAAAACATTAAACAGTGCTGGTTCCAGTACTGACTCCTGAGAAACACTGCTCATGAAAGCACTCATGTTCTTATTCTGTCCTGACAACCCTTACAAGCCAAAGAACAGTGGATCATTTTAGAGCATGGTTGTTTTGGTAACCACCACAAAGTTTCACAACCTCTACTGAAGGAAAACTTATCAAATTTTTGTCTTTTTAGAACATACATATTCCATGTTTTTATAATTGACCTTGATATGCTGAGTTGACCTTATCTGGCTGCCAGGTACCCACCCTACTATTCTCTCACTCCTCTTTCTCAATAGGAGAGGTGGACAAAATAAGATGAAAAAGGGGTTGACATAAAGGCAGATAGTTCACTTACCAATTATCATCACAGGCAAAACAGGGAAAATTAATTTATTTTATGGCCAGTTAAAATAAAGTAGGATGGTGAGAAACAAAGAGGAAAACAACAACAATGAAATCTCCTTTCCCCTCACCTCCTCCTTCTTCAAGTTTACTCCTTCATTCCCAGCTCCCCTATCTCCTCTTCACAAGCAGCACAGGTGGATGGGGAATGGAAGCTCTGATCAGTCCATAAGAGCTCCTCTCTGTTACTCCTTCCTCCTTATATTTCTCTCCTGTTCCAGTCTGGGTGCTCCACAGGCATGTGGACAACTTGCTTCACCACATTCTCCACAGGCTGTAGGGGAATCTGTATTCTATCACCTGGAGCACCTCCTCCTCCTCATGCTTCCCTTCCCCCTCCTCTTCCTTCTCCAGCTGTGCTGTGACCTCTCCTCACAGAGGAGCCCCTCACTGTCAGCACCTGGGCACCTGCACCTTCTACACTTGAAACTTCTAAAAGTGAGATTTCACTTGAGTAGGTTTTGTTTAGATGATTAAGAAAACTGTGCTTTCCTTAATCTTAATATGAATAGACTACAGTTCTGTCCTTTTCTATAACCTGTGGATTATAGTTAAGGATTTCTAGTGTTACAGATTTCTAGGGCATTAATTAGTACTCTGTGACAAGTCTTTACATTTCAAGCATCCATCTTCACTTTAATGGCAGCTGTTGAAATATTCAGGTCTCAGTTTTTCATGCTTCCTTAAACGTTCTTCAATACTGAAAATGAGTGTGAAAATATAAAGTCAATGATGAAAAATTACTTCACAGGGTGACACCTTTGTAAAGGATATTTTTAGAACGGAAAAAAAAAAAAAAAAGTTTAGAGGCCTGATAAGTACTGGCGTGCATTATACATAGATGTGAATACACACAGAGGAATGTAAGCATGTTCTTTTATTATTATTATGGTTTTCCGTGCTGGGCACTGTGGCTTAAGTGAAACCCAAAATACCCATTCAGACCTCTTCTTGTGTGGTGGCAAAATACTGCTTTACAATTAGCTGTTACCAAAGGAAGGAGCATCTCATTCCTGGTAAACAGTGGACTGCTGGCTGTAGTGTTAATTGACACTCTGCCCACTGTTAGCAGAGAGGAATGCACTGAAGAGACACTGAATAAGTGCTGGACTATTTCTGTCACTAACATGGGCTTGAGGGGCACTGGTAATGTACCTGTGAAAATTTTGTATTTCAGCAGTTCTAGGATAAAGAAAACAGAGAATCAATCTGCCTGATATTTTTTAATGTATGGTACATTCTCCGCCATAGCCATCAACAGCATCATAACAGCAATTCAGTCCTTTCCTGAATTTGACAGGTTTGCAAGACCCAGTAGTTTCAGATCTGGGAATCTGAAATTGCTTTCATTATAGAGAGAGATGTACATATATAATATTAGTGCTACTCAGTTTCTCCTGCACCTGCTACTTGTGCACATTCTCCAGACATTGTACTATAGTTCTAATCCTGATAATAGTTCTTGGAGGGCATCTGCTTACACTATAACATTTGAAATCCCTGGTGTTTTGAATGGGCGTTTAGAGCTTCTCCATATAAAACCCACGTAACTTGTCCTCCCTTTTCAGAAAGAAAATGTAGCAATTTAGTTAAATCAATTCCTAAATTGATTTAAACTAGTGAAATTGCTGGTGTAGATGCTCTTAAATTGGCTTAAGGGTGGCTAATACTGATGTATCTCATTCATTTTGATCTAAAATTAAATTCTTTTAAATTGGCTCAAATTCCTTGTGCACACTGATGCTTCAAGTCTAGCAGTCCAAATTGAATTTCAGGCTGCAAGGTCAGTGTGCTTCAAAGAAGTTAGGACCTGTAATGACACAGCTGTTTGAGAAATTACTTCAGAGGGCCTATGAATCAAAAACTGTAAAAAATAAACAGAAATTTTCAACAGCTGCTAATAGCTGGACATTCTGAAGGCACATTTTGTATTCTGAAGATACATTCTGAAGATAAGGGATACATTTCTTAAATTTTGAGTGAACACAGATGGTAATATAGAAGGCTTGATGCCTTATATTTTTAAAAAATGATGGCAAAACCTGAATGTATGTATTACATACATTTTTTGCTATCTCTCTTCCACTTCCAGCTTAAATTTGCCTGCTGGTTATTGTTATGCCAATCAAGTTTGGCAAAATACTGAGAATAAGGACATGCATCTATATGAAAAGGTTACAGTTCATCTGACTTTGTAGCCTCCATTACATGCAAGACAAAAATACCTGTGTCTCTTGTCTGCAGAACCAACAAAATTGTTGGTGAGAAAATGGAAATATGAATACAATATTTTCAAATTCCCTTTTCCCAGAGTTATTGACAATTTTTCTTTTACCCACATACAGAAGTCAATAGTCTTTCTACTGTTTTGCTGTGCTTCCCTGCTTCCAGCTGACCCAAAACTGTTATTACATTCAGTAAAGGCTACTTTCAAGGCTTCTTCAATAATGCAGGCTTGGACTAAAATAGGAAGAAATACCTTGAATTAGATAGGGTATAAGCAGAAAGGGTAAATATGTAGTAATAGCCTGAAATCCAGCTGTTTTACCTCAAATATTGAAACTTCTTTTCATTATCAATTTCAGCTTTACAAAATTTTCTATTTACTCTCCAGTTAACACTGACCAATATGCTGCTGAAAAAAATGCTGCCGCTTCTTTGATTTTGTGTTCAGCATGTCCCTGCTCGATTTGGATCGAGATGGAAGGCACAAAACCTCTCTATCTGGCACAGGCTCCTTCACTTACAGTTCCAGCAGCTTTGTTTCATTCTTCCATGTCAATGGAATTTAAAATATAAAAAATGATTTTCCTATTGGTTACTCTGAAAGGCCTATGTAAATCAAGGTGCCTTTTGACTGTGTAGAGATACGGTCCTAAACAATAGCAGTTGCTATGGAAGCAGAGCAGGGTGCTTTATGCAGACATGCAGAAAGAGGAATGGAGAAGGATTGTGTGTAGTGGGCAAATTCAGTACAGATCAGTGTAAAGGCATATTGGCTCTAAGTAAAATGTTGGCTCCCCAAAATATGCTGTGGTAAATTACATCTATACATCAGAGGATACAAATTTTTATAATGAACCGAGTTCCATTTATTTGCTAATAAGAAAATTTGTGTTCACCAGAAGGCTTATTAGCACTGGTTTTCATAGTCCCCACTCTGAATTAATATGTGTCCTTGATATGGAAAATTACCCAGAGTTGATACCCAGAGTAGATAGCTAGCTGGAATGATTCCATGTATATTTAAGCGGATTTGTATTATCTTTTGTTGGGAAGCCAGACAAAACATCCAGCTTTCCTAAATGATAGCAACAACATTACTGAAAAATGATGCAGACATAAATTAATGTAATAATGAGAATGCCAACTTTGTTTAAAATTCTAAGGTCAAAAAGGAACGTTTGTAGACCCAGGAACAAGTCATCCTAAGAAAGATGAAGTGACATTATATTTCCTTCAACAACACAGAAAAGGTCTATAATTCTTTCAACTCACCAAGGCAGCCTGTAATATGTACGTGTATCTTTCCATTTGAAGAACAGAGAGATTTCTTTGACAATGTGGGTTTTGCTTGTATGTTTTGTATGTATGTATTTATTTATTTAATGGCTTTGAAAAGAGTTTGGGGATTTACTCATTTTCAGGTTGTCTAGGCAATAGTTTAGTTCTGTGGAACAGAAGCTTTTACAAAGAATAGCAGCTAGATTCATTTAACATAACCTATTTGTTTCCTTCAATCATATTACTTCTATGAAGGAATCTTTAAAAATGGTCATTTCACTCATACAAATAAATCAGATACAGCAACCTGGAAGCACAGTTTATTGACCTTGTTACATATTTCTTCTTTCCATATTCCTATATCACATACTTCAGTGAAAGCATTCCATTTAGCTCCTATTACACTGCCCTCGGAGCTTGCCAATCCATGAAAAATTCACCTGTTCCCTCTTCAGTTCTCCCATTTTTGATATAAATTGTGGATTGGACATTTTTTCATGAAGTACAAATGTACTTTAAAGATAAAGTTATTTCAGGACCTCTATTGTGAGCATCTTCTTCCTGCTCCAGTATAACAACATATGCTGACATTGTCTCGATAGCCCTGATCCCGTGAAGAATGCTTTCGAAACATGTGAAGCACCTGTGTGAAAAACATGGACAGAAATTTGCAAGAAAATGGCATAAGATACTATGATTTTGTGTCAGTTGTGGGTGCCACAGCAAAAGAAGGACATAAAACTAACAGTGTCCAAAGATGGTGAATGGTCTAGAGAGCAAGACATATGAAGAGCAGCTGAGGCCCCTTGGTTTGTTCAACCCAAAGCAAAGGAGTCTGAGGGGAGGCTTCGTGGTGGCCTGCAGCTTCCTTACAAGGGGAGTGGAGCAGCAGGTGCTGAGCTCTGCCCTCTGGGGATAGGACCCGAGGGAACAGCATGGAGGTGGGACAGGGGAGGGTCAGTTTGGGTGTTAGGGAAAGGTTCTTCACCCAGAGGGTGGTTGGGCACTGGGACAGGCTCCCCAGGGAAGGATTCAAAGCACTGAGCATACTGGAGTTCAAGAAGCATATGGACAATGCTCTAAAACATACTGATTTTCAGGTGGTCCTGTGTGCAGTCAGGAGTAGGAATTGATGAGCCTTGTGGGGCCCTTCCAACTCAGGGTATAATTCTATGATTCTACTTATCTGTTGGAGGCTTTAGCTGGGGCTACTTACTGCATGTCCAGAACAGTCTGACAGTACCTGCATGTTAGCAAGGATGGTGGTGAACTCATTAGTTTGTGGGGAACCCCACTGCTTTCAACACTGTCTCCTTAGTCTTATATTCCATGAAGTGTTTCTGGAAAGTCAGTGCTGTGTAGCTAGCATGTTAATATAAATGTATTAATTAACATGCAAGCTCATCAACTTTCTATAAGATTGTGTTTTTAATCCAAAGTCAGTCAAAAGAATACTTCTGTCATTTTATGTTGGTCTCATCTGAAGACATTCAAACTCTATAGAAATATTTCATTCTACAATTTATCTGTAATATATATCAGTTTTAAAACCTGTATTTTTTTCAAAGTGTTTGGGTCCTGAAATGAATACTGACATAATAATAAATAGGAAATGACAGTGTACTACCGTTTACCTTCAGCATCTATCAATATGCTTGAAATAATGACAAAAAATAATACATTGTCAAGATTTTTTTCTAACTATCCTGTCATTGAGTGACAGGATAAAGTGACATTTTTAGGCAAAGCAGTCATTTTGAGCCTGACAGAATTTGTTATTTTAATCAGTAGTGACTTAGTATTGATAAAGACGGAGGAAACCACAATGATGCTAGCTTGACAGAATTTGAGACAATATCATACCTAGAATTAATCTGCTGATATACTAGCAAAATGATTAAGTTTTTCCATTTACAGAAACTCTGAGTCTTCAGCTATGAAACTGAGGTAATCTATACTGCAGTCAGACCTGGTTAAGAGTTGTACAAAGAAAAGCATGTTTTTTGTTTGTATAAAAAAGTCCAGGTAGTGCAAATGTTGCTGGTGATAAGAGAGAAAACATTAGCCTCCTCCCTCGGTAGGTCTCTAAGGGATGATACGCTTTCCCAGACAGAAACTTCTTCAGCTCATGTAATAGTTTCAAACACAAATGAGCAAGTCAACTCCCACTAAAAGAAACAATCCTTCTTTGACTTTGGCCTTGATTATTCATCTTAATGTTTCTGAACCCTTAATTTCTTCTGGCACAATGAGCTCCATGGGCTTTTTTTATTTTATTTTATTTTTTGAATGAAAGATAGAAAAAATATAAATGTATATATGTTAATATATACATGCTAAATCTTACAAAATCCTCAGCTGTATTTTAACAAAATTTTGGCATGAATAGTAATCTGTTAAATTTTTAAGGCATGACAGTCATTTTTTGCAGGGCTAGGGAGGTGATCGTCCCCCTGTACTCAGCTCTGGTGAGGCCGCACCTCGAGTACTGTGTTCAGTTTTGGGCCCCTCGCTACAAGAAGGACATCGAGGTGCTTGAGCGGGTGCAGAGAAGGGCGACGAAGCTGGTGAGGGGCCTGGAGAACAAGTCCTACGAGGAGCGGCTGAGGGAGCTGGGCTTGTTCAGCCTGGAGAAGAGGAGGCTCAGGGGCGACCTTATCGCTCTTTTTAGGTACCTCAAGGGAGGCTGTAGCGAGGTGGGGGTTGGCCTGTTCTCCCACGTGCCTGGTGACAGGACGAGGGGGAATGGGTTTAAGTTGAGCCAGGGGAGTTTTAGGCTAGATGTTAGGAAGAACTTCTTCACTGAAAGGGTTGTGAGGCATTGGAACAGGCTGCCCAGGGAAGTGGTGGAGTCACCATCCTTGGAAGTCTTCAAAAGACGTTTAGATGTAGAGCTTAGGGATATGGTTTAGTGGAGGGCTGTTAGCGTTAGGTTGGAGGTTGGACTCGATGACCTTGAGGTCTCTTCCAACCTAGAAAATTCTGTGATTCTGTGATTCTGTGATTAATAATAATAATTAAAAAAAAAAAAAGGCAGGGCAAGAAAATAAAGAATATACCAATATCATCAAAATTGTAGAATGTCATTAAAATTTAACACTTAATCAAAAAAAAAAAATAACTGATATTTTACAAATTTTGCATTTATTATAGTTATATCTATCATTTAAGTTACATTTATATGTAATATTTTATTAAGTAATGCCCTAATTTGGGCAAAGAAAATCCCTTTAATTTTCTATTCTGAACTGTTTAAAAGTGCTTTTTATTCTGACCTTTGCAGAAAGAACAATAATGTAACTTCCATACCTACAATATGTGCCAAAAGAATCACTTTTTGAGAAAAGCAAGCTTCAAGATTTTCAAACTTCGTTACCATATCTTTCCTAGATAGAATGTCCAAATTCTTGGGCATGTAGGCCATCCAACTGGACCAGTGAAAAAAAAAACAAATATTCCATATAGTATCTAGCATCTCCAGTCAAAGGTGTAATTTTAGTAATATTTGTGTAAATATAAATATTTTTTAAGTTTGTATTATATAAACAAAGTAGTAAATTTATAGTAAATTAATAGTAAAAATCAATAATAAAATTAATTGTATAAAGAAACAGTCAAAGCCTGATGACTCCATTTGTGGTGTCTTCTGCTGGAAGTTTCATTATGGATTTATGCTGACCTTTGAAATTCAAACTTTTAAAATACAGGAGAGAGATTCAATCAGTAGCTGAAATTGTAACAGATAGTTTAGTCCCTCATCTCAACAAAATAATTAAAATTCATATCTACCAGTAATGTCCAGCTATCCAGATTCTGTGTGCAATTCTACTGTAAAATAAAGGTCTCTGCCCTACTGTACTCCATATCTAGAGACATTTTTCTTGCAGTTCCCAAACTGAATTCAATAGACATTTAGTGATGTAAACTAGATTAAATATTTTGGTATTTTAGCAAGTGGCTTTAAAGTTCTGTTATTATTTCAGTAAGTGTAATAATGTACATTATGCATACAGAACAAGATGAAGATAAACAAATTAGGCTCTAGATTAAAACACTGGTTACAACGAAGGTTACATTTTTGTAGATGACGACCCAAAACATAAATTAGACACTGGGTTATGGCTAAGCTGAATCAAGTAAATTGCTGACATGACAATAAGATTATGAAGACTGTTTAGGAACTTTTATAAAGTAATTGTCTGGGTGTACTTAATTTCAAGATGTCCTAATATAATTCCCACTGGGAATGCAACAAGGTCTTTTTTTTTTTTCCTTTTTCCTTTTTCCATATTCCTTTTTCTAAGTCATACCATCATAACATCAGTATGATTAGTACTATTATACAGTTTATGATGTTGAGAAATTTGTGATGTGTAAATCCAATACTAACTTTAACTGATAAAATAGTGAAAACAATTCATTGTATCACATAATGTTTCAGCATATTCCTGTGATAGATTTGCATAATGACTGCTTTAAACAAAACATTTTTTTTTCCTAATTGAAAATGGTAACTTTCTCATCTGCTAAATCTCCCTTGACTTGTTTTTATTTTTAGTAAATAAAGTTAATATCCTGATTAGCAAACAATTTAAAAGTATTGAGAATAAATTAGTATGGATAAAGGACAGTGTATTATTTTTAAGAAACAGAAAAATATTAGGGAAACATTCAGGTGGGTGTATTTAGGAAGGAATGTGCAAAGGCCAAACAACACTAAGAGCCAAGCATCTGATCGTCCTTACCTAAAACTTAAAATCAATGTACTTTTTGCTTTCAGTTTGAGGTTGACAGTTGTAATACCTAACGCATTTGCTGACACACTTACTGTTTCTGAATATGTGGGCCTGGTTTCCAATTTGAGACAAAGAAAGTTTCAGCCAATCCCCACATACAGAAACTCCAAGGCACTATTTAGTTTCAAGCACTTTCATAAATTTCACAAACAGGTATATTCAATTTTCTGATTTAGCATGTCAAAATGATATACAGGAGAATTACTTAAAAAAAAAAAAAAAAAGACAAAAAAAATCTTGAAAACTTTTGAACATATCTATGTTCATATGCTCCACAGGGCAGTGGTCACAGCACCAAGCCTGCTGGAGTTCAAGAAATATTTGGACAATGCTCTCAGACACATGGTTTGATTTTTGGGTGGTGCTATGTGGAGCCATGTGGAGCTATATGATCCTTGTGGGTCACATCCAACTTGGAATATTCTATGATTCTGTGATTCTAACTGTACTGATATATTTTTTTTCTTCCCATGTTCAAAAACAAATGTTCCTCAGTCAGGCATGTTCTTGTTGCCTAACTTTATATGTACAATTTTGTTTAACAGATACTGGAACTCTGAATTTCTTGGATAGCAGTTCAAGCCAGTGTTAATCCACTACCTGAAGAGACAGAGTTCACAAATGAGTCAACTTTCTTTCTCTGATACGTTTTCAGAGGACTGTCTTCTGACTAGGTACTGTATTAGGTTTACATGGAAAGGTTCTGATAGCCGGGGGTTGCAGGACTGGCCTTTGTGAGCAGAGCCCAGCAGCTGCCCCATACTAGATTAGAGCCAGCTGCAGCTGGCTCCAAAAGGGACCCTTTGCTGGCCAGAGCCAAGACAGAGAGTGACACTGGGTGGACCTCTGGGAGTGCAGGTTTAAGAAAGGGAAGAAAACTGCTGCGCAACAGCAGCTGGGATTGAGGAGTGAGAAAATGTGAGAGAAGCAGCCCTGCAGACACCAAGGTCAGTGCAGAAGGAGCGCAGGAGTTGCTCCAGGCACACAGCAGAAGTTCCCCTGCGGCCTGTGGAGAGGCTCCTGGTGGAGCCGGCTGTTCCCCTGCAGCCCATGGGTCCCATGGAGCAGAACTCCACATTGCAGCCCATGGAGGTGAGCCCACGCAGAAGCAATAGCAGAGTGACTATGAAGGAGCAGTGGAGATAAAGCATTAGGGACTGAATGTAAACCCCATTGCCTGTTCCTCTGTGCCACTTGGGGGGAGGAGGTAGAAGAAGGTGGACAGTGGGAAGGTTTTTTTTTTTTTTTTTTTTCTTGTAGTTTCTCTCTGCTCAAATCTGTTAGTAATGTGAAGACGTTTAGATGTAGAGCTTAGGGATATGGTTTAGTGGGGACTGTTAGCATTAGGTCAGAGGTTGGACTTGATGATCTTGAGGTCTCTTCCAACCTAGAAATTCTGTGATTCTGTGATTCTGTAATAGGCAGTAAATTATATTAATCTCCATATCCTGAGGCTGTTCTGCCTGTGACAATAATTGTAGCTGGTATGGTGATGTGTTTTGGATTTAGGGTTAGAATAAACCTAATAACACACTGATGTTTTAGTTTTTGCTGAGCAGTGCTTACACTAAGTCAAGATTTTTCAGCTTCTCTTGTTTTCCTGCAAGTGAGAAGGTTGGGGGTGCACCAGAAGCTGGGAAGCAATGCACCCAGAACAGCTGACCCAAACTGGCCATATAGGTATTCCATTCCATAGGGCATCATGCTGAACAAAAAATTCGGGGGTGGGGGTGGAGGGGGAGATAGGGGACGTCACTGCCCAGAGGGTGGCAGGGCATTAGTCTGTGGGTGGTAAGCAATTCTATTATGCATCACTTGATAAGTTTTAACTTTTTTTTTTTTTTTTTTTTTTTGTGTGTGTGTGTTTTTTTTTCTCCCCTATCCCATTGGGAGGCAAGGAGTGAGTGAATGTCTGTGGGGTGCTTAGCTGCCTCCCAGGTTAAACAGTTACAGAGATGCTTTTTAAATCCAAAATTCATTGGCAGTTCACGTTTTTGGTTTGTAGTAGGTTAATTCTAACTTAAATCCAGATGCTACAAATTTTATCACATGATAGTCATGTCATAGTAGTCATAACAGTTAACAATAGAATAAGTTACTTATGTATCATTGTTTATGACTGCTGGTATTTTTACAAGATTGGACCCAAATTTCTAATTTCATTCCATAAAAGCTTGAAAAAAAAATAAAAATCAGACACTTTCTACCCCTTAATTGCAACTGGATTAACATGGTTGTCTCTTTTAAAGAAGGAAAAAAAGAAAAGAAAAGAAAAATAAATGATTCTTGGTAGCCTTTGTAGAATCAAACACTGGAAGAACTGGTATATTGTAGCAGAAAAACAAATGTCAGGTGTTATGATCAAAAATTAATGGTTTCTGGAGAACAGCTTACTTTCTTTGGTATGTGCCTTTGTCATGTTTTCTTATTACGGATGCATTAAGAGTAAAGCAACCCGGATCTTCACAACAAAGCACCAGTGTCAAGACTTGACAAAAATCTGTTTGTAATGAGTCTCTAGAGTTAGACTTCCTATAAAAAGAGGTCATTGTAAACTGACCTTACAAACCTGTCTATCCTATCACATATTGGCTCCTACTATACAAAACAAAACAAAAAATCCCTACAGGATTCTACTCCCTTCTCTTAGCTGAGAAGAAAATACAATGAAATTATTTTCTGCCATTTAGATAAAAGTTACATACTGACATTTTCTTGTTGTTCTTCTCACAAAAGATGACAGACAGCAAAAGAATCCTTTTGCTCCTGGGCTGATAATAAAATAGAATATTGTAGATGACAATCACTATCTCACTTCTTCCTAAATAAAATAACTCCATGAAGTATATTAACGAGTGATCTAAAATAATGGAAACAAAAGCTTGTTTCTGTTCTTGCAATTCATGGGTATGGTTATATATTAGCTCTTTTTAAATAGCTGATGACCTTATACTGGGAATAAAGATTAAACAGAGAAATCAATTCTTCCAGCAACAATAAAAAAACCTTAATTTTGCAGGATGATAATGTACTTATACAAACATGTGTACATGTGTGTGTGTATATATATATATCCCTTTTATATTTATATATCCCTTTTCAGAAAAAAAGCTTATCATGAAATGTTCTAAAATAATTCTAGTACTGCGGTCTTCAATACCACTAAGAGTCACAGTCTCTGATTAAGTATAATTACCTATTCATACCATAACCCCTGCTATGAGCTCTGTGTAATAAAGCCAACAATACTTTTATCAATAATGAGCAGTACAAGGTAAGTATTGTTGTAACTAGGCAAGTTGGGAGAGTTGGAATTTTTTACATTGTGCAGCACATGGTTCAAAATCATTAGCTATGCATCTTAAAGACTATTAAAGGTATATTCTGCTTTTATTGTGGCACCCCAATGAGACTGCCTCAAAAACATACTTGCCCTATTCCAGAGCACTTAGAAATTTCCTTAAACGAAAATCTGTGAGAACTTGGGGAGAAGGGAGGATTTACATAAATATTTTGATAGCCTCAGAGACTTTTCCCGAGGGAGTTTTTGTTTGTCTGTTTGTTTGCTTTCATTTTTAATGAATATAGGAATTTTTAAATGTCCTGTGCTGGACTTTTTTTCACACACATGTTGTTTTTGGAGCATAAGCTTTCTCTTATTTTGTTGTTGTCAGGAACGGATAATGTCTAGACATCTCTGATGTGCTGAAAAAGGGTCAAGACCTACCAAAAAGCTGACAGACCCATTTCTTTTAGCACAGAAAGGTCAGACATCTCTAGAGAATCATAAGGATTCAGATGTATATAAATCATTAGGGAAGGAAAAAAAAATACTAAAAGAAATTATAAGGAACAATCTTCTTAGAAGAAATAGCCTCAGGGAAACCCATGTAAAATGGTATTAAATTAGTTTTGAAATAGTAATTGAAAATGCTCCAACATCTTGTTTTCTGTATTTAGTTATAGTTTATGGGGGGGGGGGAGGGAAGGAAGAAAAAAAAAAGTAATACACACTTCCAAAGTAACGGGGTTATATTCGGAGTTAAAATTTTGTTTTGCCTGAAGAATACTTGGAGAATATATTAGGAAAATGAATATTTTCATCTCAAAGATTTATAAGATCCCCAGGAGTTTGTACCTGAAAGCAAGTTACATATTTTTACTAGTATATAAATAAAAACTAACAAACAAAAGAGAAAGGGAGAGATTTACTACAATATTAATGCAAATGAATATTAAAAATTAAAGACTTATTTTCAAGTCCAGATTCACATGTAAAGCTGAAAGTTCATTTTTAATTGCAGCATCCATCCATCATGTGGAAATCAACCAAGTAATAAGATACTGACTGGGTTTTCATGTTACATTGCTTATATGAAAAAAAAATTAAAAAAAAAAAATTGAAGCCTCCCATTTCCGGAGTGCTCTGGCCCTGTGACGACAACACCTTCAGAGCAAGAAAACCCTGAAAAGTATCGAGATTCAGTATATGCTGAGGAGATTTGTAATGCTGCCCTGAGGTCTTTAGATGTGCAGCCATTATGTAACCAAACACAAGCCATGAGCATCCACTTACATACTAAACCTCTGTTTTCTTAAATAGAACATGTAACTGAACTTCTGTTAATTGTATTTACGTTTTGAGAATACTTGTCCAGTTGTAGCATAAGTTCAGTTTGTCCTCTTCATGTCTTCTTACATTTCATCACACAAATGATGAATAGAGGTTATCTCTCAAACATCTTGTATCATCTAGTTTGTTTTGGATCAGAAGCATTTTGGAGGCTATAGCCAAACATTTCAAACAAACATTGTTTATCTTTGTCTACAATTCAAGATTTTGGCTGAATGCCACATGCTGAAAACATGTCAAAAATTAATTTTTGACATACTGAACTTAAGAGTCCAAGGAATTTATTCTCTTTCCAAGTACATAATTAAACTTCATAACCTTAGAGCCACTGCAAACTACAAATAAGAGTTTGCAGACACTTTGCATAGCAGTTGGTTTCAGGTGACTAATCTTTTTCAAGATTACTAACTCAGATCTTTCCAGATAAATAATATTCAAATCAACTATAAATGAAAACAACAACAACAATTACAACAAACCTATTTCAATTACATTTAAACTGTCACAAATTTATGCAGAGCCAGGTTGCTAATAGATAACTACATATGAAAAATGATCCTTCAATCATAACTAATATTGACACTCATACCACAGCAAAGCCAACTTACTGTGATCATTAGGATGCTTTTAATTTTATTGCATGGGCATGCACATTCTGCATGCCAGGAACATTTTCCTTAAGTATGTAGTCCTATGTTTTTAACAGGTTGACCTTTTAACAGGTCACAGTATTCCCATCCCCCATGCCCCACGGGTAGTTTATTTCTGCAAATTTTTTCAGCCCTTGGTTTCAGCCAAGATCAGAATACTGAGCATAGAAATAATGTGCAATGCTGTTATCTAGTTTTGAAAAATAAAAAGTTTGATTATGCTTCTGCTTACTGATATAATTCTGTTTTTATTATTAACCATTTTTGAGGAGGCTTAGCAAATTTATATAGCAGATTCTGATTTGAGATCCTTCCTACGCTGAAGATTAATACCTCCAGAAAGATGAAAGCAGGAAGATAAAAGTATGGTATTTTCTAAGATAATTCTACTAGTGACAATAACGATCATTAGATGAAAATAAATAAGCCTTTTTCATTATCAAGTGTCCTGAAAGGAAGCATTATTCACTGTGAAGGAAAAGCATAAGAGGGGGGAAATTAAAGGCTTTGAAAAATTAACACTGATATCAGAGTGCACCTGGACTATTATCTCCACTCTTCTGTCTCCAAATATCAGCTCATATTCTGAGAAGTTTTGATAGGCATTAACAAAAATAAAAAATAAAAAAAATAGACCAGACTTTAACCAGTCAAGGGCTTTTCTTACCAAAATAAAAGCCTTTTATAAAATAAATGTTTTCACTTCTAGTTCTATGCCTTGCTTTATGTAAAATCACATGATGGGTGTCATTTGGGCTCTGGAAAAAACTTACTTTTGATAAAAAAGAAAGCAGATAAATAAGACATAGATTTAGCAGTTGTATATGAAGAGGCTAAGCTTTTTGCATGTCACCATGCGATCTGCAAAGAACAAAGTGAGACAGGGAGAATTAATGAATATCTGGGAAAAAAAAAAAAAAAAAAAAAAAAAGAGCATTGTGAATAATATGGGCAATTTTCTGTGTGAATAGTTTGGTTATGGATGTTAACACATCAGTTTATGGATGGGTATCTGAAATCTTATGCTGAACTTTTGATATTTACTCTTCATTAACCATGGCAGTATGGTATAGTAATTCTTTGATAAAAGAGGTTAATGTTTCTGAGCCAGGGGACATTAAGGCCTTTATAGCTACAAGGACAGAATGCTAATTTAAAGTCTCTATTTAATGTTTACACATCGTTGACAAAATCTCAGAGAATAAAAAAGAAGCATTGTTTTGTGAGTCCCTTAAACTACCATTTAACATAATTGCAGACTCGGTTATGATAGTGTGAAAACTGTAATGGATGCCTGGAAAATTAACAGATGAGAAAGAACATATTTTAATAACTATCATCTCAAAAAATCCTGTAGGTTGTGACAGTTTAGGAGTTACTGATCTGGTTTGATCTGTTTTTTATTGCACTTAGAAAAAAAACTCACAAGCAGACACCAAAATATATAAGCAGAACTACTTTTAATATATCAGTCCAAACTTCAGCTTAAGTTTTTTTGTTTGGTTGTGTTTTTTTTTTGTTTTGTTTTGTTTTGTTTCGTTTTGTTTTGTTTCGTTTTGTTTTTTCCCCTTCACCGAACCTTTAAAATTTACAAATGCTTTTGTTGGCTTTCTAATGAATTTGCATAAGAGGCTCCAGCTTTATTGATTTCTCAGGAGATTTTGATGTTCTGCTCCATCTTTTCTTATTGAACAAATAACAGCCAGGGCTAAGATAAGAAGGAATTAACTGTATATAAGTGATAGATAAAGGAATAATCATGATCTGGAGTTTAATTTAGGCCAAAAACATAAATATATTTTAATCTTCTGTTTATAACGCAACAAAAGTTTTAGTTTAACTATTTTTGGTCTTGCTATTTATTAGTAATCCACTCAGTGATTCTGCATTCATTCAGAATCAACTTTTGTTGATATACAGTCAGTCAGTCATTGTTAATTTGTATCACACCAATTGAACAATAGCTATAGTTAGATGCCACTTTTATCTGTCTTCATTAGAATGATTTTTGCCAAAAAATAATTCAATGTTTTACTTAGCATGAGATAATAGTGTGAGATTAAGAATCTGCTTAATGTTGTTGACCTGAAATGCTTTGCTACTCTTAGTATGACTTCCTTCTCAGTAGTCCTTTGAGGTATGGAAGAACTTCTATTTTTCTTCAGACATAGCTTACAGGGACAGCTTGAGAGATGTGTTTTTATTTCCTGTGCACCTTGTCCACAGTGAGAATTCTGACGGATGGAGATCACCTTGTCTGTAGAAATTCCTATGAATTGTTTATCATAGCAGCAGTAATCTTGCATAGCCCTGCTGATGCCACTCGAGTCACCTCTAATTTTAGCCTAGATTAAGAAATAAAGAGTTCTTTTAGTTCAGCCGTTTCGTCTTTTGAAAGCTTTATTTTTTGCCCTTGACAATAAACTGTACCACAGGTTAAAACAAACAAACAAACAACAACAACAACAACAAAACTTACTAAAAGAAGGTAGAACAAGGAAAATTAAATGTTGAAATTGTATCTCAATGTCACAGTTGATTTCAAACTGTTTCAAGTCAGAATTAAAACCCTTATAAAGTTTTTTTTATAAATGCTTAAAAACAAAACATACAGAGATTTATTTTTCATTTCATAAATCTTAGAAGAATTTTATACTTATAAGAACATTTTATACTTATAAGAAAATATTATAGTTTTATTGGGGTCTATAACAGGTAAATATTGTCTTGATGCTTCAACCTTATATCACAGATACCAGCTGTTTCACTGAAAACCTTGTTATGGCTAAATCTGGAATATTTGCACAGTATAGGCTGCAATATGTCTGATAAACTGCCTATTACAGTGTAACAACCTTTCACTCATGGGTATGATATATGTGACAAGAATTCATGCGTCTAAAGAAGGTGACTATGTCAACAAGATTCCAAAGTATGCCCTGAACAAAACACTTCCTAACAACATGGCAAGTAAAATTCTTCTGTAAGAGTTAAAACACACACTCCACATGTACATGCTAAGTTTTTGAGGACATAGGCCAGCAACAGAACAAGAGGCAGTGGGCACAAATTGGAAGACAGGAGGTTCCCTCTGACCATCAGGAAGCACTTCGCTGTGTGGGTGACTGAGCACTGGCATGGATTGCCCAGAGATGTTGTGGAGTCTTTTCCCCGGAGATCTTCAAAAGCCATGGACGTGGTCCAGGGCGACTTGCTCTGGGTATCTCTGCTTGAGCAGGGAGGTTGGACCAGATGACCTCCAGCATTCCTTTCCATCCTCAACCATTCTATCAGTTCGATGATTCTGTAGAAACTGCTAACATTTGAAGACTAAAGGTCAAGCCTGAGTTGTTTTTTGGGGGGAGTGTTTGGGTGAGTGTTTTGTTGGTTCCCTTCCCTTCCCTTCCCTTCCCTTCCCTTCCCTTCCCTTCCCTTCCCTTCCCTTCCCTTCCCTTCCCTTCCCTTCCCTTCCCTTCCCTTCCCTTCCCTTCCCTTCCCTTCCCTTCCCTTCCCTTCCCTTCCCTTCCCTTCCCTTCCCTTCCCTTCCCTTCCCTTCCCTTCCCTTCCCTTCCCTTCCCTTCCCTTCCCTTCCCTTCCCTTCCCTTCTTCTGCAGCAGCCAGACAGAATCACAACCCATCCACTCCTCCTGTCTTCCCCCCATAAAATGATGTTCTGGAATAAGATGGATGAAGGTTGCTCTGCAGGCTGCAATGTTACATTCTGAGTATCCAAGGCAATTTTGGCCAAGAAGAGCAAGATAAACTGGCCCACACAGCACTCTGAACTGCCACAGATTGCTTCCAAGATCAGAGTTTGCTTAAGGTCTCAGAACACTACCCAGTGTAAATTGCAAGTATGGTTAATCTTGCTTTTGTGTACAGACTAGCTGTTCCTTCTGTAGAAGAAGAATCAATATAGCTGGGTATATGAGGATATATTGCTTTTTTTTCCCACTAACATTAAAATCAAAAATATTGTATTTTGCAAACTGAATTTTTAAAACTAAATGACTTTGTAATGAATTTATTTCCACAGAAACCACTCAAAACTAGACACAAATATTTAGTTTCTGCTGCAAATTGGAACAGCGGTTCCATGGAATTTCAAGCTCCCATTGCTCTCTTCTGGGCTCTACACTCAGATTTATCAGTATTATACACTGTCTCCTCTGTAGTTGAAGCTTGGAAACAGTAAAAGATGTGCTGTAAACATAGACTGTAGGTTGAATTGCAATACTTCATTTTCAAATGTCATCACTCTTTTATCTTCAGTATGTCATTATTTGTTGAAATTCCCCTCATAAAACAGAAAAACAGCTAATTCTATAAAGCATCCCAAAGACAAATAAATAACCAGTACCTTGTTCTTCTTGTGGAGGTCCCTCATGGAGACCTAAAAGACGTCTCCATAAATTTGTTTTGGGGAAAGAAAAAAGCTCCACTGGGAAAGTTATATTGTCTAAAAATAGAAATATTAAAGATGAAATAATACAAACCATAATATTATGAAAGCCTCTAATCAATAGCTTATCCTGTTATGTTAATTTGTGTTTATTTATTTCCATAGTGTATCACAAATTTTTGATAATAGTATTTTTGGAATAGCACTAATATAGCATATGCCATAGCAGATCAGACCATTCACCCATGCAAATACCTGTCCTGATATAAGACAGATAATAAAATTTAAAACTAATCTAATTGACTGCTTAAATACAACGACAACATGGCAAAACGTGTTGTGTTTTTTTTTGTTATTGTTGTTGTCTTTTTTTATATATATACTTTATCCTTTTTTTTTTTTTTTCTGAAAATACAAAACAAGACTGGATTTAGAATATCTTAAGAAAAAAAAAAAAAGAAAAAGGGAAAAAATACAAGCTGTGGGGTTTACTATAACTGTATTTAAAAGAAGGAAAAAAGGGGGTTTCAGGTGCCTTGAGACTTTTGTAAAAATACAGTATTTCAACGTTTAAGATGAGCTTTTAATTGAGCCATCCATACTTCATGCATAGCAATTTATATGTTTTTCTGCATGTATACAATCTCAAAACAATACAGGTCCACTTCCCATGGTATAGTAGTACTTCTCAATTAAAAAAAAAAAAAAAAAAAAAAAAAAAAGATTTGATGTTTTTCAAGATAATTTATCATATTATAAATATTTCCAATTTCCTCAAGAGTCAGGTAAGCAATTTAGACAACTGCCTCTGGGAGAAATGTGGGGAAAAAGAGAGAGCAAGAAAAAAATGTTTTATTATAGAAATGACATTTATAGGCCATATGGTGCAGTTAACATTTCTTTTTCTAACATTACTGGCTAATATTTTCAGAGGGATGAATTACTCTTCTACATCTTATGTATTGCAACTGCACAGAGAGCGAATTGTTTGTTTCTGTTTTGCTTTTCAAACAGTATGTCTACCATAAATATTTTATGTACAATACTGAGCTGCCTGAAAAGAAGCTAAAGCTACTCGTGTCTTTTAACTGAAAAAGTGATATGGCACCACAGTAAAAAGTCACAGTAAAAAGTCAGTTAAAGGTTACTTTGAGGTAAAAACTGTCATGAATTTGGTGTAGATTAAATTACTGTGTAAAGTGTTCATATAAATTTGAAAAAAAAAGCCCCTTTCTACTATTCACGGTTGCAATTTCAACCTATAAGCACCATAATAATACACATTTATGAAAGACTGGGGATTCCAGATTTTTATAAATTCTATCCAAACTTCAAACAAAAATAAGGTGCTATTAAGAATAGTAAAGTTTAGACATACATGTAAAATCTCAGATGCGTTAAAGCTTACTTTCAGCATCTATAGCATCTATAATATTGAGTTATATATAATATCTATAATTCACCTATAATATGAAGCTTCCTCCTCCTCCTAAGCACCTAAACTCTTCTGCAGTTTATCTACAGAATACAGGATATGATCAAGTTTAAAATTCTGCTGGTTTGAAATCTGAAAGATTTTATTCCTTCTATTGCTCTTCCCCTATCCCCCCAACCCCACCCCCCTCCTCCCGTAAGAAACCATGGGTTTTATGAACAGGGGTCCTTTTTACCTTTGTGTGAAGATCTCTAAGAACCTGTGCATCTACTACAGGTTTGTATTTTGGCAAAAAAGAAAAAATAACTTAAAAAAAATAGAAAAAAAGAGGAACAAACTTGGAACTATCTTTGTCTTCATTGTCATTGTGAAAAAGAAACTAGTTATTTTGCCTATGTCAGTTCCTCTATTATGAATTTTATTTACATAGAGCAAAGATAGATATGTAATTACATGTCAGGTCAAAGATGCATGTATACCAAGCATAACTAGATACATTTCTCAGGAAGTTTTCCAATTTACAGTTCTTGTTTATTAAAGTTTTGAAACAACAATTCTTATACTGAGGTTTATCAATGATTGTTAATTTGCAAACCAACCATTCCCCTCAGTGATTTAAGTCTTTATCTTATAGGATAGTGTTCTATTTATTAACTTGTATTTCCAGTCTTCATTTAAAGCTTTTTTTTTTTTTTTTTTTTTCCCCCCCACTAGATTTAGAAGGAGCAAACCATTACACTTTGCAGTCCTCAGTTTGATTTTGCATCCTATATGGTGAGAAATGCTGATCTGTGAAGAACCACAAAACAAAAACTGTCTTAAGCTGCAGTACTTGGTGTTCTTCAAGGTGTTTTAAAATTAAGCAGGCAAGACATTTGTGGGTCACAAGTAGTTACTGAAGACTAAATACCACTATTTGGTGTTTACAATAAATATACATGTCCTTTTAATCTACACAGTGACATTCTGTTTCATTTCTGTGCTTCCCTAATGTCTGAAGGAAGTTACAACATAAATGTCAATGTATGGAAGAATACACTATAACTTTTTATAAAGTCTTCCTCCGGTCAATCTATGTATTAAAAGCCAATAAAGATGGAATTTCTCAATCCAGAATGCTTTCACACAACATCTCCTTCTATCCAATTTTCATCTATTAGGAGTGTACATACTTCTGCTATTTTTAAAATGTTGCCTGAGGAACTACCTGATTTGCCAAACATGATCTGGATCTCTACTAAAATGTACCCTCCCTTCAGCAAGTTAGAAGTTCTTGATAAGCTGAATAATATAGACCACATTCTTCCATTGTTCTTTCTTACCCATTAGCTAATGTGAAATTAAGATTGTCTGTTCAGCAGGGCGAAGTTCTGATAAGAACAGGAAAAAGTGAATTCTTATTAAATATTTTTCATAATTTAATGGAAGAAGATAATTATTGGTTAAAGTGCATATCTTCAAATTGCTAACATCTGTTTATTGGCTTTCCACCACTGAAGAGTGCTGACTGAATTATAGATTAAGTGTATTAAGTGAAACACCTCATGTTTCTAAAAGCTTGCAATTAAACACAGTTTATGTTTCAGTCCTCCTGAACTAAAACAATTTTTATTCTTCCTTGACTTAGAAAAGAAAAAAATAAAAATTGCAAGTGTTTTTGCCAAGTCATTAACACATACTATTGCAAGTGGTGGATGTAGGTACTAGTGAGGTGATTTAAGGCAACACTCATTACATTGGTATGGCCTCATAATTAATTTAATTAATGGCTCCATCTGCTCATTTCCAGAGTTTTCCTTCCAATTAGTGTCAGATCATACAATCAATTTTCATGAGTTTAACTATGTTTTTTGCCTTTTTCCTCACCATTGCGCAAACTTAAGTTTGATCTGCACTGCCTTTTCAGAACATTCTGGTTACATCTGTTACTGAAATAGTATTCCTTTGCTTTCGAGGAAACAAACAGTTTTGAGAAAGTTGACTTGGCTTTCAGAACTATTTGTCTTTCCAAGTCATATTGTGGTGACCAAATGTTGCTATTTAATGTAGAAAATATCTCATAATGTTTTCAGTTATAAACCTATGAGGTGCCAGATTTCAAGAAAAATACTTCTAGCTTGACATTATTCATTTTCTATATCCTTCAAAAAAGTAGAAAAAAAAAAAAAAAAGAATAGAATAGAACTTTACAACCTATTTCACACAGTTGGCATATTACATTCTCCTTCATCATCTTGAGCCAGAGCTGACAATAGTACATGAACAATAAGTCATGAAACTGGGAATATGTTAGTGAATGATTTCTCACATTTGGGGATGGAAAGAAGACTTTCATTAGAGAAGTCAGAAAAAAAAAAAAAAAAAAAAAAAAAAAGGAATACTGTTCTTACTGTTCTCCAATACATCATCATCAAGCCTCTTATTTTCTTATTTAATGACAAAATGCTAGAAACAGCAAGGTGCAGTCATATATTAACTTGTCAGATACATTTGGTAAGACCTATCTCTTTCTTAACTTCCAATGAGCATAAAATACTGTTTTTCCCTTTTGACTATTTTTTTTTTTTTTTTTTTGGTGCAACCAGTAAACAGTGTCCAGAGACTGACAGGGCTTGATCAGACTCTACACACTGTTGATTCTTTTCTCTTTAGAAGTGTCATCAAAAGTAATTTGCCATCTGCATTTGATTTTCTACCAAATAGATTATTTAACTCATTTGTAGAATGGAAATATAAATATTAATTTTTATCAGAACTATTTTGATTTGCTTACTGTTAGAAGTCACTATAAGTCACTCAAAGGAAAAAGAACAAGAAAAAAAAAAAGATTTACACAGTTTGGATTTACAAAAATAAATAAAGAAATAAATAATCAAACATGCAGAAGAGAACGTAAAACAGAATTGCTTTTTATTTTTAATTTGTAGTCATCAACTTATTCCTCTCATGCTTGAAATAAGATTTCCTACTTAAGACAGAGAAATGGATCTATTTCCAGGTACCAATCTTCAAGGATAAAATCCTTGATGAGGATTCACACAACAGTATGTCAGTACTATAACTACAGAATCAAAATCTGTATAACAACTGAATTCAATTTTAAATGCTCTGGCATTTTATTGTGCATGTTTTTGCCATTGCTACTAACTCATTCACGATGAATAGAAATATAATAACATACATATAAATATTCTGCCTTCTGCCTACATAGCAGCATTATTGGACTAGCAGTGTGCTCACATTACTGACATTACAAAAATGTGTGAAGGGAGGATTTCTAGGGCTCAGTCTTGGACAGAATAATTCTGGAAATGTTAGTATGCATTGCTAATGTGTAATGCATAAACTATGACAATTATGAACAAACTTTGAGCAAAAACCTCTTCACTTATACCGGTATAATACTGAGATAAAGTAAGTTAATTAAAAAGTGTAAAGTTATAAAATAAAATTATAATTCTTTAATGACTATTCATGTACATGTGTCATATTTAAACTAATAAAGTAGAATAAAGACACTACAGAAACCCTGTATATTTTAGAATAGATAGCCAAGCAAATTTAATGGATGTATTTGTTAAATAAATGAGTAAATTATTGAAGATAAACATAAAATAGATGGTACTCTGCATTTGCTTTTCACAAATTCATTAGAACAAGAAAAGAAAGAATATTCTAATAATGGAATCTCACTTACTTTCACTGGCAAACACCAAGGAAGCTTCATGAACCTCAGCGGCATCATGAATTCGAGGAACATGATTCAGGTGGGCAGAGTTAACTGTCTGTACAGTAATAAATGATTTATTTTTTATTTTTATTTTTTTGGCTTTATTCAAATAGATTTTATCCTATTTCTGTCTCTTTCCTTCAAGGACAGGAAGAACTGTAATGGTAAGGTTTGGGAGCGGATTGGACTTAATTGGCAAGGCTTTGTCAGTGTGTGTGGAGTGTTGCAGGGGTTGCCTCTGTGAACTAAGCCCAGAAGCTGCCCCATGTCAGATCAGAGCCAGCTCCAGATGGCTATGAAAAGGACCTGCCACTGGCCAGAACTGAGTCAGTGGGTGATGTTGGTTGGGCTTCTGGGAGAGAAGACTGAAGCGAGGAATGAGAACCAGCCCTGCAGACCCCAAGGTCAGTGCAGAAGGAGAACCAGCCCTGTGGACACCAAGGTCAGTGCAGAAGGAGGGCAGGAGGTGCTCTGGGCACACAGCAGAATTTCCCCTGCAGCCTGTGGAGAGTCCCCTGGTGGAGCAGGCTGTCCCCCTGCAGCCCATGGAGTACCACGGTGGAGCAGGGTTCCATGCTGCAGCCCGTGGAGGAGACCACGGTGGAGCAGGTGGCCCTGCACCGACGGAGGCTGCCGCCTGTGGAAGACCCCTGCCAGAGCAGATTCCGGGCTGGACCTGTAGCCCGTGGAGAGGAGACCATGCAGGAGCAGGTGACCTGGCAGGAGCTGCTGCCCATGGGGGATCCAGGTTGGAGCAGTTTTCTCCTGACAGATGGACCCTGTGGTACGGACCCATATCTGGAGCAGTTCTGGAAGAGCTGCTGCCTGTGGGAAGCCCACGCCGGATCATTTCATCAAGGACTGCATCCCCTGGGAGGGACCCCACAGCACAGAGGACGAGAGTGACCGAGAAGGAGTGGCAAAGAAGAGGTGCTGTAGACTGACCATAACCCCCATTCCTCCGTTCCCCTGCGCCGCTCGGGGGGAGGAGGTGGAAGAGGGTGAATGGGGGGGGAAGGTACTTCTGGTTTCTTTCCTTTGTTTCTCACTTCTCTAGCTTGTTAGTAATAAGCAATAAATCTTACTATCTCCCTATGCCATTACAATAATTACTGCATGATCTTCTTGTCCTTATCTCAACCTTTGAGCCCTTTTCTCATATTTTCTCCCTATTCCTCTTTGAGGAGGGGGAGTGAGAGAGCGGCTGTGGTGGAGCTTGGCTGCCCACTCGAGCAGAACCACCACAGGGAGCGACTGAGACTGCAGCCCCCATTGCCTGTTCCCCTGCACCACTCGGGGAGTAGGTAGAAGAGAATGGATGGTGGTAAGTTGTTTTTATTTTGTTTGTAGTTTCTCACTTCCGTGATGTGTTAGTAATAGAGAATAAATATGCTATTCTGGAAGTGTCTGTCTGTAAATTTGATCCCTTCTGCATGTAAAAGATTATTAGAAAGTATTGAGATCAATTTAGCATGAACATAGAGAGGCAGTGAGAAGTGGTTTGCTAACATTAGGATGTCACCTACTGTCCTCATTTAACTCATGACAGAGCATAGGTTTTGGCCACAAATTTGTGATACTTGATCTCAGATCCTGAGTTTTTTTTATGAAGGCCGTGTGGACCTTGCCACAGGTGATTAGTGAAAATACCTGACACAGTTTGATAAACCAGATGGTAAGAGCAACCATGGAGACAGTGAACAATCAAGACAGTAACGTGGGGCAAAAATTCTGAAAAGAGATTAGGCAACATTTGTATTAATTAGGACAGAAGTGATTAGCAGAATACAGTGATTAAGAGACATGGATTTGAAGGGCATATAGAAGGCAGATGCCCTGAAATTATTTGACGGAGTAATGGGCTGAAAAACAAAGGGCATGAACCAAAGCTAAGAAAAGATTTGTCAGCAGGGGAGTTCACAATAAATTTCTTCACGCAGAAGGTAACTAATGTGTAGTAATACAAGCTATTAGGTTGGGAAAAAATAATGTTCAAATGCTAAGTATACTTAAGAACAGACAGATAGGTAGGTAGATGAACTGCATGGACTAATTCTGTCCCCAGTCTGTGTTAATAATAATCACTGCTGCCAGAATGGCAAAAGTAAAGCATTAGTTAAATTAGTGGGATAATAAATAAGTGATTTTAATGAGAGTTACAGTAGTAAAAAAACAAAAGTAAGCACAATTAGTTTTGTTTCTCCACAAAAATATTAAAAGAAATTATTTTTGCTCCAAAATATTTAAGCAAAATGATTCTTTCTGATTTATTGCTGACAGGGACATGGTAATTGTGGATACATCTCCCTTGGAAGGTAGGTATCACTAATAAGGGGCCAAAATATGGGTTTTTAAATGACACAGTTTCTTAAAAGATGAAATCAAGAACTCTAAAACTTTCTCTCCCCAGTCTGTTTGCTGTATTTCCTGCTTGTTGATCCAGCCATTGGGCAGGCTAAGCATGTGTTCAAGAAAAGATTCATAATATAATTTACCTGCATAACATCAGCAGCAACTGACTGCACAGTCAGAAAAATCAGGCTGTGTGCCAGCCCATGTGACTATTCAGCAGTGAGGATGAATGGCATTGCTCCATTCCTTCCACATCTAGGCCCCCAAAAAGATCTTCTGCCTTTTCCCATTTTTACTTGTCTCTGCACTGAACAGCCAAACTTATGTTCCCACTCAGCTGTACTACCTTCCACCACATTGCACTCAACTCACCATCAACCCTAAATTGAAACTTCACTCCACTTTGCACCCTTCCCCCTCTCCCCCTCCCTTTCTCCCCCCACCCCGTTCCCCTATAAGTGTCTAGGGACCTGTGAGCTCTCTCTGCTGGTTAGAGTTAAGAGCTCCCAGAGATCTTGCAGACCATCAATAACTGCTGCTTTGCAAGCACGTTTCTGGACATGCTACGCAAATACTGACATGCTGCTGTGCACGCTCTCCAAAAAGGAAGCAGCTGTACATGGCCAGTGGGACCCGCTGCCATAGGCCAGCTGGTGTCAGAGCTACATTACCACCCTACTGCTGGAAAATTTCAGGCTTAGACAGCTGAATCTGTTCTTAAATAACTGCCAATTATCAGGCATGGAAATACTAATAAATTCCCCCTCCTCCCCCCAGCCCGAGATAAAAGCCTATATCATATGTAAGCTCTGCACACCCAGTGTGCAGTGACACGGATGAAGCCAGCTTTAGTGAATTCTCATTACTCCCTTCTGTGTCTCCTGCAGTTTCTGAGCAAAGACAGGGATGAATAAGATGACATCAGATGAAATTTATTCCCTTCTGTGCAAAGACACACATATACTAAATATAGCTCTCTTGGAGCTCAGTTCAAACTGTATCACAACACCTGCTATGATATTTAACAACTATAACTTTCCCTGGTGGAGACTGAAGAGCCTTCTAAACAAGGAGGAAAGTAAAACAATCTTGTTATGTATGTGGTTTTTCTGTAGGCCAGTAATATATTCAGAGATCAAAAACATTAACCTTCGGTCTCCTGCAGGGGAATTGCTATGCTGGAAAATAAACAAATAAATACATAAATTAGGATCAGATGCTTTATGAACAATATCTAGGTAATATAATGCTATGCAATTTTAAATTTCACACCACTCCACTTTTCTTCAGTTTCCCTCCCTCCTCAAAAGAAAATAAACCAAAATAACCCGTCAGTGATGTATTTTCTACATTTTCAAATTCAAAACGTTTGTGTAAGACAAAAAATTGAATTGCTACCATAAAATGAACATAGCTAATGCAATTTTAGCCCGAAATCCATATTTTATAGAAAAACTTCATTTTTCCATATTCCCATAAAACAGATCTAATCAGGATACAACTGATCTAATATGTTAAATGTAATTAATTTTGAAATCAACTGGATATGTAAACATTTCAAAATTAACATTTTTAGTAAGGTTAATGCAGTTTTCTAACAATGAAAAAAAGATCATTTCCACTTTGCATAGCTAAGTTATTTTTATGCAATAATGGAATATAGATCATTTTATAAAAGGATTCTGGAACAGATTTATATACTAAGAAACCAAAATGACCCATTATCCAGTTCAAATGATTGGCTTTTATTACATTTAAGATCATTGGTCAGGTTGATCTATGCGTTTAAAACCTGAATGCTTTCCAGACTTCCAGACTTCCAGGGAGTTCAGCCTAACAGTAACAGAAGTTAAGTTACAGTACAAGCAAATGAGAGAATAAATACAGAAGTCAATTTACAAAAAAAAAAAAAAAAAGAATTTCTGTTAAAATTTTCCTAGCTATTGTGCTCCCAAAATAGCCTAAAAAAAAAAAAAAAAAAAAAAAAAAAGTTCATATCTGTCATCCAAACTGTGGGAATGGAGTTAATATCTGAAAAAGCCTGCTTAAACCAGGAATAGGTCTTCATTCAGACAGCTCACATTACAGCAGTAAATAATTTAGGCATATTCCCACACGTGAAAGATGTAAGTGATACTGACCTTCTTTGTACAGCTCAGAAATGAAAAGATATTTGGGAAGTCGGTAGTGCATTGGGCAATTACTTCCTTGGCAACTACACGGTCTGGACATAGAGCTGAAAAATAATGTTTGACAAACTCAAAGACTAAAGAAGCCAGGAAATTGTGTCCATATATTTTTGGCTTCTTCCTACAATGTTCTTAGAAAGTTGATTTTTGACATATGTCTGCGTGTTGCTTTGGCAAGAAATTCATAGAATCACAGAATGGTTTGGGTTGAAAGGAACCTTAAAGACCATGTAGTTCCAACTCCCCCGTCATAGATTCCACTAGACCAAATTGCTCAAAGCCTCATCCAACATGGCCTTGAACACTTCTAGGAATGGGGCATCCACAGCTTCTCTGGGCAACCTGTTCTAGTGCCTCTCCACCCTCTTTTTCACTCTAATGAAGAATTTCTTCCTCACAGCTAATCTCTTTCCGATTAGTTTGAAACTGTTACTCCTTGCCTTATCACTCTCTGATGAAGAGATCTCTCCCCACCTTTCTGTAGGCCCCCTTTAAGTAGTGAAAGGACACTGTAAAGTCCCCTCAGAGCCTTCTCTTCTCTAGGCTAAACAATCCCAGCTCTCTCAGCTTTCTCAGCCAACTTTCTCATAGGAGAGGTGCTCCATCCTTCTGATTGTCTGCGTGGCTCTCCTGTGGACCAACTCTAACCATGTTTAATGTCTTTCATGTCTTTCATGTGCTGGGAGCACCAGGGTTTAACGCAGTACTTCAGGTGGGGTCTCAAGAAAGAAGAGCTGAAGGGGGAGAATCGCCTCCCTTGACCTGCTGGTCACACTTGTTTTGAGTCAGCCAGGATGCGGATGTCTTTCTGGGCTGCAAGCACACATTGCTGGCTCATGTTCAGTTTTGTGGACTCCCAACACTCCCAAGTCCTTCTCCACATGGCTGCTCGCAATCCACTCATTGTCCAGCTTGTATATGTGCTTGGGATTGCCCTAATCCAGATGCAGGATCTTCAACTTGGCCTTGCTGAAAATTTGTTCGTGATCCTGATGAACTTCACAGACAGCACAGCACTTGTGTGCTGTGGTGCTTTAACTCCCATTTTCTGGCTTGTTTCTTTACATGAATGAATGTACTTTTACAGATTTTGCTGAATAGTAGTTAAGTGCTTATTTTCTTCTGCATGAACTTTTCAAATTTGTATAATAAATAGGAAATTGCATACCTGGGGGTCAGTTTTGTTGTTGCTATTATGGTTGTTATTATTATTCATTATATTAGGAATGTTTATTTGCAACAATCTTTATGTGAGCCTGGCCCTAATCCTGTATAGACCTGTTCATGTACTGTCTTTGGTTGTGTTCTTGTAGCAGCAATAGCCTTGAATATATTGCTCGGAGTGCATGAAGCCACCTGCAGCACTGTGCTCTGTGGGAGATGTGCTGATACAGATGGGCCAGAAAGAGGAATTGGTTGATAGGCAAATAGAGGCATAGCCAGAGGGAATAAACAATAAGAATTTCAAATTCCACTTTGAAAGCCACATGGAAGCCATCAGAGCAGGAGTTAATTTAAGGCAGTGTTGTGTTTACCTGAGGCTGAGAACTGCTAGATGGGGACTACATCAATCATCTATTATAATATTCTTACTGTAGAAGTTGTAAATTTCCTCTTTTTCACCCATAGTGGTTGTGGATACATTTATGGTCAGCTACCATAACAGCCTATTCCTTAGTTAAAATATAGTCATACTTTTTGCATGCTAGCACAAACAACTAACAGGAAAAAAAAAAATGCAAGGAGATTAGTACTTCACATAACTTTGCAATAAGGCATTAAATTCATTCCCTTAATGGTACATGTCTTGCTGCACTACTTCTAGGAAGTAGGAGTAACTGCTTAAAGGATATAATGGCAGTCAGAAGTAGAGGTTAAATCCTCCAACTATCAGTGGCTGAAATCCTGCAGCAATATTGTTAGGAATTCTTTACCAGTTATTCTGAGCCTAATAAGGTCTGACCCCAGCAGCACTTACAGAAATAGGACTTCCTATTATTAAATAACCAAGTATTGGATTTAAGGACAAAGATTATTGCTAAAGAAATACCAGTGCTAATGATATTGTCATTTTGGAAAGAGAAAACACCACAAAGTTGAGTACTGAGCACCTTTGTAGTGCCTGGGCATGGGATGAGGTGTGCATCTTCTAATGTGATCTGAAAAAAAAAAAAAAATTAGGAAAAAAAAATTTTGAAATACTGGAATTACTGGTCTCATTTATGACAGAATAATGCATTCTGTACTCTAGTCTTCCTCATCTAGTTTCATAGAATAATTCATGTAGGAAGAGACCTCTGTAGATGATCTCTCTTCTCACCCTGCAAGAATATCCCAAGTTTCTTTGCATGCCCTAAACCTTTTTCCTCCAGTTCTTTAATTATACTTGTGGTTTAATCCTGGCAAGCACCATAGGTAAAAGTTCAAGAACTCATGCATTGAGATAAGGACTAGGTAAAGCAAAAGCCACATGTGCAAGGAAAGCAAAACAAAAAATACATTTGCTATTTCCCATTGGTAGGAAGGTGTTCAGTCACTTCCAGGAAAGCAGGTTTCATCACACATAACATTTTCCTGGGAAAACAAATGCCATCATTTCTGGACATTGGGGAATGGGGATTCCTCCTTCTTCCCCCTCCCCCCCCCCCCTTTTTTTTTTTTTAGTCCAGTCTTGGCCAGCTCTCCTGTCTGTGTCCTCACCCAGCTTCTCTGGTGTACCTCTAGACTTCTCGCTGATGGGTCAGCATAAGAAGCAGAGAAGTCCTTGACCCTGTTCAAGCACTGCTCTGCAGCAACTAAAACCACCAGTGTCACCACTAATTTCATCTAAAATTAAAACCACAGCATCATACTAGCCTTTACAAACAAAATTAATTATACCACAGCCCAAAACATTGCAATACTAAAGTATTCCTTTGTCCATTTCAACACTATACCTCTGAGATAGACCTTCATGCCACAGCTTTGTCTCCTGTTCCCCATGTACCTTAACAATGCTGCTACTAATTCCTCTGCCTTTGTTTGTTCAGCTGACAGGCATATGCAATATTTGCTGGTTAGAATTACATGGAGATTATTAGATTTACAAAAGACTTCTACATACAGTTTGTGAAACAAATCCAGCAGCCTGGATGAAGGCTCTCTGCTTCCTCCAGTGGAGGCAGCAGCATCATTGGCTTTATTAAATGCCCTTCTGCTGGCTGTTATAAAATTTGTTAATGTCTGCAATCTTCACCCCTTTGATAAACTCAGCTGAAATTGTGTAGAAGATCAAAATCCATTTAGGGTATGAGAGACTAACGTATTGACAGTCAAATTGCTTAACATTTGTTACAGTAGGAAATCAAGCTAAAGATCATTGTATTTGATTATTGTATATTTTTTTTATCAATTTAGGCTTCATATTGAGAAAGACAGTAAGTCCCCAGATTCAAAAATTAAGATGTTCCTATTCTGGACATTACTCTTTATTTGATTCTAGTCTGTAGGATACAACACGTTAAATCTGAACATGAAAATTGACTTGATGCTTTAGAAACCAATCAAGTAATAGATTACGAGCTCTATTTGTAGATTTTGCACATAGAAACAGAGATTTTTATTTTTTTTTCCCCCAAAGGCTTATCCATGACAGGATTTTCCTAAAACTTGTCCATTTTAATTATTTTCTTACCAATGAAATACGAAGCAAACTGAAAACAAAATAGGAGATGAACCAGTCTGATTAGCATTCCAGTACCCCTATTCTCATTCTCCCATGCATGATTTGAGAATATCCTCACTCCAGTACGTGACAGTCAGGTAGTGTATTATTGAGAAACAAATCTTCATCAAAAGACAAATGACTGTAGATAGATATTTTTTTTTGTCAATATCATGTCAATTGATCAATTAAATATAACATAAAAGATATACCTTAAGCATTAGTATGCATAAGAAGCACCAGGAAATCTGACATTAAGAATTTCAGAATAGTCCAGGATAAGCATGTTTATATTTGAAGTAAAAGGTTTATACCATTTCATAAGCAATTTCCAGAAATTTTATCTGGAAAGTCCATGGCAATCTTAACATGCTAAGAATTATACAAATACACACACAAGGAAAGTTAAAATTACATTCTATAAAGTAAGAAGTAACATGGAAACTCAAGTCTTCCTTTGCCTTGAGTATGAGTGAAGATATTTTGAGTGCTACCTAGTGCAAAAACAATTCTGAAGTTTCTTTTGAAGTGTCTCTGAAAGTGGAAACACCACTGAATTTTTGTGCTATGTGATCACACACTCACTGTTTTTCAGCATGCCTTTATGATTCTCAGACCATACTTAAAGTCATTTTGATTTCTGGCCAAAGAGAACAATTCAAAATCTTGTAATAATGAGTGTCATCATTTTATATTGCCTTAAATTTACAGATTCACTGATTTTTCAGGTCTTTTTTTTTTTTTGTCTTTTTTTTTTTGTTTGCTTGTTTGTTTGTTTTCTGTGTGTTCTCAGCAGTAAAACCTAAAAGTAGCCTTTTGTTTCCTTGTGTGATGGTGGTTTTAGCCTTATGGGCAGCTAAACTCCACCACAACTGCTCTCTTACTCCCCTTCTTCAAATGAGCAGGAGCAGAAAATACGATAAAAGGGGCTCAAGGGTTGAGATAAGAACAGGGAGATCACTCAACAGTTATCATCACAGGCAAAACAGACTCAGTGTAGAGAGATTAGTGTAATTTCTTCTCTATTACTAACAGACTAGGGCAGTGAAAAACTACAAGCAGAATAAAAACACCTTCCCACCATTCACCCTCTTCTATGTCCTCCCCCTGAGTGGTGCAGAGGAATGGGGAATGGGGGCTGCTGTCAGTCGCTAACGCTTTGTCTCCACCGCTCCCTCACAGGCACTCTCTGGCCCTGCTCCAAAAGGGGTCCCTCACACGGGATGCCATCCTTCCCGGACTGATCCTGCAGGGGCTGCCCACAGGCAGCAGCTCTTCAAGAACTGCTCCCATACAGCTCCGTATCACGGGGTCCATCCATCAGGAGCAAACTGCTCCGGCATGGGTCCCCCACAGGCAGCAGCTCCCCTTGGACCCCCTGCTCCTGCGTGGGCTCCTCTCCATGGACTGCAGCTCCGGCCTGGGACTTGCTCCTGCGGGGCCTCTGCATGGGCTGCAGCCTCCTCCAGGCCACATCCACCTGCTCCACCAGGGGCTCCTCCACGGGCTGCAGCGTGGAGATCTGCTCCATGTGGGACCCATGGGCTGCACGGGAACAGCCTGCTCCAGCTGTCCAGCTGTCCAGCTGTCCATAGGCTGTCTCTCCACAGGCCGCAGGAGAACTGCTGCTGCATTCCTGGAGCACCTCCTGCCCTCCTTCTGCACTGACCTTGGTGTCTGCAGGGCTGGTTCTCACGCCTTGCTCTCCTCCTGTTGTTGCACAGCAGTTTTTTTCTTTTTCCTAAATCTGCTCTCCCAGAGGCCTAACCAGTGTTCCTCACTGGCTCATCTCTGGCCAGCTGCAGGTCCCTTTGTTGGAGCCAGCTGGAGCTGGCTCAGATCTGACATGGGGCAGCTGCTGGACTCTGCTCACAGAGGCCACCCATGCAGCCCTCTTTCCTCTTCCCACTCTCTCTCCACTCCCCCCCCCCCCGCCCCCACCCCTCCATCAAAAAAATGTGATATAAACCCAATACACATTTCTAAGTCTTTGAGCATTTTGTATTTTCAACTGTTTTACCTTTTTGTCTCTCAAAATAATAGGTGTGTTTACATGTATTGCTACATTGACAACCATATGGATAAATATTGTTTCTTATTATATGGCTACTCATATCTGATAATGTTGTATTGGTTGAGTCCTGATTAAATTATATAATTCTGAGCTCAGGGAAAGGAAAGCACTAAAGGAAAGTTTAATGTAGCCAAGAAACTTGAATGAACCTAAAGACAGAATCCAATGTGATTATCAACTTTAAACTACCTCTGGGCTCAGTACTTGAAGTAATCACATTTGTGATTTTTTTCCCAAGGTTTGCCATTATGCTGATGAGTTAGAGAAAAGGTGTAATGCAATAAGTCATCTGTAGAATCATATTTCACAAGCTGACTCAGTCTCCAGTTAGTGTAGTTGGTTCCTCATTTTGCTTAATATTCTTATTTTAGCAAGAGACACAGGGTGTGTGCATTTACACGCTTTATATGTATTTATTTATTTTAGGTTGGTTTGTTTGGTTTTATAATTTGAGATTTTTCTTTTTAAACAAATACACTTACCTGGATTTCTGTTTTCACTGGAGTAAGGAAATCTTCTCTTAAGCCAAGTATGAACATAAAAGTCTGAATTCACATAGCCTAGATGCTTAACTTATGTAATTCTGCAGGCAATGCATTTGATTTAAAAATACATAATTTCAAACTGTTAGAACATGGATGCTTAAGAATAATGTATTTGTACTAGGATGACATCAAGGTGTGTGGTGTGGCTCACACATTGGAGGGAAGGGTTGCCATCCAGAGGGACCTTGACAGGCTTGACAGGTGGACTTGTGAGAACCTCATGAAGTTCTACAAGGCCAAGTTCAAGGCCTTGCATCTGGATCAGGGCAATCCCAAGCACATATACAAGCTGGACAATGATGGCTTCCATGTGGCTTTCAAAGTGGAATTTGAAATTCTTATTGTGTAATGAAGGTTATAGAATCATAGAATCATAGAATATCCCAAGTTGGAAAGGACCCATAAGGATCATCAAGTCCAACTCCTGTCACCGCACAGGTCTGCCCAAAAGTTCAGACCATGTGACTATGTGCACAATCCAATCTCTTTTTAAATTCAGACAGGTTTGGTGCAGTAACTACTTCACTGGGGAGCCTGTTCCAGTGTGCAACCACTCTCTCGGTGAAGAACCTCTTCCTGATGTCCAGCCTAAACTTGCCCTGCCTTAACACCATTCCCATGGGTCCTATCACTGGTGTTTACAGAGAATAGGTCACCTGCCTCTCTACTCCCCCTCGCAAGGAAGTTGTAGACTGCGATGAGGTCCCCCCTCAGCCTCCTATTCTCCAGGCTGAACAAGCCAAGTGCCCTCAGCCGCTCCTCATATGTCTTCCCCTCCAGGCCCTTCACCATCTTTGTCGCCATCCTCTGGAC
Organism: Aythya marila; assembly: GCF_965140915.1. Classification (NCBI taxonomy): domain Eukaryota; kingdom Metazoa; phylum Chordata; class Aves; order Anseriformes; family Anatidae; genus Aythya; species Aythya marila. Next base: position 99,740,800 of record NC_139043.1, on the reverse strand, counting down.
ACTCTCTGACAGTTTAATGTCTTTTTTGTACTGTGGTGCCCAGAACTGCCCACAGTACTCGAGGTGAGGCTGCACCAGCACAGAGTCATGCTCTTTGAGGAATACATGATTAAATAGTTGCAGAGCGCTGCACCTTCGAATTAATTCTCCAAAGAGAAAGTAGGAATACAGAATTGTTATTTAGCAAGCTTTTTTATTATTATTTTTTTTTTTTTTTAATAACACAGAACTAAGAAACCTAGCCCTAAGAACCTGTGTGAAAGATATTTAACCTCAAATAATTGAAGTATTAATATATTTGGAAATTTCAGAAATGATAGATAAAGGCTCCCTGGGAATGTAATTTTCTCAGTGAAAAGCAAAAATGAGCTCTTGAAATAAACATTGGGAAGTATTTTTCTTTATATATATATTTTAATTATTTTATCTTTTAGTTCATAGGAAAAGGAAAAGAAAGGAAAAAAATCACTAAAAGAAAATAAAAATGCACTATAAAGAGGATAATTTCTACCAACAATATATATTCTTAAAGTTTTGTAGTTACACAACTCAATAACATGCTATAATTATTTTTGTGGTCAGCATAAACGTAGTGATCTTAATATGAGCATTTTAGTCCATTTTAGATATATTAGTAAACTGAGGTTGACCTGTAGTTACCTATATCTCTAATAATCAACAGGGATAGCAGATACATGCATACAGCATTGGTGTGTAGGAACCAGAGCATTTGCTTCCCTATGTAAATGGGAATTAGTAGAATCTATTTCTTAATAGAAGAAGGACTTAAAGGCCTGAAAGGTGGTTTCCTTTTCTCTGTATCTACTTTAGTAAAGATTTCTACTAATCAATTTGCTTTTTCTTTTTTTTCCCCTTGGAGCAATTTGACTTTGTGTAACTGAAGTATTTATTAGGGCAAATAACGTCTCTGAAGATTACGTCTTGCCAAAACTTTCAGTTTTTCATTGTTTTTTATTTCAGCACGGACATAAGCTTTATAATTCTAAAGGGTAGAAATTATTTACTATTACTATAATGCATTAAATATTAAAATAGTTGTAATAACATGAAAATGTACAGTCATCAGTGGCTCAGCTTGTTCTACAGGTAATTATAAGTCCATTAAAAACAGTCCAAGCTCCAACATGCTGCACGAGTGCTTTTTTGATAATTACAATCACTACAAGAACTGGAATTTTGCAGGCTCTGTGTGTGCTTAACTGCTTATGTTATGTGGCTTCCCAAACCTCTTTAGCTTTTGGGAATTTGCAGTCTTTGACATGTAATTATTATTATTATTATTTTATTTTATTGTAACTGATAAGCTTATCAGCAAGATAGTTTTGCCACTAGGTACAGATTACATTCATTTAAATTTCAGTTTTAAAATGAGTTTTTCTAAGGTACAGAAGATTTAAAACAACATCACAAAACAGCAACAACGCCCTAGTGGTATCAAAGTCTGGATCCAAGCATGAAACATGGAAATTAGAGCTCTGATTTAGACCCCAAAATCTGAAAATATGGCCCAATAAAAATTAAGTTCCTCAAAATGGCAATCCGGAACAGTCAACAGAATAAGCAGGTCTAAAGTCAGGTAAGTTCTGCCCAAATCTGCCTACAGTGGGTCAGAAGAAGACATTGATTATGTGCTATGACTGTTGCAGAAGTATATGGAACCCTTTTCTACCTGGGATACGCACTGCTGAACCCTCTCCCAATATTAATCTTTTTGTTGTTTGTTGTTGTTTTTCCTAGCAAAGAAAGCAAAGAAATAAGCAGGGCTTTCTCTTTCAGTAGAAAGAGAGTTAGTGCCTATCACTTAGAAGACAGCAACAGCTCAAGGACTAGATATCTTTTCCCAGACTAAAGGTATTTTAAGATACAGTCTTAATGATGTGTGCATTAACCAAGTTTCTACAGTTTATTTCCTAAAAACCATGTGTACCTTTTCAGCTGATGCTTTGATGATACACAGAAATAATTAAAAGACTCACTGAAAAAAAAAAAGAAAGTCAAAAAATAAGCTGACAAGTGAAAGGGTATGTTGCAAAGTTAGGATTTAGAGCAATCATTTGGAATAAATCATTACTGGTTTATTATATCTACTTTCAGGATTGCCTTTATATTTTATTCAAGGATTTTTCCTGTGCAAATAACTCTTAAGTAGGAAACAAAGTCCAGACTTCTAAGGTGAGTGGTAAGATCTTATATACCTCTACATGTATACTCAAGATCTCAGCAAGAATTAGGTTGAGAATTAGGAGAGAAGGTCCCACAAGGTAGGAAAAGACAAGCATGACACCAGAGCAGGCAATGCCCTTCCTGACCAAGGTTCAGTACCGCAGAACCCAAACAGGATGCTGATAGCAGGGACCATCAACAGACCCAAACAAGTTCAGTGACAACTTAGGTCCAAGGTCCATTTAGGGAGCCAAGTAGGAGTAGCAGGATTTGGGTCCAAAGGCAAGGCTGCCACATAGGCCCAAGAGGTGCTACCTCCAAGCCTGGAGGTAGCATACTTAAAGCATAACTCAGGCTAAGGTCCCAAACTGAGCTGAAAATGGGTCTTTTATGGGTGGGCAGGGTCAGCAAGGGCTGGTAGCACCCTTAGGGCACTAACACAAGGTATCTAGGAAGCTTCAGGACCAAAACCATGTTCAGGCTTCATGGTAATTTCCAGGATAGTCATGACCTTGAGTAATGAAATCAAGCTACCACAGGTCTGGAACTCAGATAGCATATTGCTGTGTAGCCAGCTGAGGCCAGAGGATTAGGGTGGACATATGTCAACTTGCAAGTAAACAAATCACATTTTTATCGGTTTTGCCATAAGCTTTAGATAGTGAATTGACTTGGCTGTTGAGGTTTTACTTAAAAAGTGAGGTTTTACTGAGTTGGTAGCATTCCATCATGTGATCAGGAAAAATAACCAGGAAAATTAAAATAACAACAGTTCACATTCAGTCTGCTTCAGATGCCAAAGAAACAGGATTATCTTGATGCTCATTCCCCAGTTACAGGGATTTTTTACCAATTATGTCTTCAACGCAACTAATTTCACAATGAACACTGTATTCAGCCTAATCTTCCCACTACATAGCACTGAAGTCTCATCCTGGTCTAATTAGACAAAAATTTCAGGATTACATGGGTCAGACATTTTCAGGGAGTTAGGTCAGCAAATTAAATATAAAAAGCAGAAGTGGTAGTGGGGAAATGGTCATGCTTTGAATGAAGGGAGAGCATGGCCTTGAGCTCTTGAGCCCTTGCCAGGTCTACAAACACTGAGCAAGGAGAACAAAATCAAACAAAATAAGAATGATAAACAGCATCCTTGCATATATTTAGGAAAACCAAGTACATTCTTGGTTATTATAATATCTGAGCTGTTGTTGGCAAAAGCCACATTTTTAATAAAATAGTCTAGTCACTGGGCACTGGAGAGAATCAAAGTGGAGTTTATTCCTTTGGGGATATACAAAGCTATTTTTCTTAAATACTTAAGCCACTCTGCCTGCTACGAGCCTACTCCTGCTCTGTTGAAGTCAGTAAGAATGCTTCTATTGATTTCAACAAGCATGGGATCAGATCCAATGCCAAAATCATCTGAGAGGTAGAGAAGAAAATAACAACTGAATGTTGAAATGTTATGATAAATACCTGCTATTTTTAGCATTGCTTTTGCACATTATTCTAAAAGAATTACCAGAAGGAGTTTCTATTTTATTGAAGTATTCATCAGTGGGGAAAAAAAAAAAAGATCTTTCATCAGTGGATGAAAATAGAATGAAAGTATTGATTTGACTTTTGCATTGTCATTGTGAAAAAGAACAGTGGATCTATAAGATTATTTATGCAAATATTATGAGGAACATTAATAAATTAGATACAAGATAGATCAAAGCTGTTTGTACACAGAAACTTTATTTCCTTGTGACCACCCAGCTTGAGAAAATATGTATTTTTATTGCATGTAATTTTTCCGTTATAGATAAGTATGAGAAAAATAGGTTACTAATTTTAAAATGATCCCTACAAATACCTGTTTATATATGTTAAGCCAGTTAGTTTAGTGTTAACAAAGATTCCCAAAGCATTTCTTTAAAAGTGTTTGCATTAGTAAACTGTAGCTAAAGAAATCAAGAATGCACTGAAGTTTGATTTCTTTTTTGAATAAACAAACCATGATCATCTAGAGGTAAAGAACAAAGACTGTATGAAATATTTCTGAGATTTATAGACTAAGAAGCAGAGTAATAAATGCTTTCTTTTGTTCTACAAGTTCTGACTTTTTACAGATTCTTCCTATTTTCAGCTTCACCTAAAGTGCTAAAAAAAAAAAAAAAAAAAAAAAAAAAAAGGTAAAATGTTTTCAACACAAGAAAGCATAAAGGATAATAAATAAACCTTTTATGCCTTTCCTTTCTCCATTTTCCTCAAAATATTTGTTATTTCCAACTGTCTGTAAAGGTCTTTGCTCATAAGAAATTTGACACCGTCAAAAACAGTTTTACTTACTGAAGTAGAAATACGCTTTAGACAGCACATATATTTCTATACTATTGGAACTGTCTGTTGAGCTATTAATGTAGCATTTTCTGTGTTATTCAAAATTCATGCACTAAAAAGAGAGTTTATTCTCTACCTTGGGTAGCTGAAATTTGGTATTTTCAGCTTGACTTTGTTGAGGAAAATGCAGAGTTGACAATAAAAATAAAATAAAGGTCATAAACGTTTCTTCAATTATTTTACATATTCTACTCATGTCTAATTGCAGTAGCCTTTCTGGTCAAAGTTAAAATCCATGACAATTTGTTTCTACAGTGCATATGGAGTCCAGTTGGATTTAGGTTGCAGATGTAGCCAGAGCACATTATAACTTTGCTGTCATGGATTCCCTACCTTGTGAAGAAAAGGAGGAGTGAGGAAAGAGCATGTTATCTCAGAAGTCAAGAAGTTCAACAGAACCTAGAAATTTGGATACACTCAATACCATCTATGACCTGAGCTCTGGTTTTATACCAAATTTTTTGGTTGTGTGCTACTAACAGGGTAAGGAATTGGCTGGATAGTCACACACAAAGAGTTGTAGTCAACAGCTCAGTGTCCAAGTGGAGATAGTAACAAATGGTGTTCCTCAGTATTGGGACTTGCACAGCTAAACATCTTTGTCGGTGACAATAGACAATGGGATTGAGTGCACCCTCAGCAAATTTGCTGATGAAACCACACACTGTGTGGTGTGGTCAGCATGCTGGAGGAATGGGATGCCATCCAGAGGGAACTTGGACAGGTTTGAGAGGTGAGACCATGCAAGTTCCACAAGGCCAAGTGCAATATGCTGCAAGTAAGAGAACAATTATTTGTTTTACTAGCTACTTAAACACAATTGAGTTTTCAGCTCAGGTAAGTAAAGAGCAAGTAAACATGGCATACTGAAATCTGTGGATTCACTATTTAACACCAGCTGAAGAAATATAGTCTGCACTATATTTGCAGTGCTGGGTATGGAACTTGGTGGCTTTGCGGCCCTCATCACTAGGGATATATATTGTTGGTTTTATTCCTGAGGGAGAAAAGAAAGGAAGATCATCCACTCAGGCTTTTCCAGGAAATGCCTGTCAGACAGAGAGCACTGCTATTTCTAGTATCATTACCTGCACAGTTGCAGCACCAGCTGTAGAAAATTATAAGATCCTCCTGTGGAACCAGGGGGTACAGATTTGGAAAAGATATTCAATGGCTTCCAGGCAGCATTTGTTCCCCTCCAGCATGCGAGACCTTGGAAATATCAACCGCTGAAGGGAGGTGACCCTTTGCAAGGCTGTCACTAGTCCTGCTCTTACTGCTCATCATAATCTGCTTTTAGAATTCTATTTCATAAAACAAGGGTGCTGGTCCGGGTCACTGAGCAGACAGCCTTCACGTCCAACCGACATACAACAACAGCAGAAGGTGCTGTGCGTTCACCACTATTTTTCATGCCTGAAAAACTTTCACTGACTCTTTTTCTAATGAGGAAGCAGAGATGAACTTGGGTGGCAGCACCTAATCAAAATGCTGATACGTCCAACGTCGTGCAGAACTACACGGCAGTGTAGATGCAATAGCCACTTGTTCAGATAGTGCTGGGCTATGCCAAAGCTAAAATTAGGCCCCAAGACAAAATCTTGTTACTTCAACAGTAGCATACCATACCGTCTCTGCAACGCAAACGGCATCTCTGTCCCATATGTGCTACCTCCTGGCTTACAAACAACCTGCTCAAATTGCAGTTCTCTAACAAAAGGAAAACCCATAGCAGCATTGTTCTTACTGCCTCAACCCTGCCTCCACTTCACAGTTGTCTTTGCACAAGTTACAGCTGCACAATTCTTCTGTGTAAGGTCTTTGGTTGCATTTGTTCTTTATGATCTCTTCAGTGGTGGAAGAGAGACCAAGTGAGAAGGAAATATCTTCTGTGACAAAACACTGGTTGGAAGACACAGTAGGCAAGAGAAATCATTGCAATACCCATCCAACACCCAATGTGCGCGGTTTTATCATTGGTTGACATTTTCAAGATGTCAATAAATCTGTAAGAACAAATACAAGCTAATGAACCGAAGCGTCTTTAGAAGACATGCACTTTTCTCGTTTACTGCTACTCTTTAGTCACAGCTCAGACTGAGCCCAACTAATCGGGAAGGTAAATACTATGTGTGCGTCTCTGCAGCATTGATCTTGAGGGATGATCTGTTTCAAATGCCAGTAGGAAAGTATGCAGAGGAACTTCACAGAGAACAGCTTCCTGTCATTGAAATGCCACTTGATAAATACAATATGAATGAAGAGCTGTTTCATGCCATCCTCCGGGCTTTTGCTGAAAGATGTTCTCAGAATTCTCACGTGCTTTACTGGTTTCCCCCTCAGTCAGAGAGAAATCTCCTTCTGCCAGCATTGCTTCTCTAGTGCGTACCATCCTATGGAAAGCAATCAAATCCAGATTTTAATTTATTTTATTGTAATACATTTTAATGTTTGTGGAATGATTTGCACATGACACAATTGCTAACAATTACCAGACAGGACCAGTTGCCCTGAAAAGACGTGATCAATGTTAACTTTTCAAAGGGCAGTGTGTGTCTGTGACATCTTATCTGTGGTAAGTATTTATATACTGAGCCCCTAGTTTGTCTTCAGCTGAGTTTGAAAAAGCTGACTTAGACTCCCAGCTTTATTGCTTGCTGCCGCTTGCCATTATAAGCCTTAATGTAAATTCCCTTTCCAGGATATTATCTCTTATCATTAACCACCTGGACAGCTCTTGTCCTGCTTTTTCTAGATCAAAAGGAGAAATAAGAGAGTCATATACCTTTGGAACATCTAAACGAACTCTCTGTCAAGCAAAGTTCATCAATGGCTAGCTATTGGTCTGGATGTGATGCTGAGATAGTGACGTTTGTTTATGGGCATTTTTAGAATTCCCTCACTAATATTAACCTGAACTGAATAGGGCCACTAATAAAACTCACTGGTGTTTATTTGTTTTTTTTGGTTGGTTGGTTTTGTTTATTTTACCATTTCATATCCTCAGTGCAAAAGTATTTTTAGGCAATATTTGTGGTTTGGAAAGCAAACAAATAAAGGAAGAACCTTTGGAAAATATTTGCAGGTTTTTCATCCCAGGAAGAAAAACATGCTGAAATTGTTTTGTTGTACAAAAAATATATGTAGGCTTTCGTTGTTTGTGTTCAAAATACGGTGACCTTTTTTTTTTTTTTTTTTTTTTTTCCCCTCTAAAACAACCAAAGAAAATCTTATAGTAGAGTATGAAAATAAATAAAAAGCACTTTGCTTGAAATCTCTTCTGGGAAGCAAATATTTGTCACCAGATCTGTGTTGGAAGTATAAACTCAGGTCAAGTTTAAAGAAGAAATAGGCATACAGACAGAATGAAAAAAACTTTTTCTAGTTTATTTCAGAGACCCAAGGTGACAACTCTGTATGTATGAACAAAACAGTCCTGGCTGAGAGGGTTGAAGTGCCTTATGATGTTTCCTCTTGTAAGTTGAGGAGGAGCAGAGAGAAGAGAGGCAGCATGTTGAAACCAGAATATTGTATGCCTCCTAGAATCCCCTGAGTTAGAAAAGTTCTATATAAAAGTTCACTTACTTATTGTCCTAATAAAAAGCATTCCGGATACCTTAAATTGAGAAGCTGTTACTGAAGATAATTGTCTCTGCTCCATTGTCTCGGCATCCATTGATGGAAATATGACTTCTCTTCTCTGAATCTTCTGTAGACTTTTTACCCAGACAACATGGCTATGCTGGAAGATTACTGATGTTGGTCATACACACTGCTGACAGAAAGGCAACACTTTTATCAGGATGTACACTATCACTGATTACCAAACCTGTGAAAAATAATCGAAGCACAAACATACTCTTTGACAAACCTAAAACAATAGCTCTGCCTTCATTACTTAAGTTAAGCCTTGCAATGGTATTTTGTATGGCTAACAAATAGGAGGCCAAAACCTGGTATCACAGAAATACTAGAATCATGATCTTGCCAGGCACAGAGGTGAGGCTCCCTAGTTTGTAGTTCCCCAGGTCCTCCTTTCTACCCTTTATAAAAATGGGAGTGATGTTTCCTTTTTTTCCAGTCACTGGGAGCTTCACCTGACTGACATGATTTTTCAAATATGAGGGAGAGAGGCTTGTCAACTACATCAGCCAGTTTCCTCAGAACCCTGGGATGCTTGTCGTTGGACTGAAGTTGTTGAGTACCTCAGCCTTCTCCATTTATGTCAGTACCAGTTCTCCCTTATCATTTATCAGAGAGGGTACACTCTCCTTAGCCTTTCTTTTCTTGTTATTCTTTGCATCCCTTGCCAAGATCAGTTCTATCCGTGCCTTGGTTTTCTTGAACATCTGGATGGCATCCCTTCTTCCTAGGCCACATGTCCCTGCTTCTACTGCCTGCACATTTCCTTCTTACACTTCAATTTGACCAGCAGGTCAAACTCAGCTATGGCAGTTTCCTGCCTTTGTTTTCTTACCCATGGAGATGAAGAGTTCTTGCACTCTAAGAAAAGCATCTTTTAAAAGTTGCCACCTGTTGTCAGCTCCTCTGTCCCTAACTACAGATTCCAGTACAGATTCCAGTTCCAGGGGATCTCATGCTCTAGGTCTTTAAACAACTGTAAGTTCAGGGCCCTGACTTTGCTCTTTGCCAGGCCCGCATTCCTTGAGATCACAAAACAGGGCATCATTGTTGCAGCCCAGATTGCCTCCAGTCTTAATCTCTTTAATGAATTAATCTGCATTGGTGAGCACTAGGTCCAGAAACACTTCTCTGGTTGGTTTGTCTAATACATGGGCTAAGAAGTTATCCACAATACAATCCAGGAGTCTCCTGAATTGCTTACAGCCTGCTGTGTAGCTTTTCCAGCAGACATCTGGGTGCTTGAAGTCCCCCATCAGGATGAGAGCATGTGAGTGCAATGCTTCTTGTAGCTGAAGCAAAAAGTCCTCATCATTTAGCTCCCCATTATCAGTTGACCTGTAGTAGACCCTGACACCAAAGTGTCCTTTATTGGTCCAGTCCTTAACTTTTACCTACATGCTCTCAACCTGTCTGTGGTTGTTCCTCAGAGGCATTTCTTCATAATCAATCCGCTACCTAGCATAGAGGGCAACGCCCTGACCCCTCCTTCCCTGCCTATCTCTTCTGAAAAGCTTGTAGCCCTCTACTCCAGTGTTCCAGTTGTGTGGTTTATCCCACTATGTTTCCATGATAGCAATCAAATCATATTTTTCTAATTGCACCATGATTTCCAGCTCCTCCTGCTTGTTTCCCATGCTGCATGTGTTGATGTAGAGGCACTTCAGATGGGCTATTGGCTACATCACATTTTCAGAGGAACCCTTCCTAATTCCTTTGGGAGTGTTATTTCCCTGTTGCTTCTTAAAGTGACAATGTTCCCAGTTTGCTTCCATCACTAAGAGGTACGTCCCCTTCCCTCACTGAATCTAGTTTAAAGCCCTGATAATAAGCCCAGCCAGCTTACTGCCCAGAACAGTCTTGCCTCACCTTCTCAGGTGCACTCCATCCAGTGTCAACATGCCTGGTCTCTCAAAAGTGCATCCAAGATCCCCAAACCTTCAGCATGGTGCCAGACACAGTGAATTGTTCACTCAGCCCATTTGTCTCCTTGTTCTTGGGTCCCAGCCACCAAATGGGAGGATAGAGGAGAACACTACTTGCACTCTCAATCTCTTCAACATCTTTCTAAGGGACATAAAATCTCTTTTGATATTTTGGAGTGTCCTTGTTGCAACATTGCTTGAGTAAGAACGGGTGATAGTCTTCTGGCCCCACCAGGCTTGTTTACCTTATAATAATATCATGAATACGGTCCCCAGGCAGGCAGCAAACCTCTCCGGAGAGATTATCTGGACAGCCAATGTTCTATCTGTGTTATCTGGACAGCCAACTCAGTGACTCTCAGCAAGGAATCTCCAATTACTAACACCCTTCAAGCATTTTAATGTGATTTAATATTATTACAGTTGCTATAAATAAATTTTACATTGTTTTCCTAACAGTTTTCTGCCTATAAGTAGTTTCAAACTCCTTACAGACCAACCTGCACCTGATCCTGGAAATTCTGAATGCATTACAATGTCTTGATGCTAACACTGTAGATATGGAAATTTACTCTTGGACTCTCTTAGTCTCCCAAAAAATACTGTGCATTGTGAAAACTAGGAAAACTCATGCTTGTTTGATATCTGCAGAGGAAACATCAGTTTTCTGTAACTTTAAGTAACATTTTTTAGGATTTACATTCAGCAAGGAAGTTAGTGAACTCTCTCTAGCTACAGCTGCAGTGTGAGTGCACAACAAGGAGAGTTTTTAAGATTTACACTGAGCTTCTCAGCTTTGAGAAGGACTAATACCTGACCCAAGAAGCTACATTGCAATCACTGCAGAATTTGTACCATATCTATTGATAATGGCCTACTGAATGCAATGCATGATTAGAGCCTGTGTTTTATACACCAGAAAGCAGACTCAAATCTCTACAGTACCAGGCAGAATTAGCTAGATTTGATACATTTTTCAAATGAGAAATGTCTTTTACTGATAATGCTACAGGAAGATTATTGCTGTTTAAATATTAGATAATGTTTAAATGCAGAGAACAATCCAGTATCATGCATTCCCTATGAAGTAACACTGCTAGTTAGATTGCACAGGAAACTGTATTTGCAAATACTGACATTGTATTATGGCACACTTAAAGTCTTCAATGTGTCTTTTTTATTATTATTATTGTTTTTTTTATTTTGAACTACTGTCGTGGTTTAACCCAGCCGGCAGCTAAACACCACACAGCCGTTCGCTCACCCTCCCCTCTCCCTCTCTGGGATGGGGGGGAGAAATGGAAAGTGAAGCCCGTGAGTTGAGATAAAGACAGTTTAATAAGACAGGAAAATAATAATAATAATAATAATAATAATAATAATAATAATAATAATAATAACAATAACAATAATACAATGATGATAATAGTACTACTAATAATAATGTGTATGAAACATTGATGCACAATGCAATTGCTCACCACCCGCTGACCAATGCCCAGCCTAACCCCAAGCAGTCCGGCCCCCCTCCCCCGGCTAGCCACCCCCATATATTGTTTAGCATGACGTCAGATGGTATGGAATACCCCTTTGGCTAGTTTGGGTCACCTGTCCTGGGTCTGTCCCCTCCCAGCTCTTGCTGCACCCCCAGCCTGCCCACTGGCAGGACAGAGCAAGAAGCTGAGATGTCCTTGGCTTAGTATAAGCACTGCTCTGCAACAATTAAAACATCAGGGTGTTATCAGCACTCTTCTCATCCTAAGCCAAAACATAGCATTCTACCAGCTACTAAGAAGAAAATTAACTCTCTCCTAACTGAAACCAGGACAACTACTAAGATAGCAAACCTGGTATTCAGCCACTTATCACTCACTGTGGATAAATAAATAAATTAATCAATTAATGCAATGGCATAAAAAGCAACAGGTTTCTGTTTTACATTTGGTTCTATTCACCAGACTGCAGTATTCCTATGTGTAAAGTATCTTAATTGTGTGCATTAGACAAACCACTTCATTAAAGAATAAAATATCAGTGTGTAACCAAACAGTTTTGAACCCTGTTGTGGCAGTTTGAAAAGGTGCTGTATAGAGTCAAGTGGTACAGGCAAACCTCTTGGAACTATTTTGTTCATTGATAACCAATTTAGACCTGCAATATCATAGACAGTGACATATTATAATCCTAATTATAGCTCCTTCAAAGTCCAACTTAAAAGCGATAAGACTTCTTGCTGCCAATTCTGATTATATTCCTTTAAAGGTGCTATGCTGCAGTTTTCTTCAACATCTACAGAACACAACATGCTTGCCTCTGCCATAGCTCAAAATAATGCCAGTGTGTCAGAACATGAGATGATATACTGCAGAACTTCATTTTTTAAGAGGGCACAGCATGAACAGGTCTGTACATGTCTCTTGTATGCAATCTATTCTTATTTTTGCAAACAGTGTCTCAAGTTTATCTCCCTAAAACTACTGCTTCTAATTGCTTCCATCTTAACTTGAGTGCTCTTTGTATCACACAAACATACACATCCTGCTTTCCTACCTTTTTCTCCCATGTATTCAGTTGCACATTTATTGATTATAATTTTGGTAAATAGTGACAGGCTCTTCAACATTGTCTGCAGCAGCAGAAGAGACAGATTTTTTTCCAGTTAAAATACTTTTTTTTTTCCAGTTAAAATTCTTAGCAATTTAATAGTTTCACCATTAAAAAAATAATAATAAAGCAAGATTAAATATCAATTTTAATTAATGTTCACTGTATGAAAATACTTCAGCTGAAAAATACTCAGGATGCTGCTGGACTCTAACAGAATACAAGGAAGCTTGGTCCTCGTCCTGCACAGCTTAAACTCAAAGAAAACTTAATATTTAAAGACAATTAATATAAGATAGAATGATAAAATTGTCTGCCAAAAGGCTCCCTAAGATTCACTTAATATTTAAATCTACTTAACCACCCAGAATAGAAGGAATGGTTGAAGCTTCCATATTGCATTCTTTTCTCATTCCTTTAGCTTCAGCCAGCCTCAAATACTCATCAGACCCCACTCTTAACAGCTTGCTGCCTATTTCTGTAGGAATTAATATTTTATTAAAATAAAGGTTAGCACCATGGGGTGTTAATGTCATTTCATTTCTATTCACAACACTAAATGTAACTTGAATCATCAGTAGAAGAAACAGAAGGAACAGAAGGAATGACCTTTTTGGAAAGATACTGCAGGAAGAGAAATGTTGATAAAAAGCAAATAGTGTTTTGCATATCTTACAAAAAGCTATTTCCTGTTTATGCACTTGGAGAATAGGCTTCTTTCTGAGCCACCAGCTTGGTGTGAAGGAATCACTTGCCAACATGGAAGTGAAATAAGAGCTCACAAATTCCTTGCAGTGTCCTACTGCTCAACTGCAGCAATCAAATATACATGAAGCACTATGCTCCTTCAAAATGGTAACTTGTTTAGCACCAGTAGATTAAAAAAGTCAATGACTTTATCTTTTACTATCTGTTTCTCTTTAAAATGCCCAAACTATCAGGCTAACAAATACGCAACTATAATAAAAATGCTGTAAAAAGACCTTAATGCCAAAACCATTCAAGACTTGAAAAAGCAAACACTGTTAATTGCAGATAAGTTTAATACAACTGTGTTGTTTCTGAATATAGCTCTTCTGATTCTTCTGAAATTTCTGTAAAGCTTGGTTAAGGGGCTTGTGAATTATTCTCAAACTCCCTGAAACCTCTGTATTTTTCTTTATTTAGCTTCATCCCAGTTGTTTCATATAATTAAGAAAAATATAAAGCAAAATACAACAACAACAAAAAGAATCGATCCAAATGCATCTTCAAGAACATAAATGTGGTAGGCACATTTTTCTGAGTCAAAAAATAAATAAAAATAGTGGAGTATTCACTCTGCAAGAGAGAATGCATTTTGAAAACAGTTGCTTCTGAAAGCAGTTGATGCTTGATCACACATTTTAAAAGTTGCACTTAAAAGCAATTTCTTTCTGTTCTGTACACTTCATATATTTGCAAGAAGGAACACCAAACTAGATCCACGTAGATCTGAGCATTTTAAGTCTGTATTGTTTATTTTTTTTTTTTATTATTATTATTATTTTTTATCTTTGAAGAAGGAAGTTCCCCTCCAAGGAAGGAATGATCAATGAGTACAGATAAAAATAAATAAATAAATAAATAAAAAGTTATTTATAATTTATAAATAAATGATATAATGATAAATGATATAAAGTGCCCTAAATATTGCCCTCATTTGAACTCATAGAACCTCAGATGTAATCAACAAGCATATACGTAACTCCATATATAAATAAACATACCTCTACATAGCTATAGAATAATCAATGACAAATTATTAATTAAAAAAAAAAAAAAAAAAAGATAGAAAAAAAAAGCTTATACCTGCAAACAGATTTTCCATTTGTTTTAGTATAAGCCTAATCTGTGCTTCTCTGGAGAAAAAAAAAAAAAAAAAGTTTCATAGCATTCATAGCAACAGTCTCATTTTCATATTCAGTAGTTGTTCATACAAAATTTTATCTCTTGTTGGATAATTCAACAGGCAAATTTGAATTTTAAGCCTAAATTTTCACCCCCTGATGACAATTTTGTTTCAGTCATGCATACTAACTATAGAATTATACAATCAGATATTCTGTTTTGAGCTTTGTTTTTACATAGATTTAAAGTATTTTCTTTCTGTGTCTAATGTAATTGCTAATCTAATGCTTATTCTTAGGTTTTAAAGAAGCAATTCAGGCAACACTTCCTTTAAGTCTAACATTATAGCAAAAGTGTATGATAAAGATATAAAAAGTATAGTGTAATAATGTTTCTACAATTCAGAAATTCCATCATCTGCAATGGTTCCATTCTGTCTCCATTAAAAAATGTGAAGTCAAAAGTATAATTTTGAGTGTGTGATCTAGATTTAAAATAATAATAATAAGAAGAACAATAACAACAACAACACAGTTCCATAATCATGTGGAGATTTTCTTATCTAAGTACACTGCAAGTGAAGACTTCTCTTTTCTTCTCATTTCAAGCTAGATCTACTTTGCAGCTGTGATAAGTCTGGGCTGTCAGAATTTTCACTCTCTGCCACAAACTTGAGGAAGGACACATTGTAGAAACACAGCAGATAAAAACATTTCAAATAATGATATGACAGTATTTTGTATTTGTATTTTGTATTTCATATCCAGAAAAAAGTCTGGAAGGAAGCCAGCCTTATTAACCTTCACTGGCCTATCAATAAGTCTCAGGATCTTCCTCTATGCTTTGTTTCAACCGCATTATATATGCTGAGCATATTATTATATAATATGCTCAGCATTGAGTAGTCTTAATTTCTCTCACCAAAACTAGGACTGATGAGTTTACTGAAACATTATTATGAGTCCAAGCATTTACCATTGCGAGAAATTTAGATCACAAGGAGACACCTATATAGCATTTATGAGACTATTATTATTGTCTAATAATTAAGGAAGTCAGAAAAACACACTTCTGTTTCAAACACTCAATTCTGTTTCAAACAATCAATTAAGCTGTCATTATTTCATTCACTGAGGATGTCTCTTCTTTCATTGCTGTCTTAGTACCCTTAACTAGTACATTTCATATGAGCTGAAACATGTGATAAACAAACTGTATACCTATATCCTAAATAAAGGATAGATTTCTGAAGAGACTGGGAGTTAAGATAAAGAGCAATTCTATTTATTTATTTATTTATTTTGCTCCCAACTTAATTATCAGTAGTGCTTACAGGGGAAGAGAATAACCCTGGCTGTAACACATGAATCATTTTAAATTACTCTCTGGAGAAAAACTAAATCAATTTTCTTCATATTTTCAGGATAGCTTTAATTCTCTTTAAAAGTTCATTTGAAAAAATAATTAAGACAAAAGGAATCCCTAGAGGTAATGGGATTTTTTTTTTTTGATTTTTTTTTTAGAAGTCTCGGAACATTTATTGAAGCTTTAATTAAGAGGAGACATTTAATCTCTATAACCACTGACTTGAATTAAATGTATCAAGTAAAATAACAAAAATATAATGGTAATACTGAAAGCAATAGAATGGAACAACCATTCTTTTTGGCTTGTTCTCAGTTCTTCCAGATCTCCTTGTGTAAATATAAATAAAAATGCATATTTCTATTGCCTGGAGGTAACCTCTTCCCATGAGCTTGATCATGAGAACAATAGAAATGGCAATAGTTAATATACTTTTTTTATTTTTATATCAAGGATCTCCTATAGGTTCAAAATTTGTATATGCACAGTAACAAGCTTTTAACAATTAACTTTTCAAGGATGATGAAACCACTTTCCACAGTGTAACTGTGAAAGCAATCTGTTGAAGTTAGGATTTCACTAACATAAAGAAGTATCATCAGGAAGATGAAAGGACAAAAAAAAGGTTAGGGAAACACTGTTAAAACAAAACAAACCAAAAACAAACAAACAATCAAAAAAAAAAAAAAAAAACAAGAAAGAGAAAAAAAGAGTTCCTAAGCAGTACACAAATGAAATGAAATAATAAAAAAAATAAAACAACAACAACAAAAGATAAAACATGGAGAATATATATATATATATATATTTTTTTTTTAATTTTCACATTTTTTTTCACTATTTAAAGACCATGGATTTTAAGGCACTCTTGTATTCAGGGAATACAATATGTACAAGGGTAAGCACATTTTCAAATCCTTATTCTGTCTTTTTGTTTTGCAAGAAGTTCACTACTAGGGTCTTGGCAGATTTTTTCTAGACACGTTGAGAAGCAATACCCTGGTGGATGGCAAAGAAAAGAGAAGCAATGTTGAAAGCTGTTTCATTAGCAGGTTACTTCAGTGTAAATGAAAAGGCCTGGAGGCAAGCACATATGGCAACACCAGGTATGGGGCAGAGAGGTTCTTATTAAAATGGTCTGAGCTCAGAGCATGTTTCTCAAAGATTGAGGCAAAATCCAGAAAGCTAAATGCATTAAGTTTCAAAATGTATATTCAAAATATTATTTAATTTATAATGCCATTATTACATATACTACATGGAAAACAAATAATAAGGAATAGATTTCTTTTTCCTTGTGCTACTCTTTACTACACTACAAAAAAAAAAAAAAAAAAAAAAAAGCAGATTACATCCTTACATCCAATGTAACAGAGGGTTCTGGTTTTGCTATATAATTGGTTTTATTTTAATAAAGTTTGTTAAAAGTTGTTTTTCACAGATAGAAAACTATTTGTATCCAACTGGTTGTTTCAGAAGGCTGACAATTTAGTTTCTATAGCATAAAACTAACACCCATGGAATCACAGAATGGTTGAGTATGGAAAGGACCTCTTGAGGTCATCTGGTCCAACCCCCCTACTTAGGGACACCTAGAGCCATTGCCCAGGCCATGTCCAGGCAGCTTTTGAAGATCTCCAAGGAAAGAGACTCCACAACCTCTCTGGTGAACCTGTGCCAGTGCTCTGTCATCCACACAATAAAGTCTTTCCTGATGTTCAGAGGGAACCTTCTGTGTGCCAGGTTGTTCCCACTGCTTCTTGTCCTGGTGCTGGGCACCAATGAAAAGAGCCTGTCTCTTTTTTGCAACCTCCCATCAGGTATTTATAGACACTGATAAAATTCTTCCAGAACCTCCTCCTCTTCTCCAGGCTGAAGAGTCCTAACTCTCTCAGCCTCTCCTCAAAGGAGAGGTGCTTGAATCCCTTGACTCTTTCCAGTATGTCCCAATTCTTCTTGTACTGAGGGTCCAGAAGTGGCTCTAAGTGCAACCTCACAACTGCTCAATTGACCTGATGACAATATTTTGCCTAATGCAGCCAAGAATACTACTAATCTTTTTTAGCAGAAAGGTCACATTGCTGACTCATGTTCAACTTAGAGTCTACTAGGACTTCTAGGTCCTTTTCTGCAAAGCTGCTTTCCAGCTAGGTAGTCCCCAATATGTACTGGTGCCTGGGCTTGTTTGTCCCTAGATGCAGAACTTCGCATTTCTCCTGGTTGATATTCATGAGGTTCTTGTCAGCCCACTTCTCCAACTTGTCAATGCCCATCTGGATGGCATCATGGTGAATCAGACACTCCCCCCAGTTCTGTGTCATCTGCTAATTTACTGAGCGTGCACTCTATCCTATTGCATAGATAGTTAACAAAGATGTTGAACAGAACTGGACCCAGGTGTACAATGTTAGTTGGCCTCCAACTAGACCTTGCACTACTGAACACTATCTTGACCCAGCTGTTCAGCCAGGTTTCAATCTACCACACTGCCTACTCATCAAGCCCATACTTCAACAGCTTCTGTATGAGGAACTTATGGGGGATAATGTAAAAAGCCTTACTGAAGTCCAGGAAGACAACATCCACTGCTCTCCACTTCTACTCTACTCTACTCTACTCTACTCTACTCTACTCTACTCTACTCTACTCTACTCTACTCTACTCTACTCTACTAAAATAAAATAAAATAAAATAAAATAAAATAAAATAAAATAAAATAAAATAAAAAAACAAAGGACAGTCTTCTAGATCTTTTATCAGCTTGATCCTAGCTGAGGTTAGGGATTATATTCCCTAAATAACAAGGAAAGATAAAGAACTGCATGGACTTCATAAAATCATAGAATGATTTGGGTTGGAAGGGACCATAAAGATTATCTAATTCCAACCCCCCTGCCATGGGCACAGACACCTCACACTAGACCAGGTTGCCCAAAGTCCCATCCTACCTTGCCTTGAACATTTCCAGGGATGGGGCATCTGCAGCTTCTCTAGGCAGCTTGTTACAGTGCTTTATCACCCTCTGAATAAAAAGCTTCTTCCTAATATTTAATTGAAATCTACCCTTTTTTAGTTTAAAGCCATTAATCCTTCTCCTGTCACTACACTCCCTGTCATCATCATAGGAGAGGTGCTCCAGACCTTTGATCATCTTCATGGCCCTCCTCTGCACTCATTCTAGTACTTCTGTGTCCTGGGTGCCCCACAGCTGAATGCAGTACTCCAGGTAGGGTCTCACAAGAGCAGAGAGGGAAAATCACCTCCTCCAGCCTACTGGCCATGCTTCTTTTGATGTGACCTTGTAGACATTTCAGATTGCATAGATCCCATCAAAACAAATCTAAACGGTATGTCCTCTTCACAGATTCCTGACATCATAGTAACTATGAAAGTACTGTCTGTGACAGCCACAACCAAAACCTCAAAGAAAAGCACAGCAGTCTACATGTCCATTTCCCAAGTGAAAAGTAGGTGACAGTTCTTTCAGAAGAGTTTTCTCATTGTAACCAAAGTTATCCTAGAAGCTGCTTATTAGAACCCACAACAGAATTAAGACTTATGCAGAAGTCAGAAGTCTCTGCAACTCCCATATTAATGTCTGAAGGATCTTTAACTGAACTTTTGCCATGCTAAATTCCTAGAATCATACTATCTCCGGAGTCAGAATGAACCCACAAGGATCACTGAATTCAACTCAAATACAATGTGACAAGTGGGCAAAGAAATTCATAGTGTAATTACCCCAGTTAAGCAATTCCTATAATTGCTACTGTTGTTTATTCATTCTACTGCCAGCTTAGAAGTATTAGCAGTTTAAACAGAGTGAAGTGTAAATGAAAGTCAAATCAATTACTGATAAAACTTGTTAAAAATGTCACAGGAGTAAGTACAGCCAGACATGCTAACTACTATGCATTAATTATCTTAGTTTTTTGAAGCACTTAATCTTTTTGACATTATTTAAATTAGAGACCAAAGTGTTGCATTATTGGACCTGCAGGAGGTAGGATATATCTAAATAGGGGGAAGCCCATGGGCTTGAATAGTAACTTAGTGGGCTATGTCTTATTTAAAATACTTTTAATGCCACATGTTGCTAATACTGAACTTCAGACACTACTTTTACTCAGTAGACTCCTACATTAGAATTACATGGGCTGAATTTTTTGCTGCAATAGCTCCACTCAAGCTTATAAAAAAATAAGGGGCCTAAGGGGGATATAGGCAGTAAGTCAGCAGAATGTTCAAGTCATCAGACTGCATTTAATATTAGGGTAGAAATCCATCAACTGAACTGTGAGGGCAGAACATTTTCTCTCTCTAAGGTATACAGCAGTCAAGTGCAACCCCTGGCAAGGACATTTCAATAGGAACTATTCATGGGTTATTCTGTGATATGTCTGAAAGGACATTAAAAGCTTTAGCGAGCAAAACACAATCACCAATTCAAAGCTGTGCTCACCCTCAAAATAAGAGCAACAAGATATCATACCACCTTTCACAAGTTCTGATTCACCCTCTTAGTATACATAGGAACATATTTTCAACTTGGATTTTTAATTACATTTGTCTTAAGAGTGACAGTTTTGAGTGGAGGTAAGAGATCTCAGAATGCCACTGGAGGGAAAACTAATTTTCATTCATAAGTGCTAAGCATGGTCAAACTTTTGTTGACTTCTCAAGCAAGCTAAGTTAATTCACTTCTACTTTCAGCTGGCACTCACCACCTTGAAGAACTGTGTCCTCTACTGAAACAATTGGCAGTTTTCCTTCCTTTGTTTACACCAGGTCCATGAAAGAAGCAGATGCATATGGAGATATGTGGGTTTTACTTTGGAGAAGTTTCCCTTGTGGAATGCTTGGCTCAAATTCTTTTCCAGTTCACAGCATATCACTTTAGCATTCCTATAACATAGTGGCACATACGCTGTTTCTAGAAAATACATATTCTCCCAGGCAAGAATTCAGTAGAATGGTAGGGATGATTCTTTCTTCTCTTGGCTCAATCCAGGAAGCAAAGCATTTAACGTGGATTCTACTGATGTTTTTTGGTTGTTTAGTAACAACAGTTACTAAAAAATAACACAAAAATTGATGAAAGTATGTCAGCTTTCTTGTGAGTGACACAAAAAATTCCTTTGAGGTAAAGCACAACAGATAATTCTCAGAGGGCTTTTTGCACTAGCAGAATCTGAAACCTCAGCTTCAGAAAAATATTTTTCAAGATAAAAATAGAAAAACAAACCACCACAGAAACTCTTCAAATTTTAACAACGTAATATAGACAAGGCTCAAAGTACAACCTTTTTTCACACAGATGTGTTTGTTTTTGTGTTTGTTTTTTTTTTTTTTTTCCGCTTAAACACTAAGAGTGATATATGTCAAACACAATAACATGATTTATACAAATACAATACAAAATACAATAGCATGATTAAATACATTAATTTTTCAGACATATCCTGATGTGTTTATGGGGACGTACATATATGTATGATACTATGATATAATCTGAATGAGACTATTTTATTATTCTCTAATTTCTTCCTAAGATTTTATCATTACTCTCATGAGACATGCCTCTTCCTTCCTTATATGTGTAAAACAGAATGTTTTACACATATATTCTGTATTTAATAACTGCATATATACATGGGTAATTTAGAATTATATTTCTTTTTTCTGCTGATCTAGCTTCATTATAGCTATAGGGTAATCTGAAAACAAAAAACAAACAAACAAACAAAAAACCCACAATCAAATAAAAAACAAATGAATAAAAAACAACTACAGGCTATTTTCATGTGCATAGGGGAGTTCTAAAGCTTACTTCAGTGTTGGTGGCAAAAAGACCTTACAATTTAAAAGGGAAGTACCTGTTACAGGGGGTTCAGGTGTTCGTGACAAAAGCTTAGATATAACATGCTGAACAAAGAAGACTCACACTTGTGCCAGAGGTCATCCAGGAAATTTGCAAAGTCAAAAACTCTCAGCTTAAAGAATTATAAGATTCCTGACATAGGGAGTAAAAGAAGGTTACGACCTCAGGTCTGGATCTGATCTCTTTCTTTGTTTTTAATCACCACTCATAACTCATACTGATTTTTGAGATATTTTTGAGAGACTAAATGAATTTAAGATAGTCTAATTTCACTTTAATTCCAGAGTTAACTATTTAAACAAGTGGTCAATACAATAGAAATTTATCAAAATGTTTTCTGAGGGGAAGAAGCTTGCTTTGTAACTGCCTCATATAAATATGAGATAGGTATCAGCATCTCTATTGATCTCCTCTCTTGTCTCCATTTCTGTCCTTACATTAAAAAAGGCCTCTCTAATTTGGGAAAAGAGCAAAAGAACTAAATAAATGGATACAAAAACAAGCAAACAAGCATATATATATATATGTATAGTGTATATACATATAGGTGTATATATATGTGTGTATATGTATATATATATAAGCATACATATATAAAACCTGGATGGGAAAGTAAATAGTAAGCATCTAAACTAATGAGGAAAAAGAGGGGTTGGGGTGTGGGGGACAGAGAATGACAAGACAGAAAGAGCTCCTAGAAAGTGAGTAAGTGAGTTAAGGACAAAGGAATAATGACTTTGCCTGGAGGACCAAGATTACCAAAACTACATGTGCTTGGAGCTCCTCAGCTGTTTTCTTTCTTCCTGATCCAATGGATCAGTTAGTGGGGAGTGTGTCTGGAAGATGTTGATAAAGAGGCTTCCCAGGTTTTTGTGGCTTCACAGGGGTGTGCAAAGGAAAAAGGCTGTGATGCAGTCTGACCTCTGAACAAGATTCTTGAGGAGACAGAATAGGAGCTGCAACCTAGACAAACATGCATAGATATGACTCACATGCTCTTCTTTTTATGGCTACATGTAATGCTAATCCAGAATACAAAACCAACTAGATTGAAGGGCAATTCCATCATCTTTGGTTGTAGGTAACAAGAACAGATGCCTGAAATGTAAATAAGTTTTCCCTGCATTGTAAGCTAGGTAGAGACATAACAGTTGTGAAATCTTAAAGGAAGGAAGACTATTTTTCCATAAACAGAATGTCAAAATCCCAGAAACATCAAGAAACAATGTTCAATTGTATAATTAAAAGCTAGAAGATTCTGCTTTCATATTTTTTCTCTATATATAACGGAAGAAATTAATAGCCTTAACTTTCAGACAATCCTCAGAATTAGTAATATTCTAAAGTAATATTCTTTATGATTTTATATATTATTTCCTTTCTGAGAAGTTATACAGCAAGAAAAACATTTTGTGTGTCCTAGAAAATAAAATAAAAATACTTCTTTACTAT
Source organism: Aythya marila (assembly GCF_965140915.1). Classification (NCBI taxonomy): domain Eukaryota; kingdom Metazoa; phylum Chordata; class Aves; order Anseriformes; family Anatidae; genus Aythya; species Aythya marila. The sequence goes on along the minus strand of NC_139043.1, from coordinate 99,717,490 downwards.
AGAAAGAGAATAACAAAAAACTTTTTTTTTTTAATTCCATTTTAACCTTTTTTTTTTTTTTTTTTTTTTTTTTTTTTTTAAAAAGCTCCTTTGGGCTCCTCTTTTACAGACTTGCAATTCTAGTAGAAAGCTAAAAGTAAACTCAGCTACAAAACTTGAATGCTATTTCATGTATTTGGGATGACCAAGACTGACTGATTTTTTAAAAAAAAAATTAAAAACTTAAAGATCTAAAATAATCTTTAGAAAGAATTCTGTATCTCTCAAGCTCAGTTCAGTTTGAATTTCAGTCACCATTTTCTTTTGATAATCTTTGTAAGTTGCAGGCACAGCCTCAAGCAAAGTTGATTTGGAAAAAATTCTGTAAGAATACAGTTTTCATGCCCACTAGCAAGGAAGAAATTTAAAGTTGTGTGCCTGCCATGCAAGAAATATAAGCACTCTTACGAAAATAAAAATATAAACACACAATGTTTTAATAAATTATATATTACTAGATTTCAAGATAATGACAGCTAAATAGTCACTATATTCCTTAGAATCATAGAATCATTAAAGTTGGAAAAGACCTCCAAGATCATCCCTACCACCTATATCACCCACTAAACCATGTCACTAAGCATCACATCCAACCTTTTCTTAAACACCCCCAAGGATGGTGACTCCACTACCTCTTTTCCTATAACAAACACAATTGGATTAATAATGATTAATCATTAATAAAGATTTGACAAGATATCAGTTATATTAACAATAAATTATTGTGTTTCCTTATATGGAAAGTGTGCTTTCTCTGCCCATAAACAGTATTTTGAAAGTAATATGCAAAATAGTATTCAATAATATTCAACTGACCATATAGGACTAATTACCTATAAAATATTTTTAATTAAAGCTTTCATGAAAAATGGAGCAACAAAGAATTTAATTGAAAGAAGTAATTCCTGCTTTTGAGTGGGTTTAACTCATATTTGCTGTCTGAATTAAAGTGAGGAAAATTGTTACTAGAACGAATTATGATTGCACATCTATGATGTCTCCCATTTTATGTTGTTGTTTTGCAGCAACTTGAATGGTTGAACTTGAACGAGAGAAACGTTCAGGAAGAAATGCTTATGCATTGTCAACATTCAGTATGATAGCATTTACCCAGCTAGAAAGGCATATACTCTTGGCCCTGTCTGCGTAGATATAAGATTGTGCCCCATAGCTCTGTCAGGTCTAACTTTCATCCATCTCTGAGAAGGGAAGACTATAAACATAGAAAGAGTCAGCATCCAATACTTATAAAGGATTACATTTGCCCTTGAGGTAACCCTGAGGAATTTCTGGGAAAGTATAAAGAAGCAGAATTTACCTTTTCAGTGTGCTTGAGCAAACACATTGATTAGTATGCTGTCATGTTCTCCAATTCACAATAACTGCAAATATACTGGGAATCCCAATTGCTGTCTTCTGCACTCAGCAAAATCTTTCTCAAGGCAAAACCAATAGGCAAGTAAGGATATAAATTAATTTGTGGAGATCAAAGACTTGCATGGAAGAGGTCTCCAAGCTTTAATTTTCCATTTTCTTTCTGATAGACAGCTGGCCATGTATTTTTTTAAGGGATAGGCCGGACAGCTTCAGATATAATCACAAATATGTATAGGAATTTTTCAATTCAAACATTTCAAAATACATTCTAGTTTTAGTCAAATAAAGTATTCAGATAATATTTTTACACGATTTGTACATGAGGACAAATTTAGGCTTGGACCGCATAGCTTTTTATAAGTAACAGAAAACCTGGTCACATATCTATGAACAAAGTACAGAAGTAGTAGCACTTCACTCTTACAACTTGTTCATGAAACTTTAGAGCCTCTGTTATAAGTATTATTCAGAAATGCAGAGAATCAATTGTATCTGTATGTTAAAAAGCAAGTTTCATAGTTGCCACTAACACATGAATAATTTGGAAGATGATAACTAAATGTTTATGCATGCTGAAATCCTGCTTCTCAGGAAAGTGGCTCAACATCTGCCTACTGATGTGAAGCACAGAATACATGATATTTTGCTTTTCTTTGCTTGAACCTCTTTGCTTCACCTTTCAAACTGTCTTTATCTCAATCCATGTGGTTGTGTATTTTTCATTTTTTTTCAGTTTTGTCCTTCCAATTCTCTCCCCGATTGAGTGGCTGTGTGGTGCTGAGTGTCCTGCCAGGGTTAACTCACAACAAGATGTTAACTATATATTGTTAAAAAGGCATTGTGTATAATTGTATATATAACAATTACATATGTGCAACTTAGAATTCCAGTGTCAACACAGCAGTGCCCATGCCCCGCATGGACACATGGACACACACAACACTTGCAAAAGCCTGACCAGCACTGACAGCCCCATCTTGTTCCTCATCTCCAGCTAATCATGACTGATCACTACTCACATCTGTTAGTGAAACACCTGCACTTCCATCACATGGTTGCTCCTATATCTGGTCTTTGACACCAAGCCCATGCAGTAGCTGACCCCTAGACCCCTGGTCTCTCAAAGCTGCTGTTCCTGGATCTACAAGCCCCTGCAGTTTGTCGTTCCCCTCCTTTTGCTGGCACTTAAACCACCGATTGTGCTCATATGCCAGTACAGCTTGAAGTTCTCCAGCACTCACACATGCACACTCAGAAATGAGAGCGTACCCCTTCTGAATATGTTTGGAAGTAAGATTTGATAACAACCTATTATGGACTGTGAAGTGATCAATCATGGAGCGTGGATCAAGCATGAACAAGTGTTCTGACCAAACTCCTGTTTATACTCCAACAGTCTCTTTTACCCCATTTTTTCTCTGTTTTCTTATATTTGTTCCTCAGTGATCCATCTTTTTCTCTCTCTTTGATCCTTTTCCTAAGCAGTCTACAACTGTCACACATTCCCACCATCCCTGCATGAAATAATACATTTCACAAAGTCTCAAAACACTCTTCTCTGTGCATCCTTGAAGCTGTGACTGCCTTTTACAGTGGGAACCTCCCTCTTGATCCCCTCCATAGTGGGTTTCCTTCAACAATGGCCCAATTGTCTTCGTTGGGCAGTCCCAGGGAGCAGTTGACTCAGTGTGGTCTGTTGTCACTATGACTAGGTTTCTCCTGATGTGTCCTGAATGTCTTTCTGTTCAGGTGATTAGCAATAACCTCCTCACCATGGCTAATAACCATAGGTGGAACTGTTGCTACTAGAGCAGGTCCAGAGGAGGGCCACAAAAATGATCCCAGGGCTGGAGCACCTCTCCTACACAGAAAAGCTGAGACAGCTGGAGCTGTTCATCCTACAGAAGAGAAGGCTCCAGGGGAGCCTCATTGCAACCTTTCAGTACCTGAAAAGAACTTATAAAAGAGATGGGGAGCAACTCTTTGCTCAGTCAGATAATGGCAGGACGAGGGGGAATGGTTTTAAACTAAAAGAGGGGAGATTTACATTAGAGGTTAGAAGGAAATTCTTCACAGTAAGTGTGGTGAGGCACTGGAACAGGTTGCCCAGAGATGTTGTGGGTATCCTTGAGCACCCTGGAGGTGCTCAAGAACAGGTTAGATGAGGCCCTGAGCAACCCGATCTAGTGGATGGCATCTCTGCCTATGGCAAGATGTTTGGAGCTAGGTGATCCTTGAGACCCCTTCCAACCCAAGCCATTCTATGATTCTATGTTTAGGTATGCAAGACAATAACAAACTCCACACAAACTCCACAGTTCATGAAAGCCCTCTTTTTTTTTTTTTTTTTTTTTTTTTTTTTCAGAATTAGGTATGCAGAGTTGGTTACTCTGATATTTTGTGTTATACTGCTGTGTATGCCTGGCACCACAAAACCTAATTTAATTTGCTGGTGTTTACTCTAGTACCAGCCACTGGAAGCTTGGTTGTGATTTGAGACAATATTACTGCTGTACAAAAGACAAGATGCAAAATGGGAATACAGGTTAGAGAAGGAGAAGTGTTTACACATAACATTCTAAGCTTATTACCATTTTTCTATGTTTTTGGCCTGCAGTAGCCTCTGACCATCAAGTTAGTATTTTATAATGAGCTGATTTGCATTTTTTACTGACTTCTGAAACAGAACATGCAAGGATCAATTGAAAGCTAAAGCTGAGAGTTGCCTCCTGATAGGTTAGCATCATGGGGCTAAGAAGATGGCATATATCATTAGTGACAGACTCAGTTATAGATTTTTATCATTGGCAGAATGATATAACCCTCATTACAAAAGAACATTGTTTAATTGATCCATTTTCTCCCAGCAGTCCTGTGTTCTTTTTTTTTTTTTTTTTTCTTTACAACATAAAGGCCAAATTGCAGTTCAGCTTCAATCAAGTGAAAACATTATATTACTACAGGAATAAGAAATAGTCTCTGCACATTTTAATTACCATCATTTAAATATGAGAAAACCATTATACGATTAAAGTTATAAATGCTTCCAACAGACATTTTAAATAATAGTTAAATTAGTGAAGGGAAACCATTAAAGGATTTTTATTTTTATTTTTAATGTAATGACCCCCAACCATTTCTTAGTTCCCAAATAATTTGTAGGTTTTCAAGAGCTCACTCAGTTTGGCATACATGCATTATCATTACTACCTCAAATATACACGAACAAGAAAGATTTTTATTCTCAATTATAGTGAAAGTCTTAAAGCAATAAGTGTAATAATTAAATCAGGCAAGCTAATGTATAGTGCATAGGTAATAATGATAACCCTCAAAGTTTCTTGCAGAAAGCTGAATACACTGAATAGAATTTAAACAAAATGCCTATAGCTTCTAAATGACTTTAAATAGGCAATCATTTCAGAAAGGGAGAGCTAATAGCTTCTTTCCTCACCACGTAGAATACTGTGGAAGAATGAAACAAACATGTTTATCTACAAAAGGCAATTGTAAAAAAATAAATAAATAAATAAATAAAAATAAAAATACCCAAATTGAAACCTCTGTAATTGACCAGGAGCCAAACTGAGAATAAGTCATTCCAGAGGTCTAATGGAGTATTGGCAAGAATTAAGTGGTTTCTGCTGTGGCTTATTTCTCACCTCTTATGTTTCAAGTAACACAATCTGTTGGCTTAAAGACTGAATCTCTTTAAGCAACATAATTTTTTGCACCAACAGCCACCCTACTACCTCTCCCCAGAACAATAGAAACACTGGAGACTTCCCTTGGTAGAAAGAAGTTCATTTTCTCCCCTCTACAGATCATGCCAAATCAAGCATCAAGCAAAATATACAATAATATATTGAAGAGCTGGGTTCAGCTCTGTACTTTTCTATACATTTCTATAGACCAAACTTCTTGACATCTGTAGTGCCAATATGCAGGGCTTTTACCCAGTTGGGCAGCTGAACTCCATCACAACCTCTCTCTCACTCCCCTTCCTCAAAGGAAAGGGGGAGAAAATACAATGAAAATCAAAAAGACAGGGCTCACAGGTTGAGATAAGGACCTGGAAGTTAATCAACAATTATTATCACAGGGAAAACAGACTCAGCGAGGGAGATTAATATCATTTATTACCTATTACTAAAAGGCTTGAACGGTGAGAAACTAAAAGCAAACAAGAAAACCTTCCCCCCTACCCACACTCTCCTACCTCCCCTCCTTCCCCCTGAGCAGTGCAGAGGAATTGTGGAATGTGGGCTGTGGTCAGTCCCTAACACTTTGTCTCTGTTGCTCATTTGCAGTCACTCTCTGCCCCTGCTCCAGCATAGGGATGCCATCCCTATGGCACCCCATGGGATGCCATCCTTCCCAAACTGATCCTGCAGGAACTGCTCCCACATGGCTCTGTACCACGGGGCCTGTCCATCGGGAGCAAACTGCTCCAGCATGAGTCCCCCACAGGTGGGTGGCAGCTCCCCCTAGACCTCCTGCTCCTGTGTAGGCTCCTCTCCATGGGCTGCAGCTCCAGCCCAGGGCCCGCTCCTGTGGGGGCTCTCCATAGGCTGCAGCCTCCTCCAGGCCACATCCACCTGCTCCACCTGGGACTCCTCCACAGGCTGCAGGGGAACTGCTGCTGCATGCCCGGAGCACCTCATGCCCTCCTTCTGCATTGACCCTGGGGTCTGAAGGGCTGGTTCTCATTCTTCTCTTTCTCCATGCTTCTGTGATGCAGCAGGTTTTTTTTCTTCTCTTCCTTCAATCTGCTCTTCCAGAGGCCCAACCAGCATTGCTCCCTGGATCAGCTCTGGCCAGCAGCAGGTCCCTTCTGGAGCTGGCTGGAGCTGGCTGTGAACTGACATGGGGCAGCTGCTGGGCTCTGCTCACAGAAGCCACCCCTGCAACCCTCAGCTACCAATACCTTGCCACTTAAACCAAATACACCACATTTTTATTAAATTATTTTAATCCTATTCAGGTTATTGAAATATTGTTGCACTACAAACAGAGTTTGTTTGTTTGTTTGTTTTTCTCTGTTTGAAGAAGAGTATTCTTTTTTCCTTGCATCTAACATTCACTTTTTTTCTACTGCAGTTCATATGGATTTCCATATCTTAGCCCTCATTTTGCCCAAGAAATATTGTATACATTTTTATGTTTTGTGATTAAAACCTCATCTCCAGACACACTTGAAAGAGCTCAGAGTCATGATGGAAGGTTGGGGAACCTGAATAATATGCCCAGAGAAATAAAGTCCTGTCCGTAGCACTTCCCAGGGAGTGATCAGCCTATGGCCTGGGATGAGACCCAGCACCACTGGTCAATAAGAGTAGGTCTCTAGACCACCTTGCAGAGTGATGGGTTACTGTCTAAGGTACAAGACTCATTATAGGATGCCAGGGCAGAGTATTTTGGAATTGCACAAGACTTAGTGTGGGACATTTAGGGGAAGAACCAAAAACAGAAAAAGGAAAGCATCAAAATGGTTTGGTGAGGAACAAATGTGGGAAAACGGGATAAAAGACTGTTGTGGTTTAACCCGTCCGGCAGCTAAACACCACACGGCCGTTCACTCACCTTTCCCCATCCCTCTCTGGGATGGGGGAGAGAAACAGGAAAGTGAAGCCTGTGAGCTGAGATAAAGACAGTTTAATAAGACAGGAAAATAATAATAATAATAATAATAACAACAACAACAACAACAACAACAACAATAATGTTGATAATAGTGCTACTACTAATAAGGTGTACAAAACAAGTGATGCACAATGCAATTGCTCACCACCCGCTGACCAATGCCCAGCCTAACCCCAAGCAGCTGGCCCCTCCCACCCCGGCTAGCCACCCCTATATATATTGTTTAGCATTACGTCAGATGGTATGGAATACCCCTTTGGCTAGTTTGGGTCACCTGTCCTGGGTCTGTCCCCTCCCAGCTCTTGCTGCACCCCCAGCCTGCCCGTTGGCAGGACAGAGCAAGAAGCTGAGATGTCCTTGGCTTAGTATAAGCACTGCTCTGCAACAATTAAAACATCAGTGTGTTAGCAGGACTCTTCTCATCCTAAGCCAAAACATAGCACCCTACCAGCTACTAGGAAGAAAATTAATTCTGTCCTAACTGAAACCAGGACAAAGACCAATAGGGCCTGGTTGCATGGGAACAGATTGCTGGTCAATACACCTGTCTAGCCATTCCCTGCACCTGGTCAACTCAATCTGTCCTGTCTTCTCATTAAACTCCATGTCTAACTATTTTTCTGGCTGAGGTTCAGTGGGCATGGGTGTTTATGGGCCTGAGTGCCAGCAATCAGACAGTCAGTCTGCTTGTCTGTGTTGTCAGCAAATGGATCAAGTGAGTGGAGGGATGTCAGTGTTTGACTGCAAACAAATAAGAAGATGGGCTGTCTGGTGAGTGGGGTAGGTAGCCTAGGATATGTGGATGTGTATCCCAAAATGAACTACCTGAAGAAGATGGCTACAGGACTAGGGAAGTCCTGGACAATTGGACCCTGGGGGTTGGCAATTGTGTGTGTGTGTGTGCATGCACACATAATGAGGCTGCAGCCCCAAGGCTCACATGCTTAGATGGCAGCTGGGGAGAATAGAGATCCGGGGAGAGACTGGGGGTCAAGGATCAGCTACTGGACAAACTGAATGTCTAAGGTGAGCTGCCAGAGGACTCCACATTGTAGGTGTGTATATATTTGCCATTGATGGACCTTCATTCTGATTAGACAGAGAGGGAAACTTCATTCTCTACCATAAATAATAATAATATTTCTCTACCGGTAATAAAATATTTTTTAATGTACTGAGTGATTATAACTACTCTGGCATCATACAGTTTCTGCCATTAGCATTATTGAAAACAAAACAAATAAATAATCAATACCACCAATCAAATAACCAACAAAACACCTCAACAAACAAAAGAAAGCACCTAAACTCCCAAAACTTCAATGCATGTTTTAAATCAGGTAAAAACTTCATACCAAACAGCTCAAAAGCCCAAGTTGAGCCATAAAAACTTTGTTCTGTTCTTGAATGCTTTTACAAAACAGCCACTGAAAGGGAAAGAACAAACGGAACCCAGAATCTTTGGCAGATTCTATCCCATTGCATGCAAAGGCAAGGAAATTTATTCCTGTATTGTGTGATAGTCTAACCCAATAGAATAGACAGAGCAATAGAGTAACCCAATAGAATAGGGGCATTGGTTTAGGTATTTGAGTGGTCCTAGTAGGGCCTGACTAAAAGATTTGCTAGACTGTACACTGAAGAGAATGGATGGAAAATACTTCTCCTCTCCTCTCTCTCTCGTTCCCTCCCCGCCTCCCCCCCTCCTTTTATTAATTACATTAAATTGATGATGGTTTGTCAGCATTATCATTGTATGTTTCCAATTTGGAGTTTAAGGGTTGATGTTTCCAATTTGGAGTTTAAGGGTTGTCTTTAACATCACTTTAACAACTTCAGTGCATAAATAGATTATTATTTTTTTTAATATAACGTATAGTCATGAATAAGTAGTAAAATTGTTCTGAAGATTTAATTTTTATTTATTTATTTTTTTTCATTAGAAACATGACTGACTTGGGTTATGAATCATGCATATCAAAGAGTGGTACTGAGTGGAACTAACTGTATATTACAGAGATGACATTTCTGTATTTTGGCAACCTGCTAAGCACATTTACTCATGCACTGACTTTGAAAGTGGTTCCTATTCTTAGTGTTTAATTATGATGTTATTGGCTATTTTCCTTTGAAAATCCCCTGTATAAGTGTACAGTTAGACCAAAACATGTCAGAAAATTATGGCATTGCTTTCTTGCCTAAGCAAATTGAAGTAGTGGAAATCAAATCTGCATGAAATGTATTCTTTATGGGGATTTCAGTACATGTTTAAAAGGCACCCCTCCCCCCCAAGCACCCCCCCCCCAACACTCCCTAATTTAGTTTCCTAGAAGCTGTAACAGCTTAAAATAACTATGGCTCTTCTGAACCTGAAGATCTGATTCCAGAGGACGGAATCTGGTATATTTATATAATTCTGGTATACTTACAGAATACCTACTGAAAAATATCTGATAGTTTAGAATGAAGACTCATAAAGTAAAACTCAATAGTTACTAGGCAGTTTAATGCATGACAAATTCAAAAAAACACATAACTTCTTAGACTTGATCTCCAGTTAATAAATAACAATCAATATTTTTAATTATCATGAAATATGAATACAATTGCTTCTTAGATTTTCCTGTTGACTGAGGAGTAGAGGTCAATACATTAACATGAGATTATAGTTCTGGTTTGTTCTTGTTGTTTCTACTGTGTTTTTGTTTGTTTGTTTGTTTGTTTTTTTCCCTTACCTTCACTGAGAGCGAGTCAATTCATCTAGATTCACAGTTTTTAGCATTTGAAAGGGAACATTTGGAAAAAAAATAATCATAATTTTGTTTGTTTTATTTATGAGAGAAAAACATTAGCATATATTTTTTGCATAGTTTCTGTCCAAGTGTTTTGTGAAGGATGTGAGAATACTTGCATTTCCAAATCTGATGTGAATACATTTTAAAAATATTAACTAATATCTGTTTTAATATGAACAAATATAAACAGATGTGGTTTTTTTTCCTAGTATTTTGCAGCAGGTATATCATGCAAAAAGATGAGAAACCATATGAATATTTAACATTCAAATTATATACAACTTAAAGTTAATACAAATTGAGCCTGCATACAGTCTTTTCTGATTCAAAACAACATCACTGAAATTAGTCAAGAAATCAACTTTATTTCTGCATAAAAGAAATATGTATTTCTCTTATGCAGATTGGCAAACATTTGCAGAATTAAATTATACTTGGTCTTAATCATATGCTTTTTGTAGTTATTTTTAGTTCAAAGTATGCTGATGCCATACTACCTGCTCTACTTAGAGTCTGAAGGAGGGGGAATGGGTTGGCTAAATCTTCTTTTGCCACATTCCGCAAAGGCTTTGCTGAGAAAAAAGGTATCTACAACTTTCACAGAAAACTAATTAATATTTCAACATTGGTTTCTTCAAGAAAAAGAACCGTGTAAAAATTACATTATTAATTGTTCAGTTTTTGCCAGACATGATGCCATTGGGGTTCACCAAGTATGAAGCAGAGAAAAAAATAGAGTAAAAGACACAGTGGTATGTCACTAATAGAAACATTTGCATGTTTGTACCTTTGAAGAGTATTATTTTTTCCCTATTTTATGAATTTATGAATTTTATGAACAAGTTGTTTCACTTTGGTAAACCATATATCACACACTTATGTTAAAGAAGGTAATATCAAAGAAAATTTTCTTTCAGGATAGAAGCATTTGGATTCATTTATCTGTACAGATAATCTTGTTCTCTGTATACAAGCAAAGCCTGGGTTAAATGATGTTTTAATTTAAACAAGCATCATTAAAAATAAGCAGAGACATTTGTTTAAATGTACCAGATTGATCTGAGCATAGGTGAAATAATCATCTGCAAAGTATAGTCAAAGAGTTCTGTTCCATGAGGCTGTCTTCTTTTGGAAGTAGTGTAAATGTAACTTTTTTTAGTCACCAACTAGTCTTTAAAATGTGATAGGACTTTTTATAGGAGTTTTGATTACCCTATATCACTAGAAAATGTCCTTACACATAGCTACTACATGCCTCTAATAAGTTCATAGAAGATATTGAAGGAATTTTGAGTTCCTTGTTTACTTGTTGTTGTTATTTGTTCTGTTTTATTTTGAACATATTAATTACTCTAAGTGAAAGAGACAGGGCAAGTAACTGAAAAATAGTGCCTAGCAAAACTTTTTTTTTTTTTTTTTTCCTTCAGGCAACAGCTAGCAAGCTTTCAGATAGTTGTTTTTTTTTATTATTATTATTTTTAAGTAATACTTATATTTTTCTTACTTGTCAATTTTTCCTCAGCCTTATTGTTAGTAAAACTTTAGATTAGTCACCTTTTGCTAGTAAACATTTTTTTTATTGCTGACAAAAGCTAGTGTCTTCTGTAAAGAAATAACATTTCTCAAGAGTTCCACATTTTTTTCTTTAACCTATAATTTATGGAAAGTAATGATAAATAAAAAACATAAATAATTTCATCCTACAAGCCCATTGTAAATGAAATACATAAAGTTTTTGTAATTAAAAAAGTTATTCAGAAATCAACAGAAAATAAAGCCGTGTTAAAGTATAAAACACTATGGAACTAAGCTTGAACTCAGACAAAGAGATGCAATTGTGGTCTAAATCAATACAATTCTGCTTAAACATAGCCTTCAGAACCTTATTCAATAGTGCTTGGGAGGGTATATTACAAGTGTAATTATGAATGAAGTCTTTCTAAATCATTATTAGTTATATGAACAATAATCCTTGTACTTATTCTTCATTTATTAACCATCAAAAGCTTTAGGTGAATCACAGCTTTCTGATCTTGCCCATTGCAAGTGATTAATTTATTTTAGTACATAAGAAATTTCCATTGGCAGTCTTTATTTGGTTTATTGTAAACTGGAGGTGGTTCTAAACAATCATCTCCTTACCACAGGCAATTACTGAATGAGATAAAACCATGTTCTTTTCCTCTTATCTCCTATCAATAGCCTCCATCTGCCAGAAGATGAATACATCTTTTACTGGAGGTTCCATAAGTCAATGAGATCAAATAAAACATTAGTTTTGGGGTAATGCTGTTGGTTTTAGTCATCTACATAAAGCAAATGCCTGTCTTGCTTTTACAGTGCCCTGGTTTCAGCTGGGATAGAGTTCATGTTCTTCACAGTAGCTGGTGTGGTACTGTGTTTTGGGTTGTGTGGGATGATATAACAGTGATAACACTGATGTTTTGCTGAGTTCTTACTGAGCAGTGCTTGCACTAAGTCAAGGACCTTTCAGCTTCTTATGCTGCCCTGACAGCAAGGAGGCTGTGGGCGTACAACAGGCTGGGAGGGGACACAGCCAGGATGGATAACATAGGCTGGCCAAAGGGATATTCCATATGGTGTCATGCTCAGCAATAAAACTGTGGGGAATTGGCCTGTGAGGCTGCTGCTGCTCGAGCACTGGTTGGACATTGTTCAGCAGGTGGTGATCACTGAGCAACACTTCTTTTGTGTATCCTTTTCAATTCCATCCCCCCCCTCCCCCCCATCTCTCCCCCTTCTTTTCTCTCCTTTTCTCAACCCATGAGATTTGTTGTTGTTGTTGTTGTTGTTTTTTCTAATTCTCTCCTCCATCCCTCTGGGTGATGGAGGGAGTGAATGGCTGTGTGCTTAGCTGCCTTCTGGGCTATAACACAACACACAGAAATGGAATTTGGCATATACTTAAGACTATACATTTGAGTGCCTTGGTACTGTTGTGAACTTGCTACTGACATGGTGTTTTAGTCTTGATTTCAAAAGATGCATATTCTGAGTATTTCACTTGAAGTGCACCCCCAGCAACTTTTCCCTTCTTTTAGTAAATCTTCTGGCTTTTCTTGCTTGTCTTAAATAGTTCAAAAATGGCTGAAAAAAATTACTTAGTCTGAGCCACACTGAAAAGGCATACACTTTTCACCTTACACATGTAAGACAGGTATTTGAAGGGTGTCAATTTTTAACACAGTTATAATTCCATTTCTGTGTGTTGATAGTACATCTTTACTCCCCTCAGAGTATCTTTTCATGATTCATGTCGGATTTTGTTCTTAGGCTAAACTCTAAAAGAGGCTATGAACATGGTCTCCAATCTCTGAAATGTTTCAGAAAACAACTAAAATCTGCACCATGAGCAACAGAACAACTACTGACTGTCCCAGAATTGATTTGTCCTTTCACAAGAAATAATATCAATGGTTTAGCATTTGCCTACTTATCAACATTGGATAATTTTATGTGCATTGAAAATCCACAAATCCATAATATTGTCAACACAAATTGAAATAATTTCTGTCTTACAGAAAAAAAAAAAAAAGTATCTTTGAAAAAAAAATAATTTAGTTTTGACACATTATTATACAATGAAGTATTAACCTACATTGAATTAACTTTTTAGAAGGTCTTTTAAACTTTTGGTTTGCCATGTAGTACACAAATTTGTCTCAAGTATTATTTTTAACAGACATTATTAACATTCCTGAAAAGAAGATGTTAAAGCAAAAAGGGAGGGCATCAAGCCTGTGCAACAATTGTAAGGTAAGTCCAATAACCTTAACATATCAGTGGTGCAATAGCATTTCAGTACATTTAATAGGCTCAGATGAACCATGCTGGAGTAACAATAGAATCTTTCTCATATTTATTCCTGCAGCCATTCATGAAAAAAGGTTTTAATTCACCAAGCGACCAGAGAACCATATAATTTCACATAAAGTCTATCAGCAAACCAGCAGAGAAAAAACATACTGACACTATAAATATTCCTGGTAACTCATGAAATAATATTTCCATAAAAAGAGCAGAAAGTATTCCATATTTTAACACTGCTTGGTATTTCAGAATACATTACAGCTGCATTAACATATTTTTATTTTGTTTTGTTTTGTTTTTGTTGTCTAAGTAATATTTAAATGTAACACCTAGGAGTAACACCTAGCAAAGATATTCAAAACAGTGAATATACTGTCATCAAAAGCATAGTAATATAAATAATTCTGTGAGTTATCTGAGAAGGTAAAATTGTATTTTACCTTCCATATAGAACAGTAAAATTTCTGAACAAGGGCCATCTATAGGATTACTTCAATACTGGCTGCTATCATCCTACTTTGCTGCTTACGTGACTATAAAACCCTGCTTTCAGGGGACTAACCTAACTATTTAGCTTTCAGCTTTTGGCTTGGAACTGTTGTCTTCCAACATTTCCTTTATAAATGAAAAAAGAAAGAAGGAAGGGAGGAAGGGAGGAAGAGAGGAAGGGAGGGGAGGGGAGGGGAGGGGAGGGGAGGGGAGGGGGGGAGAGGACAAGGGGGGAGAGAGGGGGAAAGGGGGGAGAGGGGGGGAGGGGAGGGCAGGGCAGGGCAGGGCAGAAAGTTGGTACTCATTCATTGTACTCCTGAATTAAAAAATCAGTTTTCAAACACTGCCCCTCACATCTTGGCTATCTTCTTTCTTACCATCCCTGGGGTAGAAGACCTACTGTGTAATGGCCATATCAATGACATTGCTATTAGGGGGAACACTAATCAGTCACTTACTGTGTGACCCTTGGCAAAAAGATTTCCTGTAATAACAGTTTGCTTTTCTTTTCTAAGGGGCTTCTTGGAGGCATGTTGTTTAAAATATCCTGGTTTCAACATACTGCCTGTCTTCTCTCTTCTTTTCCTTAATTTACAAGAGGAAACATCATAATGAACTTCAATCCACTCAGCTAGGATTGTTTTGTTCATACATTCAGAGTTGTCACCTTGGGTCTCTGAAATAAACTAGACAAGGGTGGTTTTTTTGTTCTGTTTTTATGCCTATTTCTTCTTCAAACTTGACCTGAGTTTATACTTCCAACACAGATCTGGCAATGAATGATATTTGCTTCTTAGAAGAGATTTCAAGTGCTTATTTTTTTCATATTCAAGCTCTTCCCTAAGATTTTGTTGTTGTCATACTGTTGTTTTACAGAAAGAAAAAAAAAATAAAGGAAAAAAAAAAAAAGAAAAGGAAAAAAAAAAAAAGGAAGGTCACCATATTTTGAACACCAACAATGAAAGCCTACATATACTCTTTGTACAACAAAAAATTTTCAGCATGTTTTTCTTCCTGGGATGAAAAACTTGCAAATATTTTCCAAAGGTTCTTCCTTTATTTGTTTGCTTTCCAAACCACAAATATTGCTTAAAAATACTTTTGCACTGAGAATAAGAAATGGTTAAAAAACAAAACAAAGCAACAACAACAAAAAAACACCAGTAAGTTTTATTAGTGGTTCCTATGCAGTTCAGGTTAATATTAATATTAATATTGTGGCCAGCAGGACTGGGGAAGTGATTGTCCCTCTGTACTCAGCTTTGGTGAGGCCGAATCTCGAGTACTGTGTTTAGTTTTGGGCCCCTCGCTACAAGGACATGGAGGTGCTTGAGCAAGTCCAGAGAAAGGCGACGAAGCTGGTGAGGGGCCTGGAGAACAAGTCCTATGAGGAGCGGCTGAGGGAGCTGGGTTTGTTCAGCCTGGAGAAAAGGAGTCTCAGGGGCAACATTATCGCTCTTTATAAGTACATTAAAGGAGGCTGTAGCGAGGTGGGGGTTGGTCTATTCTCCCACATGCCTGGTGACAGGACACGGGGGAATGGGCTAACATTGTGCCAGGGGCGTTTCAGGCTGATATTAGGAAGAACTTTCCTGAGAGGTTTGTGAGGCATTGGAATGGGCTGCCCAGGGAAGTGGTAGAGTCACTATCCCTGGAGGTCTTTAAGAGACGTTTAGATGTTGAACTTAACGATATGGTTTAGTGGAGGACTTGTTAGTGTTAGGTCAGAGGTTGGACTCGATGATCTTGAGGTCTCTTCCAACCTAGACAATTCTGTGATTCTGTGATTAGTGAGATGGCAATGTTGCAATGTATGGTCCTTAATTTTTGTTTATATACATGTTTATTTATAATCTGCCTTTATGCAGCCAAGTCTGTCTGCTCTCTGAGAGAAAAGAAAAAAAGACAAAAAGGCAAACTTAAATCCCAAATACCTACCCTTTTGATCTAGCCCCATACAACCACCCATATATATTTCAGTGATATTTTGCACCCAAAACAAACAAAAATCTTAGATCTGGTTGGAGAAGAGGAATTCATAAACTCTCTGGAAATAAAGGTTATCTAATCAAGAAATCTAGAGATTAAATTAATAACTGTGTTAGAAAATTTTCTAAAGAATGACTAGCTTCACAGGTTGCATTTGTGATCTAAGAAAATGCTGTATCTCTCTTGAGAGTGCTGAGAGAGAATTCTAAAAATGCCCATAAACAAACGTCACTATCTCAGCATCACATCCAGACCAATAGCTAGCCATTGATGAACTTTGCTTGACAGAGAGTTCGTTTAGATGTTCCAAAGGTATATGACTCTCTTATTTCTCCTTTTGATCTAGAAAAAGCAGGACAAGAGCTGTCCAGGTGGTTAATGATAAGAGATAATATCCTGGAAAGGGAATTTACATTAAGGCTTATAATGGCAAGCGGCAGCAAGCAATAAAGCTGGGAGTCTAAGTCAGCTTTTTCAAACTCAGCTGAAGACAAACTAGGGGCTCAGTATATAAATACTTACCACAGATAAGATGTCACAGACACACACTGCCCTTTGAAAAGTTAACATTGATCACGTCTTTTCAGGGCAACTGGTCCTGTCTGGTAATTGTTAGCAATTGTGTCATGTGCAAATCATTCCACAAACATTAAAATGTATTACAATAAAATAAATTAAAATCTGGATTTGATTGCTTTCCATAGGATGGTACGCACTAGAGAAGCAATGCTGGCAGAAGGAGATTTCTCTCTGACTGAGGGGGAAACCAGTAAAGCACGTGAGAATTCTGAGAACATCTTTCAGCAAAAGCCCGGAGGATGGCATGAAACAGCTCTTCATTCATATTGTATTTATCAAGTGGCATTTCAATGACAGGAAGCTGTTCTCTGTGAAGTTCCTCTGCATACTTTCCTACTGGCATTTGAAACAGATCATCCCTCAAGATCAATGCTGCAGAGACGCACACATAGTATTTACCTTCCCGATTAGTTGGGCTCAGTCTGAGCTGTGACTAAAGAGTAGCAGTAAACGAGAAAAGTGCATGTCTTCTAAAGACGCTTCGGTTCATTAGCTTGTATTTGTTCTTACAGATTTATTGACATCTTGAAAATGTCAACCAATGATAAAACCGCGCACATTGGGTGTTGGATGGGTATTGCAATGATTTCTCTTGCCTACTGTGTCTTCCAACCAGTGTTTTGTCACAGAAGATATTTCCTTCTCACTTGGTCTCTCTTCCACCACTGAAGAGATCATAAAGAACAAATGCAACCAAAGACCTTACACAGAAGAATTGTGCAGCTGTAACTTGTGCAAAGACAACTGTGAAGTGGAGGCAGGGTTGAGGCGGTAAGAACAATGCTGCTATGGGTTTTCCTTTTGTTAGAGAACTGCAATTTGAGCAGGTTGTTTGTAAGCCAGGAGGTAGCACATATGGGACAGAGATGCCGTTTGCGTTGCAGAGACAGTATGGTATGCTACTGTTGAAGTAACAAGATTTTGTCTTGGGGCCTAATTTTAGCTTTGGCATAGCCCAGCACTATCTGAACAAGTGGCTATTGCATCTACACTGCCGTGTAGTTCTGCACGACTTTGGACGTATCAGCATTTTCATTAGGTGCTGCCACCCAAGTTCATCTCTGCTTCCTCATTAGAAAAAGAGTCAGTGAAAGTTTTTCAGGCATGAGAAATAGTGGTGAACGCACAGCACCTTCTGCTGTTGTTGTATGTCGGTTGGACGTGAAGGCTGTCTGCTCAGTGACCCGGACCAGCACCCTTGTTTTATGAAATAGAATTCTAAAAGCAGATTATGATGAGCAGTAAGAGCAGGACTAGTGACAGCCTTGCAAAGGGTCACCTCCCTTCAGCGGCTGATATTTCCAAGGTCTCGCATGCTGGAGGGGAACAAATGCTGCCTGGAAGCCATTGAATATCTTTTCCAAATCTGTACCCCCTGGTTCCACAGGAGGATCTTATAATTTTCTACAGCTGGTGCTGCAACTGTGCAGGTAATGATACTAGAAATAGCAGTGCTCTCTGTCTGACAGGCATTTCCTGGAAAAGCCTGAGTGGATGATCTTCCTTTCTTTTCTCCCTCAGGAATAAAACCAACAATATATATCCCTAGTGATGAGGGCCGCAAAGCCACCAAGTTCCATACCCAGCACTGCAAATATAGTGCAGACTATATTTCTTCAGCTGGTGTTAAATAGTGAATCCACAGATTTCAGTATGCCATGTTTACTTGCTCTTTACTTACCTGAGCTGAAAACTCAATTGTGTTTAAGTAGCTAGTAAAACAAATAATTGTTCTCTTACTTGCAGCATATTTGACATTCTACAGTGCTAGACAACGTCAAACACATCAACAGCACTGTTAAATGCTAAATTGTTAAGCAATCTGAACAAAAATCCAAGGCTCTGTGCTGACAGTTTTTGTGAACTTCTACTGTATAGATACTATCAGAAATTAAGAATGCTGGCTATTGGAAAACAAGGAAGGAGGAAGAAAGCGTTACTTGTGACAAATGATGAAATTAGGAAATTGCAGTTGAAACTTGCTGAAAGCAGAGCATGTTCTTTGTTGAGCTCTGGAGTGTTTATGTTCTCTATCGCTGGTCTACTGAAGTAAATTACTACAACACCAGAAACTGCAGAGCAGTTTACTTTTTTTTTTAAATGATTAACTTTTGGAATCTTACAGGAATATTTTGACGTGTTCTTCCCCAATAAAATTATTTGGAAAAACAAAAAAAAAAGGCATTGAACTTGACCAGAGTATCCAGTAATTTTTCTCTCTGAAATTGCATTGAGGCATTAGGTGCTTCAATATTAACCTTAAATATAATTATAGTCAAAAATGACTATGAATTTCAAAAGAGAGTTTCATAAAACTAAATCAAAACTTTTGGGAATATTTAAAATTAAATATGTAATAATACAATGCACAATATTTAGTTGTTGGTCTTTTTTTTTTTTTTTTTCTTTTTTCTTTTCTGTGATTATTTGGGGTGGGGGAAAGAGATAACAGTAGGTCATAAAGAATGCCTTAAGGAAATCAATTTCAGTGAGGTTTTTGAGGTCTTCATGACACATAGCATTTAATTTCCTCTAGGGGTTACAACATCAGCTTTCACTCCCAGATAGATGCCTTTCTATTCTCCAGAGGTATGTGTCTAGGTTTGTACTACTCACAGAGCATTAGCCCATCCTGGCATTTGTGAGTGCATCTCTGAGGTGCCTTGCTTTCTTTACACCACGTGTAAAGTTAAGGTGCCTGGCTCAAAGGTTTAGACCCATTTTGAAAATGAGATGTTAAAAGTATTCTGTTCTGTGTATATGGTCTAAAGACAAAAATTGTCCTTTCATTATGACATTATAGCTGGGTAGTCTTCCCCTCACTTATGAAAATGAGTTGTCATAAAAAAGTTTTGGCATAATGGCATACCCTACTCTAAATATTTATTGAGTGATATGGTAGCAAGAACATCTTTTGACCACTGACTACTACAGCACTATATTTTAGTGCACATGCTTTATGAATATAATGGACAGACTGCAGAAATCTCTCAGAGACCAATTCTTAAATATCCTTTCAAGCTCCGGAGAAAATGTCAATATAAGTACTGAAAATGTAATCTTTTGTGCCAAACAACAACAATACTTCAGAAAGAAATGGAGTAGATTTGTCACTGGTGCTTTATTTCTTTTAATACATCTAGATAAGGCAATTAAATTTGTTGCCTTTTCTGGGGTGATTTCACTATGCTGGGCATCTAAACTCCACCACCACCATTCTCTTGCTCCCCTTCCTCAAAAGAAGAGAAGGTGAAGAAAGTATGATGGAGAGCAAAATAGTTAAATAAGAAAGTTCATGGGTTGATATAGGGACAATGTAATTAAATGTAAAAGAAAGAGGAAGAAAAACAAACAAAAAAAGCCATGTGGGAACACAAAGGGGAAAAAAAAAATCTTTACTACCCATCAATGAGCAATATTTGTCCAAATCCTGGGAAACAAGGCCACAATATGCATAATAGTTTGGGAATACAGTTGTCTTCATAACAAGAGAATAGTCCAGGGGAATGGGGAATAGAGGTTGCAGACAGTCCCCAAAGCTTCATCTCTGCTGCTCCTTCCTGGTCACTCTGCCCCTGCTCCAGCATAGGGTCCCTCCCATGGGATGCCATCCTTCCTGAACTGGTCCTACGTGGGCTTTCCACAGGCAGCAGCTCTTCAAGAACTGCTCCAATGGTCCCTGTGGTCCATACCACAGGGTCCATCCATCAGGAGCAAACTGTTCCAGCATAGTTCACCCACAGGCAGCAGCTCCACCACAGACTCCTATTCATGGACTGCAGCTCCATCCTGGAGCCTGCACCTGCAGGTGTTCTCCATGGGCCACAGCCTCCTTCAGGCCATATCCACCTGCTCCACCAGGGGCTCCTCCACGGGCTGCAGCGTGTAGATCTGCTCCATTTAGGACCCATGGGCTGCAGTGGGACAGCCTGCTCCATCAGGGGCCTCTCCACAAGCTGCAGGGGAACTTCTGTTCCTGCACCTGGAGCACTTCCTGCCCTCCTTCTGCACTGCCCTTGGTATCTGCAAGGCTGGTTCTCACTCCTCACTCTCCCAGCTGCTGTTGTGCAGCAGTTTTTTTCCATTTCCATTTCCATTTTTTTCCATTTCCATTTCCATTCAAATATGCTCTCACAGAAGTGCAAACAACATCTCTTATTGGCTTGGCTCTGGCCAGCAGCAGGTCCTGTTTGGAGCTGTCTGAAACTGTCTCTTTCTGACATGGGACTGCTGGACTCTACTCACAGAAGCCACCCCTACAATCTTCTGCTACCAAAACCTTGCTACATTAATCCAATACATTTTGACAGAAACAGAATAAATTTATCTTAAAATGCAAAACATTGATGTGTGAATGTTCAAGGTCCAAAGTAGTAATTCTGGGGAAAGAAAAAAAAAAAGAAAAAAAAAGTGCCCTGAAACGTTCCCTATCTGTTCTATTAATTATACAACTTTGATGACAATTACCTTCCACTACACTTGAAAGTGGGATCTTGCCTAAAATAGAATGCTTGCTTACTGGGGAGGGGCAAAAGTGCTGTGCCCATGAATCTCATTGTGAGTCTAAACACAGCTGTTGGAAAGAAAGCTTACTTTGTCTCGATACAATTGAAACTGGAAAGTGGCTTTTTTTTTTTTTTTAATGAATTATCTGTGTCAGGTGAATGGATCAACTGTTGGGGGTGAATGTTTCTCCCTGAGTTCATTAAAAGAGGGTGAATGTCTCCCTGATTTAGCCTTACCACTAAGGGAAGAATGTTTATATAACTCAGCCAACATAGTGTATAAAAAATTTCCAAAGAGAGCAACAGGCTTGAGCTGGCTTCAACCCACAGATTCCATCCTGTTAATCCAACAGTGCGATGGTGGGCATGATAAAGAGATGGGTATGGGGAATCACATTCTTACTGTGATTAAACTGTGTATTGTGATTGCTACCTTTTGGTTAGTGTAACTTACCTTTGTGTTGTGTTTTCATTATATTTTGTATCACTCTGCAAAATCAGAAATCCTTTGTAAAATCATCATCAAATAAGCAAACTTAATGTTAAACACTGCACCCTCCACATGTGGACTACCTAAAAGAATGTGACTGGGGAGTACCAGACTCTGACAAGTAAACTCCTGTTCCTTAACAAGTTGTTATTGCAAAGTTATATTTCAGTATCAGCAAGAACCTTTTAGAAAAATAGTATTATACATGCATTAACAGTAGTAGAGTTTTTGTTCCAAAAGGCAATTAAAAGGCTCAGAATTTGTACTTCATTATGTTTAAGCAAATGTTACAAAGAAGAGAAAAAGATTACCTTCTCTGTCTCCTGGTTCTGATTGTTTGCCATTGAAAGCTGGTTCATGCAATGTAGAACTTGTAGGTAAGTTATGAAATAAGAGGAAACAAGAGGGGAGGTTGTGATAGCAGAAGATGCATCAATTAAGCTGGTGAATTATTTAATTTCCACAGAAACAGTGTAGGTAAAAGAGTAGAAGTAATAAAGAAATACTGCTGTTAGCAAAACCATCTTGTCGTAACTTGTGTAAGGTACAGAAAATCATTATGACTCATCTGGTTAGAAAGGCTGTACTACTTGACTTATGCCATGCAAATGGCATGCAAAGTCAACAATATTTTGGCACACTATTTGTACATGAGGAAATCCCATTTTGGCAGAAGCAAAATATTTTTAGAATTGCATTGATTTGATAACATTTAAGACAAGGAAAGTATATCCTGCTGGAGTCAAAATGGAACTACTTGAACATTTCAAAATGGAATGTTTTATTTTTCATTAGAGAAATATAATCATTTTAAAGATTTGTTACTACAATATGAAATTGTTTTGTAAACTAATGTTTATATCAACTTTTGACTGTTTCACTCTTAATTTGTTTGTGTGTGCATCTGTGTGGGAAATTCTTTTTTTCATTCTATTTCATAGATTTTCCATTAGAATGAAAAGTGTCAAACAATTATCTGAATGTGTTACAGTTATACAAAGTCCCTCACAAGGATACACTTTCATAGATTTAAAATGCATTATATTTGTACAAGTAATGTTACATTTTAGCATTCAAAAACAAAACAAGAAAGTGTCTCTTTTTGAGGCTGCTGAGTACTTACAAGGAATATCTGAGAGTAGTTCGTTACTGTTATTCAGATTGTCATATGAGTCATTGCTGATGAGACTGTATTATAAAGATCTAGTGAAGCAGTGGTGACTTTATCACTTGTGGCTTGATTTATTATAAGATTTTTATTACATTTACAAAATGGTGCCCTTTGGTTTGGTTTGCTACAAGTAAGTAGGAAACACAGCAGCTGCAGCCAAATGCTTTCAGTCAAAACCAGATGTGCTGTTTTTGTGTACTCCATCATACAGGCATGGGAAAAAAAATAGAGCTTGATCTTATGAATTCTTGCCCGGATAAACCTTAATGATTGCTACTTAGAGCAACTTCAGCATGTCTCATGATTTGAGGCCCAGTCCAAAGGTTCTAGAATTCAATAACAGTATTTATGTGGGCTTCCATGAGCTTTGGATCAGGGTGTGAAAAGGAGTTCCCAGTCTCATTATCCAGTGAGAACTAGTAGAGCTGGTTTCAAAAGGCGAAGCAGATATTGATCTGCTTTGTGAAACTCTATTACATGGTCTTCTAAACACTTGGACTAAACACTGGAATTGTTGTACAAGATTCCTGCTTAATATGCAAGTCATGTTGACTGACCAAGTGTGAACCTAACAATCCCCTGAAATTTTATAGCATTGAAATTCTGGCTACCCTCCTCAACCTTATTTCAAGCGTAGCTACCCAATAAATATTGTGGTGGTGTGTTTTTGTTTGGCAACAGATTCAACTAGGTATTAATGTAAAAGGTTTGTATGTGTTAACTGAATGAAAACATCAATTGAGAATCAGTCTGAAGTGGTTCCAGTGTATACACCTTGTTCCCTTGACTCAACGCTTTAATATATGTGCAAATGTAATTTTGCCACCCTGGAGGTGAGAAGTGGAAACTAGTCTGGACCTAGGATTCTTTTGTCATAGAAAAGGGAGAGAAATGGTAGAGCTGCCCAGAGAACAAGGGGAAAATTGGAAAATGCTGAGTTTGCTGCTCTGGTTGCCCTGCAAAAATTATAAGTGAATACCAGGTACTAACTGCAGCATCTGGGTGTGCAGGCTTGAAGACTGGTAGGAGTAGATAAACTGTGACGCAGTTTATCCCTCACCTCATTCTCAGAAGGGGTGGCAGCATTAGTAGACCTGTTTTTTTCAAAGTTTGCTGCAAATACATATGATGTTTGCAGCATGGTCTGTGCTATTTTGTAATCTGCTGTCTGAAGAAGCCAATCACTTTGTCTGGACCTAAAGTTTACTCCATTCTTCCAGTACTATTTATTTTTGTTTGTTTGCTTTTTCATCTTGTTTGAAGAGACATATTCAACACTCATTTATATCCTGCCAAAATCAATTGCGACCACAAAGAGATGTGGCTTTTTAAAGGCTTTAAAAATACATTCTGGGGATTGACTGTAATACAAACTATCTTCCTATGCTACCTTTATAGTTAAACTGGTGGATCTGGGAACAGGAATTCAAAAAATAATACATATTTGAAAAAAATTAATCAGAGTCTGGTTCTGAGATCTGAAAGTCAGTAGACATCCGAGGGCTTTAGATCAGCACTGTGAAAACTAGTTTCATCAAATGAAACAGTTTAAGTGTCAACATTAATTTAATTCACAATAATGAGGGCAGTAGCACTATAAGAAAAACTATATAGCATTGCTGAGTGTCAATGCTTCTTAATACTTTGCTCAGATAGTGTTAAATAATCATGTAGTTAACTACAGTTTGTTTTGATTTAGCAGCCATTTCCTTTTTACACAAGATAACATCTATAAAGTAGTGAAAGTTAAAACTACTTAAGATTATAATTCTAGGACAAAATGACTGAGGTTTTATTATATTTTTTCCTGATAAAATAATTATTAAATAGTTTTGAAATTCATATGTTCTTGAAAGTTGTTGGCTTTTATTTATATTCACGTTTGTTTCTATGAAAAATTCCAGTAAAAATATTTCTTGGGACTTTCATTTCTTTAGGTGATACATGGTCGGTTTCTAGAGCTCTATTTTGTCTTTTCCATAGAGAGCAAACAAGTCACAATGGAGCAACTGCCATAATAGAATCAAAGAATGGCTTGGGTTGGAAGGGACCTTAGGGATCACCTAGCTCCAAACATCTTGCCATAGGCAGAGATGCCATCCACTAGATCGGGTTGCTCAGGGCCTCATCTAACCTGTTCTTGAACACCTCTAGGGATGGGATACCCACAACATCTCTGGGCAACCTGTTCCAGTGCCTCACCACACTTACTGTGAAGAATTTCCTTCTAACCTCTAATGTAAATCTCCCCTCTTTTAGTTTAAAACCATTCCCCCTCGTCCTGCCATTATCTGACTGAGCAAAGAGTTGCTCCCCATCTCTTTTATAAGTTCTTTTCAGGTACTGAAAGGTTGCAATGAGGCTCCCCTGGAGCCTTCTCTTCTGTAGGATGAACAGCTCCAGCTGTCTCAGCCTTTCTGTGTAGGAGAGGTGCTCCAGCCCTGGGATCATTTTTGTGGCCCTCCTCTGGACCTGCTCTAGTAGCAACAGTTCCACCTATGGTTATTAGCCATGGTGAGGAGGTTATTGCTAATCACCTGAACAGAAAGACATTCAGGACACATCAGGAGAAACCTAGTCATAGTGACAACAGACCACACTGAGTCAATTGCTCCCTAGGACTGTCCAACAAGGACAGTCAGGTCATTGTTCCTGAAGGAAACCCGCTATGGAGGGGACCAAGAGAGAGGTTCCCACTGTAAAAGGCAGTCACAGCTTCAAGGATGCACAGAGAAGAGTGTTTTGAGACTTTGTGAAATGTATTATTTCATGCAGGGATGGTGGGAATGTGTGACAGTTGTAGACTGCTTAGGAAAAGGATCAAAGAGAGAGAAAAAGATGGATCACTGAGGAACAAATATAAGAAAACAGAGAAAAAATGGGGTAAAAGAGACTGTTGGAGTATAAACAGGAGTTTGGTCAGAACACTTGTTCATGCTTGATCCATGCTCTGTGCTTGATCACTTCACAGCTCTAAGGAGAACATCCTTAAAAAGCTGCCAGCTCTGCTCAGCTCTGCTCAGCTCCTATGTCCCTAAGGTCAGTGTTCCAGGGGATCTCAGCTACTAGGTCTTTAAATAGCTTGAAGTTTGGTCTTTGGAAGTTCAGGGTTCTGACTTTGCTCATTGCCAGGCTTGTATTCCTTGAGATCACAAACTCATCCAGGGTGAGGTCACTGTAGACTGGCTCCCAGACTGCCTCCAACCTTGACCTCTTTAATCAGCTCTTCCAAGTGGATGAGTACCAGGTCAAGTAACACTTCTCATCTGGTTGGTTTGTCTAATACGTGGACCAGGAAGTTATTCTCAAAGCACTATGTGTATGTGTAGATATATATATAGGCGATTGTGATTTCTTCAATCAGATGTTCAAAATTATTATTGTCAACAGCTGTCAAGAGGGTATAGTAAAAGTTTGTCATTGTTGTTTTCCACTCATATATGAAAGAATTAGAACAATAAAATATGCCAAGATTGATTTTTACAATCCACGATGCAGTAATTCAGTAAGTTACAATTGAAATCTGGCACTTGTTTACTTCAAGATCAGCAGTAGTTAGCCACAGGTAGAAAACAATACACATTTTTCTTTATGTTTGAATCCTTATAAAATGTCAAACTGAAGGTGACAGAGAGCAGATCCCCTGTACAAGAATACAAGAGAAATCTCTGTCATGTGAACTGAAAATACTTGGAGAACATAATTTTTGCTGACAGCAGACGGGTGATGTCTTCATGATGGAACACCTGAACGCATCAAATGAATATTGGTGGCATTTACTGACCAGATACCAGCTTTATTTCTTCCAGTCACACGTGTAATATTCTTTAATTACCCCCCTAAACCAAGGCAACATTCAGTATGGATGCACTGAAGTGTGCTGTTTGGGCAACTTCTTACAGACTGACTCCCTCAAGAATAGCTGCCAGACAGCTTGTAGTTCATTGCTTAGTTATATAATAAAGTACACCTTATATTTGGCCAGGAAAAAAAAAAAAAAAAAAAAAAGAAAAAAAAAAAAAAGAAAAAAAAAAGAAAAAAAAAAAGAAAAAAAAAAGAAAAAAAAAAGAGAGAGATAGAGAGACAGAAATTAGATAAATCAAATACAACTAGCTTATAACCTTTCACATATATTTTTATTTTTCTTAATTGTTTAAGGCAAACAACTTAATCGCTGGTGTTCTGACAAGTAAACTGCCTCTGAAATATGAACCAGCAATGACAGCAGCAAAACATTGTCACTAAATTGATGCAGGTTTTACAGTTCTTGTGATCTGCTGGATGTTAATATGTTTTGAAAGCAGGATAGAACACATCACGCAGTAAGTCTATTCTTTACTTAGTCCTACCTTTCTGTTTTCTCAATGTGAAATATTCTCCCTTTTCACATTTTCTTCTTTCCAAAGAATACTGGTGTGCTTTTGAATTGTTCTAGCTTTTTTGCTTTGTCCTTTAGGCATGTTGTGTGTTTTGGATACACAATATATTTCCAGCAACATTATGCATTTGCATGTTAGTCACCATGAAACTGCTGCTTTGATAAATGCTGCTCTAAATGCCTTTACTACTTGCTCCTGTGTGAACTCTTACTTTTGTCCAGAAAATAAGGGAATAACTTTACAAAAACAGTACTTTTTTTTGAGTTCGATTCTAAGTTTCTGCTTAGAAACCTATTTCAAGAAAGGCAAACTGTTGTAACAGAAAATCACCTTATTGAAACCACAGTTACTCATCAGAAAAGTTTTGGACGGAAACACTTCTTCCAGTCTCATTTCTTTCTGCACTAATAGCTATCTTACATGCACAGATTCTTGAATGCCTTCCAGTTAGATCCATGGGCCTCAAAGATTAGAGCTGTACTGTTCCCTAAGTTACTTCATTTACAATTGCCTGATCTACACTGAGCCCTCAAGCACAAGTTCAGTATTATTTGCTGATAGCTAACTTAAAACTTGGAACACTTGAATACATTCTCTTGGAGCAGCAATAATATAGCAACCTTATGTCATATAATTCTTAGGACTTAGCTGTCCTATTGTGTTAACAAAACAAATCAAAACAAAAAGGAAAAAAGGGAAAAGAAAAGGAAAAAGAAAAGAAAAATGAAAAGAGGGAGTGATGGAGGAGCAAACTTAGGTGCATTTCCCTTTTTTCTCTTCACGCGTACAACCTTAATTTCAAAGTCTTATTTATGGTCTTTTAATAAATTAAATTTATGTAAAAATAATATATTTTATATTAATTTAGATATTATAGCTATCTGTAACTAAGCAATAACTTTAAATCTCTGTAGCAGCAGTCCATTGTGGAACTTTATGCACACACTTCATTGTGTACTCGCAAAACCACAGACTCATCTAGGTTGGATGAAACCTCCAAGATCACCTAGTCCAACCTCTGACCTAACACTAACAAGTCCTCCACTAAACCATTTCACTAAGCGCTACATCTAAACATCTTTTAAAGACCTCCAGGGATGGTGACACCACCACTTCCCTGGGCAGCCCATTCCAATGCCTCAGAACCCTTTCCGTAAAAAAGTTCTTCCTAATACCCAAACTTCCCCTGGCAAAACGTTAGCCCATTCCCCCTCATCCTGTCACCAGGCATGTGGAAGAATAGACCACATCCCACCTCACTCCTTTAAGGTACCTATAGAGTGCAATAATGTTGCCCCTGAGCCTCCTCTTCTCCAGGCTGAACAAACTCAGCTCCCTCAGCTGCTCCTCGTAAGACACGTTCTCTAGACCACTCACCAGCTTTGTTGCACTTCTCTGGACTTGCTCGAGCACCTCCATGTCCTTCTTGTAGTGAGGGGCCCAAAACTAAACACAGTACTTGAGGTGTGGCCTCACCAGAGCCGGGTACACGGGGACAATCACTTCCCTAGACCTGCTGTCCACACTGTTTCTTATACAAGCCAGGATGCTGTTGGCCTTCTTGGCCACCTGAGCACACTGCTGGTTCATATTTAGCTGACTAGACTAGTTGTAGATGACTACTCTTCAGCACTGAGCAGTACGACGTGTGACTTTTAAAGTTTCAGTTGAAACCAGCTGAAATAAAACATCTGGGAAGTAATATGAAGAAAACAGTCTATAAATAGTTGGCCAGACTTTTTGTTAATATTTGTTTGTGGATTTGTTACTGTTGCTGAAATAAACAGTCTTTTGGTTCTACTGAGTATGAGCTAAACTTGCAGAATGCAATGAATATGCACATTTATCCCCCCAGTAGAAGTTGAAAGCATGAGACTGACACTTGAAAGGGAACAGAAGAACAAGCAACATGTAACCATGACAAATATAATTAAAAAATAATAATAATTCAGCCAATTACTTTCTAAATCCTTGTGTCATATTAAATATCTATTTTTTTTGTTCTTATTCCCAGCATCCATTGAGAAGCCTCTCCTAGGTCAGTGCTGTTAGTTCATTGTCAGTTTAGCAAATCACTTCAGTATAAATTAAAATGCTTTCTTTCCACTGCCCTTAATAAACTTTTCAAGTCTGTAAACCTGAAATGACAGGAAAATTTGAGTATTGAATTACTTTTCAGAATTATGTGAAAAAAAAAAAAAATATTGCGGGTTATTGTAAAAGGTCAAGGAGGAAAATCTACTTTTGTTTATTTGTTTCACCATTTAAATAAAATCTCTATGTTCTAAAAATACCTATGAGGAATACAGCAAAAGAAGAGAGTAGAAAGTACTACTACAAATGACAGTGAGTCAGAATTATCAGACTTTTTTATTCCTGAGTATTTTTATTCTTTTTGAGATACCCATTTCTTCACTTTTCCATAGGTTGCTATGTATTTGCCAAAGACCAGCTCTCATGAGGCAGAGAAGCAGGGGGTTGGAATTAGGTGATTTTTAGGTCTCTTCCAATCCAAACCATTCTATAATTCTATGATTCCAAGTGTAGTTTCTTGATAAATGTCCTTGGTGAATTTCATTATGTTTCCTATGAGCAGATGAGTCAGTAAGATTGTACCCCCTTGACAAATAGAGAATAGCACCACAGGGTGAGATAGTTGTTTGGACATATTCATGCACGTGAAGCTGGGAAGAAGCAGTCCCACTGAGCATAGGTGTTTGAGCATGATTTTGAACCAAAAACAACAAACTTTGCTGGGGTACTATGATGTGTTAGTTTGAACATTTTAGTGCTTTAATGTACTATGTGACTGCCATCTCATATGAAGGTGAAGCAGAAAAGGTAGATGACCATACTCTTCTGAGGTTGCTCCATGGTTTTAACAGGCCTTCTGCTAATAGACACATTTACTCTAGTGGTAATGAGAGTGATTAATCTTTGTGCTGGATTGCTATGGCATGCCTCTGCCTTTAATTTGCACACGCTTTGAGAGACAGTCCTTTTAAAGAACAGTGCTAGTCACTGTTCATTCAGTGCTTGCCACATTTGGCATACAAGTTGTCCCACGAGTTAAGGGCTTTTGCTAAGTCTGGGCCTGAAGAGACATGAGATTGGCAGGAGAAGTAACTACTGCTATATGAAATACCATGGCTTATGCAGCCAGCAAAAATCAAAAAATCATGTCTTATGACTGACACAGAGAAATACCAACTCCTGTACGGGATAAGAAAGGGTAGGCACCATCTGCTGCTCTGTGAAGCAGGATTATAAAATATGTCAGTCATGCCATTGCTGAGGAAAGCAGAGAAAATGCTTAATGTTGCTGCATCTGTTATCATAAGTACAACTTCCAGGGTAGGGAAAGAAAAAAACTGTCTGACACAGTGCAGAGGAGCTGCTGCTGGTGATGGAGTCTCAGCACTCCTGGAGGTTTAGGTTCTGGATTCCAGGAATAGTCTCCATCCTGATGGAGAAGGAAGCATACTGAGAAACACAAGGGAGACCTAAAATTCACTGTTGCACTGGGCAGTATGGAAAAGCTAAAGTATTTCTAGTCTAAGACTTTTTTTTTTTTTTTCTATGTGGAGTCATATCTATACTGTTCCTAATGGCTTTGTGTACAAACAATTTGAAAAATTATTGGCTGAAAATTTTCACAGATGTTAAAAAACAGCCACTAATATTGCATCTATTCAGCTGGACAGATGCTCAAAATCCATGACAGGAAAGTTATCAAAAGACCTGCATTCAACATAAACATCAGCTTTAATGGTGATATACTGTTGACCAAGGACAGTCTGGCCATGGCCAGGAGCCAGAAGGTGAGAGCTGCCAATGGGCAACTGTTGTATCTACAGAGAATAAGTCAGAATAAAAGGGCTGGGATGTTCAGTTTGAAGGTGTGAGGGACACACAGGTGAGTTCTCATGGTGCTCTAGAAAAGGGGCAGTATTTTATCCTTTGGTTAAGTCCTACACTGCTACTTCTGTGTTACTGAGATAATGTTGAAATAACTGAAAGAGATGGAGATAAACCATCCAAACCATCTAACCAACCAAATGAGGTTGAAACTAAACTTTTACTGCAGTTTAGAGACCTTTGAGGGATGCAGCTTGGATTACTGATGAAAAAAAACTGCACGTTTTGTTATACAGTGTTCGAGACTCCTAGAGCATGGATTCCTTAAAACAGAAACAGATGATCTACAGTATAGGATATCCTGACCAGAGAGCCAGAGAGCATTTCCCTGAGAAATCTCAGTTCCTGATGGTATCTTCAAAACCTCTATCATTACTGAAAGATTTAATTACATGTAAACCCATTGCAAAAGCACTGGCAATCAGATTCTGGCTCTGCATTGCCATTTACGCTGACGTAATGTGTCTGAGCTCAGAAATGCTGCAGTCCATTTTTCACTAATGTAAGCCACAAAAAGACCCACAATCATCTGATTCATTGAACAAATGACAAAGATGTAACAAAGATGTGTTTAGAAATGATGTGATAGATTTGATTGCTCCTCTCTCTCCTTCCCCTGCCTCTGCCCTTTGAGTACTTGGCTTTATTTTATTGCAAAAATAAAATAAATTATATTGCTCTGAGCATTTCTGATTCTGTATGTTCTTTCTAGCAAATCAGTTTGTATAGAAACCTACAAGCAGAATCTTAAGAGATAGATTCACATTAATTGAGTTGAAACAGACTCATCAGTTACATATCTATATAGATTTTTTTTATTGATTTTAGAGCAACAATACATAACACCTTAAAATAATATGAGGTATGGATAAGAAAGAAATTTTTATTCTTACTTCTAAGGAAGCAAAAGCTGAGGAGTGATGGGAAAACAAATAAAATAAAACAAAAAAATACCAATAACAAAGCCCTTTTGAAAATATTTTATATTATATATATGCACACAAAATATGGATATCTCTACCATATATAATATATATACTTTATCTATATATATATATATATTTCTCTCTCTCTGAAATTTCTTATTCTGGTATCTGTATTTCTTGAAAAAAAAAATGAAAGTGTCTGCCTTTTACAAGTTCAAAAACACAGCTGGTCCAAAAAAAAAAATAAATCTTTCCTCTCAGTAGGAAATGAACCATAATTTGGATGGCATTCACTGGAATTAGATAAATATGGAAAGCTATGTTATCACTTACTTCCTTGTTAATCCATTAATCCATAGTTTAAAAAGCATCATTTTTCTTAGTCACTTTTACCCCAAAATAAAAGAACATCATACTGAGAAAAAAAAAAAAAAAAAAAGAAAAAAAATGAAAATACTATTTCAGACACATTTGATTAGACTTTATTAGGTTTCAGCTTGTATTTAATTAATTTTATTAATCTGTGGGGATATCTTTAGATAGTATTACTTAGACATTTAGAGAAATAATACACAAAAAGTCAGCTTTTAATAAATAAATTTAGAGAGCACCTGCAGAGGGAAAAGCTAGAGGAATTTTCTCCAATGAATTACAAATGATAGACAATATTAGTGTTCTCCTTTAAGGCAGAAAAACAACCAACTGGAAAATTAATGAAAAGAAATAGTGGAAACCACATAACAAATAATTTATTGGCTACATATATATTAAAAAAAAAAAAAAGATTTGTCACTGTTCTAGGGAACTGTCTACTAACACAAAGCAAAAATTTTTCTCAATATTTGGATTTTGAACATTTATTTTAACTTGATCATGATTGATAAAAATGCTTCCACACTTTTGGTGTGTATGCAGGACTGATGAATCCTAATCTGTATATGGAAACTCCGTTAATGTTCTTCCCAGAGAAGTCATGGATGCCTCATCCCTGGAGGTGTTCAAGGCCAGTTTGCATGAGGGCCTGAGCAACCTGATCTAGTGGGATGTATTCCTGCACACGACGGCAGGGGGTGGGTGGTGGGTGGATGGAACTAGATGTTTAAGGTCCCTTCTGACTCAAGTTGTTGTATGATTTTGTGGTTTTATGATTCAATTTAATACCTGAAGATAAAAAGAAAATACAATCTTTTCATATTTGCCTGGATGTTGGGAGCAGTTATACTGTATTAACAGTGAGAACTCTGCCAAGAGTACTGAAACTGTTTAACAGAAGCCAAACAGCTCCAATTTTTAAATCCTATAATCTTTATAGTGTGTATAGTAAAAGTAGTCATCTACTGCAAAACAGATACAACTGCAGACATAAGAAAATGTCTGTCCATGAGACTCAAAGTTCTACCTAGAAATTTGTCCAGTGTGTTTGGAAGGTCAAACCCTACATCTTCCATCTCTTGTTGAGAAAGAATAGGAAGAAAAAATGAGTGACATACATCTAGGATTAATTTATATAGATGGTAAATAAGACTGTAATGGTCTGGCCCTTTATTTAATCCTTGCTTTTGAATGCAAGACACTTTTTTCTCCAGCATATTAAGGTCTCGTTTAACTTTCTTGCCAAGTCTGAAATTTCTATCCCTATGATAAAATAAGATTCTAACCATATTATAATCTTTTTGTTTTGAAAATTTAAGGGAAATTTTATTATGAAAAATGTTTTTTAAAAAATTACTGCTATCTATTCAGTGTTTTAAACATTTTTCATATTGATTAAAGATGTTCCTCCCTCCTTTAGTTGTTCTGCAAGATTTCAGTTTTTCTGACTGCTTTTCAAAGAAGGAACAAGAACTTCCCACTCCTTTACCTAATTTAATGAAAAGAAAAATGATTTTTACATCAGAGATACATAACACATCTGAATATGGTATCAGAGAAAGCATACTGGTTGTTTGTTTAGCTACAAAAGCCTAAGTGTATTATACTCTAAATAATCACTGATAAAAGGCTTTTGCAATATGAAACACTGATACCAAGATGCAGGTATTATATTTAGTGTATCAATATTGTGAAAATATGAAGCCATCAGCTCATACACTGCCCTATGATAATATTGCATATTGATTATAGCAGTATTATGATATTAATAAATAAGAAATGTACTTCTATTATTGCATTACATTTCTATTTTCAATGTTGTATATCATAGGCTTGATATTATTATGAAGAATAAGGAAGGTCAAAGTCAAGACGATCCTTCCCCTCTACTAAGCACTTGGTGAGACCCTGCACCCATTTTTGGGCTACCCAGTACAAAAGAGAGGCTTACTGGAATGAGTCCACAAACACAAAGATGATTAGGGGAACAGCTTTCATATAAGGAAAGAGATCTGGGACTGTTCCACCTGGAGAAGAGGCTGGGGACAAGTCTCAACAATGTATAATGTATATAACCTCTGAAGGGTTATAACATATGGTAACCACTGAAGAGAGATTACAAAGTGGACAGAGACAGACTTTTTCAGTGGTGACCAGGTCAAGAGGCAATGGGCACAAGGTGAAACACAGGAGGTTCCCTCTGAACACACACACACACACACACACACACACATACACACACACCAAAAACAAACAAACAAACAATAAAGCAGTTAGTCCAGAGAGGTTATGGAGTACCATCTGTGTAGGTATTCAGAACATGACTGGACATGGTCCTAGAAAACCTGCTGTAGTTCATTCTGGCTAAGCAAAGAAAATCTCAAGATGTCCCATTCAACTTATGCAAATCTGTGACTCTCTGAAATCTGAGATGAGTTGCAGGCAATATTTTAGAAGCTGTGCAAAATATGCTCTTTGTTAAAGTGTTCCTATGAGAAGTAAAGCTACAAAAAAAAATAAATAAATAAAAATAAAAGGCAATATTCAATATTATAAACTTCTTCACTTCAGAATCTGAAGAGAATATGTCTTCAGCTCTATCTAATAGTTTTACCTTTTATAACAAAGTATCTATCTGCAATACTCTGTAGTTACTCATCACTGGCATGGAGTCCTGTCACGGTAACACAAATGTCCTTGAAATAATACAGAAATGTTTAGGCCACATTTGATCATATTTGCAGATAGAAAAAAAAATAATAATAATATCATCCTTCGTTCCAGATATATGCATATTATGTCATAAATCACTTTAGGGAGGGACTATGTTAATTTCAATATTAAAAAGTTTTTTGTTGTTGTTGTATATTTGTTTGTTTCCTCTTGGGGAAAAAAACAAGAACATAACATGATGGTGAGATCTTAAAATCTGAAGACCTCAAAGAGTTGCTGAAGTGTAAGCTTTATAAGTGATGTAATGTTAGATGTGTTATAAATATATTTTTATATAATTTTCCCACCATATACAATTTGTTGTCTATAAATAATTTCAAATTCCATACAGACCAATCTGCACCTGAGTCTGGAAATTCTGAACACATTACGACATCTTGATGCTCATAATGGGGAAATTGAAATTTTCTCTTGGACTCTGAGATGTCAGTCTCCCAAAAGATACTGTGTACTGTGAAAACTAGGAAAACTCATGCTTGTTCAATATCTGAAGAAATATCAGTCCTCTGTAATTTTCAGTAATGATTTTTAGGAGTTACGTACAGCAAAGAAGGTGTATTTTTTTCTGCAAGGGTGTGTTTGGAGGAATTCATAGATTTTTTTTTATTTTTTTTTTTAAACAAGCTACGAAAAAAATGGTGAAATTGTATTGAATGAGGAAACATTTGAAGAGGCTAATATTAAAGTGATAAAAATATAACTACTTTAATCTTAAAAAAACATATTGTAACAATATGGCTGCTATATTATTTCTTACAATTAGATAGCAAAATGCATTTCTCTGTCATAAGGGATTGATCTTCTGTGTGAGATGCTAATCTAGAAAGCAACAGAAAACATAAATATTCATTTTCCTTTAAATTTATTCTACAATATATGCTATACTTTCAGTCTTTATTTGCTCAATAGCCTGTAAAGTTAACCTTCCTTAAGAAGGTATATTTTTAAGGTTCTCTGCCTGCTTATGCATGTCTTCCCTATTCTTACATTTTTTAAAGAATATGCAAAATCTAGGAAGCCATGAACCTGAACTGTAGTACTATAGGATCTCAAGAACAGGCTGGGATCACTGCCAGCTGTCTAAAGTGCAATACACAGTACACATTGTTAGCAAAGTCAGTCAAGTGCACATCTGCGTGCTTCAGAATTATTTTTCTTGCAGATACAGTGGAAGAGCACTTTAGTCAAGTTCAGTAATGAACTGATTAGGCTGGCTTTGAAACCTGTCCACAAACAGTCAAATCACGTGATAATCTAAACCCATCTGGTCACAACTAGGATAAGTTCTTCAGTGTTTAAGAAGTGATTTCAAGTGAAGAGTAGTATTATTTCTTGAGGGCTCCTGAACTCCAACAAGTTCACATAAAAATAAAATCACCAATGGAAAAAATAAAATGAAATGATGGAAAACCATCTCCTTCCCTCCCATAAATAATAAAATAAATCCACTGCTGCTGTTCTGAGGGAAGGCTGGCAGAGAGTTTCAAAAATTCACCACAGCTTCCAGTGAAATAAAAAATTGGTACTGAAAATTTGCCACCTTGTGATTTAAAACAGTAAAATAAGAAGGAAAAAATTCAGCTCTCAAGCTTTCCTTCCAAAGCCACAGAAGATGGTCAGGGTGACTGTGATAAAGGGCATTGCTCTGACGGAGGCAGAACAAGGCACATGAAATATAATTAATTTCTATCATTTAACCTTTATTTAAGAGCCAAAATATAAGAAGACCATCCATCTCAAAATCAGATATTTCAGTTCTACCCAAGTGGCCTAGTATATGCATGCCTGACTGAGCAAGTACTTCATGCTCCAACAGAGGATGGCCACATTTCTTATTCTAAAGACTTCACTCAGTTATGTTCGGTTTTCTGTCCACACTTCTGCTGCTATTACCCTTGGATGACAATCTGCTAGATGCTTAAATTGCTAAAAATTATGTAAGTCACATTTCATTATGTTGTGCTCTGTGAAACACCTGATACACTTTGATCTGTGTTAACAGAGTCTGTTACATAGACCAGAAAGAAACGGTTTGCTGTAACATATTGACAATAAATAAATAAATAAATAAATAAATAAATAAATAAAAAGTATTAAATGTAAAACTTTTTAAAGGATGGTGAATTAAAAAAAAAATCAATAATATCTTCCTATTAAATACACGATGCTGAGCATATATGTTTTTTGTTTTTGTTTTTGTTTTTGTTTTGTTTTGTTTTTTTACTATTTTTTACCAAGTGGTCAGGGATTGTAATGCCTCTGCCTGCCCTTCCTTCCCATTATTCCCTCCCCCCACCCATCACTACCACACACACATCCCAAAATAGGAATCAGCTTGGATGGAGGGATGCCTACAAAGCTAATGTCAATTTGGCTGTTGGAAAACCAAGAGGAACTTCCTTCTGAATTACCAGATTGACTCCAGTTCAACTGGCAGTTTTCAGTCCCAGTTTTCAGTGAAGTTAATAATGGGATTCTTTATTCTTTCAAATAAACAGAAGTGTCAATTCACAAAATTAAAGGTAAATCACTTATACAAACTCTTTTAACTGTCCATAGCTGCCTTGCTGGTAGAAATAGCTTTAGCAATCAGTGTTTTTGTTGTTATTGTTTTAGTTTGGTTTGATTTTGTTTTTCCCCTCAGGACAACACAAGAAAAACAACAGAAGTCAGGGATGGATATGCAACTTTGACTTATTTTTATGGTTTTTCACTTCAAGCATTAAATTTCCCTGCTCCCTACACAATATATAGGTCTGAAAGGACTGCAGCAGAACTGAGTTACTTGTACACTGCAACCAGAATTGCTCTCATTCTGATTAGTACTAATTAGAGAATGCAGCTACTCGCTGAACAACAGAGCAACCTCCTCAAAATTTTGAAAGCTGAAACCATGGCTTTCAAGACAACCTAAATACATATCTATTAGCAAGACAGAATTTCAAACTAGGGATTTCAAGGGAATGTTTTTGAAGGTCAGAAATTTGAGTTCCCAAATCTCCGTTCCTAATCTCAGTATTTTTGTATTGTCTAATCTGCATCTAACTGCAAATGTTGACCTCAGGCAACTCCCAGGTGTCTGATGTGGACCCAGTTTGAAAACATTTCTCTTTCCTGATGCACTGCTTATAAAATCAACAATTTCTCCTTTTTTATGTATTTACCATTTTGTAGGGACTTATCTTCTCTTCCCTGAAAATGTTTCTTTGTTATTCATACACAGAAGTGTTGCCAAAGTATAAGGAACAATCAATATTTTGTCTGCCTTCAGTTTCTCACTCTGACATGAACTTTCTGCAAAACCTTGGAAAACCACAACATCCTTTCATTCCTGTCATTCCCACTTTTAAGTATTTAAGTGGGATGAGAGGTCCTCTGTTTCTTTGTTCTAAAATGTTTGCACGAAACCCTGAAGAGTATCACCTTGAATAGGGATGGGATCTTTCTGGCAAGAAAATGAATAATTTTCTGCCACTTCTAATATACACTCATGTCTTTCCAACACTGTTAGAAAGATAGATGTACACAAACAAATGGTACATCTCTTACACTCCTGCAAACCAAAGGTTTGTTACTGTATTGGGTTTACATGGCAAAGGTTTGGTAGCCAGGGGGTTGCAAAGGTGGCCTCTACAAGCAGAAGCCAGCAGCTGCCCCATGTTAGATCACAGCGAGCTCCAGCCAGCTCCAAAAAAGACACATTGCTGGCCAGAGCTGAGCCAGTGAGCAATGTTGGTTGGGGCTCTGGAAGAGCAGATTTAAGGATTTACGCAGATTTAAGGTGCTCCAGGCCCTACAGCAGCAGTTCCCCTGCGGCCTGTGGAGAGGCCCCTGGTAGAACAGGTGGATGTGGCCTGGAGGAGGCTATGGCCCATGGAGAGCCCCCACAGGAGCAGGCCCTGGGCTAGAGCTGCAGCCCGTGGAGAGGAGCCCATGCAGGAGCAGAGGATCTGAGGAGAGCTGCCACCTGTGGTGTACAGACCCATGTTGGAGCAGTTCTTGAAGAGCTGCTGCCTGTGGGAAACCCACAGTTCCATGAAGAACCCCATGTGGAGCAGGGGCAGAGAGTGACTGTGAAGGAGCAGTGGAGACGAAGAATTAGGGATTGACTGCAGTCCTCATTCTCCATTCCCCTGTGCTGCTCAGCGGGGGTGTAGAAGAGGGTGGATGGGGGGAAGTTGTTTTAATTTGCTTTTTATGTTGTTGTTTCTCACTGTTCTTGTCTGCTAGTAATAGACAATAAATTATATTAATTTCCCTAAGCTGAGTCTGTTTTTCCCATGACAATAATTGTTGAGTGATCTCCCTGTCCTTATCACAACTCTTGAGCCCTTTCCATCATATTTCTCCTGCTTTTCCTTTGACGAGGGGGAGCAAGAGAAAGATTGTGGTGGAGTTCAGCTGTGTAGCAGGATAAACCCCCCATAATTATTTAAACCAATTCTCTGAAGATTGGTTCACTTACTGGTTTCTCCTGGATGCCAGTTGGATCCATTATAATTTTTTTTGCTTCTTTTCGGTTGTAGCATAGTAACTGTGGGTCTCTTCTGACTATCGGAAATTGCAAATTGAAAAATAATTGAATGCTAGTTGCAGCACTATTCTTATTTTTTTCAGAGTATTTCCCTATCCTTCATTA
Organism: Aythya marila; assembly: GCF_965140915.1. Lineage (NCBI taxonomy): Eukaryota > Metazoa > Chordata > Aves > Anseriformes > Anatidae > Aythya > Aythya marila. Next base: position 99,677,615 of record NC_139043.1, on the reverse strand, counting down.
TTTTGCCCTCAAAGCTATGTAGTACCCATGTACTATTTTTTTTTTCCTTGCTTTGGCAGCAGGTGTAATATATCTAATATAACATCATTAATTGCTCTGAAGCTTACAGTTTCCAATTAATATTTATCCATATCCATATCCTTGTTACCTATCATTATGTATCCATCATTAAAACAGCAATTTTTCATTCATGAAATGTTCTGTATTTAATTACTTTAGGCAATGAGAAAAAAAAAACAGCCTAAGCAAAAAAAGGAAATAGAACACATGTATTGCACATTTTTTCTAAAAATACTTTACCCAGTATTTGATATTAGGAAAATGGGATACTATAACCTCATTTATAGCTCTTAGTTCCTATATAACTGATCATTCATAAATAGATACTCTGCTATATTGTGATGATTTTTACATTCTCAAATTTTAAGTTTTTCATAATTTCCTTACTAAGCTTTTGCATTAATTTCCCATTTCAATATTTTATATCTGTCTTGGGCCATAAAAAACGTAATTGTTACCACTGAAGTTGCAGCTCTTCTACTCTCAAAAGGCCAATTCATTTTACAAAGCACATACACTGCACAGCTTATTGGCCTTCAATTTCCATCATCAAATGTTAACACTACTTGGAGGAAAGTTAAGTTAAGAAAATGCCAGTGAGTAATGAAGATGGCTCCTATAATAAGGATTTGTTGCCCAGCATTATAAAGTGGAGCTTTTATTGGAAACCATTTCCCTGGGTTGAGATATTCACCCTACAAGCCATTAAAAAATAGCTTATGTTTTCCACCATATCATGTGCATAGGGAAGCTAATTTCCATCCCAAACTATAAGATGATATGAAGTAGACAGTAACTAATGTGAATTGTTCTAAGCTAGCCAGTACTACGAGTTCTCATATATATATGTATATATATATACACACACAGTGTTTCTACAACCCTTACAAAAAGTAGTAAAATAAGAAAAGAATTTGCAATTAACAATTTTTGGAAGTGTGTATATATGTTCAAAATAAGTTGGGGTTAACATATGATGTTAGAGTTACTCAGTTTTACTCTGCAGGAAAAAAGGGAAAAAAAAAAAAAAAAAAGATTCACTATTTAGAACTTCTTATCAATTAGTTCAAAATCATGTCATCTGGCAAACCATTACAGCTGGTATAAATCTGTGTTGGTTCCAAAGGTTCACAAGATTTTGGATTCTGAAGAGATACATGTGTTTGTGGAGGTGATACATGAGCTTTATTGGCACAGGTTATTGAAAAATAGGGTAGAATAGCATTTTCATGCCATGTTTCATATTTTCATATTCACAAGTTATGATGCATAATGTATGCGTGCTTTAAAATTGTCCTTTTCATGAATCATGTCAAATAGAACAAGGGAGGATATATTACATTAGGACAGAATGATTGTAGAAGGAAAAAAGGCATAGAAACAAACAAACAAACAAACAAACAAAACCCTCTCATATCTGAAATTCACCATGGTGTGCAAAGCTCTTTGAGTGACTTTAAAGTTTCTGACAAACACCTTGAAAGGAAACGTGTAAAATTAAGATCCAAGTGTTAAGGTTTGATTGGTTAATGCAAATTATAAACATTACTTTCATCTCAGGGGAAATTTGTATAATCTAAAACTTGATTAATGATCTGGGATGTCAGTGTTTTGTTGTTGAAGTTGTTGTTGTTTTTGTTCTTTTAAAGGTAATAATCAATACTTTAACAAATGCAACTTACGTGGATCATGATTTAATTAGATACAAATTATTCCATGCAAAAATGCTGTGTTCAGGCATAAGAATATATAAATGTAGTACTTTCCTTGTCAGAATTAATAATAAAGATAAAGCATGGCAATAGATTGGTTTTCAACAGCTACTAAATTATTTCATTATATCCTCAATTACTTTGAACCACTATATTTTTAATACCTAGGTGGACAGAATAATTTAAGGTAATAAAAGATTTCTTCATTGTGATGTGGTTCCAATGAATCCTGCAGTTAATTTGTCCCTAGAAACTTACTGAGATGTATCTTTGCTTATCTATTTTTACTAATGGAGTCACTCCAAACTCATTAAATGATTTTCATATAATGAAATTGAACTACTTTTGAAATACTTTGCATAAAGTAGGGATTCTTTTTTTCATATCTAGTTTTGAAAAAAGATGAGAAAATAAGGGAACAAGATGACTGAAACAACTTGACAAATTTAATATGAATTTGTGAAATGTGGTCAATTCAAATCTGTATTTTGATATTTTTTTTAATTAAAAAAAAAAAAAGTCATCAAAATCTGGTTCCACTCCCCAAAAGCTACATTTATTTGCTATTTTCTAACTAATTAGAATAACTTTTAACATTTTCTCATTATCCACGTTGTTTGATACCCAAAGATTATGTCAGTTTCAAACTTGATCTTTTTACTTTCTACATTCTAGGGGATTTATTTATTTATTTATTTTTATTAGGAGAATTTCCTAAGTTCCAGGTAAAAATGTATCAAAGACAGTATTCTCTCAGTCCCTTCTGTGCCCAAGAAGCATAATAAAATACGCTTGAAGAAAATAGCTAGCCAAGGAGATGTATTTATTTATTGATTTATTTTAAATTCTTGAAAACTCCATAAGTGGTCATAAATATCATAAAGAGAAAGTACCAAACCTTTTTAAAAATATAAAACAAAGAAACACTGCAACAAACATTATGGAGCCCAGAACTGTTCTGACCACTTAGTGCAGCAGCTGCAGCCAGTTACATTCAATAATCATAGAACAGCTTGAGTTAGAAGTGACCTTAAAAATCATCTAGTTCCAACGCCCAATAACTCTTTCAGAAAAGGATACTGGAATATTTATATTAGATATGTATTTTTCATGTTAGATATTTATAAAGTATTTGTTTCCCCAGGTAACATTTCCTTTTGTTTTCCCCAAACTACAGATTAGTTTATGATCTGCATGGATTTTCTGTTAACTCTGGACTTTTACTCTATTTTTCATACTGAACATGTTTGCATAGACAGACAGGAAAGAAGGTAAATAGAGAGAGAGATATAGCTAAACAATTTAAAAGTTTATGTTTCATTTGTTCCTATACAATTTTCACACACCTCAATTCATTACTTCCCAGTATATTCCAATAAAAGGAATCACTACAACTTTGTTAATAAATCCATTTTAATGCAGTTATATGTATAAGCAACTACTTTTATTTATCACAACATATATAAGATGCACCTATTTGTTGAACACCTATTTAATACTCAGAGTTGAAGGGTCACAAGGCAAGTGAAATCATTTAGGTCTAGTGGCTTAACTGTTCCCCTTTTCCCTGATATGCATTTTGTTATCTTTAAAGTTCTTTTAATACTTTCTCTCTCTTTCAAGTTGTTATTTACTTAGTTATTTTTTTCCCCTGAGGAATAAAAGCATCCAACAAACCTTTCTTTTCTGTGTGCCATCTACTATTTAACTGTAGCAGTTATCCTTTGAGAGTATAAATACTCTTCTGAATTTGCTTTGCCAAGCTTGTTACTTTCAATTTACAAATCCTTAATGTAACAAATATCCTTTCCTTTTAACTGTTCATGGACCTGCCTGCTGGACTTATTTGGGCTTATGATCTTTGTATTTCTCATGAAAATAGTATGATGAGCAAATAAATATGTATATATATGTATATATATTTTTTTTCCTAACTTTTCATAAAGCTAGAATAATGCACCCTGCAAAGGACAGGAAGTTTCTAAACAGCAAACAGTTCCCATTACAAAAGCAGTCAGGAATGAAAACTTGAACAATTATAACACCAATTAAATTAAGCAAAGCAGATAAGCAAACACTTATTTTCTCAATTAAGATCATGCAGAAAAGCTTTCCCAGAAGTGTTTTTTACTTCCTATCCAAATCACTCTGATGTTGAATATAAAATGATACAGATCTATATTCCTTCAGTAGTTGAATTTGTATTCCTAGGAAGCACAGATCAAAATCTTTTAACATTAGGTGTATGGGACCAATCGAAGAGGCATGATCCTCCAACACAGGAAGTGAATGCTAGCTACACAAAGAACATCAGAGGGCAGTGACTATTCTGTCTCTTTTGTGTTTGTAAGTGGGAGGAGAGGTTCGTTTAAACCAAAAAGCATTCCCAGATGAGAAATACTGATTTAGTTATTCAGTCATCTAACTCAAACTAGCATGATGTACATAAAAGTGTGTGTAGGACTTTCCTTAAAGAGCTTCAGTTCACAAATGTAATATATTACCTAAATCATTTGTGTCTTCTTTAAATACTTAGGAGTATCTGTTCCAGAAGGATTTTTAACAGCATACTGAAGAGACTGTCTTTGCAATATTAGTAAGTCTTAAAGGAAGTTATCACACATTTGCACACACAGGTATACTTGTGCACATTTTACAAGAGCACTGTAAAAGTTACAAAACAATTGACCCTGATTAAAAATCCTTTTTGGAAAACGAAACAAAACAAAACAAACAAACAAACACATTCTTATTTGTTACTGTTTCATAAGATTTCAGATTTTTTTCTCCGTTTGGATGACAGAGACAATTCTACTGACAGTGTCCAAGAGCTGCAAAACATATTCTAATACAAAAGGTGATTATTCACTTATATTAATCAGTGTAAAAAACAAACAAAAAAAAATACAAGCATTTCTGGTGTTAAATATTATTAAAGTGTGTTTTCTCCCACTACATAGTCCCACTACATAGAAGGGCTGCATCACTTGGTGCACTAAGTACTCTGAAAAATAGTCTGAAATCACTTGAAAAGGAGCATGTTTGAATATGATGCTAAAAATCTGTAGCTACTTTCCAGCAAGAAAGTGTTAACTTCTACCTGTTTTAAGTCTGCATTAGTTGAAAAAATGAATGCAGAAGCAAGACATTACTTTTTTTTTTTTTTTTTTTTTAAACTGGATTTATGATGGCAACCATTTCAAACCTAAAAATAATGCACAGAACTCCTTAGGAATTTTAATTTTCTTAAATGAAAAAAGTAGCGACAGCTACATGATGAAACATGAGGTAATTCAGAAGACTGGTGCTCTCAGCTGTAAGACTATCATTATCATTTCATAAAAATTAGAACAGAGGAAATATATGTATATATATTTCCTAATGTGCATTTCAACTCACTAAGCAGATTACTGTAATTGAAGATTAGCAGGTTATCTAAAATTTTTGTGCTGCCATCTAGAATAGCCAATGAAAATTTGTCATCTACTGCAGCCTCCATTTGAAGAGCTTGAAAGTTTCAAGTGTGACAGGGATAAACTGGGGGGAAATCAGCACTTTTATAAATAGCATGCTAGGAAGTACAGAGATCATGACCTATATGACCTATACAGAAGCACCCACCACACTCATTACACTTATTTGAGTGTGGACACTGGATCCCACAATGCACCAAATGTTCTTAGGTGTCCACACAGATCTTGCTGGGATAACAAATGCTATGGAGAGAAACTGGGAAGCCTGGAGCTCTATGAAATAGAAAGGACAATGCGTCAGTGTGAACAGATGCCACAGTGTTTATGAAAGAAAGATCAGATGTGATGCTGCCTTTACCTTCATTGGCAATATCAAATCTCAGCATCCCTCCTTCCTTTTAGCCATAAGACCATCAACTATGCTCTCTCTCTTTCTCTTCATTCCTTCCAAGTTAATTTCCTCCAAATAAATTTCACTGTTTCCATCACCTCAGGAAACAGGATGTTCCTTCAATATCCTAGTAACTGACAAACGTGCTTTTTCATTCTCATTACAACACAAGGAAAACTCATTACATGCTGGGAAATGGCTGTCTTATTACTGTTTTTGCTTGGAAAATATGCTTTTTAATATACTGTGGAAGAGATACAAGAGATACTTATGATAGTGAATCTTATCCTAGATTTTAATTCTGGAAGGTGCATATTGGGAGTGATATACTGCTTCCTGATATAGATAAACATCCTCCATAGATTGCAACTTTACAATAGATATCTGACCTGAGTAGCTCTCGACCTGAGTGGGTGGAAAAGCTGGTCAACGCCAAGCATAAAAAAAAAGAAATACACCTATAGAGTTTGCCAAGAGAATGCTGCCCATATAGTACCTTTCCCTGCCTCCTCTGTTTCTCCCAGTCCCTCAATTTCTTCTGGGTTTTCTAGTATTTCCCCTTTGCCCTGACTGAAGACATACCAAATTGCTTTGGTAGTAGCCAAGGACCTGTATCTTTTAGGAAAAAGCGAGTTCTTTGCTGCTTTGATCCTTACATTGCAGATGGTAGGGTCCCCTATAACACCGCCCGTAGTTTTAAAAATAATGAATAGAAACTTGAGACAAAAGCTCTTGTTCCCTGTTGAGCAGGAGCTCAGCTATATTTTCATACATGCAGTTAAGCAGTAGAAGTGATTTTTCACCATGGCCAAATCAATAGATGCAGTAACAGTAAATGTCACATGAGAGCTTGCTATATTAACAACTTAGATGAGGTGAGATTGCCTACATGATTACCAGTTAAAGTCTGACCATTTCCACTACACCATTCTGATAGCCATCTCACAAATATGGCATTTAGAGTTCAATGACTTCAGCAAGAGATGAAGGTTGAGAAATATACATAGGTTGCTGTAATGACCCAGATGATTTGTGAGTCAGGAAACTGCATATCCTGCTTGTGTGGTAGAGTGTTTTGTTTGTTTAGTGTACAGTGGTTTGATGTGAAAGAACAATAGAGGCCTCCATATTGTGGAGCCCATGTCTCATCACCTGTGTATCAGAGAGGTCGCACGGGGAACTGCACTGAAAGCTCTGGCAGAGCATCCTAAGCAGATACACTTCTTTTGCAAAATGAATGTTCAAATAAAGACATGTTTGCACAAACAAGGTAATTTTGAGTGTATTTTACTATATGTGAAAAACTTGTCTATAATGAGTGAAAAAGACAGGGTTAAGGAGTGCAAATGTCTGTAGTACACAATATTTTATATATTACTGAAGCAAAATAACTGTTCTTGAACACATTTAAAGAGTTAATTAAATCCTTTTTTTTTTTTTTTTTTTCTCCACAATTTCTGCAAAATCCAAGGTTATTTTACTATCAAATATAACAAGCAACACCTTGTGCAGACTAAAAGTCTGGGTAAAAATTTCAGAAATACATCGCTGATTTTGAATCTTAAAATGTAACTTTCAACACAAAAACAGACTGCTCTGTTAGTTTTTATATTAACCTATTAACAGTTGTGTCTATTTTGTCCCAAAGATTCATTCATTCTTCTCTATGATTAAGCTGAAGCCTAATAGCAAGTTTGTATTCTAAGAAAAAAAAAAAAAAAAAAGTTCCTTAAATATCACTGAAATGTTTATCTGGCCACTTTACTTTGTGAAACAGGGCCTTGTTTTGTTGAGCAGTTTCTAAAGCTTTTTTTTTCTGTGACTTGTAAACACTCAGTTAATTTGTTTGTAATTTATTAATATCTGTTCTGCCTTAACCCAGCAGGCAGCTCAGCACCACACTCACTCTCCCCAGGTGGGTTGGGAGAAAGAATCAGAAAGGAAAAAGTGTGAGAGCTCATGGGTTGAGATAAGGTCTGTTTACTAGGTAAAGCAAAAACCACATTTACAAGCAAAACTAAACAAGGAATTAATTCACTGTTTCCCAGGAGCAGGCAGGTGTTCAGCCACATCCAGGAAAGCAGGGCTCATCACACGTAATGGTTTCTTGAGAAGACAAATGCCATCACCTCCCTCCTTTACCCCAGCTGTTATTTCTGAACATGATGCCACATGGTGTGTGACAACCCTTTGGTCACACTGGGCCAGCTCTCCTGGCTGTGTCCCCTCCCAGCTCCTGGTGCATCCCCAGCCTCATTGCTGGCAGCATGAGGAGCCGAAAGGTCATTGGCTCTGTGTAAGCTCTGCAGTAACTGAAACATCAAAACAAGTGGCATTATCACCACCAAGTGGTGTTATCACCACTATTGTTATCAAAAATTCAAAACACCACATTGTATGAGCCTCTGTGAAGAATATTAACTCTGAACCAGCCAAATCCATGACAATATCACTTCTGTGCTTAACATGTAAACTTCAAAATCTGCCTGAGAATCAGTGAGAAAGTGCAAAAATTCAGATGCAGAAAAAGGCAAACATCTTTAAAATCAGATTAGCAACTTTGGCTTCCACCACAAAAGACAAACTAGCTCAGATTACAAAAGAGATGATAATGTCATCATCTAAATTATTGTTTGCCCACATATTTAATAATATGTGCAGCTCTTGTGCCCCAAGGAAAGACAATAACTATGATGATGATGATGATGATGATGATGATGATGATGATGATGATGATGATGATGATGATGATGATGATGATGTCAGAAAAGGGAACCAAAGATGATTACAGGAATGCAATTCTTTCAAGAAAAGAATAACTAAGTAAACAAGGACTTTTCAACTTACAGTAGAGATAACAGGAGCCATGGTGAAAACGCTAAGAGATGGCACTTAAAGTAGGGAATAGCTGCTTTGTTGGACTCCTTGCCAGAGGACATAATAGAGTCTAAATTTTACATGGGCTCAAGGGAAGACTGAAAAAACTAATGGAAAAGAAATCCATTTAGATTTGCTACATACATAAAATTCACATCTAGCTCAGTCCTGAGGCTGGGAAAGTGATCAGAGGAAGAATCCTATTTTGTCCTATTCTTATCCTTCCCTAATTGTTCATATATGGCAACTACTGGAAGCAGCACACTGAACTGAACAGTCCTTCGCTCTGACCAAGAACAGCCCATTTTATCTTCTATAACCTCAAACTGACTCTTCCCTCTACATTTAGTGGAAAACTTCAGTTGTCTTCAGTAAGGGTTACATTACAGGGTTACATTAAGGGTTACATTACAGTTACATTCAGTAAGGGTTACATGCTTAAACAACTACCTGTCTTTATAATACTGCAAATCTTATTTCTTCCTAACTGATGACCTGACAGGGTAGTTTCATTCTGAAAGAGAAATCACTGATTGAAAATCAGGCATCTCCTTAGGTCCTATTTTTCTTCTTTCTTCTCCATCTCTAACCTATTAATTTGAAAGAGGGATGTCAGTGGAAATATGGTAGCTATCAAGTTACAAAACATCCAGCCCTAACTCATTTATGTTAAGACACATGCATGAGGAAAAAAATGGTAGGTATCATCTTTTGCTGTTGTGCTCTGTAGAACAAAATCCTGTTGGCATGGCTTTTTAGGATATGACATTATCAGATCTGGGACATGCAGCATGTTTCAGGATTTGGGTACATGAGATAAACCTGGACCTTCAGAGTCAGAGCTCATGCAAATGCACCCTGTATAGAAACCAGCCCCACATGTATGCTACCAAGTGGTTGATCCTATGCTCCTACGGGAGCAGACGTCCAAAATACCCATTTCCTCACAAAAACACAGTAGCATGCTAGACAAAAATCCCATATCATTATGACTTGGATCAGATCTTCAAAGAGAGCTACAAATCTAGAGCTTCGCGATAACTTGGACTGTCTTTCAATGTATTAAACCTATGTGATCTATTTTGCTATCAAGACTTTTTCCTCAGGTGTCAAAAGCACATAAATAGTTACATAGTTAGTTTTTGCATAGCTTTTAATAACAATCCAAATCCTTTGCTGTTTATCAGAACAGGTACTGCCACTCTGCCTTGTAAGAGAACAAAGTAGGCTGTAGTTCAAGCACCAGCCAGCATTTCCCTTTGTTTTTCTGATTGCAGGCTGATTACACAACACTAATGAGAACTTTTATTTATTTACCAAGATGAATAGAAGCCAAAACAGAGAAAATGAAAAACATTAAATCTTTAAAGAGATCACTTTTCCCTGTCATAATGGGTCTGTAGGCAGTGTTCCTTTTACTACTACTGAAAGAAAAGCAGGATGGGGGGTGGGGAGGATGGAGTGGAAATAAGGCATTGCATAGACTGAGTTTTACAGTAGCTATCTTCTGGCTCACTTCCCAGACATTATGTCGTCCTGTCATCATGATGAAGTCTTTGTCCCACATTGACATTTATTCTGCAGGTAGAAGGCTATTTGTTCTCAGCTGCCGTATCTCTCTCTGCTCAGCTTCACTATCTTCAATGATACTATGTTAATGTACAGGGGCAGAGTGTCAGACACTTAGGAACTATGCTCCCTGCTTGCATTTGGAGCCCTTTCTCAAATGAGAAGGTAATTTTGGCTTTTTAAGGATTCAAATACTTTGTAGATGTAAAACAAAACTAAACAAGACAACAACAATAACAACAACAAAACATGCAACAACAACAAAACACCAATATAGCTGTTCCTATGATGGCACTTTCAACCAAGGTGTTTGTTCATTTCAATTTATTGGAATTAGCAAAGCTCTCATCTTGCTATTATACAGAGTAGCTCATGAAGGTACATATTTTATTCACTTGTTCCTAATGGACACCTGTAATTAAAATAAAAATAATTAAAAAAATAGAACCAAAAATAAGATCTAAGATCTAATTTGTCATTAAATAAGCAGCATATGTTGCTAGTCATTTTAATTTTTTTAAAAAATGCTTAAGTATCATTACAAAATCAAATGTGGCTTCTTTACAGAACCAGTCATGCTGTTCTCCTTCATAAAAACCTGAAAGAATAGTCATAATAGTCACAGTACCTAATTTAGAGAAGTGGTATCATTATAAGCATTACAGCAGATTTAACAAGCTTCACTTTTGCCTCTTTGCAGATGCCTGGAATATCCAATCCTGTACAAGTTATGTGTATCTCATCCCTTTTCCTTATGGTTGTTCATCCCAAGCTGCCACTGCCTCCTCATTCATACTATGTACTTCCCACTTCTCATCGCCGCTGTCAGAGTAAGTCCTGAACTTGGCCTTGTACATGCCATATTTTGCACATATATTGGCATACTTCGTTAGTTTAGAAACAATGTATCCAAGACCTACAATGACAGCTTTCACCAGCATGGGAAATTAAAAGCCTACAGCCTTCTTAAGAGAACATACAACATCATTCCTCTCACTCAGTACCTTAATCAGCACCTATCCCTGAGGCTGACCCTAGCCACAGCTATCACTCTGAACCAGCACCAAAAGCTGTGCAGAAATCCACTATATCAATTTATTTTTCTATTTTTGAGTTGTACTGTCATGTACTTATAGCCTGATGAGCTGAAACATTGTGTTTCTCATATTCCAGAAAATGAACTTTTCTGTTACAGGACTTTATCCCAGACCTGGGCAATTTCAGCCAGTTAAGGTCATGGAAGTCATGTGATTACCTCATATGTCATGAGATTAAAGAGTGTTTTTTGTTGTTGTTGTTGTTTTTGTTTGTTTGTTTTTTGGTTCATTGATTGTCTGGATTGTTTTTCTGTTTGTTTGTTTGTTTGTTTGGTTTTTAATCTTGTAATTTCTGAGTCTGCAGGATGAACACAAGTAAGAGACTTTCTCCACGTCCAAGGAAGAAGAAATAGGTTTAGTCTAATTTATATTTGTGGCTGCACAGTAAAGGTGACACTCCTGAGGGTCACCACATTGCATGGACATTGTCATATATCTTCCCTTCCAGCTATGTCCTCTTAGCTCTGCTGTGCTGGCAGCAGGGAAAGACAGCACAAAAATATCTGCAAAGTCTTCTGATGAAGAAAGAGTTGACTCTTTCCACGGCTTGAAGTATGCCCTGTGAGCACAATAAAAATAATCTATTTACAGTGTACTTTTTGGCAATACTAAAATACAACCAGTGAAAAGCTCTAGGCTATAGTCTGCTCTTTGTTGACTACCTCATCTATCAATGCATAATACAAGCCGGCATGTCATCATGATTTCCTACTGCCAGCAGATATTGAGCTCAGTTAGATATACACAACCCATTGAACAAGACAACCACATAATAACAAGATGAGATGTTATATTGTACCTTGATAACCCTGGTCTGAGAGTCAGAGTTCTCATTTTAAAATGAAAAGAAAAAAAACAAAAGCTATACTAATCTTCTGCATAAAGATTTTAGGCCACTTTTACAGTCATTTGGTGGTATGAATTCAATGGTGCACTGTTGTTAAAATAATATGTATATTCTTAGTTGGTGATGAAAGCAAAATATGAGGAGAACTCTTGAGTTCAGAATTGATGTTTAAAATGACGCTTTAATGTAAAATCCATTAGAATTTTTAGAAGGATCTCTATAATGTCTATAACACAGGAAATATTTCTGTCTACCAGCATTAAAAGGACATAGATTTAAGGTATCACAAAGGATTTCTTTTCAAAGAAGTCTTCAAAAGACGTTTAGATGTAGAGCTTAGGGAAATGGTTTAGTGGGGACTGTTAGAGTTAGGTCTGAGGTTGGACTCGATGATCTTGAGGTCTCTTCCAACCTAGAAAATTCTGTGATTCTGTGATTCTGTGAAGTGTACCTGTAACTCAATCAAAACACATGTAACCAGTGCAGGCCATATGCTAAAGACATTTAGACTAGTTTAACTCCTGATTAAAATTCAATTAACTGAATTTAAACCTTGCTGAAATAAGAAAGGAGTAGCTGAATTAGAAATCTGTCTGTCGGTAAATTTTGCAAGGGCACAGCTAAGCTAATTTTCAGATGAGGATATTTAGATGAGTGTATTTTTCTATCAAGATAAAATCAGAATATTCCACCTTCAACTACAAAGACCTGTAATAATAAGATATAATAAAATATTAAATTGTTTCATGCCTTTGGCAGCTTTTTTAAGTGCTATGAACAGATTTTGCCTTAGAGCAAAAAAAAAAACAAAAACTATTAAGTTGTTGGCCACACTTGCCTTAGCTGAAATCACAAAGGTTGCAAGAGATATTGCAGAAGATATGGTCTACCACAGAAAACGAGTTTAGAGATATTCATCAAAATAATAATAACTAATAATAACAATAATATTGGTATAAACTGTATTTGTTTTTATGAAGGTGTATTTTTACTGGGGTTTAATTATTATTCTTAAATAAGAATGGGTGTGTGGTACTTAGGGACATGGTTTAATGAGTAATGTTGGTGGTAGGGGGATGATTGGACCAGATGATCTTGAAGGTCTTTTCCAACCTTAATGATTCTATGATTAAATTATATAAAATATAAAATATAAAATATAATATAAATAATATAATATAATAATATAATATAAAATAATATAATATAATAAATAATATAATATAATATAAATAATGTAATATAAAATATAAATTAAATGATATAATTATATCAATAAATTTGCTGCCAAGAAAATAAGATTAAATCTTATTAAATCTTATGCTTATTTTATTTAATGCAAGAATAAATTTTGAGGTAATTGATTTTGCAGCCACAGATATATTCTGGTTAATTTGTGACATGAAAAAATTTTGATAAATTCCTGCACAAAATGCCTGAAAATACGATTTCTCTCTTTAAAGCAACAGGAAGAAAAAGTAATGAAACATTTTGTCAAATTCACTCTCAATAAACAAATGTATCTGTCTAAAACAGAAAAATATGTCTTAGAAGGAAACTATATAGCATAAAAAAGAAAGAAGAGGAACAAAAGATCATCAGTCTCAGAATACTTTCAGCTGAAAAACAGTGTTCCATTTGCAAGCAAAATGCAAGCCACAACCTTGCCAGTACGTTTCACATACCAGAGTCTGTTTTAAGTTCTAAATTCAGAGCAATTTCACCATATCTTCCAAGAGCCTTCATAATCTTAAAATCCATACTTCACTGCATACATTTTCTCTTGTAATGCATACAAGAGTAAATGAAAGGCGCCTAGATATGAGTAAGGCTACTTTTTCATGAGGTTATTACATCCCTTTTCAATTAAGAGTTGTAGCTGATTCTGTTTCACAAATCCAACAAAACTGGGTTGGTCATATACTTGGTTTGCAGGATGAATTATATAGGATAGATGGTAATAATTGAATAACATACCTAACAGCAGATCTGCTAAACTGACCCTACTTTTTCTTTAAACTATTATAGAGCCTGAATGTCAATAGGTTTTGGTTGTTTGGTTACACTTTGAAGGGAACTGAGTAACTTTTTTTTTTCTCCTTTCATTTTCCTGTCATGTTTAAATCAAAACCAAAAATCACACCCAGATTAATTTATAAAGTACTAAGACAATTCTAGATATTATCTATTGGAAACTTCCTTTAAGCTTCTCAAAAGAGATTCTGCAAAGGATGGCTATGAGCCTGTTGTTATTCACAGCCAGATGAACTAAATGCAGATGAAGCAGACTGCTGGTATATGCTTTTGTTAATCTGTGAACACCAAACTTCAGAGCTTGCTCTTTATTGCCTAAGACGAATTTTTACTAATGTGTCTATAATCAAACAAACATGGAATACAAATAGGTAAATTCCCATAGACTAAAATCAACCGGTTCATTCATAAATAAAATTTGCAAGTGCACCATGGAGCAATTTAAAGGCAACAGCATACATTCAAATGACAGTAGTTTAAAAAAATCCTAGCACATCAACAAAGTCATGGTACCATCATATATACTTGCTCTTCCAGCAAATGGAGGAAAATTCAGCTTAGACTAGTCTGCTAGTTAAAAGTTAAAAAGAGTAGTAAGTAGGATGAGGACAGCTACATCCATACTTTTAAACATCTGATCATGAGACTGGATTAATCAAGACGAATTAACAGTATTCTGATCATCAGTAATATGCACTTTTTCACATCAGCTCTGTTATGCTCAGCAACAGCGTGGTCCATTCATTAATGCCTTCTCTCATCTGTCTTTACTAGCCAGACCATGTATCCTTGGGATACTCAGCCTCCTGACCTGGAAGTCTGGGATGAGGAGCAGAAGAAACCCGCCACAGTTCAGGTGGAAACAGAGACCTGCTGCTCCACCTGGACTGTCACAAGTCCGTGGGGCTAGATGGGATCCACCCAGTGGCACTGAGGGAGTTGGTGGATGTGATTGCTGGGCTGCTTTCCATCATCTATCAGTGGTCATGGTCATCCAAAGAGGTCCCAGATGACTGGAGACTTGCTAATATGACACCCATCTATAAGAAGGGTTGCAAGGAGGACCCAGGGAACTACAGGCCTGTCAGCCTGACCTCGGTGCAAGGAAAGGTGATGGAAAAAGTCATCTTGAATGCAATCATGCAATGTATGTAGGACAACTGGGGGATCAGGCACAGACAGCATGGGTTCATGAAAGGCAAGTCTTGCCTAAACTTCATCTCCTTCTATGTCTGGGTGACCCCTCTGGTGGATGAGGTGAAGGCTGTTGATGTAGTCTACCTACACATCATCATGGTTGTTGACACGATCTCCCACAGCATTCTCCTGGAGAAGCTGGCAACCCATAGCTTGGATAGGTACACTCTTTTCTGGGTTAAAAAACTGGCTGGACAGCTGGCCCCAGAGTGGTGGTGAATGGAGTGAAATCCAGTTGGCTACCAGTCACCAGTGGTGTTCCCCAAGGGTCAGTGTTGGAGCCCATCCTCTTCAATATCTTTACTGATTACTTGGATGATGGAATTGAGTGCAATTTCAGTAAGTGTGCAGATGACACCAAGTTGGGGGAAAGTGTTTATTTGCTGGAGGGTAGGAAGGGCCTACAGAGGGACCTGGACTGGATGGTTCAATGGGCAGAGGCCAACAGGTTCAACATGCCTAAGTGCCAGGTCCTGCACTTTGGTCACAACAACCCCATGCAGTGCTACAGGCTTGGAAGCAGTGTGGCTGAAAAGCTGTGCAGAGGAAAAGGAGCTGGCTGACTGATGCTCACCTGAACATGAGCCAGCAGTGTGCCCAGGTGGACAAGAAGGCCAACAGCAGCCCAGCCTCGTGAAGGGCCTGGAACACAAGTCCTATGAGGAGTGGCTGAGGGCACTGGGGTTGCTTAGTCTGGAGAAGAGGAGGCTCAGGGGAGACATTACTGATCTCTACAACTACCTGAAAGGAAGGTGTGGGGAGATGAAGTTCAGCCTCTTCTAGCAGATGACTAGTGATAGGACTAGAGGGAATAGCCTCAAGTTGAGCCAGGGGAAGTTTGGGTTGGAAATTAGGAGACATTTCTTCTCAGAAAGAGTAGTCAGGCATTGGAATGGGTTGTCCAGGGAGGTGGTGGAGTCACGGTCACTGGGGGTGTTCAAGGAAAGGTTGGACCTGGTGCTAAGGGACATGGTTTAGTGAGTGACATTGGTAGTAGGATACCAGTTGGACCAGATGATCCTGAAGGTCTTTTCCAACCTTAATGATTCTATGATTCTATGATTAACATTAAACAATTCTTTATTACAGAAGTCAATGCTTTCTTTCAAATGCTTCATCAAAGGATGCTAGCAGTTGAGAAACCATCAATATTTAATCCATACCCAGCAGATAAAACTGCACAATCTCATTGGAAAGCATACTTTTGTGCCAACAATGTTATTACAAAGATACACTGGGTAATAACTATTCAGTTACAAATTAACACAGGTTGGGAATACAAAATAAGATCATTGCTTTAGGGAAAAATAATAAAAATAAAAATATAAATATAAATACACCCCAACAAAAGTTCCTTTTATGTTAATTTTCCTTCAGTACTGCTATGGTGATATGAAACAATGTTCAGCTGATCAGTGAATAACAAAGGATGTAAGTTATGGAAAGAACAGACTGGAACATCCTGAAACACAACAGAACCTTCAAGCAAATAAAAAACCAAATGAACATTTCAAACCAAAATTTAGAAAACAAACAAACAAACAAAAACACAATGATGACAAAATATATTTCCAAGCAATCTATAGGATGGAACTACAAGATAAAGAGAAAGGGAAAGGGAAAAGGAAAGGAAAATGGAAATGGGAAAGGGAAAGGGAAAGGGGAAGGGAAAGGGAAAGAGAAAGGGATAGGGAAAGGGAAAGGGAAAAAAAAAATATAACCTATTTCTCTCCTAGAAAATAAATTAAGAGGGAAAATATTAATGGTTTTCACAAAATTAAGTGCACATTTATTATCTCTGACAGCCTGCCTTTTATGATAGTATTAGTTTCCTCAGAGTTTCCTCTGTATGTTGGATTTATTCCCTTTGAGTGACCTTTTAGAAAATAGATGAAGACAAATATTGTCAAAGAATTTGCAACAGACAGAAATATTTGCTTGTATCACACCTCAATGTATAATACTCAATACACCTCAAAACGTAATAGGCACTTTCCATGCAGCTCCTCCAAAGAGCCAAAACTGGGTTCAAGATTTAGAAGGTAAAAATAAACAAATAAAATATTTGTGAAAGTACAGTAACAAGAACTAAAATCAGCTACAAAGGTTAAGAACATTCCACCCACCAAATTAAAAAAAATAAAAATCAGCAGTCAAAAAAAAAAAAAGCACATTAAACCAACTTCACATCTAAATATAACTGTATCAAGACTTCAAAATATACAAACCTTTGCTTTACCATGTGCTCATATTCACAGGAGAGATAGAATCAGGGCTTATTCTTGTTCTTATGTTTAAGATATATCCCAAGCACCTTCTTCTATAATATATTAACAACAAAATATCAGTTAATTAAACCTTCAAAACTGTGTTGCAGGAAACCATGTGCCACTCAGGGGCATCTGCAGTGCATTCTTGACCTCTGCAGTAGTAAGGATGATGAACTGTGTCTTGATCTAGTAGATACCATCTGCACCTGTACCACATTTAATAAAATCCAGTGATATCTTTAATCTCAGTTATTCTTGATTATGTCCTTTATTTATTTATTTATTATCATTATTTTTTATATTTAATTAAGCACATGAGAACACTCATGGGTGTTGGAGCTTACTTACCTATAATCTTAAATTGTAAGAACAGTCTCTAGGCCAACTACCACTTTCTGAAACAAATCCTGGATAGAATTCAGGAATTAGAAGACACATCATTCTAAATACATAGTTTGCATATACATTATATAGAGAGTATATAGTCTAAGATACTTCAAAATTGCACCAGTTGGTTTGCAGTGATTTGTGGTGCATGGCTTGCATCAGCTGTCCAGTTTAGAGAACTGAAGGGGGAATCACCCCCTCCTTTATTTATTTTTTTTCCTAAGAATATACATTTTCTGTAACCTTAACACTGTGTCATACTTAGTGTTCATGCAAAGACAGACAAAATTAGTTTCTGCCATCAATAAATAATGTAACATCCTGTTACATTAGTAACAGCAGCTTCCCTAAACAAAACAAACAAAACCAGCCATACATATTGCTTGCAGCATATAGGTTGGGCAAGAAGTATAGTATATCAGTATATCAGTATATCAGGATCCCAAACCTTAGGAAGGGGAATTTTCAGCTGTGAAAAGGACTTGTGGATAGTCAGAAGAAATATTTAGATAGAAGAGATATAAGATATTTAATAGAAGATATTTAATCATAGAATCACAGAATTATAGAATGGCAATTTGGGGGTACATGTGGATGAAAAACTTGACATTGTCCAGCAACATACACTTGCAGCCCAGAAAGATAATTGCATCCTGGTCTGTATTAAAAGAACCATGGCCAGCAGATCACAGGGAGGTGATTCTCTCCCTCTACTCTGCTCTCCTAACACCCTGGATTACTGAATCCTGCTCTGGGGCCCCCAGAACAAGAGAGAAATGGGCCTGTTAGAGAAGGTCCAAAGGAGAGCCACAAAGATGATCACAGGGCTGGAGCACATCTCCTATGAAGAAAAACTGAGAGAGTTGTAGATGTTTAGCCTCGGGAAAAGAAGACTCCAGAGGGAGTAGAAGGCTTGTAGAAGCCTTTCACTACCAGAAAGATGGGGAGAGACATGTCATTAGGGTGTGTAGCGATAGGAAAATGGGTAATGGTTTCAAACTGAAAGAGGGTAGATTCAGATGAGATATTAGGAAGAAATTCTTCACTATGAGTGTGGTTAGATACTGAAACAAGTTGCCCAGAGAGATTGTGGATGTCCTGTCCCTGGAAGTGTTCAAGGCCAAGGTGAATGGGACCTTGAAAACCTGATCAAGTGGAAGGCATCCCTACCCATGGCAAGGGGGCTTCAAAATAGATGTACTTTAAAGATTCCTACGAACTAAACCATTCTATGATTCTATTATTCTCTTTCTCTACATATATATGTATTTAAATTAAATGTATACATCGGCAGTACATGTGGTAACAGTGGTGTACACCAGGGTCAATACTGGGTCCAGTCCTATTCAGCGTCTTCATAAATGACCTAGATGATGGGGCATTGCTTGCTCTCAGCAAGTGTGCTGACAGTACAAAACTGCGATGAGTGGCTGCCACAACAGAAGGTTGTGTTGCCACCCAGACAGACCTCATCAGAAGGAATGGAATGATAGGATCCTCATGAAGTTCAGCAAGGAGAGGTGCAAAGTCCTGCACCTGGGGAGAAACCATCCCAGGCACCAGTACCTGTTGGTGTTCACAAGGATTCCCTGGTCCTTTTCTGCAAAGCTGCTTTCCATCTGGGTGGTACCCAATTAAACAAAAGCCATCAATATACCCTTATGGCAAAGACTAATGGTAGTCTTGGCTGGATTAGTGTTGCCAGCAGGTTAATGGAGATGATCCTTCCCCTCTGCTCAGCACTGGTTAGGCCACATGTGGACTACTGTATCCAGTTCTGGGTTCCTCAGTACAAGAGACATGAACATACTAGAAAACAAGAAAGAGTATAGTGCAGGGGACATTGAAGATGATTAAGGGACTGGAGCATCCCTCCTATAAGGAAAGGCTGAGAGTTGGGACTGTTTAGCCTGGAGAAGACAAGGCTCAGGAGGGGGAGTATTATCAAGTCATATAAATACCTGAAGGGAGTGTCTAAGGGAGACAGCAGCAGGCTCTTCATAATGGCAGCCAGTGAAAGGACAAGAGGTAACTGACACAACCCAAAAGGCAGGAGGTTCCCTGTGAACATCAGGAAACACTTTTTTATTGTGCAGGTGACCAAGCATTGACACAAGTTGCCCAGAGAGGGTGTGGAGTCTCCTTCCTTGGAGATCTGGGTAACCAGCTTTAGGTGGCCCTGCTTTAGCAGGTGGGTTGGAGTAGGCGACCTCCAGATATCCCTTTTAACCTCAACCATTCTCTGATTCTGTGACTTCATCACCAAGTTTTGTGATATCCTAAGTGATGAAAAAGGGAGAAAAAAAAAAAAAAAAAAAAAAGATAACACAAAAACACAGAAGTGTTAGTTTTCTAACAAGAGCTTTATTTTATGTGGAATGTTTCATAAAATTTTCTATGGACATAAAATTTTCTATGCACTAAAAATGCTTAGACAGAAATTTACTTAGAAGTAAGACCATACACATTTAAAGCCAAATTAATCCCATTAACCCCATTTCATTTGACACCTTTCATCTGGCATCGAAAATAAAGAGTTTAATTGCCCTCAGCTTTTGAGGATTTACAAAGAGTTATGTCTGATTTCCTTCTGAAGGTGACACTTGCTTTCCATTGATTCTAGAGTGACAAGGATCCTCATTTAATTACAACACTTAAATTACCTAATGTGAGATTAGATTACTTTAGGTCATGTTCTTAAACACTGTAATACACCTCAGTAAAAACAATAAATTAAATGTTGAGGTTGTATCAGCAGAAATGACGAATCTTGCAGAAATTATTATATATTTAGACAAATGTGAATGAAACCAGAATTTTTTTCTTACATCACATATAAATCCCAGCATATTGTCAGCTCTAAGAGATGTATAGTTTAATTTAAAACACTAACATCTCAGTAACGTGTGTTTTCCCATTATTATTATTTTCTGAGACAGCACAAGATTACCCATTCATGTACTTTATGAAAATGGTGCAGATTACGTATCAGCAAATTTCTCCTCACTAAATAAAATCAAAGTCCTGACATTTGAAAGTGTACTTCATATGTTATTTTGAACATTTCTGTTCCTATACATACATTTATGAGTTTATAAATTTACCGGTCTACAGATAGCTTTGATTATGGTTACTGCACAATTTATATTTTTCATGTTATTGAAATGCATTCTCTCTTCTAATATTAAGAACAGTAATATTGATTGATCATTTGAGGAATTCATTTCCTATAATTTCTGCTGTCTAGAAATATTCAGGCTAGGTAGACAGCAATTCTCTAGAAGGTAACATTTGTTTAGATAAGAGAGAAAAAATCCAAAGACAAATCAGTTTTTACATTTTAGAAACCAGCTAATGTTGTCTCTGATTAATAAAGAATGATCTAGACACTTCTATTTAGTTCACAAATTTTGCATAGCTCCTTCCAAGAAAGAAATATTTGGGTTAGTATTTTACGCCGTTGAAATCAATGGCAAAACATTCTTTGAGGTCAGAAAGGCATCATTCTATTTTTGACCCAAATCCGAACAGCTCACAATTTAGGAATTTCATCTTGTAGTACATGATATTCCTCACAGAAATTCAATGAAATGGAATCTCCAGACAGAATCATAACTCTGAAGTCTCCAGACAGAACCTTAACTGAGAAAACAGCCCATTCAAATAAGACATAGAACAAAAGTTTTAGTCTGAACCAAAACTAAAATGGAGGCCAGATAAAGAAAGGAATTATATGATATCCCCATTGTAGAAGTGTTAAAATCCAGTATTTATTCTCTTGAAGAAAATGATTTTGTGTTATTAAAAATAATAATAATAATAATAAAAAAGATAAATTATTTTTACTTCTAACTCTCCTAAAATAAATACCACAGATACTATATATACCAACATATGGACCCCAACATATGGGCCATATAATTATCCTTAATCATGAACTGTGCACTTCAAATTTTTTGAGTAAATGCACTATTATATTTCAAATTTTTTGAGTAAATGCACTATTATATTCCAAATTTTGTATGATCTTGTTCCTCAAACTAGCCAAGACTAATAATGGAAATAACTGACTGTCAGGCAGAGTCAAGAATCCCCTAGCAGTCACATCATGAAGTCTGAAGAGCAAGTGAAACCATTTTAATGGTTAAATAAATAAATAAATAAATCTAATCCATGACTGGAGCTTTACAAAATAGTTATTGATAACTTTATAAAACTTGAAGTGCATTTTGTTGTTGTTGTTGTTGTTTGCTTTGCATTTTAACACTATCAAAATAGTAGTTCAGCGTTGAATGAGTTGTATCATATATTTTACATATAACTGAAGATCTTGTCCAGAAATTCACTCCGGGATCCTGCAAATTCACTGTTCAAACATAAATTCCGATTAGAGTTGCATGTCAACTGCATGCTAAGAGGGAGAAGGGAACCCATTTGACCATGATACTGTGGCTCATCATCACTGATGTTGCTCATGGAAAAAAAGTCTTACTGGGGAAATAAAAGCATGTAAATGTGCTCAGAGACTATAGATTCATGCCATCTGACAGAACTCTGAATGCCGAGACCCACATGCATACATGTAGGTCCCAGAGCCAATGTCACTTAGTTACAAAGTAAGTAAATAGCTGAGATGTATTCCTTGGTGTTTATTTTCCTTAGGCTTCCAAATATGATTCTGAGAAAGGTGTTTAAATAAAAATTTCTTTTCTAAAATGTGTCAAAATCTTTGCTCTCTCATAATAGGAGAGTTCAAATATAGTACAACATTCAATGTAGTACAAACTATTATTAACACTTAACACAGGGAGAAAGAGGAAGCAAAGTTAAGATAAAATATGAGACTAGTTTTCATGAGCATCTTGCTGAAGTATAATTGAAAGTGCTAGAACACTCGTCAATCAACATACCTAAATATACATGCTTTTCAAAAAGAACCAACAATCTCTAACATTCTCAAATGTTACTGACATTCTGAAACATTACTGTATGGAGAAAGATAAGGTTAAATTCTGTGTCCATTCTTCCTCTGGATGCAAGTGACTGAAAAGAATTTCTATGGTAACTGTACAACCACAAAATAATTACATACAAAATTACACACATGTTCTTCATACACAGAGTGACAATAGTCTCAATGGGAACATTTGCACATGAAAAAAATAAAGTGTAATGACCAATCTGACTCAAGATCAGCAGATATAAAATTATAATCTAGCCTTTAATAGAGAAAGGCAAGTTTGTTTGTTTATTTATTTATTTATTTATTTACTACCAGACCTCCATAGTATTGCTGTTTTTCCACATCATAGCTGTGAAATTTATTCATAAATAAAATGGATGGTGTTGCTGGAAGTTATTCTACAAAATCTCATATTTATATGGGCAATAACATGCATGTTCCCACTGTCCCTTGGGTTGCTGTTCATGCAGGTACAAGACCACAGTTTAAAGACAAACTCAATCAACTCCATGGCTGGGATAACTCCTGTCTGGTACTAACTTCAATCAAGTGGTCAAGTAATTCATTATCTAAATCCAAACAAAGCAATTACTTCATGAAAAATTAGTGTTGTCATATCTTAAGTATTCCTACCCTGTTATTTTCAAAGACACTGCCTTTCCCTCTACATATTTTACTGTAATGATGTTAACGTGTTTGCCGTTACAAGAGCCAAAAATAAAGAAAAGAGATCTTTTTTATCTTATTAAATTTGTACTAGGAACACACAGTGCATCCAATTCTGAATAATAGATTATGCATTCTTAGACCCTGGAGAGTACAGTACAGAAAAGAAATAGCTCCTAAATCTTGCATATAAGAAATGACAGCAACGGCATGTATTCTGAACATAAATGCATGAGATAACTGTATTCCAAAAGAAGCACGGATAACCCTCTTGACAGATCACCCTGTACACCTTAACTCCACAAAAACAAATAAAAAGTTGGTTTATAGGCTATCACAGCATTCCATACAGCACTTTCAGGAAGGGATTTAAAGATGTCTACTTCCACAAATATATAGTCAGTCTTAATTCTTACCTTCAGTTGCCCTAAAACATCTGACAGAGAAAAAGCCTTTTTATTTGTTCTGATTCTAGAGTATAAATCCTGGAAATAGGAGGCAAATGTTGAAACACATTCTGTCAAGTACAGAAAATTGTACAGACATGATTATATTTTTTTTTTCTTTACATATGATAAAAATGGCTTCAGATAGAAACTCATTTGAAAGGATGATAGTTGCAAACTGAACTTTCATTACCATGTCAGTGTTTATTAGCCCATTTAATATTTCCTTTAATATGACATTCCACCCAACCAGGGGTTAGACTTAGGATAGAAGGAGGAAAAAAATTGCTGCTGCTAGTAAACAGCAGTTAAGTTTTGGTAAGTGAGACTGTAAAATATCAATGGGTTTATCATGCTAGAGGTCCATTTTGATGTACAAATGATTGGTAGAGAAAGAGCTACTGTTATTTAGGTCATGATGAGACATCACAATGTACTCCAAAGGATATGAAATGTGTATATGAGAAGGAGAAGACAGAGGAATTAAGACAGGGACAAGTAGTAAGACTGGAAGAAAAAGCAAGAACACTTTTATATTTGAAATCAGGAATGGCACCTATAATCTGTATGAAGAGACTCACTACACTTTTGATATTGTCTAATGCTTATTACCCAAATAAATAAAAATTACACATATATTTCAATATAATAACCCCAAACTCCAACAGCAGCTCCCACAAACCAAAGGAAGTATATTTCAAGACAATTCCATTTGTAATAAAAAACAGATGGTAAAGGAAACAGATGCCGCTTTGTGATCAGATTTACACATCTGCAGACATTTACAGTATGTATGCATTTCCAAAGAATACTCAGCAAGTTAAATTAGGAAACCTTTTTTCTTAATGGAAATGTGCAAAACTAAAGCCGTGATTCAAAATGAAAACAAGCTGTGACAAAGACATATCTATCCTATCAAACTTATCTGTTTCCAAATCAATATCATATTACAGCATCATGTTAGAGAAACGCTAGTCATGATAAAAAACATGATAGCAGATAAAAACGACAAGTTTGGAGATACTTTACTGTGGGGAATTACTCAAAGGTAAAGTAGCTGAGAGTTGAGCAAGTTTCAGATTTCTCCACTCTCTGAGAGGAGATCTGAGGTAAGCAATGGATGTCCTTCAGAAATACACAATACAGAAAAACAAAACCTCCCTCAGGAACACAGACCTGGAGATTAACTTAAGATCTTCTAAACCTTAGATTTTCATTTTATTTTCATCAGCAACAGACCACTGACATTGACATCAAATATTTGCACTGGCCTTGGTGAACTTATACACAAGAATCAGCAGAGAAATGTTTTACAAAGAAAGATGGAAAAGTCTCACTCAAAAAGAAATGATTCTTCTAGAATCTCTTAGATAAGAGGTGCATGATAAATCAGAATGAGGAGTCAAGATGTTAACAACCTTCAAAATTAATACAGGTTGAGTGAGGCAGGTCAAAGCTACCAAAAAAAAAAAAAAAAAAAATTCCTCTCCATATTTAACTCTTAGTTTGGGATATCTTAGTTTCTTAAATTTTATCCCATTTATTTTTCTTGATAGTTTACTTCAAGCTCACAAAAGATGATGTTGTCAGCCACGAAGAATGAAGTCAAAGGACAAACCCAATGTAAGTGCCATGTCTCTGAACTGGAGGAACCATATCATACAGTGATATTCAATATATCCATTTCAGTCCTGGGCCTGTTGAGGATGTAAATAAGGAACTAGATTCACTCAAATACTGTGGTTGTTTTCACCTACTGAAGGGATGCTGAACAGCCTTAAACCTCAGCTTGTGTTTACTTTGCACCACCACACTGACCAGTGAGACAGAATGTCTCAGAAAACCTGTCTAAGGGAGATAATTATCAGCAGTGGGAACTAGGCCAACACCACCAGTTTAATTTCATATAAACCTTCATACAATCATCAGGTAGTAACTACTTTTGGGAACTAAGCACCTGGGCTGTGGTCAAACTGGTGAGCAGGAGGTGAAAAGCTCCATATTCTATTACTAATCCCCTGAGCTATAGAGCCCTCAGCTGGTAGTTCCATAAAGGTTCACACAGTTTTTTTTATTTGTTTTTTTCAAAGGCAGCAAAAGTAGTTACAAGTTGTTTTTATTTATTACTAAAAAAGAAAAAAAGAAACAACAAAAAAACACCTGCAAGAACAACTATCTTTTTCTTAAAATAATTTCTCTGAAAGTAGCAGACTGTACACGTTTTACAAGAATAAACAAACTTCTCTAATATTTATCCACAAATTGGGAGTCAGAGATGATTAGTGCAAATTTCTGCTGACCGGCAGCATTTATTCTACAAACTTTGGGTAACCTAAGTGGTCCATTAAAGAAAAACAAATATCTTCAATCAGTCTAATTTCTTCCTTGGGCATGTTTTGTTTCCAGGCATGAATGCTACTTGGTGAAATTTCCCCCTCATAAGGAAGATAGAAAAGACTGGTGGAGGTGGCAAATAATATTTGGTTTAAGCTAGCAGGAGAAAGAGGCATACCAAGAAAGGCAAAAATTGTTTCAGCCATCTTCTGAGGAAAGCTCACAATATCTTCAAACTTGACCATCTGATAATTTGTTGGCAGCAAATCGCCATTTATTCTCAGTGCTGCTGCTGTGTTTGCAAGCCATAAATAGGACAACACAGAAACAGCATTTGAATTAGATTTTGAAAGTTCTTTTCTTAATGATTCATATTCAAATGCATAGCCTTCATTTAGACTACATTTTCCTTTATGATTTTCCCATTTGAACATTGCAGCCAAGTGTTGTGGAACTTTTTTCAAGGAGTAAAGACTCGGCTTATTTTTGTACAACATGGAATAAATCCATGCCCGTGGGTCTCTTACTACATATAATGCTCTCATTGATGGTCCTAGGATTTCCTGAAAGAAGGGAAGCTTTAATGTCCAGCTCCCACTACTTAAACTAAGCACAGGTCGTGCACTAGGATAATAGACAAGGTGTCTTCTCAATTCCCTAATATATTCAGCATCTTTATCTTGACTTGCTCTTGCCCTGATTCTCTGCTCTGATAGAGATTCTCTCTTTTTTGATTTCTTCTTTTTGTCCTTGCTTATGGCAGAATGCTGAGTAATTTTACTTCTGCTGGCTTCATATAAATGAATGTTTTGTAAATGTAATTTTGTGTCTCGGACTAAAGACTGGAGCCACCCTCTGAGAAGACGAAAATGACCATTGTGGACATCAGAAGCCTTCCATTCACATGGATCTACAAAGGAATCAATTTCAAATTCACTCTCAGGAATTTCTAGATAGGCTGTAGGTATCCTCATATATAAGAAATCACTGCTATTGAAAAACACCTGTTTTAAAATTTCTGCACCAGAAGCAGGAAGCGAAGTAATTATAACATCTGGCAAAACAACGGGGTTCCCTTCTAATTGTTTGGCTTTATTGCCTTTATCATGTTCTAGCCTTGTCAAGTCACTGCTCCATTTCGCACAGATGGGCTGGGTACACATGCTCCACACATCCACCAATTCAATAAGCCACAACGTGATAACTAGTATAAGGATCCAACGCAACATTTTACTGAAGGATATGTAAAACTGCCACTGAAAAGCCAGTATGACCAAACTAACAGCCAAGATTAACCCTGCGATTATGTTCACTTTGAATCCAAATGGGAAAACCACCCTATTATTTTTAATTAGTTTTTCCACAGATTCAGTACCTAGACCAAACTTGGTTACTTTGTTTTCATGAACTACTTTGGCAAAACCACCAAATCCCAAGTAATCAAACCTGGTCTTTAAATTCTGATGTTCAGTCACAACAAAGACCGTATTTTCAGTGTTGTTGACACTGAGTGAAATCTGAAATCCAGACTTTGCATTATCAGTGAGCCTGCAGTTAGAAACATTGACATATGGGCCATAGAAAAGGTAAACAATCCTTGCAAGCGTGCTTTTCATTGGAAAGGTAACATTTACAAACTGAGTCCATCGCTTTTTGAATTCAGCAGCTTGTTCTGCCTCTTGTATCCTAGCAACAGGACTACTCCCATGATGATCAAACCAAAACATCTTGTAGTGGGCATCCCACACATCCATCATAGCTCCGTTGTATTTGTTCTTAAATTTATAGGGTATGTATTTAAAATCAATGTCAAGATTATGAAAAAAGGCACTGACAGAATTAACAGGAGAGTCTTCCTCCTTCTCGATATGGTCTACAACTAACAATGTCTGAGAATTTAAGAGCAGCAAAATGCGATATACGCTTTTCAATTTCATTGCTGATGTGTAAGCAGAGACCGCCTCACCACTCACAAACATCATGTCCCCGGACTGGGAGGCTGTTATAATTTCTCCAGTTGAGTCTCCAACCTCATGACCAATCCACTTCAGCCACTGGGCACATTCACCAAGCTGTCCCTCCCAAGGCTGGTTGCACTGGCTAGTAGGAGATGGGGCAAACACCAAGACATTGTTCAGGTGGCTGAGTTTAGGTCCATAGAGAGCCTCAGATACAAACACCTGTCCATTGGGAGCAAAAGTGAAAGAGTTCTGATCAGGATGTTCATGTCCTGGATTGAAACTCCTCCACCCATCAATCCAGGCATATGGTTGAAAGTGGACAATATCATAGACAGCACGTCCACCGAGTTTTCCAGACTTGAAGGACACAAAGGTGTTTGTCTGGCTGCTTGGCAATCCAGCCCCATAGGTAACAACTCCCCAGTTAGGAAACACATGCAATTTAGCAGTGCCATAGTCAGGAGGTGGTTGGGGAGTGATTTCAGCAGCATACCATATAAACTCGGTGTGCAATGTGCTCCACCTCTGTGCAGTGGATGGCACCATTGGTCCATCTTTGGGTCTGTGTTTTCTAATTTGCTGTGCCAACCAGTTGCCAGCTCCATTCTTCATGATAAACTTATCCAAGAAAACCAGTTGGCTCTCAGGACCATAAAACCAGTTGTAATTAGAATCTGCTATGCCCACAGTCCTTTGAAAGCCTGGTAATAGCGTGGAATAGTAAAACCAAAAGTGCATTTTGAGCCAATTATTTTCCAAGTTGTTAATACCAAAATGACGCTGGGCCAGGAAAACATACTGGGTTATGGACTTAGCTGTGTAACTCCCATAAGCTACTCCCTCATCCAGAGACCCATCTACAATATGATTAAGCAGAAACATTGTTTTCTCCATCACATCAACAACAGTGTGTTTCCAAACATTTGCCTGAGATCCGTCATCCACCCCTGTAACTAAAGCTCCAGTGAGCAAAGCAAGCATATTGGTTGCCTGATGATTATGGAGAAGCTGCTTTCCCCAGGAACGAACCTTTGAGTATTCATACATTTCCTCACTTGCAGACCGTATCTTCTCCAGGTATTTTTGTCTTCTCACATTTTCCAGTGAATTATACAAGAAGTCATAAGCAGTGGCAAATCCAGTTAGGGAGTGTCCCAGTGGCACTTCATCACCAGGTGCACTCTCCACTAACCAGTTTTTGTAACCAGCCATTCTGTCCATATATTCTAGGGCAAAATCAAATGCAGCTTTATCTTCAGGGCACAGCAAACAATAAAATGCTAGTGGTGGCAGATTGTTACCATAAACCTCATTCCACTTTGCAGCAAAATCAACATGCTTGGGTGGAGGTAGGTAGTATAATGGGTTGGATAGCATAACTATCACTGCACTTCTAATAGCTCTAAATAGATGTGAGTGGCTTGTGTGAGCTTTCTGCCTCAGTGCATGGACATCTTCAGCATCGAAATACAAATTTGGATGAAAAACTGTTTTTTTCAACTTCTGCTCAGCACCAAGACCTTCAAGTTTCTGTTTCTCATATTGACCTACATTTTCCATGAAAGTCACCCAATCTGAGTAATTGTTTACAGATTCTTCAAAAGTGAAGACAGCAAACATCATTAATGATAGAAATAAGGTATGCCCTGTAAGCATCAGAGCCATGATCCATTAGGCAGCTCCTCTTCCCCAGGCACGCACTTCCTAACAAAACACGATGTTCAGATATCAAGCTTTGATCCAGTTAGCACAAGCATGAGCATCTTAAGGCATTTTTTTCTTCAAATAAAAGATTTAGTGTTTACTGCACATTCTAACAGATACTCAGATTACTCGTAATTTGAGCTACAACACTGAAATAACGAGGCTGTTGAGAACTTAAATCTCAGGTGCCTTGCCTGTTCACATTTTTCTCAAATACAACACTACAGTCAGTATAAGCATTAAAATAGGGAGAAAGTAAAATCTCCAAGATAAACATACAAAATGCAGGTTGACAATACACAGTCAGAAACTGAAAGGAACCAAAACACTATTCTTTGATAACTTGTAAACTTTGATTTGAAAACAGGAATCAGAGCCATACATTTTCTGTGTTAATACTTTCAATCAGGTCAAATTCCACTCCTACAGCTGACCAAAAAAAAAAAAAAAAACCTTCACTGATCACAAAAAGATATAATTTATTCAAAACAATGGGTTGAATTTGATTATTTAGGGAATTTACAGCACTTGGAAAACACACTTAAAAACTGAAGCTACTTTCTTCAGCCTTCCTCTTATCTTGATTTGTATACACAATCTTTCCATCTTGCTCTTTTTGGACTCATGGGAGAAAGGGAAGAAAGAAAAAATGAAGAGAAATCCTTCATTAGCTCCTTTAGATGAGACTGCGGTAATTTTAACCACTATTCCCCTTTGTGAAAGGTTTGTCTGAATTAATAGTCATTGAATATCGACACATTTTCAAGTCTTCTTTCATCTTATCTTCAGCCAATGATGCCCAAATTTTGCCTCAATGATTCAGAGAATCGTGCTCCTCCCATTACGAAGTGAAATGAAAACATATGAAAGGGGCTGAAAGCCAGTATTTTTTTGCTAAAAGAGCAGTTTCGGTTTTCCTTCCACTTTGCATGTTGGTTCTTTCTGTGAAAACACAAACAGAAGTTCTCTGAAGCTATACAGGTGCCAGAACATACTCAAAGTATTTAGTCATGAGGAATGGTCAATGCTTTTAGGAAAGATGAGGGTTAATACACTTTTTTTTTCTTCCCCCTCAAAGAAATTAAACAAAAAAGGAACATTTCCAAAGTTCCACAAAACTCCGTCAAAACGGAAAGTCGGATTGGCTACATAGATTCTCTTTATTTCACCTTGACCCGAGCGACTCCCGGCTCTCGAGGCAAATTTTCCTGGCACTACGGCGAGCTACCCCCAGGCAGACATCCCGAACGCGCCCCCGCAGCCGGATGGAGCTCCCCCCTATCAGAAGGGCACCGAGCACGCCACCCGTGCGGCTCTGCCCTCAAAGGGAAAGAAGAGGGGCGGCGGCGAGGGCCAGTAGCACCCCTCCCTCCGCCGCGCCACCGCCCTGCGGGACGCCCCCGGCCCCTCCAGCAGCGGTGGCGGGGGCACGGCGAGGCCTCCCCCGCGACCACCAGAGGGCGCCCGCCGCCGGCTCGGCCCCCGCCTGCCCCCTCCCCGCCGCCCGGGGCCGCACAACTTGAGCAAGTTTCCGTGGCTCGCCCCCGCACGCCGCGGCCCCCCGCCGCCCCTCGCCCGCCTCCCCGGTTTCTTCATGCCGTGTTCCCCGCGGCTTCACCCCTGTTTTACCCGCAGCGGCGTCCGATAGCGCCTCCTCTCCCTCGGTGCTGGTTCCGGGGCGAGGCGGGGGTCCCGGTGAGCGCGGCCGGGGGCGCGGGGTCAGCCCCGTCCGGGGGGCGGCGGGCGGCAGCGCGCTGCGGCGGCCCCTCTCGGCTCGGCTGGGCTGGGCTGAGCTGGGCTCGGCTCCGGCCCCTTCCGCCTTGCCGCTACTTTTCCCCCGGGCTGGCTGCAACTTCGCGTCCGAGCCCTCCCCCGGCGGCTCCCGGAGGAGGGGGCGGTGGATCGGCGGAGCCCTCCCCGCGGAACAGGAACGCGAACAGGGACGTGCCGGTCCTCCGTGGCGGCCGCGCTCCCAGCTGCTGCTCTTCCCTGCGACTGCGTGAGCCGCTTGCCAAGCCGAGCCGTGCTCCCGCAGCTGATGACACCGCCGCCCCTGCGCCTCGGCAGCCGGCTGCCAGCTGAGCGCGGCGGGCGCGCCCGGGGGCAGGGCCGGGGCCGGAGCCGGGGGGGTGGCCGAGCCCGGGAGCGGCGGCGGATTGGGGAGGAGGGGGCGGGCGGGGGAGAGGCGGGGCTGGGCGGCTCCAGCGGTGGCGGCCGCCCCGATGCCGCGGTGAGGGTCCGGGGGTGGCTGGGGAGGTGGTGGTGTGCGGGCAGCAGCAGGCAGGTGGGAGAGGTTTTCCGCGGGAGAGGAGGTGCGGCGGGGGTCGGGCAGGGCGGCAGCAGCCGTCTGGTCTGGGGCTCGCAAGTTTACGAGGGAGGATTGAAGAGGTGAAAGTGCCCGCAGCCCCCAGACCGCGAGCATCCCCTCGCTGGAGGGGTCCCGCTTTCTGTAACCGCCTCCCTGAGCGGGCACTTTAGTTGATGCGAGGCGTTAAAATGGCTCTCCTTCAGCTTCAGCTGTAGGCTTCTGAAGTAAAATATAAAACCGTAATGAGACGTACAAAACATTACCCCTGGATTCGTTCACGGTCAGCGATGCGGTGAAGGGCCGCCAGGCGCTGCTGGCTCGCCCGCTGGGTGCCCCGTGGTCCTCCCGCTACATTCAAGAGGCACAACGCCATTCTCGATTTTGAATCGCAGTTTGCATTGCTGGTGACGGCTTTCCGAGCTTTGCGAGGCTGGTTGTGTAACCAAGCTGTTCTTCGGTAGTAAGTACTTTCTAGGGAAAGTGTGAGCTTTTTGAAATGTTACCGGCTACCGTGTTTATAAACCCTACTTCGTGTGGGCTTTAATCAACCCAAGAGCATGAGTCACTACTTCTTCCCAGGCTTAACCTATATTCATCTTAACTTTTTTTTTTTTTTTTTCCCCGAATATCTTAGAAAATACAGTTGCATGTTTAAGTATTTCTTAATCTACCCAGTTTATAACTATATTGAAAAGAATGTATAATGGCTATAGTTAATGGATACTGATTCTGTTTCTTTGTGCCATGGAGAGCATCTGAGCAGTATTAGATTATTAATTATGCACAATCAATGATAAACTACATCTGGTACCATCCTTTTTTATTTTTTTTTTGTTATTATTATTATTTTTTTATATGTGACCTACACACTTAGCATAGGAGGAAAAACTACTGATTATTGCCTGGATCTTGTCCTCCCATCAGAAGAAATTTGCATAATCGCCAAAGATCAGCATATATTTCCCTGACCTTGAAACTATAAAGATTTTGCCATTTCATGCTACTGAGTTAGTTATTACATGAGGAGAGGAAGGGGAAAAGTCAAGCAACAATACAGGCTGCTTTCCTATTTAAATTAGTAGAAACAGTGGGGCACACTACAAATGGAAACCTCCCAACCCTTTTTCCTTTTATTCCCATTATGCTGTACATTGTACCTTTTATGTAAGTGTGGGTATTTTTATTTATAATTATTATTACTTTCCCAAGGCTGACCAATTCTGGAACATACTGTAATCTCAGAGAATGACTTCTTCCATAAGTTTTTAGGTAACCCCAAAGAACAGGACATGTGGAGGACCTTTGTAAGGTTGAGAGCAAGAGTAAAGTGCTTCCAAGATGCCTTCTCACTCTGTGAGAAGATTTTGCTTTTTCTGTAGAAGCTCTTTCACAACATCAGAGATGTTGTAATGTCAGAATAACTATGACTAATTTTCTGCTAAGCAAATGGCAAAGCAGGAGTATCTTTAACCATGTATAATTTCACCTAGTTTTAGCTCCTTACTTTCTGCCATTTTCACATAATTATGTTTAAGTGAGAAGTATAAATAAAGACCTCTTGCTTCTCTAGGGGCAGCTGTAAAGCACACTTTCCTGATTAATTTGCAGAAGACTCCAGTAGTCATTGGCTTGTTATATAAAGAGAATATATACATATGTATATATTTTATGACTATTATTTTCATTTTTGGAGTTCAGCTTCTACTGAAGCTGGTGGCAAGCAGTGTCGTTCATAGATTTTGGAGTATGTCATTGAGGTCTTGGGAGCAGCACTAAATGAAGAATCTCCAGTAGGTACTAGATGTTTTGTGGGAATGTCTAACTTAAAAAGAAGAAACTCATAGCTTTGTTGAGCAGGGGCTTGGAGGCTAAAATAGTCAAGGATAGGGAAATACTCTGGAAAAATAAGAATAGTGCTGCAACTAACATTCGATTATTTTTTTTCAATTAGCAATTTCCAATAGTCAGCAGAGACCCATAGTTACAACACTACCCATAGTTACAATACTACAACTGAAAAGAAGCAAACAATCTCAGAGATCCAACTGGCATCCATGAGAAGCAATTAAGTGAACCAAACTTCAGAGGAGTTAATTTAAGTAAATATGGGAATTTTATCCTGCTATGCATCTGAGCTCCATCACAGCCTTTCTCTCACTTCCCTTCATCAAAGGAAAAGGGGAGACGTATCAGGAAAGGGCTCAAAGGCCGAGATAAGGACAGGAAGATCACTCAACAGTTATCGTGACAAGTAAGACAGACTCAGCATAGGGAGATTAATATAATTTATTGCCTATTGCTAACAGACTACAACAGTGAAAAACTAAAAGCAAACTAAAAACACCTTCACACCAACCACCCTATTCCACTTTCTTCCTCTTGAACAGTTCAGGGAATGGAGAATGGGGGCCATGGTCAGTCCCTAATACCTCATCTCCACTGCTCCTTCGTGGTCACTCTCTGCCCCTGCTCCAATGTGCAGTCCCTCCCATGGGATGCCATTATTCATAAACTGATCCTACATGGGCTTCCCACAGGCAGCAACTCTTCAAGAACTGCTCCAATGTGGTTCCATACCACAGGGTCCATCTGTCAGAAGCAAACTGCTCCAACATGGGTCTGTACCACGGGGTCCATCCGTCCGGAGCAAACTGCTCCAGCATGGGTCCCCCATGTGTGGCAGCTCCCCCCAGACCATCTGCTCCTGCGTGGGCTCCTCTCCACAGGCTGCACCATGGAGATCTGCTCCACGTGGGACCCATGGGCTGCAGGGGGGCAGCCTGCTCCACAGGCCGGAGAGGAACTGCTGCTCTGGTACCTGGAGCACCTCCTGCCCTCCTTCTGCACTGACCTTGATGTCTGTAGGGCTCTTTCTCTCCCTTTTTCCTTTTTTTTTTTTTTTTTTTTTTTTTTATTCCTCTCTCCCAGATGCTGTTGCACAGCATTTTTTCTTCCCTTCCTTAAATCTGCTCTCCCAGAGGCCCAACCAGCATCACTCACTGGCTCAGCTCTGGCCAGTGGTGGGTTCCTTTAGGAGCCAGCTGGAGTTGGCTCTGATCTGACATGGGCAGCTGCTGGGCTCTGCTCACAGAAGCCACCCTTGCAGCCCACGCTACCAAAACCTTGCCATATCAACCTAATACAGTAATTAGAAATAGTGACCATGGATTGTAACCAATGCTTTTTTCATGAGATGAGCCTGAAGTGCCATTCTGTCATAGTTGATTGCATAATGTTGTTTGAGGAGTGGTCAGTAATTGTGAAAGTAAATTAAATTGCTATTTTTTTTTATTATTATTATTTATAGAAGCACTGAGCATATGGCACCAAATTGCATTATATTGTTGAATTTTCAAATACTGTTCATAACTATGAATAGCTGAAAAAACAAGGCTGTTTGGCTTTCAGGAGGAAAAAAAGTGCTGTAAAATATCTACCAAGAAAACGAATTTGACACATGGGGAAGCGACCTCTCTGTCACTTCAGGTTTTAAATATCAGAGTGGGTCGTTTTTGGAAATATACTCTGGTGTACCACTTGAGGGATAGCATTCTGCATTAATACCAAAATCAGCCATCTGAATAATCTTGAAAATGCTAGCAGTGTTATCCTGCTTGAGTACAGGCCAAGTGTTAACAGATGGAAGTGAAGAGGGGATAATCAGCTGGACGGCAACAAAATATTTGCCAGTGTCAAAGAGCATATTGATAATACAAAAGTTCATAAATGAATGAGATGCTGCTATCAAGTACAAGACATAATTCTATATACATGAAAAGAGACAGGTATTTTAGGTAGGATCTGGACTGAGGTAATGAGGTATCCAGTAATGATGGACTCTTGAACCTTCTGCCTAATTCCTCAAGTAGTGAAAGTATATAAGCTCCTAAATTTAAAGTAGAGGTTTCATTTCAGAGGCATTACAAGTCTAGGATAGAGTTCTGACCACTCAAAAATCTCTTCATGCTGGCAGGACTGATAACTTATCTCAGACTAAACCTAACTGTAGCCAGCACGATACCTGTTTCTCAATCTAAATCCGCCCATAGATCTAACTCACTGTGAGTTCTTCAAATATACATCATGCATAGCTCTTTTTTCAACAGACAAAACAAGAACAAAAACATTGGAGGAGAATGCAGTGGTCTGATGGATCCTCTTCTATATCATTTGTTGGTCAGAAGCACCCACCTTTCACACAGAAGACATAGGGACAATGGTCTTTTCTCCTTTACAGGACGCTAACCAAAAACTCTTAACTCTTAAATGACCTAATCCTTTGTCTGCTTCAGCATACAATCTATTTTTGTTACTCAATAAGTATGTGAAATCATTTTCATAATATAACCACACACATTAATAAATTGTATTAGAAATAAGGAGATGGACCCTCAGCCATCCACTAATAGCTGACACATTTTGGAATAAACTAGTACCAGAATAAAGTGTATACTGCCTTCTCAGGTCAGGGTTCAAATCTCCATCTG
Source organism: Aythya marila (assembly GCF_965140915.1). Taxonomy (NCBI): domain Eukaryota; kingdom Metazoa; phylum Chordata; class Aves; order Anseriformes; family Anatidae; genus Aythya; species Aythya marila. Next base: position 99,640,832 of record NC_139043.1, on the reverse strand, counting down.
TTACACTAACTTTTTAATATATACAAGTGCACTTCCTCTCAGTGTAACCACATGTGATTGGACCACAAATGTTACACTGTTAACTAATCAAGTAGTTTTGGAGGGAGAAATCTGATGCTGCTGAAGAAAATTTGACAAATGTAATCTATATAAACAGTTGTCAGCTTGAAGTTCCAATGTTTTGGGGTTTTGAGTGAGTACAGGGGAAATGGATTGGAAATGGAACAGGAAATTGATTACCCAGAAAAGAGCAAAACAGCATGTGGTGGTACTCTTCTTACAGGTCTTATATTTCTTATTTCTATTTATATTAAGAAGTATTTAATGGTCACAACCAATTAAAAGCAACAGCAACAAAACACAAACAGGTGAATAAGAACATTCTGATTTTATTACACATGAAAATAAACTATGTTTATCAGACTGCACAAGCGGAGTAGAAGAAAAAAAAAAAAGTAATTTTTCTTGGTGATGGTGTTTTGTTGTTTTTCCATATTGCAAAGACTCTTCTTTCTTGAGGAGTTCTCCAGCATTGTAAGACTGGAGTGCTCACAGACTGAAAAGTGCCTGGTGTCACTGTCAGCAGAGAGATATAGGATGGTGCTACTGCCAAAAGCCGCAGTGCTGCACTCTTTCTCTATCCGGGCTGCATGCTCCTGCCAGCCCCTTTGTGTTGGAGCAGTTGGCAGTCTCATTGCTACATAATTGTTCGTGCAGACACAACAGGGCAGCACAGTTTCAGGCCAGCTTAAGTAGATTGTGAAACCGCATTTTACAAATTCCAGCTGTGTAGAGGGGTAATTTTAAGTCCATTCATGACTATCTCAGACACTGCAAACGAAGCAAACGGAACAGTTCATTCTTACTTTGGAAGCAATTTTATCAAAGTCTTCAGTGGAAGTGTTTTAAATATGTCAGTGGTGATGTGTACAGCAGTGAGATCTCAGGATGATTCTCAGCAGCAGGTCAAAACAATGCACTACAAAATTTTAAGAATATCAGATTCAGTGGAACAATACCTGTGCAGAGCTACACCAGTGCACGTTTTTCACCATGGAAACTTGTTACCAATTGTATAAATTAATGCTAACAATGTTGTATTTATGGAAGCATTTAAGTATTCAAGGCTTGCTGTTTAGATTTTAGCTGTTTTGTGACCTATCCGTAAATGATGCTTTATTAAATAGAGTAGATTGCCAAGTTAATCATAACAAAACCAGAAAAGTGATAGAGGAAGGGCTTTTCTTTTCCTTGCTGAGTATTTTCCTTGTGTATTGGAAGTCTAAGAAACTATTGAAATAAATACCTTCTCCTCCTCACAGAAAACAAGAATAACAACTACAAAAACAAGTAGGCATTAAAGCTGGAGCCAGCAACCAACATATGATTCCTTTTTTTTTGCAGAGGTATATCAGCTGTAAATTTGCAATACTAATGTAAATTCACTGCTGTGAATTCAATGAAGTGCGTGCCTTTTTTGTTCTTTCTACTGACTTCATAAACCTTGGATTTGGGCCTAAATCCCTATACCATTACTGGTCACTTTCCATCAGTTATAAATACAGTATGCTTATTTGTTAGCACCAAAAAATTAAAATTAGCTTAAAGAGATTTTTAAATATATTGCACATCCCATGAGGAATATATATGTGAAGTGTTCATGCTGGATAAGCAGAACATACAGGGATAGCAATTAAATCGTAAGACTGAAAATAAAAACTGTTATGATCTACACCATTGTCTCCAAATTATGTGATTAAGGAGATACTAAATTAAACATTATAGTGAAAGAGTACAACTACAAATCTTAACTACAAAAGATTTGTAAAATCTAAAAAATCTAAAAAAATCTTAACTACAAAATATTTTTTGTATTTCTATTCATTATACTAATGTTCAGGTTTATATTTAGTAGCTTTAGAAATGTTAAAAAACTGTAAAGCTACGGATTACAACTCATATGGGTTGCAGCAGTGATTAATAGCATCTCCTGTTTTTGCTTTTTATAAACCAAACAATATTTAAGACAGCTATTAAGACGATTTACATCATAAAGAATTCAAACGCTGCACTTACTTGAACAAAGAATACTGTATTAAAAGGAGTGTGGGCAGGAGTAACATTATTATTTCACTCGGAACAGTGAAACAGTCAAATTCTCAGGTTAAAGTGGAATATCGCAGTTTGTAGCACAATGCTCTGAATTTACATAATACTTATCCCGTTCTACCTAAACATCCTAAACGATTTGCTGTCAATAAAAGCCACATTCATCCAACTTAGTGGGATATCTTGCTTAGTACAACCCTATTAGATTTAATAAAATTACCAGGAAGTACTACTTCATGGAGAGGTATGGTTCCACAAGTACTTTAAACTAACATTAATGAGGGCTACTTGGAAAGGACTGATCTACTGCTCATCATATCTAGTTGCTTATTCCCATTTCCTCCTTTTTTCCAGGATAAGGGTTTATCACAACTGATAAACACAAAATCACAGCATCTCACCCGGTGAAATATAGTTTCCAGCTATTTTCCCTCAGTTTAGTTCACCTGGTGTAAGGAAATGGTACATATCTTCAGGCAGGGATTGGTAAAAGAAAAAAAGAAAAAAAGAAAAAAAAGAAAAAGAAAAAAAGAAAAAAAGAAAAAAAGCAAGTTCTTTTTTGAGACTACCTTAAGGTAAACAGCCTTTGTAAAGCTGACTGAATCCTTCCACACCTAATTCTCCTATTTTGTTTTGAAACAGAAGAGGTTTAGAACCCCAAATATTTAAGTAAGCCTTAACAATTTGAGAATTAGGCATCCAAAATGTCAAAAGTATAGGATATCAAGTCTTTTTAAAGTACAAGTTCATTGTTGCCCAATTTTGTCAATGGTATATTTTAAAATTAGTCCCAAGCACTAATGATAAGAGGCTAATTTTAACATTTACTTTGCTAAATGTTAAATACATTGTCACTGTCCTTTAATTCATACGATAAAAGTGGTGCAGAAATATTAAGGTCATAACAATATACCAGCGAGTTGCAAATGATTTAGGCTGTTTTACAGACAACACTGTGTAAGTGTTACCTCTCAGACTGGAATGAGAGATTTGTATTAAATTCTTTTGGATTTAACCCTGATTTTTCAAATACTAAATTTTGGAAAGATTCCACTTTTATTACAGCTTTTCATGATAATTTGTTTTTGCCAGCAGGTTTCTTTTTAAAATGTCTTCTCCATCTGTACTTTGTTATTCTGAATGCCTTTGTTGTCATTATCTTTTACTTGTAAATGTTGCCAGAGAGATTGTTTGTCTCTACACAACACAGTGTAGCACCACATGCAGGTAGCATGTAACCTGCTGTTACAAGTTAGCTGTAACAAACTTAGCTAACTGTAATAGATAAATGCTTTAATGAAATAGATAACATGCTCTAAGGAAACTGCTCCTTCTGGAACTTAAACCAATACATTAAAAATTACCCTGAATATTACTTTAAGACAGTGGTATAATTCTTAGCTGATCCACTTTAAAGAGAAGGTTCTATTTAATTTTGGGGAGTAAAGTTAGGACGCAAATTGGTCACTCTATAGATCATTACACAGAGAAGTTATACTGGAGGGTTCATAAATTAACAGCAAGAGGTATGAAATGATCAAACAGTTGGAACATGAAGCTCAAAATTTAGTGATATATAAGTTCTACATTATTAACAGTGGTAGTAATTAAGACTGGAAGACCTCTTCAAAGAGTATGATGGATTCTCTGTAATTTGAAGTCGTTAATTAAGATTGGATATACCTCTCAAAAGATATTATCAAACTTGATAATACAAGAGCCATCAGGGTAAATTCAAAAGTTAATCTCTATGAATTTTTCATCACATCATACATGGCATTCATTCATCTAGAAAAATGGAAAAATATAACGAACATTTACAAAGGTCATATAAATAGTTTTTGTATAATGGCAATTGAATTTCTCTCTGTTCTTCTAACATAACTGCTTTTGGAACCAGCTCAAGACCCGTCAGCAACACAGACAAAAAAAAAAAATAAAAAATGTTGCCATTCTAAGTCTGGAGAGGGAGGTAAGGCTGATCCTTCAGCAATAAAAGAAGCCATAGAGGGATGAGGTAGACATGAACTAGAGATGGCAGAATTTCATGCCAAATTTACTGCCTCTTTTCCCTCCCCTAGTTCCACGCAGCCATAACTCCTAGTTCATACACCTGTTATAAATGAAGTCTCAACTCAATATGAATTTTGTAATATTTATACTTATAAAAGGTATAAAAGCTATAAAAGGTACAAAAGGCAAGTAAACAGCGCTGGGTGTGTGGGGAGTCTATGCTCCACCAACATGCACACACGAACATCAAACATCCTAAATATACAGAACATTGCTTTACATACTAAACCCGAGTATGCCTATACATAACGTACAATCAGAAAAGGTAACAAACAATCCTTTCAGTTCCATGACTTAAAAGTCTCAATTTTCCATTGCTTTTCTTGATTACAAACAACAGTCTCCATTTTCCATTCCTTTTGAACAATATGTCTTGCTTTAAGTTGTTCAGTAATTCGGTCTTTGGGCCTTATGTATCCTAATCTTCCCAGGTCGAAGAAAAACATAGCCATCTCCTTTTCAAGGCCAATAGGGCCTGGGTCAAAAGGCACGTCCAGGTCAGCAGGGGGCGTAACAGCAAAAGCCTTCGATGGCTGTAGCAGCAGAGGGGCCGATGGTGTAGCAGACAGATCAGTAAAGGAGCCCGTAGCTCCCTCGCTATCTGGCAAACCACACGTTTCTGACTGTGGTCCCACATGGCTCTTTAAGGCCTCAGAGACTGCTTGCCAGGTGCTGAGCAATCCCACTGCAATCTTGTCGTTTTTAGTTGCAGAGTCCCACACCTTGACCTCAGTTTGGTCCCATGTTTCAGGCTCATAAACTGTCCGATTGTTAAGAAGGAGAGTAAGCTGTAAGGTTACCAGGACAGTCTTTGTTTCTAAGGACGTATGATTCCCCATAATGTGCAACTGCTTACCAGCGAGAGGCAGTTGTGTGCGCGGGTCAGCTTCTCTCAGCTTTAGCTTCTTTCTAGCTCCGGTGCGCCCATTTGTAGCGACTTTCAGTACCAGCTTCTCTGAGCAGTTAGCTGAGTTTGGCTGAACCTATCTTCATGAGGCGATCAATGTGCCTGTTCCCGTCCTGGTCTCCGTTCTGCTAGCCTGTTCCTTTTGATTCCTTCTTTCTACTTCTTTACTTCTTTATTGTGACGTAACTTCATCGTGTTGCCTTTTTTTTTTTTTTTTTTTAAATCTTGAGGGCAGGCTCCCCTCTTATACCCTTCTCTCCACAGCAGTTCTTTTCAAAACAACTTTTCATTGGTCAAACAACTTTGAATATAACAACAACAGCAAACACCCAGAAACTTCAGTGCCTTAACGGCTGGAGAACGAGCAACCCGAGACTGCATGGAGTCTCCTGAATCACCCTTCTTTGTTCCCTCTAAACTTTTTTATATTCCTGATGGCCTCATCGTTAAGAGTCTAATGTTATCTCAACCATGGGGCTTTCCGACCCCCATGGCCACACTCCCAAATCTCCCCATTCTTTATTAATATCAACCATTTCCTCGACACGAATTGCCACTCCATATATAACACACCCAGTAATATTAGCTAACTAGAGTGGCTTTCCAGCAATATGACATAGCTAGGGGAAGATAATTAAGCTGCCCGTTGCAGTTTGCTGCCTAAGCAACTGCATCTTCTGCCTATGCCTGGAGATGGCCCTGATCGCACTAGCGATTCATTAAACTATCGTGGAGTTCAGAATCGTGGGATTCTGAACCTGAGTAACCATTACAAGGCCAATTTAAAACAACAGTTCATATACAGTATAAGACATTGTCTTGCTTATAAGACTTTAAGAAGGCCATTTAAAGCAACAGTTTATATGTAGTGTAAAAGAATTTGTCTTGCTTATGAGGCTTTAAGAAGTCACAGATACTTTTACAGAGGTGTTGTATATCAATGATAAATTTTACATGTACACATACATGCAATGGATATCCGTGGCACACATGAAAAGTATTATTTTGATAGGAATGATGTATTCACAAAAATGCAAATTCACTCAACTGCACTTTTTAAATATTACTACTGAAAGGTAATAGACATAAGAACAAAAATATTAATCCATGCTTCAGAGTGCTTCAAACAAGTGCTTCAAAGAACAGTTAAGCAGTTTGGAGGATTACTCATATTTGGGGATTTTTTTCTTTCCAGAAAACATGGCAACTGATCTGTATTCTAATTGTCAATAAACAAGAACTTTGGGTTTTAAGTATTTTGTTTCACTTTTCTACCACACACAATAAATCTCCCTCCATCTCTACATCCTTTGTAATATATTCACAATGGCAACAGCACCAGACAAATACAAGAAAAAAGATCACAAAAAGAAAAAGGAAAAAAAACAAAAAACAAACAAAAAAAAAAAAAACATGACTTAAATTGTGCTGACCCATGACAGTCCCACAAACACAGGATTATGTCTGGCAGCCAAGAAGACAGAAAAGTGTCCCCTTGTAAGCTCTGCACTCCTCCTTCATTCTCTCAAATCCACACAGTTTTGCAATATACCCAGAAAACTCTCCAAGTTCCAGTTACGTTAGCTCAGAGCTCATTCGAATTCTGAGACATGTACTGTGCTAAAAGTAACAAAGAAATTTCAGCGAATTGCTCCGAGGGTTTTTGTTGTTGTTGTTGTGGTGGTGGTGGTTTGGTTTGGTTGTTTGTTTTTCTGACAGTGCTCTGTAAAAATAAATGACATTGATATTACTGATTGATGGGGTCAAGCATATGAAATCTCTTGAAGCTTTGAGAAATGAGAAAATTTCTAGTCATCTTATCTGTTCACATTTCTAGATTCCCCATACCTTGGCAGTTCATCTGTCAGGAGCCATGTGTCCAGCTTTCTCCAGGTAGTTGCCTCTTGACCTTTGACACCATAGCAATGTAATGAATAAAAAATTAAGAACTTTCAGTAGCTACTAAATTAACATGACTGCTTTGAATATACTAGAAAATAGCATAAACCTGTTCAAACTGTTGTTCATTGTACAAGCAAAAAGTGAAGTTTTCTTTAAGAAAAGCATCAGCATGTTAGCTTGAGAATATCAAACAGGAGAAATAGAACAAAAGAGGTAAAATGTTTTATTTCCATAATTAAAATATATATTATTAAGAAAAGTTAAAAATAGAAATATTTACTTTCAATAGGTAAAACAGAACAACAGAACAACAGTCAACAGAAGAAAGTTTAAAGTATAAACAATTTAAAAAATATATAAAAATATATTTCAAACATTAAGTATTTCAAAACAATTCATCTTTTATTTTAAACTGGCCTAGTTTCCCAAACCCCAATAGTTTAAAATTTCCTTCCAGATCCTTCCAGATTTCCTTCCAGACAGTCTTCAAAGGAGACTAGGGCTACTCACCCCACACCCCTAAAAGAGATTAAAGGGGAAGGGGGGGGGGGGGGAGGGAGGAAAAGGGGGAGAGAGAGAAGAGAAAAGAGAAAAGCAATTAGGAAAGCAAGCATTGGCAAGAGGCACTCAAAGATCACTCATTTGACCTTCTTAATTAAATGCTGAACTGTAGGAGAGAATACATTAAGAATTTCTTATATGTTGTGTTATACAACAACAAACCTGAATAACTTTATCTGTATCAATTGATTGATTTAAATATAGGACATATTTGTTTGTGATTGTGTAGGTGGCAAGTCTGTATTAGAAGTGGATTTTGTTTGATTGAAATTGAGGAGTAAGGATAAATCCTAGTTCTTTAACCAGGAAAAAAAATCAACAAAACAAACAAACAAAACAGCTTCTTCAAAGATAGTTTTCTGTTAGAATTGCTTTTGAAGTTGAGTGCCACTAAGTAAAGGAAAAGTGAGATAGCCTATTCTAGAATGGAAAACAGAGGAACCTCAAATACTCAACAAAATATTTTGTCAATTATATTGACTTTTCCAATCAGCTCTTTGAACAGCAGCTCACTTTTCCATTTCTTATTCTGAAATTCTATCCAAAAAGCAAAAGTAGACAATGTTTGCTATAATGCTACAAAGGCAAATTAAAATGGATTTGTGAAGAAAAGGTTCAGTTTATGATCTCCAGTTACTACAGAATAACTGTTAAGGTTAAATGAAGAGGTCATCTGGTGCAACCCCTCTGTTCAAATCAGGGACAGTTAGAGTAGGTTGCCCAGGACCATGTCCAGATGTTTTTTTGAAGGTGTTCAAGGAGGGAGACCCCACAATCTCTCCGGACAACCTGTGCTCAGTCACTTGCACAATGAAGAAATGCTTCTTGATATTAAGATAAAACCTCTTGTGTTGCAGGTTGTGCCCATTGCCTTTTGTCCTGGCACTGGGAACCATTGAAAACAGCATGGCTGCACCATCTTTGTGCACACACACACACTTTATGTATTTATACACATTGATGAGATCCACCCTGAGCCTCCTTTTCTCTGGGCTAAACAGTCCCAGATCTCTCAGTCCTTTCTTTCTTTTTCTTTCTTTCTTTCTTTCTTTCTTTCTTTCTTTCTTTCTTTCTTTCTTTCTTTCTTTCTTTCTTTCTTTCTTTCTTTCTTTCTTTCTTTCTTTCTTTCTTTCTTTCCTTCTTTCCTTCTTTCCTTCTTTCCTTCTTTCCTTCTTTCCTTCTTTCTTTCCTTCTTTCTTTCCTTCTTTCTTTCCTTCTTTCTTTCCTTCTTTCTTTCCTTCTTTCTTTCCTTCTTTCTTTCCTTCTTTCCTTCTTTCCTTCTTTCCTTCTTTCCTTCTTTCCTTCTTTCCTTCTTTCTTTCTTTCTCTCTCTCTCTCTCTCTCTCCCCCTCTCTCCCTCTCTCCCTCTCTCCCTCTCTCCCTCTCTCCCTCTCTCCCTCTCCCTCTCCCTTCTCCTCCCTTCCTTCCTTCCTTCCTTCCTTCCTTCCTTCCTTCCTTCCTTCCTTCCTTCCTTCCTTCCTTCCTTCCTTCCTTCCTTCCTTCCTTCCTTCCTTCCTTCCTTCCTTCCTTCCTTCCTTCCTTCCTTCCTTCCCTCTTTCTCTCTCTTTCTCTCCCTCTTTCCCTCTTCCCTTCTTCCTCTCTTTCCCTTTTTCTCTCTTTTTCTCTTTCTCTCTTTCTTTCTCTTTCTCTCTTTCTTTCTCTTTCTCTTTCTTTTTTTCCCAAACCTAGAGGGAAACAATGCTGAGGAATGGTGGAGATAAAGCAGATTTTATTCCAATTTCATAGCTTTTACCTAACCTTCTTGTCTCCTGTTCCTCAAGGGTCCTATTTTCCAACATCATAACATCTGCTTTTTGTTTCTTGACCTTGCACTCTTTCCCTCCAGGCTATTCACTTATTTCCATTCCACTTCCTCCCCCTCACCAGGACACTGGCAGGGGGAAGTGCAAGTTAAGCAGAAGACAGAAAATCCCCGTTCATAGTTTTGATTTTCACCTGGCATCAGAGACAAACTTCTGTTAGACAAACTTCCCTATCCCATTACATTGTTATGACAAACTTACTGCAGAAGCCAAATGCTATGCAGTTTTAACTCAATACGTTAAAAAAATGTATCTTTTGAAAGTGGTTCTCTCACCTCTTTTTTTTTTTTTTTTTTTTTTTTTTTTTTTTTTTTTTTTTTTTTATGCTGCTCCCTTGCTCCCGCTCCCTGTATATTTGATTTGGCCCAAGTTTTTAATTTCTGTGTGAAGTGCAAGTCACACACTCCGAATACTAGAGACATCAGTGTTTCAGCCCTGATTAACTTCTTTCCTTTGCTTACAAGAAAGGAAGTGTTTTACAATTATTTGATTTATTATTATTATTATTATTATTATTATTATTATTATTATTATCAGCAGCAGCAGCAGCAGCAGCAGCAGCAGCAGCAGCAGCAAAGAAATACTGCTTTTATTTTAAGAAAAAAATAATTCTATTTTAGATTAATATTCACCCAGAAGGCTCAGCTTGAGGGAGACACTTCACATAGACACCTTTCATCGTTGTGGTTTAAGTTCAGTGGTTATAAACAAAAGTGATTATAGTCTTACAGACTGTAACCTCACAAAATTTAAATACAGTGGAGATGTAACTATTCTTTTCCCATAGATTAAATTACATCTTAGTTTGGGGTCATCCAACTTCAATAGCTTTAAGGATAAAGCTGCGATCTGTTTCATTCTAGTTTGGTTTTGTTTGTTTTTAAATGTGGGTGCAAGAGAATAACAGCTGGTCAAAAAGCTGGCTGGTTCCCATACAGGAAAAACACAAGTTTACAGAAAAATCACAACAAGAATCTCCCATTTCCTTATAAGAGACAAAAACAAACAAACAAAAATAAAGTGTTCCCAAGAAGCTATAAGTTTAAGAAGCTATATGTTCCCAAGAATCTCTTACGCATTTTAAGGTCATTATTTTACAATGTCTAATGGAAGAATAAATGCTATTTATTTCAGGCTGTTTTTCAGTGTATGAGGATTTGTGAAAAGTAAATTTTTGTGACTTATTTTACAATATCAAGTTCTCATGCAATTTTTGCACATGTAAGTGAAAATAACATGAATGCATTTAATGCATTATTTAGTAAATAGAGAACATTAGGCAGAATATTGCAAGATAGATAAATGCAAAAGTATTTAATTAACTTCCTTCCTTCTCTTCTAGTAACCTTGCTGTGTATTATGTCCCTTGTTCCTAAGTAAATACATATCTAACAAATTAAAATTTTCAGATTTATTTTGTTTTTAAATTTGTGTTCCTAAATAAAAAAATGATAAACATGAAATAAACTGGCAATCAATGCATTTTATGGCAGAAAGGTTTCTTTAAGAATTTGAGAACTGCTTGGAAATCCTTTACAGGATATGAAGAAAGTAGCTGAGAATTTATGTAACAAGGTATGACTTTTATTTATTTATTTATTTATTTATTTGTTTTAAGGGAAAAATGTTCCTAATAGTGGTAAAATTAGAATAGTCTATATGCAAACAGTATATCATATTTATATTTCAATACGTGTATTTGTACTTTGGTAGATGGGTGCTCAAAATGTATTTTGGTTATTCATCTGAAAACTACGAGAATATGTAGACATGAAATAGACAAAATATTATTTAAACCATGACAAACTTTTACATGATCTCTTTAGGAACATAAATATTGGTATAATAGATAGAAATGAAATGTCTTCACCCATCCTTTGAGTAATACAACTTAATTGGTAATGAGTCAGATGTAACCAAATGATAAAGTTTTCAAAATCTAGCTAATAAGGCGATCAGGAACTCTCTAATTGAAGGCAAATGACTACAGCCCCTAATGAGCTTTAGAAATTGCAAGACCAGGTTTATGGTCCAAAGAAGTTTAAATTACGACCACCAGTACCGTATCATGCTGGCAGGTAATTAATATTTATGACAGTACTTTTTAACTGTATATCTCAGTTTCCTGAAGAGCTCTGGAAAGCTGGTGTTATTCCTGTGATTTCCATAGAGGAAATGAGTGTAAGGAGCATCTGCCGCAGACAGGCAACCACACCAGTAGCAGCATTTACCACTCCTATGGCAATCATTGTCAATATTCATGACAGCATCCTTAGTAATCCATTCCCAAGTACCTACAGGAAAAGTAAGCTTGTGACTCAAAGGATCTTTTACCAGATCTCAGATCTGAGCAGACCTTGATTCTGCTCTCGTTCTCTGCCCTTTAGCTTCACTGTGGCAGAAGCAGCAAAATTTAATTTTGCCTGCCCCTTCTGAGAATTCATAGACTGCTTTGTCTGAGAGCTAAAACACATTCATGAACAATTGCACCAAAGTATTGAACCAGTACGTAATGAGTCTTTCTAATTATGCCCCTGCCCTTCACTTGCAATAGTCAAAAGCTCTCAGAAGTATGAAATGTACAAACACATGAAGAGCTTTCCATAATGTATTTGTTTACTGTGAATGAAAGTAAAAATGTAACATCTCTCTCACAAACATATATTACCTTTCTCCATTCATAAAACATTCCCAAAAGGTTAATTATACAAAAAGAAAATGCAGTTCAGCACTTACACATCATATCATTACATTAATTAAGCCATAATAATCAAGACCTGCAGCACTTTTGTGGGATTAATAGCCAGCTGGGACAGCTGGTGGCCCAAGGCTATTCTACAGGTCATTTATTCCATTTAGTTGTTAATTTTCTGGGAAATAGTCCTGAGTCAAGGTCATTACTAATATGTCACATATAAAAATAAATTGTAATCCCAGAAAACATCTTATTATGCTTTTTTCTATTCTGCAACATTTCTACAAAGAATAACATGCTCGCTCTTTAAGCTGTGTTACTGGTTATAACAGTAGATATTAAAAAAGGTAGGAAAACAATTACACAGATAATTACACTCACATTTGTTTTCATAAATATAAGTTCACTCAACTGTCTTCTTCCTACTAACTCCAGTGGGAGGAGGGATGGGGAAGGGGGTGGTAAAAATCTTCTCTTGCATATGTTGCAATAAAACGTCTTGACTTTTTATAGATAGTAGTAACTTGAAAAGCTAAAAACTCATAGTTTGATTAACAAAATTGTCATCTTTTAAAACAAACAAGCAAAACCCACCAAGCAATCTATCCTATTTATTTTATTTTATTTTATTTTATTTTATTTTATTTTATTTTATTTTATTTTATTTTATTTTATTTTATTTTATTTTATTTTATTTTATTTTATTTTATTTTCCAGTTGCTATCCTGAAAACTTCTTATGAAAATCAATTATATTTTTTTCTTCATTGAATCAATGAATTTCAAGCTGAGACCTTTATTCAGACCTTTGTCCATCTGGGGAGGACCACTATCAAGAATCAATATTGAATGGCAAAGAAGGCAAAGGAATGTAGATTATCCAAAAATTACCAATCTGATAAACATATGTCTCTTTACACCTAGTGGTCTCCCCAGTTTTGATTTTACCTTCCTTTCTTAGGTAAAAAGCTAACTTATTAATTTTCACAAAGTTCCGATTCCTATAATCATCACAACGTTTTTGAATCCTACTTGAAAAGTGAAAGTAAAAACAATTATATAGGTGTTTTTTTTTTTTTTTTTTTTTTTTTTTTTTTTTTTCCCAATTAATCATTACATGGAACTTTATATTGTCACTTTAGTAACTTCCCATTCATTTCTGGATATAAATCTCCTCAATTGTTTTTTTTTCTGTAGTTACTCATGACTTCAGGCCTGTCTTTTCTCCTTTGATGTTTTTTGGCTATATGACTATGTCTATATAATAGCAGCAGGGATGTCTGAGCCCCTCTGCGCTATCTGCATTGAAGAACAAGATGATAGAATTTGTGACACAGCATTTGTTAGCTCAGGCATAAGACCATGCAGACAAAGACCTCTGAACTTTTACCTCTGAGTTGGTCTGTCTTCACAGACCCTGTAGTATTCTGTATGAATATACAAGCTGGGATGGTCACAATCTGAGAGCTCTGCATCATCTACTGCTCCCAAATGCAGACTCCTCAATACTTAATTTATTAGGTAAAAAAAATTCAGTGTTATTCAGATTCTGCTGATAACAGTAAGCATCAAAATTTCAAGGAAGGTAATATTTTATGTGAAACTAATGTTTTTTACTGTATTCATGCCTATCCAATAGTTGTTCAACTAGCAGACAATTTCAGCAAAAATAATAAAATGTGAACAATAGTGGAGAGTGGACAAATTGTTTTGATTGTAGTCGGTGTCATAGCATTTGGTGCTGCTATCATGTGTGTTGCTCCTCTTTGTTCTCATTTTTGTTTCTCAAAAGACCTTTCCAAGAATATAAAATTGGCTTCCTTAATATCTGAGTGTGTCAAAAAAGAAAAATAATAATTTTTTTTTTTTTAATGACAAAGCTCAGATCTTGTGAGCATTTTCCACTAAGGACGAATTATTCTGGCTTCAGAAAGATCCTCGTAATGGAGCATGAAATTCAAACACAGTATTAAAATACTGTGGAGAGTCTCCCACCTTTGCTGGCTTTTCTTCATCTTTGTTTTACATGCAAGCTTCCTATACTGTGATTCCAAGTTTCTTTACAGGCAAGGCTTTATTTCTGTAAGGTACTATTATGCTCTGACAAGCAAAGGGAAACTGTCAGATATTCTACTTCAATGACATCCAGATCCAAACAAAGAAGCTTTCTGTACAAACAAATCATTGCCATTTCCTTGCTGCCCTTTGCCAGTGATCACTATGTATAGTAGTAGAATTATACAATCACGATTTCATCTTTTTTTTTCTTTTTTTTTGCCATTTATCCAATAATAGATAAGAATGTTTACTGATTTAGATAGATAGATAAAATAGATAAGAATACTGTTTTGGTCATAAAATTGTTATTTTACATATTTGACCTAGAGATAATAGTGTGCTAACATTTTTTGTCAGATTTATTTATTTATTTATTTATTTTGACAATATTTTTGTCAGAGATTGTATGTTCAACCATGTTTACTTTCTGGGCTTACATGCAGAAACATTTTCTTCTAATCGCTCAGTGCTTTCTGTTTTGTTTGTATATTGTGTCTCTGCATCTATGATGTCCAGCTATACACTGACTGCAAATTGGGTGAGAATCCAATAGGTTCCTATCATATTTTATTGTATGCATATTGTTCAATACGTCTTTTCTACTTAACTTTTCCCATTATACTTTTTTTTTTTTTTTTCCAAAGCTTTCCTTAGAAATACAATGAACAGAAACAAGAATGAGCACTGGTAACATTTTTAAAAAATGTTTGAAATAGAAATAATTAAACTAGGAATTCTTCAAACCACTATTTTGGTATGGCATTATGGATTGCTTACTTCAAATCTTTATACTATATTTAAAAAAAAAAAAGCAAAAAACAACAGCAACATCAACAAAACAAGTTGAAAGAACTTTATATTTACATTTAACCACAAAATTATAAAATGCTGTTTGATGTTTGCTTCTGCAGTCTTTATTTGCATCCTCTCTTATGTACTTAGTACTTCATGGATTCCAATTAAAAAATATCCTGAGAAATCATGTCAACAGAAAGCGCATAAGGCACTTAAATTGCACCCAGATAGGTAGATTCAGCTTGTGTAAGGAATATGAAATCCATTATTTCTGAAATTCACATACCTCTGTTGCAGCCTGAGTTAAAGTGATCTGAGTAGTGTATCACGCACTGACATAAACCCATTAAATGCTTTCCATCTGTGGCTTTTCCCCACAGAACGGAAAGTGGCTGTTAGAGAGATATTGTGCAAAAAGTCAAATAGTCCTGCATATAACCCTCCCCAGGAACACAGAATAGTGCTGCTTCCATCAGCACTGGAAGGAATGGTGAAGGAAACTCTGGTGTGACAAAATCTCTCTGAGTCACTTAGACCAGCCCTGGAAAGCAGAACATGAGGGGGCTGTGACACTTCTAAAATACTTGATTATTCCTGAAGTTGGAAGCCAATTCTGATGTAAATAATACTGTCTGATATAAATAGCATTCAATTTATTAGCTTCTAAGAAAAGAAAAACAGCAGCTGAACAATCTCCATCATATCCTATAAGGATCAAACCACAAGCTTGTGGGTTTATAATGCAGGCTTTTATCATATAAGATACATGAGTAACTGCATTAGTTGACATCCATATACTGTCACAGGAGATAAATGTTGTTTAAGCCACAAGCAATGAGCTGATTCTTTCACATCATTGTTCCATGGCTCCTGTCTTTTCTTAGGACAATGTGCTGCTACAGGTATAGTCCTGCAGGAAAGTCCTGACCTTTGAGTGGGCATGTTTCGTTATTATTTTCATATTTGCAAAAATGTTTGGGATAAAGGCCAGTGAGAGAATGGCTATAACAAGCTTCTACCGTTCATGTCAAGCAAATTGTCTTTAGGTGAAAAAAAGATCCTATTTGTCTCAGGGAAACTCCCTCTCTCTCATACCAGATGGAATAGATAAGCCGATTTCCTCAGAAGAGGTCTTTAGATAATATTTTTATAACTGTTTCTTGCCAACCGAAGGTGTTGTCTCAGGCTTCCTTTAATTATTATAAAGATATTGTTGTTTGACTTTAAAGAACTGTCAATGCTTTTCATTAAACCATTATTTTAGAGATAGTGGTGGGGAATAATTTGTTTCTAGGTACAAAACCTGGTGTCAAGAATGCCTCAAATGCTAGAGCTAGAAATGCTTTGTGCTAGATTTTTAATGCATCAGGGTAAATAAAACAGCAAAATTAAAAGGCATACAATATATCAATTCCAAATGATTGACAGAAACAGTATACAGAATTATACTTTCCTTTAGTCTACAGTCTCCCATCAGTGAATATTTGTAAACAATGAGATAAGCCAAAGTCCCTCATTAAGAAACTGAAGATATTTATTTTGTCTTTTTGAAAATTATCAGCTGCTTGTCTGGGAAAAAAAAAAAAAAAAAAAAAAAAAAAAGAACTCAGACTCTGAAGCTGCAGTGTATAATGGAACAGAGTATTAAATAAATCCTCAAGAAGAAAAAGAAAAAGAAATTCTGCCTTCTGTCTGTCTTTGTAATGTTTGTTTTTTTTTTTTTTCTATAACATTTACAATAAGAAATACCATGAATGCCAATCCCAGCAAGATACAATTAAGCAAAATAAAGAAGAAATGTTGATACCTGCAAAACACAAAAATATACATAGCTGCAGGCAACAGTAGTTGAAAGAACATTCCAGTTGATGGTGGACACCAAGAATCTGAACTTGTAATTTAACTAAAATTTCAATATTTTTTACCTTTCAATGGCAGTCCATTTAAATGAATGAATGTTATTTTTCCAGATATGCATAATAACTTGTTTTTCCTTTATTATTAGAAGGCTGGGCATTGAGATTTGTAGTAGCTCCTTCTCTCAAATAGCTTCAAATCACAAATTCCACAGAGTGTGGAGAGAATATATTAAATATACAGAGTCCAGACAATACTGTCATTTGATTCTGGGAAGTAGCCAAATCTCTGACATTGCAGTTGCATTAATAGAACTCTCCATTGTGTTGAAAATATGCTTCTCAACAGGCAGTATAGTATTGTTTACAACAGACAGATACTGCAATTATTTGCAGAACTTTATTTTTGCCCAGAACAAAATGCAAGATTTGACCTGACACTTCCATCAACAGACAAATATCAAAATCAAGATCAAAAAATCAAGATATTTTCCTGCCCCAGTATAGATTTAGAATCTTATTTTTAGGTATTCCTTAAAGCATCCTGGTTTCCTTTATTTGTGTTTTCTTGCATTTGCCCCACATACATTTACAACGGTTTTCTAGAAACAGGGATCCAAAGTTTCTGAAATACTTTAATTACCTATTGAAATGTCTAAGTAACTCAAAACCGATTAAGCCATTTAAAATACTACAGGTATATAAAAGCACAAAACTAAGTGAAAGTTAGGGTTTACTCATTTAAGCTTAATGAGTAAAACATTGCCAATCCTAACTGACTGCAGTTATCAAATCAGTATTCCTAAAATAGGTTTCTAACTCTCTGTGCATTACAAAGCAATATTAGTATGACTTTTTCTCCTCTGCATTCACTCCTACAAAGAGATGGGATTTTTGGTTGGTTAGTTTCTTGTTTTCACTTTTGTGTGTGTGGTTGATTTTGTTTAGTTTGATTTAGTTTGTTTGATTGTTTTAATTTTTAAATATTCCTTTTACAGCCTGTGGCTGTACCTGCCTAAGAAACAACTGCAGAAATAAAAGTGTATTACAACATGTAGCCTGCTGTGTAGAATCTCTGAAGAAAAGGATTTATTTTAAATGGAGATTATCCTTTCGTGAAGACAGAAGTGTCTCATTTCATGACGTGTCCGAGGGTGTAAGGTTCAATAAAGACTTACAGACTTCATTTGGAATCTGGAAACTTGACTACTTTTGGCAAGAGGTGGAGAGTCCTGCTTTCTTTCAAAATATCATGGCAATATGGCTTTCTTTTCGGAAGGTGAAAGCACTCATCTGTAATGTTGCAAACATTGACCTTAGTTATTTTCTCTGTCTAAATAGATATATGTCTGTAGTCTCCTCTCAGGAGAATATCCTAATCAACAAGGGCTGGGTCTCTCAAGCCCTCCTGTTCAAGTTTCATAAGACATTTTTAAGAAAAAGGAGGAGAAAGAATACCTCTCTAATTTAATAGTTAAGAAACTTGCCCTTGAATAGAGAAACCTACATCTACATCTAGAACAAAAGCAAGGCACTAACTTAACTTTAAATTCAGAAGAGTCTAGTTTGACATCTGGTCAAAGAAATGGTTTCTTATCTTGAAATATAAGAACATTGCATTAGGAAAACACCTCAATGATCTCAAATCAAGTCTGAGAGTATGCTGTTCTTTTGGATCCATGATATCCTGCCCATATCCCTGCTGAACTGTGATGGAAATTATACCCTTAGGAAAAAAGGCTCAATAGCAGCATCTCAAATGCTGTTATCACAGTCTTACAGTGCTGAACTATTGATTGTTACCATGCAAATTTCACAAAACTAAAGACAATTGCACTGTGCAGTTTCCCCTCCTATACACTTAATTTTTTTGTTTGTTTGTTTCCTTTTTATAATAATTTTTATTTGAGTGCACTCTCATCAAGTTTGCCAATGACACCAAACTGTGTGGTGGCATTGACCTCCTGGAGAGAAGGGATGCCATTGAGAGGGACCTGGACAAGCTTGAGAGGTGGGCCTGTGAGAACCTTATGAGTTTCAACAAGGTCAAGTGCAAGATACTGCATCTGGGTTGGGGCAACTAAATGATCTTTAGGGTCCATTCCAATTCAAATCCTTCTATGAGTCAACATACCAGGCATGTTCTTATGGATTTTTGTCTTCGGTACTGAAGAATTTATCAATATTAAGGAAATAATCTGCAAAGGCAAATTAGGATTTTTTCAACCTGAAAGAGCACATACACATTGAAAACCCAGTGGGAGCTATTTTTTCATATGCACACTCCATAACTAACAGATCTAGCAATGCGTAAGGAAAAAGTCTAGATCATGGGAGCACTCAGACATCAGTTTAGAGACTGAATTCCTCATTACTTTCAAGAATGAGACAATTCTTTATATTGAGGATTCAACATTTTTCATGTAAAAATAAGAACTTTTTTTCTGAGTTTTCCAGAAGGCTCAGGGATTCAAATGTGAGAAGCCTCACATTTTAACAAGGGTTAAAGTACTAGAAATATGGTGCCGAGGCAAATGGGACCTTCAGGCTAACATATATTCCTTAGTGTCTGATTTCTTTTTCCTTGACAAAAATCGATGCTTAAGTTTATTTTTAACTTTAGAAGATGTCATATTTTAATGTAATTTTCAATATATTTTCATGTCTATCTGTAGAAATTCCATTTAGAGCTTTTCTCCTCCTACCCAGCACAGAACAATTATCACATCATTTAGAATTTTAAAAAATAATCAACTATCTCCATTTTTTCTCATATTTCCATTTAAGATATTCTCCATAGCACCTGTGTAGGAAATATGCATTTATTTAACCCACTTTATTTTAGTCATCTCTGTTCTTAGTAAGATATCAACAGATTATCAGTCTGGAAACTCCAAAGAACTTTCCATCATTTCAGAATAATTTCGGCAAACTTTAGGCATTAGAGAACTACTGATTACTGGAATCATATTAACACTTATAAAGTCAAATACTACAGTGGGTTCCAACTATTTTTTCTCGTGTACTCCTAAAATTAAAATAAATAAATAAATAAACGGTTTACTATTTCATTCCCAGTTCCTGGTCCCTATGACATTTTTACCTAAAATCTGTACAGTCTATAAAGTCTGTAAAGTCTGGCTTTCTTTTGGAGTGATGCAACTAGTTTTACTTGATGAAGAGGTAGTTCTAGGGAGAGATTTCTTTATTGAGAAATCCTGAGAGATATTTTAAACATGATCCCACAAGTTATGACTGCTGACATATCAAGTCATCCTTCACAGTCCTATCAGAGACTATGCTCTTCATGCTACTCACACAAAAGTCCAGAAAGCCATCAAATATCCTAAGCTTCATAGGCTTAAAACGTTGCTCTCAGTAGGACTACACTTTATTTCAGATGGTGAATTAGATGAAAAAATCAATCACACAAAAAAACATCTCTTACAGAAGTAAGAGTACCACATGTAAGCCTGTAAGCCCAAACCACAAACTATGCAATGAGATCACCCTGGACAGATACAGATGTCCAGATGCGGAGTGAGGACATGAATTGCTTTATATCACAGAATCACAGAATCACAGAATTTTCTAGGTTGGAAGAGAACTCAAGGTCATCGAGTCCAACCTCTGACCTAACGCTAACAGTCCCCACTAAACCATTTCCCTAAGCTTTACATCTAAACGTCTTTTAAAGACCTCCAGGGATGGTGACTCCACCACTTCCCTGGGCAGCCTGTTCCAGTGCCTCACAACCCTTTCAGTGAAGAAGTTCTTCCTAACATCTAACCTAAAACTCCCCTGGCTCAACTTAAGCCCATTCCCCCTCGTCCTGTCACCAGGCACGTGGGAGAACAGGCCAACCCCCACCTCGCTACAGCCTTCAAGATAAAGGATCTCTCTTTCAAATGATATTTTGGCAGTATTGATGTAGATTTCTGTTCCTATTTCTAGAAGAAACAGGAAGCTCCCTTTACAGGGTCATGTCTTACCTAAATATTTTATTTTAATTGAAGTAGAACAAATATTATGGCAACAATAAAATTATGCTCATATATATATATATTTTGGGGGGCAGATAAAATATTATTATAAAATAATACAAGTAATCAATATTTCAGTTAGTCTTCTTTCTACGTGCTTCAGCAAGTGAAGGAAGGCACACTTCCATGACAACATGTTGTTTTCATTTAATTTTGACCTTTCTATTCTCTTTTCTAGTTAGACCTAAAGGAAAATAGAAATGACAAATCAGAAATAAAACAATACATTGTAGCCATGCAATTTTGCTTATAAGCAGGAAAAAAATCTTATAATAATCAGTTATCATATTTGATAAGGAGATTGCTATTAAAGTCACCTTGTGTTTGCTTAAAAATAGTTTAGATGGTTGCTGAGTAATACTCCTCTATTTATCCATATAGGAGTTACAGGAATACAGAAAAATCGACAGACTAATGTATTGAAATGAGAACATTTAAGAACTTGAACAGCTTCACTCCCAAATGTGTAGGGCACTGATGACATAGCATAGCTCAACTTCTTGCAAATTATTTTTCCTGTGACTGAATTTCAACATTTAGTTCACTTGGCACTTAGAAAAATAAAAAAAATAAAAAAAAATCTTAATCAAATTTATTTATTTTTTAATTTTTTTTTTTTTTTTTTTTTTTTTTGTACAGATTGCTCTTAAACTCTCATACAAATATTTATTTAATTATTTTCCTTTGGCACCTAAATAAATTCACTTCTTCAGAAACTGGTTGGTTATGCTAAGCTGTTGAGATTTACCATTCATTTTTTCCTTTTTTACACTGTATAGATCAGTCAGTCTGGTGTATTCAGACCTTGCTTTGTTTCTAAGACTGTCAACAATTTTACCTATCAGCAAGTGTATACATATTGCTGTAATGTATTTGCTCTATTGACAACGTTTCATAGAACCATAGAATCATAAAGGTTGGAAAAGACCTCCAAGATCATCTAGTCCAATCATCCTCCTACCACCAATATCACCCACTAAACCATGTCCCTAAGCGCCATGTCCAACCTTCCCTTAAACACCACCAGGGACGGTGACTCCACCACCTCCATGGGCAACCTGTTCTAATGCTGAACTAAAGTTTCTTAGTTAAAGTTTATTAGTTTCGTTCACTTAGTTTCACTAAGAAATTGATTGTTTTATCCTATTAAATAAGTAGGTTTCAATCTATTTTATTATCGTATCTACCTAAACTTGAAATGTGGATTAAAATCTAAAGGATAGCAAATGAATATGGCAAATGATCATATCTAATGTCCAGGCACTTTTCCCATTTTTGTTTTTCATATTATTTCTCTTTCCCCACTTCCAGGATTACAGTCATGCAGTGTATGACTGAAAATAAGGCAACTAAACAATTTCCTTCTTTCAATTCTGTGTATGGGGATGGGGCAAAAATCTGATATGTGAACACTTATTTTCTATCAATACAGTAGTTTTTCTCTCCAGCTTTCTTCCTTCATAGAAAGTTCAAAAAATTCTTTTCAAATGTTTCTTTAAAAAATGTCAAGTGTGTCCCTCTTATTTATTGGACATTTTTCTTCTGGGCATTTACTTTTCCCATTTACCCAAACTGAAGTGAAAGACATATAAGAAAAACAAACAAACAAACAAATAACAAATAAAACAAAACAACAGGAACAAGAGCAACAACAACAGTGAGAAAGTCAGAAACTGGAATCAAATGGAAGAAAAATAGTTCTCAAGAGACGACCTTTATTCTTGAAATGAAGGTTGATAATTTCAAGTGGAAAAAAAGTTAGATCATTAGGAAATATGTGTTTCTGTTCTTAAAATGCTAAGTACATGGTCAAACTACCCAAGTGAAAAAAGGGAGAAAAAAAAAAAAAAGGAATCTCTCTACATGATGCTTTAAAAATATTCTGCTGATGCCTTAAGGTATACCCTTTCAGTATTTTAAAATCTGTTTGCAAAATTCAGCCAACTGGCATTTGTTCAGAATATGTTAATTATGTCTATTGGCATTTAGATGGGAGATTAGGAAAGTAAAACTCTTTGCACAGCTCTTTGTGCACCATCTTTTATTTTTAACTTCTTGCTTGAACATTATTGAAGAGGACAGTCTGTCACAGATTAGTACTGTTCAGTAAGTAATCTATTTGAGCTTCACATTCTTTGCCGAAACATAAATAATACATCAAAAAAAAAAAAAAAAAGGTACTTTTTTGTCCCTGTTTAGGCTTTTGATCCTTCCTAGTCAAAGACTAATATTAAAGTACATTTTACTTGGCTGCACTAGTAAGATAAAAATAAAAAGAGAGAGAATACACGGGGTAGGGTGAAAAATGAAAAACAATACTCCTACTAGCATACTGAGCACTGTTTCAAAGAACCAGCTGATCTTCTCATCTGCCAGATGGGTCCTACCAGCTATGTTTCAATTATGAGATGTAAGATCTCGAGGGAACTTGATATATAAAATAGAAATCCTTGCTTGTTTCCCCTTCCTGATTTTCTTTGAGCATAAACTATTCCCAAACTAAGATTGAAATCTGCTTCTCTGGGTAGATATGCAAGCTGAGCAGAAATATATTATCAGTGTTTTAAGATTATTCTTTTATAATGTATAATACATATATATCAAATTAAAATATTGAATATTGTGTGTGCATATATCCAGATTACACATATATAGCTATACTATATTATACACACTTTCTCACTTTCTTCCCCTCCTTTTTCCCCTAAACTCATAAGAGCTTCATCAGACCTTTAGCAGTGCTTTGTAGGATTAAAGATGTTGTTCCTGAGACATCATTAAAGAACCATTCCTACCTGGAGCATTGTAGCTAAAGTTTATTCAATAATTTCTTATTGACAGAAAGACCCCAGTTACCATAACAGTAGACTTCTTATCATAGACTTCTTATCCTGTTTTGTTTTTTGTTTGTTTGTTTGTTTTGTTTTGTTTTTGTTTTTGTTTTTCCTTCCTACAATATGTGAGTATAATTAGAAAGAAACAGAAAGAAATACTAAAAATCAGAGCCAACTTCAGCATGGTGTGCTGGCCAGAGTTCTGAGCAAAGATTATATGGAAATCAGAGCAGAGAAAAAAAGCTTGTCCCATTTAGACATTCGGGATGGGACTTTGGAGACTCAGTGAGTTTGAATAGGTTTCCTTAACCTGTAGTTCTAGGTTGAGGAAGTGAGGTTTATTCAGAAGAGGCAACAAGATGGAATGAGAAAATTCTGTGGACAGTGGTGAAGCTAAATAGGCCAAAGATCTGAAGGTACAGGGTCATCAAGTTTTACACAAGAAATATTTCCACCCGAAGTAAATTCATCTTTGTGACTATATGTTGTAAATTCTATCACAAAATTTACACTGAATGTTCAATGCTTTAATATCCTAGGGGTAAAAAGCAGAAAAATAACAAACAAGGAAGGAGGATACAATACCAATTAATATAAAGATTCAAGAGTGTTTGGGGGCTTTCAATTAGAATGTTCTTTTCCTACCGGATAATGTGCTTTTTTGAGAATCAACATTATATGTTTTTAAAAGGAAAAGAGAAAGTTTAAATATTTTCATTCAAGCTCAACCTGATGATGAATGTGTCAATCATTAAACAAAAGAACAAAGATGCTCAGTTCTTGTTTCATACTTGCAGAAGCTTTTGTAAATCATTCAAAACCAAGTATTTGTATATTACAGAATCACAGAATCACAGAATTTCTAGGTTGGAAGAGACCTCAAGATCATCGAGTCCAACCTCTGACCTAACGCTAGCAGTCCCCACTAAACCATATCCCTAAGCTCTACATCTAAACGTCTTTTGAAGACTTCCAGGGATGGTGACTCCACCACTTCCCTGGGCAGCCTGTTCCAATGCCTAACAACCCTTTCAGTAAAGAAGTTCTTCCTAACATCTAACCTAAAACTCCCCTGGCGCAACTTAAGCCCATTCCCCCTCGTCCTGTCACCAGGCACGTGGGAGAACAGACCAACCCTCACCTCTCTACAGCCTCCCTTGACGTACCTATAGAGAGTGATAAGGTCGCCCCTGAGCCTCCTCTTCTCCAGGCTGAACAAGCCCAGCTCCCTCAGCCGCTCCTTGTAGGACTTGTTCTCCAGGCCCCTCACCAGCTTCGTCGCCCTTCTCTGCACCCGCTCAAGCACCTCCATGTCCTTCTTGTAGCGAGGGGCCCAAAACTGAACACAGTACTCAAGGTGCGGCCTCACCAGAGCTGAGTACAGGGGGACGATCACCTCCCTAGCCCTGCTGGTCACACTGTTCCTGATACAAGCCAGGATGCCGTTGGCCTTCTTGGCCACCTGAGCACACTGCTGGCTCATATTCAGCCGACTATCCACCATCACTCCCAGGTCCTTCTCTGCCTGGCAGCTCTCCAACCATTCCTCTCCCAGCCTATAGCTCTGCTTGGGGTTATTGCGCCCCAGGTGCAGGACCCGGCACTTGGCCTTGTTGAACTTCATGCAGTTGACCTCAGCCCATCGGTGCAGCCTATCCAGATCCTCCTGCAGAGCTTTCCTACCCTCAAGCAGATTGACACACGCACCTAACTTGGTGTCATCTGCAAACTTACTGAGGGTGCACTAAGTGCCCTCGTCCAGATCATCGATGAAGATATTACTATTGTTGGACTTCAGTAAATGAGAATGTAAATAATTTTTAAGGGTTAGGATAATCAATCTGAAACAAAACCTTCAGAACATTTTGTTCAGAATATGTTAAAAATAAAATATTAGTAAAAGTAAGTAAATAAGCTACAAGGAAAAACCTGTCAGGAACACATTGTTTTCTGTTAAACCATATGCATTTCAGCATGGCAATATACATACGGTGATTTAGTCCATCTGTGAACCATACCTAAAATGTGTTAATAATATTTGCATTATATATATTTTGTATACATGTACTATCAAAAAGTAACAAACAACATTTATATAGAGAGTATATATATATATGTATATATACACACAAACTGTATATATACATACATATATACTTTTGGTGGGCTGTCACTACAAGTCTAAAAAATGTTAGAACAATCCATATGTGTTTCTTTTTCATCTTCATGTCCCCAGATTCTAGATGACTGGGAAGTACTTTTCAAAGAACTCAAAGAGTAAACTTTCTGTTAGACCCTTATAGTTTAAGCCCTTATTCTGAATAGATAAACTCAAATTGCTCTACAAAATGTAGTCATTTATGTTTAGAAAACTGATCTTGCATATTATTATTTTTATTATTTTATTTTTGATAAGAATTATTCAGAAATGAGGTAACAACAGCCTGTAACAAGACAAATGTAGTCATAGTAGAAAAATAAAATAATTGTATTCAACATTCTGTTTAAACTACTTCCCCACAAAGTGTTCTCCAGGTCCAAATAGTTTGATTTTGGACTGTCTTTTATTAACTAAGAAAAATTCAGAGCAATTTTACTTTATTTTTTATACCATAGAAAAAATGTTTTGCACGACACAAAAAGGTACTCTAAGAGATCTGGAAAAAAAGTAATTTTTTTTACTTCTTTCTATTCAGAACAAGGCTTGAAGAACCAAAAAATCCTCTTTGAGGAATGTGCCCAGTAGTGAAAAGTTCAGTGTTTCCTTTGAGTGAATCAGAATTTATTTATTTAATTATTTATTTTAAGTAAAATTTATTTAAGACAATTGGCATCATGTAAATGTAAACTTTAAGGAACAGAGTTTTTCTAATTAATGTAAAACCCGGTGCAGTAATCTTTTACACATTTGTATGGAGTACACCATCCCACTTTCTGCAAGTACAGTCCAAAATCAAACAGGAATCATCACTTAGATGCCATTAAGTTCTAGCAGAAGATGAATTTATTGAGAGAATCTAACTTTTTCCTCAGTCCTGACAGTACTAGCACTACCATCTGTGTTACTCTGCACTGAGAAACAAACAAACAAACAAAATGGAGCAGACAAGCTTAGGACCTTTGATATTCCTAATGCCAGATATTCAGGAACAAAACCTGCACATGATTCGTATGATTGTCCAGACTACTGAAATTGCCTTTCTTATCAAAATCTTGGTCATAAACCGGCTAACTCTTATTAGCTCTACCTAACGGGGAAAGAATTTGATCCTTGATTTTACCAATAGACAGTAAACAAAATAGAATATTTAGCCATTAGCAATGTAAGAAACAAACAAGTTTAAAACACAAAACAGTTCTGTGTATAAATACATATATATATACATATACACACAGGATTATGATTACAGATATAATGAAATTAAAAGAAAAGGGCAGTAGTTATGTAGTGCTATGTTTAAAGTTATATCTTTTGTGAGACCTCCAGCAATTCTGGCACAACTAGGGGTCAGTCTGGCAGGTGATGGAGAAGTCTGGGGTTTTGGTAGAAGAGGTGGAAAGCAGGGAGGGGCTGGAGTTTCCAACACAGAAATCACTGATGCTTACAAAAGCATCACTGGGGTCAAGGGATGGGGTCAGGTGTCTGGTTGGCAGAACTGAGATAGGGTCTATATATAGAGAGAGAGAGAGTCTATAGGGTCTGTAATGGACAGATCATAGACAGATTATCCCATCTTCCAGCAGAAGTCCTATCCTTTTCCAAGCAGCCTCCCAGACCATTTGCCCGGTGGGTCACAGAATCACAGAATCACAGAATTTCTAGGTTGGAAGAGACCTCAAGATCATCGAGTCCAACCTCTGACCTAACGCTAGCAGTCCCCACTAAACCATATCCCTAAGCTCTACATCTAAACGTCTTTTGAAGACTTCCAGGGATGGTGACTCCACCACTTCCCTGGGCAGCCTGTTCCAATGCCTAACAACCCTTTCAGTAAAGAAGTTCTTCCTAACATCTAACCTAAAACTCCCCTGGCGCAACTTAAGCCCATTCCCCCTCGTCCTGTCACCAGGCACGTGGGAGAACAGACCAGCCCCCACCTCGCTACAGCCTCCTTTAAGGTATCTGTAAAGAACAATAAGGTCGCCCCTGAGCGACCTCTTCTCCAGGCTGAACAAGCCCAGCTCCCTCAGCCGCTCCTTGTAGGACTTGTTCTCCAGGCCCCTCACCAGCTTCGTCGCCCTTCTCTGCACCCGCTCAAGCACCTCCATGTCCTTCTTGTAGCGAGGGGCCCAAAACTGAACACAGTACTCAAGGTGCGGCCTCACCAGAGCCGAGTACAGGTCATGTCCCTCTACTAGTCAGGTGGACTGCTGTGACCAGACAGCTCTAGTGCTGCAAGTGATATCACTTTAAAGTGTGGTAATGAAGAGAAACTGCATGGGTTGAGGGTCATTTTGTGGGACAGCAGTTCATTTGGTGCTGGTTTATGTAGTGAACACACAAATTATAAAAATAGCCAAGCAAAACCCTGCATTTCTTCTTGCAGTTGGCCTGAGGCCATAATTCTGTTTCCTGGTTTTAACTTGATGCTGGCGCAAGAAAATTTCACCCTTCCCTGCTCTGGAAATTATTCCTATTAGAGTACCAGGATTTTCTGTTGCCCCAGATATTTTGTCAGTTCTTCTGTAAGATGGATTGGGTAAATGGGAAAATACTAAATAATTATAAATAAATAAATAAATAAATGTTTTAAAAATCTCAGAAGTCACATCTAAGTTTCAAAGCATTCTGGCCCACCTACCACCAAAGAACAGCAAATTGGAGCATTGAGGAAAGAACAGGCAAAAATGCAGTATGACACCTTCTCTTTCTAAACTGTGCTTGATTAATATGTTTTTTCATTGCCTGATTATAAATATATTTAATAATGAAGTCTTGAAGTTTAATTTATTCATCACAAGCTCTTGTTTCTTTGCTTACCTCTAAAACTTCTAAAACTTGTTGTTTCTTTAACCTATGATAACAAATAGAAGCTCTATTTTGCTGTGACAAATCCATGAAAAATGTTGCTTTTTAATTTGTTTAATTTTTTATTCAATTTTTTTTTCTTATCTATTTAGTCAAATGATATACTTTTTAGTGGGAAGATACATTATTTGTAGTTTATATTTTTGAAAATAATAATATCAGGAAAGTTTCAATAAAAATAGAAAACTTCAATTTCTGGAAATAAAAAAGAGAAGTATTTCAAAAAAATATAAATTACATTCAAACAAAATAATCCCCCAAAGCTAATATTTAGTTAGAGAGTTAGAGTTAGTTAGAGGTTTTTCATTTAGAAAATCAAAATCATGACAAAGTCAATCAAGAAAAGGAATTCCTTTATAGGTTTGAACAAAGATATAGATTGAAATTATAGATTAAAATTAAAAACTGCATTTTCTTTAATATCTGTGTCATGAAGAAACAGTATATCCTGAGCAGAAATATGTAACAACATATTTTAAATATTAGCAGCTAAAGCACCATACAGCACCAGATACATAGCCAACACAGATAGGCTTCCCACAGGAATCCAAACTACAACCAAAAGTTCATTCTGAAACTCCTGAGCCCTAAAAACAGTTGTAAGACAATTTAACTAGCATATTAATAACAATACAATGCAGCAGTTGATGTTTGATCTGGCCTATTTTATATTAAAGATGATTACCTTTTTAATTTAATAAAAATAAATAAATAAAGAGCAGTTATAATTGTTTTTTTTTTCTAGACACAAGTATAGCTCTACCTTCTTTCTTTTTCTTTCCTTCTTTCTTTTTCTTTCTTTCTTTCTTTCTTTCTTTCTTTCTTTCTTTCTTTCTTTCTTTCTTTCTTTCTTTCTTTCTTTCTTTCTTTCTTTCTTTCTTTCTTTCTTTTTTTTTCTCTCTCTCTCTTTCTCTCTCTCTTTCTCTCTCTCTCTCTTTCTCTTTTTCTCTCTCTCTTTCTCTTCCTCCCTTCCCTTCCCTTCCCTTCCCTTCCCTTCCCTTCCCTTCCCTTCCCTTCCCTTCCCTTCCCTTCCCTTCCCTTCCCTTCCCTTCCCTTCCCTTCCCTTCCCTTCCCTTCCCTTCCCTTCCCTTCCCTTCCCTTCCCTTCCCTTCCCTTCCCTTCCCTTCCCTTCCCTTCCCTTCCCTTCCCTTCCCTTCCCTTCCCTTCCCTTCCCTTCCCTTCCCTTCCCTTCCCTTCCCTTCCCTTCCCTTCCCTTCCCTTCCCTTCCCTTCCCTTCCCTTCCCTTCCCTTCCCTTCCCTTCCCTTCCCTTCCCTTCCCTTTCCTTTCCTTTCCTTTCCTTTCCTTTCCTTTCCTTTCCTTTCCTTTCCTTTCCTTTCCTTTCCTTTCCTTTCCTTTCCTTTCCTTTCCTTTCCTTTCCTTTCCTTTCCTTTCCTTTCCTTTCCTTTCCATCACCATTTGCAAAAACATATTTTCTTTTTTTGAACAACTGAAGGGTATTTTTTACCCAGACAGATTCAGTGAATACTTGAGAAGGATTCAATAAAATCTCAATAGTACTGGAACCAAGAGTGTACAAGAAAAATGTCCACAGAAAGTAAGCTAATAAGTATACTCTGTTGTTTACACTTGGAATGAAAATGTATTCTTTATATAAAAAATAATACTAAAATGATAGTTTATATTTTGCTACATATTTACACAGTCCTAAATATATTTTAAATGTTAAGATATCAATAAAATTAAAAATAAAATCATTATGATTTTTTTTTCATAATACTTAAAAAAAAAAAAAGTTGGTTAAAGATATGATGGATCTCCTACCAGTAAGATATGAAGAGTAAGATGTAACAAGACATTTAAGAAAGAGGTGTGAGAATTTACTCAAAAATTTTAATTAAGTTTGCTTTCTGAATGTTTTGCTTTGTCACATTTTAAGGATATAATGACTGGTAAAGGTCAAAGATATGTCATCAGGAATCTCTGATTCACCAAATATTTGTGGAAATTCCAGTTGATTGGGAAGGTAAATATTCACTCAAGCCAGAAAGAGAGGCAAGATTCAGACTTATTCAACTGGAAATTATTCTCGAGAGGAAAATTTTTGTCATGGCCAGAGAACATCCAGTCTCAAATAGCTGTTTTCTGGTTCCAAAGTACCCGTCATAGTCATCTGGAAACCAAATTTCCATTCCCTGGTTGTAACAGAACATTAAATAGCAATAACAAATGGCTATAAAACTAGTTCTCACTCAACCACTTTAAAAAAGTTAATATGTGAGTTTTAAATGGAAAATTACTCCAAAGCAGAACAACAATAACAACGATTTTTATTATTATTATTATTTTATATATATAAAACCAAAGTCTCATACTGTTTTAGTTTGGAATCACCTGTGTAGGATCACTGCTTTCAGTACCAAATAAAATAAAATAAAATAAAAATAAAATAAAATTGTTTTATTCAGCAGCTAGTAAGGCTTCCATGCCAAGACTGTCCATGCAACTGCCTTTGAGGTATCATTTTAGGCTTAACTGGTCTTGTACTCAAACAAATTTATTTTTTTTAACCATGCTGCCAGTTTTTCTACATTTTTGAAGACCATTGCTGATGTTATTAAGATATTTATTTTTTATAGACAGATGAAGAGAAATTTGCGTATGTAACTTAATTTGACAGAAGCAAATTAAATTATAGAAATGCTGTTGCAAATTAAATATGTAATAGCCGCCCTGTTACCTAAAGTGATTATGGCAAACACACTTATCCAAAACGAAATAGAACTATGTGATTTTTCTAAATTCAGAATGTCTGGAACTTGACAGAATTATTTTAACTCAATAAATGAATACAAAATTAAAATATAATGATATATGGCAATAATAGTATGATTCTAAAGTAGTGGGATAAATTTGAATAAATGATTTTTTGCAGTCTGGAGGAAGTGTGGACAAGTAATTGATGTAGTTAAAATATTTTTATGAAAATTAATTTATTAAATATTATATAGATAAAATATATCAAGTTTAGATTGATCACCCAGAACTTCCCTATCAGTGACAAATTAAAATCTCCAATATTTCAAAAATGTAATGCATCTAATAAAATCTTGCATAAATACAACACATGAAAATCTATATATTTGTAGGTATATTAAAATACATTGCTCTCTTTCCTAGATATATCTATGTGTATATAAGCAAACATTCCAGTAATTAGAATATGTGAAAACACAGAGTTTTCACTTTATAGGAACTTACTTGATTAAGTCTTTGTTACAAAGATATAATAATAGAAATACAATCCTTCATCCCTGCCTATATTGAAAATTCCTGCACCTTACTAGTGCCAGCTGCACCTGCAATTAGGTTGACCCATTCTCCAAGGGACATTTTTTTTTTAACATAACTTTTTAAATTATTGTAGTAATCCTAACTAAGAAAGATTTAAGTTTTTTGTTTGTTTGTTTGTTTGTTTTTTGTTCTTTTTTTTTTTGGTCTTTTTGAACACAAGTGCCATCAAATGTTGCAAAACATACAGGCTGACTACAATTATTGCTTCCACTGAGCGTCTTGTTTTTAACAGCAATAAGCAGAGTTGTTCCTTGGTGAGGTGATATAGGTCTTCCTCACACTTACCAAATGAAGCTACTGAAGGTATTTGTACCCTTTAAGCCTGTGTTACTCTTAACACAGCCGTTTTGTCTGTGTTAAGAGTAACACAGACAAAGGAAAACAACTTTTTGGACGTTTAAGAAAATAAGACCTGCTCTGATGCTTAAAGGTTTCTGTTAAGGTGATTTTATGCCTATGTCCACAGATTTAGGGAGAGCTTATCTGAAGAATTTAAAGTGAAAGGCCAATCTTGGCCATATTATGACCATATTATATCAATCAATCAAGGAAATTATGGATTTGTCTCCTAATTCTTCTTATTTTTCCCATTCCTTCTTACAGAAATTTTTGTTTTTGTTTCTTTGTTTCCTAATGCCTGGGAGAGGCAGTGAAAGATCAGTGAAAGCCTGATATCTTCCCCTATGACTTATCAACATTTAAGATTTTTCAATTTTTTTTCAGAGCCAGCCATTCTGAAGCAGGATAACAGCAGTAGGGAACTTCGCATTATCGAACTACCCTCAGCACAGGACCCATGTGTTGCCAGGAAGCTCAGGAAAAGTTAGACAATTTTTGAAAAATAATTTTATTTTAAAGTTTTCCCCTGGAAGTGTATTATTCTGAGAAGTTTCTGAGAGAGAAACTGGGATTTTGATATGTACATCCATATACTAAACAAACAAACAAAAAACATAACAAGTGAAATTCACTTGTGATGTGAAATTTCACTTCAAATTACTTATTTTTTTTTATTCCTCCCTGTAATTTAAGTAATACAAGAAAATATGTGTATGTAATTCCTGTTTGAAATGAGTTCTTATCTAATTAATGCTGTCTTTGCCTAGACTATTTCTACTTTCCTCTCTGCAGAAGTATGAAGCATCAGAAATATTATATTAAGTACCAGAACATTTTGCAACACAAAATGTAGGCTTTGTTAGACACAGTTTGATAACTATATTTTATGTTTTCCTGTTGTCTTTTGTTTTGTTGTTTTACCTTTGTAAAAGACAGAGGTAAGTTTTCAGTCACATTAAGATGACATGTTAATAGCATGTTTAGAATAGAAGAACAACTTTGTACTGACTGTAATATTTGGCAACAGACAGAACCCCATCCATCCCACAGTATTGTGTCTCATACCAGCCAGGAAGCAGATGCTTAGGAAAAAAAAATAATAAAGAGGCACTACAGAGGGTAATTCTTTTCTTAGTATAGCTTTTATTTTTGCAGCAATAGCCAGTAATTTTCTGAACTTTTGATTGTGTTTAGACTGCTGCAACTGAAAGTTATCAAAGAGTGTATAGCCCATATACTTGTATAATACATTTTTAACTTGTGGTTTAGCCTGGCAGGCAGCTAAGCATCACACAGCCACTCACTCACTCCCCCACAGCAGGATCAGGGAGAGAATCAGGAAGATAAAAGTGTGAGAACTCATGGATTCGGATAAGGACAAACTATCTAGATTAACTAGATGAAGCAAAAGCACACAGAAGCAAAACAAAACAAGGAATTTATTCACTGCTTCCCATCAGTAGGTGGATAGAAATCTTAAATGGGAGTTACAAGGGAAAACAAACAAAAACAAACAAACAAAAATACACTAGCTAAGGAATTAAACACACTTGAATCTCATCAATACATGTAAATATCTGAAGGGAGGGTGTCAAGAGGATGGAACCAGACTCTTTTCAGATGTGCCCAGAGAGAGGACGAGGGGCAATGGGCAAAAACGGAAGCACAGGAAGTTCCAGTAGAATACGAGGGGGGACTTTACTGTGAGGGTGACAGAGCACTGAAACACTTTGCCCAGAAAGATTGTGGAGTCTTCTCTGGAGATATTCCAAACCCGCCTGGATGCCATACTGTACAATGTGCTCCAGATGATCCTGCTTGGCAGGAGGAGTTGGATTAGATGATCTTTTTCACTCAGAAGGTGGTGTGGCACTCAAACAGGTTGCCCAGAGAGGTTGTGGATGCCCTGGAGGCATTCAAGGCCAGGCTGGATGTGGCTCTGAGCAGCCTGCTCTAATGCTTGGAAACTCTTTCCAGAGCAGGGGGGTTGGAACTAGATGATCTTTAAGGTCCTTTTAAACCCAAGCCATTCTACAATTCTATGATCTTCAGAGGTCCCTTCCAACCTCAACCATTCTGTGATTCTGTGATTGTGTGAATCAGTTAAGGCACTAAAGCAGATTCTGTGCTGCAAGTCTTTCCCTGAACTGAATGATGGGATTAAATCAGTACTATAGTTTTTAGTTTCCTTTATTCTGTAGGATTTCCTAGAGCTCATTTGATGGTTTTAGGTCTGGAGGATATTTCAGTCAGTTCAAAGATAATCTCTTTATTGAAATATACTTTACTTTTATTGAACATGCAACAGGCATGCTGTTTGAAGACAGATTTTAAACTACCTCATGAAATACTTAAATGCATTGTACTGGTGGCTTTTAAGGTCTTCAGTTCACTGGATTTTATGCTCTTTTTATATGAAAAACTTATTTTCTCTCCAGCTCAAAGTGGATTTTTCTTTTTATGATTGTTTTTGTTGACTCTGAAGGCAGTCACATTCTATGACGTGGATAGGAATATTCTAGTCAGGGCTGGCTGGGATTGCGTTGTTGCTTGCCATGTATTAGTCTGTTCTTGAAGCATTTTAAAATACTTGAAGGACTCACAATTTGTTAATAGTTTCCAACAGACCTTATAGAGTGTAAAAACTTTGGTTATATTTTAACTATTGTCATCAACTTAAAATAGTCATTTAAAATAAAACATGTTTCCAATAAATGACTTTGTAGACTGGATTGAGCAAGAAAAGAAAAACAAAACTAAACAAAATAATAACTTTGAGACAAAGTTATATTTCATCAGCATTGCTGAAAATATTATGAAATCGTATAATTATTCCATTTAATACCCTCATGAGAGATGAATTCATAGAAAGTTATGGCTTTTCAGTTCAGTTTTGATAGGTGAAACCTACAAAATGTGGACACATTTAGAAATCAATTAAGTTTATTTTTATTTCCATTTTTTTCTTATCTTGGAGAAGCAGAAATGAAAGGATACAGAACAACAATAACAATTAAAAAAGCTAACTTGATGTTGTCAGTTTAAGTTAAAATATGCCTGATATTTTATAATCATGGTTATAGGAAGGTAAATAACATGTTAGTCAAAGCCTGTACCTTAACATAGCAAGGCACGTGTTTTGCTTTTAGCTGATGTGATTAATCTGTCTCTTCCTAACATTGTTAAATTGTAACTATTGATTTATTTATTTTTAACATATACTCTTTATACTGAAAAATCTGAAATTTTGCTGTGTTGGTATGTAAAGTCCTCTCACAGCAACAATCAACTCTAAACTAGTCGCTCATTCAGTCTGACCTGTTCTGTAACCCCCCAAAAAATTCTGCTAAAAATAAAAAAGGGGGAGAGAGGGGGAACCAGGACAACATGCCTTTTTGGTATTCTTCGAAGCATCAAATTCAGAAGGCATAAAGTGAAATAAATTCCACAGTTAATAATACTCATTGAAGGAATCCTGCTAAATCACCACCAGTGTCCAGACCCCCATCTTCACTGCTCTTGTGAGTCTGAATGCCTGGTAGGATGGTGATTATCATGATATAACACTGCAACAATGGTATGCAACCTGACAACCTCAGAGGTTAACTATGTCTACTACATTACTGGACATACTGATCTTAAATGTGCATTGTGCACATTAAATGTGAAAAAAAATAAAAAATAAAAAAAAAAGATATGAAAATGTTAATTAAAAGAGGGAGAAAAATGAGCTAGTGCAAATCCAGTCCAGGATTTTGTGGAACTTATACAACATCTCTAGCAGAAGTTATACATAAGTGTATTTATGTTACACACCAAAATTTTCATTAACTGGATATTTAACATCTACTGTGAAACTCATCTCCTGATGAGGACAGATTTGGGCTGAACTAAGCAGAGGGAAGCTGAATGGAGTTAAGCTGAGGGAAGCTGTCCTTAAGTGAATCACTGACTCTGCTCTTTAGCAGAAAGCAAACATAAAGGAAAAAGTCAGCTGAACAAGGTGAAGGGTGAACAAAAAATCTTATAAACTGTAGGTCATCTAAACATCTGGTATCTGTTTGGTTTGTTACCTTGTTCATAGTAACAGCAATCAGAGTAAGCATTCTTGCGGAAATGTGCCATTGGGTTTCTTGCAACCTAAGGCAATGTGAGACTTTCAGGTGGAGTCTTGTGTAGCAAACTAGCTAGCAGTTATTTTTTTTAAGGAAAGGGGTAGGAGAGGATACTGAGGGACTAGAAACCACCGGCAAGTACAGAAGAAAGATTCAACAAGGGTTAACAGAGCAAAGATAAAAGATCTGAAGATATTTAGTCTTCTATTTAGACATTATATTGCTAATCAGAGTATACTGAGCACGTATGCTTTTGCACATCAAATATTTAATCTTAAAGTTGTGTCCTATAATGTTAACTTTGTATCCTGTGTCTTTGACACCCATGTCATGCCTAATGACTTGTCAGACAAAAACGAAACAAGTCAGGAAAAAAGGTTCTTGGTGAATAATTGTTTCATCAACTGATAACTACTATGAAATACATAAATGCAACTAACAAACCCACTGCCTTTTCCACCAGCTTCTCACTCTATTTGCTATTTCTCCCAAAAGTTTTAGCACAGTATAGATAAAATACATTGCTTCCCATTAATAGCTATTTATTCTATTTGTGGAACATTTCATATGCAGCAAGCTTTGTTGAAATCTAAGATTTGAGAAAGTCATTTAAAAATATCTAGCCAAATTAATATATATAAATAATATTATATAGGGACCCCAAAATATCTAACTTCAGAAAGAGTTGAAAAGCCTGTACTGTGAATGAAAACAAGCTAAAGGCAATCTGAAAGTAAAACTAATAAGAACTCTATACTTTTCTACAGATTAAAACTTGCATAAAAAAAACAACAACAAAAAAAAAAAACAACAAATAGAAATAAAGACAATAAAGACATAAACTATAAATAGATGAACCTGAGATATAGAAAAAGAGAGAGAGAAATCAGTGAATGTCCTGCATATAATGCCATTTATTATTTATTATTGAGGTGTTTGATGCTTGAGTCTGGAGTGCACAAGGAAGAGACAAGCATTTCTGTTTCCATTTATTTCTTCCCTTTGGTTTTGATCAAAAGTAACTTCACAGAATGTGAAAGCTCTGCCACTAGAATATGTGTATGTGTGTAGAAATGTCTATAGGCAGATGGCTCTGGTAACTGCTTTCTCTTGACTGCAGAGTTTAAATAAATGTTACAAACATTTGGAATTACCACTGCATTTTGAATTTCCCTTTTCTGAAGATCAGTGTTCTCATATCCTCGGTCTCTGTTTTAATGTGTAGAAATACGATTGAAGATTACTTCTGGATTAGCTAAGCCAAGGAAAATTTTGTGCTCCTAACTTGGTAGGATCAGTAGTCAAACCATAATAGTGTATATATATATATATATATATATGTATATGTATATGTATATGTATATGTATATGTATATGTATATGTATATATATGTATACTACATATATATATTATAGTATACTATAGTGGCCTTTAACATCAGCCCTTTTCTTTATACAGAATAGACTTCATGGTAGAATTCTTCTATGTGTGTACTGGTATTTCTGTCCTATTTCAAATTGAATAAGCAACAGGGGTAATTTTACCTTTAAATGTACAGTACATTATAGTTGTTTATTTTTGCATTTGATTTCCCCTAAAGAGGAAAAGTCCAAAGACCATTTAGCTTTCTATACCATACAAAAATAAATTGAATGTATTTTTTAGAGATCTAGATATCCATTAGCAGACACTGAAAGAACGGGCTTAGCTGTCAGTTTTTTTTCCAGAAGATGAGTATGAAACATTATGAGATATTACTATAAGAAATGCTTTTAATAGATCTTCATTACAAAAATATTATTGAGAAATTTATAAGCATAATAATAATAGGCTATGTAAGTCTACATGGATTGAGGTATTAAAGACAAAATACTTCTGCTTCTTGATTCTCTTTGGCAGTCAGAGACCACAGGACCAAGTAGCACCATAAATGACATCTGACTTTTCCATAATTCTCCATTTCAATAAAAATATTGACTTTGGGGAATACCATTTCTTTTGGTGTCAATATTATCAGGAAGGAATAATTAACTGTAGTGCTGATGAACACAATCACCAATGATGGAAAGAATACAGCCAAATAGTACCCTCTGTTTCCAAGACGAAAAGAGTGGGAATTTATACCTAGACCAAAATATACATGAAATAATATGTCTGAAATAATTAAGTGTTGTAAAAACAATGATAAAATATTTTGTGTATCAGTAAGTCCAGGTTCCATGGAAATAACTGATAACAAAGTTACGAATGTTAAATGTTAGTATTCACATGAAAATCACCTCAGATTTAAATAATAAGATAAAAAACAGATTAAATTTGAGGGCCACATCATTTTCAGTTTTGAAAATTCCAACAGCAAAAGGCAGAGGAAAAAATATATTCCAGTAAGCATACATTCCCAAGATTCACTTACACTTTGTTATAAAGTGATAATCCACTTAGAATGGAAACAAAACCCATTCCTGTAAAATAATGGTTACAAGTACAGCATAAAGCAGTATGTGTGAAAGTACAATCAGTTAAACAAGCATAGTAATTGTAATATTTTCACTCTGAGGATGTGACTCCTTGTTAAAACAGAATGTCAAATACAAAAAAAAAAATCTTATTGGAAAGGTTTTAAACGACACTAATGACACTCTTAAATGAAGAAACAAAAGGGGAAAAACATCCCTTCATATGAACCACATTACTGCCGGGGTGTTCACAATTTTGTCCCCAGTACGAGTCCTACAAAGTCCTCCAAAAACTTAGGATGGGCCTCGGAAGTAACAAGTATAATAAAACAAAATATTTGGTCCACTCAATTTATTCATGCAGGCCTGTTAATTGCTTTCAGAGACTGTGCTGATCAGACTTGTCCAAGATAGGGAGGAGGGTAACAACATACAACTCAACACATGCTTGATGACTTACTTCATATGACTCTCTGTAAGTTTGCTTTTAGCAGATTAACAGTTTCTTCTAAGTTTTCAGCCATAGATATAAAATTTATTTGAAGCCTGTTTAATAGAAAATGTCATAAAGAAAATCATGATATTTTCTTTTTGTTTTAAAGAAAATCTCTTAGAAGTTCAATGGAGTTATTGCATGTAAAATGTGATGTTACATACCTCTTATTTTCCCATTAAAAGTAAATAAAATCTTAAAATTATAAATGTAATAAAAAAAAAAAACAAACAACAACAAAAAAAAAAACAAAAAACAAAAAACAAAAAACAAGTTAGACTTCTCAGAATGTAGCATACAGATTTGTAACTATTATTCACTCTTCATTTTTCTTTTTCTGGACCTTTACTTAAGATAAATCTATCCAAGTATTAGTATAGTTGTAGATGTCTTATTAACTATATAAATGGAAAATACAGATTAATTAAAGCTATTGGAAATTAATGACAATTATAAACCCTTTATGGAAGCTAAAAGGGAGAATCTATATTATAATACATAAATAAATAACCCTTTCTGCTATGACTTTCCTGTATGCAGAATGCTTGGAATTCTTCACACAGTCATTGTGAAGATCTATCATACAGGTTTTATGCTAACTACTTGTAAAGTTTAATAAACATTTTGTATTTTTACAGATATGAAATAGTTAATGCCCCTGATTCAGTTTGACTGTAAAAATAGAAGCAAAATGGAACAAAAAACATCTACTTGTCTTTGTTATTGTAGAAATTAATTTTCAAAGATTTTTTTTTAAGAAATCGAGGATGCAGTGGTCACTTGTTTATCCTTGGACTTTATACTTAAGTCTTTCCTTATATGGCTTTGGAAAATTCCTCCTCATCCATGTCCATCATTCCATGCATCAGTTTAATCACATGTATGTCACACATTATTAAAGGTACAAAGAAAATAGTTGGAAGAATTCAGAGTGGGGGAGAAGAAAAACAAAATGAAAACCAAATCCAATCTGTTGAAAGTTCCAAAATATTTGTGTGTATTTTAGTGTTCTCTGCTATTATTAGACAAATGATTCCTTGAGATTACTCAAACATTTAAGTGCTTTGTTGATTTCAAGGTTTACTAAAGACTTCTCTGAGCTTTTGGTAAATAGAAAATAACTAAAAAAGCCCAAATCCTTTTACACTTGACTATTATAAACCATTTGGAGGCATATTGTCATCCTGAAATAATTGCATCAGGAAATTAGTGTTTCTGAGTTTCACTCAGAGCTGTTATAGTTCTCAAGACTCTTCTCACTCAATACTGTACAGAATTACATCTGTCTGTATGGGTAGTCTTCCACAAGATTTCTTCTGACTTCATCTTCCTCTGATTTCAACTGTTAACATTCAATTACTACTTAAAAGGTCAATTGAAGAAATTGATCTAATGTGACCT
The DNA here is from genome assembly GCF_965140915.1 of Aythya marila. Classification (NCBI taxonomy): domain Eukaryota; kingdom Metazoa; phylum Chordata; class Aves; order Anseriformes; family Anatidae; genus Aythya; species Aythya marila. Next base: position 99,600,031 of record NC_139043.1, on the reverse strand, counting down.
TTACTGTAGTTATCCAACAAGTTCACAAAGGGAAAGTAAAAAATAACAATATTCTCATCTTTAGAGAAATACAAAATATCATGATTAGATAAATAGAAAATTAAGGTCAATGTAACAACTGTTGTAAATATTAGAATAAAAAGTGTTAGAAAAAAAGTCCCTCAATAAAATAATCAGTTACAAAATTTCTAACATTAGCAAAGTGAGAACTTATCAATAGAACTAATTTGCTATAACTTCATAAAAATAATAATTCATATGAATATAAATAATAACATAAATAATAGTTCACATAAAGATAAATATTTATTTTATTTGTGTATTTTTATCATAAAATATAAATGTTGTGAGATCATGACATTTTAAAGGGAACTGAATAATACACTGGCATGAATCAATAGCAGAACTATGTGTTCTGCTATTCAATATTTTGGTATTCAAAAAATACCAAAACTGAAAGCTGTCTAAAACTAAGATATTTTCTCCAAGCTTTTATTAATGAGACAATAAACCTAAAATACATATAAAAAGTTCTTTAGTCATACAAAAATGAATGTGTTTAGAAGGGGAAATTGTATATCGACAACAGAAATTCACATCCTTATAGAATCATCCTTATATTCACATCCTTATAGATTGGAAAGACATCAAAGTAGCCCAGTAACAATACTAGTCCAACAATAATTAAAATACAGGTTACAGGTTCTATTAAAAAAAAAAAAAATGCACACAGAAAACAACAATGCCATGAGCAGATTTCAGATTAATAAGTGATTATCAGTAGTGCTGACTGAGAAAGGTATTCAGAGCAGCTTTCCAACATCATTAGTGCTTCCTGAAAGAAGATAAATCACATTTATTTTATGACAGTGACCTAATAATTAAGCAGATGAATTAAGTAGATGAATTATCAAACAAGGTTCTAAATGTTATTTTTAAAGTTATAGTTTTCCAAATTGAATTCATTACACTTTCCTTTATATCTTTCACAGAAACAATTGAGGGAACAAGTTATCAATTGGAAGAAATATAGAAATTACCAGAAGCACTTTGCTTACTTTCTAGCTGTTCTCTGAGCAGTACACTAGAATTTGTTCTGGATCAGGTACATGCTGATGAAAATGAGTTGCCTAAACAGTCATCTATAAAATCGTCCTATATAGTTTAAATTTATGAGATCTCTTATGGACAATAGCATCTGAATTTTCCATTTACTGGTTTGTTGGCACTACTAAAGAGAATTCTCAGTTCTTTATATTGTTGTTGAATGGAATAGAAGAAAGAATAAATTAATAGGGTGAAATTATTAAGAAAATTAAAACATTTATACTGTACATTTATGCTATACTGTATATATCAGGAATGTTTCAGGGCAACAGAAACAAAATATCAAAAATCTTAGATCAGGAAAAGAAAGAAAGTAAAAGAAGCAGAAATTTTAGGAAACAAACAAACAAACAAACAAACAAACCACAAAGCAGATTAACATTTAATATTTTTCTTGTGTCAGGAAATAGAAGTGTACTGTGAAACTCATTGTCTGATGACATGTTTTGTAAGAAATATGCATTGTTGAGTCCTAAATGAAAACATATTGTCCATTTTTCAGACCTTATTTGGTCTGAAGACCAAAAGGCTTTGCCTGAGACCACACTGATAAAAGTTTTCAAGCTGATTCTTTGATCACCAGGTCAAGAGTCGACATCAATGTATTTTGACTCTGGGAATTTTAAATTGGATACTGCAGCTGTAGAACCCAGAGATGGATTGGTATTCACATAAGAATTATTTTAAAACATTTAAACTAATTGCTGTTTTTGCTAGTCCTGATTAAAGGTATGATAGATGGGAGTTTTTGTAGGTCTTTGACTACCAAAAAAAAAAAAGTTGGAAAAAAACTGAAAAGTACATTGCAAAATTTCCTTGTTCCTTCATTTCTCTCCCTCTTTCTCCTTTCCTAAATTTCCAGTTAATTTTGAGTTAGTATTTTTATTTGTTTGTTTGTTTGTTTGTTTGTTTTTTTTTTTTGGTTTTACCCAACAGTTTCAAGTTCCTGGCCTCACTTCAGCAAAGAGTATTGATCACTGAAAAAGGAAAAAGTGAGAAAACTTGGGAACACTGGTCTCTCACCCTCTCGCTCTCTCTCTCTCTCTGTATATATGTATATATTTGTCAAATCAGGTGCGACTGAGCCTACATTTTCACACTGCAGCTTCAATGATTGTGACAAACAACATGACTGCATTGAAAACAAAACAAAACAAAACAAAACAAAACCAAAAAGAGCAAGCTAAATATATTTTGGAAGCTTGTAGTACCCTTGCATCTCTTTCAGGAAAAATAACATTCTGTTTAACTTTGTCATTATGCACACCTAAGATTTAACTAACTTTCAAAGATCTGTGTCATTTCTTTACCCCAAGCCAACCAAATCAAGTTTAAACCTATCCATTTCTTTTTGAACTTTGACCAACGCCCTATCTTACTTTGTGCTTGTGCCTGACTGTGGGCCTGATTTTGAAAATAAAAGAGTCTCAGGCAAGCTGTTTCTATATTACTTAAACAAGTAGAGTTCAAACATGAACCAGGCTTTCACTATATTCAAAACTGTTTTTCTGCATTGGAGAGTCGTTTATCCACATAGCACAAGCTGAGAATATGAATGAGAAGGGAAATTGGTCTCAGTCATGAATTTGAGTCTGGACCCCAGGCCTCTCTTTCTTTCATTTTGTGCCTTTTATTTTAAATATTGGACAAATAGAAACAGTTAGAAAAATCAGAAACATTATGCAGCAAGTACCAGAACTGGACTGCAGCTTCTGCTGTACAATGAAACTAAATAATAGTGCAGCAATCTTGTGCCCTACAAATATTAGAATGAAAATACACATATGCTTTACCACACAATCTTGTTTAGGATGTAAAAGCAAAACTGAAGTACATTAAAATATTTGTCAAAGTCTTCAAATTTAGAAAGATCAGAAAGACAGTAATATTGAGAAGCACATTATTTTGCCAAGTTCTGATTACAGAAAGAAAGAAAAAACATATTAAAGAATAAATTTCATCTTGTGGGGTCAAAAGTCAGGCTACTCTCCAGCTCTCTATTAGTTCAGTCTTGAAAAGATTTTATGTGTCAATTTTATTCTTTTTGTCCCCCACCCCCCACCCCCACTCCCTTCCGAGGAGGAAAAGCAAGTAAGTCATTGTGTTAAAAAATAATGTATCAAAGGAATGTCTAATGTCTTCCACAGGGGTCAAGGGTTTGTACTGTGGTGACATAAAGAACAATGAGGTTGTGTGTGTCTGCTTATCTCTCATTTATGAATCCCTCTAGCCCTCAAATATGAGATATTAGGGAAACTACCATTCTGCATTATCGTCACCTAAATAGACTGTGCTGAAAACAATATAGTCAGTGGAATCTTGGCAAAACTATTTTCATCACTGGCTGAAAAACAAACAAGCAAACAAAAAAACCACAATCTACTATAAAGAACATTAGAACATTATACATTATATAGAGAACATTTCTGTAGAACATTCCTGTAGAGAACAACCTACTGACTTTTTGTTCACTACCTTGAAATTAAATATATTATAAAATATAATAAAGCCAATATTATTTTGTTATGCATTAGTGTTTGCTATACATAATTAACTTTTGAAAAGAAAGTCATTCACCATTTCTTTCTCATTGTTTCTTATAACAAATATTTCTGATGTCACTTTCACATTCAGTTCAAGAAAAACTGAAGATATATGTGGTTCCTCCCTTTCTGCCAGCTTAGGCATACAAACTCATGTTGTTTTGTTGTTTTTGTTGTTTATTTTTGTTTGTTTGTTTAGTTTGAGCTATGGCATACCCATAAGAAAATTTTTATTCTTATGCAGATCTACATTAACAGCATTACCTGTGTTCTGAATGATAATAACTCCTTACTAGTTACTGAATCTTTTCATATGCTGAGAAAATAAAGCTGAATCAACATAATAAAGGACTTACTTCTCCAAAGGAAAAAAATCACATTAAAAGGTACAGTTGCAACATGGTAGTAGGTAACTGAAAGTACATGTATAACCCTAATAATCTTATTCTTCTGCTACAAATGATTGATTTTTTTTTTTTTTTTTTGTCAGCTGTCCTTATTATTAAATCATAATCAATACAATTCCTTAAAAAGTACCAGTAATACTGAATATAAAATAAGATAGTCTGGTTCTCCTCTTTCCCCAACTCAGAATCTTCTAGACCATTGATTGTCCCGAGGAATGTAAATAAGAGAGTATGTTTCACTTAAAAAATCACACTTAGCTGCTAGAAAGAACTACTCTCTACACTCTGTTTATTGGTGGTGTTTTTTTTTTTTCTTTTTCCTGTTGTCATTCCTCTTTTTTTTTTTTTATATATAATACTTGCAAGTATAAATATATTATCAAAAAAAAAAAATATTATCAAAAGTCCAGCAAATATGGGAAAAAAAAGTTGATCATCTAATAGAGAAATAAGAAAAGTCAGATAGGAAAAAAATCCTAAAGGTTTTAATGCCAGTATAGGTTCAAACTTCATATCTTTCTTTTCTTTGAAAGTATGAAATATTTCTAGATTTTTAGTCAGACATTGAACTTGTCTGTATGTAATATGTTTCTTAGTTGAACAGCTGGATATATTAAAGGCTTAGATACATCTCAAAATCTCAAAAGACTGAAAGGTGGTTATGCTCTTTTTTTTTTTTTTTTTTTTTTTTTTTTATCCCCCAAGAAAATACATCTATAATTTTCATTAAAACATCTGTGAAGCAGGACAGAATACAAGTTAAGTGAATCATTCTTCTAGGCATGATCATAACATTCTTAAACAATTCAGGATAGAAACAAAATTTAAATGTCTTAAGTGGTAAAATTAGTTCAGGAAATAAAAATAAAAGACACTTTTAGTTATAGAATCTAATGGTTAAAAAAATATGTTTGAAGTTTTAAAAATGATTTTAAAGTCTCATTTTTATTTCATAACTTTTTATGAAAAAGAATGAAACTAGTAGTTTGTAAACAGTGAATGAAGTAGGAAATTTGCATTTATTTGCATCTATTTAGGTTTTGTACTCAAATAAGTTCAATAATGTAGCAGTGGTGAAATGTTCAATTTTTGTTTTTGTAATTGTCCCATAGAAGTTCACAGGACTAGAGAACTATTTCTGCATCTTTACCAGACTTAAAGGTGTAAAAAAATATGGTATCAAAAGAAAAGAAAAGAAAAGAAAAGAAAAGAAAAGAAAAGAAAAGAAAAGAAAAGAAAAGAAAAGAAAAGAAAAGAAAAGAAAAGAAAAGAAAAGAAAAGAAAAGAAAAGAAAAAAGAAAAGTGATATTGTACTCTAAAAAATACCATATTTGAAAGACTCTGTGTCTTTCCTGACATTATTACATAGTTGTCTCCTTCTGTATTTTCTCTCCCTAATAATGGTTCCAATTACAGGTGCTGCAACAGTTAACGTTATTAACAAATACTGCCTCTGCAGGAGGTTTACTTCTGAGACTGAACTTCACAATCTCACAAATTTTTAATGATATTTTAAAACCTATGATGATTATCAAGATGAAATATGATGCTTATCAATAATTACGCAGATGCAAAGAACAATGAGTTTTTTATTATTATTATTTTTTATTTTTTTATGTACTTTGACTAGGTTTAATGGACATATTTCATCTTCTCTCATGAAGTAAGAGCAGGTACTACAGACTCAGATGAGTTGACCATAGGGTTCTGTCTGTGTTAATGTACAGAGCTGCCTAGGGCACTTAGGATAGCTGGGGAAAAGGAAAATGATGTGCTGCCCCATGACAAACGAAGCACTGTCATAGACACTGTCTCTGCTAACTCTTTAGCACAGTAGGGATATTTCACCTTTTACACTCAAGTGATTTTCAGCTGTAAATAAGGGTGTGTCTATGTGTCCTCTTTTGCAGAGCTAACCCTGTATAGGAACTTTAAGTTACTCATTCATGTTTAGGCTGGCACGAATATCCTTTTTATCTTTGAGCTACCTTAAAAGCCAAATATTATCCTTGAATGCCTTATAGAAAGAAGTTGATTAAGTTAAAACTAATGGCTTTTAACTTCGTATGCATTTTAGCTTGGCTTTATGCAGTAGTTGGGGACTCACTGATATTTCAATGATCAGAGCAAATGTTCTCGGACTGTGAAAATGTCTTTTGTGGTTCATGTGTTTCTGACTACTTTCAGAGGATGATTTCTATCAAAATAAAATTATGCTTTAGAATAGGTTATTTTACTCAGAGATCTGAACAATTAGTTTGTATATCAACTGAAACTAGATACTGTTTATGGCCCATGTACACATATAATAGAAAATGTGATTTTTGTTCTGTAGTTATAAAAAGACAATGTTCAAAGGTATTTCAGGTACTTCCTGTGGTTCAACAGAATTCAAAACTGCAGATAAATAGTTCTGGAAAGATTGTATACAGTCCATCTAGTTCCCCTTCCTGTCAGCTATACAGTTATCTTTCCTGGTACATTTATCCAGCATATTCTTGAAGGTTTTCAGTGATCTTCCATCTTCTTAGGCAATTATAAAGAATAGTCCTTTCCTATGGTTTATGTTTTTCCCATCAATCTAATCTCCCTTGTTACTGTTTGAGAACATTACTTCTCTACAATATCAAAGACAACAGATATTCCTTCTTTTTACTTTCTTGTACCTGAGAACTGTGGTGGTATGGTATCTCCTTTTCTATCACTCACATGTCATAAATAATATACCCCATATTCTCCTTTCTATATTTACTCATAGATCATATTTTGTAAAATATTGATCATTCATTTTGCTAAAAAAATATTTAGAGAAAATGCCTAAATACTGGTCTCAGGTTTTATGAATATTTAGTAAAACATCTGCCTATTATTTGAAATTTGGAAGGCTAGCGTATACTTGGTATATTCCTATTTGGAAAAATGAGTAAAGAAGATTTAAAGATTGTTCACATTTTTTAAATAGACAATTATTAAGTGGAGAAAAAGCAGAATTTCTGCCTTAATCTAAAAGTGCTCATTATTGTCTGTTATAACAGCGGATAGGTGGACAGAAGAGAAAATCATAGTACCTTTTATGTTGCTGGTCACGACTGAGTTATGCTTTATTCTTCTCCATATAAAATGTTGTTTGATTTGACAATAAAAGGCAACAAATTACTTGGATTATTCTTCCTTAAACCTTTTGTAGGTTTCAGCAAGGAAATGGAGCAGAGTAAGAAGAGCTCCCTGTTAGTAGTGATGTTTTTTCAATAGGAAAATTTTCTTAAAGTTGACTTCAATATCAGTTTCACACCACTCTTCAAGCATATTTTCTTTAACAAGATGGTTCCCTGCAGACATTTGCAATTCAGTAACAACAATAGAACAAGTGTTATATGCGTCTTACTTATCTCAACGTCTCAGACTTTTTCTTCTTTTCCAATTAAAACCCACATTTTCAAGGGAGTTAAGGTTTGTCTTACATGTTTTTTCTTCTTTTTGAAGAAAATAAAACTTGAAATAATTCACTATTTCAGAACAACTAAGATTTATTAAGTAGGGCTACATATCATTTTTCCATTGGAGACCTTTTTCTTCTTCACACCCCCAGTCTTCTTTTTATGCTTCAGTGACTTTCTCCCTAAGTCATCCAGGTAGAGTTTAAATAGTTTTCTCTATCTGAAAAATAACACTGAAATCTGTGCAAGTCAGTGGCAGTTTCTGAAAGGTGTATGGTTGGATCTTTGTAAATGCATGTTATGAATGTATTTCTGATGTATATGTAATGACAAAAACAGTTAGGCAAACGGGTGCAACTATATATAAACACTTTGATTTTTTTTCAGCAGAAATATTTTTCATAAAATTGAGGTAGGACAGAATTTGACAATGGTGTGGAACTTGAGGAACTTTGACAATGGTGTGCATCTTGCCACATCACCTCACACTAAGCAGTGTTATTCAGAGAAAGAATATTCATCCATTTTCTTAAACTTTACACTTTGGATTATTGTCAGTTACATTGCCTAAGTTAAAATTTTAACTGCAGCTTTTGTTTACTTTTTTGTTTACTTACACTGTAATTTCTTTGGAAATTTCTTTACTTACACTGTGATTTCTTTGGAAACAGACATGAAAAGATTACTTTGGAAAGAGTCTACTGCAGGTCTGGAAAAGGAAAAAAAATTGCTTTTTCTTTTTATTATTTTTTTGCATTTTTGCAAAAACGTTTGGCATTGCTATTTGTATATCATAATGCTATGACTAATTTCCTGTATTTTGTGTAATGAAACGTAATGATTTGCCCTGATGACGTTTCCTACAAATCAATAACTATAACATCAACAGATGATCCAGAGTTAATACATTCCACAGTTTAGCTGCACTCTTTAAACAATAAATAGTACTTGAGCACTTTGGGACGCAACCCAAATCATTGGACTTTAAATGTGAAATATTATACTGTGACAGGTATTTTTTTCATAATTGAGATAAGCCCATAACTGCACTGGGTATCACCATTTACACTAAATCTTATAGTGCTTTCTATGTATTTGTGTGGATGTTGAACTTCACTGCATTTAAGGATTTTTTTTCTCTAAACGTATATGGCATATTTATTTTTTATGTTTGGTTTTTCACCTGATCATGATATAACCATAGCTGAGGAAGAATAACTACAAAGCTGACTGTTTACAAAGAATGTCCTGCTGACACTTTCAGAATTGTTATAACTGTATTCAATTAAAAAAAAAAAAAAAAAGACTGGCCTATCACAATTATAACGATTCTTGTTTGTACATGTGTACATGACAAACAGCTTTTCACACATGAATCCGAATATTTTTAGAGTTAGACAAACTTTTAGGATATGTGTAATACTGGTTTTGTGTGTAGTCACATGTTGTTTTTTATGTTATTTCAATTGCAAGTATTTTAAACATGAAAATAATACCTACCTAATGACAGTTCAAAAATAGGTAATTTTCAAGAAAATCTTTGCAAAAATTAATACAGCTCAAGAAAGCTAACAGATAGCAAAGAATACAGGTACCTTTTTAGTTTGAGCTGTTTGTTTTGTTTTGTTTTGTTTTGTTTTGTTTTCATTTGAGTAGGTCTGTATGATAGTATTTCAGGATCTTTGCTCTGCATAAAGGCAAACATTTTATAGATCTCTGGTTTTATAAAACAAATAAATAAGCAAATGGACAACACAGAATCACAGAAAAAACTTAGAAAGGACCTTGTTGTTCCAGCTACTTAGAGAAGCTGGGCCAAATAGACCAAGTTGCTCAGGGTATTATCAGGCAGTTTTAAATATTTTTCATGTCAGACTTTCAGCTAAGGTAAAGTTAATTTTCTTCCTAGAAGTTGGTATGGTGCTGTGTTTTGGATCTAGTATGAGAATAATGCTGATAACACACTGATGTTTTAGTTGTTGCTGAGCAGTGCTTACACTAAGTCAAAGACTTTTTGGCTTCTCATACTGCCCTCCAGCTAGGAGACTGGAGGTGCACCAGAAGCTGGGAGGGGACACAGCCAGGACAGCTGACCAAAACAGTCAAAGGGATATTCCACACAATATGATATCATGCTAAACATTTAAGAGGGGGTGATTGGCTAGGGTGGGCTGGAGGGGCAACCAGCTGCTCGGGGACATGCTGGGTATCAGTCAGCAGGTGGTAAGCAATTGCATTGTGCATCACTTGTTTTGTACATATTATTATTATTATTATTATTATTATTATTATTATTATTATTATTATTATTATTATTATTATTATTATTATTATTATACTTCATTTTCTTCCCTATTAAACTGTCTTTATTTTAACCCATGAGCTTTTTTTTTCCTGTGATTCTCTCCCCCATTCCACCAGAACACAGTGAATGGCTGTGTGGTGCTTAGCTGCCTGATGGGTTAAATCACAACATCTCCAAAGATGAAGGTTTCATGGCCTTTCTGAGTGCTGCACCATCCTCATGGTAAAATTCTGAAGTTCAATCAGAATTTTCCTGTGTTCTAACTTGATTCAGTCTCCTCCTCTCCAGGCTGTACAAAATCCATTTTTCTCTGCCTCTCCTTATACTGCAGGAGCCTCTGCTCTAGTCATCATGGTGGTCTGCTCATTTCAGTTTGACAGTGACTTTCTTGTACTGGGGAGCTTTAAGCTGAGCACAGTACTCTGGATACTCTTCACACTCGGCTCATTGCTTACCAGGTCCTTTAAGTCTTGCAAAAGTCTTTGCAAGTCTCTGCAGAGGTACTCCATCTCCAGACAGGACTCAGCCTAAGCAGTTATGTGCAGTTAATCCATACTAGATGCAGAAGTTTGCCTTTGTGGAATTTTAGGAGGTGTCTATCAGCCCATTTTTCCAGGGTGTCAAGGTTGGCCTGCAGAGCCTCTGCTCTACTGAATGTCAGTCACTCTTCCTGCTGCTCTCCACCCCACATGCTGTTTGGCACCATCCCCAAAATATGCTGAGAGTGCACTCTATCTCAATATCTGCATATTTAAAAAAGCAATTTAACAGTGTTAACCTCAGTACTGTCCCCTGAAGAACACCACTAGTAACTGCCCATAAGTTGGACTTTATATTACTGACCTCAGTCCTTTGAACACAACAGCCCGTTTTTAATGCATCTTATAGCCAATATACCCAAACCATGTCTCTCTAGCTGTAAGGACAGAGTAGGTGAATATGTCACAATTAAAATCAAGGCAAACAACATTCACAACTCTTCCTCATCCACAGAGGCAGTCATTTCTTTGTAGAAGGTTATCATGTTGCTTAGACACAAACTTCCTTTAGTAACTCTGTGCTGAATTCTCTTAATTGTTTCTCTTCCTTCAGGTACTTGCACATAGCTTTCAGGAGGATTTTTTACATTATCTTCCTGAGGACTGAGATACGGCTGACCACTTCTGGTTTTCTGGGTCTTCTTTCTTGATTTTCTTGAAGTTGAAGTTAAGGATTTCTTGGTGTATTTTAAGTATACAAAGGTATGCTTTAAAGAGCAAAGACTTCTTTACAATATGCATGTAAGCTGTGTTAAATAAATAAATATTTTATATTTTCAGGCTGCAGTGAGACAGGCAAATTTTATCTATGTGAGAAAAGTTGTCTTTCTTAGTCCTGGTCCACAGCTATTTCAAATATATGCTTGCTAATAAGTGGTTGTAGAATAACGTATAAATACTCTGACAGAATCCATTCTGAAGACATGAAATAATTAATACATTAGAAAGCATTAGTCAAATCAATTTAACCTCTCCAACTGGCTGAGTTTCAATTTAATGCAAAGTATAAAATCCCCTCCAACATAATTAGTCACCTTTAATTACTTTGATATCAGAATGCAAATGGAAAAATAAAAAGCTAAATAATTAAGCTAATTAGTGTACACTTTGTATTACATTAGTATAATAAAACAATATGTTTGTATGGTTAATATAAAGTTTTTTATTGATTTTTTTTAGTTATATGCACAAATATGTTTGTGTTTATATACAGATTATTATTATTATTATTATTATTATTATTATTATTTTAAATAATAATAATAATAATAATAATAATAATAATAATAATAATAATTTTAAATCTAGCTCAATCAACTCTGTATTACAACTTGTGGTTTAGCCCCATCAGGCAGCTAAGTACCACATGCTTCCATATATAAAATTTGAAGGGGTATCATGGAACAAAGTGTTCGTTAGCCCACCTCAGTGACTGAAGGAGGAACAGAAGAGATGGAGCTGGTAACTGTCAAAATAAACAAATACGAAGTTATAAACACCAATTTTTTTAAAACATTCTTTCTTCAGAAGCAGAATATTATATAAGCTGAATTATATATACTGAGTAAATATATTTGTAAATATATTATGCATACTGAGTATAATCCTGAGTTATGTATTTATTTTTCTGCAATATATCTGTTTGGAATTAGCAGATGTTAAAAACAATGGTGTGCTACATTTAGTCAAAAATGTAGAAATTACTTCTGTAGGACATAGTGTACAAGATGTGTTGGTAACAGAGGAGAGTGCTGTGTAAAACCTAAAGGGTATTATGGTGGTTTCTATTTAATTTTTGCTTCTTTATTGATGTCTCAATCCTTAATTGAAACAACTGTATACTGAAACATATTGCATGTAATTTTCAAGCTGTTTGTGATTCATAATTAATAATATTGTGGAACAAAAATTAGAATTTAATATCTCAAACACCAGCTAATGCAACCATAATCCTCTGAGAAGATCTACAAACTGCTAAAGCTGATTCTATCATTAAAATTACCTGTGGACACCTAAAATATTCAAAAACTTAGTTACATACTCTGGGGGTCATAGTGAATCATGGAGATATACATTTCCTGTGATTCATTACAAAACTTTGAGCTATTATTATTCTGCAGCAACTATTTACATTTTTTAAAGACTCTTATAATCCAAATGTTTTCCACAGACATACACATATATATTTTTATATAGCCATGTATATGATAATTTTTTACTCTGTCATATTTCTGGAGATACTTATTGGTATTTAAAATACATTATAAAATTACAGTTATGATGAAACAAGCATTTCTGGAAAGTTGAGAAAAAATATAAATTTTAAATAGAACACATATATTTAAACTTTCAATCCAGGACATTAAGAGATCACAAGATGAGTAATTTATTTATTTATTTATCTTAGTATACTTGAAACAATATCTATTTGTATATTGTTAAAAATATTAGATAACATTTGTCGTCATTGTCCTATTTAATTTTTAATTATGCAAATGTAAAATTATGTGGTATGTCGATTGTCATCATTCACCAGGTGACTGTACATTTAGGACTCCATATTCCTACAGACTGTTCAAGGGTCCTGATCCTCTGGATTACCTTGCAGACAAGGAAGCTTACGTGGTCCTTGCTTTGCAGTTTGTGGACAGAGCTGACAGGTGCACTGAGAAACCCTTCCATACCATAAGAGTCACATGCACAAAACCTGTTTCGGATGCAGGGGAAGTTTAAACCTGGAGTGTTGTAACTGGAACATTTTAAGTTCAAGAAGAAAGCATTTTCTGATGAAACTTTCCTAAAAAGAAAATCTGTCAGAAAGCTGCCTATTAGATCTCTTTCTGCTTATTCATTCTGATGTCGTTCTTACACTTTCAGGGCAGTATGCTAGCATTTTCACTGCTTTTTGACATTCATGAAGCAAGGCAGTGATTCCATGCAATACCCAGAGGATTATATATATTCTGACTACCAGCTGCTTGGGGTATCATTGCAAGGCAAAGATTATACTTTAGCTCAATATTTCTGGAGATTAATGTTACTATATTATTTTTCACTTTAACCTTAGCTCTGAATTTCACAGTTTGTAAAGCTTTTGAGGCATATTGCAACACTGTTGCAATATTTCTAAGCCAAAATTTTAAGTACATTCTCCAGGATCTAATTCCCGGAGTATTTTCAAGTTTTGAAATTATGTGAACCACAATATATAGTAATGTGGTAGATTTTCACCTCCTTAGAAAGTAGGTCAATTCCAAAGTTAGGTTTCGAGTGGAAATAAACAAGGATTTATGCAATTAATGTTTATTATAAGATCTTCACATGAATCACTACCATTAGATTTTTTTTTTTTTTTTTTTTTTTGAGCAAAAAGAATAGCAAGAGTTTGAAAGTCAGGCAATTAAATCAAATGGAAGAGATATGTGGTGGAATTTGTATAGCCCTTCCCAATCATTTGAGACCTTTATTGTTTAGTGTCATAAAATATACAGTATACTTCAAAATTTTACATAACTTTTATATTAAGACACAATGCAAAATAGTACATTTAAAATATGCAACTTATTTACCTCTGTTAACAGGGCCATTCTTTTTTTTTTTTTTTTTTTAAAAAAAAAAAGGTAGTAATATTTAAACAAATTTTAAATAGTTGTACACAAGTAAAAGCAGCTATGGTCTTAGTAGCTCACATAAAACTTTTTATTATGGTTTTAATGTCCACAGATGTAATTGCAAAAGACATTCTGGTGACTCCTAAGATAGTGGAAACAACAAATCTGATTTTTATAATAATGAAACTTGAAAACCTAATGCAAGTATTCCTAAAACAATCATGAGTTTTATTATTGATGTTATTAACTAAGTAGAATTGTCATATAATTTCAACATGGAGTAAGTTTGTTCATTACAGAAATAAGGGATGTTGTAGGCTACAAACATACAAAATATGTAAAGAGCTATTGCCATTATAATGGTCTTAGCTATAGTTTGTTTTTTTCTAAAAAGTTTTTTTTTTTTTTTTCCCATAAATATAGTATGATTCCTATCACAGAGCATGCTGCCGTTACAAATACAGTAAGAAAGGCCCACTAAACCTTCTCCAGGTAGGTATTCTCATGCTCAGTTAACTGCCTACCAGTAATAATTTCAATGTTTGTCTTTACTGACTGATTACATCATTCCCTGGAGAATTAATTTATTGATTCATTGATGTCTTATTTAATAATGAAATTACTTTTCATCCTGCTTAACTGATTCACTGCTTTGTTGATTGTCCACTTACTGAATTTATTTGTTTAGCTAATTATTAATCCTTAAACTTTGCCTGTTTAATACCACTCCATTGCCTGTGTATTTTAATTATAATGAGTTTTGCAACCTAATTGACTCTGTACCTACATGATTTTCTCACTTAATTAATTGTGTTTATACAATTAATTGGTTGATTTATCCACCTCTATTTAATCACTGAATAATTGTATGGCACTGAGTTATGTAATGATTTGGTAGCCATAGTCACATACTACCAATATTTGTCCAGAGCAGACCATGTCTCCTTCGTCTTCCTTACATTTTTACCTATCACTACCTCCTCTACCTTTTTTAATGTCCTCACTGTTTCTTTTTTTTTTTTCTTTGTTTGTTTTTTATTTTATTCAAATTAAATACATATTGATCTTTAACATTATCCAAATTTCTGTTTATTAATGTAAATTTAAAAAATATAAATTAAAATTATTCCCCCCAGGGACAAGCATGACTACAGAGGATAAGAAAAAGGCTGAGGTTCTTATTGCCTTCTTTGTATCTGTCTTTACCTGCCAGACCACTTATCTTTGGGGTACTCAGCCTCCTGACCTGGAAGTCTGGGACAACCAGGGGATCAGGCCCAGTCAGCATGGGTTCATGAAAGGTAAGTCCTGCCTGACCAACTTCATCTCCTTCTATGTCTGGGTGATCCCTCTGGTGGATGAGGTGAAGGCTGTTGACGTACATGTAGTCTACCTACACATCATCATGGTTGTTGACATGGTCTGCCACAGTATTCTCCTGGAGAAGCTGGCAGACCATGGCTTGGACAGGTACACCCTTTGCTGGGTTAAAAAACAGGCTGGATGGCTGGGCCCAGATAGTAGTGGTGAACTGAGTGAAATCCATCTGGCGACCAGTCACCAGTGGTGTTCCCCAAGGGTTGGTGTTGGGGCCTATCCTCTGTAATATCTTTACTGATGACTTGGATGAGGGAGTTGAGTGCACCCTCAGTAAGTTTGCAGATGACACCAAGTTGGGGGAAAGTGTTAATTTTCTGGAGGGTAAGAAGGCCCTGCAGAGGGACCTGGACAGGATGGGTCAATGGGCAGAGGCCAATGGGATGAGGTTCAACATGGCTAAGTGCCAGGTCCCGCATTTTGGCCACAACCCCATGCAGCGCTACAGGCTTGGGGCAGAGTGGTTTGAAAGCTGTGCAGAGGAAAAAGAATTTGGGGGTGCTGGTTGATGCTTGCCTGAACATGAGCCAGCAGTGTGCCCAGGTGATCAAGAAGGCCAAAGGCATACTGGTTTGTATCAGGAATTGTGCAGCCAGCAGGACCAGAGAAGTGATCATCACCCTGTATTCTGCTCTGGTGAGGCTGCACCTCTGTGTACTGTGTTCAGTTTTGGGATCCTCACTGCAAGGAGGACATTGAGGCCCTGGAACATGTCCAGAGAAGAGCTACAAAGATGGTAAAGGACCTGGAACACAAGTCCTATGGGGATATCTGAGGGCACTGGGGTTTAGTCTGGAGAAGAGGAGGCTCAGGGAAGACCTGAATACTCTCTACAAGTACCTGAAAGGAAGTTATGGGGAGCTGGGTGTTGGCTTCTTGCAGATAACTAGTGGTAGGTAGAAGGAATGTCCACATAACTAGGTAGAAGGAATGTCCACAAGTTACACCAGAAGAGGTTTAAATTGGAAATTAGGAGGCATTTCTATTCAGAAAGAGTAGTCAGGCATTGTAACAGGTTGCCCAGGGAACTGGTGGAGTCACCGTCCATGGGGGTATTCAAGGAAAATCTGGACCTGGTGCTTATGGACATGGTTTGGTGGGTGATATTGGTGGTAGGATGATGGTTGGACCAGATGATCCTGAAGGTCTTTTCCAACCTTCATGATTGTATGAATCTATGATTCTATGATATCACATATATTGAAATATCTAGTCTTATATGGACTCCCCATAGCAATGCTTTTGAAGCTATCTCACATGATTCCACAAGCATTTTACAGGCACATAGGCTATTGAATCTATAACTGAACCTGCAGAAATTTGAAAAATAAGTTCAAAATTGTTACCATTATTTTTCTCTGACAAACTGAAAGGATACTGAAGATAGAATTCTGGGATTAAAATATTATACCAATCAAAATATCATGAAAATTTTTGATGAATTAGTAAAATACATGTTAAATCTGCAGGTGAAAGTAAATCCATGTAGGTCTAGTGGCAGACAGGACTAGACTTCATAATTATATATATATTGGAAAAATAATATACAAAATATAATTAGAAAAAGATTCAGTTTCTTACACTTTTACAAATACATGCAAGATGGAGGATAATTAACCTAACAGTTTTGCAAAGAATTATATGCAGATCATAACAAACTTAATGGTTCAGTATGAGATCACAGTACCTTGCTGTTATGAAGAAGACAAACAAGATGCTAAGATATACAGAATGATCCTTTATTTGTAAAACATGCAAAATAATCTTAAAACATCGATCTTCACAAGTAAAGAAGGAACTGGAGTAATGTGACTGTGGTGTACTGTTCAAGGTGTCGTCTTTCCAAGAAGATTTGGAATACAGTGAGAAAAGCTATGGCATACCTATAGGTTATAAATAGGTTTAAGGAAAGCTTGAAGTACTTAAACTTATTAAGTCTAGTGAGAGTGAATTGAGGCTTTTTAGTTCTAGGTCATAAGTTGTTCTTCGTGTACCCAACTGATAGTTCAAGAAACTATGGCCTTAAATTGTAGACAGAGAAACAGATTAGATATGAGAAAAAGCTTTCAAACTATCATTGAAAGTTGGGTGATTCCTTAGGCTGAGTAGAAAATTCAAATAGCCATATGTGGTTATGTGTGTTGATAATGTCACGGTATTTCACAGTCTTATTTAAATATATATATTTTTTTTTTTCCATTCATGTTCCTGTTTCGTAGGTTAGAAATTCAGGGAAAAGCATGCTCTTCCACTTTAATTCTGGAGTATTAACCAAATAAATACATCTCTGATCTGGGGTTCAGTTTAGTGGAAGTCAAAATTTAGGCTCACTAACTCACTGAGCAAGTTGTCACTATTAAATGAAAACTAGGAATTAAAATGAGATTCTAATGGCAAAAACTGGGACATTTCTTTATCTCAAGAAATATCTGTCACTCATTAATGTATTCTTCATTCATTCAAGTGAAATAATTAAAACCTACATTTCATTTCTAATTTCATCAGGATTACCAGTTTTTATGTTTGAGAATATTTAGAGCCAATATGTTCTGTAAAACATTTGTTTCCAAGCCAAAAGCTGAAGTGCTTACTATTTTCAGACGACAACGAAAATACTATGATCTTTTGAAGAAATAGTATAGCAGAAGAAATTTGGGTAATAAACAAATGTGTTTTAATCTTAAGATTAAGCATGTATGGACAACATATTTTAAATGTTTCACAAACCTACTTTACATGTATTTTTTAGACTTGTCTTTCCTAGCTGTAATTCTAGTAGAATCAATAAAGCTTCATATTTGACACAAGTGTAGAAAATAAATGACAGTTCAAGGTTCTAGAGTTTATGAAAGAAAAGGGCTAGTTTTTGTGTCCCTGCTTCATGCCAGTCCTATACCTAATCTAGTGTCACAGAGTCTTTGAGTCCAAATGGACTCTCGGAAAGCATTAGAACAGATACAAAATCACAAAATAAATTTAGGAGAAATATAAATATGTACCTGCATTTTCCTATCTAGCAATATTCCTCCCAGTACCTGCATGCAAACACATTAAATACACTTATTTCTTGTTAATCCCTAAGAACTTGTAACTTGCATTTGAACACTGCTGAAATCTTTGCTCAGAAAGTAGAAAACTTTCATGATTCCTTTATAACTGCTTAAAAATCGCTAAGTGGTTTGAATGCAGACTGTGAATCCATGCAAGCTCATATGGAGTTTTGGTTCTTTATAGATAGCAGAAAGTGTTGTCAGATCACGAGATGGAAACAGCCAGTGGAGTTTTCAGTACACAGAGACCTGAGATAAAAACAAAACACAGTATTGTCATTTTATAAGAGCTTTAATCATGCATAACAGTTTGTTCTAATGAATATGTATGAGACACTGATGAACATGAATGATTGATATCTATGATTCACAGAGTGAAGAAGCTTATCTATATGCAGATTAAGTACCTCATAGAAAACTATTCTTCCTCTTCTCTCTCCCATTTTGGCTAACTTCCTGCTCCACTGAATGTCAAAACTTGGATGTTTCCTGCAATAACATCTTTATACTCATAAGAACAGATCTTGTCAATTCTCTTCAAATAAAACTTTGAGATTTCTCAGAACATTTTGGAAGCTTATATAACAGCTGCAATGCAGACCATTATTTTAAATTATTGAGGAAATGTAATATCTGTTTAAAAAAGAAAAAAAAAAGTCTAACTAGGTTATCTTTCATAGTAATGCTAATATATTTAACAGAGCTAATATTAGAACTTGAATGTTAAAACATTCTGAATTCATTATATTAGTTATGATAGTGATACAATGATACCAATAGGTTCAAAACTATTTGTTGAAGATACTCAGTCTTGGAGGAATTAAGCCTTTCTCATTGCAGTCTGATATTTCTCTTATACCGTACTAGTCCATAAAAAATATAAACACTGCCTCCTGAAATTAAACTCGATTTTGTATGCTTTTATATAGCATGGATTCCTAATGATCAAAACATAAATAAAATATTGGAATAAATGAAATAATGAGATCTGTTCATAGTTTGTATGTGATTTAAATCTTTAGTTTCCTATCACACAATTTCTATGTCTAACTTAAAATATGCCATGCTCCATATGTTATTTTATGTTGGACTAAAAAATGAGAAATCAATTGAAATCTTAAATTCATGTATTTTCATTGCATTTAATACACTATACAGAATAGAAGCAATTTGAGAGGTAATAGTGAAAAATATTCCACAATATCACACTTTCAATTGGGAATGGAAGATAGATTAAATTTTAACTCAGTAATGCTGGACTTGACCTGTTTAGATTTTTCATAGTTCCTGAGAGCAGGAAAAGGAAAACAAATAGTTGGTATACAATGAATCCATGCACAAATAATATATGTTTATGTAAAACTTAATTATGTTTTTCTTTATTTATAGTTTTAAAGGTTAATGAAATAAAACTTTGTTTTTCTACTGCATGTCATATTTTAAATATTTAGATTTTTTTTTATAAAAAAGTAGCAGCTTTTACTCTCAGTAAAAGAAAATGCAAAGGATATGACCTATAGGTGAATAGAAAATCCTATTTACTATTTTATTGTGCAAGAACAATACTTATTTTTAGCCAGTATTCATGTCAACATTTCCATTATTCCAGTACTCTGCATGTCTACTGAATCTCTAAAATTACTTCAGAAAAAGTCTCAAATGAAAAGTATCCGTGAGAACCTTATCCATATTCCATGTTCTTGTGTCACTTGGTTACCCAAAAACTACAAACAAAATCTTTTCTGAGTCCTTCAGATGAGATGAAAATTAGAATAACTTGTGCTTATGATTGATCCAAGCAGAAAAACTACTACAAAATATCTGACGGTGTTTTCAGACTGAGAAATATAGCGAGGTACCCACACATACATATACACATACATATAATGAAAATATACATGTAACAGCACATGTACATGTTCCAGGGAAGGAAGGTTTTACATAAAAGTAATTGCTTTTATTAAAAATACTATTATATTTGGAAAGCATATAAATCTTTTCAGACATACCAGATTCAGTTTCTTCTGAAACTGAAACCAAAAACAAACAAACAAACAAACAAACCTCCTAAAACTAAATACAAGAGTAACTTTTCTGACCTTAATTGGATATATAATTGTTAGACCACAGAGAAAAAGGGATTTGGTATCTAAGGCATATATGAAAGTTGATATGAGTTTAGAATGAGGGCAGTGAAGGGTGATAGGAACTTTCTCTGGGAAGAGAGATGTGATCTCTAGGTTGTGAGTCATGAGTAGTGGGAGTAAAATATATTCTGTGATAAATTCATAGCTTTACATAGTTAATATTCTTTGGTGGGTGAGCTTTAGTTACAAAGTTTGCCCTTGTAATAGATTTTTAGGTCTTTCTTGATTATCACATATGACAGATGATGGATGGTGTAACTCACTGTTTGGCAAGATGTGTTCCCAACTGGACAGGCTGTTATGTGTCTTTATCTATTCTCAGTTTGTGTTCATATGTGATCCTTAAAAATTGTATCTGTATTTTCCATGAGAGAACTTAGTGCTTGGATATAGTATATACAATCTGAACAGCAAAGAACTGTGGGACCCTGGGGTTGAAATATTTCTCAATTTCACCACAAAAATAATACAATAACAAAAACAAACAAACAAACAAACAAAAACAAACAAACAAACAAACAAACAAACAAAAAAACAGAAGATCTTTTTCAACCTATTTTAATTTGGTGCTAGAATTATTTTAATGGTGATGTATATGTGCTCTTCCTACAGACAAGTAACTCAGGGGAAAAAGGAAAAAAAAGTATTCCTTCCTGGGTAATGGTTGGACTTGATGATCAGTGATGATCAGTGCTAGGTTAAAGGCTGGACTAGATAATCTGAGAAGTCTTTTCCAACCCAAATGATTATATCATTTTATTATTCTATGAATTAAAAGATTTCAACTCTTTTTTTTTTTTTTTTTAAGAAGATTTTCAACTTCTATTTTTTTTTGAAATATAAGATTTGCTATAGATTTCGTCATTGTAATATAAGAAAATCCTGAAAAGGCAAAAAATAAAAGACAAATCCAGCAGAACCAAGACATGGGTTGATCTACACTGTAAGACATAAGTATCTAATTCCAGGCCAATCTATTTTTTTTTTTGTTTGTTTGTTTTTATGCATATGTTTAAATATTGTCTGTTTATTCTAGTGTTATTCAACACTGTAGAAGTCAGGGTGCTTCTGAAACTTCTGGAGCAGGACTTCTAGTATTTTGTTGATTTGATTTTAGGGTGAATTGATATTCTGGGTGTGCACCATCTTACTTACCTGAAATGCCAATCTGCTTTCTGAGAAAAGATAAAGGAAACCTGAAGGTTGGAGGAGAACCATGACATGATTCAGTATATCTTCTTCTGGAGAACTACAAAAGAACTTAAGATAGATATTCAGGAAGAAGTTGCTCTGTATAACAGGTTCCTTTTAGCATGTGTATGATATAATGAAAAAATCACCCGAAGGCTATACTCTTGATATTCTCTATTAGACACTCTTCATAGGAAAAAAATGTAACATAGGTATAATACTAATATTAGGTAATCATATAAAAATATTTTTTTTAATAAAAATTATTTTTAAAACTAATTAAGAACCTTATTCTTTGTCTCTCTCTCTCTCTCTCTATACATATATATATATATAATAAAAAAAAAAAAAAAAAAAAAAAAAAGGAAATTCAAAGCTACCAGGAATATATCATAGAAATAAAAAGAAAAAGACCTAACTCTAAGTGATTAATCTTTTAGTATTTATGTCAGCAAGATTTTTTTATATGTATCTGAATACGGGTACTTTTAAGATCACAGTTTGCCATCAGAATGACTTATATGGGGCATCATTTTCTAAAACAGATTGTCTTTAAGGCTGCTGATGGTAAATTAGGCCATAAAGACCAGTACACTTGTACAGAATTGAAATAGTAAATCAGATTGTGCTTGAAGAGGCAAGTCATTGCAACATTTGCATGTACTTTCTTAGTATAATTTTTAAAATACTAATTTGCTTGGAGACTTCTAAACTTAAATCAAGCATTAATTTTTTTATTTTTATTTTTTTTCCCCCAAAGAGAATATAGTGTTGAAATTTTGCATGTATTCAGTGAAAATCTAAGCTAATATGTGCATGCAGTGATATCAAAATGAGAAATTAAAAATGTCATTAAAAATTAAGACAGACTTCTCTAGAGCAATTGCTTGGCAGCTTGTATTTCATTAAATACTAAACCTGTGCTTTCTCTATTGAAAGTCAATTTGCTTTTTAAATTTTGCATCCACTTTCCCCTATTACAGCCTTCATAAAAGAGTTTAAAATATACTAGATTATACATATATATTATTCGGGATGGAAATTTAATGCAAAATGAAATCTTCAGTGTGGTGATTAAGTGTGAGAAACAAGTTTAAAAGCCTATTCAGGATTTTTTGTCCAAGTTAGCTCTTAGAAAATGTTTGCATAACGCTTGACCACAGTGAGAATTACAATAACAACAAAGTCCAGAAATATTTAGTAAAATCATTATTCTTCTGACTACAGTAGTTTTATTTTATTATATAATTTTCTTAATACCTCCAATTATACCATTTTGTCATCTAATAAAGAGTAATCAACAATAATCATCCATCTTTCATATCACTTTATATCACTTAAATTGCCTAATTCCATAATAAACTTGTCATTTGTGATTGAGGCAGCATAATATATTTCTGTGTCAAAAGCTAGATATATTAGGTGTTAATGAAACTGTATGAATCATAATGATATAATGTAATTTACTCGGTAAAATCATGAAAGAATTAAAATAAATAAATAAATAAATAAAATCGATCATTATTTTTCCATCAAATAAATTGGAAATATATGTATTTTAATGGGACAGAACATTCATGAACTTAATGATCGCTTGTGGGGAAATTCATTTACTGTTGAAGTCCAGGTCTTGGATGCTAAATGCAATTAACTTTAACTGCATATTGAATTGTCTGGATGGTTGAATTTGAATAGTTGTGGTCAATGGTTCAATGTCCAGCTGGAGATCAGTGACAAGTGATATTTCTCAGGTATCACTATGGGGACATCTATTATTTATCATCATTGTCAGTGACATGGACAGTGGGATTGAGTCAGAAAGTTTGTGGACAACACTAAACTGTGTGGAGTGGCTGATATGTTGAAGGGAAGGGATGCCATTCAGAGGGAGCTGGACAGGCTTGGGAGGTGGGTGCACGTGAACCTCAAGAAGTTCAGCAAGGCCAAGTGCAAGGTCCTGCACATGGGTCAGGGCAATCCCAAACACGAATACAGGCTGGGCAATGAGTAGATAGAGAACAGTACTGCAGAGAAGGACTTTGGGATGCAAAACTGAACATGAGCTGGCAAAGTGTGCTTGCAGCCCAGAAAGCTAATTGTATTCTGGGCTGCATTAAAAGAACCATAGCTAGCAATGCAAGAGAGTTGATTCTATTCATTTACTCTGCCCTTGTGAGACCCCACTTGGAATACTGCATTAGGCTCTGGGACCTCCAACATAAGAAAGACATCATTATAGCGAGTCCAGAAGAAGGCCATGAAGATGATCAAAGGGCTGTAGCACCTCTCCAATGAAGAAAAGCTGAGAGAGTTGGAACAGAAGGCTCCAGGGAGACTTTATAATGTCCTTCTAGTATAAGAAAGATAGAGAGGGGCTCTCTCCTCTCCTCTCCTCTCCTCTCCTCTCCTCTCCTCTCCTCTCCTCTCCTCTCCTCTCCTCTCCTCTCCTCTCCTCTCCTCTCCTCTCCTCTCCTCTCCTCTCCTCTCCTCTCCTCTCCTCTCCTCTCCTCTCCTCTCCTCTCCTCTCCTCTCCTCTCCTCTCCTCTCCTCTCCTCTCCTCTCCTCTCCTCTCCTCTCCTTCTCTATCTGTAAGGTCTCTTTCAACTCAAACCACTCTATGATTTTATAGCCACAGTGAGGGGAACAACATATAATTTATTTTTTATTTTTCTATTTTATTTTATGAGAAAAGTTATACTACTTTGGATGAAATTAACACAAGTATATGAATATGAAGTGTGAATAGTAGGTCTTAAAAAACTTAAAAGACCTTTTCTCCACACCAAACTTCCAAGACATATACATTTAAAACTTTGATGAATAATAAATACATATATTCAGGCTAATATCTTCAATGATAAAGGATTAAATATATATATATATATTTCTTCTTTTTTCCATCTCAGTGAGGAGCATAAAGGCAGTAGAATAATTTCCCTAACATGTCATCATACTTTCATAACAATAATCTATATTAAATTTTCCTTAGACAGTTAGTTTGAAAATTAATGGGATTAGTATTGAAACATCAGTAAGATACCGTCACCAATGGTACTAAAATAGTAGAGCTTTCAGTTAGATGTCCTTGATATGCTTCAGTGAACATATTTCATTTTAATATTGGCTTCTAAATCAACCTCCAAGTACATCTCATGATAATAAAGAAGGTTATAAATTAATTTGCATAATAAAACAATAAACTTGGTGCTCATTCAGAATTGCAGAGCATATTTTAATACCATTATACCTGTTGATTTAAAGCTTACCATTTTTTATTATTTCTAATCTGATCAGCTGCCTAAACTGATAAGAAAATTTAAGAGCAGAGTGTTATTTTGCCAAGATTTTAATAGCCTGACTTATTTTACAAAGAAATTATTGGTGACTTTAAGTGGGATATGGTGTTATGACTCTGAGAAGGCTTTTTATAATTATATATTTATGAGCGACAATTAGATGAATAGTGTATATATGACACCTACTTTAAATACCTAAAGCTATTCAATAGAATTGAAACTCTTTTTTCTTATTTTTCAATGCGTTCTTAATCTTAGAAAAGATTCATAAAACTAACCAGCTGAAAAACAAACTTTAATCTGAAAAGCTTATTTACTTTTTGGCACTTCTTATCTGTAATATTTCTTATGATAAAGCTCATGAATTACATAATAAATTTATAAATTGCTTTATAAAGCATATTTAACTCTGACCTTTTCTTTGACAAATCTAAAATAACAGTCACAAAAAAATATACACTATCATAAAAGATGCCTCTTTCTACAAACCCTTACTTTGATTATACATGTATTCTTTTTTCCATTGCAGCTATATGATCACTATTACTGTTTTAAAGATGTGTTATTCTCAATAGGCTCAAAAGAATGCAACTACCTTCTTCTCCTTTTTAAAAGTCAAACTACTTTGGCAGCTGTTTCAGAAGAAATAGAGTTCCAAAAACAGATGTTAAATTTCTGCACAGATATCCTCACATAGCCTTGGGAGCACTGTACAAATTGATCTGTAAATCCAAAATACCTGGATCCTTAAATGAAACCACTGACTTCTATTTGTTGAGGGTATAACAAAACAGATGAGGATATATGACTGCTCAATCACTGTTTTCATGTTAGACAGAGAGCTCTGCTTTCTCATCCCAAATCAG
This sequence comes from Aythya marila, assembly GCF_965140915.1. Classification (NCBI taxonomy): domain Eukaryota; kingdom Metazoa; phylum Chordata; class Aves; order Anseriformes; family Anatidae; genus Aythya; species Aythya marila. Next base: position 99,574,155 of record NC_139043.1, on the reverse strand, counting down.
AAACTAACGTCTGCAGTGTAAAGTTTGAAGTTGAAAAGGAGAGACACAGCATCTGTGGTTTGAAATAACTTGTCTGGCTTTATACCCAAGTGTAGGACAAGCTTTCACAGAACTGGTAGAAGCAATGGTTTATTGTACTACTTTTCATAATCTGTCCCCCCAGTATATAAGCAAAGTCAGGTATAGCAGGCACATATAATATACAATTAAAAATCAGGTTCCTAGGTCATGAACAGGTATTCACGACTGAAGACTCAAAGAGGAAATGTGGAAATGTTTTGGAAACATGTTGATTTCCAACGTCATGCTGATTATATGGGAATTGGAAGCTAATGTAAGGCTGAACATCTCCTACAACCTTCATCCTTCCTTTTTTCCAATGAGTTGAAGTCTGAAGTCACAAATCAGAGGGTAATACAGAACAGGTTGATAACTAACAAGCAGCAAATTAGGACACACATATAGACTAAGCATGAAGAAAAGAGAAAGTCTAAATCTTGTTTCATGGGAGAAGCATTAAAGAAGACAGGCAGCTACTTACAATTTTTTGTAGCACTATAAGCTAGTTCCAGCTTGCACTTACTGCAGTTTTTATTAGAAGATGCTGAAGGTGTCATAACTTCCAGTTGGCAAAAGATGAATTTCAGCAGTTAAGGGAGACAGAACACTCTAGGCATAATAAATAGCAATCTGTGAGATATTATAATTGTAAGAAATTATTACAGAGTCCTATTCTCTTTTCATCAAAACTGAATATCCTGTTGAGGTGATCTTTAATTGGAATTTGAATGACCAAAAGGTTTTCTCTGGAAAAAAATATATGCCTTCTAGGAAATGGGGTGCAGATTCATGTTGCACTGATTCCAGAGTAAAGACAACTTGAGAAACATTACCTTCCTTATTTGCCTACAGCTTCTGTCACCTCCCTTCCCATTATGTATTTATTTATTTATTTATTTTTGAGAATAATACAAAATTGGACTTTTTCATTGATCATTCCTCCACACCCAGATCTTCATATGTGGAGATTGTGGTGAAAATAGAAACAAATTGGTGGGCATAGGAGAATACCAATTTCTTAAGTAGTACCACTCCTGAGGCCAACATATTTGAATAAAACATTTAATGGGGTCATTATATGCTATTACTTATTTGCTAAATAGAATAACAACTTAACTGCCTTAAAATAAATCTATTGAAATAAACAATATTATAATAATTTAGTTGTGGTACTCATTCAAATGTAAGATTTTCAAAATTCTGTTAGTCTGAATATGTGTCTGGTTTTCTATTTTCACATTCTGTGAAATGTAATTGTAACTGTAATCTTTTGCATTATCTTCTTAATTTTGTTGTTAGGTTCTATCTAGTTTGTAAGTTTGTATACTTTAAAAACTGCAGGTAATCAATGAATCAATGAATATTGACTATATGACTATGATGAATGTGACTATTTGAAGTCATCTATTTACTTTATTATGGTCTTAGAAGAAAGTAGTATTAAACATTGACTATTTTTTTGAGATTGACCTCTTTACCTTTGAAATAGGTTAGTGCAAACTGAAAGTATGCTGTGTATTTGTGACATCTAGTCAATACAGTTGATTAGACATCTAGTATATATATATAGTTAAATATTGCAATCTTAATTTTTAAAAGACTTAGATTTTCTATAGAAACTTCCAAACTTTCAACAACTCACCAAACATGCAAATGCTTTGTTGGTAAAAAACACAAGTTATTTTAATGTATAGTAAAGGGCCTCTAACTGGATTGATTATATTCCTAATAAATGCATTATAGACAAGAATTTCAAACACCTCTGCCCCTGCCAAAAGAATAATAGCTCATGGTAATGAGAACAGAGCATATATCTTACATGGAAAATTTTAAGGCACAGAAACTATACTCAAAACAGCATTCCCAGGATTATTCTGAACTTAATACTTTCCTCTGATGTTAGAGAACACAGCTCTGTAGTGTTTTTGTTTTGTTTTGTTTTGTCTTTTCTTCTTCAGTCTAGTCAGAACCTTGTTCACAGTAGGAGACAAATCAATCATTACATTTGATCTGTAAATAAAAATGAAAGTGTTATCTCATGCACTTCAGACCCAAATTTGTATAATAAGTACACTTCCCTTGAATGCTATTTTATCCCTCAATTTCATCTCACATGAAATTGAGACATTGAGACATTATTATCAGGATGTCTCTCCCACAGGCTTTTCCACATAATTATACAGGTAGAGTTCTCTGAGATAATATTTTTTTTCCTTGGCCACTGTTAAGATTAGGCCATATTAAATATTTAAAGTGGTGCATACTACATATTTGTCTGGTCTCAGACAAAAAAAAAAAAAAAAAAAAAAAAAAAGGTAAATAAAAATATCTTTCTGTTCAACTTCACTTAAATAGCAATTTATATATATATATATATATATATATAAAGGTGAATGGATATCAATGTAATTACAAACGAAAGGTAATTTATGATACTAATTTATGCTTCAGTGCCTCTAATGTTGTCTTAAGTTGTCCATTTCCTCTATTTCGAGGTGACAGTAGGAGAATAAGGAAACCAAAATATTTTAATGGTCTTCATCTTTTTCATAACTTTTATCTTTGAAGAAGGAAGCAAAGGAAGTAGATTTTCAGTTTCTAGCAACAGAAACTTTACTATTTTTTTCTGACTGTTAGGAGATCTATCAAAGTTCCTCAGTTTCTATGTTTAAAACATATTTTTGTGCTATATATGTTTCAAGGAAGGAATATTTCTCATATACACATCAAACAAATATTTGGAAAGATACCTATGCAATTTTTACAATGGTCACAATTGTGAAAAAGCAGAATTTCATTGTAAATTCACAGAAAAAAAATATTTTCTTACTGCTTGGACAATAGAATGCTAACAAAGTTTCACAGCTTATTGTTAGAGTAGTGAGGAATAAAGCTTAACCTCAAGCACAAGGCCACAGTATAGAGAAGAGGCAACAGTCACTCCTAAACAGTGAGGTAGCAAGAGTATTTATTTACCCTTGGTATGTGAAAGAGGATTACACCTTAAATCACATGATAAAATACTCTCTGCTCTTTCTTTCTTTTCCTCTCACTCTGCCTCTCTAAATTGTTGTCAAGACCCTACAGATTCCTGCCTTCTGCTCATCTGTGAAAGCTCAGCCTTCAAGAAAACAACCCGCTGCTGTTCTTCAAGCTTCCAGCTTTTCTGTTCTCTTCCATTCTTCACTGATCATGTTTTATTATGTGACACAGCATGCATCACTTTTAGATAAATAAAAGAGCAAGTAAAACAGCTCCTTTTCCAAATACTTTTAAGCATGGAAGAAAATATATAATGCATTTAGGCAAATACCAAAAAGGTTTGATAACAATTTCACTTATTCTTCTTTCTTTTCCCATTTCAGTCTCATTATGATGAGAATTTAATCTGCTTTTGTCTTTGCAGTACTTCACAAGCCCTTGCCTTATCTTGAAAAAGTCAATATATGTTAAAAGCTTTTTTTCATGAATAACTATATTAAAAATTAAAAAATTAACAAGATCCTTTTTTTTTTTTTTTTTTTTTTTTTTTTGTGAAGCAAAGAACTGAGCACATGGCTTTACTTTAATAAAATCTAAGCACATATCACTTTTTAATATTAGTTAAAATTTGTAAAAATAAGACATTTCAGTAAGGAAGGAAGACTAATGAGTTTTCCTCTGAATCTTAATAGTTCCTGTTAGAAAAGAATGCAAATATTTACTCATGAAACTGGAGATGAAGAGAAAACACATTCCAGGCTGGTAATTCTCGTAGTTCCTTGTATTAAACATATAACACTTTCCTATTTGTCAAGGTACCAGAAGAGAAAGAAAGAGACCGATAGCTAGATTTAATATATCTGCAAAGCACAGATAAATCCATTTGTACATGTATTAATTATATCTGAGCATCGGAATGTGAGGAAGATAACATTTAGCATTGCTATATAGCTATACAGCTGCTTTATAGTTTTCTGTACCTAAGATATTTAATTATTGACAGTTTAAAGTGATTATGGTTTATTTAATGATTAAATATTTATTTAAGGATTGCAATGGTGAATGGGTTTAATACACTCATATAACTTTGATCCCACAAAAGAATCTATTGCAGCACAGATTTTAGAATCTTTTCACTAGCTGTGCTAGCTTAATCAGCTAGCTAATGAGAGACTATAGAAGTACAGAATTTCAGCTTTAAATTACCATCCTGACATCAAATCTGACTTTGGCAGCTCTGTAATATTGTTATGCCATAATGAAATTCTAAGTAAAAATTACCTTCTGAGAGGAATTGTTTGGAAACTAAGCAATGTAAAAAAATAAAAAAATAAAAATACATCACTTAGTAGAAGCCAATTGTGAAAGTATTAAGTTATAATAATTCAGAGTTAGACTCTGCCATAGATCTGTTTTTTGTGTCAAAAAGGCAACATAACACAGAAACATGGTAAAAAAACATTGCCTTAGGTATGCCCTATTTGGGCATATCTGAAGAAAATATATGGTTCTTTCTCTTATAGCTCTCAATTTTTTTGCATTGTTATATCTATATCTGCCCTTTCTTCAGCTATGCAGCAAAAATGTATAGGTCATAAAGTAAGTGCAGCCCAAACAGAATGGGTTCAATAGACTGTCTCCCAATGGGAACAATTATTTTAAAGAAAAGCTGCAGGAAACAGGAAGGGTAGAAATTTCCCAGATGTATACAAGAACTTTGTTGCCATATGCAATAGGACATTTCAAGGACTGACAACTGAGACACATTTTCTGTTGAACAGAATTAAATTAAACTAAACACAGTTCTTGTCTTTAAATAAATAAATAAATAAATAAATAATTTAACTCTTTCAATGCTCTCCTTTTTCATGTGAGAGAAAAGAAGAGCAGAAAAGTCCGCTTATATCATGGTTACATTTTTCATCAGGAAGAAATCCATACCACAAAAATCATAAATCAACAGTAACTTCAGCAACAGGCCCTGTTTCCCTGAAAATAAATGGCATATCTCAGTTTCCCTGACTGCTCAAGTTGGCCATAGATCAGTCAATGGCATAGCCCTTGAACTTGTCAACTGAGAAAGCCTAGACATAGGCTAACTCCTTTCTTATAAGTAGCAGTTTCCTAGAAACAGCCTTTCATGTTGTTCCCTTCCATACAACCAAAACACATGTCCTTCAAAAAAAAAAAAAAAAAGAGGAAAAACAAAGGTTTAAGATCTCCTTATGTGACTTTGTTCCATTTATATAGTACTTCCTTCTGAGAGCAAATATACAGTCATATTTGCTCTCAGCTTTTGCATAAACCACTAGTTACCAACTAGTAATAATCAGGAAAATCAAGCCAGTAGGAGAAATCTTCTTTATGTATTTGACAATACTCACTTCAAAGGTGTGTTAAAGCATGCTCTCAGTGCTTCCATGTTTTCTTTTATTATTTTATTAGTATTTTTCTATTTATTAGCAATTTTATATTTATACTGCATTTTGAAGGATTAACTAAACCTGAATTGTTTTCTATCCATCACCTGCTTACAGCCCGATCAAGATAATTTTTTTTCTAAAGGCTACATTTTTTTCCTCAAAAAAAAAAATCTTCACTGGTCATCTGCTTGATCACCTGATACTATGGTAATAAATATGGAGCTTATATGATAGCACATGTGGTCTCCAAGAAAAGCTTTTACTGGATTTACTATAGTAATTAATTAATTAAACAAACGAACAAACAAACAACAACAATAAAAAACTAAAACTATTGTTTCAATCGTATTTAACTATTATCAAAGATGTTACTTTATCATTGCCTAGTTAGTATGAAAATGTAGGTCTTGTGGAGTAATATTTGATTTTTATTTTTTCACTATTTGTTTGAAAACAGTACTAAGAAACTTTTTATATAGAATTACATCTCTTTATGCATACAAACAAGACAGGGTACTATATTGGGTTCTCAAAATAGATCTGACAGTTACTATAGATCTGACAGTTACTATAAGTCTGTCTTATTACCTTATTCATATTTTGATATTAGAGGCATTTTCTTCGTAGGAAAGGAGTTTGCAAGTCTTACCATTTTTTCCATTTATGAATTGTATCACATGTTTCAGGAAACAGGTCACAGACAGAGCTGTTGAAGACACTTCTGTGAAATTTAGTCTGGGAATGTGTGTGATGCAAGAACTTTCTTAGCATTTAAATCATTTTGTGTACTTAAGAAGGAAGCTATCAATGTAGAAGGTATCTCCTTCAGAGAGGAACACACAACCAACTTCCAGGTAAACTTGCAAAAAAGACAGTAGCACATCTAATTAAAGGACAGTATAGACATTTATTCAAAAACATCCAGATAGTTTAATAACCTCATTTAAATAAGTATACCATCTTGTTCCCAAGCATTAGCACTTTTGCTTATAGGTTGTACTGGGCCTAGCTGGGATGGAGTTAACTTTCCTGGAAGCAGCCCATACAGTGCTGCGTTCTGCACTTATAGCTAGAAGAGCACTGGTGTCACACTAGTGTTTTGTCTACTGCTGAGCAATACTGGCACCGCATCAAGACTCCCTCCCACCCCACCCAGAGCCAGCAGGCTGAGGGTGGGCAAGGGGTGAGGAGGGAACATCAACAGGACTGCTGACTTAAACCAACCAAAGGGATATTCCATATCATATGATGTCAGCAATAGTCATTGTCAGCAATGACTCAGCAATAAAAGGTATAAAAAGGAAGGAGAGGGGAGGGGTGAGCTCATGAAAATGTCTGTCCTCCTGAATAAAGGCTATGTGCATTGAGGCCCTGCTTCAGGAACATGGTAAAGCATCGCATGTTGGTGGGAAGTAGAAAGTAATTTCTTTGTGCTTCGATACAGCCTTTTTTTTTTTTTTTCCTTCCTTTTTCCCTTTCCCTTTAATTAAGTGATTTAATTAATAATAACTTTCCCTAATAATGATTTTTCCTTTATTTAAGTTATCCTTATCACAACCCATGAGTTGTTTCTTTCCTTTTCTTCTTCCCCTCCTCTTCTGAGGAAGTGGAAGAGGTTGTGGTGGAGTTCATCTGCCCAGCAAGATAAAAGCACCACGTATGTAACTAAGTATTAGTCAGCATTACCCTGGTGACTGCTGTTAGCTGTGGAGAGACTACACACATTTTAGATAGAGAGAAAAATCTGTGAAATAAATGAAAGACAACCAAAAGCTGACTTTATTCTGAAGAACTGGAGAATTCCTATTACAAAAATTGTAAAGACTGAAGACAGGTATGTTTGAATGGTATGTCATAACAAAAAAATAAACAGATAAAAAAATACATATAATAAAACAACAAAAAAATATTATTGCCAAGCAGATTTTTATCAACAATTTAATTTTTGTTGGAAAGCTTTATACTATGGACAATTATTTGACTTTGTGTTAAATATTGACTAAAGAGGTACAGAGTAACTGAAATGGATTGTGAATTATTGTGTCATTAGGGTTTGTGTAAAACCAGAACAAGGATTAATCACTGATTTCAAAAACATTACAAAGACAGAACTCAAGGGGGCTATTTTGCCTCAAGCTTAGATAAGGTCAGGAAAAAAAGTTAGTGTAGAAGATTTACATGCCTGACTACAGCTTCTCAAAAATCGTGGCTGATTAACTCCTGATTGAACTCTCTTCTATGTGTCTTATATGGTAGCCCAATATCCCCACTATCAAGCAAAATATGGAAGCTGCATGGTATTTGGCAACACACACACACACACACACAAAAAGACCAACATGGAAAAGAAAAATTATCAAATAAATATTGTTTTAAAATAAATATTGCACAAGTGTGAAATGTAATTTTAATTTATTGCAGCAGCACAAATTGCTTGGCTTATTCAAATATATCAAAACAGCTTGACCTTTACAGGTCAGTAGTTCATTTCTCAAAGTAGCTGAACAACATGCAGTAAGTATATTTGAAATAATGCTGCAACATAGCCATAGTGTGTGAAATAAATATGCTTCTGGGCCATTATGTGACAGAAAGCAGCCTTTACATTGTTACTATACCATGTTTTATGAGTACAAATTTCCATGAAATATGTTTTTTTTTTTTTGTTTATTTGTTTGTTTGTGTTCAAGAGAGAACATTGGAAGCTAGCATATGTAAAAAAGCTTTGTGAGATTATGAAGAGGAAAGCAATTGTCCTTTTGTAAATTGTGTTTACAGATTGAAACTGTGATCCTTCAGACTGCCCAATTAGCATCTGAAGTAAAAGTTGCCATATTTATATAATGAATTCATCTTTACTTTTTGTCCAAGAAGTCAGATTAGTCAGAAGAGTCAAGTTTAAGCCAACAAATAAAACAACAAGAAGAATGAGTTTATCTAAAATCTGCATCTCTGAGGGGCATTGGAAGGAGACAGAGATATTAGTTAGAGACTTGAGCTTTCTGTAATGATACATGAGGGCAGTGTAACAAACTCAAACAAAAATACAATGCTGGTATATGGTGAATTATATTAAAAATTCTGCAAAATATATATCTCTAGACAAAATTTTTTTTGGAACAGAGCATGCAAACAACAAAGAAAAAAAAAAGGCTTATAAAAATACACTTCAGAACAAACATTTTATAAAATCAGAAAAAAAAAAAAAAAGACCAAAAAAAAAAAAAAAAAGCCTATTTGTGCTAAGCTCGGAGCTTTAAGATACAACTATATTAAACCAAGATCACAAAAACAACTTTAATTGTGATCTCATAGACTTACCAGCTTTGAAGCCACTCCGTTTTCTACTCTTTTTTTAGATTTGTAAAAATGGTGAAGGAGTTTTCTATTACTTTCAAGAACTCTGTACCCATGACCTGATTGTTTCAAACCTGCAGATGCAGCTACTGTGTCATACTGTTTCAATACTGAAAACTTCTTTTTATCACATTCAGAGAAAGTTTATGATTTTAGCATATTTAGCTGATCTTGAACAAAGCAAAATGAAAACAGAAACCACACCATAAATGCTATACTGTGATTTTATTGCAATGCTGTCATTATATTATTGAGTTAATTTGTCTAAACAGGCAAATTAATACTAATTAAATGATTAATATTAACAATCTATGTTTATAACAATTTTTGTTTATAACAACAATAAATTTTACATAAATTATATCCTCCTATAAATTAGCAAGATGATAGACCAATAAAATACATAATTTTTTTTTGTCAGGAATTTTGCTGTGGGGTCACTTATCATAAAGTTGCAGGAGTTCATCTATATCAGCAAAAATCAGATACTGAGCTTCATTTCTTTGTCGTTCATCTCACTAATGAATACTCATAAAGGGAAATCAGAACGTCTGGTAACTTCTGTCAATCATCATTGCAAGACTAGTGAAAACAGTCGTGTGTTGCATACTGCCATTGTCTTTCTCACCCTTTTTCCAGGTTATTGTAGGAATCAAGCTGAAAATATTTCTCATATAGGATTTCAGGAGGCCAATGAGAAAAAAAGGAGTTACAATCAAATTAACACTCTGACTTGAAAACTAAAGAGGTTTGGTTAATTCAATAAATATAAACTTTTATCTGAAGATAACTTTTCATATGTCTCCTGTTTTAAGGAGCTAGGCTGCTATTGAAATGCATTTAACTGCAACACTAAAACTGTCTGGCAAAACTTAATGAAGGAGCTTGTTGGATTTGAAGATCACATTTTTCAGTCTTTAAAACCAAAACAAAAATATTAATGTTAACAAATTATGTCTCATTCTCTTTAGAGAAAGCTGTGTTTGTGAACATATTTAGCAGTTTTTATAAAACCATATGTGACCTTAGCAGTGCTCAGCCACATACAAATATTGTATTCATTTGAAACTAAGGAGTTGTTTTTGTTGTTCTTTTTCTTCCTTCTTTCCTTCTTTCCTTCTTTCCTTCTTTCCTTCTTTCTTATGTCAGCTGCCTGATGTCCTGAACTTTACCATGAGATTTTAACTTGAATTTGGTTCCATGGTATTTCAGAGCTAATAAAGTAGTTAAGTAAAGGATAATCAACTTAATATTCAACGTCTGTTTTCTGTGTTGGCTTTTATTGATCATCATTCTAGTAAACTACTCTGTATATACAAAATTTATTTAAGGGACAATGCACTGCTTCTCTATGCAGTGAGCTACAAGACAATTTCATTTGGTCCCTGAGCTTTAAAGTATGACAGCATGTTATCCTAGTTTAAGACATGCCCAAAATGAATTTCAAGTGTCATTGACATGTCACCTTTTCTTTACTGTCTTCATAAAAGCTTTGTAGCAGAAATGGCATGAATGATTTTTTTTACTCTTAATAGATGCAGAGCACTAACTTTAATTAAGATTGTTATATTAGGGAATATATATAATTTAGACTATCCATTGTTTTAATATCATTAATTAAATTAACTTCAGCAGATCTGTGAGGGCACAAACAATTTTCATATAGCTTACAAGGTATAATACACATTGATAGCATTTCCAAAATAAATAAATAAATAAACACACACATATATCTCTTTCAATGACCAACACCATTGCAGCTATTAATAAAATTTTATAAATCATATTTCATATGTTGCATTTTAATTTTCCACATAAGGAGACAGAAAAAAGATTAAATAAAATTTTAAGTAAAAGGGCAGTCTGTGACTGGACAAAAGAGAAATGCTCTAAATAATAGGGAAATTCAAATAAGAGTTCTCTCTTTAGGGATCAAAAACAAGGGCAACCAATATATATATATATTAAAGGGACGGATCCGTTCTCTGAAAAATGTAAAAGAAGTAACCATCAAGCTTTCCTTCCTCATCATCTTTGTCTCATGCTTACAGATTATCTTTTACTACTACAAATATTTGCTTTTTGGTTCTTCACTTGCCAAGACTAAGTTATAATTACCCAGGTATAAACATATCACTGCATTTTAAATAAACAGAAAGGTTATTATTCAAAGGGGAACATTTAATAATTGATTAAACAAACAAAAACAAAAACAAGAAAGTCTGTAGAGGTAGACTTTAGTGATGTGTCCTAACCAAAATAATTTCAATAACAGGATGAATGTTATTGGACTTCATAAGTACATATTGAGCCCATGTACTTTCACACCATATTTCAGTTCTAGAGTGGAGAGCTGTCACAATATAATCAGTAAATTACTGCTAACATCCCTTAAGAGTCCCAATCTTTCCTCATGCATTCCTCAGTTCTTCGTCTTTCCTTTCAATGACGATGAAAAAATGATTAGGGGACATCTCAGCCTGCAAACTCATTATCTCTTCTCTAATTACACGCACTCACACACACTCACACACACACACACACACACACACACACAGGCATTTGTTCTCACTTATGCACAATTTCTGTATAAGATCCTGAAAAAGGTGACCTAGCAAACATACAACAGAACTGACAAAATAATTTCCTATGTGTAGAAAAAACAGGATACCTGTCTAATGAGACTGACATGACTTGTGTGCTTTTATAGCATTAGAGAGAGTTTGAGTAGGTAGCATTTCACGAAGACAACCATCTGAATTCTCCTACCCTCTTCCGAGGCAAAACTAACAAAAAAACAACAACAACAAAAATCAAATCTTTGGCAACAAGTTCAAAACAAGTTTAAAATTCAGACTTCTGAACCACAGACTCAAGTACAGTCTATTGCCCAATGATCACTAAAATTAATTGCTAATGGAAAAAGTGAAAGGTGTTACCAAAAACAGATTTGTGAAGAATTCAGACCACAAACTTGGGAGTCAGATTTCAGTATCAAACAATTAGTTGAAAATACATTAAACAAATAAATGAACAGGATCAAACAAATAGACATACAGATATATAATCTAATGTAGAAGTGCCTATATTGTATTTTAAATGATAATTTCCCACCAACATAATAGCAATGTTTGACAAAACTAGTCACTGGCATAGCTTGCAACTGGTAGTTGCAAGTGTTTTTGTACTTTTAAATAATCTTTCATAAGCTTTCCAATTAGTGATTCTTAACTTGAGCTGTCCTAGGAAAGTTCTTTCATGGTCTGAAAACTAAATAAGAAGTAAGAAATAAATAACTTATTTATGTTTGCTGTATAATTGTCTACAGACCAGTGTAACCAAACGGATCTATGCTGAGATCTATGGTTTCCAAAACAAATGATCTGAAAAAAAAAAAATTACTAGTGATATAACTGCTATAGATATAACTGCTATAACCTCTGTAGAGAGTTAAAGTATCTCTGATGTCAAGACTCTAAATATTGAATAAACTATCCTGAAGTTAAAATCACAGGAAGTGAAAAACAGGAAAATGCATTTGGGACCCTGGCGATTGGCTATCCAGTACCTTTTAAATATTCAGTCAGCAATTTAAATACCTTGTTTGAATTAATAACTGTTGTCAAACACACAAAGAAAACAAACAAACAAACAAACAAAAAATTAACATGCTGTCCTGGTTTCAGTTAGAACAGAATTAATTTTCTTCCTAGTAGCTGGTGGAATGCTGTGTTTTGGCTTAGGATGAGAAAAGTGCTGATAACACCCCGATGTTTTAATTGTTGCAGAGCAGTGCTTATACCAAGCCAAGGACACCTCAGACTTTTGCTCTGTCCTGCCAACAGGCAGGCTGGGGGTGCAGTAAGAGCTGGGAGGGGACAGACCCAGGACAGGTGACCCAAACTAGCCAAAGGGGTATTCCATAGCATCTGACGTCATGCTAAACAATATATAGGGGTGGCTAGCCGGGGGTAGGGGGCCGGACTGCTCGGGGTTAGGCTGGGCATTGGTCAGCGGGTGGTGAGCAATTGCATTGTGCATCACTTGTTTGTAGATATTATTAGTAGTAGTACTATTATCATCATTGTATTATTATTATTATTATTATTATTGATATAATTATTTTCCTGTCTTATTAAACTGTCTTTATCTCAACTCACGGGCTTCACTTTCCATTTCTCTCCCCTGTCACAGAGAGGGAGGAGGGAGGGTGAGCGAATGGCTGCGTGGTGTTTAGCTGCCGGCCGGGTTAAACCACGACACATGCCTAAGGGATTAATTCCCAACTTTCTTAATTTATCTATTAAGGCAGTATTCAGTATATGCTGTGTGATCCCAGATGAATATATTTCCATATTTTATGTGATGGTAGTTTAAGTTACCTGAGATCTTGAAAAAATATAATTTAAAGTCATACTTCAAAAGCAGAGAAGTGGAGAAGTGGAAATTTTGTAAGTGATGTGCATTCACACAATGGTCTGCAAATGTACCAAATGATAACCTTGCTCAATCAAGCTCAGACAACAAACTTTCACTTGACTGAAATTTCCACTAAATATCTTCATAGAGAAGCTGATGAATTGTAGGTTGCATGACCAGTGAGGTATATTGAAAAATAGCTGAACAGGTAGGACCAAAGGCTGTTGATCTTTCAGAAGCCAATAACTAGCAATGTATCCCAGGGAATAATAGTGGGTTCAGTTCTGTTTAACATCTTCATTCATGACCTGGGTGATGGAGTAGTGTGAACCTTCAGCAGGGTTACAAATTATATGAAACTGAGAAGTGGCCAATACATTTTGTTGATGAGTTTTGCTGCCATCCAGGGTACCTTGATGGGCTGAAGAGCTGAGCTGACAAAAATCATGAAGTTCAAGAAGGTGCATTGCAAATTCATCTGGGGAATTAAAAACTTAGGCACCAGTACACACTGGGAAAGCAGCTTGGCAGAAAAGGACCTGGGACCTTGGCAGAAAAGGACCATCTTATGCAGATGACAGAGCACTGGAAAAGGTTTCCCAGAGAGGCTGCAGAGTCTCTCTTTTGAAGATCTTAAAGATCTTCAAAAGTCTAGAGATTCTAGAGATCCTAGAGATCTTCAAAAGTCATCTGGATATTGTCCTGGACAACCTGCTCTAGGTGTTTGTGGTTGAGCAGGACAGTTGGACCAGATGACCTTCAGTTCCCTTCAAAACCTAACTTAATTTTTGTCAGCTCAACACTTCAGCCTGTCAAGGTCCCCTGGTGAGTCACCCCCCCCCGACCTTCCACCCCCCCCGTCCAGTTTCATGTCATCCATAAATTTACTGAGGGTTCACTCTACGAGTTTTTCATAAATGACCTGGATGCAGGACTATAAGATGCCCTGAGTAAGTTTGCACATGATACTAAATTGGGAAGAGCTATCAACTCCCTCGAGGGTGGAGAGGCCTTGCAGAGAGATCTTGAAAATTAGAGGCTGGGCAATCACTAACCATATAAAGTTTAACAAGATCATGTGTCAAATTCTACACCTGGGAAGGGGAAACCCTGGATATACGTACAGACTGGGAGACAAGAGGCTGTAGAGCAGCCCTGTAGAAAGGGAACTTGGGGTTTTGGTAGACAACATATTGGTTAAGAGCCTACAATGTGACCTGGCAGTCAGGAGGGCCAATCGTATCCTGGGGTACATCAAGCACGGCACTGCTAGCCAGTCAAGGGAAGTGATTGTCCCACTCTATTTTGCACTGGTGTGGCCTTACCTTGAGTACTGTGTGCAGTTTTGGGCACCGCAGCATAAAAATGACATAAAACTTTTAGAGAGTGTCCAAAGGAGGATTACAAAGATGGTTTGGAGTCTAAAGAGGAAGATATATGAGGAGTTGTTAAAGTCACTTGGTTTGTTCAGCCTAGAGGAGACTGAGGTGAGGTCTCATGGTGGCCTACAGCTTCCTCATGAAGGGGGGCAGGGGAGCAGGCACTGAGCTCTGCTCTCTGGTTACCTGCCATAGAAACTAAGGGAATGGTAAGAAGCTGTGACAGGGGTAGTTGGATATTAGGAAAAGGTTCTTCACTCAGAGTGTGGTTGGGCACTGGAACAGGAATGCAAAAAGCTTTTGGACAATGCTTTCAGACATATTGTCTGATTTGGGGTGGTCCTGTGCAGAATAAGGATTTGGACTTGATTATTCTTGTGGGTCCCTTCCAACTCCAGATATGTTTCCACTACAACATCTAGGTCATGAATGAAGACGTTAAACATGACTGTACCCAGTATTGATTTCTGGGGTACTCCACTCTTTACAGGCCTTCAACTATAGTTTGCAGCACTGACTTCTACCCTCTGGATCTGGCCATTCAGCCATTTTTCAACCTCATTATGTACTCATGCAGCCCATAATTACTGTAGTCCAGGAAAATGATATTCACTGCTCTCCATTTATCCATCAATCTGGTAATTTCATGAAAGATGCTTATCAGGCTGGTAAGACATAACATACCCTTAATGAATCTATACTCCTGATGATTTTTTTCTCTTTCATATGCCTGGAAATGTTTTCCAGGAATAGCTGTTCCTCCAGCTTCCTTGGGCTTGAAGTGAGACTGACCAGCCTCTAGTTCCCCTCCTTCTTGCCCTTTTTTGAAAACAGGAGTGGCATTTGTTTTTCTCCAGTCTTCGGACACTTTTCCCAGTTGCCAGTTGAGTAAAATTATAGAGTGGCCTCTCAATCACATCAAATAGTCCAAACTGGACATTCATATTTCAGAATCACTTTTTCATGTGAACTAGTCCTTCTGCTCTGATAGTCATGAGTATCTTAATCTCAATTTTAAATAACTGCAATAACTTTAAATAACTGCTCATATATATTTATTTTTATGCCAATGTTGTCCATTCACTTAAATATCCATTCTTACTTTCTGCAGTTTAGCTTTCATAAACATTTATAAAGAATAATCATAGATGTTTTCTGCCTCTGTTTTAACATACTGATCAACTCAACCTTTTTTAATCTGTTGCATATTTTATGATGAATTCTTCCTTACTCTGAGCATCCTGCCAGAACTTTTAGACACTATTCTAGGTCAAAATAGGCTTACTTGAAAAAAAAAAAAAAATATATATATATATATATATATATATTTTTTTTTTTCCTGTGCATGTTAGTTATTGTTATGATTACTTCACTTTATTAGATCAGATTTATGATTTCATTAATCAGTTTATCCATATATTTCCTCTCCTTAACGTTTCCCTAGGCTTGTATACCTTTTCCTCTTCTCCTTAATATTAATTTTTGAGGTAATCTAGTCAAGTTAAATTCTTTTATTTCATACTAACAGTATATTCCAGTTTTCTTTTAGTGGTATTTATTAATAACTATAATTTTACATTGTAGAGTCCCACTGGTCTCAAAATAGTATGTACAAGCCCAATACTTGAAGATTTTCCTGTACTAGTTTCCCACACGGTATTCTTACATTGCTATGGGAATTCTCATTTCACAGATCCCTACCCACATGTATCTACATCTTCCACATCTTTTCCAGGCCTACAGATAGCTTCTTATATTGCAGTATATGAAAGCCACTACTTCATTCCATATCTGAAAGGATTCAGCCTTGTTTGTCTAAAAACAATTAATTATCTTGTCAAAGATATATAACAGATTAGTCCGATACAATTATTTTTCAGCAAGCCATAATGCATTTTAGTTCTGCTTCTATTAACTTTGTCATTTTAATTATTCTCACACAGGGTTTTTTTTTGTTGTTGTTTGCTGTTTTTCTCTCTAGGTGTCTTTATACAAATAAGTTCGAACTAATAACTCTGTATCTACCTTACTCTTTGAATATATTTTTATTTTCCAATCTGATGTTATTACTACTGTTTTGACAGAAAAAAAAAAAAAAAAAAAAAAAGGCCTGTTTTTTTTTCATGTCAGTTCATACAGGCTTAGGAAATCAATGATTGAGTCTGTACTTTCCATGTACTCAAAGCCATGCATTTCAATTAAACTAGTTACTTTTTCAGGCTTTTCTTCCCATTAGCCATATTTAATAGTCAGTGTCTGTTCTTGCTGAATATTAGTAGGAATAATTTCTGTAGCTTTACTGTCCAGTTTACTCTTACAGATTGACTACCTGTATTTATACAATTTAAATACCTTCCCTCTCCTCTTTCAGTCTTTGGCTAGATATAAATCAGCATACAATTGAGTAGGAATCATTTTATCCCAAATCTATTTGTTAATTGTAAATGGATTTTGTAAATTAAATGTATGTTTAAGACTAGAACTTGCCTCCCATGTCTAGGAAACACTTATTTTTCTTGGTCCAATGACTAGAAAAAGCCTAGAAAGGTCTAAGATATCTGTATATATCAACTAGAATGCTTATGAAAGGACTTCTAGTAAACCATACAATATTCTGTCTCCAAGATAGATGTATGAGCTCAGACTGCGTGTAGTAAATTCCACAGGACTGGAATTACATTAATTTTCATTGAGCTGAGTAAATGAAAATGTACTTCTATAGCCTGAACCTAATGCCATGGATTTATTTTAGAACATAAATAAAGTTCAGTTTTGACAGACATTAATTAAATAGGAAGATATTTTTGTTTATCTGTCATACTTGAAAGAAAAGCAAACAAATCAAGCCAGAACAAATGTATGTGAGCACAAACACTCAATTATGGAATTGCTTCAGCCTTCATGTCATTTGGTCAAGGTTCTTTTTTCCCTCAAGCAGCAAAGTAGTCTGCTGGCAGCTAATGAGGTGAAAATAAACAAGGATCATTATAAGTTCTATAATTAACATATTTTTCCACTATAAATATTGATTTGTTTAAATGAGTTTGATGTTTTCGATAAGTTTCCAAATTTAAAAGCAGGAGAGAAAGAAGTATTTTTAATGACAAATGATTCCGTAGGTTATCATTTAATGCTTATTTTCCATTTGTTCCTTCTGAAATGTTGGATTTCAACCAACACATTAATATCTCACTATAGAGATATCAATTTACACTTTGTAACATATTAAAACTAAATACTTATTTTGAATAATCAAGCAATTACCATTATGATTTTTAAGGTATTTTAACTTTATTCTCAATGGGAAAAAAGTGTAATCGAAACAGCCAAGCTATAATATAAACCTGCAGTGCAGTCCTTCTAATTTACATGAGGCAGTAAATTTTCTCCTACATGAGAAATCAGCTGTGATTTTCAGTAGTTTCTTAATACTCTATTGAAACCTATTCCTAGGTTGGATATACCATATTAAGGATCACTTTATATCCATGGAGATTTAAAGAGATCTCAGGATGTAAGACTTGAATCACTCTCTAAAGATACCACCTCATCCTTTCTGTTGACAGTAAACAGAGAGACTAGCACATGTAGAATATTACTTTAGCTTCCTTCAGGATAGTGAACTGAATCTTGGACAAAGGAAAATGACCTGCATCACCTTGAGCAGGTGGGGTATAGCTGTAACTCTGTGCAAATCATACAGTTTTGAAATTTCCTAGCATTAAAAATTTGTACAACTGAAGACATAGCAATTTTCTACAAAAATACTTCTCAGAGTGCAGGTGCAAAATTTTAATTAATTCCATAGGTAATTTCTTCTTTTCTCTGATCTATTTTACAAGCTTCTTGAATGTTCTACTCTCATTGCTCACCTGCAGAACTGCCATTGACAGAAACTTGAATACTGCACAGGGAATTAGTATAGGAAGTGATGTTGTGGATGGGAATAAAGAACTATCCTTCAGATACAGTGGACTCACTTCTGTTTCTGGAAGGCTGAGACAGACTGAGGGGAAAAGAAAAAGTGGGGGTGGGACTGAGTGCATTTCTTCTGTAATTCTGATTTTTGGTAATGTCACTGCAATGATTTCCATAGGGCCCTACAGATAAAAAAGGCAAAATCTAAGACCATTGCTACTTTACAAAGAGGGATCTTCAAGGAGAGAGGATATCTGTTTTTAAGCCAGCCAATGCCTTTTGAAAGTCGTAGCAGTTGTGGACATAGCATGTTCATTATTTCTGACAGAAGAGCAAAAAAAGTCCAAGATAGGTAGGACACAACTGCTTTTGGTTTAATGAAAAGATTTTAATTAGTTAGGTTGAGTAATTTCTTAAAGCTGTTTGTACCCTTTGTTTCTGTTTGCATCCTACCAGATTGGGGTGCTGTGGATTATTACATGGGTGCAAGAGGTGTTGGGAACACTCCCTCATCACAGAGTGCCAGTGACCTTGCACTTGACTATGGTGACTGACAGTGACAGGCCCTTGACTATAGTACACCTCTTTGAGATTAATAGCTTTACTTTATCCTCCACTCCCCAAGCAAGCAGACAGACAAATAATAACTGCCTTGTATTTTCCTCTCCTCCCTCCTTGAACCCTGCCCCAAGATCCATCTGCACTGGAATTTCTATAATGTAACAAAACACATGAAAATTATTTTGTCAAGGAATACACTTAAACCCAAGTATGAGTAGACTAAACTATTTAATTTAAGAGGTACATGAACTGTTTCAGAGATGAGATTTTCAGAGCCAAATATAATTCACCACTGCAGAAAGAAAGAACTGGAGATTGAATGGAAATAGTGCTAAAATAACTTCAGTAGAGAAACATAGCTTTAGACTAATATACCAGTCACAAAGTACCAGAATCAGAAAATTTAATCAGAAAATGCAGACTCCCAGAGATTAGCCTGCAGAGAAATTCAGTAGCTCTCACACATTTGATTTCGGGTCAGAGCTCATGTTAATTTTCCAGATATCTAAATACTGCCATGGTAAATCACTTTCTTTAAAAATAAATGAGGAAAATCAGTACATGCTTTACAGAAGCATTGCATTTATCACATATGTTTTTACAAAGAAAGCCACACTATACTTCAGGCTGAGTTCACCTATACTTATAAGAACTTAAGTAATGATCTGAATAAAAAGGAATATTTCTCTGACATGGTAAACATACTATCCAAAATAGCAATGGGAAAGTATAGAACTTCAATTTTCTCAGATTTTAAACTATTTTTTTTTCTACTAATTTCCTATCAAAAATGTGTTAGAACTGGTCAGTAATGCCATTTTTTATCACCAAATTTATATGCAAATTTATACATTTATATGTAAAGGTAATATAACAAAAGCTTTTGACAAAGTACATTCTCTTTGCTCTCAGAATTAACAGCTAGAGACCTCAATTAAATCAAAAGTATACCCTAAACATTCTCAGAACTAAAATCAAAAAGGGTTTAACATCTATTCCAAACATATATCCTTTGTTCTTTCTTCCAAATTTATATCCTTTGTTCTCTCTAATGATATTTAAAATATTTTCCCTCCTTCATTTCTGCATAGGCATACATCTAATGTTCAGAGTATGATTTCTGGGTATGCAGTAAGACAAAATAAAACAGAAGAAAACAATATCAAATCAAACATTAATAAAATCTGGGACTATTTGCAGCTGAAATGCTTCTGTTAGCTGTAGCTGAAAAGAGAGATGGGTGATTACTTGTCATGTTTAATATATGATGAAATTAATAGGGTTTATATTGACAAAGCACCTAGCGATAAAAAAAAATAAATAAAAATTACATACAAGAAAATGTATATTTTCCCATTTTTAAACTTTCTTCTACAACATCCAATATGGACCTATTAATACTTTAGTTGATAATTATATATTCATGTATTTACCAACATTAACCAACATATTACAATTTCAATCCATGTTGTTCTTGTAGTAATACCTTTAAGGCATATGCGAGATCTTTTTTTCTTAAAGATCTTGTAGATGCCTTTAAAATACCATGTATTTTTCAAAATAAACTCTAACAGAAGGTTCTCCTGTCCCCTGTTATTATTGTATACTGTATTGCTGATCATCAAGAGAAGGTCAAGCGAAGATGAATAATGTGTTCTCTTGTAGTAGTAACTACTTCCCAGAATCAGGTAAATTTCCTCACTAAAAACTGAGGGAAACTGATAAAAAAAAAACAGGATTTGTACCTTAGAGATAGAGAACTAAGTATATCAATCAGTCTTCTTGAGAGGTGCGAGCACTGACCACAGAAAATGAATAAGATTTGATGCATTTTAAGAGGAGATTTGTTATAAAGTTTCCTAACTCAACATTTGTATTCCATAAATCACATAAGAAACATATTTTACTAGACCAAAATTTTAGATATGCTTTTTTTATATATATTATTATTATTATTATTATTATTAATCTGTTGTGCCGTGGAGTTATTCTTGTGATGATAAAGGTGTGTTTAGTGAGGAGTTTTTCAAAGAGAAAAAAAGTCACACTGTCCATGTTAAAAATTTCAAAATCAACCTGCTAATATCAGAGAGGGAGAAAATGCTGTCTTCAGCAAAAATAATTTTCTGCTTTCAAGAAACAAACGTCTCTATAGATTGTTTTTCATTGAAGTATGTAGCTGTGTAACGTAGCTGCATCTTTCATAGTGATAAGTATAACAAAGCATCTTAAAATCCAGATTTAAGCAGCGCTTCCTCAGTCACTGAAGTTTAACACACGATGCTCAAGTATGTTAGTGAACATTACAAGATGATTGTAATCAACAGATGGGGAAACCTGGTATATCTCAAAGGGGTTTTAAGCTCTGCCACTATAAAATCAGAAGGACAGTCTTGGACTATGAGGAGGTGGAGCAGCCCTTTATGGGAGAGAAGTTGGTGTGCATGGACCTCTGACTGGGGATAGGTCAGGAACGAATCCAGTGTTTATGGGTCAGGCTTAAAGAGAAAACAGGTAGGGGTGACATTGTAATAAGTGTCTATTTATTGACCACCTTGAAGAAGTGATGAGTCTATCTATACACACATATGAGTAACTTCATGTTTGCAATCCCTGCAATTTTCCCATGCAGGAAATCCCTGCAATGAAATTGTTGATGAAATAATTACTGAAATGTAGGAGCATTTGTCCCATAAGGGACATCACAAGAGCAGAGTGTGGCCTCTTCAAAGATCTGTTTAGAAGGTTCCCATGAGATAAAGCACTGGAGGGAAAAGAATTGCAAGAAAGTTGTTTTCTTTTCCAGGATCACCTCCTCCAAGCTGAAGAGCAGTCCATTACAACAAATAAGAAGTAAGGCAAAAACTCCAGGAAGCCTGTTGTGGATCAGCAGATAGTTCCTGGCCAAGCTCAAATACAAAAAGGAAGAATAGAGAAAGGGAAGCAAGGGTGACTAGCATGGGTAGAATTCAGAGACAACATCCAAACTAATTGTATCAGTTCAGACAGCAGTAAAAAAAAGTACTGCCAGTAAGTAGAGGCTGGTTATCCTTCCCTTCTATTCAGTAATGGTGAGTCCACATCTGGAGTGCTGTGTTCAGCACTGGGTTCTGCAGTACTGCAGAGAGTCCAACAAAGGGCTGCAAAGATGATTAAAAGACTGAAGCATCATTCCTTTGAGGAAAGGCTCGGAGAGCTGGGACTGCTCAGCCTAGCAGTGATAAGACTCGGGGGGGATTCTAGGCAGTAAAGGTTCATTACCTGAAAGCAAAAGGTTTCTAACTTGTGAATATCCCTACATTTTTATTTCTCTCCAGGAACAGACAAAGATATTCTTACTGATTGTATTCAAAAGTACCATTCAACCATTCATTTAGAAGACTGAAGGACTGATTACCAATAGATAGATAGACAGATAGATAGATAGATAGATAGATATTTCAGTAATATCTAATTCAGATAAGCTGCAGTCTCTGATTAACTGGTGTGGTCAATATTTTTTGTTTGTCATCTCCAATGAACTTTTAATTGATACTTAAAACTCCAAAGGGATTAATCAGTCACCTAAGCTCAAAATGCTAATCTTTGATATTCCTCTTCTGCTGCAGCCTAATTCGAGAACCTCATAGGCACCATTTATTTTCCATAAGAAATATCCTTTTACAATCTCCATTCAGTACCTAGAGGATTTACCAGTTCAGACTGATATATTTTTCTCACAGCTTTGAACTAGCTTTCTCTATTTCTCTACCTTCTTGCATAGCCATGCTCTGGTAGACAGTCTCAAATCTATTAGTTTAACATGTGCAAAAATCAACATTTTGCAAAAATATGCTTGTTTGCAGGAAAGAATAAAAAAGCTTTTTTTTTAGACTAAGCAGAGCCCACGAGTGACACCATTAGCTTTGGTGGGCAGGAAATTCAAACCTGGTTACTATGGCAGCCACCTGTGGATATCCAGTTTCCAGACCGTATTGTAGAGATGTATATATGAATGTATACATACATGTATGTATGTATGTTTGTACGTATGTATGTATATATACATACATATATAATCCGATCTAGTTTACTTGTTACTACTTATTCTAAATGTTTAAGGGACTTTTACTGAAATGTAGGAGCATTTGAAAGTTTGTGGTACAGATGATTTGTACACCAAATGGATTACTCTTACTACCCTGCCTACAGAGGAGTTTTCTTCCCTGGTTACAAACATTGTTTCCTCTGTACTGTTAAACCAACCTGGTTTATTACTGAAAATTATCGGTGTTAAGCACCATTGAATATTCTCATTTATAGGATGAAAAAAATAGCGAAGGCATCTGCAAAACAACTTAGTTTATTTCCTATATCAGATGCAGACATCCGGCACCTCATACAGTTGCAATAAATTTGTTTTTACATCTTCAGCTGTTTGCTTTTCCAAAATTCATCTCAGCTGTTCTTAAAATCCAGTGTGTGTATATATATAGCTTTAGCTACGATCTACTTTATGATGGCTGAATTTTCATTTTCTGAAGGAAGTATATTTGACCTCCATGTATTTTAAACACAGCTGGATTCCTTTGTCACTGACAAAATGAAAATGATGTAAACCAGATGGTTTCATATTGCTGCAGAATTACACATTCAGTTTTCTCTCATTAAACTGCTATCATTCCAACAAAAGGATAAAAAATAATGCAGAATATATATGTGTATATACATATATTTAAGCCTTCACTGTGACAAAGGTTCACCTTTTTACAAGCAAAAAAACCCACACCACAATCAACCAACCAACAACAACAAAAAACAATGTAGACTAGTACTGTGTGGTTGGGGGGTAGGAAAGTAAACAAAACAACACTCAAAAATATCCATTTATGGTGAACTGCACTCTGATTGTCAACATTCTCTATGCACAACAATGAATATCTTTAGTCCTCACTCATAATTCATACTGTTCCACAGCCCATGTTAAAATGAAGGAATACAAGCATTTCAGAACCATTATATCTTCAAAACAGACAGTATGGTGAAAAAAAAAAAAAAAAAAAAAAAAAAGGGGAATACAGGAAAATCTTGAAAATCTTGCATCAGTGTCTTCCCCTAGCATGAAAAATCCTTGATGGACTGATAGAGCACTAATGTTTATTTGAAGACTGAGTTTTCCCTCCTCATTAAAAAGTAAATGATAGGGACTGATGAATGGGACAGATTTTCTTAAACAATTTGTTCCAAGTCATTCCAGCATGCACCTTCATAAGTGTCAAATCCTTTACTCCAGGTAGCTGAGACCTCTACAGGCCTACCTCAACTTCTAGAAGCAGCAGACAGTCCTCTATGCACAAAAGCGTTCTGGTACCTGTCACAGATTGAGGTTTTATGTCTTAGCTATTAACCTGCTTCTATAGTTGTAGCACAGCTTCCATTTTCTCTGTGAAGACTGTAGATTGTGTTGACAGTATTAAATGGACAAGAAGATGGAAGTTAAAACAGGGATAACTCTGTCTTCCCATTTCAGTGTCAGTAACTCCACAACTAAGTGAAGTAAATATTCTGTGTGTAGGCTGCAGTACAAACTGTTACATAAGAATGAAGAAACACCAGACAAGACTTCACAGGCTACACTACCTGGAGTGGTAGATAGGGTACCATCCTCTGTTTTAGGCATGCTGTAAAGGAACTACAGGAATAGGACCTGAGGGAATGGCACAAAGCTGCATAGGGGAAGGTTCAGAATGCATGTTCGAAAAAGGTTCTTTATTGGGAGGGTGGTCAGGCACTGGAACAGGCTCCACAGGGAAGTGGTCACATCCCCAAGCCCGTCAGAGTTCAAGAAGCATTTGGACAATACTCAGAGGTTTGATTTTTGGGTGGTCTGGTGTGGATTGGAGCCAGGAGCCAGAAGCTGGACTCGTTGATCCTTGTGGGTCCTTTCCAATGGGGAATATTCTATGATTCCATGAACTATTTGGCTGAGACTGTCCACCTGTATTCACAGATCATAAACAACTGTATTAAGACAAAAATAAAGTAAAATAAAGTAAAATAAAATAAATAAAATAAAATAATAAAAATAAAATAAAATAAAATAAAATAAAATAAAATAAAATAAAATAAAATAAAATAAAATAAAATAATAAAATAAAATAAAATAAAATAAAATAAAATAAAATAAAATAAAATAAAATAAAATAAAATAAAATAAAATAAAATAAAATAAAATAAATAAAATAAATCTTTACCTAAAAAACATACTTCCAGGAGCAGAGAAGGGGGAAGAAATGTTTTATGTATGTATCTGTTTTAAAAGATGAAAACTATAGAAGCATATCAAAATTATAATTATCTTGCTTGCAAAATTCATATTTAACAGTTTTAAACTTGTAACAAATAGTATTGAAAACCAACAGCAAAAGCTTTGATATATAGATTATTTTAGATTAATTATTTTAGTCATTTTTAAACAATTTTTCTGTCAATTAGTGTCTGAACAGGTACAAAATTGATATTTTAAATATATGTTCTCTATTTTTGTAAGAAATTCTTCCTTTGTAATGAGCCTGATGTCAGCAGATTATGTGGTATAAAATGTCTTTTTTTTTTTTCTTTTTTTTTTTTGTTCAACCATTCAATTTAAAATGGAGAGAAAAGCATCCATAACCCTAGTAACACTAAAACCTGCTATTAAATAAAGGTCCAGAAGGTCTTACATTTCATTTGCACAGTCTAATTCAATGACTTCACAAAAGATTATGCTGTAGAAAAAGAAAGAACTCTGCAGAGTGTGTGGGTATTGAAATGACATAATAATCTGTATGTTGGTGGCATTGATAATCTACTTGGAGAACAAAAGCTCTGAAACCTTCAAGTCAAGAGCTCATGAAAAAGAACTGCCTTATAGCTGCATACAATATCAGCCAGAAGACCACCACCTCACTCTGATTACTTTTGTCTGATTTCTCTGACTGAACAGACCTGCTATGTCTGGGATTTATAAATTATTCAGCAGAGACAGGCTGCTTAACGCAGCTTTACAAATTCTCATGTTCTGTACTTGTATGTATGTGTATATATCGTATACATCTATATAAATTTATATGTATATAATATCCTTAAACCCTGATATGCTCCTATGTTATTCCATAGCCTAGACAGATTTTATTTATTTTTTTTATTATTAGTAGAGATTACTTCAAACTCTGAATTAAAATATTCAGACACATATGGTTTACATTTTAAAATTCAATTCAGTTGGAACAAATATTTGCCCTGGAACTAGCTTCTAATATTTAATCAGAAAATAAAAATAAATAAATAATAATGATTAAAAAAAAAAAAAAAAAAAAAAAGCTGATGCTTCACAAGTCTGTAATTCATTGGCTTTTTATGTTCATTTATGTATTATTAGATGGTACATCTTTGTTCAATAACAAAAGAAGGTGGCATAGGGCCCACCACAAGTGTGTGTACACAAATAAGGACTTGTCAAGAGGGAAGCCTTGACAGGGGAAGCTCTCAAGTAAGGAACATGCTTTTTCTGGAAAATCATTATGAGTGGTGCCCAAATAAAGTACTGCACTTCAGTGCATACAGCATGGGGAACAAAGAAGAAGAACTATTAGAGAGTGTCCAAAGAACAGGTACAAATATGATGAAGCATCTAGAGGGTGAGACATATGAGGAGAAGCTGAAGTCACTTGGTTTGTTCAGCCGAGATAAGATCAGACTGAGGAGAGACCTCCTGGCATCCTACAGTTTCCTCAAGAGGGGAGTGGAGTGACAGGTGCTGAGCTCTGCTCTCATAGCATTCTGATAGACAAAATGACAGACTAGATAAGTGGATTGAAATGCCACACTCAGAGTGTTGTGATTAAACCCATCTGGAGTACAGTCATTAGTGGTGTACCCCAGGGGTTAATATGGGGAACAATAATGTTTAACATCTTAATTAATGACCTTAACAATGGGACAGAATAGTTTGCAGATGATACAAAACAGGGGAATTGGGCACCAGATATTTGTGCTACCATTCAGAGAAACCTCAACAGGCTAAAAACACAGCAGAGAGGAATCTCTAGAAGTTCAACAGATGTAAATGTCAAGTCCTGCTCCTGAGTAACAACAACCCCATGCACCAGAATAGGGTGGGAAGCAAATGACTGGAAAGCAACTTGGCAGAAATGGTCCTGGGGTGATAAGTTGAACAAAAGCTTAACAGCCTGACTGCACTGGAGCTAGCAGCACCCTGGTCTGAAATAGGAAGACCATTGCCAGGAGATTGAGGGAGGTGATCCTTCCCCTCTTCTCAGCACTGACGACACATGTACGGAGTTCTAGCTCCAGTTCTGAATTCCCTAAAACATGAGAGACATGGGCCAGTGAAGGTCCATGACGAGGATTAAGGTCCTGTCATATTATGAAAGGCTGAGCAATCCATTCAGCAACAGGACAACCTCTCTGAGCCTGTCCAGCAATAGCACAAGAGGCGATGGGCACAAAGGATGAAATTTAATTTCAACAAAAGAAGCATTTTTTTTTTCACTTTCAGAGTGATTGCACACTGGAACAGGTTATCCTGAGAAACAGTGGAGTATCCATCCTTTGAGATATTCAAAACCTGATTGGAGATAGCCCTGACCAACCTGCTCTTATTGATCTTTCTGTGAGCATGGCTGGGTGAACTAGATGGTATCCAGAGTTACATTCCAACTTGAACTGTTGTGTCATTTTGTAAAACTTATGGAAAACTGTACAAAATTATTTCTATGCAAATCTAGTATAAAGAATTTTTCTGTAATCACAAGATATAAGAACAGGAACGTAATTGTGTAATGGCAACATCTGATTTGAGATTCCATGCTGTCTTCCTCTTGCTGCCCAAGGCCTTATGACTGAATGTTTAAGATGTTTTTCATTATATGAACCTTTTGGGTATGCCTAAGGGCAATTGCAAAAAGCTATGCCATTAGTGCGTACTGTATCTAGACTTTTCTCATTGCCATTACATTCTAGGATTTTACAGTGTGGAAAACAGGAAGATTTTCCATCTAAAATAAGAGAGCAGAGTTCTCAACACTTCCTCTGACATTTAGAAATAGAACATGAGTTAAAATGCTTCCTTCGTATTGAAGGATTTTTACCAATTCAATTATTCCTCCAAGTATTCTCTATCTTCTTTACCTCTATAGATACCAACATTACTTGATGAAGAAAGAGAAAATTGATTTCTGATATATACATTTTTATTATCTTTTTCATGAATAAAAATCTGCACCCAAAAGTTACCTGGCTAGACAAACAGATATTTCTTCCTATTTTACAAATTAGCAGTCAAGAGAATTGGAATTTAGGTGCTACATTTTCAGTATCTGATTCAGAAAATTACTGGTGTTGTTGGCTATTAAATTTCTTCCTTTTTTCCCCCCTAAATATATATACTTATATATAATATATATAAATATGTATATAACATGTATATTTTTATAATATTATAATTATTATATATATTCACAAAATATATAATATTATATATTATTATAATATAATATTGTAATATATACTCACAAAAATTAACTTAAAAGTTATAAATCTAGTACACTTTAGCAAGAACTGCAACCAAATACATACATATGGTATAGAGGGTTAGTTGTTTAACTCATGAATACATGATCAGTAATTGACACTCAGACTTCACAGTAGATGACTTCACTGCTACATAGCAGAAAAATAAATAAATAAATAAATAAAATTTAAAATCAAAATTGAAAACAATTGAAAAGAAAAAAATCTGAATGTGAATAGAAATAAACACCACTGAACATATCAATACACAAGAAAAAAAAAATCTTAGGTCTCCTTGAAATTAAGATTTCTATTAGTTTTAGAGCCATTTCCCATTTACTCCATCTTGCTTTTGGTGTGAAAAAAATGCACTTTCAGTCATATAACAAAATGAAGTAATAATATATCTTATCTAAACTTTACACAAGCCACTGGCTGGCAGCATCAAACATTACAAGATGACAGGAAGGAATTTTAAACCTGACACAATCATATCAATAGGAGGACACAAGCCAGAGTAAAGCTTAATAACGTGGTGTTTTCTGTATTGATGACAGAAAAAATAAGTCTGTAAGCCTGGTGGTTTTAGGAAAGTTTTTTTCCCAGCCTTTTTTAAGAAATAGATCCTTATTTTAAGCCACAAAGTAGCACAAGATATGGTGAAGTAAATCTGTACTATATTTTAAAACAGCTAAGTGAGTATTGCAAAAAGCTCTGCTCCGTGATTGTTAATATGAGCAGCCAAATAAAAGTAAAAGCAAACAGCAAACAGGATAGCCTTATTTATTAGTTAAATGTACATGAAAGACACCGGGTAGAGCAATCCTCTTAGGATAATTGCCCTCTTTTTACGTGGAGCATTTGGTAACACGGGTCCAAAAAGTGGACCACCCGATAAAATTCATTGGAAATTTTCCTTCTAAATAAAAAAGGCCTAAAGCCCTGGAAGGATACTGGGGAGAAAAATATCCAGGAAAACAGATTAGTATTTAGTGATCCCTCTCCTGAAACTTTTAAATGCTATAAAGGATTTTTATTTTTATTATATATATATATATTTTATAGCACTTCAAAACAAAACACAGTCAAAAGCAAAAACCAACCAACCAAACAAACACAAAAAGATTATGTCCCACTCTCAGGATTAGCCCTTAAAAAGTCACTTGGCCAGTCACAGAGCACTAAATGGAATTCTGGGTTTTCAAATAATGCAGAATTAAGTTTGCATTGTTTTCTTTAATAAGACCTATGATTGCAAACTCTAAACCATGCTTGCTAATTGTCAGTCACATTAAAATGCCAATTAAAAACATGACAGAACTAAAAAAGCACACCATATCCAAATGAGAATCATAAAAATAGCTGTCCCCTGTGAAACATCACCTTCAAAACTAGCACTATTTATAACTACTTGATTTTACTTCAAAGAATAGGGACTTGAGTCTTTGCAATCAGTGCTGCTTGCGGTATTACTGTAAAATTACATCCATACCCAATGAGAACTATCATAATCAGTTCCCATTGCAAATCACTTGGAATCTGCCTGTCCCAATTAAATAAGACCATTCTGAAAGACATTTTCTCCCCAGAGCATTACAGAAATGTATAATGAACCATCTGAATTAGCCTCAGTATGTAGGTGGCCTTATCTTTGCCTGTACAACTTTTAAGCATTTCTATGATTTGCTCAAACAACTCATTCACTTTGGGGCTGATAGCTGTAACAAATACCATTTTAATTGTAGCAGTTGTGCAGGAGTCATGATTTATCATTAAAAACTGGAATGTTAGGGCATGACTTCTTGCATAGGTACCGAAACTGAAAATAGAAGAAGAATGTGGAAACTACATACAGTTTCAGATCAGTAATAATCATAGCTTAATGATGACTCAATGAGATAGAAAAATATTTCTCTCTCTCTTTTTTTTTTTTTTTTTTTTTTTTTTTTGTCTCATATAATTTTATAGAGTAAAGAAGAAACAAAATAGCAAAATATATCCACTCATAGCTGTAGTTCAAAGTAGTACTGATGTTAACATCCAAATCCTAATTTCTGGTAGGAAATAGAAGCATGGAGTTTTCAGAACAAGAGCTCTAAACATTTCCATTTTACCTTCAAAAATTCATCTGACCAGGCAAAGCCTGAAGAAATAAATTCCTTCCCTATTTATGCTGTGATTGCAACCACCTCGGCAAAATGCCTTATTTTTAAAAGTTATTTGAATGCCGTTTTCAGGCATTCTCTTACTTTCATTACAGAAACATTACATTGGAACATTTCTAAGTCTGTGATAAGAATTGTAGTTCCCCACCCCACTCCACCATTTTATTAGTAACCATTCAAATGGACACAATAGATATATATTGCTACTTCAGCCTTTGTGAGTTTGTTTCTATTTTTTATATAAAATTTATTCTTTAGTACTAGAATGGAAAGACATATACAAAAAGAAGCATATAACCAAGCATAATTATTCTGGAAATTAAATGCATAAAAGTCAGGAAATTAAATTCCCAATATTCAAGTTAAGTATTAACCCAATTCATTTTCCATTCACATCAATGGAAAAGTGATTTCTAGAGGACATCAGTTGTACTTCGCTATTTGTCAAATTATAAGCAGAACTGATAAGGTAGTTTGACACTTCCTGTTAGAAAAAGCTGTTTTAGATTGCCACTAACATAAAACTTGAAATACAACAGCTTGAATCTCTATCTTAGTACTAGTTCTTTTTCTTTTTAGTAGTGCTCAGTAGATTTAGTTTATGAAAAAAGAAGAGTGAGAGGTGACTACACTGTAGCTTCTAACTGCCTTCATGAGGAGAAAATGCCAACTAGTAGAGAGCTCTTCAGCCTAGCAGATTGTCCTGGTTTCAGTTAGAACAGAATTAATTTTCTTCCTAGTAGCTGGTGTTTTGGCTTAGAATGAGAAGAGTGCTGATAACACCCCGATGTTTTAATTGTTGCAGAGCAGTGCTTATACCAAGCCAAGGACACCTCAGACTTTTGCTCTGTCCTGCCAACAGGCAGGCTGGGGGTGCAGTAAGAGCTGGGAGGGGACAGACCCAGGACAGGTGACCCGAACTAGCCAAAGGGGTATTCCATACCATCTGACGTCATGCTAAACAATATATAGGGGTGGCTAGCCGGGGGGAGGGGGCCGGACTGCTCGGGGTTAGGCTGGGCATCGGTCAGCGGGTGGTGAGCAATTGCATTGTGCATCACTTGTTTGTACATATTATTATTAGTAGTACTATTATCATCATTGTATTATTATTATTATTATTATTATTATTTTCCTGTCTTATTAAACTGTCTTTATCTCAACTCACGGGCTTCACTTTCCATTTCTCTCCCCCGTCCCAGAGAGGGAGGGGGGAGGGTGAGCGAACGGCTGCGTGGTGTTTAGCTGCCAGCCGGGTTAAACCACGACACAGATAAGGCATTGTAAGAACCAATGTCTAGAAGATAAAACAAGGTGAACTCAAATAGGAAATAACTGTACATTTCTTTTAAACTGAGACATTTATCTATAGGGAGAAAAAAAAACAAAAAAAAACAAAAGCAACAACAACAACAACAACAAAAACTACTAAGGAAGTACTATGAACTCTATTTTTTAAAGAGAAGTTTCTTCAAAGCAAGACTGATACCTTTATGGAATATGCTTTTATTGCATGATATTGGACTAAATGCCAGGCAAAATGTGTGTTACTTGATGACCTGTGTTATACAAGAATGTAGTCTACAAGTGCTGAGATGCAAAGACTGAAGAGAATTCAACAGCACCTATAAGAAGGCCTGTGAGAAACACTCCGTAGCCAATAACTTAGGCTCAGGCGAGGATCTCAGTGAAGTAGTAATTTATTTGCGATTGCAATGGCGGGCGCCCCACAAGCAGGAGAGAGCGCATCTACTAGTTCCAAAACACAATTTATATACCTTTTGATGGCAGGACCCTCCCCTGTTTCCCCACTGAGTGGGTAATCCAGATTCACAATCTATCTGATGCTTCACAAAAAATGCATGGCCTTCAGTCGCCGGCCTGTTAAATTTCAAATTTCTTTTGACATTTTTACTGCTTGAAGTGGTAATGTTTCTTCATTTATCTGACTTGACTTGACACCATGATTTTCACCTAATTGTCCTAAGGAGTCTGATTGTCTGCATTTTACAAGGTCGCCTGCTAAACTTTCTTATCACTGTAAGCATATCTCAGTACCACATTCCCTCCTTCTAAACAATGTAACTCTGCAAAAACAACATTTCTATTCCCACAGGCCTAAGCAGAATAATGCAGCACCTAAAATCCACGAGATTCAAATCTTAATTATCTATCAGATAAAGAAAATTGTCACAAAAACTATCTTAGACTTCTTTGTAGAAGAAAAATGAAAAGACATATACGGTTGTTATAAATCGCTCAGTCCCAAAATAGGATTATAATCAAAGTTTACAATTTATTAAAGGAATAGAGGTAAGCAAACAGTGCTGGGTGCATCAGGAGTCTCCGCTCCACCTAGACGCACACCAGTTACATCAAGTAGCTGATTTTTATGCTCCTAGGCTAATACATATTCATTACTACTTCTAAAAAAAATGGGTTATTATAATTAGCTTCCGGGATCCAAACCCTCCTACTGGAGCATGCGCATCAGTTTCCGGTGGTCCCCCTGGGGTCTCTGGGGGTCTTTCATGCTGAAGGCTCGTAGTCTTCCTCTCAGTTTTTTTTTCTTGTCCTTCCCCTTTGTACTCCTTGGCAGCATGTCGAAAGCTTACACAGCGTCCCCGGCAAGTTTTGTCTTCTAGCCGTCCTTCAGCTTCTTTCTTTCTTCTTCTTAATCTCCTGGCCACCTGGCCATCAGGGGCTTGCATAGTGTCCCATTCAGAAGCCATAACAGTTACTAGTTGTTAGCAGTTCTTCTGAAACCCCCAGACATAAGAGACTTCAAAGAAAGAACATACAAATACAAATAGCTCTCTATTGACACTTCACTTGTTAAAACATTCCTCACAGGCCATTCACAGGGACACGCCAGTCACATCTATAGCAGTGCTAAATCAACCACAAAGATGGCAAAAAGGCTGTAACTGTTAGGAATAAGAGTTCGGAACAACAAAAGCAAATAGGCTCATGGATTTGAGGAATATTTCTGAAGATTTGATAAATTGACTATAATGAGGGGGAGACTGGGACACTGGGAGGAAAGGGAAGAAACCACATCTGTGGAAGAATTAAATTGCCAGTGCAGGACCCAGAGACAGACAGAACTGCTCTCTATTGACACGAATTGTTAAAATATTCCTTTGCAAGGTACAAGAACTGTATACATTAACCATTCTGTTTTTCTTAGACTTGTGGTTATACAAGGGTATGTAAGACAGAAGGTCACATTCATCATACCATGCAGCCCTAGCTCTGTTCCATACTGAAACGAATCAGATGAACACATATCACATGGCCATATAAAGATATTTATAAGTTGTAACTGTTCTAGAACCTTCTACATATATCATATATCAGTTTGGCACATGTACAGGGAGACATTGCCATTTGTGAAGAAAACTTTCCATTCTCATTCTCCTTCTCTAAGTGCCTTCTGATGATCTGTTCTTGATATTACTAGAATTATCTTAGTTCTGAGACCGTACTCAGCCTTCCTTAACTATCTCCTGAGAACATTGCAAAATGATATTTTCTAAGCTTTATGCATGAATTATTACTATTATATATATATATATATATATATATTATTTTTTTTTCCTCTATAATAAAATTACTGTGATTTTGCTCTCTCTGGCTGCATATTCTCTGTTATTTCCTGGGGATTTGACTGGCCTCTGTAAGCCCAGTTTTTAATGCTAATACGTTTGTTTCTGATATCAAACACCAATATAAACCAACTGTTCTACCTTATAGGTGGACGTGATATTTTAATATCTCACGAAAGTTATTTTTATTCTGCTGTTCATCCACTTAATGCAACCAAACAGCATAGTAATGGAAATTATTTTCAGGGGCAATGGAAGTTGCCATACATGGGTACACTGTCCTCACCATTCACTGTATTAACTACCTCCTGGAAGTGTCTAAAAGTTTGCTTAAAAAGCTTTTTAGATGATACCCTGAATGTTGTGTGTGATAACTATAAGTTACAGCACACAAACCCTAAGATGGGATATACACGGTAAACTGCTAATAACTACAAGTTGAATTTACACAACAGTTACTCCACAGACAGTTCAGCTGTTAGCAATACTATTACAACATTATTGCATTTGCATCATAATAGATTATCAAGTTTCTGAATACATTCTGTTTGAAATTGTTGAGGGGTTATACTGAGAAACAGAGAGAAAGCAGGCATGAAAGCTCTCAGGACTAGGGACAAAAGTAACAGGCACAAGAGTTAAGAGAATGAGTAAAAAATACATTCATACCACCATCATATCTTAAGGGTCATTTCACTGTCCCTAAAAATTTATTTCAGGATAAATCTGATATTTTAGTCCTCCTTTGGTATTAGAGAATGAGATAGAGCTTATTTTTCTTATTTTACTGTGATGCCTTTTTCTCTCTTGGTAGCAGGACACATATTTCACAGCACTTTTTAAACAGAAGGTTTTTATGACTTTTTCCAATTTCCATTTTCTAGTTTATGTTGCTTTCTGATAGAATTAAGATGCTTCCATAACACATGCTTTCCCAATAAACAGATCCAATGAATATATTCCTTATAATGCGAATGAAATCTTATTGCATAAAACACATTCACTGATTATTTTGATTAAGAGCAATACTTTCTTTAAAAAAAACAAAAACAAAAACAAAAACCAGGTATGAAATGCACCCCCATAGATTAAAATATGTATATCTACATATATGCTTTAACTTCACATATCTTTAAAATACACAAAGGAAAGAAAATGTTTTTCCAAAGTAACTTTCAATTGTAAGTCTTTATTTCTTGCATGAATACACTGGTTGATATTCTATCATTACATCATGATAGTTGGTGTAGTGCCTAGAGTTAATTTTAAATCACAGTTCATCAATAATAGTGCAGTGAGCATCCTTTCCTTGTTATATAAGCATTCTTCGAAGATCAGATAAATGTTCATAAAAGATATATTTACAGCAATGTTTACATCAAGAAGTGTTCAAATTATAGATTTCTTGTTAATGCTTGAAATTATTATTCCTAATAAGGCTTCTCTTTGCAGTATAGATCAGTTCAACTGATAATAGATTGGAAATCTCAGGTATAGACTATGAAAAAGCATGAAACTACACATTGATAAAATTATCAGTCTTCCCAAACCACATACTACTGCTCACCACGGTATATGGAGTATGATCAAAAGAATCCTTGATAATATATGGAAAGTATTCTGATGCTAGAAACATCACTTTTAAGATAAAAATTACTACAACAATTTCTTGTATCCTGATAACAATCTTCGTTTTCTCTGTAGAAACAAACATTTTTTAACACAAATGTTGGAATGATGGTGGGGACCTATAATTTTTTGTAATAAAATTGTCCTTGTTTTGTAACTATGAAATAGCATAATCACATTCAAGAATACTGCATTTTTACTGAACTTGTTAAATGTCATGCAAGGTCATATAATTATTAATAATGCAATTAATCAACAAATGAAAGCTAAATACTTTTCTGTAAAATACAGAATCACAGATTCACAGAATCTTCTAGGTTGGAAGAGACCTCCAGGATGAACAAGAACCTATGAACAAGTATTTATTTTTAGGGAGGTGTTTTCTCACTGCTCCTAACTATATTATCATCCTCACTTAAACTTTCCTGTAAACAGCTTTGTTCAGATTTGGAAGTTGAAATCCAAGCTAGTCATCAACTTGTTGTAGTACTTTGCAACTATCTTCACATTTGCCTCATTCCTGGTTGACTGTCTTTCAAAATTTTCTCCTGAGGAGCCAGAGACAGACTTGCCTAAGGGTGTGCTGCCTGCTACCAGAATTACAGCACTGTGGCCAATGCTATTTCTGTATGTGGTCAAGTTTTTCTTGACAGCTTTGCTCCATACTGACAATGAACATTACTGATGCTCTCATTTTCAAACACTTTTTTTTACTTTTTGCACCTCAAACTGATGATGTCAGAATTTTTCCCTACACGCTTCCCTTTCTTGTCTGATGGAACAAGACTGTCAAAAAGCTGACCCTCTGATCTTTTAGCTGATAATCTCTATGTCAGTGTCGTGGTTCCGCTCGAGTGGGCAGCCGACCTCCACCACAGCCGCTCTCTCACTCCCCCTCCTCAAAGAGGAATGGGGAGAAAATATGTGAAAAGGGGCTCAAGGGTTGAGATAAGGACGAGAAAATCACACAATAATTATTGTAACGGGCAAAACAGACTCGACATAAGGAGATAGTAAGATTTATTGCCTATTACTAACAAGCGAGAGAAGTGAGAAAACAAAGGAAAAAGCAAACCAAAAGCACCTTCCCCCCCTTCCACCCTCTTCCACCTCCTCCCCCCGAGCGGTGCAGGGGAATGGGGGAATGGGGGCTATGGTCAGTCTACAGCACTTCTTCTCTGCCACTCCTTCTCGGTCACTCTTGTCCCCTGTGCTGTGGGGTCCCACCCACGGGATGCAGTCCTTGATGAACTGATCCGGCGTGGGCTTCCCACAGGCAGCAGCTCTTCCAGAACTGCTCCAGATATGGGTCCGTACCACGGGGTCCATCCCTCAGGAGAAAACTGCTCCAACCTGGCTCCCCTACGGGCAGCAGCTCCTGCCGGGTCACCTGCTCCTGCGTGGTCTCCTCTCCACGGGCTACAGGTCCGGCCCGGAATCTGCTCCGGCAGGGGTCTTCCACAGGCGGCAGCCTCCATCGGTGCAGGGCCACCTGCTCCACCGTGGTCTCCTCCACGGGCTGCAGCGTGGAACCCTGCTCCACTGTGGTACTCCATGGGCTGCAGGGGGACATCCTGCTTCACCATGGTCCTCACCACAGGCCGCAGGGGACTTCTGCTCCGGCGCCTGGAGCACCTCTCCCCCTCCCTCTACACTGACCTTGGCACCTGCAAGGCTGTTCTCACTCCCGGCTGCTGTCTGGCGCAGCGTTTTTTTCCCTGTCTTAAATATGCTCTCACAGAGGCGCAAACAACATTGCTTATTGGCTCAGATCTGGAAAACAATGGGGCCCTTCCCAAACATGGGGCAGCTTCTAGATCTTTCTCACAGAAACCACCCCTATGCCTCCCTGCTACCAAAACCTTGCCACGTAAACCCACTACAGTCAGGATAGTTTGCTTTTGGATAGTGCTGTTGTGTTGAATTTGTATTTGCCTTAGAGAAACTTCCCATTTTCAGCTCTGCCATATAAGAGGTCTGGGGACTAAATTGCCACAAGAAGTGGAAGGCCATTTTAAATAGAGAAGATAAGGTAAATAATATTTTTAAAGTTTTGAAGTGTCTTTAATTTGAAGTCCTGAGGAAGAGCAAAAGCATTAAGTGATTATATGCTTAAAGACACTCTAAAATGTATTATTGTAGAATTTCAAGTTGACCAGTGCCATTGTGTTAATTGTGCTAAGATGTGTCTTGGCTACTCATCAGATAGTATTATGATTTAGATTCTACTATAAATATTTAATAGCCATAGCAGGATCCTAAAGATCCTTATTCTTTGACAAATACATATGTGAGTGAGAATTCTAACACACAAGTCACAACTGGTACCATAAAGGTGACCAACAGGGGCCACTGCTGTTGGACAGAGATTATCGAGTGATCCTCAGTTGTGTTGCCATATACATATACATATATACATAAATAAAACATAGCATTTATGAAACCTCTATATAGTTTTTGTGTATAACAGTGTCTGCATTATTTTACAGAAAAGAAAAAGAAATAAAATCTCTCGAAGAAACAATGAATTATTTGACTCTAGATAATGAAACTTCACAATTTACACAATGTTGATAATACTGATATCTAAAAATCAATTGTGCTCCTGTGTAATATCAGCACCTGTCTCTTGTATCAACAATGAAGAAGTTCAGTATCTAATATCATATGTATTACACCATCAGAAGACACGAAACAAGGCAAATTTCATAGCAAAAATGAAAGATCTGAAGAGAAGAGGAAAGAAACATGTAAAATTTGTTGTGTTTAGATGAGGTAGTCCTCACTTTTTGTCTTAACTCTTCCATTATTACCATTAACAGATAAAGAGGAATGCTACGATTTATCATTTTAAAATGTTGAGTGTTTATTCTTTTCTTCATCAATAGCCCAACAGGAAAAAATAATATTTGCAAATTCTTTTCAATTTAACGCAACAAATTCAGGCAAACAAGAGAAAATGTAACTAGCAAATTCTGAATATATGATCAGAAAGATATTGTATGAGAAAGACTGTATTAATTTGGCTTAAATTTAATTAATTTCTTGCTTAATTTTTCTCTTAAAAAAAAAAAAAGTTTAATTTAAGTGGATGATAAAATAATAGGATAGTAGAAAGCTTTAAATAACTACATCTAGTTGCTTAGGATAAAAAAACAAAGACCTTTGCCTTTAAAAATTAGTATTATTTATATTCATCTGGCCATTCCATGTACATGTAAAACTGAAAAGCCAAATACTTTTCACACCTAAAAAATGAACTTAATTAAACAGAGAAATTCCCTCATCAGAAATGAACTTTTCACTTAGATTGTATGACTGCTTCTATTTGCTGCTTCTATACAAAATATAAGGAAAAATGATTTCAAAATCACCTGAAGAGAAAAAGGGTTGGAGCACCACAACCATTCTTGAAAAATAACACATCCTCATGTGTCATCAAAAGACAGAATGAAGTCCCCACAGCCCAGACATGAAGGTCATGCAGTCAGCAGTATAATGTAATGTTTTTTGTCTCTAATCCGGACTGTTTGACTAGCCTAATTAGAGCATGAACATGAACAAAGTATCACAACACTGAAGCAACACTGAAGGAATAAGTAGACCCTTAAATATCAACTGCCTGAATTAAAAGTTTGAATATATTGGAAGTACTGTGAAAGACAATTCTAATTCTGGCTCCTGAGGTATTTTTGTAAGTGTGTTTTATGTAGGCAACATCTAATCAATAATACAGCAGGCTATGCTTTTATTTTCCATTTGTTTCCTGTTCTATAGCTCAAGTAGCCATTCAGTAGGATGTTGATCCTTAAAGTTGCTAAAACATTCATAAAAATGCTGTAAATAGATGAAGAGTACAAATATTTGATCAGATGGCTACCAAAGTCAAAGTAAATGTAAACCTACTGTTTCAGTAGAAGTAATAACACTTTTTGGATAAATATAATCTCTTTTGCCAAGAGATAGACAAACATTTTCATTCTATAAAACATATACTGGAGTGTACTGCAATACTTTATTTAAGATTAGGGAATATCTTTTTTCCCTTCATATTAGAAAGTTTATTCTTTCATGATTGAAAAGCAAACAAATAAACAACAACAACAACAACAACAACAAAGAAACAGAAAAAGAAAGGCTTACAAATGGATTTATTTCTCAGTTATGAACCACAGTGTGTGCAGTTTTAAATATCCTTGACTCCACCATTTCACTAAACTTTCTACTAATGTAGAAGGGTCTGTAGACCACCCTGTAGAAGGGTTTTTATAGATTTCTGTTGTGAATATCAAACATGTCAAAGACATATTTCTTCAGTAAAAGATAACGTCTATAGTCATCATTCCCCTCAACCCCTGTACAAGGTTTCTAAATCAAGATTTTTTATTTAATCCTAGCATCATGTTGTATTTGATTTCAGCAGACATCAGCTAATAATGATTGTCAATGTCACGTTAACCTTCCCTGT
The DNA here is from genome assembly GCF_965140915.1 of Aythya marila. Lineage (NCBI taxonomy): Eukaryota > Metazoa > Chordata > Aves > Anseriformes > Anatidae > Aythya > Aythya marila. The sequence continues at coordinate 99,533,634 of NC_139043.1, read as the reverse complement.
CTCCTACTTTCCTGTGGCTCTACCATAGGAGAAAGAAATCCTTTATTATTAATAGATCATTTTGAAATCCTCTGCACATCTATCTTGGAATCACACAAAGTCAATATTCAATGATATATGCTGCCCTATCTGTCATTTTTAATCACAAACAGTACACTCCCTGTAAAAGTTATTGTAATAGTGAATGAATCACACCACTTTTATATTAATGCAGCTTGCAATGCATGTAAAATAGACAGGAATTTCCCCTGAATTTTAATGATTTGTGTATTTAAATAGATTCTCATTCTGACATTTTTCTCACTTCAAGGTAGTAGATGGGAAATATTGCTGGACATATGCAGACTTTTAATTTATAGGAGATTCAAATAATCAGAAGCAGACCTATGGATAAAAAATTCAAATTGCCATTTTCGTACACTGTAAGAGGATGTTGCAATCTAAAAAAATGATTCCTTATAACAGAAATTATAGTTAATGTAACATTACTAACAGGAACATGAAGGAACAAACAGACTTGATGGTTTCCTTTAATAAACCATTGTTTTATTTTATTTTATTTTATTTTATTTTATTTTATTTTATTTTATTTTATTTTATTTTATTTTATTTTATTTTATTTTATTTTATTTATTTTATTTTATTTTCAATTAGAAAATAATTTCATCTTGGTTAGCAATTATCACATTTATTTCTCTATCTGCATATCTTAAATAAAGGGGGCTTAGATTTTTTTATGGAAAAAGATAAATCAGTTGAATATTTTTAAAATATTTTCTGTTTCATCATGAAATTTTTTAATGAGAATAGGCTAAAAAGAATTTAGGAAAGAATTTCCAAGTTGTTGAAAACTAAGGATACTTCTAAAGGTGAGCAGGGATAAGGGAGAAGCAGCCCAAATTTTCTTTCTTAAAAATACCATTAGTAAAAATAATACTTTTTTTTTTTTTTTTTTCAAAAGCAAGGAGATTTTTTTTTTTTAATTATTATTAATAGTTTTTTTTTTTTTTTTTTTTTTCCTGAAGGTCAGAGTTGGAGCATAATACTATGTTCCTCCCTTCTGGCTTTAAGAGTTTCTGTTCTGGCCTTTAAAATCATGAAAAAGATGAAATCACATAGTAAGCTCATCTTTCATCATAAAATAAGTATTTGTATACATTTTTATGAAGTATTTCTAGACATACATTTAAATGCTTTGTGAAGTGAGGACTAACCAAATTTGTTTTAGGATCACAAGAATGTATCCCAAGTAAATGTTCAGAAATGGGTTTCCTGCTTCTGATGTTGAGCATGGGTCTTTCCAGTTCATGTGCTAGTTTCCTTCTGCCTTCTAATACTTAACAAGTGAGAGTAAAAGCTATATTGCAAATAAGAGTTTTTGTATTATATAACTTTAAATAGATTAAAACAGAAAGTTTTCAGTTGCAATTTTAGATTATTGTAGGTTTGGGGTCATGAAGCTCTCTTGGTCTGTGAATGTTTATAATCTCAGTATTTTTATGTCGTTTAATTATATAAACTCTTTATAAATAAAACTAAGAGGAGGATGTTAACAATATGCCACTTCATACTGACTCTGTCCTTGCTAGCTGTTGGGTTAGTGAGAAAAAGCTAATAAACATTTGTGAGACAATGACAATCACTTCACAGAACTAAGTTTACTGAATAAAACAGAGGCCATAGAAGGCTGAAAGTATGAGATATTCTGATATTCTGAAAGGAGAATGCTATAAAAAAGTATATGCAGAAACATAGACAAATACGCATTTTAACAGTACAAAATGCTCAAATACGATTGTGCTTTAATAAATTAAAAACAAACAAACAAACAAAACACACACAAAAACAATTACTGTATTTTGAATTAGATATACAGTTGATCTTCTGTAACTTCGTAATTCTATTAGTTTGTTACTTAATTTGTTGAATGTCAAAAATTATAAAATGAATTTCATTCTGAATCACTAATAAGGGCAGAAATCCTTGTTCCATCTGAATTGCATTTTAGCTGGTTCTAAATAATTAGAAAGTTTTGTCTTCACTTTTCTTCAGGACCATAGTCCCTGAGTACATGGTCACAATGAAAATGTACACAACTGGGGCTTACTTTAGTAGCAGTCCAGTTAGCTCTCTCCAATAACTGGACAGAGTACTTATGGTCCAGTCTCCCTCTGTATGACCCCCTTCAGAAAGCCATGAGGGAGCTGCAATGCACCAAGCATGGCTTCTTCTGAAGAGTTCTCTGACACCATCCATATGCATGAACATGCCAGGCACACCACAAGCATCACCTGACCTAATGAAACAGGAACTGAGTTCTTCAGATTTTTTACCTCAGAATGGTTCTCTACCTGCTGTTTAAGTTATGTTTAGAGTGAAGACTGGGAAACTGAAAACAATTGGTCTGTAACTGTTTTCTGGACAGTCCAGTGTTAAGTGGGACTTGTAACTTACTGTCCACAGTTCTAAGGATGTGATCTTCACATTGCCTAATGACAGAATTAGAGGTGCAGCTTGAAATACATAAAGACTGACATGAAGAAAACTAATGACAAAAAATGCTGGGTTATTGCTGAACACTGCAGAACACCCCATTAAGGAACTATTTAATTTTAACTGTAAATAATCTTCATGCCTGTTGGCTGTAAGCAGTTACCCCATTAAGAGTGAGGAGAGGATTAAAGATGAAAATTTAGATTGAGGATTATCAGGGTTTTGTTGTAAATTCAGGGTTGTATGAGCAAGAGAGGACTGGTTCCAGATTAAGGAACCTAAATAAAACTTTCTGCAAATAAGCATTAATGCTATTTGTGCTGTCATTACATTAAAGAAAGTTAATCAAAGGAATGTTCAGATGTACAGCTTTCCAGGCTCTATTATTTAAATTGCCACTAACTATATTAACAGAATTCTGTATCTTTATTACAAGCTGAATCCTAGTCCTGCAAATATTTGTGTCCAATGATTTGTATTTTTCCCCAGTTACAGAGAAAAGGATCAATAGAGATTGAGTGTTACATGACAGTTATGGGGATGCTGGGGAATAAGGGTAGATGGAACAAAAATGATTGTTGAAGTGTCCTTCAGAATTAGTAAGGGAGATATTACAATAGCTATTTGATTTTTTTATACTCTTTTTAATTTCATATATCATAGAATCATTAAGATTGGAAAAGACCTCTAAGATCATCTAGTCCAACCATCCACTTACCAGCAACATTGCCCACAAAACTATGTCCCTAAGTACCATATCTACCCTTTCGTTAAACACCTCCACGGATAGTGACTCCACCGCTTCCCTGGGCAACCTGTTCCAATGAACAGGTATACATACCCTCTTCCAATGAACAGGACATGTAATCATATCCTATCTGTGATTAAGCTTAAAATTAGACATAGGAAAATGATAGGTTACTATACCAGAATGTAGCTCTTATTATTTCATACTGAGATATAAAAAAATTAGAGGAAGGCAGCTAGCATTTTCTTGGATCCAATATTTTATAATCTTTTTTTTTTTTTTTTTTTTTTTAACAACACGGAATCCTTTTGATGCAGCTAGCTAGCTAGCTTCTGGGTGAAGAGCATTCTGTGAGCACATAGAAAGGGAGCCCTATCACATGGATAATGTGGCTGGCTGTAGCATATATTCCCCTTAGTAAAAAAGGTGGCAAAGACCTTAAGGGATTCACTTTTTTTTTTTTTTTTTTTTTTTTTTTTTTGAGGGGGGGGAGGGGGGAAATTAAAAGCCTGGTTATGACATTTAACATACTAGTTTGTACATAGAGAATAAAAGTATTCTTATAATAATAATAATTTTAAAAAAAATAGAAAAAGAGATGGAAAAAGGAAAAGGAAAAGGAAAAGGAAAAGGAAAAGGAAAAGGAAAAGGAAAAGGAAAAGGAAAAGGAAAAGGAAAAGGAAAAGGAAAAGGAAAAGGAACCATTTATTTAAAGACAATTTTTACAAGAGGAAGATTTTTTTTTTCTTTAAAATAGTTGTCTTTTACATGCTGGATTTCAATGTTATTTCTACGTTCTCTCCAGTTTGCGAAAGCTTCAATATTGTCAAATCCCCAAACAGGTAACAGCTATTTAGAACTAAAATGAAATTCTTTAGCCATTCCTTCTTAGACTCAAAAAAGTCTCCACTTACATGTTATCTTTTCTAAGGCATTTCTATAGAGTTTGAATTCATCCCAATTTCATCCCAAGTTTCCAGTCATAACAATCTACTAAAATATTTTTAAATTTATTTTTAAGGGGTTGGAAGGGCAAATCAAATCTTCTTTATGAAGCTTTAGGCATTATCATAATTGTATATTGATATATTATTGTCATAATATTATTGTCATATTGTATGCATAACACCGAAAAGAAAGATTTAGGATGATCTGCATTTAAAAGAGCATATATATATACATGTATATGCTATACATGTTTGTTTGTTTGTTTGTTTGTTTGTTTGTTTTTGGGGGGCAGAGTTATTAAGAATAGGAGTTATTTAATAATTCTGTTTACAGCTATAGCACTATGAAATTTAGAACATTATATTTAGGCACATTTAAAGAGAAATATTAAGGACTGCAAGTGGGGTTCCTAAGTGGTATGTTTGTGTGAGTAGTTTTATATGTATGCGTCATTCTTTCAAAAAATGTTTTTAAGGGCTTGTCATTGCTGATGAAATAATTTCAACATTACAAAGACAAATTTAAATTGGTTCATGCTATGTGTAAGAATAATCATAATTGCAGTTAAAACCACAGATAAAAGTATGCGACAAACCTACTTATACATTAAAAAAAATATTGGGGGGGGGGCAATAAGAAAATTTTAAGTTTCATTTATTGTTAGTGTGATCTAAGTCAGTTAACTACAGTTCTTTTCAAGATTGAGGACTGGTATATATATAGATAAAAGTAAATGGAGGCCAGATACACATTATATTACAGAAAGAAGGAGTTTAGATTAAAATGAGGAGCTTATAACATGTTGCATAATAGATTTGGAAATATCATACAAAACATTTAAAAGATTAAAATAACCAGTCAACTAGTCAGCAGTCAACTTTAGTTTGGACAAGAATCTCAAGATCCAAATGACACTGCCATCATTAATACATGAAGACACTCATTTTCATTTTCATAACTGAAAAGAGGGAGTCTTCGGCAATAAAGTTCTATTTTATTCTTTTCACTTTCCAAAGTTAATCAAACTTCTTACATTCCTCAAAAATCTCCTGTTTTAACAGCAAAAAAAAAATGGCGTTTTAATATAAAATATTAAAATACAAAGTTTTAATATCTACATTTATATTACAGGTCTATCTTTTTACAACAAAATTTTATTATCCATGTAATAGCAACTGAAAAGCTAGCTGGTATCACATGCCTCATTGCCTCAACATATGGTAAAACAACAACTGCAAGGAATCTGAACAAAAGAGCACTTGGAAATTAAAACAGTGGAAATTAAGTCTCCACACCAGCAACAGGGGAGAAAGGTTAACTTGCTGTGACAGTCTATGCTCATTGCACTGCAGAGCACTTTGTCTTCCACAAAATTTTAGGTTCTACAGCCTATATTAAGAAAATTTTATAGATGGATTCACATAGACATTCACATACACAAATAAATAATTATAGATTGATATTATGTATGTGTTAGCTATGAAACTAGTATTTTTTTCATTTTTCTTCAGGATGACAGAAAAAAAAAAAAGAACACAAGAATGGTTAAAACAAAAGAAGAAAGTAATTTTTGAATGTCAACTAGGCAATAAAATAGGACATCAATAAAACAACATCATGTGAAACTACTCAAGTCATTTTGTCTTAGTAATTACTGAGGATAACTCAGAAAAAAATGAGCATTAGTGATATTATTCCTTTATTGTTATTTTTCTCTAGTTATATCTATGATGGTGGCAGCAGCACTCATTGGAAGGCAGCTTTCTTCTTTTATTATTGGGGAGAAAAGGAAGGTGAAAGAAAAGTAGAGAAAAGGAATACAAGTTCCAAATTCTTTAAAGAAAATTATTAGATATTTATTGTCTCTAGTAAAATTAAAAGCAAGATATATGAAAGAGATGTGTGAGCGTTGTTGTTTTCCCCATTACAAATATCAATAGTTTTCAGAATTGGAACAATGAATGACCCTCTTTGACAGCATGTTTTGATTAACTGTTATATGTGATGTGTGTAAATATTGTGGTGAGCAGGGTGTCAGCCTCTTCTCACAGATAACTAGAGATAGGATGAGGGAATGACCTCAAGTCACCTCCCCAAGTGACCTAGGGGAGCTTCAGGTTGGAAATTAGGCGAAATTTCTTCTCAGAAAGAGTGGTTAGGCATTGGAACTGGTTCTCCAGGGAGATGGTAGAGTCACTGTCCCTGGGGGTGTTTAAGGAAAGGTTGGATGTGGTACTTAGGGATATGGTTTAGTGGGTAATATTGGTGGTAGGGGGTTGGTTGAACTAGATGATCTTGAAGTTCTCCAACCTTAATGATTGGATGTTTTACTGCCTTTATTTTTTTCCCCCATTCTGTATTTCAGTGGAAGCCAAACATCAGCATCACAGACCAGTGTGATCTCACCACATTTATAGGACTAATACATGTATCTGCAAACATGCAAACATATATCATGACATTGTAGTCCCCTTTAGAGACAGAGATTTTCTAGAGCAGATGCGATCAGAAAACATTTATTGGTATTTACATGAATGTGTTCTCTGTCTTTTCAAAGACCTCATGATATGTTAATGCAGACTTTCTGAAAGTAAAATAATATTTATTGAAGAAGAAAAATTGCTTTGAAGCCTGCCTCAGAACCTATTGTAAATCACTCATCAACATTTTATTGTATTTGCAAGTACTAACAATGTGAAATTGTTGAAATTCCTTGATATAATTAAAACAGAAGATCACCAAAGACATGTATTGGTTTGAAATAGAGTTTTGAAGTCATGTTCAGTACTTTGAGGAAGAAGATTCAGCTCCATTAGTTTTTAGGGGTAAATTACTGAAACTGGAAATAAATGTGAATAAAGCAAATGTGAGTAAAGAAGGAAGTTACATTTGTCTTGTCTTTGCTAGGCTGATCTTAGCACTCTGCATAGCTTTTACCTATTCTTTATTGGAGGGTTCAAACATGTTGGTATCCTTCCCGATTTTAGCTCAAAGAATTATAAACATATTAGTCATTGTTATACTTTAATTTTTATGGTTATTGATTTTTTTAATTACACATAGCAAAACTAAAACAGCCTTTTTGCCTTTTATCTCTACCATATTTGATCATCTCTTTCTGTCCTTTATGAACAACTCTGTAATTAAGCACAAACACAAAAAAAAAGTTACATATGTAAATGCATTTCTCTGGATATCTGAGGATGAACTTAGCACATTAATTAACCACATTGGTACTGTGAGGAAATAAAAAGCTTTGTTTGTTTGTTTGTTTGTTTTTTCCCCAGAAGCAATCCAGAAAAAGAGTAACATGTTGCAGGTTCCAAGTCCTGACAGAGGTACAGAAAAATATAGAAGTAAAAGCTACTGGTTTTGATTGTTTCCTTCTTTCTCCAATACATGTTTTCCTTTCCTTAACGTATTAGTTTTGTCTAATCCATACTAATTTCTCCCTGTCTGGATTTCCAAGACTTTTTGATACAGCCACAGACTATACACAACATTCCCACCAGGTTATACCTAAGAAATGTAAAAACTTGGTTTCACTAGCAACATAGTGTTTTGCATGCAGAATTTGAAAATAAACCCTTGCTCAACATGCTGGGAGAAGGACAATATGGACCACTGGGGTGCCTTCCACAGAAAGACTAGCTGGACTGAGAAGTTCACTCAATGCATAACCATTAAATAATCTCTGAAAATGGCTATAAAAACTTGCTAAATAGTAAAACAACACAACACACAAATGCAAAAATAAATCACATTCAGTAGTACTGACAACTTCTAGTATTTGTATCCAGGTAAACTCAAATTCAACAGGTAGTTTGTTGACATAATCTTTGAGATACACAATCCTGTTGACTCAGTCCTTTCCTCCAGCACACCTGTGCTTCTAAGGACATGATGAATACTGCAGGCAAGACTGAGCTACACATTTATCTTGGTATCCGAAAACCTTCCTATGTGTATGTAGAAAAATATACACTCAAAGACCATGGTATGAACTGACCCAGCATTCTAGCCCATATATTCAAAAAGTAACACATTTCCTTGTCATTGTTTCTTATTAAGCACAAGGTACAGTTTTATCCTTGAAGAAGTCTGAATCCCACTCCCCCCTTCACCCCCCTCCATGACCACCGCTCCCCCCCCCCAAAAAAAAAAAAAAAGGAAAGGAGGAAGAAAATGGATGAAGTTTTTCTTGCTAAGGAAATATTTGACCTATTTTTCCATCCTTCATGCATCCTCCTTCTGAAGAAAACATTTTCAATTGGAAAAGACAAACCTATCACAAGATGGGCCCAAAATTTTTGTTTTGAAAAGCATTATAATTCAATCAATACTAACAGAATTGCTACTCGTATTTCCTAAAATAAGCTTAAAAAAAAGGTTTTAAGCTTATAATTGGTTAATAAAAGCTTAAAAATATACATAAATATTCCCTTTTTCATTGACAGCTCTGGACTGATGGTACAAGGGAATTATAATATAGAGGTGTCAACAGTCAAAAATATACAATGTATTTTCTTAAAGTAAGACAAATGCAATGATGAATTAGATCATTCCTTCACTTGCTGTCATAAGTGATGGGAGGGTACAGATAAAAAGTCTCTTTAATATCAGTCCTGACTGGATTAGCTCATTAAGATCTCAACAGAATGTACTAAGTTTCTCTGTACAGGCAACCAAATAACTGCAGAACATTGTGACTTTCACTCACTACTGAGTTGGGCTGTCTTTGAACACCATATCCCATTTATTCCTCCCTAAGTTATATAGCCGCAATGTCAGCACATTTCCCATCAACTTGTATGAAACTAAAGGCAATGAAATGCATGATGATTTGTTAAATATGTCCTATAAGCAGACGTTATGATGCCATCATTGTGTGTGCACTCCACATTACTCATGCAGCATGTATATAAATAACATTGTCATCATGAACTTTTTTCATACACTTTGTTTGTCCTTGCTGTCTTAGAATACACATTTGCTATCACTCAAAGCTGAAGGAAATATTCTACAAGGTCATTCAGCGCAAAACAGATGTTCATATTATTTATGGCTATAAACATAGGCTTGTGCTTTATTAGACTAAATATTAGGTAATAAATTATAGGAAATATTATCTTTCAGGGGGTTAATCAACCTGACTGTATGATGTGTCATTTACTTTACTGTTCAAGGTTTTAGATATTTTGGTTTTAGTAAGGTGTTCTTTTAACATACACAAAATGAGCATGGCTACAACAATACATGTATTTCATATACTAAGAATGTCTACAAAAATACATGTATTTCATATACTAAGAATGTTACAGTAACTGCAATTATCCATCAGGATATTAACATGAGCAAATTACTTGTAATCTTTCTTGTGTAGAACTGAAGAAGAAAAAAATAAAAGTTTAAATTGCCTTTTTCTACCCTAAAATTTATGGAAATAATTATTCCTGAATAAGTAGTACAAACATAATAACTGAAAATAACCCTTACCCTTAAGGGTTACCTGACCCTTAATAGGTTACCCTTATCTCTTAATACTTTATTGCTTTTTTCTCTTAAAGAACCCCCTCCCTCTCAAAATAGCGTATTATTTAGAAAATTATTTCCAATTATGTTACACAAACGTTTTTAACCAATTTAGAATACACAAAATCCCAACAATTACTGAAAAATTGTGTGTAACATAATTACTGAAAAATCGTGTGTAACCCAGAGGTATTATTAAGTTTCCCCATACTAGTCCAATATATGAAGTCAAGTAGAGGAAGGACTGGCTCACAGCTGATTTTCCTTCAGTCACTCTGGTTTAATGAAAAGATGTGGCAGCTGATATGAAGCTGCCACAGGAGCTACTTATGCAGCAGCTTCCAATATGACACAACCCAATCTTGCAGCACAGTTAACAAAGGCTGTGTGTGTGAAGTTCTGCCATTTTTCTCCTGCTATAAAATGACATATGCCAAGAATCTCTGGTTAATGTTTTCTTGTAGCACAACAAGAAGCTACGGATCTAACTGAACTGTAAGAAATGCACATATGTGTACATGTGTATGTACATACACATACATCATTATTTCAAATTCTCAACACTCATTTCTTAGTACAAACATACAACACAAAAATATGTCATGGCAGAAACCATAGCAGGAAATCCTACGCTCATTGTTCAAGACCTGATAGGCTCTTTTAAGAGATGAGAATACTGTTTCTTAGTTTGTATGTAAAAGTTAAGCACTTTCTAGTCATCTCTGGACTTAATTTAAATTTCATTTCTTGACTGAGGGGCACTGGCCAGTTTTATCTAGGATACAAGAGATTTTCAAAGCAAAAATCATAATGTAATAGACCTGAAGTGAATGCAGAAAACTTTTGACAAACTTCCAAGAAATGCTTTCATGACATCTTTTAATTCCTAGTATAACAAAATCATTATTTCAGAAGAGTTTGTTCTGCATTAGGTTTAGATATGGTCCTATACTGTTTAGATAAGCCCCAATTTTAATTCCTTCAACTATAGGTGAAGGAATTAAAATATAGTGTATAAAAGCATATGAGATGGTTTCCTATGGGCATTTCAAATGTGGCTGTTCTGTCCTTACAGCCCTACCAAGAAAAATGGTGATGTTCAATGTATAAAAGTAGCCAAATGGTTTACTGCTTCTTACCACCTTTTGGAAAAACATGGGACTATGTTTTATAAACCTATAAATCAAAGACCTTACTCAAGGATTAATCTGTTAAATGTAGTCACCATCTGTTCTTGCAGATGTGCTGCCTCTGACAATGTTTATTGAAAGAGAAGTTATACACACAAAATAACTTTCTTAGTTGTTGTTATTTAAAGTTAAGGGAAAATGAAAAAAAAAAAAAAAAAGAGAGAGAGAGAGAGAGAAAGAGATTTTCTGTGATATTTAAGGACAGTTCTCTTCCACTCTTTTTACAGGTGTACCTGTAAATAAAGTAATCCAAAGCTCTCTTACTTTCTATAAATGAAGAAGTGAATTCAAGTAGGGATGTGCATGGTGATGGAAGTGAAATTTTATGACTTTGGACCTGTTAGGTCAGTCCTTCAAAGTCATTCAATATGCACATAGAAACAAGATGTTTTTGACAAGTCCTTCTTATAGATTACAAGGTTAAGAAAAGTGGAGATGACAATGCAAAGAGTCTGCTTCAGCTTCTGCTTGTACACTGAGGAGACAAAAATCCAATCTCTTTCACTTTCAGGCTTTTCTGTATACTGTGCATACCTGTCTTCAGTATTAGGAAGAATTTATTTTCACCTCCCCCCCGATATGTAATGTAAGTAAGAGTATCTTCTTTAGTATAAGATATTTTCATGATGGATTAAGATGGTGCGTATTCAAAATTATATGAATAAACTAGAAAGAATTCATCTGCCAAGTTTCATTCATTTTCATTGTTTCTCTATTTTAATGACAATTTTAGATGATTTGAAGCTATTTAGGATATACAAAGTGATTCATAATAATTTTGGAGGCTCCCTTGAAAACTAGAATCTTTATAACTTTATCAGGACTACCATTGTAATATATGAAAGTACTGACCTTAAACTTTTTTTTTTTTCCATATTCTATTCTAGATCTTCAATTCTAGATCTTCAATAGATTCTATTCTATTCTAGATCTTCAATTACTTAATTTATTTTAAAAATCTGGCTTTGGAGTGAATACCCAACATTTTTGAAAGCTCAAACCTTTTTGTTCATTAGGTTTTCTACTTTCAACTTTGTGGAAAGATAATGACTGTGTTTGAAACATGGTATGTAATGCTAGCATCACAAAGACTATAATAGGGACTGTAAATTACTGCCTGAATTGTAAATCTTTAAGAATAAAACCACACTTTTATTTATTTATTTAATCTTTAAATTAATCCATAATTTAAATATCCATATTTAAATCCATATTTAAATAATTCTATAAATGATGAATGATCTTTACAGAAATTTTATGGCAAAATTGGGCTATTTTTAACTTTACTTTGCATGTGCTCATGGTGAAGAATAGTAACTGGCAAAACAAAGGTTTGCTTCAATAATGGAAACAAAGTTAAAGAGTTTGTTCAAATGTTAGCTTTTGTTATGTGGTTAAGCAGAATCACAGAATTACAGAATCATTTAAGTTGGAAGAGACTTCCAAGATCACCTAGTCCAACCTATGACCTACCACTAACAAGTCCTTCACTAAACCATAGCAGATGAGACAGAGCCTGCATACGGTTCTTTCAATAAACATTATAATTCATCTAGAAAAACAAAACAAAACAAAACAACTTTAATAGTACTGCAGCTTTCATTTCTGTGACAAATAAATTTTCCAGACTTGAACTCAAAAAATCATATTGCTACAGTAAAAGAGAAAGCACCAATCAGAATTTTTTAGCCTAAGCCATGCATCCACTTCCAGTGACTTAGAGCCTTGATTTCTGTAATGCACAGCTACTTCTGCTAAAGTTATCTATCCTAATCTGGTTCTGCACATGAGATTCCTATAGATAAGTATTTTTGGTAATAGAAACCTTGCAGTTTATAATACCTATAAGTAGGTTTTTTTAAATGGGAATGGACATCACTGAGAACTGCTAGAACAGATCAAAAATTTGGTTATGGTCCTTGTTTGTTTGTTTCCTTTTCTCTCCACATGTGTGTCATATAAAAACACAAATACAGTTCTTTTTATTGAAAAGAAGGGTAGCAAACAAGCCCATCTTTCTAAGAATCAAGTTACATAACTATATAATTTCAGATATTAATTATTAAAATAGGAACAGATTCCACATTTATTGGTTTATCAGAACAGTGCAGAAACCATATTAAGGGTAAATTCTTACTTATTATTTTAGTAACTACTATAAAAAGAAATATAGTAGTATGTGTCACATAATAGTAAAAAATATAATTAGTAAAACTAATTTATATCCAGAATGTTATATCAGGACTGTTTCTCTCCCATTTTCTCACTCCTCTCTCCCAGCTACTGTTGCACAGCAGATTTTTTTTCCCTTTCTTAAATCTGTTCTCACAGAGGTACAAACAAAGTCACTCACTGACTTGACTCTGGCCCTTTTGGAGGCAGCTGGAACTGGTTCTTATTTGACATGGGGAAGCTTTTGGACTCTTCTGATATGTGCTATCCTTGCTACCAAAACCTTGCCATGTAATCCCAATATATATAGATGTTATAACCCACATATATAGATGTTGCATGAATTAAACAGGTAACAAAAATGGAATAAAATTTACAGAAACTGAATTAAATTCCATCAATTGAAGTTAAAGAGTAGGACAAACTGTCATATTTATTAAATTGCTGGTCATTGAAATAAAAAGTAATCACTTATATTTCCTTCTAATATGATGAGGTAAAAGTATAAATATGAAAAATATAAAACATTTTTTTTTAAAATGTGTAGTATAATTTTCTTACTATGCATGAAGAACATTTGGTATCAGAACTATAATAGTTGCTATTATCAACTCTGTATTGTTATTTTTCATTTGATTAAAAAATGGTATAACAGAAGTTAATATAAAACCCAAGTTGATACGAGATATATATATATATATATATATATATATATGTTTAATAGATTTAAGTGCATTTTGAATTCAGTTGTGACTAAGCAATACCAAATTTACCATTCTAAACTATCATGCTTCTGGTTTGCTCTACTTCTCGGCAAGTCAAAAATTCATTATTTAACTTTAAATGCAGAGCTACAAAATTAAATCATCAACCCAACATGTTCAAAAGCATCAAAGCTTAGATTTAGAGAGTTTTTCAACTGTTGAAAAATGCTCATGTAACTGATTAATTATGCCTTAGTTGAACCTATATGTGGTCAAGGACTAAGACCTAAAGGAAGATACTATATTTTTCTCTGTCTGTTGTTCCACAGAACAGCAGTGATTAAACTATGTGAACTTACTGAAACATCTGCTTTACTTATTATCTATCTAAAAGAAGCTGAACACACAGTTTCTAAAGCATTATTTCAATTTTTAATTATAACTTATTGCTCCTTCTGGGCAAAGAGCATAAAACACAGAAAGTAAACACACTAGAATATTATGCAATGTTCTGAATGTACTATAAATTCCAGCTATTGCTGGGAAATTTTCCTTTATTCTATATGAAGTGATCTAAAATAATTGTTAAGAAATGTAATCATACATCCAGACTTCTAATTTTCCTTCTTTTTGTCATAAGCAGAGTGGTCCAATATGATTTATACACAAGAATATTGAGGGGATGAGAACTTGCACTATAGTATGTTAGTAGGACATAGTTTCTCATTGGCATAGTTGCTGCATTGGACTGTCTGGTGATATAGATTTTAAAAATTTGAATTTATAATCAAGTTGAATGTTATTATGCAGGTCAAACAGGTCAGCCATGTTCCTGTTTTGGTTTTAAATTTTTAGCCCCACTGAGAGAACAGATTTTATTCACAAGAAGTTTTATGGAAAACAGAAACATCACCAACATTATCTATAGATCTCAAATTGAACATATATATTTCACATTCAAAACCTCTAAATCTCCAAATCTGTCAGTGCTCAACACAATCCAAAATGTATTTGACAGATGAGAGAAGTATGAGACAGCTGTTTTTTATTGCATAAAACACCATATTTGGGGATTATGATGATTTCTAAGGACAAAAAATTGTTCTTAAACAATAATTAATAATTTAAAATTCATTTTCCTAAGATAAACAACAGAAAGGGTCATCAAAGATACCAAAAATTAGTCTTGGAAAAAACAAGAGAATAATTTTACTCTTTCTGTCTCCCCCAGAAATAACTCTACTTCCATCCTTTGTATATAGAATTCTTTCATGTTTTCCTCTCAGATTTAATTTTCATTTATTTTCAAAATGGATTTGAATAAGAGATTTGGAGCCAAAAAGCATAGTTTAAAATACTTTATTCACAATACAGACTAACAGGATAAAAAGATCAAGACTAATGTATATACTAGATATCTAGAGTAACAATGTTTTAATGATCATTTTGGAGGTTTGCACTATCGTTCCTAAGGAGAATTCAATAACTGAAGATGTTTACAGGTAATTGATATGTATAAAGTGAAATTTCTACTTAATAAGTATAGAGAAGCCTATGAAGCACAATGCAACACAAACTATTTCTAACTAGCTTGGTAGGCCTGTTAGGCACAGAAGTAATATAGCACATTAGCTACACTCATGAAGTTCTGGCACAGAAGTTAAACTTGTTTATCACTAGTCTGGGAAGTAATACAAATTTCATAATGCCTGGGTTCTGTGAAAGTATTTCCTTAGATTATCAATGAAGAATGATACATGATCCATTTTAGTTAAAAATAAATAAATAAATAAAACATAGATATATTATTTGCCAAACTTGAAATTAACATTCAAATAAATCAATTACTAGATATAATTCCTTCTCATCTTCTTGGCACAAAGAAAAGGTGCTGTATTTCTTAAATAATTCAGTGAATGATTTGTTGTCTACAATTTTATATTGAATAATATGCAAATAGCTGTTACAAATAAATTACGTTAATTATGTTTGGTTAGCGTATTAGCTTTATCTTTATAGAATATTGTTTTCATTTTCACATAGAGTAAAGAAGATCTTTTTATCAGAAGAAGAATAACTATTAAGCATACCAAGTTTCTATCAGTTCCTAGTTTGAATCTCATTAATAATCATATGATATCAAAAGTTACACTATTATTTCATCAGAAGCACTTGAAAGACGATACTATAACAAACTTATATTCTTATACTCTTATATTGATTCATATATTATATTGATTCATATATAGACTTTAATCATTTTACATTGGACTTCCAAACAAGGCATAGCTAACCATCAAATGATCCCTTTATGACCAAATCCATGTCTTTTCAGTACTTCTGTTTCTGCCTCTCTTCACTTTTTGGCCATTAGTGTTTTTCTTCTCCCCGGTGTAATCCAAATTTAAATCAAATTCCAAGCCCTTGGATGTCTGGAATCTCCCTTGTCTTCAAAATTATGATCTTCCACTATCATTGCTCACTAGGTCTTGTGGAATGGAATGGAATGGAATGGAATGGAATGGAATGGAATGGAATGGATTTTCAGTCCTTGTCCCACTCGTCATTCCAGTCCAGCTGTCTATGGGCAACAAAGGTCCACATAAGCCCTCCTTTCATTTTTTTTCCTCCTTTTTATCACTTCTCAGAAATTCCCAAGCTGTAGACAAGGACTACACTAGTCAAGGAAGTCAATACCTTTTCTGTTTAGTCTATGTCAGACTTTCTTATTAATTCACTTATAGGAGGATCTTATTCTAACTTTCTTTTGCTGTCACAGCACAGAACCATAAATTACTACATAAAGAATTCATGAAAATTATCTCAAGAATTTGTTTAGGATAGCAGGACATAAGCTTTGCAGCAATTTTGACACTAGAACTAGTTAATGAAATAGTCACAAAAAATGTGGGGAAGAAATACTTCTAAAAGTTGAATAATATGCTGCTTTGCAGATTTAAATCTAATGAACACAGTGGCATCTATGTAAATGCTGAACCATGCAAATATATTTTACCAAGATGAACAAAAAAAGATATTCTACAATAATATTACTATATTGCATGCAATATATAACATATTCATTTTATGTACAAAACTTGAATATTTTACATAAAGTATGTATCTTAATTAATGTTGGTATCTAATTATCACTGTCAAATTACTGGGAGTCTGAAAAGGCTGTTATTCATAAAAATCTGTAATGAAAATACAAGAAAAGAAAATCTAGCCTTTGTTATGGTTCCATTATTCAAATAATATTTTAAAGTATGTTCTTATAATAGAATTCTTAAGCATTTGGTTCAGAATACTGCATTTCAACCTGTTAGTGTGCAGACTATTTACTTTTTTGGTGCACATTTTAACAAGCCATGTTATAAACTAATCACCACTAAAACAGACAGAAGTGGTTTTGCCCTGTGAATATTAAGATTCCAAACAATATCTTCATCCCTGTTTAAACTCCCTTTTGGTGATATGTCTATTTCTCCCAGTCTGTTTTCCCTAACCTCTTATGACAGCCTGGATGTCAGCCTTGTAAATGTAGAACCTGTTCCCCACTGCAGGTGTGGGAACTGATTGGCAAGTTATATCATATGTGAGAAACCTGGCTCCGATGTCCTGATCCTGGGCTTTTGTAAGCCCAAAACAGCTGACCCAGGTCTGGTAGATAAAATTGTTCAAAAGTTGAATTACTGGGCTAGGGAAAAATAATAATCATAGAAACAGTACCAACTCTGTGAAATAGTTATTCTGATCTGTTTATTAATATCATAATGAGTATCATTATGACATTTTACTTAGGTTGTTGGGCTTAAAAGAAACTCAGAATTCTTTATAGCTGTGGCAAAGTGCTCTCTTTAAGCCAATATAGAGATATTTTAATATATTAACGGTGGTAAACTTGTAATATATTTTATAGTAGGTTTTTTTTTTTAAGATTTCGGACATCAAATAATATTTCTAGATAATGTTACTACCAAGACACAATACATCTAACTATCCTTCATAAAGGAGAAAATTGCTTGCATCATTTCACTGGTGATAATAAATCTGATTTGTTTATCAAATATGTAGAAGACCTTCAGCGTTTGGCAGCTAAATGTAAGGAATAACATTCTAGAATGGTTGCTGGAATGGCTAATAAAAAAACAAAACAAAACAAAACAAAAAACAACAACAACAACAACAACAAATAAAACGAAAACAAACAAACAAACAACAAACAAACAAACAAACAAAAAAAACAACCTTTGGTAATTAGACATCTAAGTGAAAAAGCTTGCTTGGCAGAAATCCAGTGCCCATATATTAATTTGAATAGCCATTACAGCAACTTTCTTTATTGCTGTTCTCATGAGATCCAACAATACAAGTAACAAAGATGTGCCAACTGTTCTGTACTGGGATAATCTGTTATAGATGGAAAAATAAGGCATGAAATGCCTTATGTCAGGAATATATATGTCATATTATGTCAGGAAATATATATATATAGCAGGAACATATATTCCTGCCATAGGAATATGTATTCCCTGTATATAAAAATAAAATATGTTTGTGCTTTATTTTTAAACCATAACAGTATTCTGTGCCACTATTAACTTTTTCAGTCTATGATTGACAGAGCAATTCCCTAGTTATAGTAAAGCATGCCAAGCAGAAAAAACCAACAAACAAACAAAACAGAAGCATCACTAGGAATATGTACTCCTGGAGAAGGACCAACAGCAGTGAATAAAGTCTAGTTTTGACCCTTTTTGAGACACAAAGATAGGTTAAATAACTTACTATACCACCCTTCCAAATATTTACAAAATTATTACTAAATTGAATTTTTAATAAACTTAGGAAGAAGGAAAAGAGTACTAAAAAGTGTCCATCTAATTAGTTGACC
This sequence comes from Aythya marila, assembly GCF_965140915.1. Classification (NCBI taxonomy): domain Eukaryota; kingdom Metazoa; phylum Chordata; class Aves; order Anseriformes; family Anatidae; genus Aythya; species Aythya marila. Next base: position 99,514,950 of record NC_139043.1, on the reverse strand, counting down.
CTATCCCTGTTCTGAAGGAAATGCTTGAAGATGATCTCTATTCTCAACTTTTGAAACCTTATGGCACTGCAAAAAGAAGTAACATGACTACGCATCTAGAATATTTGTTTTCACACCTCCCCTCTTCTTTTTTGTCTCTAAGGAACTGGAATCAGGGAAAGAGTATCCATGGATTTTAAGAAATATATGTGCTTTCAGATAAGAACAATAAAAGAAAAAAAAAAAAAGTTTGATTTTTCTTTCTCTTTGCTAAATGTTTACATAGTAAATGACTTAAGAGTACTAATATTATGGCATAAGTGTACTTATTAGACTTCATATGTAAGCCCGATAAGATATAATGTATTATAAATGTATTTCTTATTTGTTTTTATAAAATCAAGAACTGAGCAGATCTATTTCTCTATCTTCGACTGGGTTTCTCTCTGGAAGTTTCCTGTATTACTCATATACATTATATATGTATAACACATATTTTAAAATACAATATCTTAAAGTTTATTTAGAAATTGTTAGATTTCCAGTTTATCAACCACAATTACTCTCCACATCTTTTGCATGTCTTGGCACCTGTTCTATACATAAATTCTATATTAGTTTGGGAGTATTATACAGTATCAATCCTGAAGTGCTCTGGTTAGATTTAATCAGTGTGTTTATTGCAGGAAAATTTTATTTGCTAGTGTACCTTGTCTATAAATATTTCATAGAATCATAGAATCATAGAATATCCTGAGTTTGAAGGGACCTATAAGGATTTCACTATAATAATAATAATTAAAAAAAAAAAAGTCTCTTGCAAAGTGTTCTGTGAAAGTAAGGCAGTGTGATTTAGGAGTTAGGGAGCTGGCTAGGCAACATATTGTTCACATAATACTCTAAGGGACACAAAATAATAACAAAAACAAAACAACAACAACAATAATCTTGCAGTTCTGAGATTTATTTTCACTTGTTATGCTTTGGAGTAACTAAGTAAGCTATAAAGCCAAAGCCTGGTGATCTGGATTGCAAACCAAGGCTTTCTGCTCATTGTACACATGTATGTAAGGAAGGACGTGAAATAGTGAAATCAGGCAGCAATCAGAAAAGGGTATCAGGAAATGTTTAGAAAGCCTATTATCTTGTTTCCCTTTTTGGAATGTATCTTAGCTATCATTTCCCCCAGAGAGATGAACCACTGAGTGAAGAAACAAATTCTCTTAGCCTTTGTCTATTTATCTTGATACCAAAAAGAAGAGATTACTGAATTACTGAAATTCTGCAACTGTGGGTTTTCATTGCAAAATGTAGTCCTTAGTTTATCATCAGAGACATCTCAGAAAACAAGAAATAGTTCAGGGCTAGGCATCTGGCAAGTACAGAAGGGCAGATGGGGCAAAGATCATCATTAGAAAATTTGGCAAAAATATTTAATTTTGTGTGTGTTTATTTTAAATGCCCAAACTCAGAACTGCGTATAAGTGAGCATCTGGGAAGAGACAGATGGGGGTTGGGGGAAAGGCACAGCTGCCAAAACCTTAGGAAACAACAGAGTAACTTCTGGAGAGACTGTCTGAAAGAGAAACTGAGGAAAAAAGATGAGATGAAAATATAAATTCAGTAACTTATATGGGAATAGAGAATAAAAATGGAAACTGTAAGTTCTGCATTGATGAAAATGAGAACTGTGTTCCTCCTGTTATTTAGACTGTGAAAGAATCACATTAAAAACTGCCCTCTGTGTGAGGTGATAAAATATTAAATCTCTACTCTCTGCTTAAATCAAAGTGAGCTCTTGGCTGGCTAAGAGAGTGTCCTAACGACTAGGACAAAATTCCCTTGCACAAACACTATCAAAGCTTCCAAAAGCAAGCAGTGTCAACAACACAGAACGAGAGAATACAATAAATCATATATTATGATGTGGTTGTTAGAGAAATCTTCTCAAAATGAGGTAATTGTATTCAGATAAAGGATTACAAATCTTGTCCCACATCCTTTGATAATATGTTAGATAGAGTTGTTAATTGAAATGGAATATGGCCATTCTTCAAACTGGCAAATCTAAGCGCTCTTATGAGGCTTCAGTTGATTTATTCCAAATTTTTATCTGTATCTTTTGTTTCAGTTTTAGGTGCCAGAAATGGAGGAAAAACAAAAACAAACAAACAAACAAATAAAAAATCCCTTATGCTTTAAAATAAAATAAATGAAATGATTCATTAGTTTAAAAAAAAAATAATAATTTTCTGAACATGATCTGACAGACAAGAAAGTCTTAGAGAAGGCATAAGGCTATAATAGTTGCAACCTTTTTTTTTTTCTAATTTTATCAAATAAACTATGCTGGCTGTGTTCAGATACCTGGGGTCAAAGTAATCAAGACATACTTTTGCAATATCTGTAATAAAACTACCCTGGAAATCCCAGTAGAAGAGAATGGAGCTTCTGTCCAGGACAGAGCACCTCAAGAAAACACAACAAAAATTTGATATAAATGAGCAGGAGTTTGCATGTCAATATTTTTCTGATAAGTAGGTATAGATGCAATCATTCTTCTGTGTTACACCCACCCTGTGTAAATTTATCAGCACCATGCTTGAATGGAAGAAGTAGCCATTCCTGTAATAGGATTGCCAAGGTTTCAGTCACTACAGTTACGGGAGCCCTATGGATTGTAAAGTCAGGTTTGTGTTAAGCTAAAAACTAGTCAGTTTGTGCATAGAATCATCTACCTCTGATTTCCACTCCCAAAACTGCTAGAATAGCAAGAATTATGTGCCTCATCCACAAGAACTTTTTTAATGGTGTACTTCAAGAAATCTTTTTCTCTTACAAAAGAAGCATAGCTGCAGGCATCAGTATGAATATGAAGTTTACATAGCCACAAGAAATTATTTAGCCATTCCATGGTGCAGCACATCTGTAGACAAGCATTGAAAATTTATTTAGAAACAAAAATAGAGAAAATTAAACTGATAACCACTCAAAAACATAAAAACATAAGTAATCAGAACAGATTGGGATAGTTGCATTAAAAATATTATAACTTTATCTTTCAGATTATTTGAGAGCTAAAAATAAGCACAAAAAAAAAAAAAAAAAAAAAAAAACATAAAAACATTTAATTTTGAATGACTGATGCCAGAAACTGACATCATCCACATCCTTACACCTCTATTCATAATTGCAGTTGTTTTATGGAGGAATTGATTTTCCTATTGCACTATAATTACTGAATGTAAGCCAATTATTTACTATCTTTTTCAATACCATTCACCAGATTGTTAGGATAGGTTAATAGTTTATATTATTATATTACCTCTTAGTGTTTATATATATATATATATATATATATATATAAATATATGTATATATATATTAGCTAGGTGATTTAAATGTCATTGCTTAGTTAACTAAAATATTATCTAAAACTTGAGCTTATTAGAAATCCTTTCTTCTCTTGTAATTCTATCTCAGCTGAGGCAAATGTAAACAAATCCAATTTGAAATGACTGTTTAACACATTTATTTTTTGTGGAGGAGAAATTGTGAAAAGTTTTAGTGCTGAAATATTATAAATACAATTTAAATGTAATTCTGTTTTAGTCTAAGTATTTTTGATGTTTTATTATTCGATCTTTTTTTTTTTTCTTTTTTTTTTTTCTTTTTCCCTGAGATGAAAACACCTTTAAATGACATTAAAACTACTAAATTGCCTTTCAATCTGTGTATTCTGAGAAGCATTCTGGTAATCATGTAAGATGTATGGAAGAAGCGGAATGATGAATTCAATTCTTAGAATAAACATAGATATGTACAAAATAACTAAATGTAGCCCTATATCGACATGTGCTGGAATTAAACATATCAAGGCATTTCAACAGATCATTTTGCTTACAGAAACCAACTGGTTGATTGAGTAGGAAATGAATATTTTATTTTGATTTTCTGACTTCAAGTTTTTTTATAAAAATCAAAGATTTTCACATTTTCTAGTGAAAATATTAAAACATAAATATTACTTTTTTTTTTTTTTTTTTTTTTTTTTTTTTCCAGAACAGTTTTCAATGGAAATTTCTTCAACATTTACACTAAAAAGATTTTTATATGTGTTTTTTGGAGAACAATTTTGCAGAATCTTGCACCGGTGCTATTTGGGTTTTGGAGTTCTAAGATCAAATTTTCTCCTCAGAGACCCAGACTGAGAAAGTTACTGTCTTTCTCTAATGTTGTTTAGATTGATTATGCAAGAACAACCAACACTTTTGAATTGACATTTAATGACATGCTAAAGATAGCTCAGCTAAGTCCAATTTCTGCAACTGCAAGGTAAACATTTTTAAATGCAAACCTTTTTTTTTTTTTTTTTTTTTTTTTTTTTTCCCCTAGAGCAATGAAATGAAATGAAATGAATAGAATAGAACAGAACAGAACAGAACAGAACAGAATGGGTGTGTTGGTGTGCTCCCCCCACTGCTACCCCCTTCTTGCCTTTGATCTGTCCATTGCTTTGTTCAAACAAAGGCTGTTGCACCTGAAGCCTTGCTCAGGCAAATAGTGACCAGTGCACTGGCTACATCTGAGGCCTTTCTCATACAGATAGAAACCCTATTATCAGCCCAAATGTGTGGTGGAGAAACTGACAGACGGACATAGTGCTCAAAAGCTGAGGGCCAAAATAATAATAATATTTTAAAAATAATTTTGTGCCAAAATAATTCTCAAACAATATGACTATCAGTCCATCATCTTACCCCATAAATTGTGAGCAGGCCAAGAGCCCTTTGAGCTCTTCTTCAGGGCAGCTGGCTGCATGACAGGATCTCCCCTTTAGTCACAACACCTCTTAAGGTCATGTCTGCTGCAGAGATCCCTTAATCCTCTTGAGATAACAGATCTTTCAATGACACTCTTCAGATCTTTCAATGACTTTCAATGACAGATCCTCAGTAAGTTTTTCATCGCTTGCTAAACTTTGTAAGCCTTTCTAAGATTATATCTTAGACTGATTGTCCACATATAGTCCTTAGACATAAACTGTTGGCCAAGTGTGGGACTAGGAGTAGATTCAACCACACCTAGGCCCCTTACCTCTTCAATTCAAGGAGTTTAAAAAGCAAGAGGGTCCACTCTGAACCTCGTGACTCAACACGAGGGCCTCCCTGACACATCTGACCTACTTACAATGTAAGCAATTGTCCTGGTTTCAGTTAGGACAGAGTTAATTTTCTTCCTAGTAGCTGGTAGAGTGATAGCTATGTCTTAGGATGAGAAGAGTGCTGATAACATGCCGATGTGTACCTTGCCATCTTAAATCTTTTTAAGTCACTATCTTGTCTACAATTAAGCTTTGCTAGATGATTACATTATATCGATAAATATATTGCTGCTTCTCCCTTATGAGTAAAGTATATAATTTCATCCACAAAAAAATAGTTCTGTTGGAAGGAGCCTATAAAGATCAACAGGTCCAACTATCTGACCACTTCAATGTTAAGTAAATGCTAAAGCATGTTATTGCTTTAAGCATGTGTATTATCTAGTGTCAATGCCTGATTGTACAGATAAGGAATTTCCATCTCTGGACCTAAAAAAGTTTGAAAACAAGCAAACAAACAAACAAAAACAACAACAACAAATAATCACCAACTAATACATTTCAGTGGAAATACCTGCTACACAAATACAGATGCAAATACAGATGTGTTGAAAGGAAAGTGAACCAGAAATATTTATTTCTATTTATATTCACCTCAGGGTCAAACCTATGAAATAGAATCTGCTTGCAAGTGGAAGTTTGTATGCTTTCCAGTTAATGAGAGAAGTAACTTTTTCAGTTAGTAGAAGGAGACCGAAATTTAGACAAAATTTTCTAGTCTAGTTGGACAAACATTTGTGAACACGCAGTCCAGTTATCTAGCTCAGTCTTACAATCCTAGCATATGGACGAAAATAAATAAATCAATGGGTGTCTAAAAGTCTGCTATAGGATACAGATAATAGGACAGAGGAAGAAAATAAGTTTCTGCATTGTGGAAATGCTGTTGCTGATGAGCTAATTGTAATCATGTAACATGAGGTATACTGGAATAGATATACTATCTTTAAAAATAAAATAAAATAAATTTCTGCTTGTAAGACGGGAAAAAAGTGGTAAGTAAACAATTCTACATCTATCAAATTTAATCTCCCCTGCATCTGATAACCAACACTGATCAAAAACATCAAGGCAGGGGTAAGATGGAAACGGGGAATAACAGGGAATATTTTAAAGTCTTTTGTCCTACCATATATTTGGACAGAATTTCAGGCACTGTTCAACCTGCATAACAGTGTAAAAAAAGCCTCTAGAAATCTTTACCTCTTCCCCCTTTATTTATTAGGCTGTTTAATGCAAATCAATATGCTTTCTATACTTCATTCAGTAGAAGAGTCTTCGTTTAATGAAGACTTAATTTAATTAAGTCTTAATTTAATGGAGATGTACATTATGAAGTAATTTACAAATTCTATAACCACTGAGGATGGCGAGGATGTTCAATGACTGCCTAAGAGTGGTTACATGTTGTGGGCAGCACACCCTCTTCCACTATCTTATAACACTATGCCTCCTACCCAAGTTATACCTGCTACCCATGTTATAGTCTCTGAGAAATGTCTTTTCCTGTGCTTCACTGCTGAATCAAAAATTATTTTATCTGCTGTTGTAAATATTGTGGAGCTCCATACTTGATCTGGGAACTACAGATGGGCATACATTTTAAAATTGCTGTTTACCTCAGATGATCTAACAGGAGCAAAGCAGTGGATAACACATGGAAAACATGCTGAAGGAGTTCATAAGAGAGGGTGCAGGCAACAGGATAATTTCAGACATCAAAGACTATGTTCTAAACATAACATGTTGCCAGCTTCCCACAAATATAAGACCGCACGTAGAGCTGCAGAGACTGGAAAATAATTGCATACTGAGAAGCACCCTGTGAAATGGTTGTACACTGTGAAATAAGCCCTTGTTTTTCCTTTTCATTTTCCAAGGGGATTTTTTTTTTTTTTTGGCTAGAACATTTTCACATTGATCCATAAATATTTTTTTAACTACAAGAACTGATTTTTTCCTCCTTCTCAGTTGAACAAGTAATTTAACAGCTCAGACACTGCTCTATAGAAATACTTTTCCCACTCCCAATTATTGTAGGGGCTTTGAATACAGTACATTCTGTGGCTGCTAGTACAAAGTCAGCATAGAACCCCTGCAGATGCTGAGCCATGATGCTTACATCTATCAAAATTTCAGAAAAATTGTACAAATAGTTCATGGAAATAAAAGATTTTTGTGAGATGTTCTTAAAACAATTTGAAGTTTTAATGGCAGTTGATGCATTTCTTCATTCGGTTGGTTGCCAATATCAATGTTTCACAACAGTAACAGTTGATGACAGCTATCAGAATGTTCTTACATTTATGTTTTTCCACTTCATTTTCTATTTGAATAATGTAGACATTCTTCTTGATGTTTCATTTCTTCATCAAATTATAGTTTCTTTCTCTTTCTCTCCATCTCTATTTTTTCTCTCTTATATAAATTTTTTCTCTTATATAAATTTTCTCTCTTATATAAATTTTGTCAACTATTGTTGGGATAACACCCACTTGTAAAAAAACAGATGTTGAAAGAAATTTAGCGTAACAGGATTTTTCTGTGTTCTGAATATAGACAGTTCTTTAGTTGATGATTGATCAAATTCATAGGATGAATCACAGGAAAAAGAAGACAAATATTTTAAATATATTTTATTTCATTTCATTTTAAATATATTTTATTTCATTTCATTTTATTTTAATGTCCTGAAAAATTCTGTTCAATATGAAACACAATAGCTTTCTCTGTCTTCCATATGCTATTAACTTTTGTGTCGTCATATGTATAATTCTACAGATTTCCACTGGAGATTTAGAGAAAGGTCAATATTACAGCAACTCTGTGACTTAATTTTCATGACAAATCTAAAACTGAACTCCTGAAGTTTTATCACAAATAATGATAATAATTAAAAAAAAAAAAAATGTGCATATTCATCTTGAGGCTCAAGAACATAAAGTCACAGATATTTCTCCTCTAGTGAAATGTGAAATCACCATACCAAAAAGCTATGTATGCTCAATAGCTTGCCTCAGACCACCAAAAGTGCCAGATTTTAGGAGATGCTTTTTCTGTGAGTAGCTAGCTGACCAAAATATTTAACTAAGTCAGGGAATCTTGTATTATTTAAAAAAAAATCTGTTGCTTTTTTGTCTATAGCATTTGTTGTCATTTTTCCCCATGATGAACTTCACTGACAACTAGTTGGAGGCAAATATTAAGTTCACAGAATTTTATACTCTCATGTTTTTGTCTGGGAACATGCTGATGACAGCTGTGGCCATGCATATGGGCTGGTGAAATAGATGGCCAGGTCATTGTCACTGTTCCTGCGTTGTTGAGCTGGACAGGCTGGGACAGTGAGCTCAGTGGATGAGTCTACATGGGAGCATGTACACCACGAAGCATCTCAGACCATGAGTTCATACCATAACAGGTACACCTTGCAGTGTGTGTTTGTGGCTAAAGCTATGCAAGAATACCTCAAAGTGTCTGTGGCCACAGATAAGACCATAACAGTGCAGGTGTTTGAAGGAAACTCTGAAGGACCTGTGGATCATGGATAAGACCATGACAGAGCAGGTACACCTCTAAGGGTCTATGGCCAATGGACAGTCCCAGGCTGGAACAAGGGTGAAAAAAAGGGATCAAGGATGGAGATTGTGATGGATATACCTTTCAACTGCTGTAACTCATGATTTAGTTGCATGTTATGGTAAGTTCAATAGCAGGAACCACTCAAAACAGTGGGAGGATGAGTCTCAGAAACAGCAGTGCAAATGCAGCTGTGACCTGACCTGAGCTGGCTTTGGTGTCTACTCCACACAACAAACCACTGCTCCTGTCCTGAGCAACTGCCATAACAGATAGAATCTAATAGAACTCAGTGGACATTTTAAGGACATTTCACAGGGGTCGTTTGTAGTCTAAGGGAATAATTTCTGTGTATTAATCGAAAGGTAGCAATTAATGAGGACGTATTGGAAAATATCAGTTTAAGCACAAGTGGTATGGAATAAGAAGTGGATATTGTCATGGTTTTGGTTGGGACAGCAGTAATTTAATAATGTAGAGCCTCACACCACAATGCATTTTGGATTTTTAATGAAAATAGTTGTGATAACAGAATGATATTGCAGAGCAGTGCTTACACAGAGACAAAGACTTTTCTTCTCCATGTGTTGCCCTGTCAGCAAGGAGGCTGAGGGTGCACAAGGAGCTGGGAGAGGACACAGCCTGGACAACTGGCCCAGGCTAACAAAACTGATATCTCTTTAGCTTTTCAAACATATGATGGCTGTGCAATTTGAGCAGCAATAACAGCTGGAGTTAAAGAAGGAGGAAGGGGCAGACATTCAGAGTGATGGCATTTGCCTAAGAAACCATTATTTATGATAAGCCCTGCTTTCCTGGGAGTGGCTGAACTCCTGCCTGCCACAAATTAATTCCTTGTTTTGCTTTTCTTGTGTGCATGTCTTTTGCTTTACCTGGTAAACTGACTTTATCTCAACCCATGAGTTTTACCTTTTACCTTTCTGAATCTCTCCCTCACTCCACCAGGGGAGAGTGAGCAAGGGCTGCGTAGTGAAGAGCTGCCTGCTGGGTTAAACCACAACATATGTTTAGAAAAAAGATACAGTGTAGCAGGGACACACAGATAGAAGACAAAAATTAATAAAATGGGAGAGAACAGGGACAGGAAAAGATTTCTATGATCTCTACTGAAGATTTCCAAATACTGGAAAGATCTGCTTTCTGGCATTTTCTTGTCATCAGTTTGTAACAATAAGAGAAACTGTGAAAGAAAACTAAAATAATCTTAACTGAAAAGATTACAGAATAAATAAAAATCATGTTATCATGTACCATGGACTTTTTCTAGAAATTTCATAGATATTAGAAGAAACAAGTAACAGGGATGAACTATAAATGCTTGTCTGTAAAAAGTTATAGATACACAATATATTAATAGGCATTGATTCCTTCAGGAAAATAATAATAATAATAATAATAATAATAATAAATCGAAGGATCTTGAGGTTTTGACCTCAGGGATGTATTTTTTACCAGTAGCTCAAATGAGTATAAAAAATTAAAAAGATTAAAACTCATACACTCTATGGCTAGGCTTAAATATAAACAGACTTAAAATTTACAGTGACTCACATCCTTTCATTTCCTTGTATTTGGAAAGTAGAAGCAGCATCTAGTTTACAAATAAAAATAGAAAATTTCAAAACAAGACTTGTTGGATCATGTGGCTTACACTTGAAAGAACAAGATCAGTTGGAAATGTTTAGATGTTTATTCATCCTACCTGTGAACAATTTTTTTTTTTTTTAAAGAAAGAATGAAGGATATTTACATGAATTCTAGTAATCCTGTGACAAAGTTGTATACAACACTTGATTTAACAATATTGTCTGAGCTTATTCTAGCAATTTTGAAAATACATGGCTCTGCAAATATGATTTATTTTAAATACACTTGAAAAGATATATATATATATTTTGTAAGAGCAGCAGCAGAAGAAAAAGTTAAAAATGAAATATGTATTAACAATAACACAGACTTTCTCCTAACATATTCTATTAGCAATTTTTTGATGTCCTATTGAAAGAACGTTTGACCTAGACTTGAACTCAAATCTATCAAAAGTGATGATATATTGCAATAATCTGGAAGCATGCTGTGTAGAAACTCAAAAAGAGAAGGAAAAAGCTGGCCCTATTTTTTGACTTGCTGTGAAGACAGAACTAAGAAAGGATTTTTCTGCTAAAGCTTAGAGAGAGAAAAAGAGTGTTTGAAAGTTAAAAAAATAAATGCAGAAAATCTGAACTCTTACCTCATCTGACCTCTAGTCTTGGGAGAAAAAGAGTCAGAAAAAGAATCTGTGAAGGTTCAACATTTATATCCTAAGGCAAGTTTCTCTTAAAATATTTATCAGTTACAACAGAAATACAATTTTGATTTCAAATGAAATTTGGTGAACTGTATGTGATAATGCTCATCACATGTAACCAAGCTGCATTTTAGAACTCAAATTTTCTCAGAGTATCTGGTCTCATTTCACTTTTGAAGAAAATCATAGTAAAAAGAGTATCAAACTGTTAAAAATAAAGATATATTTTTATAAATATCTGTGCAGAGATAGTAACTGCTTCCTTTTCTCTCATCTATCCAGCCCTTTAGTAAGTAGATATTAAGGCTGAAGGGAAAGGGAAAGGGAAAGGGAAAAAAGGGAAAGGGAAAGGGAAAAAAGGGAAAGGGAAAGGGAAAAAAGGGAAAGGGAAAGGGAAAGGGAAAAAAGGGAAAGGGAAAGGGAAAAAAGGGAAAGGGAAAGGGAAAAAAGGGAAAGGGAAAGGGAAAGGGAAAGGGAAAGGGAAAGGGAAAGGGAAAGGGAAAGGGAAAGGGAAAGGGAAAGGGAAAGGGAAAGGGAAAGGGAAAGGGAAAGGGAAAGGGAAAGGGAAAGGGAAAGGGAAAGGGAAAGGGAAAGGGAAAGGGAAGGTCTAATGGAGAAAAAAAAAAAAAAAAAGAAAAGGAAAACCAGTAAAATGAAAACAAAACAAACAAACAAAAGTAATAAAAGAAACAAAACCAGACAAAGAAAGAAAAAAAAAAAACATATCCAGAATGCTTTGTAGAAAAATTAAAAGGGAAAAGAAGGACAGAAAAAAAAAAAAAAATCAGAATCAGAGAAAACAGGAAGAAGGGGCCTAGAAAATTGTCAGTTCCATTAATTTATCAAAATTCTTACTATGCTCATTCTTACTATGAACAACTGAGAGGCTTAAAAAAATTACCATGGAGTTTTCTATTTCAAGATTTTTACCAACAGAAAGTTTAAACCTGTGCATGGAAAGTAGTTCAGAACTGTCACTTTGATGACCACTGTAGACTTTAGGAAACTATTTTGTGCTTGGTAGTGATGTATATAGTGAGCTCTATGACACACAAGTGTTAACCACTAAATTGCTCATATTGACACACCCAGTGACTTCTTTAATACAAAGATAATGGAGATTGTAGGGAAAGATTGATGAAAGAGTGTACTAAAATTTAGGGGATCTGTTTCAGGGCAAACTTTAGGAATGGCTTCATGCAAAAGCATTTAACCATCTGTCACTAATTCATCCCTTGTCTCCAACCAGGCATGACATTTTCATTCCTTTAGCACTTTAAAGCCTATAGTGCCTATTATCACATGCCCATGTTCCCTAAGTCATATGCATAAAGTGCTCGCTTATTCAGTGTCAATATAGAAATAAATATTCTTGTTATTTTTTTTTAAAGATATACAAATTCTTACAGTTTTTTTTTGTTGTTTTGTTTTGTTTTGTTTTGTTTTCCTCTTTATGAGATTGTGATGTTGCTATACAGCAACATCATTTGTCCTCCATATTACTACTAACTTGACCTAGCTAAATGTGCAAGTAAACATGCGGCATCCAGCTAATCTATGAAAACAAATAATGAACAAACCAAATCAAAGAGAACTATGACTATAATACATTTAGCAACTCCAGTCATTTCAGTCTTTCCATATAGGAGATGAATAGGACCCAACAATAGCATCAGGAATTGCTTTTCCTTGGATTGATTTTAGTTGTGTGGAAGTTGTAATCTTCACCTGTACTCCAAAAAAAAAAAACCAACAAACACCAGCACCAACAACAAAACAGTGATCAGAGCAACATAAAATCAATTATATGGTTATCAAAACACTCAGCAAAGGCATTCCCTATGAAAATAGCAAGGATATATCCAGGGGAAACTTTTAATTAGAAATTTAACCATGCAAACAGGCAGCAGGACATATTCATTCAGGATGGATAAATCATGTTTGAAACAAATTTCTCTTACTGTTGAGATTAAGTCATATGCATAAAGTGCTCACTTATTCAGTGTCAATATAGAAATAAATATTCTTAAGTTAATTAAAAAGAAAAAAAAAAAGATATACAAATTCTTACACCGTTTTTTTCTCATTTTATGAGACTGTGATGTTGCTATACAGCAACATCATTTATCCTCCATATTACTACTAGCCTGACCTAGCTAAATGTGCAAGTAAACATGCGGCATCCAGCTAATCTATGAAAACAAATAATGAACAAACCAAATCAAACAGAACCATGACTATAATGCATTTAGCAACTCCAGTCATTTCAGTCTTTCCATATAGGAGATGAATAGGACCCAACAATAGCAGATACTCTTAGCTATGCTCCACCAACACTACTACATATCTACAGAGAGTTCTGTCACAAATTCATCAGACACAGTGCACTTCTTCAGATTTGTCATTGACTGTATATTTCTACCAAAATTCAGCAATCATATGTACTGTATTATCTAATTGTAATTGTAAATGCAATTATTGATGAGATATTAAAGAGAACTGACCCCTAGAACTAAGCCTTTTGGAAGACCACTTGTGACCAGCTGCCAACTGGATTTAACTCCATACATAACTCTTTGGTCCCAGCCACACATCCAGTTCTTTACCCATCGAAGCATATACCTGCTCAAGCCATAAGCAACAAGTTTCTCTAGAAGAATGCTTTGGAAACAGTGTCAAAACTTTTACTAAAGTCTAGGCAGACAACATCCACAGCTTTACCCTCTACCTCAAAGCAGGTGACCTTGTCATAGAAGGAGATCAGGTTAGTCAAACAGGATCTGCCTTTCATAAACCTATGCTGACTGGTCCTGATCACCTGGTTGTCTTGTAGGTGTCGTGTGATGGCACTCAAGATGATCTGCTCCATAACCTTCCCCAGCACCAAAGTCAGACTGTAGTTCCCTGAGACCTCCTTCTAGCCTTTCCTGTAGATGAATATCACAGTCAGCTGGGACTTCCCTGGTGAGCCAGCACTGCTGATAAATGATGGAAAGTGGCTTGGTGAGTACTTCCACCAGTTCTCTCAGTGCCCTTGGTTGTATCCCATCTGACCTCTAGACTTGATTGAATCTAAGTGGGGTGGCAGGTCATGAGCCATTTCCTCTTGGGTTATGGAGGCTTCATGCTGCTCCCCATCCCTACCTTCCAGCTCAGGAGGTTGGGTACCCAGAGAATATCTGTTCTTAGCTTTTTTCTCATCCTTTGTCACTATGTTTCCCTCTCACATCCAGTAAAGGACGAAGATTCTCCTTAGTCCTCTTTTTGTTATTTATTGAAGTATTATTTATGTATTTAATTTATTTATTTTAATGGCAGTAATCAGATTCAGTTCCAGATGGGCTTTGGCCTTTTTAAATTTCTCACTACATAGCCTTATAATGTCTTTGTAGTTGTTTTGAGTGTCCTGCCCCTTCTTCCAAAGCCCTTCAGGACTTCCAAGGCATCCCAAGGGACTCCACCTATCAGCCTCCTAACCAGGACAAAGTCTGACCTCCAGAAGTCCAAGGTGGCAGTTCTGCTAACTCCCATCTTTACTTTTCCAAGAATCAAAAATTCTATTACTTTATGATTGCTGGATCCAAGATGGCCTCCAACCTTCGCATGATCCACAAGTCCTTCTGTGTTCACAAGCAAAAAGTCCAGCAGTGCACCTTCTCTGCTTGGCTCACTCACCAGCCGTGTCTGGAATTTATATTCCACACACTCCAGGAACCTCCTCGACTGTTTCATCTCTGGTGTGTTGTATTTCCAGCAGGCATTTTACCAGATGTCTGAATTGAAGACCCCAGGAGAACAAGGGCTAGTGATTGTGAGACTTCTACCATCTGCTTATAGAATATTTCATAACATACCAAATATACATCATAACAAAAAAAAAAATAATAAAAAAAATCTGAATGGTTGGTATGGAAAAACAGATCAGATGAAAATCTGAATGGTTGGTGCGGTCCATAAGGTTCATCATAACCTAAGAAGACTGAAGTCCCTGAGATTATTCAGGTTGAAAATGCATTATTGGTATTTTTATGTATAAGAAATTATGAACAACAAAAATGCAATCTATTTTCCAAGCTCTTAGGACTCATTTCATTTCTCAGTAAGAATTTGAAACAGCAAAAATTCTCCCTTTTTCTTCGCTATTATAAATAAACAGGAAGGGATCTAGATTTAATCTCTCTCTAATCTCACTGTTTAAAAGTGTAATAAGGATATTTAAGGTTCCAGTTTCCTGAGGATATTTTAAAATAGATCAGCATTATTTGAAAATTGCTGTTGTATTTGCCTGTGGAAAGTAGACTTGTCTAGCACTGTATTATTCAGAAAAAAAAAAAAATAAGTGCAAGCATAATTCTAGATTCTTGCAGGGGAGACATACACTAGATTAAGAAATTGAAAACTTCATTCTACATTCTAAAATTCTGCATTTAGTACAAGCTATCACTGGAAAAACAAACAAACAAAGTTTGCCAAAGTCCACAAATAAAAATACATTTAAAACAAAAAAAAAAACAAAAACAAAAACAAAACATTCTTATGTTCAGTTCAACATGAACCTGTAGTCTACAGAACAGCTCACCTCTAGGAGTCTTTGCCATTCTTTTAGAAAGGAGCACATCATTAAGAGATCAGAGAATAACCTTCATAACTTTTATTATAGACTGCAGGATTTTATAAGGTTTATGTAGCGAGGTTTACATAGTAGGGGGACTGCAGGTGTGGCCTCTGTGAGAAAAGTCCAGAAACTGCCCCAACTTAGGTAAGAGTTCCAGCCAGTTCCAAAAGGCACCCACTTCTGGCCAGAGCTGAACCAGTCAGTGATGCTTGTTGTGGCTCTGTGAGAGCAGATTTAAGAAAGGAAACAAACAAAAACCCTCCGTGCAACAGCAGCTGGGAGAGAGAAGTGAGAAAATGTGAGACACCAAAGTCAGTGAAGAAAGAGAGGGAGAAAGTGCTCCAGGAGCCACATCAAAAGCTCCCCTGTGGCCTGTGGAGAGGTCCCTGGTGGAGCAGGCTTCCTCCTGCAGCCCATGGGGGTACCACAGCAAAGCAGATCTCCATACTGCAGCCAGTGGAGAGCTGCCACAGGAGCAGACACCAGGTTGGAGCTACAGTCCATGGAAATGCACTCATGATAGAACTGCTATCTGTGGAAAGCCCATGTGGGATCAATCAATTCAGGAAGAACAGCATCCTGTGCAAGGGACCCCCCATTCTGGAACAGGGGAAGAGAATGACCATGAAGGAGAGGCAGAAATGAAATGTTATGAACTGACTGCAACCCCCATTCCCATGCCCTCTGCCACTTGGGGGGAGGAGGCAGAAGAGCATTTACTGGGGAGAAAAGTGTTTTTAGTATCCTTTTTGTTCTCAGTGTTGTAGTCTTTCAGCGGCAGGCAGTGTATTAAAAGTGATAGTAACCAACAAGTGATCTTCTTGTACTTATCTAAGCCCATAAGCTTTTTTCATCATATTTTCTCCCCACTCTCTTTTAGAGGTGGGGGAATAAGACAGTGGTGTGGTGGTGCTTAGCTGCCCATTGATGTGAAACCACCACAAAGACTGTAACCAAAGTAACCAAAAATCTGTAAAGTAACCAAAGACCTGTAACCAAAGACAGAACAAAACCCACTGTGTTGTGATGGGGACATTATCTTTGCACTTTTTCTGAATCCAATTTATTTATTTTTTTGTTAAAAGGGGTAAGGGAAGCTTTATCAGCAAAACTGACAATTAAAAAATAGGAAAGATAAAAGCTTTCTAACTTATTTTACCACTCTAAAATACTGCAGGTTATTGCATCTTAGATATACACAATAAAGGTGAGAAACAGAATTTAAAAGATGGAAATCAGGTCAGAGTGAACCAATCTGAATACATTATATGTGACTTTATTCCCATGATGTAACATTTCACAAAAAGTTAACTTCTGCAGCACAGAAGTTACCATTCTTTCTTTATCCTGCCCTGATATTGGGCTCATTTACTTTTCAGACCACTTCTTGAAGAATAACATTCAGCCAGCATAGCCACCTAGCAGTGTACAACAAATCATTTAAAATGAAAATTATGGTTAGTTACGTAAGTGCATTATGGATGCTGATACCCTTAAAAGTTGTTTATTTCAAATTATTTCTCTCATCTCTGAGAAATAATATTTATTAGTTTCAGACTTTTTTTTTTTTCTTTTTCTCAATTGCAGAAATATTGCAAAGATGGAACTCAGGCACATACATAGAACTATCTGATTTGATCACATGATAGTATAGGAAAAAATGTTAGATATACATACATAGATATACATACATAGATATAGACCATACATACCTGGAGAAATATGAATGTATTTTTTGTCATCTTTTACTCAGTTATTCCTGAGCACATGCAGTTCCCTCCAGGAACTTCTTGTCTTCAGTATTTGTAGGTGTTAGACCTGAGGAACTCCTGCTTAATGGTTATGATTGATTGAGGATCTATGAGTAGTTTAACACTTTAAAATAACAAAGACAAGCATGTTAAATCAGCAGCAAAGCAAACGACCAGGTTTCTGAATGCCAGCCCCTAAGGAAGCATCTTCATTACCACACTGTTTTTAATCTAAACAGGTTTTATTTTGCAAAGAAAAACTAAGGAAAAAATATACAAGGGTAAATTCACTTTATCTTCACACCATTTAAAAAAAAAAAATCTCATGTCCAGAGAGCACGATGATACAGTGATTCAGAGTCTGATTTTTATTTCCCCTCTCTCCCCACTTTGGGACAATGCAGGATAATGATTTGATATTTCAGAAATGAAAATTAATTTGGTTGTCTGAAACTTATCCCTTTGGCATGTTTGCCCATGTAACAAATCCTTTGCTTGCTTTATTACAACTATCTATTCTAACTTGAAATAAAACTAATACAGCAGTGGCAGGAGTGTTGGAGGTCAGGTTATTTCAGTATAGAGCATATCGATAGAAAATTTTATCACTTATTGAGCTACATATCATATTTTGATCAATACATGGTTTTCAGTACACCTCATTATGTGTACCTCTGGAGGAAAGTTTTGTGGAGGGAAACAATGATTTATCAAAATATAACTTTTTGAACACTTTCAGTTAAACATTTGTTTAGAAGTCTTAGAGGTGCTAAAAAAATAAAAATAAGTATGAGAATATAAAGTATACTTGAATTCACACAACAGACTCTGCTGAAAGTTTGGTGTCTAGGATAATGACCGAATTCTTGGGGATGTAGAGTCAAGGCTATTTTATTTTTTTTGTTGTTCAAACTTTCTTTACAGATATATCTTATGAGTTCAGGTAAGCAGTATCCCTGTCATAGGTAAGAAATTAAGACATTGTGTAATATAAAGCATTTTCAAAGATCATATCGGAAATCTGCATGACAGAGATTAAAAGACTGATTCTCTTAACTTTTCTGACATTTGGCAAGTGCAACATCTCTTTTGTATACTAAATATGGTACTGTAACTATTTTGTAGTATTCCCCCACCACAAATGTTACCCATCCTGGCACATAGATATGCTTTCTTCTTTCTGCATTAGTTCATATGAAAACCATGATATGCAAGCCTACAGTAGATTCTTATTAAGAAATAATCTCATTATCTGCGTACATGCTCAGTCTTCCAGTGAAAATCTTTTTTCCCCCATGGATTTTTGCAGTTACTTGTTGTTTCTGTCACTTCAGCTACTTCAGGCTCTAGTATAAATTCAGTCTTTCTTCCTATAATGTTTACATTATGTTGACCCCTGAAAGTATTACTAGATTATTCATGGTCTTTCGCGCCCCCCCCCCCCCCCCCCCCCCCCCCCCCCGTTTTCATTTGTGAAGCATCCTATTCCTTTCAAATCATACAGTTAACTATCACTCATTTCAAAGAATCATTGAGTAGTTTGTGATAGAATGGCCCTTAAAGATCATCTAATTCCAACCCCTCTGGCCTTGAACATCTCCAGGGATGAGGGCATCCACAGCTGCTCCAGGCAACCTGCTCCAGTGCCTCACCACACTTAGTGAATATTTTTTTTCCTAGTAAATAATCTAAATCTACCATCTTTTAGTTCAAAGACATTATTCCTTGTCCTATCACTACACTCCATAACAAAAAGCCCCTCTCCTCCTTCCTTGTAGGCCCCTTTAGGTACTAGAAGGCCTCTATAAGGTATCCATGGAGACTTGTCTTCGCCAGGCTGAAGAACCCCAACTCTCTTAGGCTGTCTTCATAGGAGATGTGCTCCAGCACAGGAGGACCACAGAGCACAGGACTCTGTGGTCCTCCTCTGGACTCATTCTAGTACTTCCATGTCTTTCTTGTGCTGGGGGCCCCAGAGCTGAATGCAGTATTCCAGGTGGGGTC
The DNA here is from genome assembly GCF_965140915.1 of Aythya marila. Lineage (NCBI taxonomy): Eukaryota > Metazoa > Chordata > Aves > Anseriformes > Anatidae > Aythya > Aythya marila. Next base: position 99,495,550 of record NC_139043.1, on the reverse strand, counting down.
TCATGAGAGCAGATTAGAGGGGAATAATCACCTCCCTCAACCTGCTGGCCACGCTCCTTTTGATGTAGCCCAGGATACAGTTGGTTTTCTGGACTGCAAGCACACATACCCATGCTAAGCTTCTCTTCAACTAACACCACCTGGTCCTCACCATTCTTCTCCTCCTCATGGTTGCTTTCAATCCATTTTCCACCCAGCCTGCATTTGTACTTGGGATTGCCCTGGCCCAGATGCAGGACCTTGCAGTTGGCCTTGCTGATCTTCATGAGATTCACATGGGCTCAGTTTTCATGCCAGTCTGGATCCCTCTGGATGGCATTTCTTCCCTGTAGCATGTAGACCATACCACACAGCTTGGATTATATGGGGAACACCCACATCAAACTACATCCTATGTATGTAGTTCATGTTAACACAGAAAGTCACTTTGGGACCAGATGTTTAAATATGGTGTGAAATGTTGAACCTCTAAACGTTCATATATAATTTACAAATAAACATTAAAAAGCTGCATACAGACATACACACACAGAGGATGACTTCCAGAGATCCTCCAGAATAGAGTTTAAACTTCTATGACTGCTAGGTTACTTACAAGTAACTCTCTCTGTGAAACCCATTGACATCAGAATAACACTTTTATAAAGAATAATGCCATAATGTATGTTTTCATTTTACAGATGGAAAATTAGATGTCTGATCTGTTATGCCAGACACATAAAAAATCTTGTGATAGCAGCAAATATAGAAGACAGAAGTCTTAGTTTCTTGTCTTCATTCTTTATTTTAATGGTAATATATATTTTCAGGATAATCCTCCCATCAAATTTAAAACAAACAAACAAACAAAAAGCCTACAGTCCTTATTTTTGTTGAAGAAAAATTAACCATATCACAGAAAGGGATTTTTACTCTGCTTTTAAACTATTGTCAATTCATGTTTGGAAGATAATACAGAAAAGTTTCAAATTGCATTTGCAGCCAAATGAAATTGTGAAAAGGCTATCCTATTACTTGAAGGTAATGAGTCAAAGTGATTCACTGCAGCCTCTTGGTAATTTCTGTATGAACCAATCAAATGAAAGGGCACAAAAGCCATTCACAATGAAGATGATCCTTAGTTCTAACTAATGTAAAATTTGATGTCTTAAAAATGAGCAAGACTGAGAAAGAAGGAAATATAAAAGGGAGTCTCTGCTTCTCTTCCCTTCAAATTCCCACAACACAAATAATAAAACTTTAAAATCAACATTAGGATAAAACTGACAAATTGTTGGATGTTATATATGAATCTTACATAATTTAAAGAAAGTATGTAACCAAAACAAGAGATTGCTTAACAATTTTGTTGCACTTAAACTTAGAGTGAAAGCAGATCCTGTGAGTCAGCAAACATCCTACATAGGCCATTCAGAATGACTAAAAGCAGTAGGATTGGTGTAGCATGACCATTAGCATGGACAAGAAAATAAATACATCCATTATAGTGAACAAAACTAAGTATAGGTGATATTTATGTGTAACATTGTTAATAAAGAATTAATACATTAGGTGTTTTTTTTGTTGTTGTTGTTGTTGTTCTTTTTTTTGTTTGTTTTGTTTTATCTGAACAGACTTCATTTGCTGAAGGCATCTGACCTAAGGATGTCTTTTAAATACTCAAAGAACTATAGATTTATCAGTTATTATACAAACATACAAGTATATATATTTTTACTTTAGTGACTGAAATTAGAAACATCATGTGTTGAATAGTATGTGCTATTCCTGTCTAATGTGTAGAATTTTTGTCAGTCTAACCACCAGAGGAAAACCTTATTGCTCTAAAATGAAGATGTTAATATTTTAGGTGAATTGATAAACATCTATATATGTTGAAAAAAGTGTTAGTATTAAAAATATGGTCTAATGTAAAAGAAAGCACATAAAAAATAAACACTTTTTTCTCAACTGTCAAATAGTAGACAGAATCATTGTGTCCAATTATCTAAACCAAGCCCATTAATTCAGACACATGCTTTTCAGTCACCAGGAGAAAATAAAAAGAAGGCCTCACATGCAGCGCTTCTTGAGGACTTTATGGAGGTCTAGGTACTACCTAAGGGTTTTATAATGAAAAATAGATATTTCGGTGTAGTTGCTGCAGACAGTGAGCATGGTAAGTGTTTTGCTGTTTAGCACTCCTATCCTGCACACTCCCTAGTGAAAACTTGAAAACTTGCCTTGCCTTGTCTTGCCTTGCCTTCTCTCTCTCCCCTCCTTTTCTCTTCCTCTCTCATTCTCTTTCTCTCTTTCTCCCTTTGACTCTCTTACATTTTTATATGGATAGCCCAGTACAGTCACTGTACTGGGAAGAAGTAGAGAAGTTTTGTGCAGTCCTTCCTTCAAATTTTCTTCTGTTTTCCAAAACATTGTTCACATAAACCTAATATGTCTGCAAATCATATCAGCTCATACCAGTTTCAGCCATGCTCATCATTTCACTTAATATTATTAATAAAGCATCATTTAATTTATCTGGATTACTTATGCATTACTTATGCATGCAGTGTGTCAAGAATTACTTGATTTAAATGTTTCTTTTGAATTATTGTATGTGCCTTTTTCCCATAAAGAGTTCATTACTTAGGATTTGAATGGTTCTCTATATTAAACTGTTAGGGCAAAACATCATACTTGGCAAAGGAAGAGTCACTGTATCTGAAGCATGCATGATTGCAAAGTTCCCTTTTTAATAAAAGAATTTTTCATTAGAAATAATTTGAGCAATTATTATCTTCTTTAGATATGGTCTTCTTTGATGCCAGAAGATCATCATCAAACGGAAAATGTAAAATTTGTAAGCTGGGGATAGCTTTTGTGTGTAGGCACAATAGTAGAGGTACAGGTCCATTTTTGTCTCTCTCTACATCTAATTTAAATGGAAAGACCCTTAACAGTCTAGAATCATTTTGTATAAACATTCTCCAGAGAGGTTTCACCTTTTCTTTTCTTTTTTTTTTTTTTTCCTTTTTCCTTTTTCCTTTTTCTTTTTTCTTTTTTCTTTTTTCTTTTTTCTTTTTTCTTTTTTTCTTTTCTCTCTTCTCTTCTCTTCTCTTCTCTTCTCTTCTCTTCTCTTCTCTTCTCTTCTCTTCTCTTCTCTTCTCTTCTCTTCTCTTCTCTTCTCTTTCCTTTTTCTTTTTCTTCTTCTTCTTCTTCTTCTTCTTCTTTTTCTTCTTCTTCTTCTTCTTCTTCTTCTTCTTCTTCTTCTTCTTCTTCTTCTTCTTCTTCTTTTTTCCTCTATTTGTTTGTTTGTTTTTCACACAATTTATTCATATCCTGATCTTCCCATGATTTTCTAAAATTATTTTTTAATTATTTTTCTTCAATATGCCAGCTTAATGAAATTCTAAAAAAGTAAACTGAGGGAAAAAAAAATATCGGTGAAGTTTCACATTCAAGAGCACTGAATAATGCCATTACAATTTTTTCTATTAGTTTTGTTTCATTTACACCTCCTAGAAAATCCAGCTGATGTCAAAGAATTTCAGTTGCAACCTGACCTGAGCCTGAAGCCTTCTTTGCTGTAACATGAAAGCTTGCTGTAATATTTTTATTTTTTTCCTTAAAGTAATTTGGCCTGTGTCAACCTGGTTTTATTATAATCTGGATTCTTTCTTTGTTTTGTTTATTTCTGATTGTTTTGTTCCATTTTTGTTTGTTTGTTTTGTTTTTCTTTCAGTCATTTATTTCATCAATATATGTTATTAACCTGTACACTGTATTGGTTACCCTTTTATTACCCTTACCCTGCATTGATATTTCAGACCTTCTGAAAACAACAAACCCTTCTGTGTACATTTCCAACCTGAATTCTATATTTTGTGTGGCTTGCATTGGTGAGCAACACTTTATGTTTCTCAGACTTCCAGGTAAAATCTTACTGATTTTTCTTAAACAAAAATCTCTGATTATCTGTCAATATTTAATTCATAAATAACTCCTGTCAGGCAGCCACCCAAGAATGTACATCCAGTAGTTTCCAGCAGTTTCAGCATCTTATAATCCATTTTGTCTCCTCCTTTTTTCGGAGGACTTTCACAGATTCTAAGAATCTTCCTCAGATTCTGTGAACATCTCTTTCTAGTTCTCACATTTAAAATGAAAAACAATACTCAAGAAACCCACACCTCCTAAAAAATATTTCTCATTTTATTTTCTCTATGCCATCTGACCTTTCAGGTCCTATGTCTGTGGACTGAAGTACTGTATTTGAGTTCCACAAAAAAAAAAAAAAAAAAAAAAATCACATCTGGACAGATTCTGCTCAAAGAATTTTAAGAATAGGCCTGTCAATGGAGGAAATGTAAACAGAAAATATAGGTCTATTTGATATTCAAACTTTACTCTTTATAATCTGAAGACAGTATCATTTATAGGCATCCACTTCAACCCGTTGGTGTGCTCACAAGATAAACAGATAGTAAATGATGAATGAATATTATAGTTACTTAATAAACAGGGTGAACAATAATGTTTCCAACTCTTTAAGAATATCAAGATACATTCCTATAAGTAGGCATTTTAGGACATTTATTTTATCTGATGTTACAGACTGACCATACACCATCTCTGTTCACACCATTCCCCATCTCTGTTTCTTTTTTTACAAGAAAAACATTTTTTGGGGGTCTGATTCAGCTAATTATATCTTCCCTTATTAAACAAAAAAATGAGTAACAAGCTTTTTAAAATTTCATTAGATTTAGAAGTTAAAGTGATTTTCATAGATAAAGTTCACATTGCAACTACAGAATCGATTTTTGACTGAGCCTGCTCAGATATGAAGCTCTAACTTGATAAACTATAGATGAAGAAGTTCACAATTAACTGTGCTTTGGACTGTTTCAGTGGTGAAACAAAAACATTAGTTGTCCTCTAATGTGTTGAAGTGGGAAATTATAAAGGCCCCAAAAGAAGTGGATTAGACAGCTCTTGAGGAAAGTCATTCTGATGGGCTTTAAATGACTTTAAATCATCATTTATAAATCTTCAGTATATGCTTTACTTTAGGCACATGAATCAGCCCACTGACATCTTGGCTTTAAACGACTGGAAATGTACATGCTGAATACATGTTCATTACAGATATTAAAAGCGTTTGAATGCAAAATATTACTGGAGGGAAAAAAAAAATTACTCATATGGTTTTGTCTTCAAGAAAGCTTCATTATCTTCAAATTTTAATGAGGACATCAAAGGAAATCCCAAAGTAGCCTGTAGTTTGAAGAACTTCAGTAACTGTTGCAAGACTATTAGCTGTAAAAGTAATTTAGAAAAAAACATGGTGGGAGAATGCGAACAGTTTCATGACTAGCTGCTTAGAAACAAATTGTTCTTAAATTTTTAGGCACAGCTTTTTAAACTTCTTATTTCTTGGTCTTTTAAGCAGAAAGAGCACATCTCTAATCCAAATGGAATAAAACATATTTATCTTGGGATAGAGTCTAATATATGAAAACATAAATATTTATTAACACATTAATGCAAGGGTTGTGAGCTTTTTGGCATCATGCCCTAATAAGCTGTGCATCTGCATACACAGAGGACAACACATTTGCATGTGTATGCTAAACCTTCCCCTATTCTTCCTCCTTCATTCTTCTCTATGACAACTAATTACATTATGAATTACTAAGCCTGTTCTGCACTTTGTTCTGCACTTTGTTCTGCACTTTGACTACTAAATGGCTAGTTAGTCAAAACTGAAAAACTGTGACACTGCAGGGTGAGTGTCAGCTAGACCATTTTTAAATTGCCCTTCAGTTTGCTGGATTAATTCTAATTGATGCCCCAATAATATCTCATGAAATAATTTAAAATGTATTTTGAATCCCCAAAGTATTACTTGTGATTATTAAAGTAACATTTGCTGTCAAATAGGACAGATTAATTAGTTAGAAAAGACTGAGATCTCTTTCCTATGAAGGAGTGTATGCTATGGACACAGATTTTCCAATATAATAACCAGTTTAAAGATTTTTAATGCATGTTAAATAGGCAAAACCTACTAAATGTATTCTGTCTCCCTTTCCAATTAAAAAAAACCATAAAGACTGAATACATTCACTGTTGTAGGTTGACCTTAGCTGGCCATCAGACATCCACCATGTTGCTCTCTCAATCCTCCTACTCAGCAGGACAAGGAGAGAAAATACAATGCAAAAAACTCACAGACTGAGTTAAAGACAGTGAGATAACTTACCAAGTACTGTCATGGGCAACACAGACTTGGTTTGGATAATATTTATTTAATTTATTGCCATTTAATAACAGGGAGGAGCACTGAGAACTAAAAGTAAATTAAAACCGTCTCCTGCCCATTCCCCTTCTTTTCTGGCTCAACTTCATTCTTGATTCTTCTACCTTCTCCAGCAGCTCATCTGTGAACAGAGGTGGGGAATGGTGTGAACAGGGATGGTGTATGGTCAGTCTGTAGCACTCTGCTGCTCCTTCTTCCTCACTCCGTTCCCCTGCTCCAGCATTGGTTCCATCCCATGGGATGCTGTCCTTCTCAAACCACTTCAGCATGGGTTCTTCCCACAGGCAGCAGCTCTTCAAGAACTGCTCCAACATGGCTCCATACCATGGGGTCCATCCATCAGGAGAAAACTGCTCCAGCATGGGTCCCCCACGGATGGCAGCTGCCCCCAGACCCCCTGCTCCTGTGTGGGCTCCTCTCCACAAGCTGCACCTCCGGCCTGGGACCTGCTCCTGCAGGGGCTCTCCATGGTCTGCAGCCTCCTCCAGGCCACATCCACCTGCTTCACCGGGGGCTTCTCCACATGCTGCAGCATGGAGATCTGCTTCATGTGAGACCCATGGGCTGCAGGGGGACAGCCTGCTCCACCAGGGGCCTCTCCACAGGCCGCATGAAAACTTGTGTTCCAGTGCCTGAAGCACCTCCTGCCCTCCTTCTGCACTGGCCTTGATGTCTGCAGGGCTGTTTCTCTCATTTTCTTTCTTCTCTCTCCCAGCTGCCATTGCACAATGTTTTTCCCCTTTCTTAAATATACTGTCTAAGAGGTGCAACCAGTTTTGCTCATTGTCATAGCTCATGCCAGCAGCAGGTCCCTTTGGAGACAGCTGGAACCATCTCTTATCTGACATGGGACAACTCCTGGTCTCTTCCTAAGAGTCTGCAGCTTTCTGCCACCAAGCCCTTGCCAAGTAAACCCCAATACAAGCCCTAATGTACTTCAAGAATGAAAGGAAGAATTAGCCTCCACTACCTGGGAAGACAATCAGAACATACAGAAAATCACATGAGCAAAAGAGGTTGAGCTTATATTTATTTTATGTAGCTTATCTTTCATCTTTTAAAACATCTTTTAAAACATCTGAAGTGAAAGGAGATTCTGAGTAAGTTCTAGGGACTAATTATATCTAATTACATTACTTTTTATTTATATATGTTTTAAATCACTACTTATGGATGCATAGAATGTAAACTCAGAGAAATGTGTTGGACTCTTCAGTAGAGAAATAGGTTTGAATATTTGACATAAAATCTATTAAGATACTGATTGCTCAGATGAGTTCAGGCTTTCTCCTTTGCAGAAGAAAGAAATGTACCACACATTTTCCTAGTATAACATCCCATCGAAATGTACCATGGGTATTTTAATAATTACAATTAAACAAATATTTTATGAATCTCTTTACTGTTTTCCAGTTAGATCTGAAGATAAATTATAAAAGTTAAAGTTGATTTCTTATTACTTATAAACTAAATCAAATCTATACGTAAAGGATTTATACCTTATAATCCAGCAGACAAATCAAAGTAAGGATCATCTTTCTTTGAGATCAACCCTATTGTGTTACAATTATATTGACCTTACTTGCATTAAGCTTGATTTATACTGATATGAAGAGAAAAACATTATTTATTTTGAAATGCTACTCCTCCAATTGATTTTAATTATGCAAATGAACTATACGCCTGTCAAAGGCAATTGATTGATAAACCTGAAAAACTGAGATTATAGAATAGATGAAAGCACAACAGCTGGAGAGCAGCTGTTGGGTACTAGAAGGACTCCCACTGTTACTTGGTCAAATGCAAGATTTGAAAACAAGAGATCCATAAATCAGTCAGAATTGTGTGGTTTAGTAAAACTAAATTTTCTTTTTATTAAACAAACAAACAAACAAAACAATCTAAGTATATTCATCATCTTTGTTATAATGTTCCATTATAGACTCATCAACATAAACACAAGACTACATCCTGAAACTTCATCATTGAACTGACAGGTCAGCTGTCCTCCTCTCCCTTCATCTTGTTAACATGCATTGGAACCAAGATCAGCCCTTGAGCAGACCCAATATGGGATGTACAAATTATTCAAAATCAGTAAATAAATTGTTTTGAATAACATAGAAAAGTTTTACTGTTTTTAGTCATTCACATCATGGCTACTGTCTAAAGTCTCACTGCAGATGTTAGAACTTTTAAATTAAGAAGTTAATGAGCTTATTTAGCCAAACAAAAATTAGAAGAAATCTCTACTATACAAGCTGAAATTACACATAACATGCCTACATGGATCAAATAATTATAAAGTGTTCATATATTTTCATATATGAAAGCAAACATCTCAGAACTATCAGTAGTCGCTTAGAAATAGCAAAAAGAAGATTCCTACAAATTTATGAAGTTGAACGGATACTTTCTCTCTATAAAATTTTAGGGCCAATTTACCACTTATAAGTAAAGAAAAAATATGTATTAGAGTTTGTAGTAATGCAATCTCAACAAAGAGAATGGCTTATTACAGGTTTCTACCAGTTTGGGCTTTCTGTACCTTATTCCCATTCTGATGTGCATTTTGTCAAAGATTAGAGTAGATATTGTTCTCATGCTTTCTATTTTATTTTCTTGAAACCTTTAATAATAATAATAATAATAATAATAATAATAATAATAATAATAATAATAATAATAATAATAATAAAGTGCTTTTTACTCTGTCACAAATGACCAGGAAAAATGTAGTCAATGAGATACAAAAGACTAAACCAATTACAAAGGTCATTTTGGTTTGACCAGAAAAAAAAAGTCAGACACTGTGATTGAAATCCTCCCAAGCAAAAACCTGGCAATATCTTTAGCAACAACATATGAAAAGTATTTCAAAGTACAACCTGCACACATGATCTATGTAAAATTTAAATCAAAGTGAATTCCAACAGGATTTCACAATTAGCATTTTCTCAGAAATTTTCTTCTTGCCTGGAAGCATATTCCTTTTACAGCCTTTTATCATGGCATTCATGCTCTTGTTCAGACAGTATGTATATAGACATGCATAGTTATATTATCTGATTTTATTTGCATTGAGAAATGTTTGCTTTTACTATCTTTCTTCAGTGTCTCACCTGACACTGCTTTTGTTATGACAGTTAAAACACAGCACAAGATTCTGCGGTCTGTTAAGGACGATTTACCAGTATTTACCAGTAAGGACGCTTTACCATACAAAAATAAAAATAAAAATAAAAATAAAAATAAAAATAAAAATAAAAATAAAAATAAAAATAAAAATAAAAATAAAAATAAAAATAAAAATAAAAATAAAAATAAAAATATAAAAATAGACTCCATAAATATTTCTCACTGAAGTGAGATGTGTTGCTGACACCAGGAACATTACACTGTCTAATGCATGGCCTAAGTGCAACTATTCCTTAGTAATTATTTGGTTCTCTTCATGGCATGAGATTTCAGATTTATTTATTTATTTATTTATTTTATAGTAGAGTTTTAATACTGGAAGCAAATTGTGTAAGGATGAGATCACACAGGAAACTTGATCTGAAAACTGGTAAGCTATTGGTATTGCAGAGCCACAAATGTTTATGTGAAGCCATTTCTATCTTTTTTTTTTTTTTTCATAAACATCTGACAGCAAGCTGAATTGTATTTGATATTCATCAAAAAGGAAAAGTCCTATTTTATGAATAAACAAGATTTGTTTACCCAATCACATAACCTAACTTCCAGACTAACAAAATAGTGCTCGTCAGTTAAAACATGCTAGTTGAAACAGCTATGTCAGTAAGGTAACACATTAAATATGTATATATATTATATATATGAATCTTTGATATAATCTTTGTTTTATATATATATATATATGAATATTATATATATATAAAGATATACATATATATATATCTTTGCAATGAATAAAAATGAGTCATTTACATCAATTCTGTCACTGAAGTCTTTACTTTTGTCTGTGCTTTTTTAAAGCACATTTATGCATACTTAGGATATTTTAAAAAGCTAAGAAAAAATGAGCAATCTTTCCAGTTAAAATATATATCTTCCAAAAAAATATTATTATTGTTAATTGACTGTGATTTTATTTCCTTTAGCTTTGACATGCTTAAAATATTGAAGAGAAATTTATCCCAATGTTAAAAAAAGACTGATAAAAACAACAAAACTATAAAAAATACCACCACCACCAGGAAACAAACAAGACACACTATTATGTAGCACAGCAGAAAACATTGTGCTTCTTAGGACAAAATACCCAATGTTATCACATTTTCTCTTCAGACTTTTTAATATTAGTAATAATTTAATATTATTGTAAGCAGACAGTATTTCAGTTTAATAGCTTTCCCTCATGAGGAAAATAGGAAAACATAGGAGTTATGGAATATAGAAAATGTTTTCTATACTGAAAGCTCAGTGGCTGTGTTGTTTTGAAACGTTTTTTTTTTTTTTTTTTAAGATGACGTAGATTCTCTTTTTCTGTTCATAATTTAACAACACTAAAATAAAATAAAGTAAAATAAAATAAAAATAAAATAAAATAAAATAAATAAAATAAATACAATACAATACAATACAATACAATACAATAAAATAAATAAAATAGTAAAATAAAAATAAAAAAAAATAATTTCTAAAGAAAAAATGATCATTAGGTGCATTGGGAAACTGGTCCTGCATTTTGTCAGAGGTCTTGTTATCCAGCATATAATATTGATTAGCATTACAGTGCTTTTTATGCTGTAATGACATTTTTAATGCAATTAAAAAACAAACAAACAAAAAACCACAGTAGTTGCAGGGGCAGAAAAGTTCTGGTTGAGCATGGAACCCTTTGTTAAGGGGGGTGATGTCAGCTTCTCCTCCACAAGAAGAACCATCAGGTTTCAAGTCATGTAGCTACTCTTAAGACAGTCAATAGCAGAGGACCTTGTAAGAGGTAAATTACGAGGTAAAATCATCAATGTGGACAAGACTTTTGTTAAGGACTATCTGGAAGACTAACGTGACAGCTGACCAGTTTTTTCTGGTCCCTCACTCCACATCAGGTATTAGAAAATGTAACCATTTCTAAGAGAGCTATGATGCTTAATATCAAAACTCCAAGCAGTCATCACATTACTAGATGCTGTTACACTCTGTTTTTCTATCTGCAATGCATGCTGTTGAGAACTCTATGGTGTAGGGCCCTGTGATTCCCTGGCCTAAAATACAGCTGGCAGAGCATAAACGAGGTCCCTGCCCTAACTACACACTGTCCCACTAAAATACTGTTGTGCCCTGAAATAAGTTTTTTGTGTGTGTGTGTGTGTGTTTTTTTTTTTTTTTAGTAGCATAACATTTTTATATCACTTATAAATGATATAAGAAGCATTAATATTGTAAGGGATTCAAATTATAATTCCCACCTTTCCACCCAGCTTTCTGAAACCTCCAAATTTCTTAGTAACCAAGAGGAACTCCCCTTTAAGTAGCTACTCTTATAACTGCTGGAGTGTTTCCTCAATTTCTAGAATATCAAAAACTGGGATGCTTATCTGGTCTTTTCAATTAACACAAGTATTTCTTTGCTGTTCTCTACTAGTCCACACAGTATAACATATGCAAAAAAAGATCCTTGCCAACTTCTCTTTCAGTCCTCAAGCTCCACCCAGTTTCCTAAATAATGTCTTAGCAATTGAGCTGGAGAGCTAATCCTTGAATTTTAAAAATAAGACTTTTTTTTTTTTTTTTTTTTTTTTTTTCCCTGACTATAAGTACTCTGTGTTTAAACTCACAATAGTGATGTTCTCTGTGTTCCAGGTATTGAAGCCTCCATGAGGTCAGACAGCTACAAATGTGTTTTACACTAATAAATCATGAAAAGCCTTCCAGTCAATCCCAACAAACTACTAGTCAAGAGTTTTCTGGCAAATACTTGGTGATTGGTTATGCATACAGGACCAAGCACATTACTAGTATCTACAAGTATACACTTTTCTCTTTCACAGCCTGCCAGAGAGAGGGAGCTTGATTAACTCATTAGGAGGGAAGATAAGGAAGTAAGGTGTTAGAATGCTAGTGTACATTTGTGGGCATTACTTACTGAAGGACTATCACACTGAAAAATCAGGTTTACTTTTTTAATTGAGAAAAAAGGTTGTTAGTCATTCAGTCTTAACAGCTTGGTTCTGCTGTAGTCCATCCTTCCAGAATGGTCTAAGCAATATCCAGATTGGTAAAAGAGGAAGAAAATAATATTTTTCATTACAATTTACCTTTACGTGTTTATCAAAGTAAAAAAAAAAAAAAAAAAAAAAAAGTATTATTTTTGTCGTTGTTTGTTTGTTTAGTTGTAGTTTGGTTTGGTTGTTCTATTTGGTTTTAACTCTGAGCTAATATATATATTATGATATGTAGTATTGTTTCTTTAATGTTGAGAAATGCTGTAATGGAAAAACAAACAAACAAACAAACAAAAACCTGACCTTTCTTCTAAATACTTTTATTTTTGGCTTATAAGATGAATTATTTTGTATATATACTAATTACACCCAGTTATGTATATTTAATTAATGTACATTTATCAAAGTACAAAAAAAAAAAAAGTTTCAATAAAATAATAACACTAGAAATCTTTTTAAGATAAGGTTATAAATAAGAAATTACTTGGTACTGTTTGTATATCCCAATTCACTTACTATTTCTGTTTTTTATTGGATAATTAAAAAGCTTTCCAAAGATATTATTCAGAATATCCAGTGATATCATTCATATGGAACATTTCTGTATGTAGTTAGAAGCTACATGAACAGATAATCAAAACTACTGCCTTTTCTGCACAACAAATTAATTCTAGTACATTAATTAAAGTCTTCATTCATAACATTACACTGGTCAATATAATGCTCACTTACCTTCTGACTCAGAAAATGTGTATTAGGTTTATGCATATTAATATTTGAATTCAAATTAAGCAAGTGTAGGAAAATATGTTAAGAATAGATGTTAGAGCTAGGTATGCAGATGGATCTTATTCATGAATAATTTTCTGATAATTCAATGAATGGAAAATAGCTGTCTGTAAGCTCTGGACCTGGGCTTAAAATAAATTCTGAACAGTCATTTTGAAATAAACATGCATGACTGTGTTTCCTACCTCCTCCTGTCTGGCAAGGAGTAGAAGAGGAACAAAAAAAGGTAAATAGGTCAGCCACAGGCCTTCACTAAGTCATATCACATGAAATGAATACCTACCAATCATTTGGTCAGAAAAATCAACTAGCTTAACTACCAGTCCACTGCCTAACTTTTAATTAGTTCAATACCCCAAATATAATCAGCAGTTTCAACATGCAAGTTTTAAGACTAGTCCATGTGACCCCTGAGGCATCAGTAGTTTAGAGATGTCTGAGACAGCTTGTTCAAGATGTCAGTGCTGTGATGTGACTGAATCGTTGCAGAAATACCTTTCAAAAAGGCATTAATCAAAACCCTCAGGAAAGGAAGACTATAAAAAGCTTGAAGAACAAAACATTTCCAAATAATAGGGACTGTAGGCAAAAGACAATTAAAAGTCTTCAGGTCAAGAAGATGTCTACACAGATTTTCAATTAAATATAATTCTAGTGATAGTGATTAAAGGGTTATTTTTTTATCTACCCATGCAGACAAAAAAATATTTTTTCCTAATTCCAAAATATTTCATCAGTTCATGGTTGGCTATCAACTCACTTAAATATTTCAGAAAAGGTGAGTGAATGATTTAACAAACACGGGCAAAAATCTACTTTTCCTGTTGTCATTGTTTCTCTGGATAGGAAAGTATTGGCATTTGCTGTTCAAAAGTGTAATAATTTTGATGAAGACATGCTGTGCTACTGGCAAGAGTTTAGTACCCTCAGAGAATAAGTCCTATATCAGTCTACTGTTTATCCATGTTTACCAAAGCATTAGGAAAGAGAGGAAATGGGAGACAGTCTTGGCAAAGCAGAAGTACTAGCAGAAAGTGTCTGCCAGGAAGGACGAACACTAAATGTGGGCTTTGAAAGCTTCTCAAGAACTTCTTTATATAACTCTAAAAAATGTGAGGCTTAAACTTCTCAAATAAAATTAATTTCAAGTGCTATAAAACATTTTTAAAGCAAACCAAGAATGAGAAGCATCTCAAGCTACACAGATGAACGAAGGGCCAGGAAAGGAGAGGCCCCTGCTGGTAAACAGAGATGAGGATTTAATCTGACCTTTCATGCTGGCAAAGAGAGAGGTCCTCTCCTGTGCTTAGATTTAGCAAGCCCATTCTTTTCAAGTACACTTTGGCAAGCAGAGGCATCCTTTGTCTATTGAGAAACACACCAGATGACATTGTCAGCTTTTACCTCCAGACTTACAGTCGTGTTCAGAAGCAGCAAAACAAGAAATATTAGTTCCAGAATTCATCTTACCACAAGTATGAAGAACAGTCTTTAAATTTCCAGTGTCTCTGCCAGCTGGCAACTTATGGAATTCAAGATGCGAAATGCATTCTGGCAATCAGATAAAGTCAGGGAAAAAAAAAAAAAAAAAAAAAAAAAAAAAAAAAAAAAGTAAAGGAGTTTTGCTATTTTAAAGGAGAAAGGTAAACTTTTCATTTGAGCTTTCAGGATAAATATTTAAATATTTTATACTGCTCTACTTTAAGGTAAATACTAAAGAAAGTAAGTCACCTTAATTAGGCTTAACTAGAAGGAAGTTTGTGAGGTTGACACACTTTTTAATAGAAAAGACCTGTAAAGAAACCTGATAAATAGCAAGTTTATGAAGTAGTACCATTACAAGTATTGATTTAAAAATGCAAAGAAATATCTTCACCCCCTCCCCTTCTTTTATTTTCTTTGCTAATACACTTAACTTTCATATGAGAAAAATGTTAACAATGAGCACATTTAATATTGGGGAAAGGGGGAATGTCTTCTTTGTTCTTTAAAATTCTTCATTAATTTTGCTTTGATTGCATAAACTGACTTGTATACTTGTAGCCATACCTTCTTTTGATGGCATGTCCTATGATGGAAAAATAAGTGATATCAGGAGGGAGGAGGGATAGAACTATTCTAATATTAGACTCTCCTTTCTGTGCTCCTATGAAAAATATGTCAAATTAGTTTAAGCTAGACATCATGTCAAAAGTTTCTATTATATTAAAAATTATTATACCTAGCCACATTCATGTAAATTTGAATATTGCACAAGAGTTCTGTTGGTGCAAAACCCTTGGCCTTCCTAGAACTAATATGTATAAAAGTATAGAACAAATAAGAACTAACAGATCCTAGTATGAATTGTATACACTTCATCCTTTTCAGGATCATTTATTTAATCTTCTAGAATATAAAATTGAAATAAAAGTATATAGTATAGATATGCATTTGTATATATGTGGCAGTTTTACCCAGCTGGGCAGCTGAACTCCACCACAGCCTCTCTCTCACTCCCCCTCCTCAAAGGAAAAAGGGAGAAAAATACAATGGAAAGGGCTCAAGGATTGAGATAAGAACAGGGAGATCACTCAACAATTACTGTTAAGGACAAAACAGACTCAACATAAGGAGATTGTTTCTTATCAGATTTATTTCATTCCATCTCTCCTCTGTCTGTTAGACTTAAAACAATATGACTACATCCTGCACTGTATATGTTTCTTACTTTGCCTTTGACTGCAGCTCAGCTCAGTGCAATTGTGAAGGAACTCTTACTGGACATACTTGTGGAGAACATGCATTCCAAAAAGTTAGGGGGAGGTTTGCTAACTGCAGAGCTTGGATTCAACAGTACCAAAACTATTAGGAAATGAAAGAAGTATGGTATGAAATGTATTTTAAATTCTCAAATCAAATAAAGTTTATCAAAACCTAACAAATACATTGATAAAAGTTTACTTTCAGTAGACTCTTGCACCAAAAAAAAAGTCACAACAGCCTTGAGTTCCAAGTGCTGTCTTTCCAAATCACTTTGAAATTAATTTCTTTTGTCTTGAAAGAGATGGAAGATTTCACTATATTCTTTGTGAGCTGTATTCAATATGCTCAGGCCTGAGAATTCAATACTTAAGAAGGTGAAAGACAAGGCAGAGCAGTTTTTTTGTTTGTTTGTTTGTTTGTTTTTTTGGTTGGTTGGTTGGTCTTTTTAGGTAGGAGTAAAGTAGACTCCTCTTGTCAGTTAAAAAGTAAAACAGATAATACTTTGAATTACTAAATTCTTGTTCATAGCATGTTCTATGAAGTCAAGCCTTGTTGTTATTATTACAAAGATTAAAATTTTTCTGTTACATATTTGTGAGCACAGATATAGTCTGTAGTAAGTGTAAAGAAGAAAACAGTGTCAAAATAATCAGTTCTTTTACTCATCTTTGATTTTTATCTTGAAAAAATAAAATTTATTAATTGAGCTTCTTCCTCAAGGCACAATTTGAGGGTCACCAATTAAATTATCATTTCCAAATCATTTCCAAATGGAAAGTTTAAAATTAGCTAGGGGAAGATGTGTTGTTTTTTTTTTGTTGTTGTTTTGTTTTTTTAATTTGTTCTGTGGTACTCTATCCCTCTTTCTCTCTCTTTCAATCTCTCTCCCTCTCTCTCTCTCTCTCTCTCTCTCTCTCTCTCTCTCTCTCTTTATTTATTTATTTTTAGCATAGGCGTGGAAATCATTTCCGTAGACCACATTCATAAGTGAGTTAAAAATAGAAGAATCCAGAGGATTAGTCTGAGAGTGTTTATTAAAAATCACAGGATCACTGAATTGTCTAGGTTAGAAGAGACCTCCAAGATCACCTAGTCCAACCTCTGATTTAACACTAACAAGTCCTTCACTAAACCACATCACTAAGCTCAAATCCTTGCCCAAAAGTCCCTAAACAATTTGTCCCTCCTGGATGCTGCAAAAGAAAAGATCATTATAATATTGTTATGCTACTCATATTGTTATGACTACTCTTCCAGTAGTCATTTGAAACTTTTGAATAGAGGGTAATGACAAGATGAGCTTTTGGTTAGACCAGCATTGACATAATTTTACAGCTACATGAGTCAAGGCAGCCCAGCAAGGTGATTCTGCCTAACTGTGATGCTAAAATGATCAAGTAATCTTAATACCTTGTCTCCATTCTCACACTTGCTAAGTCACCCAAGAAGCTGTTATTCACCCAAACTGAATTTGGACATTCATAACAGTGCAACAATTAAAATGAATATGATTTTCCATTAGTGTAAGAATTTACATTATGAACAAGTCAGCAGAGACTCACACATATTGGCTACAATTAACTTTGGATTTTTGATATTCTGCTGAAAAAGAAGAGTGATTTCAAAAAATATTGATGTGATTTCATAAACTCCTAAATTAGGGAAAATGTTTATTTAAATAAAAGCAATATATTTTACATAAAATACAGACATGGTGTGGTGGTTTTACTTGGGTGGGCAGCTGAGTTCCACCACGGCTGCTCTCTCACTCCCCCTTCTCATACAGGAAGGGGGAGAAAATATAACAGTAAAAGGCCTCAAGGTTTGAGATAAGGATGATTTAATTAACGGGGAAATGGACAGGGGAAAAAAAAAAAAAAAAAAAAAAAAGGTGAGGAAGCAGCACAGAGAAAAGCAGTTACTCTCTACTTCCCATCAACGAGCGATTTTCAGCCACGTCCTGGGAAGCAGGGCCTCAATACATATACCAGTTGTTCAGGAAGACAGATGCTTCCACCACGAGAGTCGTCCCCCCCCCCTTCCCCTTCCCCACCTTTTATTGTTGAGTGTGACATCGTATTGCATGGTATATCCCTTTAGGGTCACGGTATATCAGTTTAGGGTCAGCTGCCCTAGTGATGTCCCCATCTCTTGCCCAGCTCCAGTTTGCTGGCTCTTGGGGGCTTGAAGGAAGTTTTCATGCAGTGCCAGTACTGTGCAGTAATAGACAAAACACTGGTGTGATACCAGTGCTGTTCTGGCTACAAGTGCAGCTCATATCACTGTATGGGGCTTCTGCAGGGAAAGTTAACTCCATCCCAGCCAGACCTAGCACACACAGTCAGTTTATGTGGGAGATTAAAGGACAATATTTATGGGTGCTCTTCTGACAAACATTCTGTGTGTGACTTTTGACAACTGCATAAGTTGTGTTGTGATTGCTGTATTGTATGTTGCTGTAAAGTAATGTATTTTTTTCTGGGTATTTACATATAATGAATATCTGAAAGATATTCAGATGGACCAAAATGACAGACATTGTGGGATTTGTTGCATGGGGTCTGGTGCTCTCCTAGCTCAACATATTGTGTCCCATTCCTCATCCATAACTGGAAAGTAGCTGTAGCATTTATTGATGTGCTCTAGTCTGGGGCAAAGTATTAGTACCAAAGCTATTGATAATTCCCATTTAGTAGCATCTTTTGAAAGCTAGAACATCAACTTCCATAGGAATTGGTATTTTTCGAATGGGGAAAGAAAATAAATTGAACTTGAGGGTAATGTCAGCAATTATATCAGCCTTCAACAGGAGGTGAAAGACTCGTTGCAACCTCACAGTTCTCACAGGCTTAGTCTAATCTTTGGGAGGGAGAGATATATTTCACATGTATATTCAGATAATGAAAGACACTGTTTATATTTCATATTATTTTTCATAAAATGCTTATAAACTGCACACTGTGCTTCTTTGCTATCCAACTCTTCCTCATCATTTGTCTTCTTTACTACCTGTCATTCAAAATGGCTCTCTCTTTGCTAACAAACTCTCTGGATAAAAGTTTTTTCAAATATAAATTCCATAGTATGGCTAGTCAGACAACTGTTGTAAAAAATCTAAAGTTCTAAATTACCTTAAATGCATTGCTGAAAATGAAGAATATGAATATTAAACCAAGTTAAGTTCTTATCTTAGATGGGTCTCCTACTATACTGAAACATGGAGGGAATTCTGCCAGCTGTGAATACCCAAAGACTCAAATTGCCATAGGTGACAGTAGAATCCTTTCTGCTTATCTGTGTGACCAGCATCTTATCCTATAACATGCTTATTTTCTCACATTGACAAGTTGTTGAGTTACTAGGTAGAATGAGAAATGATTGTGGAGATCATGCATCAATCACCTCCCGTCACATTCTCCATTCAGAACATCAGTGATTAGACAAACTTGGCTTGAAAGGCATCCTGTCTGGACAAAGATGTTGTCACTTTTGTAATAGGATTCAGCTGCTCTCTCACCATAAGCTCTGAAAAAATAAATCACTTCAAATATTCCTACAAATGGACAAAATTGAATCAACAGAGAAGAGGGATTTTTTTTTCCCTTTTTTTGCCAGTTTTAGAATATAACTTTCAGATCTTGATTACTGGCAAATATTTTACTGTAACAAAAAGAGAGAGAAAAAGTAACATGTTTAATTCAAATGTTATTCTACATTAGATGTGGTGACTTTTTTTTTTTTAGCAAAAGCATTGTCCAGGAGATGCCCCAGTGCTGAGAAAATGTTCTTAATTTAGAGGACAAGCAACACTCAGAGTCATAGTTCAATTTACACATGGAAACTAATAAGATATTATTTTCTATAGCAATCAATGCCTCTGTGGTGGTTTTACCCTGCAGAGCAGCTGCATTCCACCTCTCTCACTCCCCCTCCTCAAAGAAAAAGGGGAAAAAAATATGACAGAAAGGGCTCAAAGTTTGAGATAAGGACAAGGAGATTGCTTACCGATGATCATCAAGGTAAAACCAAACTTAACATGGAAAGATTGATGTAATTTATTGCCTATTATTAACAGACTAGAACAGCATGAAAGTAAAAGAAAACAAAAAACACCTTTCCCCCAACCACCCTCTTCTACCTCCTCCCCCCAAGAGGCACAGGGGAATAGGGAATGGGGGCAGTGGTTATTCGCTAATGACCTAATTCCCTAATGCTTAATCTCTGCCACTCCTTCATGGTCACTCTCTGCCCCTGCTCCGTGTGGGGTCCCTCCCATGTTATGCCATGTTATGTCCTTCCCAAATGGATCCTGCAGGGGCTGCCCACAGGCAGCAACCCTTCAAGAACTGCTCCAAGATGGGTCTGTACCGTGGGGTCCATCCATCAGGAGCAAACTGCTCCAGCATGGGACCCCATGCGTGGCAGCTCCCCTCAGACCCCCTGATCCTGTGGGGGCTCTCCATGGGCTGCAGCCTCCTCCAGGCCACATCCACCTGCTCCACCAGGGGCTCCTCCACAGGCTGCAGTGTGGAGATCTGTTCCATGTGGGACCCATGGGCTTCAGGGGGACAGCCTGCTCCACCAGGGGCCTCTCCACAGGCCACAGGGAACTTCTGCTGCATGCCTGGAACACCTCCTGCCCTCCTTCTACACCAGCCTTGGGGTTTGAAGGGCTGGTTCTCACACCTTTCTCTCCCAGCTGCTGTTGAACAGTTTTTTGGTTGGTTGATTGGTTGGCTGTTTTTTTTTTGTTTTATTTTGTTTTTTTTTTGGCTTGTCTCTGACCAGTGGTGGGTCCCTTTGGATCAGAGCCGACTGGAGCCGGCTCTGATCTAACATAGGGCAGCTGCTGGGCTCTGCTGACAGAGGCCACCCCAGTAGACCCCTGCTACCAAAACCTTCCCACATAACCCCAATAGAGCCCTTTTTATTATCACAGCCACATTAGAAGGATGCAATCAGTTCAGGGAATTTTTCATATCAAAGATCTTTACTCATTAGAAAACTACGTAATAGACGTTAGAACAAAATAAAAACATTTATTTATTTATATTGAATGGATGGCAGCTAACAGTGACTCAGCTTGCACAGGGACATTTTATTGCTGCACTGAGTCTTTTATAGGAAAATGCAACAAAACTAAACTAAACACATAATACTCTATTGCAGGCAAAAATAAGGCTTGTATACTTGAACAAAAATAGATAAGATACTTCATGCAAATAAAAAACAATTTCTTCATTTTATAAAACCTAAAACTCTTTTGTTTTTATCTTAGTCTACTAACGATCGTCTCATAATCATAAACACTGTATTTTAGGAAAAAGCATTAGAATGTGTCAAGTAAGCACAGATGCAAAAATACTATAAATACTACAGATATTTTAATTCTGGGAGATTTTATGAATTCTGCATCATACAGAGACAGAATGTTACAACACTAATTTGAACATTTAGAAATTTGGATAAATCTACTAAAATTTCAGTAAATGAATGAATCAAATAGTTGTTAAAAGAACACAGATTTTGGTCAACAACAAGTCAATAACAATGTATCCATAAATTACAAAACAATATATTAATTTAAAATCTTTCATAATAAATAAATAACACTACTTATCATTACCTAGTCTTGCATAGGTCTCTGACTCTTGGAATAAAATTGTCCGTCTGTTGACCACATTATAGAATGAGTCCAAGTTAAATACTGTGGTCACTTCAAAAACCTAAACTTACACATCATTGTACATTTAAAGTCATTTTGATATCTTGGTTCCATTCTCTCTGCTCCATCAGGTAAATTTGCTGCTCTTTCATCACTTCCAGTTAGACCTGACACATGCAGGCATTTCCTGGTTACACCAACTCCTCCTAATTCAAATAACTGGAAAGCTCCATAGGTGAAGTCCAAATTTTCCGATATTTTCAGTTCCTTCCAGCATACATTTTTGTTTTTATAGAAAAGCCAACTAAATTATGAATTGAAAAAAAATTGTTGGGGGGGGGGGGGGGGAAGAGGAGGGCTGGCAAAAATATATATGGTGAAAAATATATACTGATATTTTTCAGTTTACTTCATTAAATCAGTTGTTCCTTTAGGAATTAGGAAAAAAAAAAAAAAAAAAAGTAAAATAAATATAAAATAATTTTTAAAAACAAAAAAACAACCAAACAAAAACAACAACAACAACAATCTAACCTCCATATTCCTAATCTAAATAATGCAATACACATTACAATGGAAAAAAATCAAAACTAATACATCAGGAAGAATAATATGTGTAGATCCTGATGATCTCAGAATGGTTTCAGAATGTGCACAGAAGCTAGAATATATTTGAAGTTGCTAATGATTCCTTGGCACAAAAAAAGAAAAAGATAAATAATTAAACAATCTTTATATTTTAGTCATTGATTTGTCACAAGAAAAATAATCTAAAGGCAAAAGACACATTATAAATCATCTCTATAAAAGAAATGCATACACATATTTCAAATACAAATTTAATATCAAAGAAGCACAACAAATTATGTACACATGTAGTAAAGTGTTCCAGAAACACCTCCCATATTACCACTTACCAAACACTACTAAACCTACAATAAAAATACCAGCTGTTATGAGAACTCACATGTTTGGGTGTGGGAAGACAACAAAGGAGAAAAGAAAGATCACCAACTTAACTTTTAAACAGGTAAATTATCATTTCAATAGATGTAATTTAGTGCTACAAATTATATGAAACAACCTGACAAGGCTTGATCTGCCACACTAGAAATAATGTGTTTTTTTTTTTCAGCCCTAAGAACTTTGAGGCCTTGGTACTCTGTGAGCTTTCAAATGTAACCAAAATTCCAAATGGAAGAAATTAATCAAAACCTCTTATATATTTATTTTCCTATCACTAAACACAAAAGTTGTTTTAGTTTGGTTAGTTGTTTTTTTTTTTTTGTTGTTGTTGTTGTTGTTGTTGTTGTTTGTTTGTTTGGGGTTTTTTTGGTTGTTTGGTCGTTGGTGGTGTTTTGTGTTTTTTGTATTTTATTTTTTTTTAATCCCATCAGTGTGGCAAATAGCATTTGAACAGAAGGATAAACCTATTCCTGCTCCAGAGACTAACCTCAAAGATAAGTAAAAAGGCATATTAAAGAATGCTTTTTTCTTTGTAAGTTTGGGTTATTATCAAATTGTATTAGACTTTGGGAAGTAGATAAGCATCATACAAATCAGAGTAAAATAATTTCCAATGTAGTCTTAAACTGTCTGTTTTGTTTGTTTGATTGTTTCTCATTTCAAAACACTGTTGATACAAGGAGCTGGAACAATGTATCTGTATTTTATAGCTTGAAAATGCTATTAGATGTCGATATAACAATTGTCGATATAACAATAACTCAGATTTATGAAGGACCCCTGATTTCTCCACTAAATCCTGGCCTAAGCTTGGGCAGCACTTTCTTACATGGGTAACTACAGACAGTGCTGGTGCATCAGTGCAATAGAGATTCAGAAGCACTGTGCAGCACAGGCTGTCAACTGTTCCTGGAAGCTCCTGCAGTAGCCCCAGCTAGAGCTCTAGGAGCGCCTCACTATCGTGTAACTAGGCATGGACCAGCATTCGAAAAAGATTTAAAAGAAAAAAAGAAAGAAAAAAAAAAAAAAGAGGAAAAAAAAAAAAAAGAGAGTGTTTGAGAGAGTTTGAAGGGAGAGAGAAATCACTTGCTCTTTGTAATGCTGAGCTAAGCATATCTTTTCTTCCCCTTATTTCACTTTTTTCATCTAATCTTCTTTTTTTTTTTTATCTTTAAATCTCTCTATATATACATATTAGGTGCACATAATATGCATACATATACATATATACATATTAACATGTTCCCTATCCGCTTTGCAACCCCTAGACAAGAGGTTGAGCTTCTTCCTGTGACAAGAGATTGTAATATGCAGTTCATACAGAATATTCATTACAAATTCTTGTTTTTACTAGAGTAATGAAAACAAGGTTTTTTGACAAAGATTCAGTCCAAGCCCTGACCTTACACACCAATGAGAATTTCTCAGTATCATCAAATATTGTTTTACTGTCTAGCAAATGGAAAAGAAAACATTGATGCCATCATATTTAATTTTTAATTGGGATTAATGCCATGTGTCCAGCAAGAACAGACTTGAGCTGCTGACACTTAAGAAAGATAGGTGAAGAAATAGACTAAAAAGAGTAAGGGAAAAAAAGGGAAGGACTGAAAAGGGAAGGTGGACATACAGACTGGGAAGTCTGTAGCTCAGACATGATGGTAGGATACTCTGAGAAATATTAAGGTACATAGAAATTTCTGACACTGCTGCCTCTCTAGAAAATGCAAGAGTCCTTTCCTTTAAAGAAAAGCAAATCAAGTAACATTGTGTTGCTGTTAACAGCAGGCAGACCAGTTTCACAGAACTGGTATTCAGGGAATCTTCATTGTGATGAGATCTTTTTCATTCCCTCACTGTACGTGAGAATTATAAGATGTGAAAACCTGCATCTCAGCAGGTTTGCTCTGTCTCTAATGAGATAGAAGGGAAAACCTTGTCAAGACTAATACTCCTCTAGTGGAAGACCTTAAAACAAGAATGATGCAGTGCTCTGCATGACAGCTTGCCCTTAAGACATAATGCATATTGTACTTTCTCTTTTTTCTTTCCTTCCTATCAAATTCATTGTCTAGCTTACTTTGCAGAGAGGATAGTAACAAAATAAAAAAAATAAATTAAAAAAAAAAAAAAGAGTTTGAGATTAAGGACACTTTAAACTTCTGGACATTTCCAAATATGAATTGAGAATGTTCTTTTTTTCTTTAATTGCCCTATACATCATGTGAACATGCAATCCCTCTAGCAGTGCTAGTTAAACCTTGGAACCTCTGCTATAACTCACATAGAAAACATCATTTACACAAGGCTTTCAAATGTTTGCAAATCCATGAAGTCCAAATAAATCCAGTCCTTCTCTGGGTTGAGCAAAGTTTGAATATTATGGCTTCATGCAGCAGGAATACACATACACTGATTTTCTAACACTGTTAACAATATTAATATTAGTGCCTGGAATAAGACAAATTTCAGGCTAGGTAGAATATGTGGTTTCCTCAACATTACTAGAAATGATTATTTAAGCAGAAAAACCATCTGAACATTTAATGTGAATATTTTTTTCTGTTTAAATATTTTAACTGTTAAAAGCTAGGAACCATCTAGAGAAAAAAAGCTAGGATTTTTCTTGCTTGTGGGTGTGGAGTATTATGTGAGAAGTATAGATCTGAAATCACATGCAGAGCTGGCATGATATGCTTTCAACTGCACTTTCAATCAAATATATTTATTCTATGGATCTTACTTTAACTGCTTTTGTACTTAGATTTTGTTTGCAATTAAAGAAGAAAAATCAAAACAAAACCTCAAGTAAAGGGTGCAGTTCACAATTTTCATACACTTAGGAACATTGCAAATCCTTATCTAAGAAATGATTAAAAAAAAATCTATTTTATTTCAGTGGCATTTTACCCCATTAAGCACTAAAATATCAAACTTAAGAAATATTGGGGTAAGACCTATGTGTCTTAGTTAGCAACAACAAGACCAAACAAATAACAACAGCAAAAGTGAAAGACATGCACCTGTCCTGCTGGGAAAAAAAAAAAAAAAAAAAGTGAGTGAAGATGAATCCGCAAAAAGGTAGGATGATTCACAGATGATGATAGAAGTTTACATGTGTGTTTGTATCGATGGACAGAAAGGCAAACATAATGTTTAAGAAATGATAGCCAGAATATTCTACAAACCATACATCTAGAAAATGATTTGTGCAAAGCTTTTGAAGATAACTACACAAATGTTGCCCTGGAAAAAATACTTGGATTATATGTTCTATTAGGGATTAAGAATAGATAAAGGAAAGATGAGAGAAATTGAATTTTATGAAATAAACCCTACCTGTCTTTTAATCTGATTTTCAAATCTTTTGATAGGTTTACAAACGTCATAAGAAACCAAGGACTTTCTATGTATCACTTGGTAGCTTTTCCCACTTCAAAAATGCAGCTTAATGACGCCATAATGTTTACAGCTTCAAAGATCTTTGCAGGGTTTTATTATATTTATAAACTACATGAAGAGGAAAGGAAGTATCCTGAAACTGAAGTGCTCCAACATGACTGGTTATATACGAACAAAGGCACAGTAAAAGCCTTTGTAAAGATTAAAAGAGCTGAGTATCCCAAAAATATTGTGGGGAGATAAAACACAAAACAAAACAAAACAACAACAACAACAAAAACAACACTGTAAATCTATCTCAAAAGGAAAGACATTGCAGAGGACTTAAATATGGCTGTTATCCAAGGATGGTCCTTTGTATTTCAGCCACACAACATGTTACTGAATTGCAAACTCATGTTCTGGCTACAATATATTCTTCTCTGAAGAAAGGTAATCTAGATCAGGGATGCACAAATATCTCAGTTTCACTGTTCATAATTTCTTTAGTACCACCCTGTGATACCTGCAACAATGGAATAAAATTAATATGCATTGAATCAAGTTACATAATGAGGGATGAAAATCCTTTTTTATTTCCAGGTAGTGAAAATAAACTTAGTAGGAATATAAAAACATTTCAGATGATAGCATCCAGAATTTTGGTGTAGTTCCAAATTCCTGGATATAGAAGGCTTCCTGAATTTCACATTCAGGAGTGAAAAAAATCACAGTTTTCTTGCATGTGTTGAAATAATATGGGAAATTTGAGTGTACAAACCTGCCTCCAATTATGAGTAATTTATCCCTTAAATGCCTAAAACTGGAAAACTATGCTCCTCAATGCACAGCAGAGCATGAGTTAGATGGGATTTACACCTGGGTCATCTTTTACATCATCTCTTTCTTTGTCATTCCACTTGGTATCCTAAAAGGTGGTGTTAATGTAAAAAGCACAGTCTTTATTAAGTCACCTCCACAACCGTTGTGGTTAATTTAAAAAGAGTTTCATATACTGACTACATAATTGCACTTAAATATCTGCTAGGAAAATGCAGCCCTCATAAGAAATCATTACTCATGCAATAACATTTTCAGCCTATTCGTATGAATGTTTATTTGTGTGGGCAAGGAGATTGGTGAGTAAGAAGAAAAAGTATTTCTAGCTAAACTGATTGGGGGACCTTAATCTCTGACATAACAAATCCATCCATTTTAAAATGAATTTACTGCAGAAAGCTGTGCATTTTCTTTTTCCCAATTCTTCCTAAATACATGCCCAGATCCCAAGATTGCAGGTAACCTAGGATTGAATGTGGCAAATGTAGCAATAACTTAAAATTTAGTGACACTAAAAATAAAAAATAAAAATAATAATAATAAAAAAGTGTTTGTTTGTTTTAAGAATAACCATATGAATGAGATTAATTAACTCTGCATGTAAAATACAGGGAACTCTGAAGCACACTACTAGCCGTCAGCTGGTCTAAGCATATCAAAGCCAATGAGCCTTCAACATTGAATGGTTCAAGGCCAGGATGCCAACATAATTTCATCTAACACAGGATGAGGTACTTCTGTCCAAGGCAATGCATCACTAAGATGTGGTAGACTAATATACAATTCTAAATGTCTAGGTTGTTTTATGAGAGGAACTAAAACAAGACCGGTTCAAATTCAGTAGACAGTTAATTTAATAGTTTATTATTTTGATGACATTTACAAAATTTCCAGTTTTAAAGTCCAGACACATAGGAAAACAATTAATCTAGAACATATTTTAAGCACCTATAATGAAAGAATATCAGCCAGGGGAAACAGAGTACCTCTTCCAATAGTACTTTATTTGATATAACTGAAAAACAAAACAAAACAAAACAAAAACAAAATAAAATTGAAAGAATGAAAACTTGTTATTACTGTGAAATAAAAGGAAAATCAAAATTATTATTTTCATTTTTTAATTAACAGTTGAACAAGGTTTCTATTTTTTTTTCCCCCACCAAAATCACCTCTCTTCTAACTTATTTATTTTTTTATGGATTTGATTTTCTTTTGCTGTGCTACGCATCCATACTAAAATTTATACTTTGTTTAATATTAATCCAATAACAATGCTGTAATTTAAAATCTAAGAAAATAAAATAGGCAACATTTTTTTTCTTTTTTTTAATGCAACAGTTCCCTTTTAAAAACTCATCAATCACCCTAGCCCAAAGACAGACTCAGCAGCTGATCATCAGCATACTTAAAGTCCATTTAATGCTTGCTACTCTAGTGATATCGACTGAAAAGGCGCATTCGAATTATTGTGGAAAAGATACAGCCTCATCCTTTCTCTTGCACTGGTGCACATCTGATTGCTGTTCAGGAACCTAACACAGCAGAAAATTACTCTTTCATTTTGGTTTTCTACTGCTGTTTAGCTTCTTGAGCTGGTTCAAAGCAGCTGAACTGCTCATGAAACAACATTGCTCTCGTAGAATTATTAAGCAGAATCCAGGAGGCAAAAAGTAGCTAATTTTATTATTATTATAACAAAAACTTTCCTGCAAAGCTAAAGCTTATTGTGATTTTCATCAGGTCTCCTTCACTCAATATAAGCTTTGAAGAACAACATGATGAAACTTGTTCAAAAATGTATACATCTTGGGGAAACTTATGATGTTATTCCACAACATAGCTGGAAGATCTCATTCTGCAACTTTTATACTATCATCAGTACCACTAAAACATTATCACACCATCACAGCTACAACACAAGTATCTTACCTGAATCAGAGTAATTTGAACCCAAAAAAGAACTTGTAAGTGTTTCATCCATGTTAACATGTAGAATGTAAACATATCACACCAATTATAAGCATATTAAAACATTTGTAAAGTTCCCCACCTACCATGCTTCTTCCCAGCATCATTTCACAGAATCACAGAATCACAGAATCACAGAACTGCAGGGGTTGGAAGGGACCTCGAAAGATCATCAGGTCCAACCACATTGCCAAAGCAGGTTCCTCAGAGCAGGTTGCCCAGGTAGGCATCCAGACAGGCCTTGAATATCTCCAGAGAAGGAGACTCCACAACCTCCCTAGGCAGCCTGTTCCAATGCTCCGTCACCCTCACCGTGAAGTTCTTTCGCATGTCAGTGCGGAACTTCCTGTGTTCTAACTTGCAGCCATTGCCCCTTGTCCCATCCCCACAAACCATTGAGAAGAGGTTGGCTACACCTCTGTCCCCCACCCCTCAGATATTTATATACACTGAGGAGATCCCCTCTCAGTCTTCTCTTCTCCAGGCTGAGCAGACCCAGGTCTCTCAGCCTTTCCTCGTAAGGAAGACGCTCCAGGCCCTGTATCATCTTTGTGGCCCTCCGCTGGACTCTTTCCAGGAGATCCCTGTCTTTCTTGTACCAGGGAGTCCAGAACTGAACACAGTACTCCAGGTGAGGCCTGATCAGGGCAGAGTAGAGGGGGAGGATCACCTCCCTTGACCTGCTGACCACATTCCTTTTAATGCACGCCAGGAACCCATTAGCCCTCTTGGCCACAAGGGCACAGTGCTGGCTCGTGGTCAACCTGTCATCCACCAGGACCCCCAGGTCCTTCTCCTCAGAGCTCCTCTCCAGCAGGTCGTCCCCCACCCCATAGAATTCATAGAATCATAGAATGGTTTAGGTTGGAACGGACCTTAAAGATCACCTTGTTGCAACCCCCTTGCCATAGGCAGGGACTTCTCCCACTAAATCAGGTTGCTTAAAACCCCATCCAACCTGGCCTAGAACACTTACAAGGATGGGACATCCACAACTGCTGGGGGCAAACTGTTCCAGTGCCTCACCACACTCTGGGTGAGGAATTTCCTCCTAATCTCTAATTTAAATCTCCCGTCATTCCCCCTTCTCCTATCACTATACTCCCTGATAAAGAGTCCCTTCCCAGCTTTCCTGTAGGCTTTCTTTAGGTGCTGTAAGGCTGCTTTAAGGTATCCTCAGAGCCTTCTCTTCCTCAGGCTGAACAACCCCAACTCTCTCAGGCTGTCTTCATAGGAGAGGTGCTCTAGATCTTTGACCATCGTCATGGCCCTCTTTTACACTCATTCTAATACATCCATGGGCTTATTGTGCGGGAGGGGGGGGGGGGGGGGGGGGTTGGGGGGGGGGCGGGAAGAGCTGAAGGATACAGTTGGCTTTCTGGGTTACAAGTGCACATTGCTGGCTCATGTTGAACTTCTCATCCACCAACAGCCCCAGGTCTTTCTCTCCTCAGTTTTGCCCTCAATCCATTCTCCACCCAGCCTGTATTTGTTCTTGGAGTTGCCCCGACCTAGATACAGGACCTTGCACTTGGCTTTGTTGAACCTCATGAGATTCTCACAGGCCCACCTCTCAAGCCTGTCAAGAGCCATTGGGTGGCATCTCTCCCTTCCCTACAGCATGTTGACAGCACCACACAGCTCAGTGTTACTTGCTTAAGGTGCACTTGATACCACTGTCCATGTCACTGTCAAAGATGTTAAACAGTGCCAGTCCAAAGTAGGCATAGAAATCCAAAAAGTAACCTTTTCCAAATGTTGCCTACTTTGTGAAAATGTAGCTCCATCACCACTACTCTAATAAAATTGAAATGAAAGTGAATCTAGATAAATCTAAAAAAGGTGATATAAAGAGCATTTTTTTTCTGATAAAATAAACCAAACCATTTTAAATTGTGACAATTCATAAACATTTTTATATAAGCATATATAAACATATATTTATGCTTCAAAGATATTAAAAGTTTAAAACATAATTTAAATTTTATTGAAAATACTGCAGTAGGCTTTGTCTTCTTGTGTTTCCATCTTTTAATCAATATGCTATTTGTTCTCTGTTAATATGCTATGTGTTCTATGTTAATATGTTCTCTCTATTTATTCAACAGACATGAAATACTTACATCTATTTTACGTGTTGGGAATTGGCACAAAGGGTATGGACATGAGTCCGTGGAACAGTTGTTCGATCTGAGTTTGTCTTAAGCAACCAGGAGTAGGCCTCAGCAAATCCCATGGCCTGCTGTAGCTGAGCAAACCAAGCTACCAGGGTAACTATGAGAAGCTCCCATGACAATGATTCCCACGTCGCCCAATCGAGGAATTCAGAAAAATATTGTTACCAGCAGCTGGCTTCAAGGACAAGATCTACGTGACTGCTAATCACAAGGGGGTTGTTTTCTTGACTGCTAATCACAAGGGGGGTTGTTTTCTTCTAGTTGTTTCGTCTGAGTGCTTTTGACCAATAATCTTGTGTGAAACACTGTCCGCCCCTGTTAAGTTCACCATAAAAGTTAGGCTATCCGGGCAATAAAATGGAGCATGATCTGACTCTACTGGTGTCTGTCGTGCTTTCGGCTGTGCTTCCAGCAACATGTACACATCTCATCTTTGCAGTTACAGTTTTTAATTATTCTTGAAGTTATTTTTAAAGTAGTATTTTATTTTATTTTATTTTATTTTATTTTATTTTATTTTATTTTATTTTATTTTATTTTATTTTATTTTATTTTATTTTATTTTATTTTATTTTATTTTATTTTATTTCCTCTTTGGTGCTACTGAATTCATCCAGGTGTATGGAACTCTGTTTGTGTGATGTTCTGGATACAAAGATTTGCTATATCTAGAAAGACATAAGCATGTACATGATATCACTGCTGATATGCTGCATATGCTTTCTTGAATACACAGAGCAAGGTCATTTCCAATGTCAATGAATGAAATAATTTCAGAAGTCTGCAGTATTCTATTGCAGTGCTATGGCACCAAAGATCCTAGAAACAACCTCACTCTGTGAAATACCCACCTAGG
The DNA here is from genome assembly GCF_965140915.1 of Aythya marila. Lineage (NCBI taxonomy): Eukaryota > Metazoa > Chordata > Aves > Anseriformes > Anatidae > Aythya > Aythya marila. The sequence goes on along the minus strand of NC_139043.1, from coordinate 99,463,665 downwards.
GCTTTTTAATTTTTTTTTTTTTCTTAAAATGTCTCCCTTAGTATTTCAGTAGCTTTACACAATAGCAAGTTGCATTGGAAGTGATTAATTCATATTCATTCCTTGTTGTTAGAGGAAAGAACAAAGGGATCTCAACCTGTCAGTTCTGAGGCCCACACTGAGATCCAGTCTGCTGGTCCCTCAGGCCAAACCTAGAGCAGCTAAATTTTTTTTTTGTTTGTTTTGTTTTGTTTCATGGCCACAGGGTCATTAATTTTGAATGTTAAGAAACCCAGCTGCAAACTGAGCAGGATAGTAATTTCAAAACAATTATCTGCTGAATCAGACAATATTAAGGAACCAAGGGATGAAAACTGAAAATACTGATGCTTCCCTTCCATGTCCTATGTCCTAATGTCCTTCCAGAGTAGTCCTGAAGGACTGCCTTGCTTCTTTGTCTAGGCTGTTTTACAGAGTATCCTACCTAAGTCTCTGAGAGACCTCTGTCAGGAGGCTGTTTCCAGAGGAGTTTTGTAACCCAGAAGTCCACTAAAGTGAGTGGAAGACAGAGCAACAGCAAGACCCCACCCTGAGGGGACACACTGTAGAGGGAGTATATATGTTTTGAAGTATTTTTTATTTTTTTTTTCTTCTATCTTTCCTAAAGGTCGTTTTTTTTTGTTTTGTTTTGTTTTGTTTTTTTTTTTTTTTTTTGTCTCAGTTTTTCTCTCTGAAAGAAGCAGACATGCATCAAAGCTCTGGTTCATCTGGAGTACTGCTACACTAAGGTACCAGTATTGCAGAAATAGTGCATATTCTTTTGGAGCTTTTCATCTCCTTTTCATTAATGACTCTTTCATGTAAAAAGCAAACATATCTGGCATACTGAACTGCTTTCCCAACGTAACATTTAAAATTGCTTTCTGATTTGCCATGGCTTCTTTTGGAAACAAGCCTATGAATGATTGTACTATGCTTGTAGATTTCTTTTTCTTAATATTGACTTCTTCCTCTGTTTATTTAAGGCTTTAAATATGCTGTCCCATAAGTTGGGCTAAAGAGGTCCATGGCCCTTACCAAGTAAATGTTTTGCTGGCTAATTAAATATTTCACTCTACCAGACTGATTTATGATTAGCTCTAATGAGTTTGACTATAATCATAGGAGTTGGGGTTAGGCAATAGTTACTGCACTTATCATTTGATGAATTGAACAACTTTGTCATAAGAAAGAATTGACTGAAAAAGATTCAAGGTTAATCAAAGACGGGATCTTGTTATTTGCAGTGTCTAGCTCTATTTTTATTTTTATTTCATTTAAAAAAAAAAAGCTTGAAGAATTCTGTTATTCAAATATTGACTCTTTTTCATGCATGATATATGTGTTCCTAGAGCTGGCCAGTCACTCTTCTTTGGCTAATTTTAAAGACAAAGAATAAAAATGTATTTCTCTCTAAATTTATTCTTATTTTGAGCTCAGAGAGTTATATTTCAGGATTTAAGTGTGTTTCTAAGGTTTAACATTTCCTTCTTATTATTAACTTTAATTCTTGATGTTTCTGAGATTCATATAAATGTTAAATCTCTTTTTTCTTTTTTTTTTAATTTTAATCTAAATTCTTAGCCTCAATGACTCCCTTTGGCATTTTTATACAGATAAATGACAATAAATGAGCCTTACACCTTTGAAAATTCATTTCTTTGTTCATGAGCACAGACTTTAAAGCCAGAAGGAGCCATTATAATCATCTAGACTTTCTGCAGCTATGAAACCCATAGTAATTTTACACAGCTTCTTTTTGAATAATAATGTCTTTTAAATCAGTCTTAATTAAAAAATTCTCCAGAGACAAAGAATCCACCATAATTCCCATTTCTTGAGTTATGAGTTTCAGTCTAGCTTTCATTCCCCACTCAGTATTCTAAATGCATTTTATTGTGCTCAACTTTTATTTGTCTTTTAGGCTACAAAGGACTGCTTCCTTTCTTTGCCTTGTATCTGATGATATACCTAAGAGGATTTTGTCTGCAGAGATCAAAAAATCAAAGTGTTTTTTTTTTTTTTTTTCCCAAAGTTAACATTTCAAGTGAGTAAATTATTTTGCATAGCTTCTGTTTTTGCCTGAATTCAGCTTTGCTAAATTTATCCTTTATTTAGCAGATTCTGCTAAAATTTATCCACAGGTCTTTATTTAACTTTTGACTTTTCGAGGTCAAAGGAAACATGATTCAAAAGCACTATTTTAGAGGGCAAGATATGACTTCAGAATTTTACAAATAAAAGTAATGTTTCTCAGGTATTAACTGTCAAATACATAATACCAGCATCACTAAGCACCAGTTATTTCCATCTTATCTCTTTAGAACATCTCTTTAGAACACATTAGGAGCAACTACCCATCCAAAAACATCTTGTCATGATCATACATGAGCAAAACTCCCAAAACCAAGGCATAACTGGAATAAATAATTATTTTGGCTTATAAATTTAATATCTCATCTGTAATTATGACTCCTTTCTCACTTACATTCCTCTTTAAATGTAAAAGATGATCTTCATACCAAAAAATAAACAAATAAAAATATATATTTTTAAAAAGAACAGATAGAAAAAATAGCTGAAAATTTGTTTTGCATTCAGTCCAAAATGAGCATCTCATGTTGAAATAGTATCATTTCAATGAGATAAGAAGGAATATGAATCAAATGTCCCAAAACAATCACGAATTTAATCCCAGACTACATTCACCTTTTTAAAGAATGATAGAATCATAAGATTGGAAGGGACCTTAAAGATCATCTTGTTCCAACCCCCGTACCATGGGCAGGGATACCCCCCACTAGACCAGCTTGCTCAAAGACCCATCCAATCTGGCCTTGAACACTTCCAGGAATGGGACATCCACAACTGCTCTGGGCAACCTCACCACCCTCAGAGTAAAGGATTTGCTCCTAATATCTAATCTAAATCTCTTTTAGTTTAAAGCCATTACCCTTTGTCCTACCATTACACTCCCTGACAAAGATTCCCTCCTCAGGTCTGCTCTCAATCCATTCTTCGCCCAGCCTGTATGTGTACTTGGGATTGCCCTGACCAAGATGCAGGACCTTGCGCTTGACCTTGTTAAACCTCATGAAGTTCTCACAGGCCCACCTCTCAAGCCTTTCAAAGTCCCTGTGGATAGTATATTGACCGCATCACACAGCTTTCTGTCATTGGCAAGCTTTCTAAGGGTGCACTCAACCCCACTGTCCATGTCATCAACAAAGATATTAAACAGCATCAGTCCCGGTACTGACCCCCGAGGAACACCACTTGTCACTGATCCCTACTTGGATGTTGAGCTGTTCACTGCAACTCTTTGAGTGCAACCATCCAGCCAATTCCTTATCCACTGAGTGGCCCATCCATCAAATCCATGTCTCCCCAAATTTAGAGACAAGGATATCATGGGGGACAGTGTCAAATGCTTTGCATAAGTCCTGATAAATTATGTCAGTTGCTTTTCCCTTATCCACCAATGCTATAACCCCATCATAGAAGACCACCAGATATGCCAGGCCCTTAGTGCTTAGTGAAGCCATGTTGGCTGCCACCGGTTACCTCCTTATTTTCCATGTGCCTTAGCATAAATTCTGTGATTCTGTGTGATAGTTTCCAGGAGGATCGGCTCCATGATCTTGCCAGGCTCAGAGGTGAGACTGACTGGCCTGTAGTTTCCCAGGTCTTACTTTTTTCCCTTTATAAAAATTGGGGTAATCTTTTCTCTCTTCCAGTCAATGGGAATTTCACTAGTCTGCCTTGACTTTGCATATATGATGGACAGTGACTTAGCAACTACATCTGCCAGTTCCCTCAGGACCCATGGATGAATTCATCAGGGCCCATGGACTTGTGTACCTTTAGGCACCTTAGCTAGTCTTGAACCCTACCATCTCCTGCAGTGGATGGTTCATCATTCTGCCAATCCCTTTGCCTTCTAGGGCCTGGACTATGTGGTGAGAGTTCTTGTCAGTGAAGAGTGAGGGAAAAAACATCATTGAGTAACTCAGCTTTCTCCATATCCCAGGTGACCAGGAATCCCGCTTTCTTGTGGAAAGGGTCCACAATTTCCCTAACCTTCCTTTTGCCACTGGTGTACCTATAGAATCCTTTGTTGTTGCCCTGATGTCCCTGGTGAAATTTAATTCTAATAAGGCTTTGGATTTCTTAACCTGTACCCTGGTTCATCGGACAATGTCTCTGCATCCATCCCAGGATATCTGTCCTTTCTTCCACCATCTGTAGAACTCCTTTTTCTGTCTGAGTTTAGCCAGGAGCTCCTTGTTCATTCTTTCAGGCCTCCTGGTGTTTTTGTCCAACTTCCTCTTTGTTGGGATGCTCCTGAGCTTGGAGGAGGTGATCCTTGAATATTATCCATCTTTCTTGGGCCCCTCTTCTCTCCATTGGTAATTTACCAAGCAGAACCCTGAAGAGGCCAAAATCTGCTCTCTCAAAGTCCAACATAGCAAGCTCACTGTGCTCCCTCCTCGCTGCTCTCTGAATGCAAAACTTCACCATTTCACTATCAGTGTAATTAAGGCTGTCCTTGAGCTTCACATTACCCACCAGCTCCTCCTTGTTGGTAAGAATGAGGTCTGGCATAGCACCTCTCCTTGTTGGTTCCTCTATCACTTGGAGAAGGAAGTTGTCGTCAAAGCATACCAGGAACCTCCTGGATTGTCACTCTTGCTGTGCTGTCACTCTACAGATATTGGAGTGGTTGAAGTCCCCCACAAAGACCAGGGCTTGTGAACTTGAGGCTGCTTCTATCTGTTTATAGAGGGCCTCATCAGCTTTGTCTTCCTGATCAGGTGGCCTCTAGCCCACTTATACCCACTATGTCACCTGTCCCCACACTTCCTTTAATCCCGATCCATCAGCTCTCTGTCAGCTTCTTAACCATCCCCAGGAGGAGCTCCATGCCCTCCATCTGTTCATTGACATAGAAGGTGACGCCCCCTCCTCATCTCCCCTGCTTGTCCTTTCTAAAGAGTCTGCATCCTTCCATTTCAACACTCCATTCATGGGAGCCATTCCACTATGTCTCTGTACTGCCAATGAGGTCATAGCCCTGCATGTGTTCATACATCTCTAACTTCTCTTATTTATTCCCCATGCTACGTTTGTTAGCATAAGACATTCGAATTGGGCTCCTGATGAAGATGACCTAATGTCCGGAGTGGCCAGAATTCCTTTGTTCTGCTCTTCAGGTGCTCTCCTGCTGACCCATGACCCTTCTTCAAGGACTGGGTGTCTATTGCTGAGAGAAGCGCGATGGACTGAGATTCCCCTCCCTCAACAACTCTAGTTTGAAGTCCTCTTCACCAGCTTGGCCAGCCTGTGACCAAAGATGGACTTCGCCTGCTCTGACTTGTGACCCCATTGGCCCCCATCAGACCAGGTTTCTCAAAGTGACTCCCATGGTCTAAGAAGCCAAACCCCTCCTTGTCTGTGGCACCAGTCCTACAACCATCTGTTGATTCACCAGACTTGACTGACCCTTTCAATCCCCTCCCCTTTGACCAGCAAGACTGATGAAAAAACTGCCTGCACTCTTGAGTCCCTTATCGCTGTTGCCAGGGCTCTAAAATCCCTCATGACACTACTCAGACTGCACTTGGCTGCATCACTGGTGCCCATGTGGAACAATAGCAGCAGATAATAGTCTTTAGGCTGTATGAGGTTTGGCAGTCTCTTGGTGACACACCTAACACGAGCCCCAGGTAAGCAGCAGACTTCCCTCAAGAGCAGATCGGGTTGGCAGACAGACACCTCCCTCCCTCTCAGGAGAGAATCTACTATTGACACCCATCGCCTTTTCTTAGTTGGACTGGTTGTTATGCAGGGAGCAGACTGGGCTGCCTTACCCAGCCACATGCCCCTGCAACGGATCTTTGAGGGGTGTCCACGGTTGTAGTGGGTTTACGTGGCAAGGTTTTGGTAGCAGGGGGCCATAGGGGTGGTTTCTGTGAGAAGGATCTAGAAGCTGCCTCATGTTTGGTAAGGGCCCCACTGCTGACCAGAGCCGAGCCAATAAGCGATGTTGTTTTGCGCCTCTGTGAGAGCATATTTAAGACAGGGAAAAAAACAGTGTGCCATACAGCAGCTGGGAGAGTGAGAGGAGTGAGGAACAGTCTTGCAGGTGCCAAGGTCAGTGAAGAAGGAGGGGGAGAGGTGCTCCAGGCACCAGAGCAGAAGCCCCCTGTGGCCTGTGGTGAGGACCATGGTGAAGCAGGATGTCCCCCTGCAGCCCATGGAGTACCATGGAGGAGCAGGATTCCATGCTGCAGCCCGTGTAGGAGACCATGGTGGAGCAGGTGGCCTTGCACCGATGGAGGTTGCCACCTGTGGAAGACCCCTGCCAGAGCTGGACCTGTAGCCCGTGGAGAGGAGACCATGCAGGAGCAGGTGACCTGGCAGGAGATGCTGCCTGTGGGGGATCCAGGTTGGAGCAGTTTTCTCCTGAGGGATGGACCCCGTGGTACGGACCCATATCTGGAGCAGTTCTGGAAGAGCTGCTGCCTGTGGGAAGGCAGATCAGTTCATCAAGGACTGCATCCCGTGGGTGGGACCCAACAGCACAGGGGGCGAGAGTGACCTAGAAGGAGTGGCAGAGAAGCACTGTAGACTGACCATAACCCCCATTCCCCTATTCCCCTGCGCTGCTCGGGGGGAGGAGGTGGAAGAGGGTGGATGGGGGGGGGAAGGTGCTTTTGGTATCTTTCCTTTGTTTCTCACTTCTCTAGCTTGTTAGTAATGAGCAATAAATCTTACTATCTCCCTATGCCGAGTCTGTTTTGCCCATTACAATAATTACTGCGTGATCGTCTTGTCCTTATCTCAACCTTTGAGCCCTTTTCATCATATTTTCTCCCCATTCCTCTTTGAGGAGGGGGAGTGAGAGAGTGGCTTTGGTGGAGCTCAGCTGCCTACTCAAGCAGAACCACCACACACCCCTCAAGTCTGCAGGGGGCAGTAACCAAGTACCTAAAGACATTTTGGGGTTGTAAATAGTATTCCTTCTAGTACAATCTGATTTTCACAAGCCTCTTTTTTTTATTGTTAGAAATTATTGTTATTCTTGTTACTATTATTATTCTACTATGGTACTATTTTTCCTTTATGGCTTAACGACCTAATATCATGTTCTTAAGCCCAAAAAAGCTCCAGAATAAGACAGGTAACAAATCTACATGGATGGTTCGGTGTCAGGTTGCTAACAGGAATTATAAAGATGCAGCTTGTTCCCTTTTGATCAGTACTGATTAGATGTGTTGAGTGTTGTACATTTTCCTCAGTTAAGATTGCATCTCAACAAACTATAGCCTACACACTAGCAAGATGGCTCCACAACATTTCTTTCTGCATCTTCCTAAACTAACACTTTCATGATGATTCTGGTTCTCTTGGGAGAAGAAAAAAAAAATAAAAAAGTAAGAGGAACTACCACCACCTTGAACTTTGAAGTCAAGACAGGGTCTGGCATTTATTATTATTATTATTATTATTATTATTATTATTATTATTATTATTATTATTATTATTATTATTATGTAAGGAGAGAATGGTATCACTCTCTACAGGTTGCTGAAATTTGAAACTAAAAAATAATTTAGATCCAGAAAAAAATAGGTACACTATCAAATAGTGTTTTTCCTTCTTGCATCTGAGAAAGTCAGAATTTTTATGTATATGTTTTCACTGATGATGACAAATCAGTCATTATAGTAATACCACAGATGCAAATAAAATAAAAAGTGGAAATAAATAAAGCAAAAAGCAGTTCTGCAAGCAACCATGCTTCTCTAAGAAGGTGCTTTGTGGATGAATCTGACAGTAGCTAGAATTAAAATGCCATATAAACATAAGCATGAAATATTTTCTTAAGGAACATAATTTCATCTAATTATTCTTGGCATTTATTACCTATTGAATCTGTATTCCAACTTCAAATGAGCAGCTTATTTTTAATTCATTGGATTCATCTGTGCTTTTTTATTTTTAATATAAAAGGCAGAACACAAAAAATCCAGTGTATGCAGATGCCAATTTTAATATAATGTTCTACTTTGGGGACTTCACTAGCTGTATGGATTACCCATTAATGCCACTCAAACTTTGTAATTGACAGTAAATAATTCTTTCACCGTCACCCACTGCCATTCACTAAAAGAAGCCATATCACAATAAAATTAATTGAATTTGAAATGGTAGAAAACAAATCAAGTACTTCAGATACCTCAGATGTCTGTTAAAGAAAGAAAATTAAAACCACCTCCTAAATACTGATGAAAGAAAGCTTATTTTTCAAGTAAATATATTTCTTAGTATGGAGACCTAAATATTATTTATAACATTCAAAGTGATTCAGAGTCAGGGACATATGAACAGCTATTAGAGATTAAGAAAACAAAAGTAACTGATTTAAAATTTGGGTGTTTTAACCAAATATATTTAAACAGCAAATGTCCTGAATACAAGACAAATGTCATCCTAATCCAAAGACTATCCACTAAGTCCACATTCCACCTGATTTTTAGATTAGTGTTGTTCCCCTCCAGTTGTCAGTACTTTTTTTTTTACCTAAGCATGTCTTTCTTTTGATGTACAAATACAAAGGTACTCTTGTTTATAATTTTCTTTTCCAGAAAGCCATAATAGTTAAAATTTGAGGCTGTCAAGTTTTGAAAAGCTTTGTCAAAACCAATCAGTTTTACCAACATAGAAAATACACAATCCAGTTAAAGACTCTGTCCTTCCCTATTCTCTATATCTGTATATCAGTCTTGCTTTAGTCTATTTTATTATTCCTCTGAAATCTCAGCCTAAAATATTTGGCAAAGGCCCATTGTTATTATAAACTGTCAGAATACTTAATAAACATTTGCCTAGAGTTTCCTGACAAAATTTTTTTCATAGCTGAATTAAAGGGTATACATAGGAAAATTTTCACATCATTAACAATACACATTCTGTGTTTTCTACTGATTGTATAGGTGGCCTAGAAAAAACAACAAACTTGTATTTCAGGTGCTGCTACATGATACAAGGCTCTGCACAAATACAAATCTCATTCTGCTTACTCAAGTGCATCCAGAAATGGCAAAGGAACAGGGGAGTGGGGCTCAGCTGAAGTTCTCATCCATCCACCTCCAGCCACCACCACCAGAGTGCTGCACACTCTGGGACAGAAGGTGTTGTGATCTCAGACTGGGTCTCATCCACCTCAGACAGTAGTGCAAAGACCTGGCACTCAGCCTCATAATAAGTTCTGGAAGGACAGCTGCATGAGGATCTTCATGAGTTATGAATGCTCTGGCATTCAGAAGTGCAAACACAAATTCCTAAGTTGGATCTGCACAGCTGTCTCAGAGTACCGCAACAGGAAGAGACCCCTCATACGTAAAAAGGATGATGGTAAAATAGGAAAGTATTTTTGTCAATGACAGGAAACATATATTCACTTACATATTCACAACCTATACATTCACTTATAAATGGCTAATGAGGCTTGTTTAGCCTTTGTATATAGCTAAGCTAATTTTTTATCTAATTACATGTATAATGAGAATTTTGTATCAAAGCCCCCTAGGATTCCTCCCTCTTCCTAAACAATTTGTTGTTGTTTCCATTATTTTTAGAATTTTTTAGAATACCTGTATAATTTTTCCAATCCTGCTGTGGCAGATGGTCTTGTTAGTCACTGCTAATCTACTCTCTTTTGTACATATATAGTATAACATATATGAATATATATATATTCATATATATTCATACATTCATATAATAACATAGGTGAATATAAAAAGTTCTATCATCACTATTTCATAAAATAGAACTTTTTATTTGTATTTTTCATATAAGAACATCTGATACATTTATAAGTAAAGCTACAAATAAAATAATAATAATAATAATAATAATAATAATAAAAACACATGTAAATTCCATGTGACATTTTACATCATAATGGCTACCACTTTAAAAATCCCCATTTTTGCAATTTTCTCACTAAGGTCCTAAACTAAATGTTAATTGATAAATTAACATTTATTATGTTAATAAATTTTTGCTATGAAATTTGTCTGCAATAAAAGTGAACAGAAAGAGGGAGATGATAGCTGAATTTATCTATGAATAAAATTCATCAAAGCATATCCTATAAAGAAGTTTACAGTCAATGAAATCACAAGTGTCTTACTGAGGCCCATTTGTACCCTGAAATCCTGAAATGTTGCCATCTAACAGAGCCTAACTTAATAGCAGATATTAAAACAAAGTGTAATGTCAGCAGGAGGAACAAAGTCAGAAGACAGTTGCCACTTAATTATAGTGTTCTGCCAGAAGTGAGCTAGTAAAAATATCTAACATGAGGAACAAAAAAAAGCAATTAGAAGGGATTTTAAAAACAGCACTGAAACACTTTGCTTCTTCCTGCAAGTTCTTTCCTGCTGAGAGCAAAACAACATGACAGCAAGGAAGGCACGAAGAGCAGCTGGCAGCCCAATAACATACTACAGCAGTCAATGCTGTCCACATGGTTCTCCACATGAGGTTTTTAGAGAATCCCAATACTGTAATCTATAATGCATTGCAAAAAAAAGGTATCGCTTTTCAAGGCCATTCTTCACAAAAGGGAAATACATGGTTAATGAGAAGAAAAAATGCTTTCCATTATACTTCTGTAAACCAGAAACTAAGAAAAGAACGTCTTTAAAAAAAATTATTCCAAATCTTATCTATACCTGGCTGTAAGTGTTTAGATGATTTCCACATTAAAGAAGGAAAAAGAACAAAAAAAAAAAAAAAGACTGATGGGAAAGATACCATGACATAAGATTACCACAAAACATTATTTTATAGCTGTTTATAATGTGCTTTAATAACAGTCTTGTAACGTTTATATGATCAGTGGGCATCTGTACAATTAAGGCACAATTGAGGAAGCTTGTGAAGAAATAGCTTATCATGATGTCATTCATTTAAAATTGTATCAGTAATTACTGAACAACTGGACTTTTAATGAGGTGTTAAATAGCAGTGTTTATTTAATAAGGAAGAACATGATTATCACAACTAAAATATGACTAATACTTCAGCAGTTTAATATACAGCTTCATTTGGAATTTAAATATATTAATTGAAAGCTTTTCAATGTGTGGTTTTGTTTTTTTGTTTGTTTGTTTCTTTCTTTTTTTTGACATTGTTGATAGGTTCCAGCTGAACAATACATTTTGCTCTAGCTTTTTAAAAAAGATTTGTTCCATAATTACTATGACTAGCAAATATTTATTAAGAAGGCTTTTGTCTTCTGTCTCTTATATGCAGTGCACTTGGTTACTTAATATTTGACCATGTTTTTTGTAGAATCAGTTTTGCCCTTTCCATATATTGACATTTAGGCTTTGCTTTGCTCTTCAAAGGACTTAAGACTAGTTATTTTCTGATATAAGAAAAAAACAAAACAAAACAAAACACACAAATGTTTGCAAGACTTGAACTGCAGTACATTCTGCCTTTATTTATTTATTCTTTTGTCCTCACCTTTCTTACAAAAGGAAAACTATTTCATCATTCTGTATGATGGATCACTGATAAATTAGTTTTTCAGGGTGTTAAGATGGTAGCTAATATTTGAAACAAATGTAAATTAGAAAAAATAAGTTTCTACCCACATCTAAATTTTTTTAATATATTTTCAGAGAACAATTTATATGGGACCAAGGCATAAACTACTGTATTTTGACATGTCATTTAGAATACATCATTTCTGAAGGCAGTTTGTGCTGAGTGCATGTTCTGTGTAATTGACACCTTTTTTTTTTTTTTTTTTTCTCTACATGTATATTCAACTTGCCCACTTGGCTTGTGCTTCTATAGGATGTGTTCTACCTTTAAACATTGTTAGAGTAGGTGTAAAATATCCTGAGTTTGATTCTCACTCATTTTTCTGTTTTATGTGGGCCATTGTCTAACTGCTGGAAAGAATCTACCTCAACAGAATTAAAATTCATCACATAGAAATAATTAATCAACATCTTTTCACATTGTACCTGCATTGACTTAAACACTAATGAAAAATCTGTTGTCTTTAGTGTCAAGGATGTATGAATCTAGACCAACTTTAGTTTAGAAGTTTCTCATTTTACTACCATAAAGCATCTTACTTTAAACTAGATTGTGGGTATTCAAATTTATATTCAAATGAGTTCAGTAGTTTTTACAAGAAATGCTAATTGAATTAAATTGCTGTCTCTCTTTAGCAGTGTTAAATCAAAAGATAAATGTAAAGATAAAATGAGATTCCTGACCTGTTTAAAAGTAATTTAAAAAATGCTTTATAAGATTTTTATTTATCCTGTAATATTTAAAAATATCATAGGAGTTGTTGTTGTTTGTTTGTTTTAAGTAGCAGACAATTGCTGTCTGTCTCACATCTATGGTTGAGGAAAGAGTAAAGGTAGCAGGTCATTTTCTACCAGACCACAACTCCATAGCACCTTTTTTAGTTGATATTTCACACAAGGTGATTATGAACTTTTAGGATTTGAATATCCGTCTGCTACAAGGAGATTATCAACTTATCCAGTACAGTTTGTCATCAGGTCATAACTAACTACTATCTGTCACTGTCTTACTCACCTTACTCACTTACTAGTAAGTTGGATGAAACAGCTTAGAGAGCTTTCATTATCTCTGAAGAAATCCTCTGGGATGTTTGGTCTGCAAGTAAGAATCACAGAATCACAGAATCACAGAATTTCTAGGTTGGAAGAGACCTCAAGACCATCGAGTCCAACCTCTGACCTAACGCTAGCAGTCCCCACTAAACCATATCCCTAAGCTCTACATCTAAACGTCTTTTGAAGACTTCCAGGGATGGTGACTCCACCACTTCCCTGGGCAGCCTGTTCCAATGCCTCACAACCCTTTCGGTAAAGAAGTTCTTCCTAACATCTAACCTAAAACTCCCCTGGTGCAACTTAAGCCCATTCCCCCTCGTCCTGTCACCAGGCACGTGGGAGAACAGACCAACCCCCACCTCGCTACAGCCTCCCTTGAGGTACCTATAGAGAGTGATAAGGTCGCCCCTGAGCCTCCTCTTCTCCAGGCTGAACAAGCCCAGCTCCCTCAGCTGCTCCTCATAGGACTTGTTCTCCAGGCCCCTCACCAGCTTCGTCGCCCTTCTCTGCACCCGCTCAAGCACCTCCATGTCCTTCTTGTAGCGAGGGGCCCAAAACTGAACACAGTACTCGAGGTGCAGCCTCACCTGAGCTGAGTACAGGGGGACGATCACCTCCCTAGCCCTGCTGGTCACACTGTTCCTGATACAAGCCAGGATGCCGTTGGCCTTCTTGGCCACCTGAGCACACTGCTGGCTCATATTCAGCCGACTATCCACCATCACTCCCAGGTCCTTCTCTGCCTGGCAGCTCTCCAACCATTCCTCTCCCAGCCTATAGCTCTGCTTGGGGTTATTGCGCCCCAGGTGCAGGACCCGGCACTTGGCCTTGTTAAACTTCATGCAGTTGACCTCAGCCCATCGGTGCAGCCTATCCAGATCCTCCTGCAGAGCTTTCCTACCCTCAAGCAGATCGACACATGCGCATGGTGTCATCTGCAAACTTACTGAGGGTGCACTCAATGCCCTCGTCTAGATCATCGATGAAGATATTAAAGAGGACCGGCCCCAGCACCGAGCCCTGGGGGACGCCACTAGTGACTGGCCTCCAACTGGACTTGGCTCCATTCACCACGACTCTTTGGGCCTGGCTATCCAGCCACTTTCTAACCCAACGAAGTGTGCGCCAGTCCAAGCCTAGGGCAGCCAGTTTCTTGAGGAGAATGCTGTGGGAGACGGTGTCAAAAGCCTTGCTGAAGTCAAGGTAGACCACATCCACAGCCTTTCCCTCATCCACCCAGCGCGTCACTTTGTCATAGAAGGAGATCAGGTTCATCAAGCAGGACCTGCCTTTCATAAACCCATGCTGACTGGGCCTGATCGCCTGCTTGCCCTGCAAGTGCTGCGTGAAGAAAACCTAACAGATAAAAATGAACAAAAAAAAAGAAATAATAAATAGGAATTGAATCTTGGCCAGCATCTAAATTTGGTCTGTATCCCTGTTAGGCACAGTTAAGCAGCAAACAACAGTTGACAGGATACATTCTTCTGGTCTCAGAAATTAATATTTTATATATCTTGCCTATTGCCTATTAATTATTTTCTGTATTGAATTGCTCATCTTGCTGTTGTATACTTTAGTCAGTAGGTAGAAATGCCTATTCTGTCATGTTTCTTACATGGGCATTGATGATGTTATTTATTCTCCATTACTTCATATCAGCCTTTAGTACAGTATTTTCATTCCACTTTGGACAAAAAAAAACAACCACCCCCACCCCTAAATACATAAACTATATGACTTTAAAGTTTTCTATTTCCAGAACCCCTTTCAGCACTCTTTACCACCAGTACATATTGGTGTTTGGACCTTCTGATAGCTTTCTTGCTCAAATTATTGTTATATTTCACTCATTTGTTTGAAAATGAGACACTTTCGGTAGGAAAGCTTCACAGTCTTATTATTATCTTTGTTTTGTTATATAGATAATTCTGAATGAGAAGTTCTTTTAGCCTGAAGAAAGAGTCAGCCATAATTGTATTTACATTATAAGTCATTTTCAAAGGTGCTAACTGCTAACTAATCAATTTTCTGAAGCTAGCCAATCCATAGTGACTTTTACTGTGGTGTGTTGTAAGTGGCAAGTGGGGCTTTCTTGCTCCTTTTTCTCACAGACCATGATTACATTAAATATTATGTTCCTTTGACATTAATTTAACCCCGAGAGGCCACTCTTAATGGAACTTTCATAAAGACTTTATTATTTTTTCCCCATAAAAGGTGATCCTTAAATAACATCAAAGATTTACCCACCCCCTTTCCTGTTTCTGGCACTGGCTAATAGAGGTTTGCTCTGGTAGCAGAAGGCTGTTCTTGCAGCTCTATCAATCCTTGGCTTAGAAAGCAAGGGGGCTTCCTAAACCAGAAATCACAAACTAACCTGTTATTAAATTAAAACTATGCAGTGAGAGAATAGAAGCGGAAAAGCTTCTCCTGCTGTATGGCTTTGACAGCCAGATCTCTGGACAATTGATATAGAACAGGGAAGATCTTGAAAAATCATTGGTTTCAGAAAAATTTCTTCATTTCAAGTTCATCAGAGGTAAACACAGAATTTAGGCACATTCAGGCTTAGCTGCCCAGAGTTCTGTTAGTGTTGGTTTAAGCAGTTACCAAACGCTGGTTTCTTCTTTGTGTTGTTCCTCTGGGAAAATGAAGAAAAAAAATCTTTATTAGGAAACTGTCTTTGTTAAGAAAAAAATGTTTACTGTGATGGTGGTCAAGCTCTGGAACAGGCTTCCTAGTAAGGTGGTTGATGTCCCATGCCTGACAGTTTTCAAGAGGCATTTGGACAATGCTCTTTAACTTTAGGTTAGCCCTGAAGCAGTCAGGCAGTTATACTCGATAATATTTCTAGGTCCCTTCTAAATGAACTATTCTATTTTTTGTGTTTCAAAGCTAGATGTAGGATGGCATAGTGAGCTGATCTCTATGAAAAGTAACCATTTTGGTTAGATTTGAAATCAGAATCACTCTCCTTATGCCAGTAACAGTTCTGCATGGTGAAGACCTTACCAGATGATTTTATCATAGCGGTAGACAGTAATGTATTTCAATATTTGGAATACAAACAAGAAAGCAAACAAAAAGCTATAGAAAGTTGTTACATGGAATGACCTGTTACAACATTATCTCTGCATTATATGTCAATTGCATTTTGCTATTGAGACAGAATAACAGTGAAAAATTTTAGCAACATTGATGGGGTTCTGGTGGAAAATGATCTCACCTCAATGTCACTCCTACTTGCTTCAGTTCTTCATGCTGGCTGAAGTAAGAAGGGCCAGAATAGAACAAGCTATTCAGCAGCACCAAAATATATTTGTCAAATCATGCGCTGGTAAAAAGGTGAAGCTGAAAAATACAGTGTGTAAGTGTAAAATGGTAAAGCACTACTGAACAACTACTATTAATATAATAGAACAATCTTACAAAAAAAGAAAAAAGTGATTAATATTATGAACTAGAACTTTGTGAATCAGATATACAAAATAATTTCTTCATTTTACTCATGACTTACAAGTTTTCAGCAAATATCTGTGTCCAGCTGGAGACATTACTTTTTATGAAACAGCCTTTAAAGTTGCTAGAAAGAAGAAAAAGTAGAAACATTGTCCTACTCCCTGTTATATGTCCAACATAACCATGTTGGATTAAACATAAGAGCAGCTTAAACTAGATAATCTGGAAAAAAATATATATATTTTAACCTTTGTAAGAGAAAAACATTGCAAGGTGTTACATCATGCAAGCCTTAACATTTAAGTACTAGACATGCTTTAGAGCAGGAGAATTGATCCAATTTTCTTTTCAGACCTCTTTCTATGCCAAATTTACAGGTTTCTCCCTTGAAGAACTCTACTAGAATTACATACAGACTTCCTTTCTTCTTAATTTGTAGACCCTAAATCTTCTCTCGGCTGCTTTGAAACTTCCAGCTTCTATATTCAGCTACCCTTTAGCAGTGCATACCATGACAGGTGAGAGCTTTGACTGCCAATGAGGTATTCTAATGAGTGCAGTTATAAAAATACAGGTGTATATTATTTCCTCCTCACTTCCTTTTGTATTAAAGGAAGATCAAACAACAGCAAAAAAGCCAATGGTCTCAAATATGGCATGCTACTAACCATGAAAAATCAGTATGTTCAGAAGTGTGGTTTCCATAACTATTATTTGAACCTGCAAGGATAAATTCAGTTTCTTGAGTGGTGAGGCTTCCTAAATCTCAGACACCTATAGTCACAAGATACCTAGATCTATCAGGCACCCATAGTCACAAGGGAGAAATTGGGCTTTAGTACTTGAAACATCCCAACAAAATATATCACAGGTACAGCTGCAATATCAAGTCCAAAGAACAAGCTAAATATTATATATATAATATATATGTAATATAATATATAATAATAAATTGACTACTGAAAAGGTAGAGAGGAAATAGAAAAAAATAAAATTCCATGTAATTAAAAGTCACACAAATTGCACTGTAAAATCACAACACAATATGCCACCTCAATTCATGCTTTCTGACCGTAACAATAGATTGCCTTTGGCAAGTTGTGGAAAACAAAACAATTTTGTTTGTGATAAAAATAAAAACTTATCCTAACAGCATTTCATAATCAGCACATCATATTGATTGTCTACCTCCACCTCACAATGTATCTATATGAACCTGGTGTGCTAGCTCTAAGGAACAGTACAGAATGTAGAGTGGAGTGGAGACACCGCAGCTAGGCTCTGTGATCAGGTGGGGACTCAATTGTTCTTGTGCACACGGAGACCGATAAGCTGCACTTTTTGCTACCCTGAGCCAAGGACCTGTCATGGTTTAACAAATGCTGTACCCTAGTGTACTTTTGCTCATTATAATATCATTATAATACCAAAACACAATTCCATCCAGAAAGCTACCCACCTCCAGGTGCGACCACCCCTTATTGAGCATGCACTCTGAATTTCTTGGAGCCTATTACTTTAAACACAGATGGGAAAACTTTTCACCAATCATAACTAAGATATGTTTGACTAGAGTCACCCAAGCTCCATCTAAAAGATAGAAAATAATATAAATTGGCCTAAGAGAGAGGGAATATCAGGGAATATACCATTGTTAGGGAAAATACTACCGTCAGGGGAGATACCATCCTGATGGAATACACCATCCTGAGGACCTCTTGACTCCTGGGATCAGTTGATAGGCTGAGCCTTTCTTCCCCACCCTCCTCCCCACTGGGAGAGATTTGGGTGAGATTTGAAAACTTGGTTATACTGTGTGTCTCTGCGGAAACTTAGAAATCTCTAAGTCTTTGTGCCTTTTAATGTGTTAACTTCCAGGCTGTGCACCTGTGTCACCTGTGTATTTCATGCATGATAGCTTGCTTTTGCAGACAGTAACTATTGCCAGCAATCCAAAGAACTTGTGTACCTGTTGCTGTAATAAATTGTGCATTGTTCCTAGCTGTGATAGTTCTCATTGAAGTCGATTAGAGTAAGGGCAGTTATATATTATTGGTGAATCCATGACTGTGGTAGTTCAGTGCTCTGAATCCAACCAGACCCCTAATGGTTAATGCATTATTGGTGAATCTGTGATTGTGATAATTCAGTACCCTGAATCTGACCAGACCCATAATGGCTAATCGGCTACACCTCTTAATGCAACACCCTACGACTGGAATAGGCAGTTCACAGCCACTCTTAAAAATAGGACCTGGAAATATCTCCATCACACAATGAGGTATCCTGATCAAAAATATGCTCTTCTGTATTACAAGGTGTTGTAAGCAACAGTAATATTCCATCTGAAAAATTTGGACCTAAAAGCCTTATGTGAACTGCTACTTTTGCAAAACTACAGAATTTGTCAGAAATCTTAGTTCTCTACACATATGAATACCTGAGATCTGTTCTGAAGGAGTTTTCTTTATAAATTGCACATATCACCAAGAAAGATTTTTTTTTCACTTAAACTATTTTTTTAGGTGCAACTGCTGTTTAAAAGGTACTCATACAAGCAAATTTTATCGAAATCTTAGTCTTAATACAGTGTATTCTACTTCGAAGCTAAATATATATATGTGTATATGTTTATTTTTTCTGTTCCTGATTTTCCTGTTACATAATTTACATACATATTACAAATTCAGAAATGGAGATACTGTCCATTCTGTTGAAGGAATAGCTACTCAAGAAGAGCTGTGATTTTTTCCATTCCTATTTAACAACTTATCTTCTCGCGTGGTGATCCTTGTTTCTTTTTCACATAGCATATTTCTTGTGAGTGAGAACTCTAGAACTGTATCTATTGATGAAAGTTATTTTCAAATGGACTGTTTCATATTTCAAAGTCAGGCTGCAGTTGTAGTATAACTGAAGGAGGATTAAAGATGATGGTACTAGAGTCGCATATTCTTACAGGGAAATTGCCGCTCGTGTAATCATATGATTAGCTGTTTAAAACAAAACTTTAACACAGCTGAATTCGTTTCTTCTTGAACAGACAACTTCTGTCTCATGAGAAGATATGTTGGCACACTACAGTGGTGGGCATGCACTGCATGTTGATGGTAGGACTCCATTATAGCCAAATGAAAACACTATTATTATTATTTTAAATTATAACAGGTTCATTATTATTATTTTTACTTATTTATTTTAATAAGGCTGGTAGATTTTCATTTTACCATAAAGGTAAAAGAGAAAGTTCACATAGGTAGTCATGGCATTTAACTACTTAGTCAGGAAACCTAACAATGCAGTGTCTTGAATTTCCCCCTTATTGGTTGTTCTGAAATTATGTGAAAGACAGATAATTTCTCCTATATTTTATAAGAAGCCTTTGTAGTGGGAAGAACTCTGAAGTCAACAAAGATTATTGTTGCATTTCATTATGATAACATTTAAGTACCTATTTCTATATTCTCTGACTTAAATTCTTAGTAATGTATTAATTTTGTAGTACTATAACAAAAACAACCATTGCCCGAGTTCATATTCTGGTGCTTAGATATATGAATTTATGACTTAGCTGTCCTATTTTATTATAATATATCATATACACCAAACCAGTGAACCAACCAAACAAACAAACAGAAAAAACAAACAAACAAACAAACAAAACCAGTAACAACAACAAAACAAAGGCTGCAGTAAGAATGTAAAAACGTGCAGGCATTGCCTCTAAACAGGCAATGGACATAAAGAAGATAGAGGGCAATTAGCAAAAGTAATAAACTGTCACTCCTAAGCAGTTTAAATTAACCCATCCAATTTACACAATTCACTAGCCTGACTTTATCTCATAGCAATTATTACAAGCACACTGATGTTCTAGTGTGTTATAGGAAATACAGTCCTCATCCTTCCCTTGAGTCTTACTAAATAAGCAAATTATATTGATTGTTGTCTTAATGGATAATACTGAAAATAACTCCTTTTGGTCTTTTTATCATGTGGAAAAGAGGAGAGAAATACTCTATAAAGTCCTTTTGGTTTTGCATGTTAATTGAGAAGAAATATTTTATAATAAGATTAAAAAAAAATAACAAACGTATTTCTCACTTGTGCAATTTCAATACTCTTTTCAACATGAAGGAAAGAAGCAGTGTTTCTTTAGTTCCTCAGACAGATGGCTGCAACAAACAAAAAGCATTTTCATGGGAATAGCAAGTTTAGCTTCTAACAGTTATACATTTTTTTTCCTCACCATATCAAGACTGCTATAAAATTTCACAAACTTGCATGTTGAGAAGTAACAAGTGTCTTAAGTATGTGATAAGGAATTGGTATTTCCACTTCTCTGTTAGACAGAGAGACAGGGGCTGAATCAGCAATCCTATTTACACACACAGTTTTCCTAACCATCATCTTTACACTTCATAAGTTGGGTCACAATTCTAGAACTCCAGTTCTTTGCTAAGGCAATCCTGAACAAGCAATTGGAATGAAAAGACTTAATATGGCAATATAACAGGTAGGAAGCTAAGACAAGGAAATCCAAAACAGTGACAGGCAATTTTACAGGCAAGACATTTCAGTCAACTTTTATGTATCAGTTCAGACTGTATGACATACATTTTGCACAAGAATTCAGAAACCTAAACCATTTACTAAGCAAGTTTTACAGTGCTGCTTTCATAAAAATAAAAACCTTAAAATACTCTAGCTTCCACTCTTTTACAATTTTACTCATTATACTGTCAATAGCATATTTTATTACCAAAAATATTTTAAAAGATCATTTAAATGTACTTTAACCCACACATTAAAAAAAAAAATAAATAATAATAATAATAATAATAAAATAAAATAAACCAGAATTTCTTTCAAAATAAGGGCTTAAATCCTGTTTTCCAGATCCAGATTCATTTTTTTCTTTTTTTTCATTTTTGTTAGTTTTAGGCTTACCCCAACCTGCAACTCCTAGCTATAGAATACAGAAACCTGGCTTACAATGTTACAAGTTTCTGTGGTATTCATTTTCATTTTTGGCTAAGCAGAATAATGAACTGACAGGTAACATCAAATACAGCTGCATCACCTAAAAATCTTATTTCTCCACCTGGAAAAACAAACAAACAAACAAAAACTAAGGTGGACAACAAACACATGCTTCTTGTTTAGGAGGTTACAATGATTCACCCTTGTCACTACTGCCCAGTAAAAAGTTTAATTTTGTCCTCCATTGTTTGCAAGTACAGAGGCAGGCAGAGACTGCTGCAGGTTTGGTGCACTCAAAGATGATGGTTGTCTAAAATAAAAGATGGCAGCAGGCTGCTGTCAGACCAGCTTAGCTGTCTTATGTGATTTCAGGCTTACTGTCACAGTCTCACAGTTGATTAAACCTGGCATAAACTGGCAATGAAGCCAAATAAAACCTATCTACTGACTTCTGACTTCTCACTTCTTTTGATGAAGTGTAAGAGTTAATGAGGCTATCTAATGAACAAGAATAGGAAATGTTCAAACTCTTGTGTTGACAGAAGATAGGGAAGCAGCAGTCAGCAACTGGATTGCTGTCAGGAATCTGCAACACTGCTATCTGACATTGTCCTGAGGGGACATCCAGATAGCAGAAATATGTGCCAGGTGCTCCTAGATGCTTCTGTGCAGTTGTGAAAGCTGTAGAGTTGTGTTAATATCTCTCATGGTCTGGCTAGTAATCCCCACTCAAAGAGGTAGTTGGTGCAGGATTCGAACATCCAGCTAGCTCATGTACAGCTGCATTTGTCACATGGTGATAAAACAAGTCTGGCAAAGGAGATATGATTATCAGGAGACAGGAAATGATATAAATGTCATATATATAAATAAATTTTATATATATATATATATATATATAAAATTGATATAAATATATTTATAAATAAAAATATATAAATAGATATAAATATATAAATATGAATATATAATATAAAATATAATAATGATATATTAATATATAATATATATAATATATAAATATAAATGTGAATATATAATTGTTATAAAACGCAACAATTCTTGAAGGCAGGACTGGCACAAAAACCCATGGGTGAATTTGGTTAAATAATAAAGAAGTGAATTTTTGCATAAACTTCCCACCATAAACAGTGGGTTTATAATTTAATCATTAGTTTATGAAAGATATTTACAAACTGGTTTCTTAAAAAGGATCTCTCTACTTCTGTGGTACCATGATCCACTATTTCTTAGAAGCCAGCACAAATGTGTTAATCTTATAGCCAGGAAAATAGATGTAGTAAGCATAATAAAACTGTAAATAACAACAGCAAAGTAAGAGTTAAATAGCTATCTAAAAAACAAATAAACAACACCATCAAAACAAAAACGAACAAAAAAAATGGCACACAAAACTAGTATTTTCATCTCTGTATACATAAAAGCAAGTGCTTGATATAAATTAACAAATGACTTCTTCTGAGTTTTTTTCAGCTTTTGAACAAAAATCTACCCCCCCCCAAAAAAAAAATTATTTTGTTAAGATATTGACTGATGAACAAATAATATATTAGAAAAGAAGAAGCGATGCCCTCCAGAGTGAAAGCAAACAACGAAGCAGAAGCCCTTTTAATGCTCATGTACTTGGGCAAACTTTGTTGAAATTAAGTGAGGCTGCGAAATAAAGAGATTTCTAATGAAAAGAAGGTCCTTATGAGTCTCCAGTTCTTATTGGAAGAGGTAGTTTTGGATATGCACACAACAGCATTATTTTACATAGACTGACAGGTAGGTAGATGTTGCAAGACACAAATAGACCAGTAAAATATGTATGATAATTAATCATGTTTGCTTTTCACCTGTATTTTCAAATAAACACTTTGAATCCTTATAATTTCAGTAAGATGTGCCTAACATAGCACATATTTACTTTTGGAGATGAGAAAATGAGGAGGAGGAAGGTCTTTGAACCACACCAATCCAGCACATTACTACAGGAAGTATCTTTCTAATCTTGTTAGTTTGCCCATCTTGTCAGTTTGCTCATTCCCAGTTTCCTGTGCAGAGCAGCAAACTACTCCTCTCTCTGTGAAGTGCCATATAATGGAAAAGGTTCGTTATTCTGGTCAGACCCACTCTGCAACAGAAGAGAACAGAAATTCTGAAACAGTATATCTAACACATACAATGGGGAAAAGCAAAACAAAAAATGGGGAAAAGAAACTTCTGATAGTCCAATAACAGAAAGACATAAAATAACTTGTTCTCATATTTAGCTGTTATTAAACTACATTCAGAACGAAGGAAAAATAAAGCAAAACAAAACAACAACAACAACAAATTGAGAAAAATATGGTGCCTGCAGCTTGCGTTCATATCTTATCTAAAGTTAATAAGAAAAACAATGAATAAGAACTGGAGAGTGTGAAATCAGATTTAGAATTAAATCATAGTATTGTGTATTAACTTCCCCTGAACTGTAAGCAAGAAGATGATATTTCCAGCAGCAGCACTTTCAGTGGGAACACCTCTGGATCATCTATCAAAAATCAAACCGTGTGTACTCCAGAGCAGTAAGTACACCCTAAAACAAGAAGAGTCAGTATGTGTACTCAAAAGCATTAGTTGCTGTTCAAATGTGTGTCACAGCATATGCTTGACAACTAATTGATACTCATGGACTAAATATTTTTAAAGCTTCAAATATTAAAAAAAAGAAAAGTAAAATAGTTCACTGTGTTTACTTATTGCTTATTCTTTTTCATTGGAGGCCCACATTATTAGCGTCTGAGGTGTCAAGAGGTGTCAGAAAATGCAAACTCCACTGTCACCTTCAGAAAGTTGTACGCTCATGCTTTCTAGAATCATGATTTATATAACAAAGCATCCAAGTTGGATAATCACTGTTATTACTAACTGAATAAAAGTAAGAAAGTATATATATTTTTGAAGGAGGGCATAACAGGATTTTTAAACTATTTTTTCCACTGTGTTTTTCACTCATGCAATGCTTACACTGACGGTATCCAGTAATGCATCTAATACTCACATCATTCATCACAGATGTTCATAAAATAAGCCATTCTAAAACTAAGACAACCAAGTGTACTGGGTGAGGCTGGAATGTTAATTTTCCCTGCAGCAGCCCATACAGTGTTGTACAGAGCCCATACAGCTCTTGTAGCTGGAACAGTAGGGTTATCACACCAGTGTTGTGTCTACTGCTGAGCAGTGCTGGCACAGCATCGGGCCTCTCTCTAACCCTCCTAGGGGATGGGCAAAAAGTGAGAAGAGAAACATCACCAGGGCAACTGACCTAAACCAACCAAAGGGATATTCCATACCATATGATGTCACACTCAGCAATAAAAGGTGGAAACAGGAAGAAGGGGGGAGGGGTGGGCTCTCGTGAAAACGTCGGTCCTCCTCCCAAACACCAGCTACGTGTGTTGAGGCCCTGCTTCAAGGACGTGGTCAATCATCATACTTCCCATCATTTGTGGGAAGTAGAGAGTAATTTCTTTCCTCTGCACTTCCACATAGCCTTCATTTGTTTTATTTGTTTGTTTACCTCCCTTTTTTTCCCTTTCCCTCTCCCTTTTCCCCCTTTCCCTTTTTATTTCCCTTTAGTTAAATTGTTTAGTTCATAATAATATTTCTTTAATTATTATTTTTATTTCCCTTTAATTAAGTTATCCTTATCTCAATCCGTGAGTTGTTTTTTGCTTTACTTCTCCCCCTCCTCATCTAAGGAGGGGGAGTGAGAGAGCGGTTGTGGTGTTTAGCTGCCCAGCACAGTAAAACCACCACACCAAGCAACAAAAAGCCCTCCCTCTCTAAAATAGAACATTTGTCCTTTTTTCCTTCACATTGTCAAATTACTGAAAAACACTACTAATAAAAAGACTTACTAATAAAAAGAAATATGGCTATTTGATTTCCACAGAAGTTAAACAGCTCTAGAAATTGTTAACCCATGACTCAGCAATTTGAGATACTGCATCTGTGCTTGATTACACATGCTTACAGCTACACCAAAGACAGAAATATTCACAAAGGGACCTCTGAATGTTTGTGTTTCTATCTAATATAAACCAAGATGTACTTCAATAAAATAACTGATGATCCAGAAAGATTACTCACAAAGGAAGCACTATTCTTAAAATCTATTTTTTTCTAACTTTTAATAGAAAAGGAACCTTCCCAGCTTAGAATAAGACTGATGTATATACAAATAAATTGATTATAACACCTAGCCATTCATGCCTGACATATGACAATCCTAATCAAATTAATATAAAATTGGAATTGTCTTTCATTCTAGGTCTCTATATGTCATTATATCACACATGCAAAAAAGTTGTGCAACTAAATCTTGTTATCAGCAGCCAACATCTAACTATATATATGTGTATGTGTGTGTGGTAACGCATTTAACAATTCATCGGTTTGCTGTAGGTTAAATTAACTAGTTGTCAATAAAAATAATTTGTATAAGTTAAGAGAAAATACCTTTGAAGAGTCTGTGCAACATTCTTGCAAGTTCCTAGGATAGTTGACATGATAACCTGTTTCTTTGTTGAACGTGTTAAGCAAAAAAACTGAGAAGTACTCAGAAATGCTTCTTGACCTTTCTTAATATCAATAACTGATATATGGAGTAAGCATTGTTGTTCCTTTCACCCACTTTTTTGATATGAGTAAGAGCAGTCAGCATGAGAACAATCATTATAGAATTCCACTGATAACTGCATTATCACTAATTGTAATGATGCAAAACAAGTTCTAATTCAGTCCTAATTGAGGTGTTAAAACAGAAGAAGTTGACAGTAAAGACTGAGCACTAACAAGATTTACTCTATATGCCTAGAAAACAGAAGAATATGCTAGGATATGCAAATTAAAGAATATAGGAATTTATCTCTTCCTTAATGGTAGTTTTTTAAAAAATAAAAACATATTGACTACTTGATTATTTTAACTCTGTAGATCACCAAAGCCACTTCATACAAATTAAAATTTTAATTAAAAGTTATATTGTAATGACTCCAAAATTTTCTCCAAAAAAAATATCTAAACTGAAAGTTGAGTTTAGAAACCCTGAAAGACACAAATAAAAGCAGTTCAGAATATCACACATACCCTGAAAGAAAAATCCCAGAAATTGAGATAGGTGAGAAGTTCTATGAACACAATAGGGAGGGTGCAGCAGTACAACATAAGAAAAAATATCAAGGAAGTGTATGTGTGCCTAACAAAGGGAAACTATTTTTGAAAACACAGAACTGATGTCACTGGTGAACAGATGAGGTATATGTGGCAAAAAAAAAAAAAAAGAAGTGCTCAGCATGTGTGTTTATAGAAAGGCAAGGAATAATGATGTAATTGTTCCGCCACAGTCTCTTCATATATATATTCCCTTCTTTCATATATTTTCTCTTCTTATATGTATATGTATATGTATATAAACATATATATATATATAATATAAAAATTGTAAAATAATATATATATATTATGTATATATCTATATATATACATAATATATATATATTTATATGTATATATAAAAGAACTTATTTTACAAAAATAAAATAATTTAAACCTATGAGTTAGGAACTTCTCAGGTCTGTGGTCTTAAAGGTAGGGTTAACATTTTCTGTCTTCCCCTTTGGTAATAATTTTTTAGCTTATTAACAGCGAGGATGTCTGCTATAAAGTACTTTGACAGGTGTTAAGATGTAAAATGCACTGAACATGATTCAAATTCTCACAAATACTGGCAAACTTTTTCATACAGTATGTTCTTCTAAATGCCAGGCAAAAGATGCCTAGACTTATTCTTAGCATTTCACATTAAATGATTGTAATATCCTTGTATCAGTTAAGGACTTTTAATAATTGATAAAAATACAAATACCGTTACAAATACCATTAAAGATTCTGTACATATTTGTCTGATGAAATACTTTTATATGTATATTAAAGCCTTGCTATTTTGTATGAGTAGATAAGCAGGTCTTCAGTCTGAAACTCTCTCTCAGTAGGTGAACTGAGCCCCAAGGACGTGAAGTGCACATACGTCATAATCTTTCTTACATTATAATCAGAACAGAAATAATTATACATAATGTTTTCTTCTTCAGATTGGATGGGGAAAGCATTGTAATACATTGGGGCAAGGGGGTTGAGTGATTTCATGTCTTCTGGCACCTAACATTAACTTTTTACAGAACGTTTACAAACATGTCTGGCTTTACTGGCATGTCTGGTTAGCAATGAGAAAATCCCATTGGTACGAAACATGCAATTCTCCTAGAGATTCCACCTTAGTAAAGAGTTGTTTTAAGGCATATAGTGGTAAAACAGGAAATAAAAAATCTTTATAGAAGTGCTTATATAACCCTATGGGTTCATATATCAGACTAAAAAACAATGCAGCCATTGTCAATAGCTAATACAGAGCAATGTAGTCTAAAAATACACCAACAATATATTTTCTAATATATTTTCCAAGATCCAGGGATTTTAAATAGCTTTTTCAACAGGATTTTAAATAATGTTTTGAAGTGAAACACTGTATGAAGTGAAGTAAGACAGCGGAAGGTGGTTGTGAAGAGTTTTTTACTCAAATTCATTGCAGAATTGAGAAAAATGAAGTGTCACTGCCTTTCCCATTATGTTCATAGGTATATAAAGCTGCATTCACTGAAACATCCTTATATGAATTTAATGACCAATTCCTTTGAATACTTCTGTTAAAAAGCTTCTTTCACAGGCATGACTAAAAGTGATACTATAAATTTACACACTTGAGTTTTCATACTTCGACACAAAGTTTAAAAATAGGCTTATCTTTAAGGACAAAAAGTATGCTCAGAAGAGTAATGTTATTTGAGATAGCCAAACTGTGCATTTGCTTTGCTCATTTGAGTAAAATGGTTTTCAGAGGCATAAAGTATTCTTTTTGTTTTTGTTGCTCAACATATTTGCTATTTACCAAAGAGTAATCTTTTAATGTAGTTCCACATACACTTTATATTAAACGAAAAGGTAAATTTTTCAGAATAAGAGAAGAGATTCCAAAAACTGTTATGAATACATAAAATAGAACAGGTAACAATATAGGTTTATACACAAAGTTTTGTGATGTGACATTTGTGATATTCATGGCATAAAACTTTAAATACAAAGAAAGCAATATCTACAAAGCCCTGTGGATGAGATATTAATAATTAACCTTCTAGGCAGTTAGAATTTATCTAGGGAGCCCCCACAGACAAGAGTCTGGCATGATAAAGAAAAGACTGAAAGAAATCTATCTACATTTCAAGTGTACCAGCACTACGTGGAAATAGTCTGCCTTTTTTATGACATTTTGAGCAAGTTTAAAATTATTTATCCAGTTGATACATTTTAGAATAGCCTAATTCTTCTGGGAAGACCTTGAGAAAGCCTCTATTGACAAGATTAGGGTAAAATTTAAAGCTTCCATCCTTCTGCTTCTCTTCCCTGGAAAGACTAATCTTGGCAACTCCTCATATTTAAAAATAAAAGTCATATCTCAGCAATGTGAAGTCAATGGGAAAAAAAAAAAAAAAGTTAAAAAACAGTAATAATAATAAAAAACCAATGAATATACACTTCAGACATTCAATAACAGAAAGCACTGAGAGATAATCCACACAGTAACTAAAAACAACGCTGTCACAATTGTGCTGTGCATTTAGCTTCACATCTTTGACCAGAGATACTACAAAACCAAAATGGCAATAATAGAGAAAGTCACTTTACTAAGTATTTTTCTGAACACTGTTGGAATCTTCGTAACAACAAACTGTGGTGGTTTTAGTCAGGTGGGCAGTCAAACTCCATCACAAATGCTCTCTTGCTCCCCCTTCTCAAAGGAAAAAGGAGAGAAAATATGATGCAAAGGGCTCAAGGGCTGTTATAAGGATGGGGAGATCACTTAACAATTATTGTCACAGGCAAAACAGATTCAGTATAGGGAGATTAGTGAAATGTATCACCTATTACTAACAAGCTAGAGAAGTGAAATGCCTTCCCTCTTCCATCTCCTCCCCCTGAGCAATGCAGGGGAACAAGACATGGGGGCTGTGGTCAGTCCCTAATGCTTCATCTCCACCTCTCCTTCACGGTCACTCTCTGCCCCTGCTCCAAATGGGGTCCCTCCCATGCCATCCTTCCCAAACTGATCCTGCAGAGGCTGCCCACAGACTGCAGCTCTTCAAGAACTGCTCCCAAAGAACTGCTCCTGCATGGCTCCATGCCATGGGGTCCATCCCCCAGGAGCAAACTGCTCCAGCACAGGTCCCCCACGGGCGGAAGCTCTCCACAGACCTGCTCCTGCGTGGGCTCCTGTCCACGGGCTGCAGCTGCACCCAGAGGCCTGCTCCTGCAGGGGCTCTCCATGGGCTGCAGCCTCCTCCAGGCCACATCCACCTGCTCCACTGGGGGCTCCTCCACCCACGGGGCGGCTGCAGCGTGGAGATCTGCTCCATATGGGACCCATGGGCTGCAGGGGGACAGCAGGCTCCACCAGGGGCCTCTCCACAGGCCACAGGGAACTTCTGCTGCGTGCCTGGAGCACCTCCTGCCCTCCTTCTGCACTGCCCTTGGTGTCTGCAGGGCTGGTTCTTACTACTCACTCTCCCAGCTGATGTTCCCCAGTATTTTTATTTTTTTTTTTTCCTTTCTTAAATCGGCTCTCATGGAGGCACAAACAACATTGCTTACTGGCTCGGCTCTGGTCAACAGCAGGTCCCTTTGGAGCTGGCTGAAACTGGGGCACCTTATCTAACATGGGGCAGCTGCTGGATTCTTCTCACAGAGGCCTCCCCATGCAGCCCCTTGCTACCAAAACCTTGCCATGTAAACCCACTACACAAAGATTTGGTAAATAACATCAGGTATTTCTACCTGATGCTGAGACTGGTTCCAGGTGTTCTGTCTGATAGTGCTGCCTTCTTTGTGTAGCTTCCTTTGGTTTATATACCCTTTAAACAGAGATGACATATGCAAGAAGCTCAGGGATAGCATATAATTTACCAGACTATGAAGCATCTCTTAACCCTGTCGTGCTTCAAGAGAATTCCAAGTGAATCCATTTGTATGACAGCCTAGAAAGATTGGAAGTTCTTACAGCTTTCATGAATGGTATGGCTATGGCAATTTGATTTAATATCCACCACTTTAAAGTACTCTATTGTATTCAGAAAAATATGGAGTCATGGAAAATCTGTAATGCTTACATAAAATCATATAGAACTTCTGATGCACATCTACAAATGGAAAATAAATCTGTTGAGATCTCACACTTTAAGTAGTACAACAATTGTTCAATGTACAAATTAAATTTGTGACATTAATTGTACTCTTAATACTAAAAATTATTGACAGCAAGTGTTTCTTGAAACTAAAACTGTAGTTATATACTTCAAGTCATTATTTAGTGCGCTAAACCAGCAAAGGCCTTGCAGGAAATTAATACCAGTATCTAAATATATATATAGAGAGAGAGACCCACATGTTCAGTTAAAACTTTCTCTTCCATTTTTCTTCTCTCTTCCTCATTTTCTTGATATAAAAGCAACTTAATTGCTGTGGGAGAAGAAAGATTATAATACAAGGAGAAGTTACTACAAATCTAAGAAACTGAAGTAACATATTGCTTTTTCTTGATGTGAATAAAATACTTGGCTTTCCTCTATGTAATAACTGATACACAATCTTACATAGATAGGATAGTCCCAGAGATCTCAGATGCAAAAAGGAAAACTATACCTGAACACAACTAACCTAGAAGGTCAACAACTCTGATATCAAAGTCTGAGGCCCATCCCTATCAAAAATAAATTGGATAAATATTATTTTTATTTGCTTATTTAAAACAGTTTTCTCTCTTAATTGGTTAAATTACTGCGATTTAAGATAAAGTAAAAATAAAAACACAGCTCAAACATTTGAGTTCAGATTCTAATGAACCCTAAGAACTCTACCTGTTGATGGAGAAGACAGGAATAAAATAACATGGCTGTTTTCCCCAATTGTTTAAAATCCACAACAAATACAATGTTAAATAAATTGATGCTTATCATCATCAGAAAGCAGACTTCAAAACTATAGACGAGCAGCAACATAAGAGATTAACCTATATATGGGTCATTAACTGAATGGATACTGATAACAATGCTTTTGTACAAAAGCAAAGATATTCTTGGAGATATATATGCTTATATATGTAGATATATATTTACATATATAGTATGTATCCCTAAGCATTATCCCTAAAAGTCATAAGTAACTCTTCTGTTCTGGTAGGTAGACCTTCAAATTCTTATTTTAAGTACCTCATATAGTTTAGTGCTGTACTTCAAGGAATATGTTGACCAACTGGAAAACACAAGGAGAAAAACTAGAATAAGCAGGGTACTAAATATCATGGTATAAAAGAAAAGATTGAAGGTTGAGAAGTGAGCAATGTGAGACTTAAGATACATAACAGTTTTCCAGAATGGAATAAGACACAGGACTGTCCATGCTCATAGTGGCAATCACTGGCAGCTATATATTTAAATGGGAACAAAGATGGGAGCAGGACAAGTTTCCAATTGCTCAATTATACAATTGTTCAATTATACAATTGCTCAATTAACTTTACTGTTTGTGGCAGAAAAGACCTCGCCATGGTTGAATTCATGACAGAGCATAGGAAGAAAAACATGGATCCACACTTGTCTATAAACATTCCTGTTTTAACACAGAAATGTTGTCATGTCAAAATATTGTCTATACAGTATCTTCAGGATATGTTGCAAATAAGTAAAACTAACTACTACATGTCCAGAGTATTCCTATTCCTTCATCCCTTCAGATTCGTTGATGACAAGAGCCTGAACACCTCTTGTCTCAGATGCCCATTGCCACTCTTCCTCTCACTACTCACAGGTGTGAAGAACCTGTCTCTGTCCTCCTGCAGATTCTGGGAGGTTGCTATTAGGTGACCCTAAAGGTGCCACTCTCCAGAGTGAACCATCCCCCTGCCCACAAGATAGGTGCTCCATCCCTATCTAGCAGCACTGCTAGATTCAAAGGTTCACTCTGAGAATGTAATAGACAATCAAATAACTAATAAACTTCACTTCATCCAACAAACTTTACATTTTCATAAGGAAACAGAAAAAAGAAAAAAAAAAAAAGAAGAAGAAAAAAAAAAAGATGATGAGAAAAATGTGGCCAAGCTGAGAACAATCTCCAGGCTTCATAGGTTATTGCCTTATTTGCTGTCCTGTGCTTTCCTCCCAAGGTTAGTATCTCTGTCATTTCCTTTTTCAACAATTAGGATACTTTCTTTGGATTTCCTGTGTCAATGCAATTATTTCCCATGAGAACAGTAATTGAAGGCAATGAAATGACTGTACATTATATTCAGGAAGTCACCTCTACTAACAGAAGGTTTATATAAAAACCAGGGTTTCTTCTCTTAGCATAAGTGATTGCTTTTTAAAAATGGGAGTTAATTAGAAAGGAAATTGCAAGTGCAGCAATGCAAAAAGTAATGTCAATAGCACAATTCAAAACAAATCCATAAATTGAAACAAGCTTGATTTTGGTAAATAGTGTTAACTACAACTGTTTTGTAAGTACTTAGCAGCTTTATGTTTGGTAAGCAGAAAAGGATGACTATTTTGTCTTGTACGTGAAAGGCAACTAGGTTATTGCTTTATGAGAGTTATGTCTGGTTCCAGTAAGAACTCATGAGGCTGAGTTGAATTTTTTCCAAGTTTAACAACAGAGTAATTTTTAGCTTTGTTTTTAGAAATGCAGATACATCTCTACACATGCATATCTGTCCATTTTTACTGCTTACCATTTTTAACTAATCTGAGAAAGGATTAAGTTATGATATTTTTCCTCCCTGTAAATAAGAAAGTAGGTAGATAGACAGGAAGAGTTGAGAAACCTGTAAGAAAGTATAGATTATCTCCAGCAATAACTCACATCTGATTGTAACTACATAATGTCACATTCTCTGGAAAACCTTGAAAGACAATTCTAGCATGATAGAGCTGAGAAACCCCAAGAAATACATCTCTGAGAAGTCACAGGCCCCTGCTGCTATGTTTGTATCAGATAAAATATCACTCGTAAAACAGGGCCACAGTGAATAGTTGTTTTTTATCACTGAACTCTCCCTCCTGACAGTTGCAAGCTGCTCTGGGAACATCTAGACAGATATCTGAGGTTTTGCATTTTCAGCTGGCTTCCTGACAATGATCCTGAGAGCACTGGAAAGAAGGATGCTACTCTGTGGCTCTACAGAACAACACACTTCAATTCCAGAAAGCCATGAGGGCTTCTCCCCACAGCTTCTATGGTCCAAAACCAGAAAGAGCACAGGAAAAAGAATAAATCTCTTTATCTTACATGTACTCTAATATCTTCATTTTAGGAAGGCAGAAATAGTTCATGGAAGCAGTAGAGGTGGCAGATTTTGTAGAAGCTAGTAAGTTTAAAACCAGAAAGAGATTTGATCAGCTACCACCTCTTTCTGTTCCCTCACAAAGTCAGCTGAATCTGTAACAGCAGTGATCTAATAAGAACATATTAGAATCATTTTCAGTACAGGTTTGCATCAAACAAATCAGGCTTTAATAATATATAGTAGTAATAAATGAATTACCAAGTGTTACGAACATTGGTCTGCTAGGTCCTTACATGAATGTCTAATTTTTATACTTTTTCAATGAGCATCTTTGCTGTTAGCTACACATATTTTTCATACAATAATTAGACTATTTTAGGTGATAAAATTATTTAATAAACAGAAAAGCTAAGATATAGCCAAATATTCCCTCATTTGAAGGCAAGATTTTCCTTTTATGATTATCCATCTCTCTAACATATTAGACCATATTTTAAAGAATTTAGAATGTCAAAATAAGTGTCTAAGTGAGAATATCTGCAGCACATTGACAATTCACTTGAAGTCACTTTCCTTTGGGAAGACTAATTGTATGATAAACAGGGAACTATATACCAAAAAATCCTTCAAATACAGTGTTTGCAAGTATCCTTTGCTTCACTGAGGAAAGTTCTGCAGTTTTTCAGGTGTTTTAAAATAACATCCTGCTACATTACACATTTGTAACTTGTTTCTAACAAGCTATAATTTTTGTAAGGCATGCTGTAAAGTGGAATACTTGAAGGAGAAAAAAAAAAAAAAGGAATGGAATTACTGAGTGATGTCGTAATTATAAGGAATGCAACAACAACAACAAAAATGGGTGGATATGAGACCAGAGATTTTTTTTTTTCTTTTTCTTTTTCTAAGGACATTTCACAATAAAGACAGCTATAATATCATCACTGTAAATGTTTCCTCTGCCAATTGTATTGCATGATGTTTGCATGCCAGTTTCAGACACATAGAGCTAAATGTTACCTATTGACCCATCGAGTGCATAATTAGATTGGATTTGTTTTTATATCATCAGTCTTAGAATGGTTTGGGCTGAAGGGACCTTAAAGACAATCTAATTCCAACCTCCTGCCATGGGCAGGGAAATCTCCCACTAAACCAGATTGTCCAAAGTCCCATCCAACTTGGTGTTGAACACTTCCAGGGATGGGGCATCCACAGCTTCTCTAGACAACCTGTTCCAGTGCCTCACCACCCTCATGGAAAATAATTTCTTCCCAATGTCTAATCTAATTCTAACCTCTTTTAGTTTAAAACCATTGTCCTATCAAGGGATGTTGCCAAGAGGCTATCAAGCCTTGTATAGCCCACAGATGTTATTTCATGTGGGCACCAATGACACTGTCAACAGTGGACCAAAGTGTATCACAAAGGACTTCAGAGCCCTTGCAGCTCTGTAGCATGAAAGGTCTTCTCTTTGATCCAACAGTCAAAGGAAAAGGCATTGAAAGGATCAATTGAATCCCGCGGATCAATGAATGGTTGTGGGGCTGGTGTCATAGCCAGGGATTTGGCTTTTTAG
This sequence comes from Aythya marila, assembly GCF_965140915.1. Lineage (NCBI taxonomy): Eukaryota > Metazoa > Chordata > Aves > Anseriformes > Anatidae > Aythya > Aythya marila. Next base: position 99,428,492 of record NC_139043.1, on the reverse strand, counting down.
ACTACAGGAGTCTCTGAAAAAAATGGTCTAATGGGAACTGATGGGATACATCTGTCAGTGAAGGGGAAGCTATAGGCTTGCCAAGGTGGTGAAAAGAGCTTTAAACTAAAACTGCTGAGGGAGGAGAATCTCAGTCCATCCAACTCTCATCAGTTAGATGCCAGAACTAGCAATAGATGCTTAAAGTCAGGAAAAAAGGATCAGGGGTGGGATAGCACCTGAAGATTAGCACAAATGAACTCTAGCCACTTCATCCAATAAAACAGTTTCATCAGGGGCCTAACTTAAATGCAAATGAATGTAGCATGTGGAATAAACAAGAAGAATTAGAGATATGTGTACATCTGCAGGGCTATGATCTTATTGGTATCACGGAGATGTGGTGGTATAACTTCAATAACTGCAGCATTGTAATAGAGGGATACAGATTCTCCAGGAAGGACAAGCAGGGCAGATGAGGAGGGGATGTTACTCTCTATGTTAGTGGCCAGCTGGAGTTCATGGAGCTCTTCCTGGGGATGGATGAAGAGCTGACTAAATGTTTATGGGTTAGGACTAAAGGGAAGGCATGGAGAGGTGAAATTATGGCGTGAGCCACCTGACCAAGGAGACTGAACTATAGATGCCCTCTGTATGTAGGGTTATAATAAGAATGCACAGCACTAATTACCTTCAGTAATTCAGATATTCTCAAGGCCCTTTGAAATAAATGGTTAGAAAAAGCCATCAACTATTTCAGCTGGCTAACTGAATTATCTCAAGAGTTAATCTGAAAAAATATCTGATGAAATATTTGCTCCAGGACTCAGAAGAGCGAAGTTTAAGATTTCAGTGCTACAGTATTAATATTTCTTCTGCATCTTAATTGTACCACAAGATGAGTATCATTTTAACCTTGAAATACTATGATAATGATGATATTCAGTTTAAGCTAAAATACAGTGTATTTTCAGATCACTGAAAAATGCATCTAAATTTATTTTGCCTAAAAAGAAAAAATGAAGCGAGAGAGGGAAATCCTCTTTTATAAGTCTCTCATAAACTTGTAAAGAGCAGCAGTATTTTCTGGAAATGTTTTATGTAAAGCTAGAAATACACATCTGATTTTTTATAATGAATTTAATCGCATCTGAAAAATACACGTTTCTGATCTTCTAAAATGACTGACAACCTGTTGCCAGATTCCTTACCTCTATATATCAATGCTAGATTCCTCCTATTGCCAGTCAGGCATAATGGTATTTTAATGACATGACAGACTTACCTAACTGATATTGCATAAAAAACTGTGGTAAGGTTCAATAGCAGGGCTTGGGAGGAAAGGATATTTTACACCCAGTGAATCCAAGCCTGTAAGAGTTATGTACTGAAAACAGCAAAGGTCATCTGTCAGTGACCAAAACCTGTTCTAGTGGGGAAATTATGCAAGATATGTCCAAAATTAATGTATTATAAATGACAGAGATCAATTATTTTACTAAAGGCCAAGTGCAAGATTTTTCAAATAGCCAGTCTTACATTTCATCAGAGATTGTCCTGAGTGATTTTTCCAAAGCAAATTAAAGCAAACACAATAAAACTGAGAAAGAAAACAAGAGAACACACAAAAGAAGCAATATTTTAGAAAATGGTTACAGGAAAAGTTTCTATCATTACTTAGAAAGTAATTCTAAATAGTTATCCAAATAAATTAAAAAAAAAAAAAAGTAATAATAATAATAAAACAGAAGAAATCTGCAACAGTTCAGCACTTTGCTTAAGAGCAGGAAAAAAAACAAAAACAAAAACAAAACACAACAATTAAATTACATGGGTATGCCACGTACATTTGTGTTTTGTTTTTTTTTTCTAAATGTCTTATACCTATGTTTTGTCTAAAGATTATTTTTTTTATTACTTTTTTTTCTTATTATAAAATGTACTAATAATTTTATGCTCAAGGAAAAAAATGATAACTAATAAAATATAACATCCACTTATTATAGACCATCAGAAGCATGATTATGAAGGGGACAGAATAAACAGAAATAATTTTTACAATTATTATTGACTGGAAATACATTAAGCCTTAAATAGATGTGTAGTGGACAGGAGGACAAAATATGTGCTGCAGGCAATAACAAGATTCAATGCACTTAGAATCAGTTGTAAAGAACTTATGAAGCCAAACATAAAACAAGCTCTTTTGTTATTTTTCAGAGAATGAAAGCATGATATAATAACTTAGTTCTCAAACACCTCATGACAAAGTGTCACATTTAAACCAGTGTCGTGATTTTACCCTGATGAGCAGTTGAACACCACAGCCGCTCTCTTACTCCCCCTCCTCAAAGGAAATGGGGAAGAAAATATGATGGGAAGAGCTCAAGGGTTGGCATAAAGACAGGGAGATCACTCAACAATGATCGTCACAGGCAAAATGGATTAGACATAGGAAGATTATTGCCTATTACAAACAGTTAGTCCCTAATGCCCTAGGTCTCCACCACTCCTTCATGGTCACTCTCTGGCCCTGCTCCAATATGAGGTCCCTCCGATGGGATGCCATCCTTCCCAAACTGATCCTGCATGGGCTGCCCACAGGCTGCAGCTCTTCAAGAACTGTTCCGACATGGCTCCGTACCATGGGGTCGATCTGTCAGGAGCAAACTGTTCCAACATGGGTCCATACCATGGGGTCTATCCATCAGGAGCAAACTGCTCCAGCATGGGTCCCTCACAGGCGGCGGCTCTCCCCTAGACCCCCTGCTCCTGCGTGGGCTCCTCTCCACAGCCTGCAGCTCCAGACAGGGGCCTGCTCCTGCAGGGGCTCTCCATGGCCTGCAGTCTCCTCCAGGCCACATCCACCTGCTCCACCGGGGGCTCCTCTATGGGTGGTAGTGTGGAGATCTGCTCCATGGGCTGCAGGGGGACAGCCTGCTCCACCAGGGGCCTCTCCACAGGCCGCAGGGGAACTGCTGCTCCGTGCCTGGAGCACCTCCTGCCCTCCTTCTGCACTGACCCTGGGGTCCCTTTTGGAGCTGGCTGGCTCTGGCTCTGATCTGACATGGGACAGCTGCTGCGGTCTGTGAGCTCTGCAGAGGCCACCCCTGCAACTCCCTGCTATCAAATCCTTGACAAGTAAACCCAGTACAACTAAAAAGGAATGCAGTTCTGTTCTGTTCACTCTGATAATTAGACCATTGAATTTTCTGATCATTCTATCAGAATGACAGATAATTAGCCCTGAATTGTTAATGTAAAACATGATTTTAAAATGTACAGCTCTAAATTTCCCAGGCATTAAAAACTGTTAGCAATAAGCTGTAAAATTCTCTATAATAGGACTATTCTCTATAATAGGACACTTAAATAATAGCAATTGTTAAAACAACTGTTTTTCATTCAGTTCTACAGAATCCTTTTGAGGGTAGGTAATAATTTCTACATGTCAAATATTTTTAATAATGAAGAGAAAGAAGGGCAATACTAATTTTCTTTTGAAAAACTAAAATTAAGCAAATAATCTGGATATATAAAACTTGGTTGTTTGGGAATAGTTATCTTGTTTTAAGAACATATATACTTTTTTTTTTTTTTTTCCTACTAATCCTATATTCCATTATTATCATTATTTTTATTTTCCAATGAGAGGTTAGAAGGAAGTATCTATATCCCATGAAATGCCAAAAAACACTTCAAGTATTCAAGGACTGTATCCTTTAAAAGCATTGCAATAGGTAGGACTAGAAGGAACTGTTATTTTGATTATAAAATTCAGTCTGAGAATGCCTATTTTATTAGCATTGTGATATATTTTAAATGTGATTGTTGAAATTGTGTGAAAAACATGGAAAAATATATCATAACATGTCTATAAGAGTGGTAGTTTTCCCTACTGATGCAATAGATGGAAAATATGCAACATCTGCATCTGGTTGAAATGAAATGAAAAAATAAGAGAGATCTTTCAAAAAAAAATATTTTCATCATTTGTAGTGGACTGGATGTAGTGGACTGGATGTAGTGGACAGATTTTATTTCAACATAAGACAGAATGTCTTCTGAAAAGTAATAAACTAAAAAAAAAAAAAAAAAGTCTTTGGTATTACGGTATTATAAATCAAACGTAAACTTTTATAGTTACATATACAGTAACCACATGATAACTTACATTGAGGTAAATCTAAGCTATATGAAGCTGACTGACAGGATATATCCAGTTTGCTGGTGCAATTTTGTAGTTTTGTGCAGTTGGTACAGCTATAGTTAGAATATTTTTGAATTCTTTTTTTTTTTTTTTCAATAAACTTTTTTAGTAGCTAAAAAAACTTGAAAAAAAGGTAGATGCAACAATAGTTTTAGTTACTACTTTAACCCTGGATTATTACTTTGACAAAAATACTCTACAAAGAGCTGCACAGGTTTAAGGATTTTCATCAGATTTAAGCTGTTATTTCTGAGTTATTTTCAGAAATATGGAAAAACACTTGCTCCAAGATCTCAGATTTTAGGCTGACACTTAAAATTTGGTGTATGAATTTACGTTTAGAAATGTATATAAGGGCATTTAAGATTTTTTTTTCAGACTTCTGAGTAATCCAGAAAGAATAACATTTTGACACCATATACAGATTAGACTCATTAGGATACAAACATATAAAATTGCTTTTTTCCTGCAGTTGTACAAGAAAGCACTTGGAGATTTCAAGAACTTGTATTTTTCAGCAGCTATTTAACACTTGCAGGAATCTTCTATTGTTTATTTAGCTACTTAACATTAAGCAGGAACAAGCATCTATGCTGAATGTTTGCCGAGCCAGATCATCCAGTAAATTAAATTCAACACGGAATCCCTGCCAGCTAAGCACCTGCTCCTGCCAAGTGCAGCTCTTTATAAATGTGATGGGTTCAGCCTGGTGCCACCTGCACTGTTTGGCAATGTAGATGATTGCCTCTAGCTCAAAGCCATCCACCAGATCTTACCCACTCCTTGAGTACGTTTGGTGCAGAGACAGAGTAGGATGCTGGACGATTTGCAATGACTGGACTTGGAGCCAGCTTTCATGAAGACATAATATCCACTGCCCATAGGGCAATGTGTTTCAGTTTGTGCCCATTACCTCTTTTCCTGTCACTGGGCACCACTGAGCCTGGATACGTCTTCTTTGCACCTTCCCTTCAGGTATTTATATATAAATATTATTTATATATAAATATAAATGTTTATTATATATATATATATAATTTATATAAATATTTATATTTATTTATATAAGATACTTCATCTTCCCTAGATTCAAGATTCCCAACTCGTTTGTGTATGAGTGATTATCCAGTTTCTAAATAATTTTTGTGACCCTTTGTCAGGTTCTTTCCAGTAGCTCCATGTCTCTCTTGTACTGAGGAGCACAGAACTGAACACAGCAGTCTAGATGTGGCCTGACCAGTGCTGAGCAGAGAGGACCACCTGCTTACACTTGCTAGCAGTACTTTGTCTAATGCAGCCCAGTATACCATTTACCTTCTTTAATGCAGGGGCATATTGACAGCTCATGTTTGACTTGGTATTCACCAGCACCCCCAGGTCTTTTTCTTACAAGCTGCTTTCCAGCTGTGTGGCCATCCATACTGGTGCATGGGATTGTTCATCCTCAGTGCAGGACTTTATACTTCCCCTTGCTGTACTTGATGAAATTCATGTCACCCCATTTCTCCAGCCTGTTCAGGTCCCTCTGAATGGCAGCAGAAGACAACACATTGTATCAGCTATTTCTCTCAGTTTTGTGTCCTGGGTAACCTTCCTGAGAGTACACTCCACACCATCATCCAGATTATGAACAAATATTTTGAACAGGTTTGGACCCAACATTGACCCCTGTATTCTGCTAGTTACAGGCCTCCATTTAGACTTTCCATAACTGATCACCACCCACTGTGCTTGTCAATTCACTGAGTTTTTAATTCACCCCACTGTCTGCCCATACAGCCCATGAATCAACAGCCTGTCTATGAGGATCTTATGGGAGACAGTGCTGAAAGCCTTACTGAAGTCTAGGAAAACAATATCTACTGTTCTCCCCTCATTCACTGAGCAGTTGCTTTTATCATGGTAGCTTATCAAGCTATCTGATGTCTGCACCTGATCATAGGATCATGGAATCATAGAATGGTTTGTGTTGGAAGTGTTATAAATGGCTTTTTATAACATTTATAACGGAAGGGACCTTAAAAATCATCTAATTTCAACCCCGTGCCATGGGAGGGACACCTTCCACTAGACTGGATTCCTCAGCGCCCCATCCAACATGGCCTTGAACATTTTCAGGGAAAGGGGAAGGGGCATCCGCAACTGCTCCTGTTCTAGTGCCTCTCCACCCTCAGAGTAAATAATTTCTTCCTAATTTCTTCCTTATATCTAATCAAACTTTTTCCTTATCCTATCATTCCACTCCCTGACAAAGAGTCCCTCCTCAGCTTTCCTGTCAGCTTTCCTGTAAGCCCCTTTTAGGTATTGAAAGGTTGCTATAAGGTCTCCCTGGAGCCTTTTCTTCTCCAGGCTGAACAACCCCAACTCTTTGAGCCTGTCTTCATAGGACAGGTGTGACTTGTTCTATTGGAAACCATGTCTTATGGTTTCCAGAATTTCTGCTCCATTACCTTCCCAGTGATCAAGTTGAGACTGACTGGCATGTAGTTCCCTGAATCCACCTCCTTGTCCTTCTTGAAGATAGGAATGTCACTGGTTTTCCTCTAGCACCTTTCCCATTCACCATGATTGATCAAAGATTATAAAGAGTAGGCTTGCAATGACATCTGTCAGCTCATCAACATCATGCATGCATCCTTTCAGGGCCCAATTCAGATCTCAGAATCACACAGAATTGTAAGGGTTGGAAGGGACCTCAAGAGATCATCGGGTCTAACCCCCCTGCCAAAGCATGTTCCCTAGAGCAGGTTGCTCAGGTAGGCATCCAGATGGGCCTTGAATATCTTCAGAGAAGGAGACTTCACAACCTCCCTGGGCAGCCTGTTCCAGTGCTACCCTCACCATGAAGTTCTTTCGTGTGTTGGTGCAGAACTTCCTGTGATCCATTTTTTTGGCCATTGCCCCCAAAAATGAATCACAGGAAGATAGGACCTTGCATGCTATAAGTAGGGTAGTCCATGTGCATACTCTTTCAGCTAAAGCCTTGAAGGTTGAAACCAGTAATAAAGTTTACAAAGACTCCTAAAATTGCTTTTATTGAGAAAGATTAGCTCCATTTTAATGGTGATTTTAATGGTGATACCTTTCCCTTTGAGGGCCAGCTCTGTTGACAGCATAATGTATTCACAGTGAGCTGTGCTGGGAACAGAGAAAGACATTCATATGCACAGCAGGACTGAAGTTAGATGTGGGATGTCTAACTGGTTGGAAGCCTGGTGAGGTTATTTTCAAAAGCACCAGTACCTGCCTTGTTACTGTTTACACAGCTAAACAACATGCAAGTCAGGGAACTGATAGTTTAAATTTTAAACTGTACCTTTTACTCAGATTATACATGCAAACAGTCAGGAAATTACACTCTTAGGTGGACCATACCATCAAGCTCTCAAATCCATAGGTATTTAATGAAATATAAAGAGAAAATTGAATCCTACCAGTAATTAGTAGGGAGTTATTCAATACTTATTTTGAATGTTATATAAAGAACAATATTGTTGAGCTGTCTTATTAATTATAACAGAAGTAGATCTGGCATACAATGAGTCCATTTTACCCTTGGAGGTTTCCTAGTTTACCAGAAACCAATCTGGAGAAAAAAAAAAAAAAAAAAAAAAAAAAAGTGTTTGCTCTGAACTCAAATTATAATTCCTATCTTATCTTATTCTGAGTTTCATGTGTTTTACCTTTTCTCTAGAGGAAGCTGAGGCAACATTTCATATCTAGCTCTTAAAACCTGACAGTGTGAAAGAGATGAGACCTAGTCTTTAAACTACACAATTAAATGCACTATTTCCCCTCTCCCTGCCAGCAGGAATCCCAATTTCCTTGAGTCATAAAATGGACAAAATTCACTTAATAAGCAGATATTTAAAGTCTAGGCAACGGTTTATTTATTCAAGGCACAGTAAACACTTGCCAGCTTTCTTATAGTCTTTTTGTTTGCATTTACTAGCATAACATCAAAGTCACTGATAGTTACTTTTCTCCCTATTGCTCAGCAATAACTACCCCTTACTGAAATAAGAGATACTTATTAAAAGCAACAAGGATGGATTCTCCCTTCCTTATCTGTTTCTATTCACTTTCAGACTATTCAATTAAGGTTTCTCTCTTTCTATTCCCTTTCCATCCATCTCTTAAGATTTAATGTTTTCCAACTGCACTTTTTAGGCTGAGCAGTTTTTGCTCCTGTTGCATTCAAGCAATATGGGGAAATAATGCTACTAATGACAAAGGGACACACAGATTCTTCATATACAAACCCACTGGACACCATTATGTACAGACAGATGCTTCATTTAGGCTGGAACATGCCTGGTGAAAAGAATGGGCAGCAGTGTAGACTGGGCATTGCACACTGCCAGTGTACACTGGAGTGTAGAATGGCTGTGTAGACTGCAGCCAGAGATGTGAAGAAAGCCACCTGATTTCAAGTGGGGTGTTCAGGATTTGATCTGCATACATTTTCAGCTATTTAAGAAACAAATTCAAGCTGAAACAGCAAGAAGTACATCTATAGAAAGGCAAATATCTGATGAATTCCAAATTTCTGCCCTTCAGCAAAGAGAAGATCAGTCTTCCTATTAGACACTGTGGCAACATTTCCTTCCTTTTTTCTAATAACATTAAAAGAAAATGAAGATAATACTTTTCATTAGAAAACATCAGTAACCTCAGCTATCAGTAGTATAAGCAAAGCATTAGAGCAAGATTACAATATCTATGAGAAGAACAGTCAATCACATTCATTGGGGTTTACTGCTTCTTATTCTCCTTTTAGGAAAAGGAGAAATAAATATATATACCTAAGGTTTAAGAGTCTCAAGTAAATTCTGTCAACAACAACAAGTATTTTACAAACCACACATCATGAACAAACTTGGCATATCTGTCTACTTGGCACTACTGCTATCAACTTTCCCTGGACACTATTCTCTCAATAAATGGAGAAGTATTGATTTGAAAGGAAAGAAGTATATTTCTCCTGGTCAATGGCAGCATTAAAATCTTCCTTAGCAAAGTATATATTACTTCACTGTCAACACTCACTGTAATAGAGAGTAAACTGTTTTAGAAGATTTGTTATTTAAATTGACTGTTTCTTTTTCCCCAGATGTTCTGCTGCTGGAGTTAATGTACAACACTTATGATTATTTTGCCTAAAAAGCAGAGACATAATCACAAAGTTTCTAATTATCTGTCAAGCAGAGCTCCCTCGAACACTGGCAGAAAGACCATATGCTTAAGGGCAATTTTGTGCTCCATGAAACTAACACATAGCTTTGTTATCTCCCATTAGCAGGCAGCCTCTGTATATGATGGCAATATCAAACATGTTACTCTGACCTAAAGGGTGGTTTCACCAGAAAAAAACACATATGTTTGATGGTCAAAAGGCCTTCAATTCAGTCTCCACACATAATTCCTTCAGGGACTTCACATACATTAGGTTGCTACTCTCTTATAACAGATTTATGCCCAAATGCGATCCAATATTGTTTCAAATGAAGTAAACCCATCATTTTGCCTAGAATGACAAGCCCAGTCAGAAAAAGCTGTCCCTATCCAGACATTGGACAAACTGATTTGTATCCTCGAGGTTCAGTCAAAGGAGTCCAAAGACATCTGATTTTGCCTGCTGACCACTCCAGCACATTAAACTCTATTTTTATACCACTGGCTTTTTATACCACTGACTGTATCCTGAATCTGCCCTAGCCTCAAGAATGCAGTGGAGCCAATCTCCTGTGATTGGTGCTGCCTGCATTCTCCTGAACCATCTGACAAACCAACAGCTTATCTCCCAACCATCTTGTTATTTGTTTCAATAACCTTTCTTATGGATTTTACTTGTACTTAGCTGGGATTATAGGCAAAGATTCTCAGTCACTTAGTAAGAAAGATGATTGATGAAGATTAATATATTTGTAGAAAAAGATCTGATTAACCACTGACCATGAGTTTGCACAATAAATAGAAGAAGGAGGAAAGCTGCTATATATGTATTTATTCCATTTTAATTTGATAAAGCTTTTATAACTTAAAAATGCTTTTGTAACTTGCAAGTTACAACTTGCAACTGCATTCTAGACTATCAAGAACACTTTCAGAACTGCTTATGGCACATGAAATCATTCTTAGTGAGACCTCAAGAACAGTCATGTTTTTTTAAAAAATCCTTATATTGTTCAAGTAAAGGAAACAGTTATTTGAAACACTTTTGGAATTTTGAGTATGATGTAAAAAAAAAAAAAAAATCAGAATCAACGTACTAGTGCATAGATTACATGTTCACCTCCACACGGAAACATTTTCTATAGGGAGAAACATATATCAGTATATATCAATAGCCACACAAAAGCAAATAGTATCTTCTCCGTCATCTCATGAATACTTGTCCCTTTTAAAGCAAGTAATATCTTTTGGTGTAATATCACTAAGATGCCAATAAAAGTAATTAAAAAAAAAAAACAAAACAAAAAAACTTTTCTGCATCTAGCTCGTTCAGGTTATGATGGTATGTCTTCAGGATCTGGAAGTGTAACTTCTGCCTGGTGATTAATTCCACATAGTCTCTTGATGTAATCACATCAAGATGTGATTAATGAGTATAAACACATTAGTCTAACAATAAAAGTGTTACTTTTGTGCTCATGATGTACAAACACCATCTGTCCATGGCAATATTTGGGTGCTTTTTCAATATTATTATAAGGACTACATAAATAACTGAACTGAACAAAAGTAGATATTGTGTTCAGTTCACCCACCTCTATATTAAAGACCCAAAGTTTGTTTTAAGATACTGACATTCACATGGCTTAAGAGATGCTCTGGGCATAAACCATCTATCACATAAGTATCTGATTTATGGTACCCTGAACATATTGCTGGTAGATATGAACTTCCATTTACACATTTTCTTATCTTTCTTCATGTATGTGTCATCCTCTTGACTGTTTCCTCAAGCTATTTCCCAATTTCTTTCTTTGACTCTTTCATGTGTAAAGAACACAAGAGTACAACAAAACGTACCATACATTTTGTCGTTGTCATCTCTGAAAGACTTCTTTTTTATTTAAGGTACAATTCCAGCTGATTATAACTATTAAAATGTCAGTCTAGCAAACAAGAACTTTCCCAGAAGAAAAACATCTTCATTTGAAATGTGTATTTGAAATGTGTATTTGAAATGGTATTGCAAAGAGTTAAAAGAAAGAAAAAGTATAAGACACTTTGAGATAATGCAGCATAATGCACATGATCACCTATTTCTGTCTTCATCTGACACTGTTCTTTCTTGATGACTCAAACTGTTATTGTCTCTTATAGCTGACTGATAGAGAAAATGTACATACAAGAAAAATTAATGAGAACTTCTGACAAATATTTTACTCTTCTACAGTCCATATATAGTCACATTTATAGTCACAGCTTTTTCTTGAGAATTTACAAATAAAATTAGATTTACCAAGGAAGGAATAAAATAGAGAAAAAACTGTATAGAACAGCTCTGTGGAGAGTATCTAATCCACTAAAGATCAACTTGTTCCTTCATATACTCCATATACATAAAATTAGAGCACCATTCCCCCCACAAGTCTTTGTGGGATAGGAGATGCAGACAGGATGATTCATTTATTTTTACTTTAAAAGGCTGTATAACTTATCTTCATCAAAATAACAGTCACAAGTTAAGCCTCACAGGGTAAAATCATGGGTTAGGTGACTTTAAGAAATAAAAAACTAGAAGATTTTCCCTCCCTTACATTTTTGCTTGCCCAGATTAATTGTTAATAAAAGTATCCATTGATTACTGTAGTTTTTGGAGCTGAAATGAAACCTTTGTGTATGAATATGTATGCTAAGGTATTGTATACTGGCTAGTGAATATTTGATGAATTTAACAAATGTTTTATCTTGTAACACAAATATGTTGTTAAAGCAGTGAGGTGTATAAGAAACGTCTGTTCAAAAGTGAACTGTGGAGTTCCACAGACACTAATATATAAATTTTCACTGGCCACTGTTGTTGCCTTATATCTAATTTGTACTAAAAACAACAACTGCAATTTTGTTGGATATGGGATTCTTTGAAGGAATAAACTGGTAAAAAGAGCCCTCTATATTTTTAATGTGTCTTGAATTTCTCCTGCATCATTTTTAAATGATATAAGCCTATGTCAAGAGCAGAACACAAGAAAGGGCACTGTAATGGAGATATCTTAAAATATTTCAAGCAATACACAGATGAGATTCACTTCATTATAAACAGAAGCTTCCAGTGCAGTTTTGTTACGTGATGTGTACTATGCCATCTAGAGATAGAAAGAAAAGGAAAAAACAAAGCCACAACACTCTTACTAATATCTGAGCTGGTCAGATCTAATAAGAGATCTTTCACATGTTGCTTTATCTAGACTTGCTGGATTTTGCTCTCTTTGGACCAGATGAAATTAAAAGGAAGGACAAGATGACAACAACATGGTTTGTGGTACATCACAACATGTCAGGTTGACATCTTCCCACTCATCATCTGTGTTCTGCTTACATGGCATTGCTAAGAGTAAAGTAGATACAGGAAGTAAGAAATGTGTCTGCTCCTCTTTGTAGACCTGTTTAATAGATGAGTGGATAGAAGCACCACCAGAAGGTGAAGAATAAAGGAGAGGGCCTTAGTAGTTTATGCAGAAGAAAAAGATATCTTGGAAGAAGATATAGATCACTGGCAATCTGTGATAGAAGAGAAGGTAATATGCAAAACAAAACAAAACAAAACAAAAAAATTAGTAGGAGCTCAGGGTGAAAAAGCATAGCTTCAAATAAGTAAAATCAGAAATGGAAAGGAGAATCTAAGACTGGAGAAATTTTAGAACACAAATATTTTATCCCCAACCCCCCACACCCCTCAAATTTCTATGAACTACTTCCAGACAACAGGCAGAAATTCAGTGTCCACGAAGTCAAGCCTGACTTCGCAAATTAACCTCATGTTGTGTGTAGAAGTAACTCCCTGCATTTCCTCTAAACTGATGACTTGATCCCTTCACTTGATACTTCTGGTTGTTGTACTCTGAGAAATAATAGACAATATTCCATATTCCATGTTTATGTAATTCAACATTTTACAGACTCCTGTCTTATATCACATGATTTTTCCCAGGATCAATGCCTTCATGCATCAAGCCAAATAGCAGGCATAGCTGTTGCTAATGCACTTTAGAGAAAAAAAAAAAAAAAAAAAAAAAAAAAAAAAAAAAAAGCTTACAATAAATTTCATTACTTCTATTTGATATACATCCGAAGTCCTGTTTTACTAATTTGGTTTGGGGTTTTTCAAGGGTTGAAAATTTGGCTACTACCTTTTACTTAGACATATTTTCTTTAAATTGAGGTTCTTGGTCTCTTTAACAATATTTTAGTTAGTGTATACATATATAGATAAAAAAACAAAACAAAACAAAACAAAAACTGTAATACGCAATGATGAAAAAAAAATAGATTGCTAACAAAAAAAATAAAGTTTCAGAACTTTGTCACAATTTTACACCAGCTTCGGCAAATATAACAACATACCTAACAACAAACACAACAAATATTAGAAATGTTTCTGGCATCTACCAGCAATGACATTTCTCAAAGTACATTCCATAAAGGAGATTTCATATCCTAATTTTCTCTTGTCAAGCTCTTCAGAAAAGAAAAATCTATGAGGAAACATCATTTGACAGATAAATTGCTCCTAGTATGTGTCTAAGGACAGGGGGCGTTGTTTCTTCAGTGGTTAAATTTTCTTACCAGAACTACAAAACTAGTACAGTACATATATGGAAAAAAAACTCATAGACTCACAACACAGACTGATCCCAGTAAAGCAGTAATACTAGTTTAAATCTTTGAAGTGATGACTCTGAGTGTTATCTTGACAAGTATCAAGATAACAGAATTTTCAGAGTTGCTTACCACAAAAAGTGGTAATAAAGTAATACCTACAGAATTTTAAAACAGTGAGACAGAGTGCATGCTCATCTCATCAGCACTTTTGGAACTGTGCCACTTTTCCTGCTCCCCCCCACAAACACGTACCTTAACAGGCTTGATAAACAAAACAAAACAAAAAGCATTAAACAAAACAACAACAAAAAAGCATCATCCCCCTTGACCTTCCTATCTACTCTAGTCTTAAGAAACATAAGAAAAAGAATGCATAAATTGGGAAAAGAAAAAACAAACAAACAAACAAACAAAAAACAACAACAACAACAAAAAAAAACACCTATAAATATATATATATATTTCCCTGAGTGTTTGGAATTTGCAGCACAGTTCCAATAGTCCTGATGAGATGAGTGTAATAAGGTGCAAAATTTAATAAGCACACAATTCTGTTTACACAAGTTAGTAGCTTTTGTTTTAAAAATTAAGCAAGCAACCCTCCAAATATCTAAATTAATCTAAATTACAGCCAGAAGCAAAATAGAAAAATAAATGGAAAAAAAAAAAAAAAAAAAGAGAGAGAGAGAGAGAGAGAGAGAGACCTTTGCAACTTCTTTACTGAAGAAAACTTCATTCCCAGAAGTGAGTAAGTTTTTTCTGCTCTTAGCTCTCTCAGATATGGAGCTCCCACTCAGCAATGATTCTGCACATATTGATGATCTTAGTACTATCAATGTAGTACTCTTATAGTACTATTGTACTACCATTTCCTACCTACAGAGTTTTGGTAAATCAATAAATACAGACAATTTTTACAGTCACAGAGTCAGAGAGATAACAAGTCTTATTGTGCATTCAGGTTTGATTTAAGTAGGTTAATAACAAAAATTTAATTTTGACATTAACATTGATTAGCATGTATTCTTCTTTGTCTTGTGACTTAATCATGGATATGAAGCTATACTGTGTCTTCAGTTTACATTTAGATTAGGGCAGGATCAAGGGTTGTCGTGGTTCCGCTCGAGTGGGCAGCCGAGCTCCACCACAGCCGCTCTCTCACTCCCCCTCCTCAAAGAGGAATGGGGAGAAAATATGTGAAAAGGGCTCAAGGATTGAGATAAGGACGAGAAAATCACGCAATAATTATTGTAACGGGCAAAACAGACTCGGCATAAGGAGATAGTAAGATTTATTGCCTATAACTAACAAGCGAGAGAAGTGAGAAAACAAAGGAAAAAAAAAACCAAAAGCACCTTCCCCCCCCATCCACCCTTTTCCACCTCCTCCCCCCGAGCGGTGCAGGGGAACGGGGAATGGGGGTTATGGTCAGTCTACAGCACTTCTTCTCTGCCGCTCCTTCTCGGTCACTCTCGTCCCCTGTGCTGTGGGGTCCCACCCACGGGATGCAGTCCTTGATGAACTGATCCGGCGTGGGCTTCCCACAGGCAGCAGCTCTTCCAGAACTGCTCCAGATATGGGTCCGTACCACGGGGTCCATCCCTCAGGAGAAAACTGCTCCAACCTGGCTCCCCTACGGGCAGCAGCTCCTGCCAGATCACCTGCTCCTGCGTGGTCTCCTCTCCACGGGCTACAGGTCCGGCCCGGAATCTGCTCCGGCAGGGGCCTTCCACAGGCGGCAGCCTCCGTCGGTGCAGGGCCACCTGCTCCACCGTGGTCTCCTCCACGGGCTGCAGCGTGGAACCCTGCTCCACCGTGGTACTCCATGGGCTGCAGGGGGACATCCTGCTTCACCATGGTCCTCACCACAGGCCGCAGGGGACTTCTGCTCCGGCGCCTGGAGCACCTCTCCCCCTCCTTCTACACTGACCTTGGTGCAAGGCTGTTCTCCCACTCCCTTGACTCTCCCGGCTGCTGTGTGGCGCAGCGTTTTTTCCCTGTCTTAAATATGCTCTCACGGAGGCGCAAACAACATCGCTTATTGGCTCGGATCTGGAAAACAATGGGGCCCTTCCCAAACATGGGGCAGCTTCTAGATCTTTCTCACAGAAACCACCCCTATAGCCCCCTGCTACCAAAACCTTGCCACGTAAACCCACTACATTTCACCCCTCGCCTCTGTTAAAAGCATATTTAAGACTACTCACAACATACTCTTACTTTACAATTATCACAACAACCTTCACAAAATTCACTTAAATCAAAACGAAAAAGAATTCACCACACCAAAATAAACATAACATCATCACAGCACCGACAAGGTGGACATTTTACACACACACCACCCCTCGTCCCTTCACCACACTAACATATCACAGTTACTGCTTTCTTAATTCTTCACAACTTGTACATTCCTAACAATCATCCTGCACATATTTTTGCCCGTTACTTCTACTAACTATCATCTTATCTCAAATTCCTTGAGCCCCACGTTGGGCGCCAAAAAAGACTGTCGTGGTTCCGCTCGAGTGGGCAGCCGAGCTCCACCACAGCCGCTCTCTCACTCCCCCTCTTCAAAGAGGAATGGGGAGAAAATATGTGAAAAGGGCTCAAGGATTGAGATAAGGACGAGAAAATCACGCAATAATTATTGTAACGGGCAAAACAGACTCGGCATAAGGAGATAGTAAGATTTATTGCCTATAACTAACAAGCGAGAGAAGTGAGAAAACAAAGGAAAAAAAAAAACCAAAAGCACCTTCCCCCCCCATCCACCCTTTTCCACCTCCTCCCCCCGAGCGGTGCAGGGGAACGGGGAATGGGGGTTATGGTCAGTCTACAGCACTTCTTCTCTGCCGCTCCTTCTCGGTCACTCTCGTCCCCTGTGCTGTGGGGTCCCACCCACGGGATGCAGTCCTTGATGAACTGATCCGGCGTGGGCTTCCCACAGGCAGCAGCTCTTCCAGAACTGCTCCAGATATGGGTCCGTACCACGGGGTCCATCCCTCAGGAGAAAACTGCTCCAACCTGGCTCCCCTACGGGCAGCAGCTCCTGCCAGATCACCTGCTCCTGCGTGGTCTCCTCTCCACGGGCTACAGGTCCGGCCCGGAATCTGCTCCGGCAGGGGCCTTCCACAGGCGGCAGCCTCCGTCGGTGCAGGGCCACCTGCTCCACCGTGGTCTCCTCCACGGGCTGCAGCGTGGAACCCTGCTCCACCGTGGTACTCCATGGGCTGCAGGGGGACATCCTGCTTCACCATGGTCCTCACCACAGGCCGCAGGGGACTTCTGCTCCGGCGCCTGGAGCACCTCTCCCCCTCCTTCTACACTGACCTTGGTGCAAGGCTGTTCTCCCACTCCCTTGACTCTCCCGGCTGCTGTGTGGCGCAGCGTTTTTTCCCTGTCTTAAATATGCTCTCACGGAGGCGCAAACAACATCGCTTATTGGCTCGGATCTGGAAAACAATGGGGCCCTTCCCAAACATGGGGCAGCTTCTAGATCTTTCTCACAGAAACCACCCCTATAGCCCCCTGCTACCAAAACCTTGCCACGTAAACCCACTACAAGGGTATACAGAAAAGGTTGGCATTTAAAATCCATTTGTATCTCCTTTTGGATGATTATCACTTTTTGCCTTTAAAAGCAAAGTTTCCTTTTTTTTTTTTTTTCATACCGCCACTTCTCCTCATTTTCATGTGCCTAATATTCATTAGTCAGAAGTAAACTTTTTCCTAAAACTCTTTTGGTTTTGTAAGCCTCACACATTTTTAATGCTGTAGAAGACATTTAGGAAGGATATATATATAAATATACAAGGAGATCTGCAGAATAATATATTTCAAAAGAATTGATTAGATAAAACTAGATTAGAAAAGAATTCTTGATATTACTTTATAAAACTGAAGAATCACTACTGGAGTCCTTAGATAGTTACCTTTTTTTTGGCAGAACAATTGTATACAGCTCAGTCAAGCTTCTTAGTGCATTTCTCATTTTCTATGACTAAGTTTATTTTTTTCTTATGGTTAGGGAGTTGGGAGAATTGGAAACCCCACAGTAAAATTGGAGAGATAAAAATAGCTTTAAACAACCATTTTAGATATTACTCAGCTCAAATGCCCATTTAAAAGAAAAAGTAAATTATACTTTGTTTCCTAACAAGGAAGTAAGATTTAGTTAATATTTTTGAAAGTAATATCTGTATTCATTTTCTTTCAGGCCAGCAGAGAAAAAGATATTGCTTGCTTTAAATTCAGTAACTCAGACCTTATTGAATAAACTTGTTTTAGAAAAATCCATACACATAAGAATTGCCTCTGTGGGTACAGAGCTGTTGTAAATAAGGATGTACATAAGTATCATCAGCTTCATACAGCTTCACAGACAGGCTTATAGGCATCATTGAAAATCCATAGTAGCTATTTGGTTGTTTTGTTTCTCAAGACCTCTATTTAAACAAGAAGGTTTATTTTTGGAGATGAAGCTAACATAAGCTTAATGAGAAAAGCTACCACAAACTCATCAAGGTTCACGTGGCATCTGGAAGTAGAAAAGGTATTTTTACAAACTCAGACCACACCAGATGCCACGAGTCATCATGAGACACTGTATACAATAAACTGTACAACTGTACAAATAACTGCAGCTTTCTATGTACATTAAACTTGTCTGTTTGATACAGCTTAAATTCAGTCATGAATTTCCAGACTCCCCCATCACTCACTCTCAACTACATTGGCTCTCCTGCCAAACTGCAGGGATTTCAGTACATAGCTTCCATTTCATGATATGAAAGTAGGACTTCATTCTGTCTTCATCCTACCTCAGACATTCTGAAAAGGGAAAAACATATAACAAAAAAGAGACATTTATACACCTTAAGGCGATGGTGTCACTATACAGGAATTGAAAAAAATAAAATAATTAAAAAAATAAAAATAAAATCCAAGGGTAAGGTACAGAGTTTAGTCTCAAAACTAGAGAATGATATTCTACCTTGTTTTATTTAGGTGAGTAAACATGGCTTGAGATAGTAGAAAGCAAAAAGAAGTGTCAATGTTCTTATGGTTTATCATTTTGGTCTGACCTAAGAAATGAAATCACAGAAACATAAAGGCTTAACCAATATTGTCAGTAGTGACTCTCAAATCATGGTTATGGACTGGATATCTGCAGGTGGGATCTGACACGAACACTATTCTTTTTACAAAATTTCCTTGGAAGAATTCTGTTTCAAATATTTCAGTGTTTTGTTGTAACTGTGACAGTAAGATTACAATTATTGTGAAGATAATTACACTGTTTTAGTCCATCTTTAAGTTAATAAGAACTATATCATCCCCATGAAGATATGATATTTGGGTAAACCATACCTCACAGAGACATAGTTTGTAGATGAACCAAGGGTAATTTGAAATCTGTTTGTTTGTTGTTGTTTTCTTTTTTTCTGTTCCACAGTTTGTAAAAATGACCCACTGCAATATTTCTACAGCTTTCTAAAAGCTGTTATGCTTCATTGCTTGTTTACTTGCCCAAATGACACATTTAACACCCTCCCTAAAAAATAATAACTAAAATAAAATAAAATAAAATAAAATAAAATAAAATAATAAAATATTCATTTTCCTGTATCTTCATTTCAATTAATCTTCAATTAAATACTCATCAAAATGATAAAAAGCTCAGGAAAGCTGTGGAAGCATTGTTCCTCCTGATTATATCTGTATACATTCTTTATGGAATGTATACATTCCATAATGTATAGACATTATGGAATAATGTTCCATAATGTAGGACATAATGTTATGTCCTTCCATAATGTAGGACAATCTTTATACATTGTCCTGAATTATATGCATTTATTAGCCTTCCTTGAGGTACATTGTTAAACTGTCATAAGCAGAATGTTAACAGCAGAGAAACCATCAACTTGAATACTTTGGCAATAGTTGTATCTACATGTATTCAGTAATGGACTTACAAAATCTATGGATTTAAAAATTATGGAAGTGGAGGAATTATAGAATACCATAATTTTACTTGGAATTAAATATTTTTAAGGTACAATACCCCACCACTTACAATAATCAAAGTATTACTAAACACGATATGTAAGAGATTGTTGAGAGATCTTAAGTACACGTTGAAACTAGTTCATATTGATAATGCTGATGCAGACAGCATCTCTCAATTTTTAATTTAAGAGAAGCAATGAATACACCTTAAGCTATTATACCAACATGCAGTAGTTTACTTTGATCTCTTTATAGGACACCATATGTTGGTTCCCAGTATGTCTTACACTAACAGTGAAAAAGGGTAGTAAAAATTTATTCTATAGATATCACCTGGCCAAATGTATGAAATAATCAGAACATTTCTCCTAATTTCATGAGGACATCTCAATCCTCCTCCCAAGCTAAATAGTATTATAATTTTTTAATGTTTTAATTCATAATTTTATAGTATCTCTTTTATGGCAAAAATGTGGTAGCATGCAGTTTGATCAAATAAAAATGTAAGTAATTTTATTTACTGTTTACATTAATATAGGAATTGAATGCAAAATATTTAATCAAAACTTTCCGTTGAGCTTTACAGGATGATATTTTGAAATCTCCTTTACTGCAACAGTATTCTAAAAAATTTGCTTAAAATTGCTGCTCAGTACATCTGTCTGTTGTGTTCAAAAACAACAATGACAAAACACTTCAACTTTTATTATGCTATACCTCACTATTTTCTTTCTCAAAAATCAGGGACTAGAGGTTACCACATAAATAGAGAACTTTCTTTGTTGTGAAAGAGACTTCCTTGTGCAACTTTGAAGGCAGAATTTTTCTCTGAAAGTATTTTTTTTTCTCTGACAGTAATATAAAAATAAAAAGACATGATGGAAGGGAGCAGAACCTATAATGGTATTCCATATCCCACTGTGGCACAGTAGTTTATAATTTTTGTATTTGGCCTCCTTGACAAGATCCAAAACTTCACAAAATTCTGCAAGTTTGGCAAAGCCAGAAAAAGTGTCTAGAGCTTATATTTCATACTTTTAAAAGAAGCATGCAATCACATACAGATAAAATGCTCAGGTGCTCTTCTTGTATTATCCTATTAAAGGATGTAGTACTCTTTGCTAACAGATAAAACATGCTTATGTTTTCTTACCTTTGCTTCCAGTGAGAGGCATAACAAAGAAAAGGATGCAGATCTTCAGTCCTCATAGCTCTAATAATAAAAAGTTAGGATAAGCTAGGAAAAGCTAGGAGACCCTTAGAAAAGTTAAATTAGGCCCAATGAAGTTTTTGGTTATATCTCAGTGAGTGAAACTTACAAAAGGAGTGGCTTTTCAGAGATTCAAAATAACATGTTTAAATCAAGATTATATACAGACTTAATCATAAGATCTGTATACAGCTTAAAGTAACAATACACACACATTTAATGCATCAATATTCGTGTGTATGTAGTTAACAAAACAGTCTATTTCTTATATTACAGTTGTACTAAAGGTAGGAATATACTAAAAATCCTACAGTGTTTTTTTTCTATCTCTGCATTAATTTACCCATAGAAATAAAGATTAGATGATCAGTAATGACTGGAAAAACTTGATGACCATTAGTTCTTACAACATTTTGCAAATTACAGAAGAAAACCTCACTACCTTCTCTGCTACAATACCATTTACTAAATATCTCAAGTGAACATTTTGACTTGTCATGACTGTACATCTACTTGAAAAAAACAAACAAACAAACAAACAAAAAAATGCCTCACAGGAGGCATAGTTTTACATAAGAAAGCAAACATAATGTGTAATGAAAAACTAATTATATACAGAAGTTTGTAATGAATAGGTGTTCCCTCTAGCACTAAGTCTATTGTGCTTTTCTTTCTTTCTTTTTCCCTTTTTTTTTTTTTTTTTTCTTTTCCTTTTAATGTTGCAATCATGTTTTCCTCCAGAGGAAGAACACCCTAATGGGGCAGTCATTTACTTTGATGTTAGACAATTAATACTATGTTTTTTCTTTAATTATTATCAAAACATATGCCTAATGAACATGTTTCAAGGATCAGATATGAGCAGAACAAAAAATTCTTACAACATTTAAATAAATGGACAAACAAACAAAACCACGGGAGCAAATTTGATATACAAAGGGCTCTTTCTAGAAGGACAAATGCTGTTTATTTCCTTTTGCAATAATGCTAGATCATGCAGTTTTCTAATGATGGTACTTCCCCCTCCTTCATTTTATTCCCTAACATGTTGAAAATATTCCCAGACTTTTAGAGTTAGTTACAGAAGCACATTTGGCATACAAAGATGCAATTATGCATAATTTTTAATCTCTCTGTAACTCAAGAGAATCTTCTAATAATGAGATTAAAGTATTGAAATTTTATTCTCCACACTCAAGAGGACAGTGTTTGACCCTGATGACTAATTGAAAGCTAAATTTCATTGCATTATACTGGACACTAATTAAACCAGTTGGATCACTTTTCCAGCAAGGTAACATAAAATAAATAAATTAATTAATTAATTAAAAAATCAATACTTAGAAAAGAGCTAGAAGGAAGAGAAAGGAAAGGACAAGCAAAGAAAAAAAAAAAAAAAAAGGAAAAAAGAAAAAAAAAGCCTGCCAAATACAATCAGAAATGAAGTGGGAGTTCATAACAGAATTAGATTAAAACATAAAGAGGATTATAATTTAATTAAATTGTTTTTTAGTGGAGTTCTAGTGCATCAGATTATTTTTTTTAATATCCTATTTTGAGACAACTGACTCTTTCAGCAGGAACAAGAGTTGTTTACATAGATGCTGAAAAATTATGTCTTTGTACAGACAACAATGATTACTTGACTTGCGACAGCATTAATGACTATCCTCATGCCTGAAGTATGCTCTTCTAATAAGTGCACTTTGATATAAACTGACAATATCTCTCCCAGATAAAGCCAAATGTTTGGCCCATGAGGCTGTGTGAATAATTTGTATTACTTTCATGAGATTCTGGTAAGATCTGGTAAGATCGAGTACTGTGTTCAGTTTTGGGCCCCTCGCTACAAGAAGGACATCGAGGTGCTTGAGCGGGTGCAGAGAAGGGCGACGAAGCTGGTGAGGGGCCTGGAGAACAAGTCCTACGAGGAGCGGCTGAGGGAGCTGGGCTTGTTCAGCCTGGAGAAGAGGAGGCTCAGGGGCGACCTTATCGCTCTTTTTAGGTACCTCAAGGGAGGCTGTAGCGAGGTGGGGGTTGATCTGTTCTCCCACGTGCCTGGTGACAGGACGAGGGGGAATGGGTTTAAGTTGAGCCAGGGGAGTTTTAGGCTAGATGTTAGGAAGAACTTCTTCACTGAAAGGGTTGTGAGGCATTGGAACAGGCTGCCCAGGGAAGTGGTGGAGTCACCATCCTTGGAAGTCTTCAAAAGACGTTTAGATGTAGAGCTTAGGGATATGGTTTAGTGGAGGGCTGTTAGCGTTAGGTTGGAGGTTGGACTCGATGACCTTGAGGTCTCTTCCAACCTAGAAAATTCTGTGATTCTGTGATTCTGTGATCTGGGGGGGATAGCAATGTTGATATTTACCCAGAATATGGTAATAATTTTACAGTCAGCACTGACATACCTAGCACTGCTTCAATGTGTTTAAATATGATTTTCTTTCCCCTCTTCCCCTTCCCCTTCCCCTTCACCTTCCCTTTCCTCTTCCCCTTCCCTTCTCCTTCCTTTTCCTCTTCTCTTTCTTTTTAATTTTTCTCTTTCCGTTCCTTTTCCTTTAACAGAGGACAACATCTACTACTACTACTACTACTACTAATCATCATCATCATCATCATCATCAATCATCATCATAACAATAGTAATAGTAATAGTAAAGACTGTTTCATGCATCATGCTGCTGATGATGTGGGGGAAATCCTTGCTTTTAAGATTACTTCCACTTCTCAAGAAAGTCCACAGAGGGTGTAAGCCATGCTAGAACTGTCATACTCCCTTTGAAGCCCTAACAGTACCAGGAAGAAATATTTGCCTTCCATCATAACAACAAGCTGATCTCATTAGATAGATGTATAATTGCTAGAGCTGACACAGGAAAATGTGAACTCATACCTGAGACAGAGATGAGCATGAGTTACAAAAGGAGACAGGGAAAGGAGAGAGCACACACAAGGGTGACAAAGATTTTTGGCAGCAATCCACTGATACATTAGCATACACTAATCATGGAAAGCAGAGCAAGGTGATAAGCTTCTTCTGTGCATTACATGGTGGAAACACTATTCTGATTTCTGCCTTTCTGCTCTCTGGGAATGAGGAAAAGAGTTCATAATCACCATTGCTGAATTCATTTCATGAATTCATTTCACAAATTCAGTACTTCTTTGTTAATTTGACCTTTGAAAATGCTCACTGAAACTTAATTTTTAAATTACCTGAGATTTTTCACTAAATACAAGCTATTGCATAACATATATAATCCAGTTGCATCATTTTATTTCTTCAAGAGAAGATAATGGACAAGATGCCTACATGCATATTTTTCTATTATTAACAGAAACATCTGCATACTTGAATCAGAATAAGTGGAGAGAGCTGAACATCTCAATAATTTACAGAAGTAAAAAAAAAAAAAAAAGAGCAAAGGTCAAAGCAAAGCAATACATCTATTCTAGTTTTATGATCAATTTTAAGTGTGTAGGTGCACCAGTATTCAGTCTTGCATAACTCATGGTTTTCTACTTTTGATATTTGGTTAGCTAATTTTTGAAAATCTTAAGACAGCAGAACATTTAAATCATTTCAAAATATCCTGAAACATGTTTCAAAAAATAATAATAAAATAAAATAAAATAAAATAAAATAAAATAAAATAAAATAAAATAAAATAAAATAAAATAAAATAAAATAAAATAAAATAAAATAAATAGATAAGCAGTCTTTAAATAAAGAAAATAAAAAATAATATTCCTTTTTGGATACAGAAATACTGTACATTTAAAAAAATATATAAAAAATATTTAATTCATTTTCTTCATTGTTCAAACTGTGGGCACTAAAATTATAAATGAACCCTAATTAGAGTTATTATCTTAAAACTTCAGTAGAACAGTTCTCATTTATATTAAAGAAGATTCTTGTTCAAAAGAAAACACTTGCAGTGAAAGTCATGGACATTTTTGTCTCTTGTCAGAAATCAATCATATTTTACCATCATTAAGAACAGGTGGCCTTTTCAAGATAAAGGATGCAAACACCTTGTCATGAAATACCACTACTGAATTAAAATACCCCTAACAATAGGATTTTATTTTATATAGTCAAAAAACAGTCTTCCTTATGTTTCAATTTTACCAGAAGACAATGGCAATCAAGGGAAAATAAGACATGCAAAGAAAATGAAACAATGGTGGGAAAATATGGATATAATTTCTGACATCTCAATTTTTTTTTTTTTTTTTTTTTTTTGATGTGCATGGCGGAAAATAGGAGGTGATAATTTTAATGTAGGTAAAATTTATCACAAAAAAAAAAAAAAAAAAAGATAAATAATATCCCACCTTACAGTAGACAATATAAATTTTGGAATTCATTTATTTAAGTCAAGAGGTCATGCACCTAGTTTTCCCTACAAATACAGATTTCTCAGTAATCCAAAGACCCAGTGTCACAATGTGCTAAGATCATGAAGTCATCACATAATTCAGGTTGAGCGGGTGAACCTCGGGAGGTCTCTAGTCCAACATCATGCTCACATCAGGGCCAGTTCTGAGGTTAAACCTAGTTGCTCAGGGCTTTGTCTAGACAGGTCTTAAAAACCTCCAAGGATGGAGGCTACACAGCTTTGCTAAGCAGCCTGTCCCACTGCTGGCCTGTCTGCAGAGTGAGGAGGTGTTTCCTTATATCCAGCTGGAACCTTCCCTCTTTCAGTTTATGAGCATTGTGTCTCATTCATGTACTACCAGAAAGATCTTGTTCCCACTTCCTAACAACCTTCTCTTGTCTACTAGTACACATAGGAAAGCTGCTGTGAGTGTCCTTGAAGCTCACTTCCCTTCAGGCCAAACAAGCTCTGTCCATTTTGCCTCCCTTGGGAGGAACACCCACCTACCCCTTGAGAATCCCCTCCCCAGGTCTCACACCACTGTGATAGTGGTTTTTCGTACCAGGGAGCCCAACTCTGGGTGTCCTCAACACGTATTCTACTGAGTGCTGAACAGAAGGG
Organism: Aythya marila; assembly: GCF_965140915.1. Taxonomy (NCBI): domain Eukaryota; kingdom Metazoa; phylum Chordata; class Aves; order Anseriformes; family Anatidae; genus Aythya; species Aythya marila. Next base: position 99,402,238 of record NC_139043.1, on the reverse strand, counting down.
TATAATCATAGCCCTTGGTCAGCCGGCTATGAGCTATTGCCCACATTTGCTAACTCAGGTGCAACTTGCTGCCAGGTCCCAGGGCTTATTCCACAGGGCCAATCCCAGCCTGTCAGTCAGGGCCCAGCCTGTGCAGGGACTCCTCTGTCCCAGGAGCACTTGGCACTCGTCCTTGCTCAATTTCACAAGATGATTGTTGATCCATTCCTCCAATCTGTCCTTTCCTCCTGTCCTCTAGGACCCTGTTTTATGGCAGCCTTTCCCCCAAGATTATCAGTTCCTACCAGTTTGAGATCATCCTTAAACTTGGCAAGGGTACTTTCTACTTCCTCCTGCAGGTCAGTGTTAAAGGTTTGAAACAGGACAACGCCCAGGAGAAATCCTGTCAGTTCTCCAACTTTTTACTGATCTCTAGGGTAGAGCACCAGTCACTAACCACATCCTACTTTGCTGACAACCCAGACAGTTTTTCACTCATCCTGTATTAGCTGCTTCCAGAGTCTTTCTTCCCAAAAAACACACAATATGCTGTGGGAAAACATGTTCAAAGCCTTGCTAAAGGCAAAGTAAACAAACTTTAAGATTTTATCCTTTGTGGGATTTTTTTCTTCTTATCGCACATTAGAGCAACAAAACAGTACACTAGACAAAACTTTAATAAGTTGTGATGTACAGCCAGAAAAAAATAATACAATGTTCTGTCAACATAATGTTGCTTCCAAAGTATCAGCAATGATATTAATGATAGTGTTTTTGGTTTTTCACTTTTGTTGTTGTTGTTGTTGTTGTTTTGTTTTTTTCTTTTATTTTTTAACTTAGGTAGATAGAACTGTAGACATCACCCACCCATGCCTTTCCAACAGTGTTTCTTTTGGCTTTTTTCAGATGAAGTTATTAGAGGCAATATAAAAGCCTGATAAAATTAAGTGATTCACTGAAGCATATTGAAAAATGCTCATCTCTCTACATTTCTCTAGGCTAAATCTGTTCCTTTACAAAAACAGGAATCCACTGGAACTGGAACAAATTATTTTCTGACATAACACCAATTACTTTACTAATTTCACTGATTTTTTACTAGTCTCACTAATTATGCTTATCCTATGTATTGTACTTCATGGCCCTTTCAGAATCTTAATTATTAAAATGGAAACAAAACAAAAATCTGATATGTAACGATATATAGATTTGCACAAAACCAAAGAAACTTTAACTGCAAAGACTTCTTTTGCCCTCTGATGTTCCATCTGCGTCATATTTCCAGGCTTCCAATGAGTAAATTGCTTGTTCTGAATTGTAGTCCAATGTCTGAAACAGCAGGTCTAGATCTTAGACATGGAAAATTAGATAACTAAATAAATACTATTTCTATCTTGCCCTGAAGGATAACTCTGCTTCCCCAGTTTCGTATCATAAATAGTCAGTTATAAATAAGAAAGAGCACATATAATATACTCAGTAAGTAAACTAAACTTTTTTATATATACAGATATAAGTGGGCAATTCCCTTTCACGTCTCGTGTAGCAGTCAACATATGCTGCATTTATATACATCAGGAAAACACATCAGTAAGATGTTGGATGGATAGAAACATAGATCTGAAAAATGCACACACACATGGAAAAAGGTGTGTGCACAGTGTACAACACAGGAAGACCTCACAGCCCTTTGGCATGTGTCTGCTCCTTTCAAGCTATATTATCTGCTCTGTGAACAAGACAAAGAGTCAGGGTAAATTCAAATAAGAGCAGGTAAAATACTAAATAAAGAAAGTAATGATTTTGCCCTTGATTTCTCAGGAAAATCATCGTTATCATTATCATTATTAACAAACACTAAAATGCTTTTAAAACTTCTGTCTTTATCTCTTTGTTGCTCTTTGTTGTTCTTATCTTTTTTTTTCATTTATTTACTTTTTTTTTTTTTTTTTTTTTTAGGAGGAGGGGATTTATTTGTTTACTATTTGTTACTTAGCAATTTTATATAATATAATTATAGACTTAACCCATAGTAAAAGGAAAATATAAGCCAGAGTGAACTGTGTTGCCATTTTCAGTATATCATTGACAACATTTCAAACTCATCATTTTCCCAGATATATATAAACTGAATGCAACAAACAAACCACATCTTAAGAATCCAAAGGCAGAACTGTTTAGGCAATGATATCCTATCTCCATAAAAAACTTGCAGTAAATGAAACTGTATCTATAAAACACTTTTTTGAATTAACAACACTTTGTAAGAGTACGTGAAGATTGTCTGTTCCTCTAAAGATATACAGTCAAAGGAATTATATACAAGAACCTAAAGACAAAACTGACTGGCAAACTATATGAATTTGTAGCAGTGATATGAATAAACATGGTAATTGGCAGGTGTATGTGGAGCAAGAGAAAGCTATTTTTAAATTTTATTTTATCTGTTTTAAGGAAGATTATAGAAGCATAGAAACATAGAAGCATTAAGGTTGGCAAAGACCTCCAAGATCATCTGGTCCAACCATCCAACTATGACCAGTATCACCCACTAAACCATGTCCCTAAGCACCATGTCCAACTTTTCCTTCAACAACCCCAGGGACAGTGACTCCACCACCTCCCTGGGCAACCTGTTACACTGCCTGACTACTCTTTCTGAGAAGAAATGTCTCCTAATTTTTAGCCTAAACCTCCCATGGTGCAACTTGAGGTCATTCCCTCTAGTCCTATCACTAGTTATCTGTGAGAAGAGACCAACCCCCAGCTCCCCACACCTTTCTTTCAGGTAGATATAGAGATCAATAAGGTCTCCCCTGAGCATCCTCTTCTCCAGACTAAACAACCCTGGTTCCCTCAGCTGCCCCTCATAAGACTTATGTTTCAAACCCTTCATCAGCTTCCCATGTTCCAGGCAGGTTCGAGGGCCAATGACCTTCTTGTACTGAGGATCACAGAACTGAACACAGTACCTGAGGTGTGGTTTCACCAGAGCTGAGGGGGACAGGAGGGCGATCACCTCCCTGGTCCTGCTGGTTACACTATTCCTGATACAAGCCAGGATGCTGTTGGCCTTCTTGGCCACCTGGGCACACTGCTGGCTCATGTTCAGGCAAGCATCAACCAGCATCCCCTAGTCCTTTTCCTCTGCACAGCTTTCTAGCCACTCTCCCCCTAGCCTGTAGCAATGCATGGGGTTGTTGTGACCAAAGTGCAGGACTTGTCACTTAGCCATGTTGAACCTCATCCCATTGCCCTCTGATCACTGAAACATCCTGTCTAAGTCCCTCTGCAGAGCCTTCCTACCCTCCAGCAGATAAATACTTCTCCCCAGCTTGGTGTTGTCTGCAGACTTAGGGTGCACTCAATTCCCTCATCCAAATCATCATTAAAGATAGTAAAGAGGTTGGGCCCCAACACAGACCCTTGGGGAACACCACTCATGAGTGGTTGCCAGCTGGATTTCACTCTGTTCACCACTACTCTCTGTGCCCAGCTATCCGGCCAGTTTTTAACCCATAAACAAACTCCCAACTGACCCTGAACGTGTGCAGGATTTGCTGCTCCACCTGGGTCCATACAAGTCCATGGGTCTGGATGGGATCCATCCCAGGGTGCTTAAAGAGCTGGCTGATGTCATCGTGGGACCTCTCTCTATTATTTTTCAATGATCTTGGGAATCTGGAGAGGTCCCAGTAGACTGGAAGCTGGCAAATGTTGTGCCAATTTTCAAGAAGCGTAAGAAAGAAGACCCTAGCAATTACAGGCCTGTCAGTCTCACGTCAGTGCCTGGTAAAATTATGGAGAAGATGGTCCTTGAAATTATTGAAGCGCACCTGGAGGACAATGCAGTCATTGGTCCCAGCCAACATGGGTTCATGAGAGGTAGGTCCTGCCTAACAAATTTGATTTCCTTTTATGATAAGATTACCCATCTAGTTGACCAAGGGAAAACAGCTGATGTGATCTTTTTGGACTTCATCAAGGCATTTGACATGGTTTCCCATAGGATCCTACTGGACAAAATGTCCAGTATACAACTTAACAAATACGTCATACGATGGGTGAGCAATTGGCTGACGGGCAGGGCTCAAAGGGTTGTAGTTAATGGGGTCACATCTGGCTGGTGGATGGTCACTAGTGGGGTCCCTCAAGGCTACATTTTAGGGCCAGTCCTCTTCAATGTCTTTATAAATGATTTGGATATAGGACTAAAAGGTGTTTTAAGCAAATTTGCTGATGACATCAAACTTGGAGGAGTTGTGGAGTCTGTTGAGGCTGGAAAGGCCTTGCAGAGAGATCTGGACAGATTGGAGAGCTGGGCGATCACCAACCACATGAATTTTAACAAAGGCAAGTGCCAGGTCCTGCACCTGGGATGGGGCAACCCTGGCTATACGTACAGACTGGGCAATGAGACGCTGGAGAGCAGCCCTGCAGAGAGGGATCTGGGGGTTGTGGTTGACAGCAAGTTGAATATGAGTCAGCAGTGTGCCCTGGCAGCCAGGAAGGCCAGCTGCATCCTGGGATGCATCAAGCACAGCATCGTTAGTCAGTCGAGGGAGGTGATTGTCCAGCTACTGTGTGCTCGAGGCTTCACCTCAAGTACTGTGTGCAGTTCTGGGCACCACAGTACAAGAAAGACATTAAACTGTTGGAGAGTGTCCAGAGGAGGGCGACGAAGATGGTGAAGGGCCTAGAGGGGAACACGTATGAGGAGCGGCTGAGGGCAGTGGGCCCGTTCAGCCTGGAGAAGAGGAGGCTGAGGGGGGACTTCATTACGGTCTACAACTTCCTCGCGAGGAGGAGTGGAGAGGCAGGTGACCTATTCTCTGTAAACACCAATGATAGGACCCGTGGGAATGGTGTTAAGCTTAGGCAGGGCAAATTTAGGCTTGACGTCAGGAGGGGGTTCTTCACAGAGAGGGTGGTTGCACATTGGAACGGGCTCCCCATGGACATAGTCACTGCACCAAGCCTGTCTGAATTTAAGAATCAATTAGACTGTGCACTTAGTCACATGGTCTAAACTTTTGGGCAGACCTGTGCGGTGCCAGGAGTTGGACTTGATGATCCTTATGGGTCCCTTCCAGCTCAGGATATTCTATGATTCTATGATTCAGAAAAAAAAAAAGAAAAAAAAAAAAAAAAGAAAAAAAAAAAAGTGTACCTGTCCAAGTCATGGGCTGCCAGCTTCTACAGGAGAACACTGTGAGAGACTGTGTCAAAGTCCTTGCTGATGTCTAGGTAAACTACATCAACAGCCTTTCTGTCATCCACCAGGGTGGTCACCCAGTCATAGAAAGAGATGAGGTTGGTCAGGCAGGACTTGCATTTCATGAACCCATTCCGGCCTTTCCTGATGCCCTGGTTGCCCTGCATGTACTGCTTGATTGCATTTAAGACAATCTGCTCCATCAAAGTCTGCCCTCCAGAAATCCAAGGTAGCAATTTTACTGCCCACCCTCCTCCCACCCTCGACTTCACCAAGAATAGAGAACTCTACCATTTCATGGTCACTTTGCCCAACACAACTCCCAATCACCACATCTCCCACCCATCCTTCTCCATGAACAGTAGGTCTAACAGGGTATCCCCCTGGTAGGCTCACTCACCATCACTAATTATCTGACAACCTTGCCAAATTGGATGATAAGAAAAGAGAGGGAAAAGAAAACACATACCTAAAACCTGACCTTTTTTTTTTTTTTTTTTTTTCTGTAAAAAAAAAAAAATGCAGTAATGCAAACCTGGAAATAAAATATATCTATTGTGCATTTTAAATATAGCATCTCACTGTATGCAGTCTAACAGCTAGTGAAGGCTTAAAGGATCTAATATAAACAAAAGTCCTTCAAATTCAACTCATTACTCCAGTTCTGATTCATTCATTTACATTAATAGAAATGTCAAGCTTTCATACAAAATTTTAAAGGCTGCTTGGTTTTTAAGGCCAAATGTAAAGACAGAAGGAACTAATGAACGGATAAAAGTAACTGCTCAAACACTGTCAGGGAAAAATATTCAAATACTACACCTTCTGAATGAAAGGAATGTTTTTTCTCAACATGGCCCCCAACACAAGCTTTTTTTTTCACATGCAATCATTAAGGAATACAATAGAGAGAACAAGAGCTATCAAGGAACATCTACAAATGCTGCAAGAAACAGATTTGTCATGTCCAAAATATCAAGGATTCAAAATTTTAATGTACCTTAAAATACATCTTTGGCTAAAGGAAAATATATATTTCTCTTGGTATTTCTCTGAGTCATAGGCAACCCAGAGAAGAATCACAATATTACCTGAATTTTCCATACTTGAAAGTATTTTCTTGTTATTCTGAGACATCTCACACAGAGGTTGAAGAAGACACAGGAGACACAGGAGATAGGGAAAAAAAAAAAAAAAAAAAAAAAGAACTATAAAAAAAACAAACAAACAACAACAACAAAAAAAAAAAAACAGAAACAAAACAAAACAAAACTGAAATAATATGTTCTCAGCGTTATCAAGAATAGGATATTCTTTTTAGATTCTTCCTTCTCATCTCAGTTCTATATATAATAGAGAACTCATAACTGAGAACTCATCTGAGTTCTACATATAATTCATTTAATGTTTCCACTAGCTCTGATCTCATCTTCTGGGTGACAGGAAGTGCAAGTGCCTGACAGCATTTATTTTTCACATTAAATACCATATTAACTGCATTAACTAGGCATACCAGAGTGAGAAGAGGGAGGTGGAAGGGGGAATGTGTTACAGCTGTAGAAAGCTTGAAGTCTTTTATCTTTTTGGCCTTATACCCTTCTGCTTCTTCATCTGTTATCTCACTGACAGCGTCTTTGAATCATCACTTTGAATCATCATATTTGAATGCCCTTCTCTAATTACACAGCAAACTGTTTCCCTCTGACTTTTTTTTTAGTCTTTCTCAAAATAAGTTTTTTGAACAAAACAACATGGATTTAACTGTCTAGGGAAATTTCCAGGTTTAGCATTTTGCAAGAAATTGTGCTTAAAACAATTTAAAAAAATTCCCCTCTCTTTGAGAAATAGAATACCTTTTCTTTACAACAGAAGTGTTCAATCTTATTGCACAATGTGTTCTTTGCCTTTGACATTTAGCAGCATGAATGATTGATAACTTAGCATTACTTAGGCAGGAGATTAATCTCTATGTAGATTCAAGAGTAGGAAGAAAGAGACATTCAAATTCTGTGTCTTTATACCTGCACTACTATAAATTAGAAATGTCAAAAATGTAATTCATCAATGTATACACATTTTTTTTTTTCTTTAAAGGTATTACCAGAAAGTAAAAGGATTCTTTAAGCCCAAATACAAATATATCATTTGTATTTAAAATATATGCAATGTTCCTCATTATTATAAATAGATAAATAAATAAATAAATAAACAAACAAACAAACAAATAAATAAATAAATAAATAAATTAATTAATTAAAATCTGCCATTTGCAGAAGAAATGTAATAAAACATGGGAATAGCCACTAGTATCCCAGGTAACATAGGAAATACAGAATATATTATGGTCATAATATCCAAAATGTTTGTGGCCAATTTAAAGCTTTGTTCCCCGTTCAGACACTATATTAAAAGATTGCTAGCTATTGTAGGAAAAAAAAAAATATATATATATATATATATACACATGTGTATATATATATAATATATATATATATAAAACAATATCAAGAAACTGAATGAAAATTTTTACTTGTTTTTGAAAGGGCTGATATGGATACATTTATAGGCTATACTTGTGTCTCAAAACTGCTGAGGAAAAGAACAACAGCAAAATGTGCACACTAGCTCAGTGTAACAGTGCTCATATCCTTTCAGCCAGACACAGTCTTCTAGCATAAGTAAGGGTTGACAAGGGCAAGAGTTGACAGGCTATATGGCAAAATTGGACATGCAGCAAGCTTTGTGGCACACATTTACATTTTTATTAAGATTTATTTTCTGCTTTCAAGGTGCTCCACCAGGTCCAGAAGAGGCTCATGACTTCATCTTTTGTCCATCTTCATTCAGTGTTGAGGGATTTCTTCATTAGCAGAATCCCTGCACAGCATTCAAGAACCAAACCAAATGAGGCCCTAAATATGTACTTCTTGAGTATCCCTTCACATAAAGAAAAATAATATTTTAATTAAAAAGGGCAATGAACTTTCACATAAAATACATTTTAAAGACTGGTTGTTCTTTATATAAAACTGGGACAGTAATTAACTACTGTGTTACGATCGTCTAAATTTTATCTTTCACACAGTATAGCACTATAGAAAACAAGCAAATAATTTTAAATTAAATTAAAACAAATAAATACAAATAAAAAGAATAAACTGATTAAACCAATTCAAATTTCTAATTAAGACTTCAGAAGTACACCATAGCTAGAACTCAAATTCTTGCACTTAGAACTAAAAAAGGTCAAACAAAAACTGAATGTACTTACATTCTTCACATGCATTACTCAAAAAATTAGTGTATTTCCTTACAAATTCAACATTTTCACACATACAAAAGGTTGTAAAATAGTTATATACAATTCTCCTTAATAGCTTTTTTTGTAGATGAAAGTGTGCTCAGAGAGTTATTGTTTAAAATAAATAAATAAATAAATAAATAAATAAATAACAGAAGAACTGCTCTGTTATATCCTTTGAAAGGATACTTCACTGCTGTCTTGTGATAGCAATCTCTGAGAACAGGGATACTGAATCGTAGAACATTTATAATTATTCAGAGTATCCTGATGCATCACTTCATCTTCTTTACTATGAAACAGTTTGGAAAGCATTGCCATAACGTAACTGTGATTCACTGAGCTAAGAATACAGTGAATTATCTCTTTTGAGAACTGGAAAAAGACTGGTTACTGCAAATGATTGTCTCTTATTCCCAAACATGTAATGTTATATGTTCTACAACTAGAACATAACTATCTTTTTATATGCACAGGAAAACTATGTTAGAAATCATAACTATCTCCAAAAAGTTGAGAGCTAGAGAATGCCAGAATTATACTCTATCTTTAAATATCTATGCTTTATGATGCAAGTTTCAGTTAAATAATTGAATACTATGTCACCAATATACTGCTCATAGTTAATTCTGTTCCTTGTATGGATAATACTCAATGACCATGGAACTATTCAGTACTGTGTTATCGTAGTGTGGATCCATGCGTTATATACTGCATATTATCCAAACTCTGTACTGAATATAGAATCATTAATTATCATGGGGCTTTCATGTGGTTCTGCTACCACTGTATTTGCCACTACAATTCACATCTGAGACAAAGATTTCCTGTGATCATTACTAACTCTGTTTAATGTATCAGGAACTGACACTAATTGGTGTTAAAATTGTTGAATATGTCTATACCTTTGAGCTCCCTGATCTTTTAAAGTTCTCAACAATATAAGAGACTTACAATATTCGTAACACAGATCCTAAAATAGATTAATTATTTATGCATTTTAGTCTTTAAGTTCCATAAAGAGAAATGTGGAAGACATTGCTGACTAGCTGCAGACGCTTTGCTTAATTAATTTGCCTAACAACATACAGTAAATTTCCAGACACAGAATCTAAGCAGTGATCCACCATTACAACCACAAGAACTTCTTAAATTCTCTACATGACTTATTGAACAGACTGAACAAAATTTTTACTTCAGCAGCCTTACAAGTTATGGTTCATTTTCAGAGTCTTACTTATTCAGCAACAGTATGAGATGGATTCAAAGGAACAAGTAATGTGGCAATGTGGCAGACCCCTGTTTTCAATGTCTGTATTTGATGTCAATATTTGTATTTGTTCTCAGCTAAAAACAGCCATAATAAAAGCCCATAGCCTTATATTCTGCCTGCATATTGCTATGGATTGCTTCTTTCAGCACTTGCTGCTTTTCTGTCACTAGTATACAAATATAAATTGTTGGAATCTACCTAAATATTATTTCTTCTAATTGCATTTACTGTCCATCATTACAAGTATGTTCCCTAATTTCTACTCAATTTCTACTCAGACATTCATGTGAGATGGTGACTTCTATTGCTTCACAAAGCACTGTACAAAATATTGTTTAAAAATAAAATAAAATAAAATAAAATAAAATAAAATAAAATAAAATAAAATATAAAATATAAAATAAAATAATAAAATAAATAAAATAAAATTCTTCTTTATTTAGCTAGTAGGAAATGTTATCAGAGTTGACCAAGTCTGTAATTTATGGAAGACATTAAAATAATTCAACTGTACAATATTATTATAAATTTAAGGACATAATTACCCTAAAAAAAAATAAAAAAAAAAAATTACCCTAACTACCCTAAAAAAGCTACAACTAAAATGGTACAAAGATCTAAGAACCTTATCTGTAGGATGGCTATTTTTAGTGTCTGCACATCTGATTGTTATACAATTGAATTTTCATAGAACATCAGTTATAATTGAATGTGGAATAATGTAATAATCGCATTCAACAAGTCACGCATACTCAGAAAAGAGACTACAACATGAGCAAACATCTGAGCCAACTTTATCACAAAGAGCTTGAAGAACCTATGCGCCCCTGAATCAGGTAATTTAGAAAACTCTTACAAACTAAAATTGATTTTAATAATATTACCACTTCCATACCTCCACAAATAAGAAATTAAACATCTGAGCTTTCTTCAACAAAATTGAAACATTTATAGACCAAACACTATGTTCAGACACTGACAAAGACAATATAAATTGGTAAATAATAAGATAGCAGATATACTATAAAGAAACAGTAGATTAAATTGAATTTAAAGGTAAACATTCCTTAGTTCTTAGATACAATAGATGGCTACTGAAATTTGTTACAAAAAATGATGATTTGTTTCCATACATGTACATAAAAGTTATGTTATTCTTTACTATTTTCCACTTGAACAATAATATTTTTAATATAAAATAATGTAATAACAATACAATAAATGAAAATATGATTTATCTCATGCCCTTAGAATCTAGCACAATCCCTTTCAGAGAGTCTTGTAGAGAAAATATTGTTTAAAGCCCAAAGTTTGGGAGTTTTAAAAGCCTAATCTGTCTCTTTACCAGTAATAAATCTTTTAAGTCTTTGCTAAAACCATTTTGAAAATATTACAGACGGTTAGAATCTTACAAAATAGGATTTGACAAGTTGGAAAAAGAACATTTCTCCTTCTGCTGTAGTTGTAACATAAAATATGTGAGTTGGACAAGAAATCACCTTCTTTAATGGTTTGATGAAGAAGTTTAGCAAACATTTTCCAGAGATAGATGTTTATGCTTGATGCTGACTTTCAAAACTAACAAATGCAGCCATTTCTTGGCCACACTCTGTAAGAGGGTGTGTTCTGTAACCATCAGGGATCCAGAGAGCTCTTTCAGGAAAGGCACTTTAGCTCCAGCAAATAGTTTAAATACTTTGAATCAAGCCTACCCAAGTCATAAGTAAATTCAGAACATATATATATATATACATATATATATGTGTGTGTGTGTTTATTTTTATTTTATGCTTACCTTCTGTAGATAAAGAAAAAAAAATCTTGATTCACTATATATACTAGACTAAGAGTAACTTGGAAGTAAATCAACCATGTAATACAACATTCTCAACTTGCTCAGTAAGGATGAACTAGTAAATGGGACTAATACAGTCTGAAGACACAAGAAGAATCATGTAAGCATTGTGTACTAGGAGTCCTGATTCAACTATAGATTTGACTTATGATGTGGTGCCATGTGTGTGATAAGAGATCCCCATGCAAAAACCAAAGGTGAGATGTATAATGTTGGTATATCAATGTATTCTTAAACTGCAGTTCCATGTCTGAGCTAATTGACAGAAATAGAATTACAAAGCACTGAAATTAGCTATATAAATAACATTTTAACTGAGCAGGAGAGACCTTAAGTATCACAATAAACTGGTTAGGCCAGGTTTCAGAGAGCATGAGAAGAAAATTAAACTGAACTTGAGGTTGCAAATACTTTTCTTCCATAGTTTTTTTTTTTTTTTTTTTTTTTTTTTCCTCAAGAAACTGAGAAGATGAAGCTTCTTTCTAGTTTATACAACAACAACAACAACAACAACAATAATAATAATAATAATACAGTGTTTGAAAAGTTCAGCACACAATGTAAAGTGAAACTGTAAAGAGATATGCAGATAATAAGATACAAAGGGCAGTTCCAAAAGCTCATTAGTTTCTCTCAATAAGTAGGTCATAATTTATTTCAGTATTTACAATGAGACTTTAATTCCTATAACTAAGTATTTCATTAAAAACAAACAAACAAACAAACAAACAAAAAAAGAGAGGAAAAAAAAAAAAAAAAAACAAGAAAAAAAAAACACAGTTTTATCTCCTAAGTTATAACAATGTATTTACCCATCTTACGTACCAAATTTGAAATGTTTACAACCTGACAAAGTAATACAAAATATAGTGTAGGAGACACAAGAAAAATGTCAAACACAAACATGAAAAAGCAGAAGAAAAAAAAAAAAAGTTGTCTGATACATACACTGAATCTGCCTCAAAACAGCAACACATGGAAACCTGTAACATTCATCACACCATAGCAGTGTCAGAACACATAGATGTGTTCTGTGAGCTGACTGCAAAACACCCAAGTCATTTAACACAGATAAAGAGAAGGGAAATGCTATTTCTCAGACCAGACTGACCAAAGAATGGGGAAAGTTGTATCCAAATCTGCAGGTTCATCAAGAGAGCAACAATGCCAAAGCCTCCACAGGAACATTCTCAGAAGTTAGAAGGGCATACTTCTGAAAAGTGTAGCCATGTCCCTGGGATGCTTATGTTGGCAACATCAGGTAACACCTGGCTAAAACAGGAGCACTGCCACTCTAGAGTGAGTATTGCTAGCAGCTGGGTTATGAGAAAACCAAACAGATACAAGACAAGAAGGAAAAATAAAAACACCAACTGACTAATTAGTAACTCTGTAAGATTCTTAAAAATCCATTCAATAGTTACTTGTTGTTGTTGTTGTTAAAGCTTAAAAATGCTTTAGAAAACTTAGACTTGTTACAAGAAGGGAGTAGGCAGATAGGTCCTGATTTACTACTTACATGAAGAGACTACAGCTCTGCCTGTTTGTTTCATTTGTTATTTGAAATGAACAAAGAAATTAGATCCATAATGCTCCATACAGGCTATAGGATGCATGTTCAGCTGAGTGCCTGAGAACCTCTGCATGTAGCCCTGCCAAGAACAGAAGCTGGCTGCATGGATCCACAGCTCTGTCAGGAAACGAGAACTCGGAGGAGGATGAAGTCTCATCTCCAACACAGCAAGGATGTGTCAGCAACATGCCAGATATAAAGGCTGGTTTCCTGACTTATAAGAATAAGCAAAAGCATGTCCCCAAGCATGCAGAGTCTGCAATCCTGTAACAGATTCCTAAAGGGATGTCTGTGCATAATGGAGCAGTTTACAACATCAAGCAGAACACATTATACCAAGCAAGGAGCTGAGTAGCAGTCAGTCAGAAAGGCGTGAGAGAGAAATGGTATGAATCAAAATAAATCAAGATGTTTGTGGTTTATGTTGGGCTGGAGACCAATATTTGTCTCAAATTGGGATCTATATGAACGCACATGAAGAGTTAGCCATATAAAGCTCCCCCCCCCTTCCCTCTCCCCTCCCTCCCCCCCCCCCCCCCCACACAGAGCTTTTGTTTTTTTTTAAAAAAAAGTCTTTAAATATAAAATGCTGCTTAGCTTTGCTGCCATTTCGTTAGCCAAGTAGTCAAGTGTTCAGGAGCTGAGGACAGTATTGCATATCTGTTTTCAACTTCATACATTAAAAAAAAAAAAAAAAAAAAAAAAAAAAAAAAAGCTTAAAATTCTTGAAGCAACTCCTTAACACCCTTCTTCTTATCAAAAGAAAAGATTCTTTCAAGACATACTAGTTGATTTCAACTGTGAAATTCTGAATGATCATAATTTCTCAACCTCAGAATCCGTTTGCATACAAATTCCAACCATCCAGTTACGTACTGTGTATTTTCAGGGCTGCTAATAACTCTCATTGTTTGCATTTATTGTTATTTGCTTGTTTGTTTTCCTACACTAAACAAAATGGAAACTTTTACTAATATTTAACAGAATTCTTTCCAACCAAAAACAATATTCTTGAGTCTGTATCAATGTAAATGAAGCTGGAATTTATTAATATCACCCCAGATATCTCAAAATATATGTGGTATCTATTTAATATAATATTGATTTAAAATACCCATGCAAATTTTATATTTCACTATTTTGTTTTTCTTGTAGAGACCCACAAACAGATAAGTTGTCTTATTGAAACAGAAAGTAAATAACATCTAAGAAAATATATTTAGTGATATTCATAACGATCTGCAGGTTAAGATGTGTATCTAACTGTATTACTTTGGGAATTCTGAAAATATGTAGGATATATCTACAATGCATCTACCAGCAAAAATACAATAGAGGGCCCTTTGGCGATAGCAGAACTTATCTATTTGAAGACTGCATACTGCAGGACATGGAATGAGGTCACAGATATAGTAAGATATCTAAAGACTTCCTAAAAGACATACAAATTGTTCTCTTTGCTTTTAGCTGCATACCTTGAGCAGTGCTGAGTATAAAGCATATGAATAGGAACATACATCGCAAATATGAACATAAAAATTAGCTTCTAGGTCATGCATTCTCCCACATATTGCTTTGTCCGTACTATATCCAAAGGGATATATCCCCCGCTTTTTCTTTCCTTACTTGTTTACTGTAGATAAGAAATGTGCTTGTGTATCAGATGGGAGTCATTGTATGGTTGGTGCTCAGCTGAGTTTACCAGCAGTCAACACCTGTTTGAAAAGCAAACTGGAGCCCCCAGCTAGAGGAACTGTTTTCAAACAGAACCTCTCATATTTTAACTTTGGAAGCGACATCTTCATAGGTTACTCAAGACAAACTTTTCATACCTCATCTCTAGTACACTTCTCTCAAAGGCATACATTTTCTGAAGTCACTGAGTACCTAAATAGATCAAGTTGGTGTTATGTATGAATATGCCACTACTGAGAATGCACTCTTATAAGCAACTTCTTAAATGGGCAACTTCTGTATTTTACTCTCTTCTAGGGAATACTACCCATTGACATAGGAGAGGGTTTGTAGATCTGTTTCTAATATTTCTAGACACAATCCTAATACTTCTGAACAAAATAGATTCTGTTCTCTCAGTTCATATCTAGTGGACATTGGGCTACATATATCTTACTCAAGTAAAGCCTGCAGTACTAAATTAATTGTACTTGAGCTCAGTGAAGTCTCTAGTAAAAAATAGGTCTTCCCAGAAAAGCACTACACATAAATAATCATACTTCACTGGAAAAAATGTTATTGAATGAGGTGTTCTAAATTAATGGTGAGTTTGAACTTTTTTTAACCTCTAGAATAAATGGACATTAGCTCAACGTCAATGTTATTGTCAATACAATAGCAGAAGCTCTTTAAAAGTGTGTAAATTAAATGTTAAAGTCATTTAAAAGCAAGAGATATCAAACTGATTCTGTATGTATTTTTTTTTTCTCTTCCATCAAAAATATAAGCTCCAGTATAATTTTTGGATGAACTGAAAACTATGATATTATTTTTATTAGCATTATAGTTTTATTCATTTAGTAGAGCTTAGACATTAGACTTATTTATAGATCATAAGCTTTCCCAGGAGATCAGATAATCCAAGCTTTGAATTCAGTTTACAAAAAACAAAGCTCATATGCTTGATCCCACTATCTAGTCTGTATACAGAAATATGTATTTTGTGATTACTTCTGCATCCACCAAAAATAGTAAAATGAAATCTTTCTTTCTTCCAAATAAACAAATAAATGTACCTATCAAAAAGTGTTGTTTGAAAAGGCTTCTGAATAGCCAGTTAAAGGAAATAGGTAGCAGAATATATAGGAAATAAATAAATGAATTCAAGTCCTGTTCGGCTGAAAAGGTGCCTTGATCTTTTTTGTCTTTTTGACTTCTGCATAGGCACCTAGTACATGTGATGAGTGAATCTCACATGCTTGAGGAATGTCAGCCCTATCCTAAAGCCTAAGAGTAAAGAGTCTCTTCAGAGGCATATGTGTCTGAAAGGCCAATTTCTGCTTTAAATAACATATTAATTATCAGATTATTTCAGGTCAGTTAAACAAACGTGAAAATGAAGCAAAGAAAAATGGGAAAAATTTGTAATGTTAGAAATAGAAAGTCATAGCTGAAAGGGACCAAAAAAAAAAAAAAAAAAGGATAGCTTCTAAACCCTGTTGAAAATAAATAAATAAATAAATATTTTAAGCACACATATCTAAACAAACACAAGTTAAAATTGTAACAGATTTCTTTGAGAAGGTTTGCTAATATACTGTTCCAGATGGCAGTTTCCTAATAAGTTTAAAAGCTTTATGGATAAAACCCTGGATATCAGAACAGATAAATAGATTGTTTTTAAAAAAGAGAATAAAAAAAAAAAAAAAAGATGCTGAGGTCATTCAGTACTCTGAACTCAGAGGTTTTAATCTATCTAAAGCACCGAGGACCATCTGCAAGCTAATTCAATTTAGAGATGGATGTGTAAAACTAATTCCTTGCTAAAGGCAGAAAAAGATTTCAGTTTTCTATCTATGAAATAACTTGTTTTGTTCTTGAAAACAAGACAAATATTAAAAAAAAAAATGTAGAAGGGTGCTTGGAAAGAATAAGATATGAAGAGAGTTAAGTAAAAAGATCACTTTTCCACTTCGAAGATAATAAATGAATTTGATGGACAAAATAAAAACAAGAAAATGGGTATTCTAAAGTGAACAGCATTCTGAAATACGGATGTATAAGAAAAAAATGCAATATATTTTCAACATAATTTTTTGCAGATAAATATATTGAGAGCTAGACAGGAATAAAATAATAATAATGAAGAAAAATCCTACTGAGTACACTATGATAAAAACAAAAATCAGTGTGGAGAGTGTAACTTGCAATCTTATTGATGAAGAAACAATATTTCAAAAATGAGCATGAAACTGAAGTAATGGCAGAGACCTAACATGAGTTGTGATGACTGGAAACAAAAGACGCAGTCTACAGTGCTTTGTGGGGTGCAGTAGCCCTCTGTATTCTTGGTATGACACTTGCTCATTTCATCAGAGATCATAATTGTGAGAATTATATAAGAAATATTTTATACATAATTCTGTCTGAATGTATCTATTCCACAGACTTCCCTAGAAAGCCCACTGGAACACCACCAAATAAGAAATAATTTGGCATATGGCAATTCTTGAATAACTGAAAAGGGTATGTTATATTAAATCTATACCAGGAAAACTCTCAACATTTAAAATATATTCTCTGAAATCTTCAGTTTTTCTCTTGGTCACACTTAAATCACATTTCAGTCCATAAGAACTTTCTAATTAAGACCTTGACTTTTTAAATTGTTATTTTTTATTTTTCATGAGATTATGCTTGTCTCCTGAATTATATGGCAATTAAAAACCACATCCCCCCTCTATCATATTATCAAGATTAATAGGTATGCCTACAAATGATGACCATGGCAATTAACAGGTTTAATGGTGTAGTGGGTTTACGTGGCAAGGGTTTGGTAGCAGAGGGCTATAGAGGTGGCTTCTGTGAGAAGAATCCAGAAGCTGCTGCATATTAGGTAAGGGTCCTGCTGCTGACCAGAGCTGAGCAGATAAGCGATGTTGTTTTGCACCTCCCTGAGAACATATTTAAGACAGGGGAAAAACGCTGCACCACACAGCAGCTCTGAGAGTGAGAGGAGTGAGAAACAGCCTTGCAGGCGCCAATGTCTGTGAAGAAGGAGGGGGAGAGGTGCTCCAGGCGCCGGAGCAGAAGTCCCCTGAGGTCTGTGGTAAGGACCATGGTGAAGCAGGCTGTCCCCCTGCAGCCCATGGAGTACCATGGAGGAGCAGGGTTCCGTGCTGCAGCCCATGGAGGAGGCCACAGTGGAGCAGGTGGACCTGCACTGACAGAGGCTGTGGCCTGTGGAAGACCCCTGTGGGAGCAGATTCTGGGCTGGACATGTAGCCCATGGAGAGGAGACCACGCAGGAGCTGGCAATCTGGCAGGAGCTGCTGCCCGTGGGGGACCCAGATTGGAGCAGTTTTCTCCTGAGGGATGGACCCCGTGGTATGGACCCATATTTGGAGCAGTTCTTGAAGAGCTGCTGCCTGTGGGAAGCCCATGCCAGATCACCAAGGACTGTATCCCCTGGGAGGGACCCCAGGACACAGGATACGAGAGTGACCGAGAAGGAGAGGCAACGAAGTGCTACAGACTGACCATAACCCCTATTCCTCTGTTCCCCTGCACCGCTCGGGGGGAGGAGGTGGAAGAGGGTGGATGGGGGGGAAGGTACTTTCAATTTCTTTCCTTTGTTTCTCACTTCTCTAGCTTGTTAGTAATAAGCAATAAATCTTACTATCTCCCTATGCTGAGTCTGTTTTGCCCATCACAGTAATTACTGTGTGATCTCCCTGTCCTTATCTCAACCCTTGAGCCCTTTTCATTGTATTTTCTCCCCATCATCTTAGAGGAGGGGGCGTGAGAGCAGTTGTGGTGGAGCTCGGCTGCCCACCTAAGTAAAACCACCACAGAAGGTAGATTAGAGATTAGAAAGGTGTTTAAGCATTACAGAAAATTGTACACTTATGTGTAAATGTATAAGTATTTGTAGATTGTTTCATCCTAACCCACACCCAAAAATTTTTTTATAGCATAATTAAGCTAATTGGGGCTATGAATAATTCAGTTATACAGAATGCTGCTGTAAAAAGCAGCATACCTGTTAAAATAAATAGGATGGGGAATGAGTGCTTCGGAATTATGAGATGTTCTTTATCTTTAAGATTCTGCAACAGCAACTCAGATGAAGCTTGTTTAATTGATGGCTACAGACATTTTCCTTTAAAAAGAATATGAAATTAACAAGTAAAACCATTTGTTAGCAGCAAGAATTACACCTAAATAACCACTAACAGAAGTTTGCTTTCAAATACAATTTAAAAATGCCAGAAATTGGGCTTTGAAGTTGATCATATTGCTGAGGTGAAACAAAAACTTTGTACTTACAAAGCAATCTTAACGTATTGAGGAATCTCTAAGTGTTTTTCCCACCAAAAACATAGGCCTACTGTTGGTCCATATTTACTGTTAGTAGGGCAGTAGATTGGGGTAACTATCCAACCTAACCTTATACAAGCAGCGACATACTTCTGACTGAATCTTGTAACTAGAAGAAATCAGAACAGCTCTATGAATAACAGTGGATATAGATTTAAGACATAGATGGTTCAGTCCATTCATCATTTATGTTTAGACTCCATCATGATGGAACTCAGATGTTGTAGAGCATAGTTTGCTTCTCTCTCTTTTTTTTTTTTTTTTAATTGAAATTATCAGAGTCCAACAACCTTTTAAATTACAAGAATTATTCAATTTGCAAAAAGAGAATAATAGTGGAGGAATATTTCACAGGGCTTGTAATCTACTTAATTCCACTTTGCATGATTTGAGCTTATTTATTTGATATCTGAACTACTGTTTTTGTTTGTTTGTTTGTTTGTTTGTTTTGTTTTGTTTTGTTTTGTTTTGTTTTGTTTTCTTTATCAAGGTAATTAATTTTTTCTTCTAGGAAAATTATTTCAGAGAATCAAATTTTTGATAATGAAACTGTTCTCCATTTTAGACCATTTCTCTAAAGTGTTAACTCCCATTAGACATTGAAGAATGTTGAGTAGAAAATCAACAATAACTTCCTCCTTTTTAGAAAACAGCTGAAGAGATCCATGTTGCAGAAATGGCATTAAGAATCCAACCAGTGTTAAACACTATGAAGGACTTACTGTTCAGGCAGGCAATTTTCTCTGCATGAATGTAGTGTGATTACAATGGAAACTGCTGTAGGCTAATGAGCTCCTATTCACTGTTTTTATGGCATGAAACTCAGGAAAGTATTCAGCATTACCCCCAGCACTTTCAAGCAGATGGCACTGTGGTAAGGCAATGTCTTTCCACAATACCCCTCGCAGCCCGTGTACTGCAGCAACACTAAAAGCCCTGAGAACTCTTCTGTAAGTGGTTGTATGACATTTAAGATAGACTAGCAAAAACTCCAGCAGTGTAAATTGGTTTTATTGAACACATTTAATTAATGGGATTTGAAATACGTATTACGATAGTTAGCAGAGATTTAGAACAACTTTGTTTTCTACTATGAATTAAATCACTTTTTTTCTTTCTTTGTTTTTGTTTGTGTGTGTGTTTGTTTGCTTCTTTGTTTGTTTCAGGTGCTGGTGAACAGGTGTCACCTTAAAAAGCTCATCAATTTAATCAACAATTTAAATATTTATAAGATACCTTGGCAAGTGTTTTGTGATTCAAAACCAGGACAGTCAAACCCTACAAGCTAAAATTATTTTGAAGAGAATTATCACACTGCAGAAATTATCTCTTACCCCAAACTGATAAGTTGAGAAGTTTTCCCTAGCTGTTCAAGGCCATCAAATGTGGGGAAAATAAATAAATAAGTAAAATCAATTTTCAAGTTATATTGAAGTAAACATCAGGCTCAAAAACTTTGAACTGATCTCAAGTACTAACTGACAGTGCAAATAACGCACAGGGTCTCAATACTGTGAATGGCATTACTCTACTGAAATCAGCAGAATCATTCAATTTTACACAGGTGGACAACCAGACACAAGATAAGGAGATCACCCTGTCTGTGCTAGCAATCATTTTCAGACTCTTCAGATCAGGAGTTACCTGTTTTGTAAGACTGGGTATTGTCACTTTGGCTCAGAGACGAAGCCCAGATAACCTATACAAGGGTCACATATGAAAGAGCACAGTGTAGTCTTTTTGCCAAATACACTCCTGAAAAAAAAGATTTTTCTTGTTTGATTGTTTTGTTGTAGTTGCTATTCATTCTTGAACCAGATTTCCTTTGCCAGTTTGAGCAAAACAATAACAATCTTTCCTTATTTCTTGTTTGGCCACAGAACTGAAGAACAATTGACTACCTCGAGTTCAGTGTGAAAGTCTTAGTTAATATTGAAGAAACATGTTTTCTTCTGTTTCTCAAGTCAACACTCAAAACTCAAGAGATGCATTTATTTCCTCTGTATGGAGCTTTTATTCTGTTTTCATTACAAATGCTGCGGGGGATCATTAAACTCTATTTGAAGCTCTGTGAAGAGAAATTACACAAGAGCAGAGCAGGTGTTCAGACTGGCTCAGCAACCACAGAAAGCAAACTGACTTCTGCACTGCTTATCTTTCATGGCTGCTGCTCTCCCAAGAGATATCGTTATGGTAGAAAAATGAAAGAAAGATTAGTATGTCTTATAGATCTTGCTTTTATTCTTGATTATATAGCTTGTCAAGACTGATCCATTAGCTCTTTGAAAATTACAGAGTTGTGCTTTAATTAACAGTATTACATGCAACTTGTTGATGGGGATATGGGTATACAAATAAGACATCTGCTGCTTAGCTTGTTCTCATGTCAGACTGTGGTTGGGATGCAGACACCTTTCTAACTTCAAGAGCATAGCACTGAATGTAATTACTTGTTTAGAGAGTGTTATTGCAGCAAGTTATTCTTCAGATAGTAAAGAGAAAAAGAAATAAAAATGTACCAATCTACATTCTGGGTATTGATAAAAGTTGTCCTTGACAGACTAGGTAACCATGCTGTTGAACAAATCCAATAGGATATTTTTGTGCCCTGCACCTATCAAAATTTGTTTCTGAAAGAACAAAAATGCTAAATATTTGTTCATGCTCTGAATTACATTTTCATATGAACCTTTGATTATATCCAGGACACAAAGAAAAGATAAGAAGTTTGTGAATAGCAGCTTTTTTTCGCTGATTGTGCCGGTAAGTCTTTGTCTTTCCTCATAGAGAAAAATTAGTTCTGGCTTCACTAATTTTCAGTCTCCTATTAATCTAAAAGGAACTCGGGGTTGTAAAGCAAAATTTGGTTTCCAAAGTAGTTCTTTTCCTAACTTGAAAAATCAACATGGAAGATCACAATGACTACAGCTTTTTGAGATTAAAAACATTTTAATCTCAAAGAGCATTTTGTCAGTGCACAGATCCATATAAAACATGTGCTTGCTCTCTCAGTTTACAGTTATTACATCGCAATTTCCATTTCATTTTTTCAAGAAATATGTTTATGAATCCATGGCAATATTGCTAGCCTATTTCAAACAGTTCTAATTCCATTCCATGATGCCTACATTATAAAGAACAACATTTCCATCATTTCAAGCAGTAAAAGGAACAGTGAGTGTTGATTAGAAGATGCACTGATGAACCATTTTCTTGCTCTTAAATATTTTTAAATAATGAAAAATATCAAAAAGATGACTTATCATTCTCAATAGTAAGGTTTTATTGCTTTTCTTGAAGAAATCTCAATATTTTTTCTAAATGTAAGGCAGTAATGTTGGGGAAAAATCCACCATATTAGTCTATCCACGTCTGAAGAGTTTTAAGGGTTGTCTCCATCCTTCCGAATGAATTAGTTTTAGCCCTCAGTAGATTGACAGTAACCATACCTGATACTCTTTAGTCACCATTGATAGGACCCAGGAATGGCGTCAAGCTGAAGCAGGGGAGTTTCAGGCTAGACATCAGAAAGAGGTTCTCCACTGTTGCACACTGGAACAGGCTTCCCAGGGAAGAAGTCATTGCACCAAGTCTGTCGGAGTTTAAGAAGCATTTGGACTGTGCACTTAGTCACATGGTCTGAATTTTTGGGTAGATTTTGTAAATTTTGTGGTGCCAAGAGTTGGACTTGATGATCCTTATGGGTCCCTTCCAACTCCGGATATTCTATGATTCTGTTTGTCGTGATTTCTGCACTAACTTCAGAAGTCCCAACTGTTTTGACTGAAGTAGGGATTAACACAGTATTATCCTAAACAGCTGATGAGAACGCTATCATTTATTGAGATTTATTGAGATAATTCAATTATCTTGTGATTGTTTGGAGAATGTGTTAAACTAAGCAAATAAGGCACTATATTTGAAACTTAGCAATATGGCAACACCTGGGTACAAACAAGTGTTTAAATGCCTCCAGGGGTTCATTTGTGTTGAAGGAAGTTAGACATAAGAGATGAGGTCCTCCTTCACTATCATGTAGTATTGTTGCTTAGATACAAAGAGTGTATTTTAATTTGTATTATGCAGAGGAGCTGCAGCACTACCTTTAGCTTTGCTCCTACACTCATGCAGCTCTGCCATTGCCCAGCATGGCACAATCAGTCCCTTAACATGACAAAACAAACAAACAAACAAACAAACAAACATCAAAAATACAAAAGCAAGAACAATAAAAAAAACACCGGGCAGAAGGTCTAAATCCCGTGAGTTCTGGTATATATTAATGTAATGAAGTTGAAATTATTTGTCCAAAAACAAAAGATAACTTTAACAAAAGAGACAATGCATTCTGTCATGCTGTTAAAGAAATATACTCAAAGACAACAGAATATTTCGTGACCTTATTTTCCTGATTTCAGATAGGTCATGGTTTCATTATTTTGTTTCAAAGACACATACAAAAACAGACATATACACTGGAACAGTAACATCAAAAGCTACATCCACACAAGCAAATAGCTTTGGCTAAGACCTATTTTCCAGTGTTAAGGCAAATTTTCCACTTCAAAACAAGGTGGTTTTATCTTGTCCTGACTTGTGGATGTCCCAAACTATGCCTGGTGGTCATCTAGAATAATAGTAATTTAGTTGTCACACACCAAAACTACGTTGATGACTGTGCTAAAAATAAACCTTTTCACTGACCACAGTACCATGTTTGTAGAGCTTACTAGTAAATGAATGATGGTAGCTTTCAAGGACTGTCAGAAATAACATACCATAAAAAGTTAAAAACTATTGTGCAGTTCAGAACTGGTATGTAATGCTACAATACGCATAGCTTCTTGTATGAAATCAAATGTAGAAATTGTCAGCATTCATTGAACATACAGAGAGATATACTATAAGCACCTGAAAATTAAGAATCTCTAAAAGTCATTTATTTAGCACAATGGTAATTTTGAGGTGAAAAGGAAGTTATAAGAGATTTTAAAAAGTAGAAAGTGCCAGAATCATACTCTATAACTCATATAATAACAATAGTAATATCTCCCTACTACATTTTATTGCATAGGATTTCAGTCAATCATCTGGAGCTGATTCAGAATTACAACGCTCTAGAAAAACTACCCATTAAACTCAAAATATAATGTCTTATCATTTGCACATTCATGTAGTGCCTAGGAGTCATCATTACAGTCAAAATCTTCATGATGAGTTTGATGTAAACACACAATCAAAAATAAATAAGTAAAAAATCTTTGAATTCCCAAAATTCAATCTAAGGTGTTCATTGAGATTTCAATATCAGTTTCATTATATATCTATACAACTATCAAACAGACAGTTGTTTAACACTATTATTTTAACATTTTAAAATCCATCTCCCCAATTTTTTTTTTTTTACTTATGCTTTCTTTCGTGTGTGTAAGAGTTTTAAACAACTTTGGAAAAAAAAAAAAAGGTCCTTACTACAGTAAAGTTCTTTCCATTCTTTCCATATAAGCTACTACATTTTAGTCATTTAAATTCAGCTTTTGAGTGAAAACTTTTCTTGTTTTGAAATGACTGTTTCTCACTTTTTTTCTGCAGCAGTGAAATCAAAAAATATAATGCTTATCTATCAAGTCTGTCCCTTCAGCAGGCATTTATTTTCTCTGAAATGCTCTTTTTGCAAATTACAATTTAATAATTTTGACATTTCTTTGTTTAGGAACAATATGTTCTAATGAGACCTTCTGGGTAATTTTATTTTCTTATTTCTGCAAAGATTCACAATTGCATCTCTCAAATTGAGCTTGCACCAATATTAACAATAAACAAATCCATTAAATATTATTTTATTTATTCTGGGAGTACTAGTTGTTACACTGTGAATTAAGGAGTCTTTAAAACAGTGTATATTTGATATATGCCAGAATGGCAAGAGTTGGAAGAACTGAAGTAGAACTACACAATTCTAAAAGATAAAGCATTGCTGAAGTATTCTCTTGAGATTAATGACAGAACCAACTACTTCTGATCCAAGTAAAAAGGTATTTTTTTCATAAAAATACATTTTTCTACTACTGAGAAGTAATTACTTGCATTATAAAAGGTGAAAGAAGTATCTTGCTATCATGAAAGTAACTGCAATAGAGTAACATTCATTCGTTAGGAGTGGCTGAAGAATATTCTGAGATTTATTATTATTAATAATAATTATTGAAACAGTATTGAAACAATCAGTAGGACAAACTCAAACCAAACTTCAGAAGGTAAAATATCCAGGTTCATATTTCTACCACCTGGATTGTTACATCAGTAAATACTAATTAAACTGCAAGTCTAACAAAGACTTGTTCTTAGAAGTATATTTTTCTGTAATCTGAAGAAAATAACATAGAGCAAATATATCACCCTTTCCAAATATATATTTCCAAAGATATATTTGTTTATCACTGAAACGTGTGTCATTTCTGCCCTTATTCAAGCAATAGTCTCACTGACATCTAGTTTGACTCCTTCCTCTGAATTATGTTATTCACTATTCTGCCCCAGTGATTCTCTAGATATGGATTCTTGGAAGTCCAAGAAAAAAGCACAAAGATAAATAAGTCAAAACATTTATTAAATATATCCCATTCTTGCAATTAATGAGAGGAAAGAAGTAAAAAGTCTATTAAGACAGGGGCTATAACCGCAATGAAGTGAATTTATTTGTAGCATGTTGCACACATATTTCTATAAAAGCAATCATGTACATTACCATTTGTAGATAGATGGTTAGTACTCAAGACTGCAAGTTCAAGGAGTGACTCACAAAGAGGATCTTCTCTTAGGATTTATTTTCAAACTGAAGAAGAACAGCTTGGATGTGTACTGTAGTAGACAATAAGAATGTGAAAGAAGATGGATCTATCATTGTATTTCATATGTATGTCATAAAATACCCTTCTCCTTTAAGAGGTAGATTGTTCTGCTGCTTCTCTGTATCAAAATGCATTTCATCTATCACAATAACCAACTTAAAGGCTATACTTGGTCATCAGCGTGCACTCAACTACAAATACTATTATAATTCTACTCTCTATGTCTAAAATTTTATATATTTCTGGTATGTAAAAGAAGTGAAAGGAGAGAGAACAATCCATTTCATTTTTAATAAAGAATTATGGACACTGTTACACTCCTAGATGTCAAATGAGTCAGGTTCTAGAGGAAGAAGTACTGCTCTCTTTCCTGTCCTATTACACTGTACTCAAACCATCATCTCTTGGTCAGAGATGCAAGACAGCTGACAAATTCTGAAAACTAATTTTCTATTACACTTTAAAACTCTTAAACTGTTTAAACTCTCTAAGCAGCCAAGGTTTTCAAATTGTAAATGTCATCCAAATGGAGATCTGATATCAGTCCCTTCTTGTTATTCTATTGTGTTACAGATGTGGAGAATTCTGTTAAGGTTGTGCTGTGCTTGGTGAAGATATGCTCTGTTTGATTCAGTTTCTCTGCTCAAGACAAGGACTTCTGGCTGAAAGAGGATTTCAATTAAAATAATTAGTCTGTATTCAGATCACTAATTATGTTTTTATATTTATATTTAACATTTATAAAAAAGTCAAAAACCATGCTAATTTGCTAAAATAAAAATGAATAATATTTCCTAATTAGCTAATTTCCTAATAAGTTCCATTACAATACTGAATCTGTCCATATCAAGCTGATATATATCCAGATATAAGTATTCCTTTTCTTATAAAAACAAGGTTGTTTTCAATTCCTATGACCCTTTTTTAGTGATTTATAATAAAATATTGATGAACAGCCATCTAAACCAATGTTATACTTTAGTTCAAGCAACAACAGGAGGTATTAATTTCATAGCAGACACTTTGGCAAATAAAATGGCAAGGAAGAAAAAAATATATATATTTAAAAAAAAAAAAAGGCAGAAGCAGTGAAGAACAAGTTTAAACATCCCATATGTAGGATTCTACACAGCAAACAAATTCTCTGCTAGCAACAGTCCTAGTCAAAATAGTATCAACTAGAAAAGATCATTAAAAAAGATGTCTTAAATTTGTGCTACAGACATCTTGAATATATTGTTATCCTTCGAACTCTTCTCTATATCTAATGTTGAAATAAAATTGTGTACAACTTTTCAGCTGAACTTATTGAATCCTCATATTAATATTGATTCAATTATAGAAATGTGAACATACAAGTATCCTTGTACTCATCAACCAAAAAAAGATTATTTCCAAAGTTAAAATCAAATCCACAAAATCTGCAAATATGTTAATTGATTCCTACATACAATATTAGATGATTATGCAATCTAAAGCATCTATTATCCTGAGAAATTATGTAAAAAGGATGACAGAGATGTCTGTTGCTCCTCCTTTCTTGTAATAATTTCTAATATTCATTAATGCCATAGATCTCCTCTAGCTGAGAACCATTGAAGGGGACAAACTAACAAAAACAAGCAAGCAAGCAAGCAAACAAACAAACAAAAATGCAGAAGTTACCTAGTCTTTAAATTACCTAGAACCATCTGAAAAGCAGTTGCTAACACGCTGAGCAGCCACAAGATCTTCTTCCACCATATTTTTGACAGGTGAACACTCATGTGTGTATAGTAATGAAATATACTTAGAAATAGAATACTGATACCAAACCATGTAACAAATGCAACAAAACTGAACTCCCCTCAGAGGGTACATTTCATCAACCAACTTGCTTAGGAGAAATGGCACAAGAACAGAAGTGTTACCTATAAAAATAATCTATGGAATATCATATTCTACAATCATAGAATGACTTGGGTTGTAAGGGACCTTAAAGATCATCTAGTTCCAACACCCCTTTCCCTTCCCATGGTAATATTATATTGCCATCTTCTATGTTCTCTCAAAAAATGTAATTTTAATTCATTTTATATCATTAAGAGCCACAAAATGTATGAAAAGTTGGATGTCATTCTACAATACTGTCTTCAACAAGCATAGATAATAGACAATACTGTCTTCAACAAGCATAGATAGAGAAAGCAAAGTTAACACATTGTTAACATGAAGTTAACGCACATATTTCCTTATACTCCACCTGTCTCATCAGTATGTAACACATAAATGAAAACTCTGGTTACATCAACTTTGGAGTCTTAAAGACTTTGGAGTCTTTATTCCCTATATAATATGTGCTTGACTTCAACATGCTAGTTCAATTACACTGAGGTTGGGTTATAGAATATCAAGAATAAAAATGTTATGGCCCTTCAAGATAGTTTTAATCTTTAGGCTAAAAAGATAAAGGGGAAAGAAAGACAACAGAAGACAGATAATAATAATAATAATAATAATAATAATAATAACAACAACAACAATTATAACAATAAAAACCTTCTAATTCAGGTAAAAAAAATATATATATATATATATATATATATATATATCATCAGCCAAGACTGCTGACAAGAATATCTCATTCAAAAACCGTTTAAATTCTAGGTGTAACACAGAATTTCTATACATAAATGTCCCTGTCTGAACTCCTGTCAACTAATAAAATTATTGTCTGAATCAAGCTTTTCCAAGGTACCACAACTTTCCTCAGTTTCCTTAGTGTTTCTACATTTTTTCCAGTCTGATTAAGTCTGCAATATTTTTTGCTGTCATCATTTGTGATAATCTTTTTTTTTTTTTTTTTCAGGAAAACATTTTGGTCAGGAGAGATTTCGATTGAGCCTTAATAAATAAATAAATAGATAGATGGGCAATGTTAATAAATGTTAATAATACTAAAAGACAGCAGCGTATGACTACTCATAATAATGTCTACTCATAATACATATGTTGCCATAGATTGTGTAGATTACATAGAATTAAAAGATTGGTTTGTAGCTTGAAAAACTGGATGACAAAATAGGTTTTGTAATATTGTATGAATGGTGTCCAATAAATAAATAAATAAATAAAACACTACTTTTTCTTTTTTCATATAGTTTAAAACTTACGTAAGGATGTAAATTGCTCTAAATTCGATGTCACTCCTTTGGTGAATCAAGTTTGAATCTATAATCCAAGAACATCCCTTGATAAAGAAAGACACTAAAAAAATTTGCACTTCTAAAAGCCCATCGTTATGCTTTCGCACAGTTCTGAAATGCAAATTAGGAGCACTTTACAGTTTTTATAATGCTTACTATATTTAAACAAATCCAAGGACTGACTGAACCTGGACTTGCAAAAAGCACCTTTATTACTGTTCTGAATAATTAGCATATAACCGTGATTCACTATATGATTACATTCATTCCAGGAGTGCCTTCAGAAAAGACTGAAGTCCCATTATGCAAACATGGATCATACTTTCTGCATAGAGTTTAGCACAAGGTGAAGGATGAGATACTACATGTAAATATTTGGTGTTAGAACACCAAATATCACGTTAGTTCATGTTTATTCATATTCTGAAGGTGCTTCAAAGACAATAAATTATTGAGAGACAATGAACATGGAAATGGACTGGGGCAGCATATACTGGATGAGATATGAAATAAGGAGAGGAGATAAGAGAAAAAGTAACATAAGAAATATACAAGTAGCAATGAAATTGAGGTGGAAGGAAAATAAATAAAAATAAATAAATAAATAAACCAGGGTAGCACACATCAGCTCCTACAGATGGCTAAACAACTGTCTGTAAAAGTTCATATAGGCCATATTAGGAACAACATACCAATAGAAATTACTTAGGCCAGGAAGGTTCAACAAGACCCTTTAATTTACTCGCATAGTAGCCTGAAAGTCCAGAGTGAAAGAGCTTTCACTCTAGCCATAAGGCAATGAGGGCGGAAGACCTTTATCACAGGAAATGTTATGCATCTTATGGATCCTGGGCACAGGATGATTGCATCTGTAGCTCATTAGATCTTCTCTGTCTTATGCAACAATCTCCTATTCTCTTTCCTCCTGTGCTCCTGCTCGTATTTATATAGTGAAAGTCATTGGATTTAACATAGCCAGCCAAAAAACACAATAATAACTTACTGCAAAAAGACAGAATGTGAATAAAATCACAGTGCACAGCTATTTGCAGGGCTACAATTTGGAAAGTCCAACAGATCTGCATAAATAATAAATGATGATGATGATGATGATGATGATAATAATAATAAATAATTATTAATAAATAATAATAATGCACCTACTAATTAAATAAGAAAGAGCACTTTTTCTCCCTGTATTAAGCCCAGAGAGAGAGGGAGAGAGGGCTTCTATAAGCCTTCAGGTTGGTTACAGAATTAAAGTGATTATTTTATAATTAAAGTAACATGTAGGACTCAGTTACTCTTAAAATGCTTTACTGGAAATATTATTTGGTTTTAGATTTTAGGGAGGAAGGTTTTTAAAAGTGAACTTATAACAGTCAGTCCATGGTTATCTGGAAGTTTCATCAGCTGTCTCTGGCAAATCAGCCCACTTCAATGTTTGTCAAAACATCTGCATTCTAGATTAACAATTAAAGACAAAATTAAAGACAAATTAAAGACTTTTTTTTTTTTTTTTTCCAGTTTTAGACCAGTTTTCTTATTAACCCTTAGAAACACAGAGCCATTTGCACAGGTACTTACTAAAGAAATCAAAAGTTGCTATTTATATTCTAGTGCTGGGAGTGCCTTAATTATCTTATTTATCATTCCAAGAGACAGGTACTTGGCTTTTTTACTTCAGGTTCAATTGCCATTTCACATCAGAAGGGAAATACCACATCCTAGCAGAAACTGCAGTGAAATTAGAATGTCCCTGTAAGATCAACAGATGACATCACACCAACTAGATATTACAGGCATCACATTGGTTGCAGTTTCACCAGTTCTACCTAAATAATCTGCAAAAACTGCATATTTCACAGATTCAATTTCTTCCCTCTATAATATTAATGTATTATAGAAGGAAGTTCTTGGTTTAAAAGGAGACTATTTACTGCAGCTTGTAATTATTAGTGAATTACTAATTATTATGAATTATTATTATAATTTCTAATTATTATGAAATCTCTCCAATACTTAACTGAAGCATATATATCTAAGCATATCATCTTACCCAAGGAGAGACTTCTGCATGCATTTTTCCATAACAGTAGATGAATGATTCAGGATCCAGTCTTCATTCTGTTTGAGTTTATCTACATTCATTATATAGTTATTAATTGAAAGCATGGAAATAAAAAATCAGAAAAGTGGGGAAAACAATTCAACTGTATTTTGTTGCTGGTAGCCAAAAATCCTGTACGTGCTCATTGACTAAACCTGCATGTCCTTAATGCATCAATTTAGTACTAAGCCTCCTAGAGGTATGGAGTCCGCTGAGAGCTACAACACTTCTTTCTGCAGCCTGAGATTATACCTCATAGACAGGCATATTGAACAGCAGGACAGGAAGACTACTTAATTCTCAGTTGAGCTGGACACAGCACACCTTTTCAGCAAATGACTCACTAGAACTCAAGTCACTAACAGTTAAGAAAACCATTCTTTAAACCTCATAGATATATGAACTTCCTTTTGGTAACAACTCATCACAGTTCTAATTTGAGTATGCAATAAATGCAAGAAATGTCCAGTTATTAATTTTTTTTTTCCAATGAGAAAAGATTAAAGTAAACTTCAGAGTATTCGAATTTATAAGTATCTTATAAGTAAGTATCTTATAAGTACCAAAGAAATTTAACATTTTATTTTTCTCTTAATTATATACAAAAAAAGTTAATCACAGTACCATTGCCTCCTGTGAGAAAGAAGCAGAGAAATTAGCCTTTTGAAGTTCTAATATGGCATAGCAACACAGGGGAGGACATCTGGACAATATGAAACAAAGCTCAGACATCTCCATACTTCTCCAATATGAACAGCTTGTGTTGCATGGCATACACAAAAATCTGCTGATCACAAAAGACTGGTTTAGCGGAATGACTGGATTATCAGTTTTAATGTACTATATTAACTCAAGCTATTGCATTCTTGATGTCTTACTAACTAAACAAACAAGCAAACAAACGAACAAAAAGTAATATTGTAATATTAAAATTTTAAACCACTATTTTCATTCATGGATTAAAAAAAAAAAAAAAAAAAAAAGTTATTGAATGCCCGTATACTGACTATTACCCAGTGACAAACTGGAGATTACTTGAAGTCATGCAAAAGAAAATATGTATATGCATTAAAAGGGTAACATTGAAAACTTTTAGTGAAATTTTCAGCAGTAACAACAAAACTTTGAAGAGCACATATTTTAGTAGGTAAGGGATTATGACAGGAGAATTACTTGTTGCCCATAATACTATATCCTCTTATTTTGTTGCCCTTCTTGTACTGGTAAAGCAGTTAGACTGCTCATAATTTCAAACAGACAAACAACAAAAAAATAAAGGATATGTTATGTTTAAATAATTAAATAAAATAAATGATACTGACTAGTTGCATGTTGGTAATAAAAAACTGATGAATTTTTTCATCCACTCTTTTAAAGTGGATTCAGCAGCATGTATGAAGTTATTTTTGAAAATACATTGGCTTCAGTATCAAAGATTTATTTGAATGAAGGTCCTGGCAAATGATCCAAGAAACTACTAACAAAAACCTTATACTGAGATGTAAATACAATAACACAACATTGTAGTTTTAGAAAATCCAATGATGAACAAAACAAGACTGCAATGTTTGGCAGCAGCAAACTCAGCAAGTCAGCCAGGAAGCAAATTTTCTTTAAAATAAAATTATTATTATTAATTATTAATATTTTTATTTTAAATAATATGATTATTAATAATATGTTTAAAATAATAATAATAAGCTTAAAAATAAAACAGCAGAGATAGAATACAAGATGTTGCATAAAATGCAGTCAATAAACACATCTATCCAGAGAATATGAGCACATTCAATCAGAAGAGAAAATGATGCCAGAAAAATTACAGATACATTGTAAATCTAAAATACAATGGAAAACTAAAGGGAAAAATCAGGTCAAAAACATGATCAAATGAAAAAAAAAAATACCCCAAATCAGGCAAATTGAATCAAAGTATTGGAGGAAGAAAGGAAGTATAGAAGTCATTACCATAAACATACAATCTTTTTTTGGAAAGTAATGAACCTCCAACAACAAATTATATCAAATTATATAGATAATTTGATATAGAAGAAAAATAGAAAAATTAAATAAAGAAAGGGATATACCAGTGCAGATTTTTCATTTATCAATCTTTCTGAGCTACCCAATTTTTGGACTTGGATTCTCAAATTTAAAATTGTTATATATGAAATATACTCTAAATAGGAAGATGTTGTATAGCCTTAGTCTACTGTTAGATTAGATTAATATCACTTTCTATTATTGGTAATTTTTATTACTACCACTATTTCTTAATAGAAATTAATTTCTTAATTATTTGGAAATTAATTTCTTAATATTTCTATTAAGAAATAGTGGTAGATTACTACTAGTGGTAGTAATCACCTATCAACCATAATTCATGGTTTATGAAACAGTATTATACGACATTACCTCCCTTGCTGGAGAGGTCAGACCTGGAATGCTGGGTCCAGTTCTGGGCTCCCCAGCAAAAGAGACATGTGAAACATACTGGAACAGGTCCAGTGAATGTCCACAAAGTTGACCAAGGACTTTGAGCATCTGTCTTTTAAGGAGAGGCTGAGATTCAGCTTGGAGAAGCAAAAGCTCAGGGTTTCTTATTGACAATCTCACAGGGGAGGTATTCTTAAAGAAGAGGGAGACTGACTCTTCCCAGAAGTGTTCCTTGTGATAGGACAAAAAAGAAAAGATTTATTAGACTGCACATCTCTGATGTTTTATGAAGAAGTTTTCCTGCACGTTTTTATAAAGAATACAAAGTTATGGGAATAGAAAACAAAGAGTTGGCAATTGGTGAGTTGTTTTAATTAAGCATACTGTACAGTGAGTCCTTTACCAAACAAAACATTAACAGAAGATATCAAGCTTCATTATCACTTCTGACCTGTACATTCTCCAGTGTGTATGAAGCTTTTATCATTTTTAGATGTTTCACATAAAAGACATTGGAAACATTCATGATAACAGACTCCCACTTTATAGCATTGAAGCATGAAACTGACCTTCTCTTTTGCTGGTTTCTGAATGATGCATATTATTAGAAGTAAAAACATACTGCAGAAAAGTCTCATGGAAAGTAATTATAGGATTTAAAACATGATGGAAATATGGAAAATTGGAAATGTGATGATTTAAAGTGATATATGGAAAAATTGTAACCGAAAGAATGAAAGATGATTTCTAAGATATTTACAGATAAACGTGTCACATTGCAGTTATAGCATCTACTCATTCTTCAGCTGACAAGGAAAACATCATGTATAAGACAAAAATATTTTCCCATTGCTATCTATTGGAGGTGTTAACTTTGTTTGTAATCTCATTCTTATAGCAATCTACTGTTAGAAATAAAGATTTTTGTGTGTTGCATTAAACAATATTCAGTTATCCAAAAGGTGAAGTTCAACTGTGAAATCATCAGTGCTCAAAACAGGCCTGCTGAATGCACTGTGCTATGGAAACACTTCAAATAAGTATTCCGGAACTTTTCAAAGGAAAAAAAAAATTATTCTGGGAGTTTTATGTTTTTTCCTGGATACTGTGTTACCACAATTTGATAAGTACCACATTTTATGTAGAAAAGTATATGAATGATCCTTCAAAATAAAGTGCATACTAAAAACCAGATAAACATAGTCTGGACATCAATCTTACATTGGGAGAACCAAAAGTACTAGAGAAGATAGACTTCACAAATAAAGCACAGAATGAACAATAAAAACAAAATCCTACTGTTTGGGAAAAGACTCAAAAACTAATATACATATATACATATATACATATATACATATATATGCATGTTTTTTGAGAATGCCAGTGCAATGTATAAAGAATGAATTAAGAGGATAACAACAGCTATCATTAGTTAAGATTAATGGCAAGAAGTTACTCTGTACAGAATAAGTCTTCGTAGCAACAGTACAGAAGTAAAAATAGTCATACTGAAAAGTATATATTTTCATTTGTCTAGACTAAGTCCAGTGGGTTAACACACTGATAAAAACAGTGATATACACATGAGGGAAGAAATGCAATAGAGAAAAGGAGGTAAATAAGCCAAGTTTAGAGACTTCTGTATATGCAATATATAAGCTAATTGCATAAGTATCACAAACATATTTTATTCCCTTTGCATTTGTCAAAAGCACAGGTAAATTTTATTTTATTCCTCCACAAACTATATTATCCTAAATATGGAGTCACACCTCTTTGAAATTACTTTAATATATTCATAAGTTCTGTAATACTTAGTTATGAAAATGTTATTATTTGACATTTTTAATAAGATTAAATTCCAGAAATTTTCTTCTAAAAATTTAAGCTGATAAAATAAGAAAATGAGATTGCTCAACTTTCAAATCAATGCTTTTTTCTGTATTAATCAGATCTAAGAATTAATCAGAATTAATCAGAAATTAAATGCAAATTAACTGAATAATTGAATTTAGATGTTTACATAGGAATTCCAGTATTTCAGGATCTAACCATTTTGAAATGTAAAGGTGAGAACTTTACAGAAACAAATTGCAGCAGCATAATATGACACAAATCTTTGTTGGTGTATTTTTTGTTGACTTGGTACCTGTAACTGTGCTTATGACTTACATCAAAAACCTAAATTTATAACAAGAATATCTTCACTATAAAATAGTTTGGTTTGAAATATAGTTATTTGCAGATAAACTATTAACTACATTAAAAGGAGTGCTTTTCTGCCTTACTAAAAGCTTCCAAGTAGGTGAAGAAAACATTTTAAATATTCATTTTTCATACTCTGATAAACCAAAACAAAAGTCTGTTCCTTGTCTCCACCAGTTTATTATAGTTGTCTAGATGTAGTGACAGAAGAAGAAATAATGGAGGAATTATCATGACTTTACATGTCCAACCTATTTTCTTGTAGAAGGTCTATAGGATAAATCAACAAGCACAATGAGGCAATTAGAGAATCATACCATTTAATTTGCATATCATTTAGTTTAAACATCAATTGCTTCAATTAATGTAGCTACAAAATGAAGAGACTCAACATCAGTGATACAACCGAAAATTGAAGCTCTTAGATTAGGTAGCAAATTTGTGAATAAACAAAAATGTAGGGTTGTCCTTGGTTTTTATTTTTAAGCACTTAAAAAAAGTGCTTTTAAAAGAGATTTTAAGAGATTTTAAGAGACTTTGAACATTTAATAACAAAAAAATAAAATAAAAAATAGTAACTGTTTTGCAGAAAAATACTGTAAAATTAATCCCTAGACTCACTAGCCAACTATGTCTCAGTCTTTTATCTTTCCATTGGGTTATTCCTATATGTATTTATAAAAGCACATTTATCCATATAATCAGTCTAATCCAGTGCTCAGCTATTCAACATTTTCAGTAGACAGTATATTTTCTGCCCTTTTTCACCTGAGTCAACGATTTAGATATAGTGCTTGCTGGTTATCCAGAAAAAGTATCATCCATGAAAATACCAACAATAAATAAAGTAAGTAAGTAAGTAAGTAAGTAAGTAAGTAAGTAAGTAAATAAATAAATAAATAAATAAATCAGGTCACAGACCTGCAGAATCACAGGTAGTTGTATACTTCCAGACTTCATTTTGACATCAAATCAGTCATTATTTCTCTCCTGGTGTTTTCCAGAGCTGTGGATTTCCTCTGTGTAACACTTTTTTTTTTTTTTTCCAGATTATATTTCCCCTAACTGGTTCATGAGAAAATCATGACAGATTATCATGGCAGCTAAATCAAAAAGTTCTGTATAGCAGTATATAGCAGTATATAACCCATAAATCATTCTCCTTTTCATGAAAGAAAATTAGATTTGTTTGTCACTGCCTGGTTTCCTCCTCTATTTTTTTTATTTTATTTTATTATTATTTTTTTAATAATATGTAACATAACAGGTCTAGGTTTTGGTCTGTTACAAATTCACAATACCAATTACTATTACCGTACATTCCTCCTGGACTTTCAGGCAATATATTGCTGTTGAGTCATAACAGATAGACCTCTATAAATGAGTAAATAAATAAATAAAAAACAAATGTGCAGTACATCAACAAGTAATACCTAAAGTGATCAGAAATTTAAAATTGAAAGCTTAGTGCTGGGAACTAAATGATTGTTTGAGTGCTTTAATAGTACTTACAGTAAAGGAGAAAAAAAAAAAAAAACATTCTGCCACATTCTCTGACAATTCTTTATGAAATGGCATTAACACTTTTCTCATATTTATTTCAACAATTCATCGAGAGATAATCTGTTAATCAGCACACTATACAGAAAATCAGGTAAATGTTTATTCATCTATTGCAACTACTCCCTTTTTTCATAATCTTTCTTTACAAAATACTTGTTCAGTTGGTCACAGCTGTTGTGGATTCAGTAAATACTGACACTGATTCCAAACATTTTTAAAATTATAAAAATATTATTGTGGGGAGAAAAAAAAAAATGATGAAAGAACTCATTTAAGGAAGTTGGAACTTCAGAATATTCTTATTCAATTACATTAACAAAAGTGGATAAGATGCTTCTTCCTAGCTATTTGTACCTCCAAAGTGTTGAGCTGTGCTTGTTCAGAGAGAAAGAGTGACGATGCACAGAATACAATAAATAAAAAGAGGTCACAGTTCTCTTACTAATGTTAAGAAGTGGATTTAAACTTCTTGGAGAACTGGAGATCAGTTTATGGAAACTCTTCCCCTTCACCCATAAAATCAGAGTACTTCAATCTTGCTATTTAAATATCATAAGGTTTCAAAGAGCTAAAGTTTTCCAACCTGTTTTACATTTATTTACATTTATTTAAAGTATGAATAAAAAGTGCTAATGTTTTGTGTTATTTGTGCCACAAATAACTCTATTCACTTTTCTCTCTTTTAGGTCTTCCAAGATCAGATTCAGTTAGTAAGAAGAGGATTTTTCTATTCCTCTAACCATAAATGCTCATAAATTTTCTCAGGACTCTATAGAGGCAAAGTCCTGTTTAAGTATTATGATTCACTGGGCTAAAAGGTACATTTTGACTAAGCAAACCCTAGGTTAATATCTACTGTGAGGTCCAATATATCTTGATACTGATTGAAACATTGGAATCAATGCAATTATAATTGGACAGAACTTACTACTGAAGACTTGGAAGGTTTTCAAAATAGTTAAAAGAGGTATTCTTGAAATTTCTGTATTTAGAAATAAGCCGCCAATGATTATTGACTGATATCCCAGACTATAGGGGATTTATTTATTTATTTATTTATTTATTTTGAATTATGAATGCCTGTTTTACACTGACTAGGCATTTTAGAAAATGGTCTAGGGCAAGAGTAAACAGAGATTATTTTAGAAAAGAGTTGATCGGGATAACATTAATATGAATCACAGGATTCGATATAAACAAAAGCCTCTTTCACAAATCTGATTCCTGGTAGATACTCCACCAATAGGTCTTCTGTGACATACTACTGGTTCTAGTTGCCCCATAAAAATGCCATTGAGTTAAGGCATTTCAGGATGATTAATTATTATCCTGTGGAAGTGTGACTGAAGAATTGCAATAATTGTCATGGCTGTGTGCCAACTTTGAAAGCAATGGTACTAACATGTTAAGAGAACTTTGAGGCAAGCTGTTTTTTTAATGCGTTAGTATTCTTAGCATATTTTTTTTTCATAGTCAAAGAGTCATTGGAAAAAATACCTTTATTTTCTCTTGTTCTCAACAGCCAAATACATTTTTATGCACTTTTTTTTAAATAAAAACAATAACACAGATGTATGCATATAATCCAGGTCTACCTACATTCCCATCCATGCAAGAATTTTATCAAAATGCTGTCAAAATAAATGAAATCAAGACGGAAGATAAATTCTTAGATAATATAAATCATCTAGTTCTGCAAATCTCAGAAGAGCCATCTGACCTACTGGGTTGTGAATATGACACAACTGTTATATTGTTTGATGTATGGTGTTATTTCTCCTTTATTGATAACTTCAAAAAAAGGCACTAGATATCCATGGCACTTATCAACTCAAGTTTCTTGTAACCCACCCTAAAGCATAAAGAATCCACAAAATAAACACATGGTACTATACCACCCATTGTAGAAGAGGCAGTAAGTTTTATTCCACTCATACTGTCTTGGTTTGACAAGAAAATTTTTTGTAATTAGAACATTCTCACACTGGGTTATGCAGATGAGGTATGGAAGTGAAGCCAAGAAAGAAATCATCACCTCAATGCCTACCTTTCTTCTTCAAAACAATATAATGAAATTTCATGTTCAAATAGACATACAGAAGTATGTCCTTCATACAGAATTCACTTGTACATATAGAATATGTACTAATCTGAAAGAATTTAAGGAGGTTAAGAAGGATGTAAACAGAATTCTGACACTGAGTAATGTGAAAATAGCATTAAATTGAGCAATAAGGATATATGGAGGCAGAAAACAGTTAATGCAAATTAAAAGATTTGTACAAACACGAGACGTTAGGTTAAGAATTGACTTATTTCTTTATTCCTGAAACATACAACTTGAAAATATTTAGATTCAAAAGTCCTTAGCATCATTTTCATCCTTCCTAGTTAGATTTGCTGTGTAGCAGAGCCATTTTTCACATTAATATCTATTATTCTGTGCACCTCTTTCAGCTACCTGAAGCTTCTGCTGCATTCTTCATTCAGAAAAGAATAAAAGGCAATGTGCAACTCAAAGATAACTATTAGCAACAGTTAGAATAGTGCATGATTGCACCAATCATCTTTCCACAAGCCTAAACCAGCACCAGCCTGAGTTATTCCAGTAATCTCAGCACTAACCCAAAAAGGGTAAGCAGAGTCAGCATTCTTTGCTTATTTTTTCTATAACACTATATCACACTATAGCTAGTGTGTGAAACAGAAGCAGCAGCGTACATCTGCTGCTAATATATCTTGCCCTCTATAGCTCCAAGGACGATTTTATGCTGTATGTGATGTAACAAGTAATATGACATATATTAAACTGAGAATAGTCGTACCAGAGTGCATGTGGTTGTTTTGATTGCGTTTGTTTTTGTTGATGTTATATTTGTGCAGCTGGAAAAAAAAAAAAAAAATCACTTTTGTAGTAAAGTCTCTATTTCATACCATCACCGCAAGGTTCTTCTGAATTCTGCTATGTTGTTTCCACTCAAAATTCTTTGCTTTATGTGTCTATATGGAGAAGCCAGAATATATGGGTGTCTCAGATAGGTGTGCAACTTTTAGAGTGGATATTTACCACATACTTCATTGTTAATGATGGTTGCTGAACCTTTTTTTTTTTTTTTTTTTCCCCAGGGTGAAGAGGTAGGGTGACATTAACTGATGATAAACTTTTTTTTTTTTTAGCTAGATTAAATGTGACATTGCTGATTTCTGAAATGGCAGGATAAAGTTATAAAGTTAAATCCCAGATGGGGAAAGGGGAATCATACAGAATTATATATACCATTATCCTCTAATGTTGCACACTTCTTTTCAGTTACATCCTCTTCATTGTCTAAAAACAAACAAACAAGCAAACAAACAAACAAACAAAACTATAAAGCATAGTAAGAAATGTAATAGTTTTAAAATTAATGTAATTAAGAAAAAATCTTATTTTGAGACAGAAGAAAAATATATAAATAACTGAAAATAATAATATAAACTAATATAAATATATTATT
This sequence comes from Aythya marila, assembly GCF_965140915.1. NCBI lineage: Eukaryota > Metazoa > Chordata > Aves > Anseriformes > Anatidae > Aythya > Aythya marila. The sequence goes on along the minus strand of NC_139043.1, from coordinate 99,361,141 downwards.
TATATAAAATAATAATTTTATATAATAAAATATATAAATAACTGAAATTAATTTATTTCAATAGGAAATTCAAGATTTGAAGAAAATTCAAGATATAGAAAAAAAAATCTTCAGGCTAATTTTGGAACAGTTTCAATAGATGCTACAGACCCACTTGCTGTGTCTAATTACCCTAGGCAGGAATTAGATGGCAGCTAAGTAAATTGTGCAGTGTCCTTTATTCTACCTTCTTCTTCAGATTTCTGGAGACCCACAAAGGCAATTGAGTATTACACTGCATTACATGCAAGGACAACATCCTGACTGAGTATAAATGTTCCTTGCCATAAAAGGAAACAATCATTAAAACAGTTTGTTTCGGCATATTGTAACATGACATTATCAGGTATTTCATGTAATTTTACTTCATTCACATTAATAGAAGGGTTCAACACCCTCCATTCCACCCTTCATCACAACCCTTCTGATTTCAAACATACAAAAAGTATCAGAGCTCTATTTTTATGTTCTATATACATGTATTTCCATTTTCTACGTTCAGGGTGGCTTCTCTTAAGTCACTCCTGATGGTGTCCATTTCTGTAACAATTTAAATGATTCCACAACCTTTTCAGCACAAATAATAAATAAATAAATAAAAGTACTAATTTAGTCTGTCAGCATCTATCATTTCTGTTCCATGAGACCATAATGTACAGACTTGTCTCCGGGTTTCAGGGCAAACTAATGAAAAAACAAATTGTTTATTAGCAATTTGCAAAACCTGATAGTCTCCACAGACTCCATGTTCAGTGGATGAGAGATGTGTATTGCAATTCAAATCCTTGCTCTAAATCTCAGAGAAAAAAAAAAAAAGAACCCTCTTTCCCACACATATGTCATGGATCTTCCCTTCCCTTCCCTTCCCTTCCCTTCCCTTCCCTTCCCTTCCCTTCCCTTCCCTTCCCTTCCCTTCCCTTCCCTTCCCTTCCCTTCCCTTCCCTTCCCTTCCCTTCCCTTCCCTTCCCTTCCCTTCCCTTCCCTTCCCTTCCCTTCCCTTCCCTTCCCTTCCCTTCCATGCATTAACAACTGAGCTGAATCATAAAGAGAGAATACCAAGCTGAGAATGCTCAATTGTGTAAATTGACTGAACTGACATACAAATTGGAAACAGCTTTTGAAAAACATCAAAACAAGTCCATTCAGCATAATGGATTTCCAGAATGACTCACCCATCCACCACAGGTGAAACTGAACCAACCAACCAAAAAAAAAAAAAAAAAAACACCATAGAAATTTCCAGAATTATTTCCAGTTATTTAAGCATTATTCAGAAAAGATTTTGTCTGAGAATGGCAGAATCTAATACTAACATTGAACACTTTCATAAGCACTGAGAGATTCATTGTGGCTTCAGAATTCTCACCTTCACACAAAATTTGTATCCAATATAAAATTTTCCAGACTATTCAAAGGGTTTGAAGAGCATGATCCATTTTTATTGCTGTAAATTTGCTTCCAAATATATATATATTATATTTATATAGGTTTCATTTTAATGTATATATATATTAATATATATATATAGGTTTCAGTCTCTATAAATCATTATCTAGAATTTTAAAAACATCCTCAAACATCAAATGAAATACAACTTTTTATAGAGATTGACTATTAACCTTCACTAAAAGTATTAGAAAAATACAACAGGAAACTAATAATAATAATAATAATAATATTTTCAAATGAATAAAGTATTATTTCAAAGTTATTATTTCTCTGTTATCATAGAAAAAAAAAAAAGTCAGAATTCTTAAAGTAGCCTACGAGCAACTATTAATGAGATTTAATGGAATCTATCATCTTCAATTCAATTTATAAAATGAACAGCATTTTATAAAATAAACCTTTTAGAGAAGCAACATTTTTTGCAGCAGTTTTGAACTGAAATTTTTACTAAGCCTAATTAACTTCAAAGGGATTATAATTAGACACTCAAATTTCCAGTATGGTAATGACTTTGTACGTGCATTTGACTGAATCAAATCTTTACTTACTATTGAAACCAGAAATTCTAGAAATGGCATAGTTACTGTTTTTACATAGCTCTGACTGGAAACTAACTTGATGAAAACTTCATTTCTAACCACTATGTTATGTGGTTAGAAATAATTAAAAATATATTATGGTATACAAAGGTGAATGAGGTATAAGCCTCTATCTTTTGGAAAAGATCAGGAAAATTCAAATACAAACTGAGTAACTGTAAGAACTAAGTGGAGAGTATTTTACACTCCAATGGGATTAGGGTTAGGATTAGGGCCAACACGCAAAAGAAAAACAAAATAAGAACAAAATTTTCTTCCAGAATCAGTAATGATAGAAAACAATTCTAAGTCATCATCCTGCAGTCCTTACACAGATTACTTTCCAGTTCTTATTTTAGCTAGTTACAATTTTGAAACTCCCTAGAAATTGTTTCATTTCATATTTTTAATGCTCTTATGAAAGAAGGCATTTTAACCACTTGAAAACAAAACAAAACAACAACAACAACAAAAACACAGTTTCAGGAACAAAACCAGTAAAAGAGTTTGTTTATTTTCAATGTTCCTGCCTAAGTATTTACAGACATTTCAAGTTCAGTTTGGTCTTGTAACCACTGACGAAAATGTTATGAAACAATAAGGTATGCCAAACAAAATAGGGATAACTTAAAAAAAAAAAAAAAAAAAAAAAAAGTTGTTAAAAAAGTTTTCCCCTTCTTTAATGAAATGTAAAGCAAAGGGTAAAGAAAAAAAAAAAAAGACAAATGACAATTAAAAAAAAAAAAACTTTTATTTATTATTTACACAGATACAGAATGACTTGATGGTTTTATAACATCTTTTGAGATTCAAATCTTTCTTAGCAAACTTTTCAAATATTTTCCTCTTCTGCATGTAACTCATGAAAACGTGCAAGATTGGATCTACTTGTTGGAACATTTATCCCAGATGTAAGCAGCTGTTTCAAATTCTTTTTCACCTGAGATGGTTCATGCCTCTCACAGTAGCTCCCTAACTGTCGAGACTAATTTGAGTAAAAGCCATGCTCCATTGCCTCTGTGGAAACTGAGCAACTGTGCAGAAAAGAGCACAAGATTCATTGACTCAGGGAAGGAGGAGGAGAGGAGATGGATGGATGTGAAGATGCTGCAGTCATGAATGAAGCTCCTCAGTTTAAACACCTAAGATTTAAGCAGTGGGGAAAAATATCTATATCATCGATATCTATCTATCTATATCTATATCTATATCTATATCTATATCTATATCTATATCTATCTGTCTATCTATCTATCATCTATATCATCTATATCTCTATCTATCTATATCTCTATCTATCTATATATATGTATATATTATAAATCTCATGTAAAAATGTTCCAAAAAATGCACAGTAGAGTGACTCTCTCATATGGTCATCATCAACAATGTTTTCATTATTTTGGACTATTCTGATTAACAAAAGTAATTTCAATCTAATCAGAAGAGAATTATTACTATTCAGATTTATTTTAATTAAACCCAAGAACATGGTCCCCACAGAGTGTGGATATCATTACATTCATATATCAATATTAACATGGCCCTTGCAGCTCCCTTATAGTCCACTCCTGGCCAGTCATCCCTCTGCATTGTAAGAGTTTGCTGTATCACTTTTCTGAAAAATAAGACAAATTACACCATTGTTGAAAAGACCACATGCAATGTAGTCTTTTGTATTGGATCAATAAACATCAATTAATAGGTACAAGCCAGGAAGATTTCACTCATTTGTCTTGTTAAGGGAAGTAAAAACCCACTATTCATCATCGCAGCTGTATGTTCAGCTGTATGCTAGCATATTATGTATCTGGACCTTGACTGTGGTAACTGAACTTCAATACAATCAACAAGACATATGGACAAAAGAGAGAACAGTGCTTCACCCATTCATCATGATACTGCAGGTCCTGCTGAATCATAGATGGCAAAGAGCTAAGTGTGCTGAACACCCAATGTTATTAGAGGACAAAAGTGATATTTACTTTCATTGAAAGTGCCATTTTCTATTTAGAAATAGAAATAATCTCACGGAAATTTGTGTTCCTTACAGACTCCGTAACAGAGGATTCTGGAATGTAGTTTGATATTTTCTTTCAGATTACAAATGGTCATAAAACAACAATGTTGCAAAAAAACATTTTTACAGTTAATTATGAACAAGACACTGAATGGTATATTCTATCTCCTATGTTCAGGTAAACATATGTAAAATATGCAAAAAGTATAGCTGAATGTAAAATATATAGATGAGGTATTACTGTTCCGTCTACCCAGTCTTTTAGAAAAAGGCTAATCACCCACCATAAGAATGAAGAAATATTGCATCCTATGATTCTGTCCTCCCTGATAATAACACCATTTACAGTGCATAAATATGTGAAACTGTTTGGGAGCATAGATGCACAATGTAGTGCATCCTAAGAGGCATGACTGAAAAAGGCAAGCAACTGAAAAAACAACAACAACAACAAAACAACAAAACAAACAAGCAAACAAAAACAACAGCAAAACCACATTATTTTTGTAGAAGGATGAATTCTACCTGGTAGCTCACCTGCATTTGCACTGTGGGAATTTTTTTTAACTCTTACATAAGCAATATGCTTCATGCTTGTGGGGAAAATATAACCCCTACAATGCACATGGTTGCAGTGCATCATAATTTTGTGACATCAAATATCTGTCTATACATTTTATAACAATGTAGTTAGTTTTTTTTCTTGATTCCAGAAAGTGTTTCTAAAGATAGCTAGATGTGGAGGTTACAGAATATCTTTTGTCCCTAACCATCTGCAGCAGGATTTCATAAGCAAAAACAAAGCAAAGGCCCCCATGATAGCAATAGAGACATGCACAACCTTCTGCATTACTGCAAAATAGCACATGAATGCACTTGATACTCATACCAATTTAATCGTGTTAATAATACAGACCCCAAAACTAAGGAATTCAATAGCTAGCATAATTAAGAATTTCCATAACAAAAGGCAAAACAGGAAATTTTGTTCCATAGCAGAATTTCTGTTGTTTTTTCAGTTCAGCAGTACTGGACCCTTCCTGTCTTAAATGCAGACCAGAAAGTAGTCTCAGGTTACTGAATATATTTCAGAAAGCCAGATATTATGACAATACAGCCAAGTCTTACCAGCATTAATAGTTGTTATGAAGAAATGTTTTTCTGAGAAGAAAAAAGTGTCCACATGGTTTCTCTAGCCCTGTGCATCCCCAATAGTCTTCCATTAATTCAATTAACTAAAATTAAAGACTAGGAATGGAACTAGCATTACATTTTAATGATGTTTAAGAAAGAATGAATCCTGTCTCTTTAAGAGCTCCTATGGCTAGTGAATGTAAATGCTGGTGAACTGAGAGGTTTTGAAGTTACAAATTTGACAAAATAAATAAATAAATAAAATAACCTTTTCTATTTTCCTATCATATCTGCAGCAAGTTTTTAAGTACTTTCTTGACTATGAAAGAGTACAATTTTACTTCTGCCATTTATTCATGTATAAGTATTTGTTCTTTGTTTTTGTTTGTTTTTTTTTTTTTTAATAAAGACTTCCTAGTAGTTTGTTTTCCATCAAAACTGATGTAACTGTCACCGTAAAATCATGTGATATCATTTTAATATTAACTATTGAACATAAATTTTGAAATAATTTCCAAAATAAGATAACAATTTAAGACTAACAATTAAGATAACAATTCTTCAGAAAATTACCAATTTATTTAAGTATCAGTAAGCTCATTTTTGAAGGTGAGAAGCATACACTACCCTTCTAAGCAAAAGAAGTTGTGGGTTGCTATACTGAAGAGCACTCAAGTCATGAAATAATGACATTTTGTTGTAGTTTCAGATTTTTTTTTTCCATTAAGAATATTTTGTTGTTGGTTTTGGTTTTCATTATAAAATTTCACATAGTGAAATTTCAAGTGTGTATCATTTTTGTTGTTTCCTTTTTGGTTTCTTTAAATTGGTTCAATTCTTCTAGCATCTTAAAAAAAAAAAAAAAAAAAAAAAAAAAAAAAAAAAGCTGACTTTTAATACATGGTCTATATGAAATTTAAGTAATGCAGTTGCAGTTGACATTCTTTCTTATACTTGCCAAAAAAAGTCTTTTGAAGGATTCAAGAATGAAAGAAGGAATGATAATTTCCTATCTCACCAAGAGCAAATGATTAGCAGCAGAGGATTAAAAAAAAAAAGGAAAAGGAAAGAAGTAAATGAATGTTTCGGGATTATAAAAAAAGTACCTAAGACAAAATAAACTTTATCACTAACATCAAATGCTTGCTTTTTTTTCTTTCCAAAGCCAAAGGCTGTCTTCTGGAAAATAAATAAATAAATAAAAGTTTCAAAATTTGTGATTAAAAAAAATAATTATAGAACATAAAGGAGGAAATTAAAAAATTCTAATTGTTATTCAGGAAAAACAATAATAACTTGTGCAGGTGGGAATTTAAAAAGTGAGAAAACCTTAGGAAGTGGTTAACAAAGCTTTGTTTTAATATCTTTTATACTAGAAAGTTTGACCAAATATACTCATCATGACAGAAAGCAATTCTTGGGAACTCAATTACCTGAATTAAGTGTAAACCATACTCTCTACAGAATCACTCTCAATATAGAGAAGACTCATTCATGTACTTCATTTTAACATCCTTTAAGTGTCATTTTCCTTTCAGTTTTATTCCTAGCACTATCAGTTTGTGGCATGTTTTTTCACTCAAAGACTGCAAAAAAGGTTTATTGTTGCAGCACGTTAAGTGATATCAAGACTAAAATCAAGCATACCATAACAATTTCCAAGATCTAGGGACAGGCAGAGGAAATAAAGCAATGCAGGTAAACTAAACTCTGAACACGGAAAATGTGAATTAAGGAAAAAAAAGGGGGGCATGAAGGGGGCATGATGTCTCTGTATGCAAAGCTACTTCTATTTACCCATTGGCTTTAGGTTAAGAGCAAAACACTTTCCAAAAATGCGTAGTTCAGAATGGGAAGTATGTTCAACACTACAGTTTATTCAATTGTTTTTTTTTTCTTTGTGAATGAAAAATTTCTTTTCCAGTCTGAGAATTATTAACCAAAAAACATCTTTCACATTCTTCTTCCTTTGTCACTGATGTGATTTCACAAATAAAGAAACAAATGGAAAGTCCATGTTAAACAAGTTTAGTGAGGCACAGGTAGGGTAAATGAGTGTTTTCTCAATGGTTTCTGTAACATTTCTTGACATACATTATTGTCAGATTTTCATTTTTATTTTTTCATACTTTAAGTAATCTTTTCAGAGGAAATATATTGGTACTATAGAATAGGATTAATGGAAAGAGTGAACTTAAAATGACCAGAAATAGTTGGTTGGATAAACCACTGAAATCTTTTGATTTAAAACAGAAGTTATACATAAATTAGAAATTTATTTATTGTCTTCATAAGAATCTTAATATTCAATGAGCTATGCTAGAAGCTGTTAAATCTACAAATTTCTCCTTATTTCTCTTTCAGATATGAACAGTGGCGAGATTCAGTGAAGTGAGAAGGGGAAGCTAAAAAAAAAATGAAAATGAGACAAGTGTAAGTAAGCATTTAAAGGAGACCACAGTCAGACCAGAACAAAGCCTTTATAAAGCAATTAGAAGGCATATAAGTTATCAGATGTTTCCAGATAACTTTCAGAAGTTCTGTTATGATCAGGGTCAAAGAAAGCTTAACTAAGACATAGTTTTCGAACTGTGGCATGCTGTGTTGAAACCATCACCACCATATGTAATAGTTTTGACTGAAACAGAGTTAATTTTCTCCACAGAGGTTCAGACAATGTTGTAGTTTGAATTTTTGATGAAAATAGTGTTGATAACACACTGATGTTTTACTTGTTGCACAGTAGTGCTGCTTACAGACAAGGGCCTTTCTGCTCCTCACACTTCCCTGCCAGTGAGGAGACTGAGGGTGAAACAGGAGCTGGGATGGGACGCATCCAGGATAGCTGGTCCAGGCTGATGAAAGACATATGGTATGGCTGTCCCATACCATATGACACACCGTTCAGCAATAAAAGCTAAGATAAAGAAGGAGGAAGGGGAGAAGGGTGGAAGTGATGGTGTTTGTCTTTCCAAGAAACCATTATGTGTCAAAGGCTCTACTTTCCTGGGGAGTGGCTGAACACCTGGGAAGTAGTGAATTAATTCTTTGTTTCACTTTGCTTGATTGTGCAGCTTTTGCTTTATCTGGTAACCTGTCTTTATCTCAACCCATGAGTTCTTGCACTTTTACCTTTCTGATTCTCTCCCCCATCATGCCTGGGGAGAGTAAGCTAGCAGTTGTGTGGTGCTGAGCCATGCTGACTGTCCCAGATCACCTCTTTGTCTTGTATCTACCTTGACTTTGTTTCCAGGAGGATCTTTTCCATGATCTCTAGCAGGATATTATATTTCTGTGCAATCTGTAGTTCAAAAGTCCACAAAATATTCTCACTCACTGTTACTTGCTAATGTCACAGATCCTGGGAGCAGAGTCAAATGCAGGTAGGACATATGACAATCAAGAAGACTGACTTTTAATCAGCATTCAAAGGCAAGCAAGCAGAACAGGTCAGACAAAGAGAAGGACTCTAATTAGATTTTTAGATTATCCCTAGCTTGCCTAAAACTATAGAAGGAGTTTTTCTGTAACTATATTTTACCTAGCTATCTCTGATGAATCTATTTATCAAATATCTTATATTATCTTATATTATCTATATTATCTTATTTGCAAAGCAAATAGGTCTGTGCATTAATTAGTTGTTTTTTTGTTTGTTTGTTTGGTTGGTTTTTCAAGTTTCTAAAAAGAGAGAGGAAATAGAGGATGCTGTAGTCAGAAAGGCTACAAGTAATTTTCTTGGGAGACTTTCAGGATGCAGATAAATTCCATGCACTATCATTGAGCCAAACTGAAAGATGAAAAAATTCAACTTCCTACATGGTAGGATTTCCAGACCAGGTAAGAACACTGTGGGCTTTAAGATATAAATGTCTTGGGTACTGTGGAGGGTACATGGACATAGAGAGGGTACTGTGGAGGGTACTGTGACGTAGAGATCAGCATAGATCATGTTCAATGCCATCCATAATCCTGCACTGTACAGAGATGTTTAAAATGGTTTTGCGTGCTGAAAATAGTCTAGTTGCATTGGCACAGTGCTTTAACTGAGCAACGTACTTAAATAGGTATCAGGCTAATAAACCCAAGCAGAAAGCCACACTGGAATGCTTAGACTACTTTTGATACTGAAGTAACTTGGCTCAGAGCTTGTTCTGTTACCTCCCGATGGAAATGCCCAGTATGTTTAGACTTGAATGGCATGAAGGATGTAAAATAAAATTTACAAAACATGTAGGTACTTTCTATGTCTCAGGCAACAGAACTGGGTAGACACTGACTTTAAAACCATATTAAAAATATTCTGGAAAACTGAAAATAAAAATGCAAATAAGGATAAATTAAAAAAAGCAAAAAGCAGCTATAATAATGATATGTATACATAAGTGCATGCATGTATATACATATATATATAACTGATGTTGCTGACAAAAAAAAAAATAATCATCATCATCATTTCGGTGGGAAAAGTAGATAAACTACTCCACTTCATTCTACTTCTCTTGTACTGACCATCCCTTCTTCCACCCCTAAAATCCAAATCTGATCAATGTGTGTTTTTTGTTTGTTTGTTTGTGCAATTTGAAAGAGCAGGAAAATGTTTTTCAATTTTGGTGCTGCAAGTTTCATTCACTGAAACATTTATTGATTGGGAAAAAATAAATAAATAAAATAAATCACATTATCCTAACATTTTTTTCCTGGGAGTGAAAGGGACAGGCTTTCTTGTTTCATTTTATGCAAAATTACAGTAATTGGGATGTGACCTTTTTGGAATAGACTGTTAAGTGTTACACTGCTGTGTTTTTTGTTGTTGTTGTTGTTTTTTTTTCTTTTTCTTTTTCATTGAATCAATTATTTAAATTATGGATATCTCAAAAGGAACAACAGGGTGCAAACAAGAATAGAATATTTAAATGAAATCAAAAAGCAATTCTCCTCTACTACTCCATTAACATAAAACAAGTTATTAGATAAAAGCCTAACCACTGGAGGCTTCTAACACTTGGATTAAAATTTAGCTTTTAAATAATTAAAGTAAGCCAGCACAAATAAAGACAAATGACATTACTGAACACTTAAAAAAAAAAAAAAATCTAAATAAAAATGCAAAGAAGGGAAAATCAAAAGCTAATTAATAAGTGAAAATATAGCTCAAAGAAGAAAAAATGTTATTTTTAAATGATCTAAAATAAGTTACTCAGTTCACTCACCCATTGGTTTTAAAATGAAGATAGAATAGAAAAAGAGGGGGAAATCAGCAAATTTGATTTCAAGCTCAAATATTTTCCAGAACTGTCACCACTAAAGTCATCCCCAAGTAAGTATCACAGAAACAGAATCTTTGTTTCCTAATCCAGATAATCAAAACAAGAAAAGGGCAACAGAATTGATATGCATATGGTATCAATTCAACAGAAACCAGCTTGGGTGCATTTTTGTAGAAGCTACTTTAGGCCAAATTAATCTTAAACCACTACTGAAACCTATTCAAGTAAATCAGTTTGACCTTAAGTGGTTTAAAACCACTAGCAGTAGAACATGCTATTCTTATCTCAGAGATAATGATATGTATTCAGTATAGGATCATTTCCAAATTGCCTATTTGAAAGATCAGATAGTCACCACAAATTAATATTGTCAGTATCTCTAAATCATTTGTAATAAAGAACTTTGAACGCAATAATCAGGATGTAAATTGTTAATGAAAGCTTTCATGTCAAACAACTTTTTATGAACTTTCCTATCAATTACAAAAATTGGTAACCTTTACACCAATTCAATAAACAGTAGGGGAAAAGAAATAATGAACCTAGATTCTAGGCCCAAATGAAGGTATCTGGGGAACTCTTGTACAAATCCAAATTCAGTTATGCAAGGAAAGCTAGTAAATTTCTGAAGTTATTTGAGAATGTGTTAATTTACCTCATTTTAGTGAGAACAGGTCTTAAATAAAGTGAAAACTATTCAGAAAACCTAAGAGTCAAATACATTTATCAGATACGACTGGTATCTTTGAGTAACTTCATGAACTCTGTCTGTTTCCAGTCAACTTCAGCTCAAACTAATACAGCCTGGGTTAAGCAGTCATTTAAACTACTTGCTTTTGATCCAACATGGACTAGAAATGCTTACAACATGAGTGTCATGTCCCAGTAGTGGAGTGGCCACTATTATTGCAATGTGCTGGTTCAGTTGTAGGACAAAAAGCCTTTTACTCCTACAGTCTCTCTCATGTTGGATACGTTCTTCATATGTTTAACTACAAACAGACTAGTAGCGTGTCTTACAAGAAGTTTGCAGAAGGCATTTAAGAATGTTCTAAACTGAAAACCACACAAAAAAAAAAAAAAAAATGATGTAGAAATAGCCTTAGGAGTTTTAAGTATTATTTCTTGAACAGATTTAAAAAAAAAAAAAAAAAAAAAAAAAAAGGCTTTGGGGGAGGTTATTCTAGTAACTCTGTTAAAAAAAGTTCCCAAATCTCAAAAGCTAGGATGGAAACATATATATATATATGATTTGCTTCTTTACAGTCCCTGAAAATTTAAACTCATTTATTTATTTTATTTATGATAACCACTAGCCTGGAAATAATTCAATTTCAATGCTCAGTTCTTTTTGTTTTTTTCTATTTATGATTTCAGCTTTTCGATTTACTAGTGCAATAACACACAAAAATGTGTGTATAACCTTTATCTTTCAAATACAACATTTGCATTTAGAAATTAGTCTGCTGTTGCAAATAACCATAAGTAATCCAAATATTTAGGAAATTAGAAGTAGAGTTTTATGTGTTTTTGTTTGTTTGTTTTGTTGTTGGTGGTGGTGCTGGTTTTTTGTTTGCTTGTTTGTTTTGTTTTGTTTTGTTTTGTTTTTCTCCATTTATTATATTGATCTGAACCAATTTTGCAAGGAATTAACAGTAAGTAGAAAAACACTAATCAAAGAAAGATAATTCAATTATGGTACTCTTTTAGAACTGGAGAACAGCTTTAGAATAGGTTTAACATACATGTCCTAATACAGTATGGTTTCCACTAAAAATGTAGTGTAATTTTGTAATGGGAGGGCAACTTAGAAATGACAGGAATATAATTATTTGTTTTCATAGCATTAATGGTAGTATAATGTTAAGACATCTTTTACACCGTGCATGGTAAATATTTTGCATAACTTGCTAAAATAACTGTTCAAATCTTTGAAGAATTTTTCTTCATCTTCTGGCCTTGGGAAGGACTACTACTACTATGTAAGGAAGACTAAAAGAACAAGAACAAAAAAAAAAATAAAAAATAAATAAATAAAATAAATAAAAACAGATTTGTGGCATGGTTAGTGCTTTTCAGTGACCCATAAGGTGACAGATGAAGAGGCAGTGGCTCCGGATGATCTGTTTCAGCTGCACTAACACGGACTCAAGGAAAGATCAAGGACAATTTAGTAGCTTGGCTGCCTGCTGGCATTCTGCTTTAGAAGCTGTATAAGGACAGAAGGATACGGAGTAAGAACAAGCATTCTGCCTTGAGTTATGTCAACATTTTGTACTGCTTCCACACTAAGATCATGACTGCTAGATGTATCAAAAATGCACAGTGAGACAGTAACACCTAAAGACTGGAGAGCTGAAGGAAGAGAACCACAGTAGAAATTTGTTCTGGAGACAGTCACACCTCTCAGCTAATAATCCTTCTTAGGTTAACCATAACTGTGGAGAGCTGTCAGCAACTGCTGCTTCCTAGCTGCAGAGAAACAGGACCCTGTGCGCCAGAAAAACAGTGCAGCCCTACAGGAGTTAACTTACCAGCAGGTCTTGGTCATTTGCAGACAAAACCATGCATTCACAACTGCAAAGAAGCTCTGAGGCACCATCGCTTGTACTGAAGCATATTTCTTACTGTTAGACACTCATGGGGGCTACTTTTTCACACGCTTCCATCTGTTTGGCCCCTGCTGATATTTACTGGTTCTGCTCTTTCCTGTTTACCTGCAGTTTGTCAACTGTATTGGCCTAGCTCAATTTAGAAAACAAAAGTAGATGTGCATTGTAGACAACACAACTGTGTGCACCACTCTCAACAAAAGCCCCAGACAGCCTCTTCTGTCTTGAAGTAGTGTCATGGACTTTCTTGTAAGTCTCACTAAGCCCTTCTTCAGTCACTACATGAGAGCCAACCACTGCTTCAGGAGGCACTGAAAAGGCAACCCTCTTCCTCAGGAAACCAGTGTCATCTTCATGAAAGCAATGTGTTTACAAAAAGCGTTTTAAGGAAAACTGTTCTTAAGACAGTATTGATGTTGCCTAGCAGCCTACATTAGAGAGCTTGTCACAAATATCTCCCTTAAGTCCTCCACAGCTCATGGGAGAGCTTCTCATTTCTATTAGAATCCAATATATAAACACACACACAAAACAAATTTGCACTTTCCTTAAAAAACATTAACACATCCCTGGACATCATTGTCCTGCAAACTTACTTATGAATTCACAGGGTTTATATAGCAGAAAAAGTGTTTTTATTAAAATTTTGATGTCATAAACTACAATTCCTATAGCCAGAAGTACCACCTTTCCACATTTATTACCTTTTTCTTTGTATCTCAAGCTTTTGAAACCGAATCAATTACAATAGTTTTACCCTACTATGTCAGATGCTTTGTCAAAACTATTATCAAAAGTCAGTTGCTGTTATTTGGAAAGAGAATTTTATATCAGTCCTAATAAGGTTGAATATAAATAGGATCCTTCCACCAATAACATCTAAAAATTGTTGTTCTCAGATTATCATAGAATCGTAGAATCATTAAGGTTGGAAAAGATCTCCAAGATCATCTGGTCCAACCATCCTGTGATATCATCCACTATCATGTCCCTAAGCGCCAGGTCCAACCTTTCCTTGAAGCACCCCAGGGACAGTGATGCCACCATGTCCCTGGGCAACCCGTTCCAATCCCTGACTACTCTTTTTGAGAAGAAGCATCTCCTAATTTCCAACCTAAACTTCCCCTGGTGCAACTTGAGAGGCCATTCCCTCTAGTCCTATCACTAGTTACCTGTGAGAAGAGGCCAACCCCCAACTCCCCACACCTTCCTTTCAGGTAGTTGTAGAGGGTAATAAGGTCTCCCCTGAGCCCTTATCCCCTGAGTTCTTCATCCATGAAGAACTGGTTGGTGACCTGCTACGGCACTTAGATGTGCACAAGTCGATGGGGCCGGATGGGATCCACCCAAGGGTACTGAGGGAACTGGCAGAGGAGCTGGCCAAGCCACTGTCCATCATTTATCAACAGTCCTGGCTATCAGGGGAGGTCCCAATCGACTGGCGGCTAGCAAACGTGATGCCCATCTACAAGAAGGGCCGGAGGGCAGACCCGGGAAACTACAGGCCTGTCAGTTTGACCTCAGTGCCAGGAAAGCTCATGGAGCAGATCCTCCTGAGAGTCATCATGCAGCACTTGCAGGGGAAGCAGGCGATCAGGCCCAGTCAGCATGGCTTTATGAAAGGCAGGTCATGCCTGACAAACCTGATCTCCTTCTATGACAGAGTGACGCGCTGGGTGGATGAGGGAAAGGCTGTGGATGTGGTCTACCTTGACTTCAGTAAGGCTTTTGACACCATCTCCCACAGCATTCTCCTCAAGAAACTGGCTGCCCTAGGCTTGGACTGGCGCACGCTTCGTTGGGTTAGAAACTGGCTGGATAGCCGGGCCCAAAGAGTCGTGGTGAATGGAGTCAAGTCCAGTTGGAGGCCAGTCACTAGTGGCGTCCCCCAGGGCTCGGTGCTGGGGCCGGTCCTCTTTAATATCTTCATCGATGATCTGGACGAGGGCATCGAGTGCACCCTCAGTAAGTTCGCAGATGACACCAAGTTAGGTGCGTGTGTCGATCTGCTTGAGGGTAGGAAAGCTCTGCAGGAGGATCTGGATAGGCTGCACCGATGGGCTGAGGTCAACTGCATGAAGTTTAACAAGGCCAAGTGCCGGGTCCTGCACCTGGGGCGCAATAACCCCAAGCAGAGCTACAGGCTGGGAGAGGAATGGTTGGAGAACTGCCAGTCAGAGAAGGACCTGGGAGTGATGGTGGATAGTCGGCTGAATATGAGCCAGCAGTGTGCTCAGGTGGCCAAGAAGGCCAACGGCATCCTGGCTTGTATCAGGAACAGCGTGACCAGCAGGGCTAGGGAGGTGATCGTCCCCCTGTACTCAGCTCTGGTGAGGCCGCACCTCGAGTACTGTGTTCAGTTTTGGGCCCCTCGCTACAAGAAGGACATGGAGGTGCTTGAGCGGGTGCAGAGAAGGGCGACGAAGCTGGTGAGGGGCCTGGAGAACAAGTCCTACGAGGAGCGGCTGAGGGAGCTGGGCTTGTTCAGCCTGGAGAAGAGGAGGCTCAGGGGTGACCTTATCGCTCTTTTTAGGTACCTCAAGGGAGGCTGTAGCGAGGTGGGGGTTGGCCTGTTCTCCCACGTGCCTGGTGACAGGACGAGGGGGAATGGGCTTAAGTTGAGCCAGGGGAGTTTTAGGTTAGGTGTTAGGAAGAACTTCTTCACTGAAAGGGTTGTGAGGCATTGGAACAGGCTGCCCAGGGAAGTGGTGGAGTCACCATCCCTGGAAGTCTTCAAAAGACGCTTAGATGTAGAGCTTAGTGATATGGTTTAGTGGAGGGCTGTTAGCGTTAGGTTGGAGGTTGGACTCGATGACCTTGAGGTCTCTTCCAACCTAGAAAATTCTGTGATTCTGTGATTCTGTGATTCTGTGTGATTCTGTGAGCCTCCTCTTCTCCAGACTCAGAGTTTTACTCAGAGTCTCCAGACTCTTCTCTCAGGTTCATTCAGCCATTCTTCATAGAACTTGTGTTCCAGATCCTTCACCAGCTTTGTAGTCCTTCTCTGGATACATTCCAGAGCCTCGATCCCCTTCTTGTGCTGAGGGGCTGTAGTGGGTTTACGTGGTAAGGTTTTGGTAGCAGGGGGACATAGGGGTGGTTTCTGTGAGAAGGAACTAGAAGCTGCCCCATGTTTGGTAAGGGCCCCACTGCTGACCAGAGCTGAGTCAATAAGCGATGTTGTTTGTGTCTCTGTGAGAACATATTTAAGAAAGGACAAAAACCTGCTGAGGAACAGCAGCTGAGAGAGAGAGAGGAGTAAGAAACAGCCTTGCAGACAGCAAGGTCAATGAAGAAGGAGGGGGAGAGGTGCTCCAAACACTGGAGCAGAAGTTCTCCTGAGGCCTGTGGTGAAGACCATGTGAAGCCGGCTGTCCCCCTGCAGCCCATGGAGTACCATGGAGGAGCAGGGTTCCATGTTGCAGCCTGTAGAGGAGACCACGGTGGAGCAGGTGGACCTGCAATGCTGGAGGCTATGTCCTGTGGAGGACGCCCACAGCAGCAGGCCCTGGGATGGACCTGTAACCCATGGAGAGGAGACCACGCAGGAGCAGGTGACCTGGCTGGAGCTGCTGCCCGTGAGGAGCCAGGTTGGAGCAGTTTTCTCCTGAGGGATGGACCCCGTGGTACAGAACCATATTTGGAGCAGTTCTGGAAGAGCTGCTGCCTGTGGGAAGCCCATGTCGGATCAATTCACCAAGGACTGTATCCCCTGGGAGGGACCCCAGGACACAGGATACGAGAGTGACCGAGAAGGAGCGGCAGCGAAGAAGTGCAGACTGACCATAACCCCCATTCCTCTGTTCCCCTGCACCACTCGGGGGGAGGAGGTGGAAGAGGGTGCATGGGGGGGGGAAGGTGCTTTTGGTTTCTTTCCTTTGTTTCTCACTTCTCTAGCTTGTTAGTAATAAGCAATAAATCTTACTATCTCCCTATGCCGAGTCTGTTTTACCCATTACAATAATTACTATGTGATCTTCTTGTCCTTATCTCAACCTTTGAGCCCCTTTCATCATATTTTCCCCCCATCCCTCTTTGAGGAGGGGAGTGAGAAAGCAGCTGTGCTGGAGCTCTGTTGCCCACTTGAGTGGAACCACGACAGGGGTCCAAAGCTGAACACAGTAGCTTTGTGCGTCTTCACCAGAGCTGAGTACAGGGGGACGATCACCTCCCTGGTCCTGCTGGCTACACTATTCCTGGTACAAGTCAGGATGTTGTTGGCCTTCTTGGCCACCTGGGCACACTGCTGGCTCATGTTCAGGTGAGTAACAACTAACGGTCACAGATCCTTTTCCTTTGCACAGCTTTCCAGACACTCTGCCCCAAACCTGTAGCACTGCATAGGGTTATTGTGGCCAAAGTGCAGGACCTGGCACTTAGTCATGTTAAACCTCATCCCTTTGGCCTCAATGGCCTCACAATTTATGTATAAAATGTCATTTCCCAGCATTATGCTGTTGGGCAGTGTATCTGCTAGGGCACAATCTCCAAGCAATTAAACCATGGAATTTATGTGAATTCATTTCAATACCTAAAGTTATTTCATAAATCATATGCTGAAGAACCTAAGAAAGAAATATAGGAAGAAATGTGCCCATCTGTCTGCCACTTATTTGCCACTACAACAACAACAAAACAAGAAACAAAATCAGATGCCTAAAATGAGATGGTGACTCAAGACTTTGTTCACAATGGAAAAGGTAAGTAGTTTTGTCACAATCACTTTCATTCCACTTTGTAAGAGCTTGCTATCAATCTTTATACAGGCATTCATTATTTATAGAGACTCCCCAAAGAGCTTACGTTCCATGGCATAGAATTTTAAACGCTGTACGAAATCCATGTGAAACCTAGCGAGACAAACACATTCTAGTCTCCAGTCTGGTAGAGTTGCAGAAGTATATTATTCCTGCCATAACTCATAGCATATTTTATCACAAAAGTTTGTGTTAAACAGATGTTCAGCTTATATCAAAAAGTCTACTTCTTTCTGTGGATTATTCAAGACCTCTTGTACTGGGGTATTCAATGGTCAATTTGATCACCCAAATATGCTGTTTTGGAATTTCACATATAAATCATCAAGTTACTGAATTAAGAAAAAACTTTGAATTGTGTATATATTTAGTGAATGAAAAGAAATCTAAGTGACCTTTAGATGAAGTCTGTACGTAAACTCAATTTATCTTATTTATGATTTATCAGATACACATCTTCAGAATCATGTGAATCATTTCCTTTGAAGAAAGAATTTTATTTTTTTTTTGATTGAGCAGTAGTAAATGGTCTCTGAAACTCAGAAATTATATTAAGCCCAGTAATTTATTTCACTCTTAAAAACTAGATAGTTTGCAATGCAATTTTTTATTGTTGAAATGTTAACTTTTAAAAAATATGAAACAATATCATTAAGATAGTTAAAAACTGATTTAGTTTCTCAAAATTTAGTCTCTCTCATACACTAACAACGTGTTACTTCATGTAATTTTGATTTATTATTCCTTCTACTTGAACCTGTTTTAGTGTTCTATCATAGGAAGTCTTCTCTATGACTCTTAAATAAATTAATGCAAATTATTCGTTTCTTAAGATTGATCACTTGTGTTGTTTCAAAAGACACAATTCAGCTTTACACACAACAAAACTGTTTTCCTCCACTGACTGATATTTTGTGTTATTTTTAATTTTTGTGTTATTTTTACTTTTTTTTTTTGTATTTTTTGTGTTATTTTTACTTTTATAAGAGTCCGTCATATTCTTATTGCAGTGTCTTTTAAAAAGTCTAAGCATTGTGTAATTGCATAATTAATTGTAATTGCATATGTGTCAAGTTCTCATATACTACTTTTATTAAATTGGAAAATAAAACTTACAACAATTATTTAAATTAATA
Organism: Aythya marila; assembly: GCF_965140915.1. NCBI lineage: Eukaryota > Metazoa > Chordata > Aves > Anseriformes > Anatidae > Aythya > Aythya marila. The sequence continues at coordinate 99,342,146 of NC_139043.1, read as the reverse complement.
ATTTATAATAATTTAAATAATTGAGAACTTGAGAACTATAATGAAGATGAATTATAATATTGTGATATTAATCACATTCACAGTATTTACATTTTTTGCTTATTGCTTATTACTTATAAAGTGCTACCGTAAAAGATGCATAACAAAAAGAGTGATATTCTTATGAGAAGCTTGCAACAGTTTAGATAATTGAATACCGTGCTGCTGATTCTCATTATTTATTGAAGATGCTCATTTCCATTATCTTAAATCTTTAAACACAGTAAATCAAACCTTGTATTAATTATATTCTGTGCTCAAGAATCTCACAGTAAATTGCTGTTTTGAGTATTATGATGCATTATTATCTTGTTCATTCTTTTATATGGAGAAACTAATTTGCCATCTTCTGAGGATCTAGAGTTCTTTTTTTCTGTCTTATTAGCTCAGCTAGTAAAGTTATAATTTATGCTCTAAATTCTTTTTTCTTTTTTTTCAGTTTTAAAGAAAATAAACAAAACAGAAAATATTTTTAAAGAAAATAAATAAAACATCCTTCTCATGGTATGTCTCAATGTTTGCCCAAAAGTTCTCTACAATAATACTCTAGATTATCACAATTATTACTAAAACAAACAGTAAAATCAGTAATGTATTTTTAAATATTCCAGTACTAGTAGAATGAAAATCAACTATTAACTAATGATAATCACTGACAATCATATGAAAACTTTTTAAATCTAAATACAATTTTCTTCCTATCTATATTTTTGCTTACATGCCATGCCTCCTCATCTTTAAACGGTGTAACTTTAAATCCCCAAATCAGATTGATCCATATAAATAAGTGAGTAAAGAGTGATAACACTGCATTTTAAGTGTTAAGCTACAAATTATCTGCATTAAACTACCAGGTACATGGGTTGCCCAGGGAAGTGGTGGCATCATCGTCCCTTGTTCAAGGAAAAGTTGGACATGACCAATGTCTAATGGGTGACATTGGTCATTGGATGATGGTTAGACCAGATGATCTTGGAGATCTTTTCCAACCTTAATGATTTTATGATTCTACGATTCTAATAGGTCAGTTGAAGATTCCTGCCATATAATTCTTATTCCTTCCTGGGTTGACTTGAGAGAAGAATAACTCAGAAATTAGTCTCCTTGTGACTGAAAAACTGAAATGCAATATTTAGTTTGTGAAAAAAATCACAGCTATCAAAAAAAAATCTTCAGGTTACTTTTACTTTTTGAAGATTTGGTGTTTTTCACAAGTTATAAACAACTAAATTAACAGGGAGAAAGGTGATTTCAGTTTAAGAGAAGTTCCTACTTTTATTTATTTGTTTTTCCTTCAGCAGGCTGCTCTTCATTAGTAAGCATATGAAGCTTTTCACCCATATGTATATAGCTAATATATATATTATTTATATATATAATATATATAAAAATAATATATATATACAACATATATGTATTTAGCTAATTATTCTGAGCTTCTTGAAATAAATTTCATACTAGTATAATTTTACTCTTTAGTGAAGTTGCTTTTAAATCCAATATAAATGTATAGTAGACTATATTCAGCTGATGTCACCTACAGAGTATTCATTTTTTTCTTCAAATTAATTCATTTCCCTTTGTCTGTAGAATTCCAGAATATTGAATAATAACTTAAAGGCACCCTTTGCTCTGCACACCCAGTTGTATGTATAAGAACATCAATGTTCTTATACACCTCCTTTATTACAGCAGTTACGCTATTTTGATCAAATGGGATGCAAGCTTCATATTCATATCTAGAAGGCTTGTTCCAGATGCTTCAGTCTATGCGAATAACATGTTTTTCATTAATTCAAATAATTCTGAGGAGCAGTGCAGAATGGAATAAAAAAGTTCTTAATAAAATAAGAATTCTTATGTATGGCATGACATCATCTTTAATTATTTTTTCTCCTAATACTTTGGAAATGCTGTTACATTAATTTCACACGTAAGATCTGAGAAACTGAGAAACAAGTATGCAAAATCAGTCAGAGAGCAAAGTATTTAGTTATCTCCTGAAGGCATTTTTTCTTAATAGGTCCTGAGTCAGATATTCAGTTCATCATAAATGCTTAAGCACTTTTCAAAATTATGTAATAATACAAGTTTCTATTCATAGGATGTTCATGATGGAAAAAGATTTAAGTCTTTATTTTTCATTAATGATGGTAACTTCCTTCTCTGAGAGGAGAAAAATTAGGGAAAGAGAAATAAGAGAAATGCAAAAGAGCTAATTTTCTGACTAGCAGAAGAATTATCATTTTTAGGAATTACGAAAAAGCATATTTCTACATGTGTTGAGACAAACATCAGGAAAAATATGAGTAGTAGTTCTGTATCTGAGGTAATTTCTAAATGCAGACAGTTCCAATGACTAGCCAGATTTTGTATTAAAACACATTAATCCCTAGGCTGTCTAACTATGAACATGAAGCTACATTCCAACAGTGCTGCCTCCTTTTTCATGGCAGGTAAAAGAAAAATACATAAGCAGGTAACAGCATATATAAACAAACAATAATAAAATCCAACTATGTCTGTCTTACTAATGAATTATGTGATATTGTTCTCATTTTTAACTTTATTTTTTCCCTTTCATTTTTCTGTGGTCTGTTTTGGTTCATAATTTCTGTTCAGTTGAGGTTGTGCTCTACTCAGACTGTCTTCACTTGTTTTTATCAATCTATGCACTAGAAAGTCAAGAATTCAAAAGGAAACAAACGCAAAAAAAAAAAAAAAAAAAAAAAGCCATGAAAGATGCCACTCTTAGAAATTATTTTTTTTGGGGGGGAGGGGGCAGAGGGGTGGATTCAAGGAATTACTGTTAGAAAAGAACAAAAATAAGGAGAAAAACATAAACTTCTCCCTTTTACACAGGTTTCTCTTATGGTCTAATCTACATATTCACCACACCAATATGCTGGTTTAGAAATGGTGCAATATGTTGGTGTGCAAGATGAAACAGTATTATGTTACTTTTCTGATGCTTCCAATATCAAATACTGTCTGAACTCATTTGTGATCATATTCATCATTCAAAAAGAATTTAATTTCTTTACCATAACTCACATAAAAATATTCACATAAATAACTTGCTTTCCATTATTTTCCTACTAAACAGTATTACACAAATTTCAGAAACTGCTGGAACTATAAATTCTAATGTGAAACTTATTTCAGTAGAAATATATTATCTTTCTCAGTTATGCCTAGGCACATGAAGGACTGCTTTGAAGCTAAGATTTTTTTTATTTTTTTTTCTTCTAACTCTCAAAATTAAGGCACATAGAATCAAATTCTTGACACAGACTGCTAAGACTTTTGTTGTCATAGTTTAAAATCTCTTTGTACAATTAGTGTGTGTAGGTTATCTGGAAGCAGTATAAAAGATATAAATAAATACAAATACATTAGATGAAACATTAATAAACATCTTTTTTTATTATTTCTATATATTTATTTATTTATTTTGTCAGAGATCAGACAAAGGGGAATGCTTTTAATTTAAAAGAAGGAAGATTTAGATTAGATATTAGGTGGAAAGTCTTTACTCTGAGGGTGGTGAGGCACAGGTTGCCCAAAGCAGTTGTGGATACCCTATCCCTGGGGTTCAAGGGCAGGTTGGGTGGGGTTTTGAGCAACCTCATGGGCAGGAGGTGCACCTGCCCATGGTGATTAATCTTTCCTGGCAAATATAACCAGTAAAGTGACCTGTGGAAGAATCACTTCTGAAATGCAGTATTGTTGTCAGTTTTGCAACCTCAAGAAGAAAAGGGAAAGAGAAGGGAAATAAAATGATCTCCATAAAACACTGTGATCATTCAGAAGATATCTGTATGGGCAAATATCAAACATCATTCACATAGATAGAGGGGAAAGATCTGTCTTAATTTAGTCATCTAAAGAATAGGCACTAATTTCTAATTAATGCAGTAATACTTAGAGAACTCTGAGAAGAACATGCTTTAACTACTTAAAAAACTAATAATAACAACAAAACAACAACAACAACAAAAAGCACACTAAAACAACAAAAAGCACACTAAATACTGGTATTGGAAGAGGGTACCGGGTTGTTGATCTCTCCCTCCTGCCACTGCCACCCCCCACTGCCTTTATTTATTGATTAAAATATAATATAACCTGGTTTGATTTTTATTTTTTTTTTTTTATAAAAAGCTAATCAACCTCATTTAAAAGATGTTCTAGAGATTACCTTGGCAACTTGAATATTTGAAAGTATTCCTCAAAGTAAATGAATAGAGAGTATATGAATAAAGATATTAAAAATATAAAGGTAAAACTGAGAAAGAGAACTTTAGAATAGAAATAAATGCTTACACTAACTGTATCAGAGGAAACAAAAATATAGTGTTTTGTGAAATCTGTTGCAAAGCAGTTGGCTCCTGGTAATATATCTATAGAAGTATGGTTTGTATTTTCACTAAATTCATAAAGGTTTTGCATAATTTATTAGAAACTAATTTAGTCATGAATATAAACTTCTTGGCAGTGGCAAAAATATCTTTATTATGCGTATTTTGCAGCTTAACTTCCTCCTTTACTCATTAAAATATGCTGCTATGGCACTTTCTTACATTAACTTCTAACTGTATAAATTATAAACCAGCAGAGACCATTAAAAAAAGTCTCACAAGATGCATGGTTGTGATACATATAGATAAGGACATTTTATTCATAACCTAATAAGATATTGTACTAAAATTGTAAAATTTTCCTTTAGGTTTATTCACTATCTCAAGTTCTTTTGTTCATCAAGATGTAGCTTTATGTCTTGTTTTGAAAAATATATTAAAAAAAAAAAAAAAAATGAAAGCTTACATAAAATGTGATTATAGTTTTCAGTTATTTTATCCTAACAGCTCTTGACTCCCCCTTTTTTAGGAAAAAATATAAAAATAAAAAATAATAGTTCAGAATATTATAGATACTTGACAGTGTGAGTGTACATCATTATTTTGGGCAATGACATACACCATTAACATCTTTCAGTATATTTTAGAAGCAAGGAAGGGGAGCATACCTGTTTAGACTAGTGCTTCACTAGGAATCACGTTTCTAAAGACAGAAGAAAAATATTATTTTGAGGCTGTGGGGGGTAGGGGAGAGAGAGAGTAAAACATGGAAAATGCAGAGAAGCAGGTGTCCTCCTCTTCTCAAACACTTTGATGAAAATCTAAGATTTTCATAATGGTTAATCCATTTCACTTTCATAGTTCTCTGTCTTGTGCCATACTATTTGCTCTGTGACACATACAATTGAAAAAAAAAATATTTTCAATAAAGTTATATAAATATTTTTTAAAAAGCACCAGAGAAGGGCCAACAACCACCAGGAGAATCAGAAACCCTCTTCAGTGTACTAAAAACCATCTTTGCTTAGTCCAGAAAAAAATGTGAATAAGAGGGAATATGATTATTGTCTTCTTATAAATTCATCAACAGAGAACACACAAGGGCTTTGGAAGAGAACTATTTAGCTGAAGAACAGTGACACAGAAACAAAATGGTGTAGATTGACGATGTATGAATATAGGCTGACAACAAATCTCTTACAGGATTACAAAACATGGCAATGATGGCAAAAGTACAATAAAAACTGTACTTTTAAGTGCTGCTTAAAGTGTTGCAGTTGATTATATAAGACAATTCTCATGACATGGGAAGCCCATGTCTAGACTTCAACACATGGGAAATCCGTTTCAATCCTATTATTTTTTATGAAGGAACATTTCTTTCACTCATACAGAGAAAGGGGAAATAAAACATGGAAACCAGAACTTACTCTTCAGAAACAAAGACAATTTTACCATGATTTTTTACTCTTTAAAGAACAAATACATAAAATGAGTAAAAACAGACAAAAACTAAAAAAAGAAAAAGCTTCTCATTCGGAGACCTGTTATACAATGGCAGAGGTACCTAGCTTACCATTTTCATCTTTTGAGAAATCATAGAATCACAGAATCGTCTACGTTGGAAGAGACTTTCAAGATCACCTAGTCCAACCTCTGACCTAACACTATCACTAAGCTCTACATCTAAAGGTCTTTTAAAGACCTCCAGGGATGGTGACTCCACCACTTCCCTGGGCAGTCCATTCCAATGCCTAGCAACCTTTTCAGTAAATAAGTTTTTCCTCCTAACATCCAACCTAAAACTCCCCTGGTGCAACTTTAACCCATCCCCCCTTGTCCTGTCACCAGGCACGTGGGAGAACAGACCAACCCCTACCTCGCTACAGCCTCCTTTAATGTACCTACAGAGAGCAATAAGGTCGCCCCTGAGCCTTCTCTTCTCCAGACTGAACAAGCCCAGCTCCTTCAGCCGCTCCTCATAAGACTTGTTCTCCAGACCCCTCACCAGCTTCGTTGCCCTTTTCTGGACTCTCTCAACCACCTCGATGTCCTTCTTGTAGTGAGGGGCCCAAAACTGAACACAGTACTTAAGGTGCGGCCTCACCAGAGCCGAGTACAGGGGGACAATCACTTCCCTGCTGGCCACACTGCTTCTTATACAAACCAGGATGCTGTTGGCCTTCTTGGCCACCTGAGCACACTGCTGGCTCATATTCAGATGACTATCAACCATCACTCCCAGGTCCTTCTCCGCCAGGCAGCTTTCCAACCACTCATCTCACAGCCTGTAGCTCTGCTTGGGGTTATTGCGCCCCAGGTGGAGGACCCGGCACTTGGCCTTGTTAAACTTCATATAGTTGGCCTCAGCCTATCCAGATCCTCTTGCAGAGCTTTCCTACCCTCAAGCAGATCAACACACGCACTTAACTTGGTGTCATCTGCAAACTTACTGAGGGTGCACTCAATCCCCTCATCCAGAGCATTGATAAAGATATTAAAGAGGACTGGCCCCAGTACTGAGCCCCAGGGGATACCACTAGTGACTGGTCTCCAACTGGATTTGACTCTATTCACCACAACTCTTTGGGCCTGGCTATCCAGCCAGTTTCTAACCCAACGAAGCGTACGCCAGTCCAAGCCACAAGCAGCCAGTTTCTTGAGGAGAATGTTGTGAGGAACGGTGTCAAAAGCCTTACTGAAGTCAAGGTAGACCACATCCACAGCTTTTCCCTCATCCACTAAGCATGTCACTTTGTCATAGAAGGAGATCAGGTTCGTCAAGCAGGACCTGCCTTTCATAAACCCGTGCTGACTGGGCCTGATCACCTGGTTGCCCTGCAGGTGCCACGTGATGACACTAAAGATAATCTGCTCCATGAGCTTCCCTGGCACTGAGGTCAAACTGACAGGCCTATAGTTCCCCAGTTCTGCCCTCCGGCCCTTCTTGTAGATGGGCATCACGTTTGCTAGCCGCCAGTCGACTGGGACCTCCCTGATAGCCAGAACTGTCAATAAATGATGGAAAGCGACTTGGCTAGCTCCTCTGCCAGTTCCCTCAGTACCCTCGGTTGGATCCCATCCAGCCCGATCAACTTGCGTACATCCAAGTGCCATAGCAGGTCACCAACCATTTCTTCATGGATAGTGAGGGCCACATTCTGCCCCACATCCCCTTCCACCATCTTAGGGTGCTTGGTATCCAGAGAACAACTGGTTTTGCCGCTAAAGACTGAGGCAAAGAAGGCATTAAGCACCTCAGCCTTTTCCTCATCTCTTGTAACTAAGTTTCCCCCCGCATTCAGTAAAGGATGGAGATTCTCCTTAGTCCTCTTTTTTGTGTTGATGTATTTATAAAAATATTTTTTGTTATCTTTAATGGCAGTAGCCAGTTTGAGTTCCAGATGAGCTGTGGCCTTTCTAATTTTGTCCCTGCACAGCCTCGCAACATCCTTATAGTCCTGCCGAGTGGCCTTCCCTCTTTTCCAAATATTATAAACCCTCTTTTTTCTCCTAAGCTCAAGCCACAACTCTCTGTTCAGCCAGGCCAGTCTTCTGCACCAGCTTGTCTTTGGGCACATGGGGACAGACTGCTCCTGAGTCATTAAGCTTTCCTTCTTGAAGAGTGCACAGCCTTCCTGGACTCCTCTGCCCTTCAGAACCACCTCTCAAGGGACTCTACCGGTGTCAAAGTCAGCCCTACGGAAGTCCAAGACCGAGGTTTTACTGATCCCCCTCTTGACTTCCCCAAGAATAGAGAACTCTACCATTTCGTGGTCACTCTGCCCAAGACAGCTCCCAACCACCACATCTCCCACCAGTCCTTCTCTGTTTGTGAACAGAAGGTCTAGCAGGGTACCTCCCGTGGTAGGTTCACTAACCAGCTGTGTCAGGAAGCTATCTTCCACACTCTCCAGAAACCTCCTAGACTGCTTTCTCTGGGCTGTGTTGTGCTTCCAGGATATATCTGGGAAGTTGAAGTCCCCGACGAGAACAAGTGCTAACAATTTTGCAACTTCTGTCAGCTGCCTGTAGAACTGCTCATTCGTCTCCTCATCCTGGTTCAGTGGTCTATAACAGACTCCCACCAGGATGCTTCCCTTGTTGGCCTTCCCGCTGATCCTAACCCATAGGGACTCAACCTTATCATTCCCAGACTCAAGTTCCATGACATCAAAACATTCTCTGATATAGAGAGCCACACCACCACCCCTTCTGAGCTGCCTGTCCCTTCTGAAGAGCCTATAGCCAGACTTTGCAGTGCTGCAGTCATGAGAGTGGTCCCACCACGTTTCTGTGATGGCAACCAAGTCATAGCTTGCCTGCTGCATGATAGCTTCCAACTCCTCTTCTTACCCATGCTGCATGCATTAATGTAGATGCACTTCAGTTGGGCCATTGCCTTCTCCTCTGGCCTTGCCATTGTTCCCCCTGACACACCTCCAATAAGCCTTATTTCAGCCCCGTCCCCCTTCTTACCTAGTTTAAAGCCCTCTCAATGAGTCCTGCCAGCTTCTGGACTAGGATCCATTTTCCTCTTGGAGATAGGTGGGACCCGTCTGCAGCCATCAGGCCGGGTGTCGAGTAAAGCTCCCTAAATCTATTAAATAGAACAATTTTTGTGCCATGGCAATTTTCTTGATGTCCCTCTTCTCTTCTAGTTTTACTTTACTTCCATCAAGATAAGGACTAAACACTTTTTAGTCTAAAAACTGAACCCATAAAATATTCAAGATAGAAAAAAAAGAAAAAAAGAAAAAAAAAAAAAGATCAAATTTGAGTATGAAAGCAAAACAAAGACACATTTTGCACTGCAGCATAAAGCTCAAACATTCTAATACTCGGTTCTTCCAATTCCCTTCAACCTTTTATTCATCTTTGCATAAAGCTAGCGAATCATAGACCCTACTCTCTACTTTGATTGAAGTCTTTGATCCCTTTAAAATCTGAAATAGAAATTCTAGCACAAATGCCAATCATTATGCAAATAAACAAATAGCCAAGTGTTTCTTTGTTCTTAGTTTTTGTATGCTGTTGCTAAAAGCTGTCATGGAGAGTAACGTAAAAACTGATCAATACCAACAGGTCATCACTCTCTACTTTCTCATAAAATCTGAATATATTTCCAGCATCATGCAAGTTGCATGGAAGGAAAACAACAACAAGAACAAAAACACTTAAAAAGTCTGTCTGAATAAACAAGGTTTCCTTTTTCTTTAAAATGTAAATCTAGGTCACACTTAAAATAAGGTTTTATTTGCATATGGGCTTCAATGTTTCAGATGGCTTAAAATATTAATGACTTTTGACATATTCAAGGGTATTCACAGAACATTGTAACCACAGAAGTACATTGTGTTGTAATAATTCATTTTAATATAATAATATAGTATGTATATTTTAGTTGTTTAACTGAGTAAACTAACCTGTCACTCATACGTAGAGTTCACAAAATTTCATATTTTGTATAAGGTTCTAGACATTAACAGACTAACATTAACACGTTAGAGAACATATAAACAGAATATTCTGTTCAGACAGTAGTTCTAAGCATGTTATTAGTTGACTGTATGCTTGACTAGACAAATTATTTACTTGAACACTATAAACTACATGAATACCACAATCAAATAACTTGGTTAAGATCATACTCCATTATAAGATACTGTAGTAAAACTCACAATGATTTTTATTACTCACATTTCTATAAAAACATCTGTAATGCAATGACATAAAAGTTGCTCACTGTTTAGCTCCTTAGCCGTCAGTGATTTCAAATACTGGGGAAATAAAGACAGGCAAGAAAAGGGGCATCAGTAACACCAGTTATGATAGCTTCTGAAGTTTTTATATCCCCAATTCCACAGACAGATCAAATATCTTCCACTCAGAGTAATAATGATATTTGTCCTTAACTGTGTAAAGCATGCCAGCAAGAGGTAGGCTACAGATATTTATGTGAGAATGTATTAATATGCTACATATTTTAAGGAACAACATTTTGCTTCCCATAGCAAAATGATTAAAATATAAACACTGACTATAAAATAGGTGATATTTATTTATTTACTTATTTTGCATGTTTTGATAAGAGAGTAGCTAAATACTTAATGAAGTTTTATGGATGCTGTTAAATGATTATAATCATTTATTAATGATACAGCTCTAACTGATTTGGCTAGAGAAGAGCAAGAAAGAGGAAGTGATGAAAGAGACCTGAAAAGACCTGTGACAATTAATGGTTCCAGTATGCATTCAGGGAATATTGAGACAAAATATTAATAATTCAATATCAACTATATGTTGATATAAAGTTGCAGTTCTGGAGCAAACTCTGATGAAAAAATAAATAAATAAATAAATAATGATGCTCCTAGAGATGAGGGAGTCAAACACAGAAGTTTACCAGAAAATAAACAAAATGTTAGCAAATAGATTAAAACTGATCATCTCTGTAGCCAATCTGCATGATTGATAATGAAACTGTAGTTCATTTAAAGACAAAAAAGAGAAGGTAAATATACTGTATTCAGTTCATGGAACTAAGCTAAAATAATGAAAAACTTAAGGGAAGCAGTTAATTTAAATATTATATTGTATAGTTGTTAAGTGAAGTATTACTGCTCTTAAACACTGCACAAAGGGGCAAAGAACTGTAAATGATTAAGAGAAACATCTTAAGAAGATTGTGAAAGAGAAACACCAAGCTGAAAGACTCAAGCAGAAACATACACGAATCCACCCTACTCATTCTATGTAAAAGAGTAGTGCTATGACTGAGACAAAAATGAAACAGAGTCAACATAAATAAATGCATAAATACATAAATCAATAAATAGTATTTATTTATACTTTATAGCATTTGTTTAGTATTTAGTATTCATTTATAGTGGTTAATAGCATTTATTTATAGTGGTTAAGACAATTCATTCTCAGAAATTTACTAAGATGAGTGAGCTTTAATAGGAAGAATGATTAGAAGGGCAAGACTATTTTCTGCATTTTTGTTATAAAATTCTTTCCAGTTGAGAACTGTGCTCCTAAAGAGCAACACACTTTAAGAAAGCCTTTGTGAGCTGCCAGGACTATATTCCCCTTTCCAGTTCTTAATTCTGAGGCTAATAACTGTATAACCTTCCCTACTCTTTTACAAACAGAAAGGTAGATTTTCCAGCTGAGTAAATGCTTGGCATGCCTGCCTGTTCAGCAGGTACTTTAGGACATTGTACCTAAGTCAGCTCAGAGGGGGTTGAAACCTCCAGTTTGGTCACAGTGAGGAAATTCTGCCCCTGCTGGGCTTTAAGCTGAAAATCTTCAGTACGGAATTAGGATATTTACTGTTTAAATTGAAGAAGATTAAGAGAGCCATGTGTGGAAAATAAAAAAATATCTATTGTATAAAAGCTGTCTCAGATGTCATCTAAGGAGACAGTAAAAACTATAGGTCAAAACCTGTGTAGGTACAGTACCAAGAGATTTTAGCTTTTGCTGATGAGATGATGGGTAAGTGAGAGGTAAATGATCAACGCTGATTGTAAATGAATTGTGTCAAACAAATAATATATTGTCAGAAATTCATAGTCTAAACAAGTCTGACATTCTGAAAAGAAGTTATTGCTTCGATGTTAACAAGCCACATAAGTGTAAGCCAACGAGTGAAAACAAACAAACAACAACAAAAATGAAATAAATAAAACAAAAACAAAAACCCCTGATCTACTACTAACTTGAAAACACCATACTACTACTACTTTTAGCTTGCCACCACTGTAAGTGTAACCAGGATCCTTTCTCTCTTCAAGAGTTTCCTGGAAGTTAATTATATTGTTCAGTAACAATGTAGAAGTTTTCTAAACCACTTTGTTTAATCATAGAACAGAAACAGCAGTCATGTGTGCATGAGACACCAACAAAAATGTTTGTAATTTCATTGGAGAGAGAGAGGAAGAGGGAGAGAAGGAAATATGGGCAAGGTTTCTTGCACATTCATGTGTAACACTTTCTTAGTTAAATTAGCTCAAGATACCATCTGGAAAAGCACACAATGGTTTGATTCTTTTATAAGTTTATTGGGAGAATCAGAAATTTCCTATAGTTGACAACATACTTCTTCCCCTGTTAAAGAGCTACAACCTGCTTGTTTATTACCTGAGTTATGTCATTTCAGTATGCAATTTAAAACTTATTACACGTATTTCAATAATGTTATGGTTACTAAGTTCCTCATATTTGAGTTATGAATGGAAAAGCAATCAGTTATCTTCCTTATTGAATTTGTAGAAAATTCATTTGTTGTGAGGTTTGTAGAAAATTCATTTGTTGTGAGGTTTGGAGGACATTGAAATAAAGTGAATATAACAGTCAATAGCTTGGAAAAGTAGGAGAAGGAAATTTAACTGACTACACCATACAAACAAACAAACAAACAAAAAAATCAAATTAAACTAATTCAAAGCTTAAAATAACTGGATAATACAAAGCATAAACAATCAAGCAACCAAGTTTTCTGAGACAAAGGTTTTTGGAAGGGTATTTTAAAGGTGAAATTGAATTTGTAGCTGAGTTAACAACAAATTTGGAATGCATATAGACAATAAATTTTAAGTAAGTCCAGTGATTTTGTGTTGATATATCCTTTTTTTTTTTTTTAATCAGTCATGATAAGATAACAGTTATAAACATTTGGAATATTTCATTTTTGTAGTAATATATAAATAATAATAATTTTTATTTATATATATATATTATTATATATATATTATAATAATAAGCTGTCAAGGTGTTTTATACCTTGCCATGCAGGCTGTGGAAGATAAATAGCAAGCAGTACCCACTATTTCACTATCACAAAGTTAGAGAGAGACTGGTTTGCACATAGGGTGCCTTCAAAATGACTGCAAGGACATTTAGTAGTAGTAGCACTTGGGACAAAAGTAGAAACAAACAACCTAATGAACAAACAAACAAAAAGACTTGAATCAAGAACTGGATAGATTCATGTAATAAATTGTAAGGTTTCTATTCCTCCTCCATGCACTTTCCTAAACAAGAAATTTCTCCTTTAAGACAGACCAGGCAGGTGGAAAAAAAATAATTAAAAATTTAAAATCACACCCCCAAAAAGAACAACCCCTCCACAACATTAATATTATTGTCATGGTGTGACGTGGTAGACAGCTGAGCACCACACAGCTCACACCCTCCCCAGTGGGATCTGGGAGAGAATTGGACAAAGGTAAAACTCATGGTTTGAGATAGAGTTTAATAGGACAGGAAAGGAAGTTAAAATAATAAACACACACACACACAAAACAAGTGATGTACAACGCAATTGCTCACCACCTGCCAAATGACAGTCATCTGCCAAAGAGTCCCCAAGCAACAGACACCTACCCACCCAACTCCCCCCAGTTCTATCTCTGAGCATGACATCATATTGTGCGGAATATGTATTTGGCCAGTTTGGGTCAGCTGTCCTGGTTCTGTCCCCTTCTAGCTTCTTGTGCATCTCCAGCCTCTTCCCTGGTAGAGCAGTATGAAAAACTGAAAAGTCCTTGGCTTTGTGTAAGCAGTGCTTAGCAACTAAAACATTGGTGTTAACATTGGTGTTAACAACCTATTTTTTCTCCTTAATCCAAAATTTGTATTTCATTGCTATGCCTACTGCACCATTGCTACTAAAAGGTTTAATTGAACTATAGATACCATAGAACATGTAGCTCATTTTTTTTTAAGTTCAGAACAGAATATTTTTCTATGGGAAAAGTATTAATTGTATCTATTATACCTAAGAGAAAATCTGCATTGTAAAAACTGCCTAATGTTAACAGTTTACACTAGAATGTAAAATAACAATGATGTTGCTAGATTAGTTAGTAATTAAAACAAAATTGTACAAATAAGGACTGGCAATAGCTAAGCAGTTTATTTATCAAAAGTATTAAATGGTTTATCTGGCTACTAATGGCTACTAAGACGTGATGGTTTTTAAAGTTATTACTCACATTTAAAATTTGTCTTTAAAAATAAATACTGAGAGTTAGAATATTATTTAAATAACATGAGTATGTTTGTACTGTAAAAAGAGTTTCAATTGCTATTAATTCCTCATGAAACACATTTCAGGAAATTGATTTTAAAAAGTGAAAAATTAACAAACTCTAATTGCAGAGGCTGTCTAGGAGAATACATTACAGGAATACATTACATTACTCCTGTTTAGGAGAATACATACATACATTGCCACAGAATAAAGACATATATAGATAACTGAATCCATTAAGCTAGACAATGTATTTATGAAAATGTTAGAAAGACTAGACTAGTATGGAGTTTGTTAGCAAATTTCAGATGTATTAAACCTCAGATGGATATTATGAAAAGTATTTGAAGGGTTTCTAAATTGAGCAGTCTCTACTTTTATTTAGCTTAAAAATTCTTATATTTGTCTATGTCAGTAGTGTCCAGATGTGTGAAAACACTGAGAACACAACTCAGAGAAGAAGTGAATGTTCAGGGCTGTTTCTACTTTATCTGCTGTCAACTAAGAATCATTGTCATGAGGGAAAATGATACATGTGTGAACTTGCAGAATACAAGACACATGCAGTCACACATACAGTCACATTTTTTTGCTCATAAATTTATAATGGGATACCAAAATATGATTGCACTTTACAATGCAAACAGTTTCTATCATTAAATGCAAGGCTATTTAAATCTCATAGGAGACAAACATACTCTTGAGATAATAATCTGAATACATTTTTATGAATAATTGCAGTTTTAAAGATCTTCTTTATTTATATTTGCCCATATATATCATCCATTAAATATTAATTATGCATCTATAACTTTTTTTAGCTTAATACTGAAAACAGACTGTAGACATACTTTTTTGTTGTTGTTTGTTTGTTTGTTTTATTTTTGCTGCAAAGTATATCATCTTACACATACAGCAAAGAAAACCACATGGCTAAAATATTGCGTAAGAAAATTACATGATCCAGCCAACACAAAAACTGAAGTGACAGAATGGAAAAAGCTAATGTCAGGATACAATGGTCACTGCATTAAGTAGAACAAGGGTTCTTCTCTTTTGTTTTTTTCTTCCACTGTTCCTACTAAACTTCTGGAAACAGAGTCAGAAGCTCATATACATCTCAGAAGGGTACCTTCAAGAAGTTTCCGTTCTTGAATTTTCCCTTTCTTAATCAGCTACCCATGGGGAAAAAAAAAAAAAAAAGATGAGATCTTGAACTTTTTCTGTTTACTACTAATACATCTTTCATATCTGAAAAAAAGTTCATCTTTCATATTTGTTCTCCAGTTTTTTCTCTCAGTATTTTCAAGCTCTCTGGTGCATTTCTCATCTTTGTAGAGACGCATTTGTATTTAGGAAGTGAAAATTAGAGGCTTGTTTAGCTATCCTGATCACTTTCTCCAAATCTTATATGTGTTTCACATGTTTGTAGTTTATGCACACTATAAAAAGCAATTAAATTCATAGAATTAAGGAAAAAAGAAAAAAAAAAAGAGAGAGAGAAAAAAAAAATCCACTAACTTTATTCATGTAATTGGCTCAGTCGGTCATCAAGAAAAAATATATATATTAATTTAAAAATCAAACAATGTTTAGTCCAAGCTGTTAAATAAAGGTATATTCAGCCAGATGTACCTGACATTTTCCATATAGTTGTGATATATGGCCCAGACCTGTAAAGACAACAAAATATGCAGAAACGCAGTAACAGGCCCATCTGGCATGCTGTCTGTGCTGTACACCTTGGAGGAATAGAGTTTCCCAACATTTCCTCCATGGTTCCTCCTTTTCTCCCCATAATTTGTACTTTTTCCTTGCATAAAGGCAGAACACAGAAGCACAGTGTCATGGTTTCTATTTTAAATACAAAACATTTTTAGGATTTTTATGATGATAAAGCCTACATCATAGACAGAAACTAGTATTTTTTAACCAGCAGAAACATAATTAGGGAAAAGGCACACTTTTAGCACAGAACTTCTATTACAGCCAAATATTATATAGGGTGAGGTGCAGATCAAGCATGACTGAACAAACGGAAAAAAGACAAATTTCCATATGGTTAGTACCTTCTCTCTGAGTTTTTATTGAAATTCATATAGTTTAGAATGACAATTTAGATCCTTAGAAGACAAAACAAACAAGGAAATAAAATCAAACAAATACTTCAATTATTCTACTTGCAGCAAACAAGTGCTACTGTATGCAATATATTACCTACTTGCTTATTAGAGGTAGAATATTTGTGTTTTTTCATTCAAAGATAGAGTTTTAAAAGAAAAAATCTAAATGTAAAAACTGATAATTTAAATATTTGTTTTCTGACATGATCGTAAAATTACAGAATGAAGCAACTTACATGCATGAAGATGACTTTATTATAACCTATTTTCTATTGTAATCTAAAAATTACACTTAAGCAACATTTTGAGAAGTCACAAAATATGTGAAATTTACACTCTATAACTCCATAACTGCCAAAATGCTTTTATTCATATTGGATGACATAAAATTATTCATTTTTGCTCGCAGTGGATTAGTCTTATCCAATTTCATATGAGTAAAGTATAGATGCTTATATGAGGTACTTTCCATAACTTCCTCTTTCTTATCATTTTTGGACTGCAACTATTCTAGCTTGTCTTAGCTTTAGGATGAAACCTTGTCCTGTTTTTGGCTAGGATAGAGTTAATTTTCCTCCTAATAGCTGGTAGGGTGCTCTGTTTGGGATTTAGGATGAGAATAATGTTGATAATACACTGATGTTTTAATTGTTGCAGAGCAGTGTTTACACGAAGCCAAGGACTTTTCATCTTCTCACTCCGCCAGTGGGCAGGCAGGCTGGGGGTGCAGCAGCAGGTGGGAGGGAACAGTGACAGGAAAGCTGACCCACACTGGCCAAAGGAGTATTCCATACTATGTGGTGTCATGCTGAACAATTAATATGGGGGGACTGACCAGGGTGGGGGGACTGGCTGGGCATTTGTCAGCGGGTGCTGAGCAATTGCATTGTGCATCACTTGTTTTGTACACATTATATGTAGTTCTATTATTATTATTGTTGTTGTTGTTATTATTATCCATTATTTTCTGTCCAAATAAACTGTCTTTATCTCAACCCACAGGCTTTCATTTTTTTACTGATTCTCTCCTGCATCCCAGAGAGGGAGGGGAGGATGAGTGAACAGCTGCGTGGTGCTTAGCTGCTGGCTGGATTAAGCCACAACAGTCCTTGGCTCCATTGATTCATAAAAGGATCTTTGCATAACCAGCTCCAGAGACATACATAAACAAGATATACATGCACTTAATTAGAGAAAAGGCAAAACCTAACATTTCTTTTCTGACTGTTATATTTGGTGGGAAATTCAAGAAGTTCTGGTTTTCAAGTGAACCAGCGACAGACTTATCCCCTCCACTCCACCATATAAATGGTTATTATTTCATGGTGTCTTATTCTGCTACCATACAAGAGAATGAAAAAATTTGAGAGAGAGAGGATGAAATCCTTCTTTGCTGATGACAGTGGTAAAGTTCAATTCAAATAGATTCAGAATTTCATGCTCCAGATTTAACATTCCCTGTATTTTTAAGATTAAACTTCACTTCTACACTGAGAACTGCTTAGAGAAAGCCACTTATCTATTCATATCTTTGTTGACTTTATGGACTTCAAAGGAGCACAAAGAGATCTTTTGGATGGTTTGCACAGAACAAGGATTAAAGAACTTAACATTTATGAGCATCTCTCTTCTAGCACAGACAGAATTTATATTACTGAGCATTTATAGTTCTCACTTCAGTTAACTGAATCATTACCAGTGGTGCAGTCTTACTTTTGACCTACACTGATCCCAGATCACCCACAATCCAAACAACCACTCCTCCTCCCTTGTTTCAGCTGTAGGGACTGTGATGTCATGAGATAAATCAACACAGCTTGATTGACTGAAGTCCAATACCCAGGCATGTAAAATATATATACTTATATATCTAAAACATTGGTGTATATTTAAAATTTTCAGTGACCTAAACTTTTAGACACATTATTAAACATAGTGTGAAAGGAGATAACAGACATCCAGGCAGGCAGAAATGAGCTACATTGATCTACTACAAAGAGATCTCATGTGAAGGCGAGCACTAAACCTGAGACTAAGAAACACCAAAATGCATACAATAGATAGTAAATATCTCACTTCTAGTTTTGTACTCTATTTCTTTCACCTTCAGAATAATGTTCCCATCATAAACCATTAAGTATAACTGCTTTGAAACAAAACAAAAGGCATAAACAAATAACAGAAGAAATAAAATGATCAGGAGAGAATGAAATGTATTTGATTTCAAATTATTTTTTCTTCTGAAGTTATCTTCCCACCTCTTTGAAGTCTTTCTTAAAATGTTTTGCTTCTGAGGCACATGTAGATAAAACTAAAATTAAAATTACAATATCTAACAAATATTTTCAGCTTGATACTGAATCCCTGTTATAATCTTATTTTTTCACTTCCTCACAAGCAACAAGTAGCTTGTATAACTATAAATAATTTTCTTTAATCAGATTTTTTTAATATCAATCAAAATATTTCCATTACTGTTTTCAAATTAATAACATGTAAAGTTATTTTCCTCCTGGTGTTGCTTGTCACATTGTTACAGTGATGATATTAAAACAAATTTCTATTTGATATTATGCATGATAATATCAACGAGATATTAGGATTCAGTTGCTCTCTAGCAGGCAAGAACTTTCTACTTTGAGCTTATTGCGTGACAGCAGGGGAAAAAATTGCAGCTTATTCATATTTAGAATCTTAATGAAAGCAGTGCAGACCTATTGCAACCCCTGAAGAGGTTTCAAAACGTGATGGTAGTAGGTGGTGCTTCAGAAACTAAATGGAGGGAAGGGAGAGAGAGGGAGCAATCTTCTGTTGAGATATTTCAGGAGTGCATGTGTACTTTTCATACATATGCACATATACACATGATTAGCCAAATAAAAAGAAGATAAATACAAATTTTCTCAGGTCAAGTTTAAGAAGTGTGATTTTGCCAGGTATTTGTTAACGAGTTTAAAGTCCAGGAATGTTTGTCATTAAAGCTCTATGGGATAGGGTAGTCTCCCGATTTAGTTCCCATTGAATTTAGTGAGAATTTTATAGTCCACTGTTAATGACGGTAGGATAGATGAGAGTGATGTCTTTCCACAGCAAGTGCAGAACAGTCCAGATACTTCCAATGCCTTAACTGAACACATTTGTCATGATATTTAGACTTACTGCCATTACTAAAATGCTACAGTAACTGGAAATTATGCTGTTCAGAAGACTAGACTTCAGTCTATCTACACCTATCTACAACTATCTATAGCATTTTGCATAACTGCAATAAATGTTTAATCATTTATCTGTTAAATTGTTTCATACTTGTATTTTAGTTCTCCAAAAGTCTTTTCTATTTTTAATGATAAGCATTTTTTATAATTACAGTTAGATAACTCTAAGACACTGTGATATAGCCACTGAAATTCCAAAGGCTGTCTCTGCTCTGATGCCTTTCAGAGACTTAGAAGCAAAATACAATTTAAATGTGATATGTGGTAGAGTTATCAAATATAGCAGCAGCTGAGGAAACATAAAAGGATTCTTCTTTTAAATAGAAACAAAACAAAACAAAACAAAACAAAACAAAAAAGACCTGTCATTTTACAAATACATATTCACTATTTCAGCTACTGGTATTTATTAGAGAAGACTACAACAATCAGAAAGAATTTGAATGATCTACAAAACAAAGTATATAGTGAATTACAAAGACAGCAGATGTTTCAGCATTTATTTCTCTTCAAGCCCTCTGCTTTCATACATTTCCAGGTCAAATATTCAGTGCATAAGTCTTTTCTCCAATTAATTTTTGACTGCATATTCCATTCCATAGCACATAGGACATTTTGTTACTTTATCCTGCAATTATGTCTCAACCAGATGAGAAAGATGTGATAATTAACTACTGATGCATTATAAAATAGTTTCTTTTTTCTTTTCTTTTTATTTATTTATTTATTTTAAAACAGCTCTTCCATAAGCAGCTCATTGAATTTCAGATGTCTGATTTGCATGATCACAGGGGACTTTATTATAAAATCATTAGTATTTTTACTTAGTGCATGTCTTTATCTAGGCATGACTAACTGGTGTAGAATAAAACCGTTTCACAACATACATACTTTCACAAACAGTATATGCTATGTGATGCTTCCCAGCCTGGTTTCAACCACAACCAAAACAACAACCTAACAATTGACTAACCTAACCCCGTTTACACAACATTGCGTGATCTCAGTTTCTAAACATCTCAGAAACATCTCAGTTTCTAAATGTTTAGAAACATCTCAGTTTCTAAATGATGCTCATTGAGTTCAGATGAGAAGCACCAACCCTCAATGCATAACTTGTTACTCAAATGGTTGGATTTTTTGTTGTTGTTTGTTTGTTTGGTCTTGTTTGGTAGTGTTGTAATAATCTTTCCTTGAAAAGTTCTTTTTCCTAATTTTACATGCCCAATATATATTTAAAGGTTTGGAGAGAAAGGAAAGATCTATAAATACTATACTATTAAGGAACAAACAAACAAACAAACAAACAAAAACAATCACATTAGAAGACCAACGTCTTCTGCTCATTATTGCCTGAGAATTTATTCTCTAACTGGAGATACAGTACCAAAATAGTAACACTCCATCCAGATCTATTTGGGCTCTCAGACACAAAGAGAGCAGGTAGCTGTGGGATTGGTTTACGGTTGTTCTATTCTGAAAAACAGAGATTATCTTCTTCATTCATATAAGTGAAGGTAGGTTTAACAATTGACAGAGCTCAAACTATCTCCAAAAAAAAAAAAAAAAAAAAAAAAAAAAAAAAAAGCTAAAAATCTGTCTAGAAAGTTAAAAATATCAGATATGCTAGAATGGCACAATCTTAAAAAACAAATATTACTTTTTATATATAAAGATCTCACTAAAATAACGTCAATTTCTCATAGTTGGAAAGATGAAATCTCTTTATGTTAGTTGTGAAATATTCAGATTATTTCACATGTTAGTAAGTTCCTTACCTAGAATTTCAAGGACTAAATCACAGCTGTAAGGTCTAATTTTCATAAAAGGCATGTGCAAAAGAAAAATATCAAGTCTTGGAAGTACTGAGCAACTCAAGCTGTGAAACAACCATTTTGTCCTATGACAAAGCTGGTTTGGCAACCCCTCCCAGCTACTCACATAATTTCTTTGCTTGCCATGGCATTTCTCAGCTGTGCCAATACAACTATTTAGAAGACTTCACTTCAAACTGAATCATTAAAATATTCCTGGCTATAACAGTCATTTATTTTCCAATGGAGTCTAGAATAAAAACTTTTAAATCATCTCTTTGCAGTCTCGAACGTAACTTTGAATTATGGTTGTGTGAAACATGGCTGAGCCTACTCCCTGCTGATCACTTAAATCTACTACAATGTCATAAAACAGCCTGTAGTTTTACCAGGATTTAAGGGATGAAAGGAAGCCTTACTGTTCTCACAGATAACAAATTCAGACACTCAGAAATCTGCAAATGCCAACATTTTTATTCAGTAAAGATCCCTGCATACTTAAATTCTTCTCATAAATTTCTCTTACTGTTCTTGTAAGCATGTTAAATAGATTAAACATCAAGAATAAGGCTCATTTGCCTTTTATGTCAAAGAAATACCTAAAAAATACTTGAAGTTACATGTCAAAAAAAAAAAAAACATGTTCTATTTCAGTTCTCCAAGGAAGTTAGAGGTTTTACAGCATTAAGATCACTACCTAGGGGGATTAACAATAAATAAATACATAAGCAACCAAACAGACAAACAGAAACACCTTGGATAATGCCTGAAAGTAAATCTAGTGTTACACTAATTTGTTTTCATTTATTTTTACTGTATGAAAGTGCCATAGGAAAGGATTAGTTTCACTATAACATGATTGAAAACTGTAATAAAATATATGATTTTCATATAGAGAGTTTAAAATCCCAAGTATCACTTCAGGCCAGTGATTAGAACATGAAAGCATCCAACAGGTTAGAGCGAATATCAACACCTAATTCTACAAATGATGCTTCAGTAGTAACTGATTATAATAATTTGAGCTTGAGATGAGGGGAAATGAGAAAAAAAGGAGACAAGCCTTAAATGTCAGGAGCTCAAAATGGTAATCTTTAAGCCCTAAAATTCTTCTCTCTGTGTTCTCAGATGCAAGAACATGCAAGAGAGGAATTCTGGCAGCCTATGTTGAAAAACATAACAGAGGCCAACATGACCCCATATATAAAGAAGTTTGCCTCTCCAGAGGAAGATGACTGGTGAATACTGATGGATATTAGCAAGCATTTTGATCACACAGAAGTAACAAGTTACCTTGACAACATCCTCCTGCACCATGACCTCTAAGCCTCAGGCTTGCCCCAGTATGTCTTCCCGATCCTGTTTCTTCATCTTAGTCTCTCTCAGCCATGGGCTGTAACCTCTGCCGTTTCCTTCCACCCAAATGTTGTTTCAGCTGTCCTGGTAGTTGCTATCCTCCATCCTACAGGTGTTCTCAAGGAACAGACATTCAATCTTGTCATCAGTTCCTGTTTCCTTTGGTTCTTGTGTGCAGCAGAAGTACCTTGCTGTCTTTGGCTCTGCTTATACATAATGATGTCTCCCAGGCACAGGGCAATCCCAATTTAGCCATCATTTACCAGTGAGTCTATCATAACATATTTGGAGCCTGACCTCCAAATATGGAGTGAGGGTGAGTTCTTTTGTATCATTTTGTTTATCCAGTCTCATCTCTTAACTCTTCCAAGGACAATTATCAAAAAACATCTGGTCTGGGAGATGAAAAACATTGCTTCCAAGACAAAACAAATTAGGGTTTATGCCACTTCTGAGTGCAGTCCTTGTCTATGAAATTCGGAATGACCCTCATGACCCTCATTCGGAACCCCAAAGAGGCTTGCAGGCTGGATTTCTCTCCTTTTTTTTTCCGCTTCCTGTTGGGGACAGGCACCAACTTTTTAATAGATGTCCAGAGCATTTCATATGGCCTAGACTAAGGAGATCCATGACTTTTGCATCTATAACAGCATCATTTTATGACACACAACTCTAAGGCTTCAAAGGGAAAAAACAAAAACAAACGAAAAAAAAAGACTTTCCAAGGAAAGAAGAAAAAAAGAAAAGGGGAAAGGAAAAAAGAAAAAAAAAGGGGGGGGGGGGGGGAATAAAAGTGAAGAAAGAAAAAGAGGAAAAAAAGGAAAAGCATTCTTTCAATATTTCTTGCTACAAAGCAAAGTCAATACCACACCAAAACATAATTACATAATTGAGAAACATACAAGTCTGTTCACCTCTACCCAGAAGTGACTGGCTAGTGCTAGAAGGCAAAATAAACAGCAACATGATCTTTCACAACAGATTATTTCTTTCTTCTGCATAAGCAGAACCAGGCAGAAACTACAAAAATTCTTTTGTTACAGGCAGACAACTTTTCTCTTCCTACATCTTGTAGTCTAGTATGGCCCTAAAATATAGTTCTTAAAAAGGAAAAACTGTTCTCCTCCAATTTTCATCAACTTTTGAAAGAATAAAGCAATGACAATAATTGGAATGAGAGAGGTTTCTTATCTGATTATTATTTCATTTTTTTCTTTGCTAGGAAATGGGCGGCAGTATAAACAGGGTGATCTTATGAAGAGTCCAGAAAAGTAATGTAGCTATTAGCAACAAGACAGTATCTAGAAAAACACTTGAAACAGGGGAGAAAAGGAGAAAAACAAACCAACCAAAACAAACAAACAAACAAAAAATCCCACTACTTTTCACATGGTAATATTCAGAATTCATTTTGCTCTGTGCTCTTAAAAGCTTCTTTAACTTTTGCATACACTAATGAAGGCTATTGACTGTTTTACTTGATTTTTATTTGTTATGTTTTTAAAGAAGATGGGGAAAAAATGGAACGTCATATCTAAAAAAAGGAGAAGCAATAAAGAGAAGAAGAGTACAAATAAATGTATAACAGACCTTGCTGATTGTCCATGATTGTGATGAGATAGTGACAGGCCTTGGGATCCTGATAGACCAGAATTTAACAAAGTTTCCATCAAATTTGTGAGTACCTACTGAAGCCAGGTCATCAGCAATTGGGGATGACTACTGCAAACTTTCAGTCTCCTTGTGGGAGTAACTTGGGTTAGCAGTGGCTTGCACACAGCAGCCTGCAGGTGCTTTCAAGTCTTCTGGACCCCTGTCAGTAAGGACTTATTATACGCGTTAGAAAGCTACTTACTGCTTTGCAGCCTTACAAGAGGTAGGCTTTTTTCCCTGAACCTTTGCCAACAGAAAAAATAGTATTACATTATTTTTAGTTCTGAAATTGTTTCATTTATTGTTAAATTCCAGATTTTATCTCTTTCATTGCTGAGAGGCATTTATTCCAGATTTTAAAGGAAACAAAGGAAAGATCTTTCTACAGGAAGTGTATAAAAAATAACATGTTACTTACCAAGTAAATAATTCTAGCAACACTAAAAATAATACTGCAATTTTGACACAACTTGCAATCTGATTCATGAATCACATTTGGAAAAACATTTTGGAGTGTTTGGTTTTAAAAGAAAACAAGTTTGAAGGCTGTATTTAAATAATTCTTGAAAGCTATGGCATTAGAAGAGGAATGCTACATGAAGAGGAAAATGCAATAAATAGTAAGTATAACTTTTATTATAAAGATAGAATTCCCATGTCTTTTGAACTGCTTTCAAAAAATTAAGCCGTCTAAAAAAAATGGCTTTCTTTTAACCATGATTTATGCTTATCCAGCTAAACAGTCTCAAAGTGAACATCACCATCACCAGAGATCTGATAGATACTAGTACTTTCCTATGCAGAATCTGAAACTTTATTACTACTTAAACTTCTTATTGTTTCAAATAACCACAGAACAGATCAAGCCAATCTAGATAAAAATCTGGATAAAAATCACTTGTGTAAATAAGGAGTATTCTTTCTAAAGTATAAAAATATAAATCTAAACCTTCTAAAATATATGAAAATAGTCAACTCTGTACTGTTAATGTCTGCTGTCATTAGCAATTTTTCCCAAGGTTCACTTCCAGTTCTGATGATGGAGTTATGCCGTGCAAAGAACGCCCTTTTAAATTCTTTAACAAAATTAGAAGCAAGCTTATTACTGAACCTAAGTTATGAAAGAAAAAATAAGCTGCTGCTTTGCCACTTAAAATTATTAATTAACTAATTTCAGGGTAGAAATTCAGTCTGATTTCCCACCCAATATATGAGAAACTCAAAAGATTTCAGGAATTGTATTAGTATATTACAAAATATACTTTACATTGTCTAAAAATCTAGAAAACTACATCCTGTAGATATAAAGCCTATGGAATTCATGATGACAAATGCCAGGGAACAATTTAGAGCTTGAGATATTTCTGTAGTTTAAAATTATTGCTTTTGTTTGTTTGTTTATTTGTTTGTTTTAAAGGAGAAGAATGACATTTTAATGTCCATATTTTACTAATATTTTTTAATCATTTTCTGCCAGAAGATATAGGAAATACTTTAACTACAGATTACATGTATGTCTCTTTATAGGCATATTCAATTTCAGGGTAAGATGCTGGTATGGATATGTGTATTCACATGTGTTAATGTCAGAAACATATTCCAATTTTCATGCAGCTACTTTATAAATTCACTTTTCATCCTTCCATCTGACATCAATCTAGCAGAAATTTTTGTGTCAGAATATATATATGCATATTTTATATATATATATATATTTAAGATGAACAGAGTAGCTTTGTTTTATTAATGTAAATATTTTTTTTTTCTGAAACAAATGGTATAGATAATTTTTTAGTATCTATTCATGATATCTTTAAGTTGAGAGCAATAGTATATTTTATTTGCATTTCTTTAAGGCCATATACTGATGCTTCTCACATTAAGCAGAGAACACAGTGTAATTTGGTTTTTTTTGTTTTTTTTTTTTTGTTTGTTTTTTATAAGTATATGTAAGGATCAGAATTTTAAAGATCTTATTTTGGTCATTTACTATCAGAGTCAAAAACTGCAGCTACAAACTGAATCCATCATCTCTCATCATCACTAGATTTCAAATCATAGCCAATAGAAAAATGGTGGTTGTTGACTGCAAGGTAAAATAATATGGTTTTAAATAATATGGTTAATATCTGAAAGCAGAAATAACACTATCAGGTTGGCTGACAGATTCTTGATGATTGGCTACATTTCAGGCAGTGTGAGAGAACAGAACTTATACACATTATCCTGATCAGCAGTGTCACATGCAGTGTGACTAAGAAGGGATACGTTTCACTGTGAATGATTAAATAGGGATGCCCATAATTGAGTGAGATTGTTTTTACTTTGACTCTTTCTCTGTACAAAACAGTATTTATGACAAAATGTTCTAAAGATTCTATTTTTTTTTTGCATTCAAATATCTGAATGACTACTAATCAGTAGTTTTGGTTATTGTGAATGACCTCTCTTTTCTTTCAGGATTTTTATTTTATTATTATTTTTTTTAATCTTCCCTGCCTCTTTTCTTTTCTTCCATAGAAAACACTTATTGAGACATCAAATAAACTTATCAGATAAAAGAAAAATCCTGCCATGCTTGAGTAGCCTGACTGACAATATAAATAAGTTGGAATTGCAATTATTCTTTCCAAGTAATTCCATCAGTATACACTTTCTGAAAACAACCTTAAAATGACCAGGACAGAATAACACACCTGAATATTATTTTTCTTCCCAAATCTTCCAATATTTATTCACCTTACAGTGCTGTCCAAAATCCCATGAAAGTTTATAATCATACACTAACCACTAACACTTGCCAGAAGAGACCATATATAAAGATATACTCCTGCCAACAGTGGTTTCTGCAAAAGAAAGCTGCATCTCTCAAACAAAAACCTCAAAACTTATCTACTGGTCTATAAAGTGCATTCACCATTGAAGATGGATAAGCTGACCAATTACTAAATTTATTACACAAACAATTTTTAAAATACTTTCAACACTATAACAGTACCTTATTTAGAAATCTATCTTTTGTACTATCATATCAAAATCTGCAGGTAAGTTTGATATTCAACTGTACTTAGATCCAGCTGCTGTCTGGAAATATTAGCTAGAGAATAACATTTATTCTGAGATCCCACATATTAGCTGAGAGCTGAAGTGAAAACAAGACCAGACTGATAACATAAAAGAAATGGCCATTACAATTTTTAGTAAGATGGTAAAAAATTAAGCTAAAAGTACTTCAGTGCAACAAATCTACAAGGGAATGACTTATTTAATATCTTCACTGATAAGGTAAAACTCTTTTCTTTAATATAATAAAATTTATTTTATATTACATGTTTTTCAGTTGGATTAGTGGTACCATAAAATAATTCTGTGCAATCTTATTGAAACCCTACTTCTGTGTTGATTTAAGAAAGGTACTTTTCAATTCAAATTGGATTTTTACAACATCAAATCATGCATGACAAAATTACAGAATTTGACAGTTAAACAGATTGCAAATGTCAGTTATGAGCTTCAGCCCTGGTACTTTCACCACAGAGTGTGAAAGCAATAAAACTTTCTCACACATTAAAAAGAGAAACTCACTGTCTCAAAGCTGATGTTGAGAGAGGGAACCTTTAAAAACATTCTGATTTGTCCAACACAGCTTTCACAGAATCATAGAATGGTTGAGTTTGGATGGAAACTCTGTTGGTCATCTGGTCCATTACCCCTGCTCAAGCAGAGGCAACCAAAACAGGTGGCCCAGAACCATGCCCAGACAGCTTTTGAATATCTCCAAGAAGAGAGACCCCATAACTTCTCTGGACAACCTGTGTCAGTGCTTAGTCACCTTCAGAGTAAAGAAGTGTTTCCTGATGTTCAGAGGGAAGTTTCTCTGTTCCAGTTTGTACTCTGCTGTGCACCACTGAAAAGAGCCTGGTTCCATCTTTGCATTCTCCCTTCAGGTATTTATAGACGTCTCCTCTTCTCCAGACTGAACAGTACCAAATCTCTCAGCCTCTGCTCACAGTAGAGGTACTCCAGTCCTTTCACCATCTTTGTGGTCCTATGCTGGACTCTTTCCTGTAGGTCCAGGTCTCTCTTGGAATTGGGGCCCCAGAACCGGACACAGTAATTTGGGTGTGGTCCCCACCAATGCTGAGTAGAGCTGAAGGAGAACATCTTATGACCTGCTAGCAGTACTTTGCCTACTTCAGAGAACTTTAACAGATTCAGTTCTGCCTTCATTTTATCTGATGAGGTAATAATATTAAGGATACTGCAATCATTTTACATAGAAGATGGACCTATTAGTATTTTGGAAAACAACATTATCTGTGGGGAAAAAATGCTGGGGAGCATCAATACAAGCCTTGTTTATTTATGTAATACAGCCAGTTGTACTGACTGCATATAAGCATTAAATTTGCTTTCACGCAATAGATTAGGTCTGTTTGTTGTTGTTGTTGTTGTTTGTTTGTTTGTTTTGTTTTGTTTTGTTTTTGTAGAGTTTTGCACTGGTGTTGAACTGCACTGGTGTTCTAGTAAGGACTACATTTTTGAATCATATTTTGCAGTCATCTCTGACGTGCTATCCATTGAGTTGTGATATGAATTAGATTACTTATGGATGAAATAAAACTGGAAAATGCAGTTTAAATGCAAAAAGACATTTGGACTGAAGCTAATGCAAACCATGCAATATCATGAATTCAAAGAACAGCACTTAACTAAAGTAGGAAGAACTAAGAGAAGAAATACTAAGAGAAGAAATACAGAGTTCAAAACAGAACTACCCACAAAAAAGAAAAAAAAAATCTTTAACTTTTCATGGAAGATCAAATAAATCAAACATTTTTCAGAGCCAAGTGTTTGGAAGGCAGAGATAATAAAAGGGGTAAAGAATCTAACTTCCTAGCCTCAGGCTTCCTACTTTTATCCAAAGCAAGAAACACTTAAGTTCTAATCACTGTTCTGGTGAATATTTAATTACTTATAAAAAGTAGAAATATTTCAAAGGTAGGACTGAGAGTATTTGTTTGCTCAATGATTGTGAGACTCCTTTAGAAAACAGAAATTCAAATCACCTTACAAATAACAGAAATTACAAATTATTTTGTAATAAGTAGAAAACTTATTTCTTATTTCTTATTTCTACCTACAAATAAGTAGAAATTGATTTCAGATCTCCTATCAGAGCACTTTTACGCAAAGATCTAAAAATTAATCCTAAAGATTTATATCTATCTATCTATCTTTATTTTCTGGCTAAAGCCATTTGACAAATTCTAGACAGCTTTGCAGATAGCATCAGGATCACCATAATCATTTATTTATCCATCCTCTGTATGTTGGGGGGGGAGGGGGATGGAGAAGAGCTTCATTTGACTACTCTTTAGTATCCTACAATCCTGCTACACAGTAAAAAGAAAAGCTGCTGCAGCAGCTGGTTAGAAATAAAATGTTCTGCTGAGCATGTGTCTACCTAAGCATTTTAGTTCAGATCAGCAATGCACTCTGGAACCCACAGGATTTCTTTCAGAGGAAACTAAACAGGAAGACACACTTCAGAAATGAATGGGCTTAAGCTGCCTCTGTGTCCTACAGACCAGACCAGATTAGACTGGTCAATTATACTTTAGCATAATGAAGTAAAATTCCCAAAAGTTATAGCATGGATCTTGGATCCTCAATACCAGCTGCTTTCCTTTACAGCTTTGGTCCCGTTTATCTGCAATATTTATTAATATGGATGTACCCTGAGTAACAAGTGTACCTTTCTCTCATTTTGAAAACAAAGATTCATCTCTGCCATCTAGTATCAGATTTACTTAAGTTTTTTAGTTTCTCATTACCATTGAATTCAAAAAGGCAAGTTTAAAACTCACACAGGCTAACAAAAATCTGTGTTTACCAGCACCAGATACATGCACGCTATTTTGCTCTTGACATTAAACTTAAGTAATTACCAGCTTTTCCACAGCCAGGGAACCTTCTGTCTTTCAATTATGTTTCCATTTGAAAACATAATCAATGTATTTTTTGTTATATACAGAATCACAGAATCACAGAATCACAGAATTTCTAGGTTGGAAGAGACCTCAAGATCATTGAGTCCAACCTCTGACCTAACGCTAGCAGTCCCCACTAAACCATATCCCTAAGCTCTACATCTAAACGTCTTTTGAAGACTTCCAGGGATGGTGACTCCACCACTTCCCTGGGCAGCCTGTTCCAATGCCTCACAACCCTTTCAGTGAAGAAGTTCTTCCTAACATCTAACCTAAAACTCCCCTGGCTCAACTTAAGCCCATTCCCCCTCATCCTGTCACCAGGCACGTGGGAGAACAGGCCAACCCCCACCTCGCTACAGCCTCCCTTGAGGTACCTAAAAAGAGCGATAAGGTCGCCCCTGAGCCTCCTCTTCTCCAGGCTGAACAAGCCCAGCTCCCTCAGCCGCTCCTCATAGGACTTGTTCTCCAGGCCCCTCACCAGCTTCGTCGCCCTTCTCTGCACCCGCTCAAGCACCTCCATGTCCTTCTTGTAGCGAGGGGCCCAAAACTGAACACAGTACTCGAGGTGCGGCCTCACCAGAGCTGAGTACAGGGGGACGATCACCTCCCTAGCCCTGCTGGTCACACTGTTCCTGATACAAGCCAGGATGCCGTTGGCCTTCTTGGCCACCTGAGCACACTGCTGGCTCATATTCAGCCGACTATCCACCATCACTCCCAGGTCCTTCTCTGCCTGGCAGCTCTCCAACCATTCCTCTCCCAGCCTGTAGCTCTGCTTGGGGTTATTGCGCCCCAGGTGCAGGACCCGGCACTTGGCCTTGTTAAACTTCATGCAGTTGACCTCAGCCCATCGGTGCAGCCTATCCAGATCCTCCTGCAGAGCTTTCCTACCCTCAAGCAGATCGACACATGCGCATAGCTTGGTGTCATCTGCAAACTTACTGAGGGTGCACTCAATGCCCTCGTCCAGATCATCGATGAAGATATTAAAGAGGACCGGCCCCAGCACCGAGCCCTGGGGGACGCCACTAGTGACTGGCCTCCAACTGGACTTGACTCCATTCACCACGACTCTTTGGGCCCGGCTATCCAGCCAGTTTCTAACCCAACGAAGTGTGCGCCAGTCCAAGCCTAGGGCAGCCAGTTTCTTGAGGAGAATGCTGTGGGAGACGGTGTCAAAAGCCTTGCTGAAGTCAAGGTAGACCACATCCACAGCCTTTCCCTCATCCACCCAGCGCGTCACTTTGTCATAGAAGGAGATCAGGTTCATCAAGCAGGACCTGCCTTTCATAAAGCCATGCTGACTGGGCCTGATCGCCTGCTTGCCCTGCAAGTGCTGCGTGATGACTCTCAGGAGGATCTGCTCCATGTGCTTCCCTGGCACTGAGGTCAAACTAACCTTTTAGAAAGAAAATGAAACCCAGCAAAAGATAAAGCTTTCTGGAAGATAAAGAATGTAAAGAGCATAATGAAGTGGCATCTAAGTAGAAAGGTAGCAGAGCTATAAAAACTGGTGACACTTTAAGTAGAACTTTTCACTATATTTTTTGCAAATAACCATAATAGTATTTCAAATGTCAGTTTCATTAAGTACATTTGGCATGCCTGAAAGTCTTTCTTATTCAACATTTGCCAGAAGTAGCTTTTTCCCCTCAAACTATCATGCTTACATGATGCTCTCTGGAATTGCATGAGCATACAATATTTCATGAATTCTGCTTTGTTACAGATACAAATGCAAAACCATTTCTATCCTGACTGGTATTTAACACATTACACCTACTTATTTTTTACTCTAGGGCAGCAGTTTTATCTTATTTTATAATTGTGTTCTTGACAATGAATTGGACAATTACTTCCTGAGCAATTTGTGTCAACATAGTCCCGATTCACGTTCCAGAAAGCAAGCTAACCCTCAAATACTGAAAAGACACAGCTGATTATGAAAGTCCATTTGAAAGCACAAACCTAACATACTAGTTTTGACTTAAAGCAAGTTATATGGGTTTAAAAATTGCTGTGTAGCAGTCTCTAGTCACTTGTAAATCCAGGCCTCAGAGACAAGGCATGCCGAGGAAAGGAATTTCCAGTATAACGACAATAAGTAGATGTCAATGTATGACATTTTTTGAAACATATTTCTGACAGAAGCTAATAAACCCTTTGAAGTTTAGGCTGATTTAAAAATCAGCTTTCATAGTTTCCCAAACATCACTATTGCACAATGTCAAACACTTTGATCTTTTAGCTGCTTTGCACTAGAACTTTGAGCTTCTAGATCTTTTTATATAACTAAAAAGTCATATAAAAGTAGGTGATGAAAAACTGTTTTTCTAATTACATGTATAAAAGTATAGGCCAGATCCATGTTTCCAGATTCTTATTTATTTATTTATTTATTTATTTGTGGGGGCAGGGTAGATGTTTGTTCTCTGGATTCTACCTTTCTTTAAGTGTTCTTCATGGTAGTTAAGAAAGCAATAAACAAAGCTGCTCTTTTAGACAAATAGATGTCTTGTCCATTATGATCATTATATATACCATAAAATATTTTCATCTGGATGCTCTGTACTTCATATACTCAAATAGAATGTTCTTAAATTGCATTATGCCCTTTATTACTATCTCTCTGCATAATTTTCTAATAGTGAAGGGAATATTTTGCCACTAAAGTGATTGTGTATTACTATTATGATGTTATGCACAATGAAACAGCTGTTGCATAAGTAATGTCACAGAGGTGACTGCATTTTATTATGCTCAGTGAATACATTTTCTTTTATGCATAAGGATAACTATGAGACAAATTACATTTATCATGTATGTTTCCTTACCTTCACTCTGCCTACTAATCCATCTCCCTTAGAGCTATGTCTATTTCATGTGAACTTTCTAACTAAGTCTGCCAGAGACGCATTCTTGGGGACAAAAATTTACTCTTTAAAGTAGTACATGACAGAAATAGAGAATAGAATTCAACCAGTTTTAAATCTACCTTCTGAAAATGCTTTAATGCAAAGGACACATTCAAAAAGAAAGCAAAACAAACATCTAAACATCATCTAAATACAGTTGTGTGGGGCTTTTCCTGGTTGAAACATTTCTTCACTGAATTTTGTTTACGTGTATTGGAAAAAAAGTTAACGAATACAAATATACCTGGAGATTCTACAAGGAAAAAAAAAATTACACACCTCTGGAGGAGGAACAAACTCTCCTTCATCCAATAATTTACTAGTAATCTTTTAGTGATAAATTGCACAGCAATAAAAAATTTTATAAGCCATTAGTTAACATAATCTCCTATGACCATTCCAAAGAATTAATTAAAGTCCAGGATGCTCAGGATAACTTCTAATCTACACAACCTACAGATGATAGATTAGTGTGCAGAATGAAAATGAAAATAAATATATGATAAATGTAATTTGTTCTAGAGCTATATCTATCAGATACTCAATATAAAATTACATGTATATTCACTAAGCATAATAAATGCCCTCAACAGAACTTTGCAGACAGACTTTTTCATTTGGAATAATCCTTCACATATAAAGGATATAAATAGTCACTGAAACAGCTAGAATGATTCCACATCTCAATAGAATAATTTTGAATAAATAGTTTTCAGTATTCTCCAGCAGAAGTTGTAATTTTATTTAAATTCCTTATTTGCCTAGATGGAAACTCTCACCTCCTCTTGGAGTTAGAAGACAAAAAACATGTGTCAACATACATTCCAAAATCTTTTTGAGTGTAGTCTTAAAAAAACATTTTTAGTGCATCTTTATAACTCAGATATTGCATTTTCAGCTCTAATATCTAGTAATATAGGGAATAAAGTTTACAGAAATCCATAAATATTATTTTGGCTTTTTAAGACTTGTTGAAAAAAAAAAAAAAAAAAAAAAGATTAAGTCTACTAAGACATTACTCATCACTTTGGTTGCCAAAGCCATCAGATCTGTGCCTCAAATGAAGAAATATATTTCTTCAGTCACCCTGTACAATATTTCAGAACTTTAAGTTTACTAATAAATTGACAAAAAGGAACAACTAACTCCTCCTTTAAACAGTATTTTTTATTATTTTTTTTTCCCAAGACATTTGTTTGCTTGTTTTGCAAGATATGTCAAAACTGGAGTACAAGTTGATGTATTTTGTGCGTTCAGAAGCTGTCTGGAGTAAGCCAATTAGCCATCATTTTGTATATCACAAAATAAGGATGAAAATTCTTCATGAATTGCAGCACATTAAGAATGAAGGAGGGTTATTGAATTATATATGTAAATAAGCAACACAGTCTTCAGTACTTTTTAAAATTTAATTTCATATTAAATTCTCCTCACTGTATAGACTGTCCCCAAAATCTCAGTTTTGATGTGTTGCATAAATTTACATTGAAAATATTACTGTATTAAGGATTTGAAGGGGAAGTTTATCACTCAGAAGAGTTACCATTGATCTTCTAAGAGATGTATTGTGTGAAACATTTTTAGGACAGATGGGAAATACGAGCAGTGAAATGCATGCATTACTGATCTTTCATAACAGGACATATTAGAAGGCAAAAAGGCATATGTCTATTGTAAAGGAGTTTCTACATTCAACAACAGTAGAACCTCTCTAGTAGAAGTGCCAAAGACTGAAGCAATAGGTTACACTAAAGGAGTTTATTGATGTTTGGAAACCCATACAAGTCCTGTCCTTCCATTCTATTATAAGCATTGTTTTTTTGGCACATGATCAATCTATCATTCTAGAGACCTAAGCTTGTCAAAGGCACAAATAAACCTTTACCTCTCTAATTGATGTTTCTGTATCATGAGAAAAGAAATGTACCTGGAAAAAAAAAAAAAAAAAGTAGTCAGGTTCTATATAAGTGAAATAATAATATCATAATATCACAGCCACTACACCATTTATCAGAAATATTTGTACGGGCTCCTAATTCAACTCTACGTCCCTCAGAATATTTTCTTTGATCTAAGGTGAAAAACTTTTTGACTGAATCATAATACATAATTTTCTCTTTTCCTATGAATATTTTTAAAAGATTATGCAGTTTCTTTTTGTAATTCAAAAGCTCCTAACATTCTTTGTTGCTTTTTAATTTAGATATTGTGCTAACAAATACACAAATATTTTAATAAACAAAAACAACAACAACAAATGGGCAAAACAAATTTGTCAGAAAAAAACATTTCTAAGAACCCTTACTTCAGCAAAATTGAAATGAAATTCACTTATTGTTAGACTTTCCAATCTCTTTATGAATTCTGTATGAAAGTAGAGTTTAATATTTCAATAATTGGCCAAGTTTATGAAAATAGGTAAAATAAAATAAAATCAAACACATACACAATAAGAGACTGCAATATTACCATAAACTTAGATGTATAGTGTTGGTTTAAACAAACTGCAACAAACTGTGCAAGCAAAACTCAAGCATACCATATTGTACTTAAGTAACAAGAATCACACAGAATCACAGAATCACAGAATTTCTAGGTTGGAAGAGACCTCAAGTAACATCCTAAGAGATAAGCATACTTTTGAGAACTGAAAAATATCTGTTATGGATAGCTTATCTCTAATTTAATGTTAAAGAAGAGTTATTTATAGCCTAAGAAGCAGAGATGTGTAGGATACAAATCAAACTGGCTATGGTCAATTCATTGACCATAGGATGCATCAATTTATAAATTAGGGCCCTCTTTCATAAAGGTATTTAAATGTGCACTACACATTTACATAACATGTAAAGAAGCCTATAGAAACATTTATTGCATGCAAATTTTAACAGACTGTACCGTGCTATAAATAAAAGTATTTTCTCCATAAAGACATGAGCCTTTTCCTCTTTACAGACACAATATTAAAAAAAAAAAAAAAAAAAAAAAAAAAAAACACTTTAAAATGCACTTTAATTATTTTTGTCCACATTAAATGTATTTCTCGTTTTGCTTACATGAACAATCTTTTTTAAGTTTACTGTGGCTATACTATGTGTATAGAACATCCAATTCTTATCCCTACATGGATCTAACATTATCTTTTATGATAAATGTAGAAGTAGCCAAATATGAAATTACTATATCTGAAGAATCTATATCCCAGGTGAAATCAAAAAAGGCTGCACTCAATGAACACAATGAAGCATTTTTAGTGAACTAATAAGTGGTTAATGAAAATGAACATACAGAACTCTGAAGATGTATGAATCAGTACTTTTGTTGTTGTTGTTGTTAACTGTTTCCCCATGTCTTACTTTGTGCCCTCTTATCACTTAATACTATATAAGCATCTTTTCTAGATTTACTGAGTGTGTCCCTCGCACACTTTTGCTGGTCTGTTGTACTATCATAGAATGACAGAATGGTTTGGATTGGAAGGAATTATAAAGATAACAAATATACATTAAAAGTTTTAAGATGTTTTAAAAGTAAAGGAACAGTATAGTTTTGTATTGTTTTCGTG
This sequence comes from Aythya marila, assembly GCF_965140915.1. Classification (NCBI taxonomy): domain Eukaryota; kingdom Metazoa; phylum Chordata; class Aves; order Anseriformes; family Anatidae; genus Aythya; species Aythya marila. The sequence goes on along the minus strand of NC_139043.1, from coordinate 99,305,067 downwards.
TTTTTGCTCTGATTTTCCCTTCAGTCTTCTAAGGTAGCAACAAACTCACATAAACAAAGGATATATAAGGAGAAACGTATGAGAACTCTAAAATGAACTAAAACAGATTTTCTATTCATAAAATAAACCTACCTTATAAAACTTATTTTTGAACATACTACAATCCTTACCTTTGGCTGGTATATCCAACCAACAAGAAATTCAATGAAAGAACACATCATTCTATGCCATTGTCCCTTCAGCTTGAAAAAAAAAAAAAAAAAAAAAAAAAAAAAAAAGCTCATGGCAAGAGACTTTTTATAACTATTTAGTCTTCACAGGATACATGTTAATTTGTGAAAGCTAAATTCAATTTGATCTAAATCATAAAATGAACTCAATTATTTAAATATTGCCCAACTTCCAGACCACCTCCACTCCTGCCTCTTTTATATTGTTTGAATGATCTAAATTTGTTCAAGGTACAACTGCATATGACTTACTCAAGAAGGCCATTCATGCCCACAAAAGTCATGTTCTTAACATAAAACTTTTACTAGAATTTATGTAAACTAATACATAGACTATAGGGTCTACAGCTGAAATAAACTTCCATATTGCTTAAGTGTACTGGTATACTGTCAGATAACTACCATGTAGTATATCAACATGTTCGTACACTCCACATACATCAAACCTAGAAATACACTTTTTAAAACAGTAAGATATCTGAATAGCAAGTGTCATTGCATGGGGGGAAGTTTTCCCTAAATATCACTATGCATCTGCACCTCAATACTTAAAACTCAGTTTCATTGAATCTGTTTTCCTGACTGCAGAGCTGAAAAACATCATTTAGATTTTGTGACAAAGCCATGATGCCAGTCACAACATAAATAGGAAACAGGACAAAAGATTTCTGAAAGGTCTGTGTGTGTTCAGCAATATCCTCCAAACTAGCAATAAATGGCCACATGATGCTTTGCAATGTAACTTTTCTACCACCAGTGTCAGTTAAAGGAAATATTTCAGCAAATGGCTGTCTGCTGAGGAGCAATTTGTTATCCAGGCAGTAGGAAATGAAGTGATACCAGCAGGAAGTGAAAAATACCTCCTATGTCTCATGTAGTCCCTGAAACTTAAACAGTTGTTTGCAGTTCCTGCAATGCACTAAGAAGTCTTTACATTCCTGAAGATGAATAATTACCATTTAGAGATATGTTAAAATTTCCTTGTGTGTTGCATACTGCACAATTTATTTGCCATAAAAAAAAAAATAATAATAATAGCAATGGTCAAAGCATGTGTTTCTAATGTTAGGTATAACTGAATATTTTTACTCCACCTTCTACATTCCTCATATTGCCAGCTACTTTAAATCTGTAGCATGTTTTTGTCTTGTTTATTCTGAAAATTCAGGGAAGAGTTAATCTCAGAAATACTGAAAAGTAAAATATGAAGGTGGAAAGATTGTTTGATTATTTAGAATGCTTATAGTTATGTTTAGAAATAAGAAAGTAGAAATTTGAGAGCATTTCTGAAACTGTTGTGTACAGTATAGCTATTGACAAGAAAATAAAATTCTTAATTGATTTTATGAGTCTAGGTATTAATCTGCACTCTACAAGGAGATCCTCACTCCTAGAAGATAAAACAAAACCACAACAAGAAAATACCTGATGAACCATATTTAGACAAAACTAAGCATTTGACAAAAGACTTCCTTTTTCAGATTAAAAATGTAGTAACTTCAACATATTTATGTGTTTATGGGTAATTTAGGGTAAATTTTAAGCCTCCGTAATTCAGCAGGGAGTTATGTTAAAACTGTTTTATGGAAATCATTATTATGAAGCACTCGGTAATAACATTTTATTTGCGCCAGCTATTCTCATAGTTATTGCCATTCTCCTCCTAAACTTGACAGCAACAAACAGCCCTGGAAGTGCATATCTCATTCAAGATAACATAATGTTTTAGAAGTTACACCACCTGTCCATTTTGTCATTTCCACAGCCTGCTCTGAAAGCAACTGAAAGTAAATATGAAGAGGTAAAAAATATCGGAAATGTTACATGCCCATTTAAGAGCCCTAAGGACCAACACCAGCAGCACCTTAGACATTAATCTCTTTCATCTTAACAGCCATCTAGACTACATTTCTACACTATCCAATAGTTTAAAACAGTATTTACTGTTAGTGCACCTTAGGCCAACCATATGATGAGAGGCAGTAGTCTTTCACTATCTAATGCAAAAAAAAAATAAAAAATAAAAATAAAATAAAAAATCAGCCTTTACACCATTCATCTAATATTGCCTGGCAGTATTGTTTTCAGAAATGTGGTTTAGCCTGAAAATGGCTTCAGGATGGAGAAGTAAAAAATTCTTATCATTTTAAAAAACAAACAAACAAACAAGCAAACAAACAAAAAACAGACCTACAGTTTATTCACAGTTCTTTTTGTATAGTGTGTGTTGTTTCTATCCATGATCCTTTTATCCATTTCTAAATTACTCTGTCATGAAATTTTGAGCACAGCAGGATAAAATAACAGTACTTGAATTCTTTTTGGGTATTGGTCATACTATCCAATTAACTAAGTTTTTTTGTTAGGACAGTTTTATCCTGCTATCAAGATCAAGCATCAGAATAATAAACAATGGGTCTTTTTGCTGGGAGATTGATGTAAACATCTAGCCTTGTTGCTCAGCATCCTGAAAAACATGCAAACTGCTTTGAGGGCTTTGAATGGCTGATTATTATCTCATAATACATATTATATACACAAATCAGGTGAACAGGAGGCTTGGAGCTTTGATGACTTTCTCTGAAGTGTAAGATAACTGTTTTTATATGCCACTATTCACAAGAGAAACGTTACGGCATATTTTAGACAGTATTATAACTGGTCCTATGCTTTGATCCACAGACATTCAACATACAGATTTAAGGCTCGTGGAAAAACTGAACACTCAACACTGCCTGTAAATCCCAGTTAGAGAATTTTATCTGCATTGTTGTCTGAGCACTCTGGTGTAAGAGAGGGAGGTTGCTATGACAGATTGGTCTCCAGATTCCCTATATTTAAGCCCTAGCTTAAATATTCACCTACTTTCTTCAGTCCTCCATATTCAGATCCTGTCTCTCACAGTACTTCACTAGATCATTCTGAACTAACACATTAATAACATTAGTACTTTGCAAGGATAACCAAAACTACTTTTGTTGGCCCTTGTCACTGTCAGGTATTTTTCTTTGTAGAATGATGTTGCTATGCAATGGTATTATTCACAGGCAATAAGTGAAATGAAGTGCTGTTCACTTTCCTGACATATACTAGAGAAGTGGCTTTTACTGCACCTTCTTTTGGGAATAATGCAATAAAAAGCCCACTTTTTTTGGCTAACCTATTCATATTGGCCCTCTGAGATTCTAGATATATTCCTGACATTTGTATCTATAACCTTTCCATCCTTAACTCATACATAAAATGTAAAATAAAACTTGCTTAATTTATTTGAAGGTAAATTTAATGCTCAAAAATTATTGACTTGAGAATTTAAATTTAAACCTTCTCATCAAAGAAGTACAAGATTTTTTCCAAAAATCTGTCTGTGGGTGTAACGTGATAAATGAAGCAGAATGTTACAATTGCTTTTTTATTTTATGTTGATAGTAATTCTGTATGATCAATTTCCACTCATTTATCTTTATCATCCTAGAATGATAAAGATAAATGAGTGGAAATTGATCATACAGATCAATTGAATGTATAGAATGTATATCCTGACTACTCCTTTTCTTTCCTCCTTTGCCTAGGTTCTCCATCTTCCCTACAGCACAGTGTCTCAACATTATTAACATTTGCAGACTACTGAAAGTGATTTCAGACTAGACCCTTTTCCTCAGCTTGCCACAATGTTGTGCATGAATATACATCGAAACAATTTATACTAATTTTTTTTCCCAAAATATCAGATTTGGTTCCCTAATCATAAACATTTTCCATTAATTTTTAAGAGCATTTTCTGCTGAAGATATGAACATAATGCAGCATTTGTTTTACTATAGTTGCATCTACAATTAGAAATGAAAATAATATTTTATGGTGACAAAGCTAAGGAGACAAGTAAGAAAGAAAAGTCATCATGTAGAAATTCAGTAAACTTATGCTTGTGAAATAGTCGTTATTTATGGAGAAGAAACCTAAATATGTTTTCAAAATGATAATTATATAAAATTATTATAATTTCTTCAGAAAATAAACATCTTTATGAGCTTGCCTATATAATGGTAGAAGTATGTTATATTAGAAATATTTCTACATAGTTGAGAGATGGAGGATATTTTGCTTGACTTTATGGTAAGATAAATTAAAGAAGTCATAGGAGTTTCTATCTTCCATCATACAAAGGAGAAACTATCTGGAGTAGCATACTTGTATGAAACAGAGAATTAAGTTTTTCTTATATATTATATTATATATTATATAAATTTATATATGTGTGTGTTATATAAATTATATATAAAAAAATATATATTATATATTTTTCTTATATCTATCTTATATATATATATGAAAAACATGTCTCATTCCATTGTGTTTAATACTACCTTTCAAATAAGTGTGTCCTGTTCCACAACAGGTTCATCAACTAATTTTATGCGGTTATACCCTATTTCACAATCAAGATATTAAACAAAAATATTCACAACTTGAAAAGATGTCTTCAGAATAGATTGGATCCTTATTTGATAGTAAAATAATTCTATTTAAATTTTCAATCACTTGTGCATTTTTCTTTTTCTAGCTGCAATCGGACAATACATTAAGCTGTTTGTAAGATCGTCAGTTAAAAATGACCTTGCTTAAGATGTAGTCAGTTAGGTTTAAGCAGTCATAGAATCATAGAATCGTGAAGGTTGGAAAAGACCTTCACAAAGACTGGTTCAACAATCACCCTACTACCAATGTCACCCACCAAACCATGTCCCTAAACATCAAATCCAACCTTTCCTTGAACACCTCCAGGGACGATGACTTCACCACTTCCCTGGGCAACCTGTTCTGATGTCTGACTATTCTTTCTGAGAAGAAATGTCTCCTAATTTTCAACCTAAACCTCCTCTGGCTCAACTTGAGGCCATTCCCTCTAAACTTATTTATTACTAGTTACCTGTGAGAAGAGGCCAACACTCAGCTCCCCACACCTTCCTTTCAGGTAGTTGTAAAGAGCAATAAGGTCTCCCCTGAGCCTCATCTGCTCCAGACTAAACAACCCCAGTTCCCTCAGCCACTCCTTATAGGACTCTTCACCAGCTTCGTAGCCCTTCTCTGGACATGTTCCAGGACCTCAATGTCCTTCTTGTCTCTTTGGAGTCTTTCTTGGGAACTTCAAGCAAATGGATCCTTAAAAAATTAATTTTACAGTCACTAAAGTCCTGCCTGTGCACTTATTTTGTTTTGTTTGTGGCTATCTCTACTCCTGCTAGAATTAGAAAAAGGTTGTCAAGGATGTCCATAAGGAGCTCTGCAAAGCAAGAACATGTACCTAGATTAACTAATAAAGCATGCAACCACCTTTTTTCAGCCAGGAAGAAAGAACTTAATTTACCTTTTGGCTTCACATCTTTACGTTCTGTCATGGCTTCATGGCATGAGTTATTAATACACTAAGCCTCAGGATATATGTAAAGGGCTATATGAGAATATGAAATCAACATCACCAGAAGGTTTCAGAAAAAAATTCTAGCAGAGCATGAGTTTAAAAACTCCAGCACAAGTGGAAACTGCAGTAAAAACAGGTTCTATTTATAGAATAGAATACAACAGTATTCTAATTTCTTATTAGAATACAAAACAAAACTAAACACCATATAGTGAGATAGATACAATAACATCAACACATTAATAATATTCATAGAAGAGTAGAATGGTTTGGGTTGGAAGGATATTTAAAGATCATCTAATTCCAGGTGGGCAAGAACACCTTCCACTAGACCAGGTTAGCCAACCTGGCTTTGAACATTTCTAGGGATGGGACATTCACCCCCTGGGCAATCTGTTCCAGTCCCTCACCACATTCTGAGTAAAGAATTTAGAAGAAGAATTTAGAAATCTTCTTAAAGAAGATTTTTTCCTATCTTCCTTCCTTATTCAGCAGACTATTCTTAGTAGCCTGCAGTGTTCATTGTGAATGTTAAATCATTATATCACAGCAAGGGAAAGACTGTGCAAAACAATGCTGAACATGAACAACAGGCCAGGCTTTGCTTCAGAAATTATTTTACTTGATTTAATAGGGGAATTACCCATGATAGAGGAATTACTTGAAAGCAGACCTGAACGTTAATAAATTCATTAGGTAATGTAGTGGGTTTACATGGCAAGGTTTTAGTAGCTGGCGGACATAGGGGTAGCTTCTGCAAGAAGAAGCCAGAAGCTGCCCAAGTTAGATAAGGGCCCCAATGCTGGCCAGAGATGAGTCAATAAGCGATGTTACAGAATCACAGAATCACAGAATTTCTAGGTTGGAAGAGACCTCAAGGTCATCGAGTCCAACCTTCAACCTAACGCTAACAGCCCTCCACTAAACCATATCCCTAAGCTCTACATCTAAACGTCTTTTGAAGACTTCCAGGGATGGTGACTCCACCACTTCCCTGGGCAGCCTGTTCCAGTGCCTCACAACCCTTTCAGTGAAGAAGTTCTTCCTAACATCTAGCCTAAAACTCCCCTGGCTCAACTTAAACCCATTCCCCCTCGTCCTGTCACCAGGCACGTGGGAGAACAGGCCAACCCCCACCTCGCTACAGCCTCCCTTGAGGTACCTAAAAAGAGCGATAAGGTCGCCCCTGAGCCTCCTCTTCTCCAGGCTGAACAAGCCCAGCTCCCTCAGCCGCTCCTCGTAGGACTTGTTCTCCAGGCCCCTCACCAGCTTCGTCGCCCTTCTCTGCACCCGCTCAAGCACCTCCATGTCCTTCTTGTAGCGAGGGGCCCAAAACTGAACACAGTACTCGAGGTGCGGCCTCACCAGAGCTGAGTACAGGGGGACGATCACCTCCCTAGCCCTGCTGGTCACGCTGTTCCTGATACAAGCCAGGATGCCGTTGGCCTTCTTGGCCACCTGAGCACACTGCTGGCTCATATTCAGCCGACTGTCCACCATCACTCCCAGGTCCTTCTCTACCTGGCAGCTTTCCAACCATTCCTCTCCCAGTCTGTAGCTCTGCTTGGGGTTATTGCGCCCCAGGTGCAGGACCCGGCACTTGGCCTTGTTGAACTTCATGCAGTTGACCTCAGCCCATCGGTGCAGCCTATCCAGATCCTCCTGCAGAGCTTTCCTACCCTCAAGCAGATCGACACACGCACCTAACTTGGTGTCATCTGCAAACTTACTGAGGGTGCACTCGATGCCCTCGTCCAGATCATCGATGAAGATATTAAAGAGGACCGGCCCCAGCACCGAGCCCTGGGGGACGCCACTAGTGACTGGCCTCCAACTGGACTTGGCTCCATTCACCACGACTCTTTGGGCCCGGCTATCCAGCCACTTTCTAACCCAACGAAGCGTGCGCCAGTCCAAGCCAAGAGCAGCCAGTTTCTTGAGGAGAATGCTGTGGGAGACGGTGTCAAAAGCCTTGCTGAAGTCAAGGTAGACCACATCCACAGCCTTTCCCTCATCCACCCAGCGCGTCACTCTGTCATAGAAGGAGATCAGGTTCGTCAGGCATGACCTGCCTTTCATAAAGCCATGCTGACTGGGCCTGATCGCCTGCTTCCCCTTCAAGTGCTGCATGATGACTCTCAGGAGGAGAGAGTCATGTTGTTTGTGTCTCTGTGAGAACATATTTAAGAAAGGACAAAAACCTGCTGAGGAACAGCAGCTGAGAGAGAGAGAGGAGTAAGAAACAGCCTTGCAGACAGCAAGGTCAATGAAGAAGGAGGGGGAGAGGTGCTCCAAACACTGGAGCAGAAGTTCTCCTGAGGCCTGTGGTGAAGACCATGTGAAGCCGGCTGTCCCCCTGCAGCCCATGGAGTACCATGGAGGAGCAGGGTTCCATGTTGCAGCCTGTAGAGGAGACCACGGTGGAGCAGGTGGACCTGCAATGCTGGAGGCTATGTCCTGTGGAGGACGCCCACAGCAGCAGGCCCTGGGATGGACCTGTAACCCATGGAGAGGAGACCACGCAGAAGCAGGTGACCCAGCAGGAACTGCTGCCCGTGGGGGACCCAGAGTGGAACAATTTGTTCCTGAGGGATGGACCCCATGGTACAGACCCATATCTGGAGCAGTTCCTGAAGAGCTGCTGCCTGTGGGAAGCCCATGTCAGATCAGTTCATCAAGGACTGCATCCTGTGGGAGGGACCCTACGACAGACGAGACAAGAGTGACCAAGAAGGAGAGTCAGAGAGAAAGCACTATAGACTGACCACAACCCCCATTCCCCATTCCTCTGCACCAATTGGGGGGAGGAGGTGGAAGAGGGTGGATGGAGAGGAAGGAGTTTTTGGTTTCTTTCCTTTGTTTCTCACTTCTCTAGCTTGTTAGTAATAAGCAATAAATCTTACTATCTCCCTACTCTGAGTCTATTTTGTCTGTCACGATAATTATTGAGTGATGTCCCCATCCTTATCTGAACCCTTGAGCCGTTTGCATCATATTCTCTCCCCCTTTCCCTTTGAAGAGGGGGAGTGAGAGAGAGGCTGAGGTGGAGCTCAGCTGCCCACATGAGTAAAACCACCACAGGTAATCAAGAGAGTTCCCTAACATATTTAATAGTTAAGATTCTTTATAGATTTATGAAGAGACTTCAAACTTCGTAGTTTTGTTCAGACCTACTCCAATTATTCCAGTTTTGTAGTATCTTTTAAAATTCTTTTTTCTCCACGGTGAGGGTGACGGCGCACTGGAACAGACTGCCAAGGGAGGTTGCAGAGTCTCCTTCTCTGGAAATAGTCAAGGCCTGTCTGGACACCTACCTGGGCAGACTGCTCTAAGAAACCTGTTTTGGCAGGGGGGTTGGACCCGATGATCTTTCGAGGTCCCTTCAACCCCTTCAGTTCTATGATTCTGTGATTCTGTGATTTTTTCCCAAATATTTATAAATTATTTTAACATCTGGTCAAAACTTAAGTGATCTTTTTATCACCAAGTATTTTGGATACGCAGTCTGATCAAATATTCAGACAAAAATAATCAAATTTTGCTGCCATTATTTATGTTGATATACATTAGCTTACTTCTTCAGTAGGACAGCTAATACATTTTCTTTTTGTAGAGTAAGAATATAGCACCCCCAAAAACCAACAGCAAAAATGTTCTCTGCTGTTTCCAAAAAAAATCTCTCTGCTGGAGAGCATGGCTGCACACATACATATTTTTCAGTTTAATTGCAGCTAATTTTCAGTGACTCAAAAGTAGAAGCACACTGTAGTAATTCTTAGTTCTCAGTCTTGTTATTATTATTTGCTACTACAAAAGATCTTTTATGACAGATTAAGGGAAGCTTTTTCATCTTCACACACATTGAAGCTTTCAAGCTTCACTTTTGAAATTGCATCTGTCTCCTTGATCCTAAACACTTTGGCAGGTGCTTTCATACTTTTTATTAAGTCAGCATTAGGATTGCTGGTTTTTTCAAAGTTCTGAAACTTTTACAGAGAAAGAAGCAGTCCACTTTAAAAATTTTCCATGAAAGACAGTAAAAATATTATCACTAAAAAGCTCAAAGAAAAATATTCTTCCAATTCCATAAGAATCAAAGTCATTGAGTGAATGCTACATTTAGGATAATTTTCAGGCATCAAAAGGTTATCCTAAGATAAAACACTCCAACGTTATTAAAAAAAAAATAAAAATAAAATAAAAATGCAAACTTCTACAATATAACAATACAAAAATGAAAATGCTCAGATTTAAAAATGTTATTCTCTTAAATAGTTATAAAATATGTGTACAATAATATAAATTACATGTGAATATACATTATTGTTTACAATATATTTTATATTTTGAATTAATTTTGTAATTTTATGTTGATGTTATTAGATCCTTATTAGTATTCTAAGTTAGAAGTACAAAGAGAGAATACTAATAATTATTTTGTTTGTTTTCGACGCAGCTAAGTGTTTCTAATGCTTGCATGTTATTGATGTTTCTCATCTGGGCTGTACTCAAAATCACCTTCTAGCTGTAGAATACAATATTAGTAAGCAAAGATATGACAGCTATATATAAAGGATAGCTATTATTTTTGAAATTGAAATAGGTGTACAGGAACATTTTCTTACTTATAGTTAAAAGTGAAAAACTAACTACCTCTGGCCCTTGGATATTCCCTGAATACCCTACAATTTAAATAATGTGAAATACTGTCAAAAATAATTAATAAATTATACGTCCAGGAAAATTGTCACCATCACCCTTGATCACATCACCCATATAACACAACCCATAGGAAACTCCACAATTAGCTTCTGTTGCAACTAAAAAACACAGAGTTTAGCTGAGGTATATATTTTCCAAAAGACCTCTGAAGAGATTGTTTTTAACAGCTTTTGGTTCATTAAGTGTGTGTGTAATTCTGTAGTTCATCATCAATTTTCCAAACCAAGATGTTATGCAATACCAGTATTTTACAAGTCTCTATGTATTTATTAGTTGATTTTCACTAATTTCACTAATTTTCACATGACTATTCACTAGTCATGTGAATTTCTATGATAAAGAAATCAAGATAATTTAGCAATATTTTTAATGTAAAACAATTTATTATGTTTTGCTACTTAAGCCTTTCTTAACTTGATACCACTTTGTGTATCATCACTGTTCAGCTAACAGTGGAGCAGAGATCATTCCCCTCCACACTTTTCAAAATTTTGGCTAAAAATGTCATTTTGTTTTTATTGTTCTTCTTGCTTTTCTTTCATTCTCTTTCTCAAGTCTTCACTCTTCCATGATTCATTAGATTATCTAGAGTGTTCCAAGGATTTTTTTTTAATATATATATATATATAATATTAATATGTATGCTGATATCAATATATCAGCAGACTGATATATAAATACAGATACCATATCCTGCTTTAGGAAATGACAGCTCTAGGACTTACTTCTGACATCTGATTGAATTAAGTCTGGAACAGAAAGTATTTCTCTGTCACTGGCACCATCATTAATAAAAACATATTACTTGTGTGTTTTCCAGAGAGTAAATATGAAATGTTTTTTTCTGCATTATTAACAACTCGGTAGCTCTATCTTTTTTAATGGTCCAAAACATACTAATCCTTTAAACCTGATATGTTTCAGATATTCATTCTTACAGACCTTAATTATCCTGACCTATTTCATCTGCATGTTTGAAATCCTCTGTCCTCTGCCATTTTTACTGTTCATTTATATATTTATTTATTTATTTATTTTCAGTTTTCAGGTTCTAGTACTTAGTGTACAATCAACTTTTATATATATTACTTTAATTGTTTGCTTGTTGTTTTTGTTTCTTTTTTTTTTTTTTTTAATGGCCACTTCTCCTTAAAGATCGACCATTTTTTAAAGCCAGTATACCTTTTTTAAGTCTTTATTCACATAGAATTGTCATTTTTCTGCTTAACAACTGATGCGGTCAGATATTTCTCAATTATTATGACTGTTTCTTCGTTTAAACTTTTTTTCCTAGCTGATTTACATCATAATGCTTTAGCTTCTAAATTGTCACAATTTTACATTTCTGTTCTGTGTATTATTCCTTAGACTCTTCATGTAATCAAGTCATTGTCAACTGAGACAGCAATCTATCATATTTGTGTTTCCAAATTGTATCAGAATTGTGTATTGTGTATCAGAATTGTGTTTTATAGTTAAGATATACATGCATAATAAAATAAGATAATACATTTCTGAGCCCCCAATGTTCTAGAAGTATACAACTTTTTTTCACTGCACTTGACTCTCCCTGATTTTTCATGCTTAATATTTTAATATGCATATGATATGAATTTTCCTATCTGTTTTTCTCTAATAAGAGCTATATATTTCTTCTTGTTTATTTTTTATGTTTATTACTTGTTTATTACTCCATTTCTCATTGCATTTAAATAAGTTATCTTCTTAACATTCTTTATAATCTTGATTAATAGATCTTGGTATCTTGATTTTGTGCTGGGCATTTCCATTATGATCCAATGTTTTTCACTGCTCATGACAGTAATAGATTCATTACATTGAATAAATGACACAACATCTATATCAATCTCAATTTTCTTTTCAGTCAGATACAGGTGGGTACCAATTAACTTTAAATAATTTCTTTTTAGCAAAAATGAAAATCCCACATTTCCTTTTTCAATTTTATTCATTTTCTGAACGATATGTTTTATACTGTTATTGAAGAAAAACATTGTATTGATATTTTCCCCTTAGCAACAAACATATTATTGAATACCTTTTCTTTCACCATAATCCACAATGACAGTGAAATTAATGACACTGTTCTGTGCACTCCGTGCACTAGGGAAAAGTTATAATGAAACTTAAAAACAAACAAAGAAACAAATAATAATAATAATTTAATAATTTTGTCTTTTTAAAAAAAAAAAAAAAAAAAAAAAAAAAAAAAAACAGGATAGTTTTCATGAAATAAAATTCCGGTTCTTAAACGTATAAGTGAAATTAATTGAATTTCAGACTATGCATGTTATCTCAGTAATGGTGATATATATTTTTTTGTTGTTATTTTTTTTTTTTTTTTTCTCCCAATTATACATTAGCTAACACTAACTACTGTAAAATTGCATAGGAAAGGCAGTCATCCTTTTATACCTACATTTTATTCTATGGACTGGGTTGTCTGTACATCCCAAGAAGCATCAAAATATCCTTCTGGTTACATTGCTATAACGTATCTTTGAAGTGTGACTTTCTGAAATAAAAATATATATATATATGTTGAGGTGTTATTATACAAAACATTAAGACCTTCTCTATCATATCTCCTTTCTGAAATCTTGAAGAAACATGCCTTGACAGCTACAGGAAACTTAAAAAATACTCAACTTAAAAAAGTTCATAAAATCATTTCCTCCACTAACTGTAACATACACTACAATGGTTTATTTTCCAGAAGGACATACAAACATACAAAAAATAATAATAAAAAAAATATATATATAATTTCACGGATTCTTCATTACTTCCAATAGGAATGTGGAAAAACATCTGCATTGTGTTTCCCTGTTCTCCTTTCTCTTTCCCTCTTTCCCTTCTTCCCTATACACACTTCCTTTTGTCACTCCCAGTGCTATCAAGGTACTTAGAAAATAATCAGGCTTGACAGTTCCGGGGTTAAGAATAATATCTTGTCATCTAACATCCCAACAGACACAAACTGAGCAATTTATCACAGTCCAAACAGCAGGGTTGCACTATCTCATATTACATGTAAGAACCTTATCTAAAAATGTGATCCTGTGTGTTTTTAGAGAATTTGATTTTAAATACCATGTATTTATTCAGATCTTTCCTTCAATGTTAATCCTCTATCTAACAGAACCTGAGATCTCCTCTGTAAACATTGCTATACAAATGCCACTTTATACTAATTAAAATGAAAGATTTCAGCTATTGTTTAGTTATTAATTCAAATAACATGCTTCTAAATAAGACAGAAGGACCAAAGCAAGGGGGTGGAGGAGAGGGGAAAAAAATCTCACATTATACTTGCAAATTACATGTGTAGAGTGTCAACTTTGGTCCATGAAAATTAATGGTTTGTAAAAGAGCTAGTTATTTCTTCTTAGAATACATGACTTATTACAGACAACTTATAAACACAGTAACTCTGATGCAATTACAAGTGCAATAAATACACCAAAATATAACATTCCTTTGTGGATCACAAATCACAGCAAAACTGACAGAGAAAGGTTCATCCAGAATTTCACTAATTTGAGTAGTATCAAAATATCACTGTAGTGAATTGTCTGCTACTACTGGATTATATAAAATGGTTAATATGTGTATATCCTACAGGATTTCTGACTCTTAGTCTTCATTTTCACTATCCTCTCTTTTTTAAATAGTCGCCATATATGTGTACAGTCATTGAATCAGAGAATCATTTAGGTTGCAAAAGACCTCTAAGATCTTTAAGTCCAATGGTTAATGTAGAGCACTGCCAAGCCTACAACTAAACCATGTCCCTGAGTACCACATCCACGCTTCTTTTGAATGCTTCCAGGAACAGTGACTCAACTACTTCCCTGGGCATCCTGTTCCAATGCTTTACAACCCTTTCAGTTAAGATTTTTTTCTTAATATCCAACCTAAATCTCTCCTAGCACAACTTGAGGCCATTCTGCTTGGCCCATCTTTTGCTGCTTGGAAGAGGAGACCAACCCCTACCTTGCTACAGCCTCCTTTGAGGTAATTGTAGAGATCAATAATGTCTCCCCTAAGCCTCCTTTTCTCTGGGCTAAATAATGCCAGTTCCTTCAGCCAGTCCTCATAAGACCTGTTTTCTAGACCCTTCACCATCTTTGTTGCCCTTCTTTGGACATGTTCCAGCACCTCAGTGTCTTGCTTGTAGTGAGGCGCCCAAAACTGAACACAGTATTTGAGGTGCAGCCTCACCAAAGCCAAGTACAGGGGGACAATGACCTCCCTAGTCAGCTGGCCACACCATTTCTGATATAAGCCAGAATGCTGTTAGTCTTCTTGGCCACATGAGCACACTGCTGGCCCATATTCATTGCACTATCAATCAATACTGACCTTGTGCTGGGCAGCTTTCCAGCCACTCTTACCCCAGCCTGTAACATTGCATGGGGTTGTTGCACTTAGCCTTGTTGAATCTCATGCACTTGGCCTTGGCTCCTCAGTCTGGCCTATCCAGATGCCTCTGTAGAGCCTTCCTACCCTCCAGCAGATTGACACTCAAGCCTAATGTAGTGTCATCTGCAAATTTACTGAGGGTGCACTCAGTCCCCTCATCCAGATCATTGATAAAAACATTGAAGAGAAGTGGCTCCAGTACTAAGCGCAGGGGGACACGACTAGTGACTAGTCTCCAACTGTATTTAGCTCCATTCACCACAACATTTTGGGCCCAGCCACCCAGACAGTTTTTAATCCAACAAATCAAACACCTATCCAAGCTATAAGCAGCCAGTTACACCAGAAAATGCTGTGGGAAACAGGGTAAAAACCTGTATTGAAGTCTAGGCAGACAATGTCCACAACCTTTCCCTCATCCATGAAGCAGGTCACCTTGTCATAGAAGGTGAACAGGTTAGTCAAGCAGGACTTCTTTTTCATATATCCACGCTGACTGGGCCTGATTGCATGCTTGTTCTTGAGGATAAGCATGACTCTTGAGGTGATCTGTTCTACAACCTTCCCCAGCACTAAAGTCAGACTGATGGCCTTATAGTTCCCTGAGTCCTCCTTCTGGCACTTCTTGTAGATGGTGTCACATTTGCTAGCAAGCAGTCCAGGTATCCAGGACATGATAAATGATGGAAAGTGGATTGGTGAGCACTTCTGACAGCTTCCTCAGTGCCGTAGGGTGGATCCTATCTGGGTCCATAGATTTGTGTGAATTTAAGTGACGTGGAAAGTAACTAATCATTTCCTCTTAGATTATGAGGGGTATAAGTATGCTTCGCATACTTATCTTCCAGCACAGAGGGCTGGGTACGTGGGTGATAGCTGGCCTTGCTACTAAAGTGCATCTACGCCAAGGCACACAGCACTGGTAACAAACAGGAGGAGCTGGAAGCCATTGTGTGGCAGGCAAACTACGGCTTAGTCACCATCACTGAAACATGGTGAGATAGCTCTCATGACTGGAGTGCAGGAATGGATGGCTCCAAGCTCTTCAGAAGGGACAGAAGCTGAGGAGGGGCATTGTTGTGGCTCTCTGTCTTAGACGGTGTTTTGATGCTGTTGAGATTGGGGTTGGCAACAAAAAGGCAGAGTCCTTGCGGATAAAGATCAGGGGGTTGGCCAACAAGGCAGACATCCTGGTGGGGGGCTATTATAGACCATCAAACTAGGATGAAGAGATGGATGAGGCATTCTATAAGTAGCTGGTGGAAGCGGCACGATCACCAGCACTGTCTTCCATGAGGGACTCTAACTTCCTGGAAATATGCTATAAATACAATACAGTACCGAAGAAGCAGTCTAGCAGGTTCCTGGAGTGTGTGGAAGACAGTTTCCTTACTCAGCTGGTCAGTGAGCCTACCAGGAGGGGTGCCCCACTAGACCTGCTGTTCAGGAACAGAGAAGGACTGGTGGGAAATGTAGTGGTAGGGATCTGTCTTGGGCAGAGAGACCATGACATGGTAGAGTTCTCCGTTCTTAGTGAAGTCAGGAAGGTTGTGAGTAAAATTGCTACCTTGGACTTCCGTAGGGCAGACTTTGAACTGTTCAGGAAACTGGTAGGGAAGGTCACTTGGGAGTCAGCCCTGAAGGGCAGAGGGGTCCAGGAAGGCTGGACACTCCTCAAGAAGGAACTCTTAAAGGTGCCAGAGCAGACTGTACCCATATGCTATAAGATGAGCCAGCAGGGAGGAAGACCGGTGTGGCTGAACAGGGAAAATTTGTTGAGTGTCCAAGTGAAAAGGAGAGTTTATGTTCAACGGAAGAAGGGACAGGCAACTCAGGAAGAGTACAAGGAAGTTGCCAGCATATGCAGAGAAAAAATCAGGAAGACTAAAGCCCAGAATTAACTCAACTTGGCCACTATGCTTAAGGATTAAAAAATAAATAAATAAATAAATAAATAAATAAATTAATTAATTAATTAATTAATGGCAAGAGGAGGGCCAAAGAGAAGCTCCATCCTTTACTGGATGCAGAGGAGAAGGGGTCATGACTACAGAGGAAAAGGCTTAGGTTCTTAATGGCTTTTTTACACCTGTCTTTACTAGCCAGACCACTTATCCTTGAGTACTCAGCTTCCCAACCTAGAAGTCTGGGACGAGGAGCAGAAGAAACTTCCACAGTTCAGGTGGAAACAGTTAGAGACCTGCTGCTCCACCTGGACTGTCACAAGTCCCTGGGGCCAGATGGGATCCACTCAATGGCGCTGAGGGATTTGGTGGATGTGATTGCTGGGCTGCTTTCCATCATATACCAGCAATCATGGTCATCTGAATACCTCCTGGGTGACTGGAGACTTACTAATGTGACACCCATCCATAAGAAGGGTTGCAAGGAGGACCTGGGGAACTACAGGCCTGTCAGTCTGACCTCAGTGCCAGGAAAGGTGATGGAACAAGTCATCCTGAATGTAATCATGCAGCATATGCAGGAAAACCAGAGGATCAGGTGCAGTCAGCATGGGTTCATGAAAGGCAAGCCTTGCCTGACCAACCTCATCTCCTTCTATGACCAGGTGAATGCCCTGGTGGATGAAGGAAAGGCGGTTTACGTAGTCTACCTAGACTTCAGCAAGGCCTTTGACATGGTCTCCCACAATATCCTCTCAGAAAATAGCGGTGAACAGAATGAAATCTAGCTGGCAACCAGTGGTGTTCCCCAGGGGTCAATGTTTGGGCCCATCCTTTTTAGTATCTTTATTGATGACTTGCATGAGGGAATTGAGTGCACCCTCAGTAGGTTTGCAGACGACACCAAGTTGGGGTCAGTGTCAATCTTCTGGAGAATAGGAAGGCCCAGCAGAGGAACCTGGACAGGATGGGTCGATTGGCAGAGGCCAACGGGATGAGGTTCAACATGGCTAAGTGCTGTGTCCTGCACTTTGGCCACAATAACCCCATGCAGCGTTACAGGTTTGGGGCAGAGTGGCTGGAAAGCCGTGCAAAGGAAAAGGATCTGGGAGTGTTGATTGATACTCGCCTGAACATGAGCTGGCAGTGAGCCCAGGTGGCCAAGAAGGCCGACAACGTCCTGGCTTGTATCAGGAATAGCGTAACCAGCAGGACCAGGGAGGTGATTGTCCCCCTGTACTCAGCTCTGGTGAGGCTGCACCTTGAGTTCAGCTTTGTGCCCCTCAGTAGAAGAAGGACATTGAGGTGCTGGAATGTGTCCAGAGGAGGACTACAAAGCCGGTGAAGGGCTTGTAATACAAGTCCTATGAGGAACAGCTGGAGGAACTGGGGTTGTTTAGTCTGGAGAAGAGGAGGCTCAGGGGAGACCTTATTACTCTCAACTACCTGAAAGGTAGGTGTGGGAAGCTGGACTTGGCCTTTTCTCCCAGATAATTGGTGATAGGACTAGAAGGAATAGCTTCAAGTTGAGCCAGAGAAGATTTAGGTTGAAAATTATCAGACATTTCTTCTCAGAAAGAGTATTGTTTTCATGGCTGTTAGATAACTGTCTTTACCAAATGAATGGATCTTAGAAAAAAAAAATAAAGCTACTTAATAACTCTAAATAGACTGTGTAGCAATTTTCTGTTACTATACATGAGCCCAGGTATGTGAATTTTTCTCATAAGTTTTCTCCATGTTTACCTGTAACCAAAAAATTATACTTACAGGGAGGCATTATCAGACACCTGAGCTGGAAATTGCTATGGTTTATTTTTATCCTGTGGTTCTTCTTGCAATTGAGTTTCTCAATCTGTTACAGTTTTGCATAGAAAAACAGTGAATTGAAGTTAGTGTGAACCTTGAAAACTGCAAATATGCTTTGTTTAGTCCCTGCTGGTCTCTAAAGAATTAAAACATTTGACTTTTTGTAGTGAAGAAGTTACTATATAGAATGCCTTTATTTTATTGCTTTCTATTATATCGGCATTTTATGTTTTAAAAGTCTCTTATATTCAAGTATATTTTATCACAGTGTGTTTTCATGCCAAATTCTCCAGAATAAAGGAGTATTCCATTGTGACTGTTCTCATTTGGTAGAAAGCATTAAGAAAATTTCTATGAGAAAAGACTGAACAATGAAAGGATAAATAATGAGACTTACTGTTGAGAATACTGAAAGAGGATCAATTCAGTCACATCTTACATAAAGGTAGGGTGAGCAAAGAGGCTATAGCAATAATAGCAAGAGATAGGAGGTTGAAAAATAGCCTCAGTCTTGCCATCAGGACTGTGTAGGAGAAAACTCTTCTTATCCCTGCATTTAGCCTGTGTTTCTAAATGCTAAGAGATGATCATGGCTTAGCTCTGACTGAATACTTGAAGTGGTGGCACAGCCATCACTGTCTTTTTCTTCAGTGTTCAAAAGTTTCATATTTTAGCACTGTTTCTACTAGCTCTATTCATCTTAATTATTTCAAAGCTCTTCTGTGAACTTTATCTGTGAACACTGTCTTAAGGCATGATTCTTAGCTACATGAAGCTTCCAAAGTGTAATAATATACACAAATCACTGTAGTTGTAGTTGTGCACTAC
This sequence comes from Aythya marila, assembly GCF_965140915.1. Lineage (NCBI taxonomy): Eukaryota > Metazoa > Chordata > Aves > Anseriformes > Anatidae > Aythya > Aythya marila. The sequence goes on along the minus strand of NC_139043.1, from coordinate 99,285,706 downwards.
ACATATTGAAATGAACACAACTCACTAATCAGCTGTATACCATAAGCTTTCTTTGAAGACACAATGACAAATTCTGCCCATCTAGAGTAATTGCTACATGAGAATTTAAACCATTGGCAAGGATTTGAAGTATCATTGAAAATCAAGTGTTTCTATAGGGTGATATTAAACATAGTTCTAATATCAGGCTAAGAGTAGAGTAAGAAGACAGGATCTGAAAATCACAGTTTGTGAGACAGTTTTCATCTATAGTAAAAAGTATAGAAGTTTTCAAATGACAAGGTTAGTAGCTGTGTTCCTGTTTAAATGACTGTGTTAGTTTACAATGAAAATACAGGTGATTAAAGCATTCCCATCTCTGAGTTAGTATGTCATACTCCTTTGAAAACTTAGCTGAGACCTTCCACTGTCCTCTTATATTGCTTTCAGGTAGAGAAAATGGCCAGTCATGTACAAAATCACTCATCGGAATTAAAGAAATGCTGAAAAGAAGTCTGAATAAAATCTAGTTTCCTTGCAATGTATGAATGTGTAACACATTATTTTTCATAGATAACAAAAATCATAGCAGTGAAAACAGTTTTCATTGCAACAAATATGAACTGAAACAATATTTAATGAACCATCAGAAGTGGGACTTAAAAAGTGGAAATATTTCTGTGTTTTTAAATACCTTTTGGTTTTCAAAAACTGCAAGCAAAAGGAAGACAAATAGAGTTTTAAAATATACATAATGTTCACCTGAATTCAGGTGTTAGTAATACTGGTTTTATTTTTTATGTCTTAATTCCTAACTTCAGAATCTTCTCTTTATTTCTATTTATCTTCAGGTCTGATTTTTTTTTTTTTTTTTTTTTTCTGTGTGAGCAGACTTCTAGTTCCACCATTGAAATGGATTTTAGAAAAGGAAAAAAAAAAAAAATCACAGGATTACCTTTGTCTCTGTATTCTCTTACACTATTGAATTACTTAAATTACTTCAATAACTACTTATTGAAGTACTTAAAGAACTATATCCTGCACCACAAGTAAAAATAAAAGTGACCTAAGTGACCTAAGAGACAAGATGTTAGTCTGGACTTAGGAAATCTTTGGATACCTTTTTTGGATTGCTGGACTATTTCTGTGTGAGGAGCTCAAGTGATGAAATGAAATGTGTCAGTATCTTAGATAGACAGAGTGCTAGCAAAGTCTTTTATCCCATGCTCCCCCAGAGGGTGATTTATTTATTTTTATTCCAGAAGAATAAAAATCTTCTAGGTGTGTTGTTTTTTGGAGTTTCCTTGTGGATTTTTGTCTTATATTAGATCCACAAGCAAGCAGAAGAATTATTTTATGTCTTCTGTCCTGAGAGAGAAAATTTGTATTTAATGTACCCAGAAGTAATGAAGCAGAATCTGACCCATAACTGTTGTCCAACATAAGGGCCAGTCAAACAGGGTTGTATTTCAGTACTGTTTACAAAAAAAAAGGACCTCATTTGACTTCACTTGACATTATTTGAATAACAAAAAGTGATATATAAAATTGATGCAGGAAATTGTTATTCTTGAAGATCTTGTGTTACTAGAAGTCTCATCCTGTATGCTTTTCTCATGCTATAACTCCAGTAATTTCAGCACATTGGCATGCCTTAATACTCAGCATTACAAATACTACACATGCATAATTTTATTCCTGACATTTTTTCAAATTACAATTTAACAGCTAAAGTGAGGCATGAAAGTAATGTGTATATATAAGCTTCCGAGTTTTCAAACCGTTTTCTAGTTATATACTCAGAACAAGAGACATTAAAATCAATGGGCCACTATTAACAAACTGATGCAACGTATTCAGTCCATCAGCCAAAAGACATAAGCAACACATTCCTTATACACACATTAGCCAATATTAACATTTAAATCTTAAATTCAGCATCCACAAAAAAATAGCCTCCTAGCATTTAACTGAGAGACACTTAAAATAAAAATAGAAGGCAATGTGTAGTCTGTATTTAAACTTTTTTTCCCTAACAAAAAGGTGAAGCTAAAAACACAATACATCATTTAATTAAAATAAATTGAAAACAATATATAATTATTTTTTTCTGTACTTGGCTTACTTCGTTTGCTATTTAATCTGGAGGACCCCTGAATTAGTTGTATTTGAATATTGAAGTAGATTTTCAGATGTGCCTAAGTCGACTATCTTTTAATGTCTATCTATAGATCAAAAATAACTCGAGGAGAAACCTCAGTACACAAGATTCAGGAACAATAACTACCAATGTACATCTTCTTACCCTACTTAAAATCATTGATCTGTATGTTCTATACTTTAAGCATCTATGTGTATATATATATATATATATAAACATTTATTTGTATATATATATGTATATAATATTAATAGAAATAATGCTTCTGGTATCAATCTGGGAAATGACAAGGAATTCAGTTGTGATGAGTTCTGAGAAATTCTGTGAGCTTCAGCACCTTTCAGAACCTTTTATGGCCAATGGCCTCTGTATAAGAAATGCTGTAGAGAAAGCAGTTTTTTCTAAGACCAAAGTCCAAGAAAACAGATTTCAGGTAAGATTATTCCCTAAGGACCTTAAATAATCACCACACAAATATTTTATTGTATATTTTAATCCCTTCAAATTGGCTTCTTCAAATCTACCAACTATTAGCAACTTATACGCTAGTAATGTGTCTTAGATTACAACGTTCCTAAAAATTGAGCTAACTGAAGAATGAGAAATCTACAGAGTACATATCTTTGGGTATCTTAAAGTAACTGTGACACATTCTGAATCAAGCCTTTCATCTGTGTCTCCCACACAATATTTCTGGAGTCAGTGATGTCATGGCTGATTAAATAGCTATATTTGTGGAGTGAATTTAAAATCTCAAAGAAGCAAGCTGCATACAAGCCACTTTAGTGGTGATACATTGGACTGAGTACCCACACCAGTGAATTATGAGCTTCATTTCTGTAGTACTATGTTCACTACTCTAATATTTCTATATAAACTATATAAATTAACATATACTTTGTTGTATTTCTGCAATGTAGAGATTTTCTTTTGGATCTCCTAAGTTCCATCTACACAATTTGAGCTTAATCTTGGTTAAGAACAACATTTTGGTCCTGACCAGTCTTCCAAAAAGAGTAATACCAAATAGAAATTACCCTGTGGTATTATTCATTTTAAATATATATAATATGCCTCCTTTTACAGGTTTATTACAAAATATATGTGTAAATGAATGTCAGTATAATAACAATAGGATTTCCAGTGGCACAATAACATTTTAAATTGCCTCTGACAAAATCTCTATATGGTGAAAGACATATAGAATATGTGGTGAAAGACAAGATAAGCTTAAAGGTCTGAATTTTTCTCTCTCAGTGTTTTTTGAAAAGTAGTCTCTGTAGAAGGAAGGACACCTTCAAAAGCCCAATTTCTAATCTGATTTTTAGTTCTTGTAAAAAGATTCCTTTTCATTATTCATTTCTTCAGGCTCCTGAGACTTTTCAAATTTCCAAAGTAGTGTTGGAATTCAAAAAAAAAAAAAGTTATATATATATATAAAACATGTAAAAAACATTCACTTTTACAATAATTGTGGTAATAATTAAATAACTAGCTCAAATTAAACGAGGTTACTTATGTGTGACTTTTTGTCTTACCTCTGGTCCTACCCAAATAAGCCCCATATTTCTTTAAATGAAGATTGTTTATAATACATAGCTATCATGTCATTCCCTTTGAGTGCTTGGGGAAATAAAAATTCATAGCAATTGATTGCCCTGTGTAGCCATGGATCCAGATGCCCTTTCAAATATTCATAAAGACCTTAAAGGGGTCTCTGTGGATCCTATTTAACTGTTGTATGTTTATATATAGTCTTCAGAAAAATTGTCAAAGAAAAGTCACTTTAGCAGCTAGATATTATTGACTCTTTCTACCTTGTAGATTTTTGCATTTTTATGCTGTGTATTGTGAGTGAAAAATTGAAAAAGATGAAAAAAATGTTTACAAATATACCAAGTCTTAAAAGTTCTTCATTAAAGCCGGGTGCTTGAAAGTTGTTACTGATAATAAATGAATGAAAGAAAACGACAGAGCTTTTAAAATTGGAGTAAAATAGAGAAAAATCTGAGATAAAAATAAAAGACAATAATGACACTTTTCCACACAAAGTCAGACCACTAAATTCAGAGTTGCATATTTGTGGAATATTCAAAATAGCTTACTGAGATCAATGTGAGGATGTACCACAAATATAAAACCTATTATTTTTTTAAGCTTAACTCTGTTTTAGAAAATATTTTTAATGTACTGAGTTTGTGAAACACATCTTATTTGTTATTAGATTATTTTATTTGATTGGTAATTTAAAGGGATCTTTATAAGTTATCTATTTGCAAATTCTTGAGAACACTGGGAACAACTTTTGAGCCCTTTTTTTAATGCTTTGTCTTAAATTTTCTATTCAAAAAGCCTTGGACAAGAAGGTGCTCATCCTATGTCCTGCCTTATAAATATATATACATATATATAATTAAAAAAAAAAAATCCAAACCAATTTGCAGGATAAATTTCTGATCAGATAATGATTTAAGGGTTAGCAGCCTGTTTCCATTTTTCTCTTTCATGCTTAATGAGATTTTCAACTTTTTTTTTCCCTCCATTTAAGACATTTAAGAGAAGATTCCAAATATATATATTAAAAAAAAAAAAAAAGAGTTCTAAACAGAAGAATGGCTGTGAGATGACAGAGAGACAGAACCTGGTCAGGAAACTCCAGGTTCTTGACTTGCTTCTTGAATGACTGGCTGTCACCAGTCATCCCTATTCTGCTGTTAAGGTAATACTTACAGTTCAGGAGTTCATTAGAAATGTAGCAGCTGTTTTATTATCTATAAAGTAATGCCATAAGCTAAACTAACATCAGTAATACGTAATAATGATGAAAGACAAATATGTGTCACAATACCAGTCTTGTATTCACACGTCCCTGAACTATGAGTTGAGCTAAAAAACTTTAAGTAGTTCATCATCAGTATACACTGCTCCAGGAGATTTTATTCTGAGGCATAATACAAAGTTATTTCATAGTATTCAAAAATACAAATATAACTGTATCTGAAACAGACATCAACAAACATCAATAGAAGGGATGTGGTGATTTTTGTTGCTTTTTACTGCTTTTTCAATTAAAAAAAAATGAAAAGAGAGTATGATTGGCTTTAAATTGACTAAATACAAAATAAACAGTATATATGTCTCTACACTCTATGGTATTGTATAAAATGACACAATCAGTATCTGAAGTGAATATGTTATGCACCTATTTTCCACTTAAAAAGCGGACACTTATCTTTCCCAGTTGAAATCAGGATGCAAACCAGCATGAACTGAATGTTCACAGTGGGTAGATTTGCTCCTATTCAGGGTGGACTGGCTGAATCCACAACATGAGATTGATCCTCTTTCAATACTCAAGGAAGCTCATGGAAGAAAAAAAAAAAAAAGAAAAAAAAAAAAAAAAGAGAGAGGGAGAGAGAGAAGAGAGAGAAAGCAGAACACTGTAGGGCTAATAAAACATGCAAAATACAGAAATGAAAATGAAAGTCTCTCCCCAAGGTGTATGAAATTGACAATAGAACTTGCAACTGTCAGGAATTTTGTCAGATATTTCATGTAGGCTTAGCAAAGAAATGTAAGACAAAAGGACAAAAATAAGTGCTAGCTATTACCATTTTACATGTTGAGTGTGTTAATTTCTCTTCCTGTTAACTTGTTAGAAAAAAAAAAATCCGCTGAAACTGAAGAAAACTTTTTTTCTTAAGGTTAATGTTATTAAATCTGAATGAAAACAAAGTGAAAAGGGTTGTTCTGAATGTACTGGGTAACATCAAGAGCTTAGAAATTCTCTTGCAAGTGGTACCTGTAGTACTGAAAATGTTTGTAAAGATTCTGGGATACATACTGCAGAAGCTACATTTTAAGTTCCAGTTCACATTATGGAATTCAAGTACAAATAAATAAATAATAAATATTTTATCATTTTCTGCCCGAAGAAGTAAGAAATAATTTAACTACCCAATATTCACAGATTATGGCTCTTGTCTATAGGCATCTTCAATTTCTGGGTAAGATGCTGTTATGGTTATGTGTATTCACATGTGTTAATGTCAGAAACATACTCCAATTTTCATGCAGCTACTTTATAAATTTACTTTTCATCTTTCCATTTGACATAGATCTAGCAGAAATGTTTGTGTCAGAATATATATATACACATATATATATTATTAAGATGAACAGAGTAGCTTTGTTTTTTTTAATGTAAATGTTTTTTGTTAAACCAATTAAATGGTATAGTGTGATTTTTTTTTAGCATCTATTCATGATGCTAAACTTTTTTCTTTAAACTGAGAGCAATACTATATTTTATATGCATTTCTTTAAGGCCGTATACTGATGCTTCTTCTCACATTAAGCAGAGAACACAGTGTAAATAATTTTTGTTGTTGTTGTTGTTGTTTGGTGATAAGTATATGTAAAGATCAGAATTTAAAAGATCTGATTTTGGTCATTCACTATCAGAGTCAAAAACTGCAGCTGCAAACTGAATCCATCATCTCTCATCATCACCAGATTTCAAATTATAACCAATAGAACAAATGGTGGTTGCTGACTGCAAGTTAAAATAATATGAATTATGGTTAATATTTGTAAGCAGAAATATCAGTTTGGCTGACAGATTCCTGATAATTGGTGCAGACCAATGGAAAAATATGATTGTTATTTTTTGGCATTTTCACATTAGATTGCCACCTAATGCAAATTATAGTGGAATTGTCTCTGTTAGCTTAAACATGATGCCAATGACACTCTGTAACTCTGCAAATTCTCTTCAAAGCAATTACTTGTTTTCTCATTACAATAATTACAGTGAAAAAATATTTGATTAAATGAAAGAAGGGAAAATATAAAAAAAAAAAATCAGTACATTTGGTAAATTTCAGTCTTCCACATTTTACATCATAGCTCCTCATTTCTTCTCTATTTGCTTTGTTTACATTGCAGATATAACAGTACTTCCAATAAAACTTTTGTTAAATTGATGCTGTATTGTGCCACTCATTAACTACGGGGAAATTTTTCATTTGGATGAAAATTTCCAGACAAAATTTATAACAGAGAAATTTCTGTAAAGCAAAGACATTCAGTACATATGTAAATACACTTCAGATTGAAATATATGTTTACTACGTTTCTGAACTTCTGATTTCTGAAATAGAGAAAACATGTATGAGAGAAAAATAAATAAATAAGTTATCCTTTATTTGTACTGAGAAATTCCAGTTAAATCTTCTTTGACATCAGATTTGATTGTTATATGCCAAAATATTGCCCCATCCAAAAATCGGAGGAAAAATAAAAATTCTTTATATCATTTATTGCTAACAGTGTCAGTTTGGACTAGTCTATTATCTTGAAATAGAAAGAAGTAAAGCTTAATGTTTAATCATTTAATGTGATTTGTTTTATTCAAATGCACTGATTGCTGGTGCTTCTGCTGTCATTTTAGACATGCTCCACCAAATCAACAAAAGGAAAGTAAGGTTATGAACTCACGTTCATTAGCAGCCTCTTTAGATCTTTGGTTTGGTGCTATTCATCCTTTTGTTGCTATACAATTAGTTTGGAATCGTGGATAATAATCTATTCCTTTACTAATCAAACTCATTTAAAGTAATACCTACAAGCAGAACTACCATATTAGGAGAAAAAGAAAAGGATAGCAACAACCTATTCCTTTTAAACACTTTCATCAAACAAATTGTGCTTGCCTGCATATATGCCAGAGAGAGAATGAAATAATCTGAAAGTGAATTTGAGAAGCTGTGGACATAGTAATCAAAAGACAAAAAATAAGCACGTCCCTTCATTTTAACCACAGTTTCAGAGGAATTTTTTTAAAGCATCTGTTTAAATGAACTGAGAATGAGAAATGTATGCGCAACACATTTATTATTCAATCAAAATTGTGTACTGTGTCTGTTCCTCCTTCAGCTTTTATGAGCTCACATACTAATTTTCTACAAGCTTTGATCGATTCTTCATTCAACACAAAGATTGGACTGTGCTTTGGGGTTGAATAATTTGTCACCAAAGGTGGTAAGAGCACACAGAATTAAGAAAAGAAGCCATAGCCCTACACATTAGTAAGTAAAATTCTGCCTTGAAAAACTGTATTTTTGTTTCTAGCTTTGCACAGAATTGCTGTGTGTTATTGAAAAATAATAATAATATATATATATAACAGTAGTAATAATAATAATATTTTTATTATATTGATGTAAATAAAACACCTAAGATTAAACTTTCCCTGGATGCCTGGTAATAGTATTCTTCTGTATGTTGAGAACTTGAGGCTAAAGTGTTCATCTAGTGAAAAGAAAAATATTATAAATCAATATAACATTTTGAAAAATAGATTTCAGATTATTTAAAATAGGAAACCTAAATTAATGGATACTTGTGATTTAAACTTCTTTTTGCTTTGCCTTTTGCAAAAATTGTGATATAATACCAAATATTTGGAAATTCTGAAATTAAATTTACCAGTGCATGAAGAATACCAGCATAATTTAATATCTCACTATTTATTGTGGAAAAATCATGTCAGATCTCAGGCCCAGCAGGTCAGTAGTTGATACCCTTGTATTTATCAAGCAGACAACTCATTACCTGACAACAATAACTTTGGTGTGAAGTACCTACTTATGACATTGACAAAACAATCTTTATTTTTGAAAAGAAGATTTTAATCCTACTCTAGTGATCAGAGTACCCAGTAAAATTTTATTTATATCTTCAGCCCCTGGTTAATGGAACAAAATAACCACATTTATGTCACTGTCATCCAAGATTTCTATTTGTGACTTTATAGTGTTAACACTCCAAGAGACAACATGTGGCTGTGTAAGAGATGTAAAATAGAGGCACAGGGTTTAAAGCCAGACTTTCAAAGTAGCCTTCTATCTATCTGTCATTCATTTTGACACTTAAAATGCTGTGATAATTAAGATATGAAGGGGAAGAAAACTCTACAGAGAAAGGTAAAAGTACATGTCTCAATTTCACATTATACTTCATAAGAGGTAACAGTGCAGAAAAGCACAGATTTTCTTACTTTCAAGAAGCAGAGCTTCCTACTCCCTACAGTTGTCAGATCTTACTGTCAGCGTTTTACCAGTGAATTTAATAAATTGATTATGTGCAAGTTATTAACTTTTATTTCTTATTCCATTGTTACTAAGACTTTTTGTACAAATGTTAAATATAAATATATATAGATATTATATTTATATATATAATATATCACATATATTATATATATAAAATAATTACTAATTATTTTATTATAAAATAATAAAATAATTACTTACATATTAAATAATTACTGAGTAATTATTTTACGGTAACTAACTGAAACAGGAATTGTTGCATTTTTTCAGTGGTGAAATCTGTAGATATTTTCCAAGGACACCATCACCTTTGGCATTTTATGTTCCAAACACCCAAGAAAGCCAATAAATTGATTTGTTGTTTCATTACCACTGGTCATGTTTAGAGGAGGACATTAAATCTCACAAAAGGTGAAATAAAAAGTGAAGCAATCTGTTTAAAGTATGGACCACTAAGATTAAGGTGAAGAAAAAAGAAGTCTTAGAAGGCCAGGATGTCCGATACAATTCCTGTACCAAGCTTTTTACTATAAACATGATGTTGAGGTACACAGTCTCTTGCCCAATCCGTTAAACTGGAAAATCATGTTTCTGGGTGCAGAGAGATAGAATTATGCTTCTTATTCAATCATTTCAGTAGAGGAAATAGACTGTACATACAGATTCACCCCCTGACATACTGATTTCTTCAGCCACTGAGCTCAAATTGAACTTCTATATTCATATTTATTCCAATACTTTTCGCAGATAAATAAAATGTCCATCATAATTAATTGCTTTGGAACAACTAACATGACTTTGAATTCATTGTTCACAGATGCATTTCTGATATGCCTTAAATCCATTTGAGATTAAAATTTTCCATCTTATTTTTAATATCTTCATAAATCACAAAAGGCCAGTACTGACTCCAATATATGGCTTTGGTTCTTCATTATAAACAAGATTATATATAAGCAACATTATAAACAATTATAAAAAAAAATCCAAAGATATTTGTAATTTTCATTTGAAAGTATAACCAATTTACTTACCTGCAGGATGAACCTCAACTAACCTTCAGTGCCTTAGACTAAGAATTTCCATATGCAACCTGCTTCTGACTAGTTCAACTTATTCACAACTTGGATAAGGCAATAAAATATCCATGGACCAAACTGGAACAATCAGAATTCAATGTGGTTTTGATACACAAATACAGTGATCAATGCTTCAACAAAGCATGTACTGTTGTATCTTAGGTAGGAGATGAAAACCAAAGCACAAACATGGAAGTAGCAAGATAGGAAAGAATCTGTTGGTGTCATGAATAATGCACAAGTCATTCCTCTACCATGTTCAGGCTAATTAAAACTCTACACAAGAACTACTCCAAGTAGTTCTTTTAAAGACCTCCAGGGATGGTGACTCCACCACTTCCCTGGGCAGTCCGTTCCAATGCCTAACAACCCTTTCGGTAAAGAAGTTCCTCCTAACATCCAACCTAAAACTCCCCTGGTGCAACTTTAACCCATCCCCCCTCATCCTGTCACCAGGCACATGGGTGAATAGGCCAACCCCCACCGCACTACAGCCTCCTTTAAGGTATCTGTAGAGAGCAATAAGGTCGCCCCTGAGCCTTCTCTTCTCCAGACTGAACAAGCCCAGCTCCCTCAGCCGCTCCTCAAAAGACTTTTTCTTTAGACCCCTCACCAGCTTCATTGCCCTTCTCTGGACTCACTCGAGCACCTCGATGTCCTTCTTGTAGTGAGGGGCCCAAAACTGAACACAGTACTCAAGGTGCGGCCTCACCAGAGCTGAGTACAGGGGGATGATCACCTCCCTAGCCCTGCTGGTCACAGTGCTTCTTATACAAGCCAGTATGCTGTTGACCTTCTTGGCCACCTGAGCACACTCAGGTGGCCAAGAAGGTCATATTCAGATGGCTCATATTCAGATGACTATCAACCATCACTCCCAGGTTCTTCTCTGCCAGGCAGCTTTCCAACCACTCATCTCCCAGCCTGTAGCTCTGCTTGGGATTGTTGCACCCCAGGTGGAGGACCCAGCACTTGGCCTTATTGAACTTCATACAGTTGACCTCAGCCCATCAGTCCAGCCAATCCAGATCCTCCTGCAGAGCCTTCCTGCCCTCAAGCAGATCAACACACACACCTAACTTGGTGTCATCTGCAAACTTACTGAGGGTACACTCGATGCCCTCATCCAGAGCATTGATAAAGATATTAAAGAGGACTGGCCTCAGTACCGAGCCCTGGGGGACTCCAGTAGTGACTGGCCTCCAACTGGATTTGAGTCCATTCACCATGACTCTTTGGGCCCGGCTATCCAGCCACTTTCTAACCCAACGAAGCGTACGCCAGTCCAAGCCTAGTTTCTTGAGGAGAATGTTGTGGGAAATGGTGTCAAAAGCCTTACTGAAGTCAAGGTAGACCACATCCACAGCCTTTCCCTCATCCACCAAGCGCGTCACTTTATCATAGAAGGAGATCAGGTTCATCAAGCAGGACCTGCCTTTCATAAACCCATGCTGACTGGGCCTGATCGCCTGCTTGCCCTGTGGGTGCCGCTTGATGACACTCAAGATAATCTGCTCCATGTGCTTCCCTGGCACTGGGGTCAAACTGACAGGCCTATAGTTCCCCAGTTCTACCCTCCGGCCCTTCTTGTAGATGGGCGTCATGTTTGCTAGCCACCAGTCAACTGGGACCTCCCCCGATAGCCAGGACTGCAGATAAATGATGGAAAACGACTTGGCCAGCTCCTCTGCCAGTTCTCTCAGTATCCTCGGGTGGATCCCATCCGGCCCCATGGACTTGCTCACATACAAGAATGAACAGATTAGCATAAATTATCTACAAACAGTTATCCTGCCTCAAATGTATTGATAAAATGTAAATAACCACTTGATAATATTAATTCTATTGGGCCACATGTGGAAGTTTCATTCTTTTAATTTGGACTTTCTCTTCTTCCTCTTTTCTTTATAAGTACTGTTAAGCAATATCAGGAAACTATACACACAGACACACACACAAAAAAGTGTTTTTAAGATGTGGTAATAATTTTACTTTGCAATGATCAAGTTAATTCATATTATGCATACACTTTACATCTTTTAAGTGTTGACTGTGTTTTCAGTTATCACTCCCAGAATAATGTTTTCTGCTACTTTAGTTCTCCAAATTGAATCTATAAACATGATGAAAAAATAAATAAAATAAAATAAAATAAAATAAAATAAAATAAAATAAAATAAAATAAAATAAAATAAAATAAAATAAAATAAAAATTCCCTTGCGTTTGTTCCGGATGTAAATTTTATTTACATTTGCTTATAGCTAGCAAGTTTCTGAATGATTAAGAAACAGAAACAACTGTCATGTAAGAAGAGGCTAAGGGAACTAGATTTTTTCAGCCTGGAGAAGAGAAGGTTCAGGCATGATCTCATCATTGTGCATAATACCTAATAGGAGGCAGTAAAGAAAAGGAAGCCAGGCTTTTCTCAGAAGTGCCCAATTCCAAGACAAAAGGCAATGGAAACAAACTGAAATACAGGAATTTCATTTGAAACATTAGAAGAAACTCATTCACTCTGAGGGCAGTCAAACACTAGAACAGGTTGTCCAGAGAGGTTGTGGCATCCCCATCACTGGAAATAATTAAAACCTGACTGAATACAACTTCGGGCAGTCTGTCTGAGTTGACCTAAACAGAGTGATTGGACTTGGCAATCTCCAGAGGTCCCTTCCAACCTTAACTCTTCCATGATTCTAAATCTGATGTAACTTGCATTCAGACAAATGAAAAGAATTTTAAAAAGGATACTTAGATAATTAGAAAGAAAGTCAAACACTTTCTGTTTTTACCAGGAAGAGTAATAGGGGCTTTGTGAAGGGGGAAAAAAAAAAATATTATGTAAAAAATAATAATAATAACAGCAGAAAATTATTTCAATGATCTGGTTACTTTGGGAAGACAAACACCAAAGCTACAGTTTTTTCCACTTTGTCCTAGCTTTTATCACTGAGCACAACACCACATAGTATGGAATACCCTATCATCGATTCAAGTCAGCTGTTCTGGAGGCACACTTCCAGGCTACCCACTGCAGAGACAGAACTGGAAAAGTGGAAAAAAAGAAAACCTCAATAGTGTGCAAGCACTGTTATACATGAGCCAAAACATGTCTGTTATCAACACTGTATTAGTCACAAATCCAAAATGCTGCGATGAGAAAAATTATTTCCATCTCAGCTAGACCCAATACGCTGCAACAAGCAATTTTGACAGTGCAGAACAGGTTTTTCAAATGCAGAAAATATTTTGGAATTTCATCATAATCCTATATTTTTAAAATTATAATTTAAGAATATAAAATGAACGAGCAACTCATTTAAAATTATTTTGAAGTAACATAACATCTTATTTTTAACAAGGCAGGAAAGAGATAACTCTAAGTGAAAATGCTGTCTTCTACAGGACACCTAATCATGAAGCTGCTGCCTCCTTCCCTGTTATTGTTATCACATTCAAAGAATTACCAAAAATCTTATTTAAAACACCATAAAAAATATTTTTCAAAATATTTTTTGCTGAAAAATAATGTTTTCTTTAGAAAAAAAAATCTATTGATGTTCATTAGGATATAAATAAATAAATATTATAGTGTATTTTTGTGTGTAGTATATTTTGGAAGTCCAGATGTGGAGTTTAAGTGTCACAGCCTATGCAATAAAAACCATATTTCTTCAGCATTAGTGGGAGATATCTTAGAAGAATGTCATTTGGGAAACTATGTCATTTAGAGGAAAAAAAAAAAAGTTGTTTTAAAAAGCATTTATATGATTCAGTTATAAGAACTAGTTCAATTTATGACCATGCCCTGAACTAACTTCCACATCTCAAAGAAATGTTTACCTTTTTTTTTTAACCCTTTTTTTTTTTAAGTGTTCTTTAAAGATCATTTGCAATATCTTCTGGAAACCCTTTCTTTAAAATTAGAAAGGAAAAAAAAAATGTTATTTGACTTTCCCAAAATTTCTGAACAATTCATTAAAATGTCACATTCACTTACCAAAAGGGGGGGGAGGGAGGGGGAGAGGGGAGGGGGCATTGTAATTGTGTATATCCAAAGACACAGTTTCAATTGGTTTTGGAAGAGACAACTATCAACATTGTCCTTTAGGAGGCGTTTTTTAAAAGTGTTTGTAGAACACTGTAGAACACCAATGGAACACCAACTGGTAAGAAGTAATGGATTTTTTTCAGGTGCTGTCCACAAAGGCAGTTTAGTTAAGTATTTTTAGAGAAGAATGTTCAGGGAAAATAATAATAATAATAACAACAACATATCATCTTAATCTTATCTTATATTTCCACAAACAATTTCAGCAAAGCAAAATGCTCATTTCATGCAAAATGGTGCTTCTAACTTATTCAAACCAAGTAATGAGGATGATTTACCCCTAATTTAATGAATGTACTTTACTTTAAATACAGTGAGAAAGAAGCCTAGATGAAATCCAGCAACAAAATGTCTCACACAAAAGGACTTTTCTGAGTTGTATTTCCAGTAGTAACATTCATCACATGCTGATCTCAGTAGAATAGCTCTTTAGCAAGCAGTGTGGCTATGTGTTAATGGTCTAGGGCAACCTGTTCCAGGACTGGTAATATTTTAGTAGTGTACTGTTTTGGTTAAATTATAATATAGCCTATGCATTTCCAGATCCTGTTCATATTGTGTTCTTATCTGTAGTGAGAAACATTATTTTTTCTCATTATTAAAGTGAAAAATAGCCTCTGTACTAGGGGAAATGAAAATGATGGTTCTTGTGTGTTGTTTAGATTTAGTCCTCTTACTAAATAATCAGGAGATAATGCCCATAATTTAAATTCTATAACAGTCACTACAGATGTATATATATAGATAATCACACATACAAAAGAAAAAATGGAAGGTCTCTTCTCTGTGTTGTCTATACACATGAGAAGTAATTGGACTAGATTACAACTGATGTTAAGCTTGTTTAAGAGAGAAAAACAGAACAGTCAAAATGCTTAATATTAAAATAAAATATAAATTATTCACCATCATAGAACCATAGAATCATTAAGGTTGGAAGAGACCTTCAATGTCATTTGGTCCAACCATCACCCTACTACCAATATCACCCACTAAACCATGTCCCTAAGCACCAGGTCCTTGAACCCACCTCCCTGGGCAACCCATTCCAATGCCTGACTACTCTTTCTGGGAAGAAATGTTTCCTATTTCCTAACCTAAACTTCCCCTTGTGCAACATTTTGTAACACAGCTTATTTTTCTGTACCATAGGTTCATCTATGTTTAGGCATATGTTTTGTTTCTGACAGAGGTAATGATCAGAAAGGGAACTTTGTTGTTCAAAGTTTTTCATGCCACAGGAACACATTTGGCAATATACTGACTGATTTAATTGTTAATAACTTCATCTGTTACTACACAGACTGAACTCCGGAATTCCCTGCTGTAGACTGATAGTTACGGAGTAAAAGTTTATCTGCACAGAGAATAATAACAAACCAGTCCAATAGCAAAAGCCAAATAACATGTGATAATGTTTTTTTTTTTGTTTTATTACCATATATTATTTCAGGAGTCAGATTCCTGCCTTTTTGTGAAGAGCAGTACTACATGGTACTACAGACTAGGTCTACAAGATGCCACCTAGATTTTTTGGGTCCTTTACAATGACTTTAATTGTAAGTTTTCTTACCTCAGAACATCCTTATAAATGGCTTTTCCCTATAGTGACTATAATTCTTCTCTGGATGATTTGTTGGCATGTTGGAAAATATTAATAGGTCAGGAAAGTTTCAGGTTGCAGAAATTATGAATCATACAAAAATCATTTGTTATCTTCATGCATCAAGACATTCACTCATCCACACAAAGAACAGAAACAATGTCTTAAATGACCAAGTGTTGAATGAATAACAATTACAGAATACTGAGTAAGCAGTTCACAAACACATAAAATCTTTTAAAAATTTCCTCTAAGCTGCACTGTACATATTTTGAAAGACTGTATTTCTAAATTTTAAGTCTGTTAATCAAGTAAAATGTAAATGTGTAAACCTCACATTACAAAAAATATGATCATAAGTAAAACTGTGATAATTTGTTTTCGGAAACTTCATCATTCAAAACACTGCAAAGGAAAAATCATGAAAAGCATTCTGTGTATTCAACAGTTCCATGATATACCCACCTCAGCTTTCAGATATACAGCAATTTTATCACTGTTGTGGTTTAATCCGGTCAGCAGCTAAGCACCACACAGCCATTTGCTCACCCTCTCCCTTCCCTTTCTGGGATGAGGGAGAGAATCAGAAAAACGAAGCCTGTGGGTTGAGATAAAGACAGTTTATTAGGACAGAAAAGAAAGGAAAAAAAATAATAATGATGATGATAATAGCACTACTAATAATAACGTGTACAAAATGCGTGATGAACAATGCAATTTCTCACCACCCGCTGACCAATGCCCAGCCTTATCCCCTAGCAGCTGGTCCTGCCATCCTGGTCAGCCCCCCCATTTTAATTATTCAGCTTGATGCCATATGGTATGGAATGGCCAGTTTGGGTCAGCTGTCCTGGCTCTGTCCCCTCCCAGCTCCTGTTGCACCCCAAGCCTGCCCTCTGGCAGGACAGTGTGAGAGGCCAAAAAATCTTTGGCTTAGTGTAAGCACTGCTCTGCAACAATTAAAATATCAGTGTGTCATAAACATTATTCTCATCCTAGATCTAAAACATAACACCAGACCAGTTACTAGGAGAAAAAATAACTCTATCCTAGCTGAAACCAGGACAATCATTTAAAGTGACTGTTTGCAGGTATGCTGTGAATTATCTGTTTAAAAATAGTATGAGTCTTTTCCCCCTAGTCTGTGTTTCCATATACAAATTCTGATAATGTAAGAATTCTTCAGTTTGTCTTCAAAGCTGTCTCATTTCTGTATTCTTACTTTTTTATGCACAATTATTTTTCCTTTTTCAGTATTATTTATAAACACATGACTCTTTTTCTCTTTCATATATTTGATTCAGCTAGCAAACTTTTTAAGTATTTTTAAATATCAGTTGCTCAAACAAATGTTGAACTCCATTTCAATTTTATATGATCTCACATAATATCAGTGGTGATACTCTTTCCTTTATTGTCTTGCTGGTGGATGGACTCGACAGAAAATCCAAGGAAACAGGAAATGTTCGTTGGCAGCATAAAGATCTGCTCTGCCGTGGGACCCATGGGCTGCAGCGGGACAGCTTACTCCACCATGGGCCTCTCCACAGGACTCAGGGGAATTAATTTCCATATTCTGCAAGTTCTGGATCAATATTTGTACCAGAATGAAAAATCCAGTCATAAAGTAGTAATTCATATAATTCCATTTTGAAGAATGAAGTACAACTAAAATCGTATTGTGGCTTCCTGAGCACAATGAACAAAGCAAGTCAGGAGCACTAGAGGGGCCAGCAGCTTATTGGATGTTGTCTTATGTGCAGCTGTCTTATGTGACTGTTTCACAATCACACAAGGAGGAACAGGAGGCTAGAAAGGCATGTGATGAATTCATAAATGTTGCAGGTGGCAGTTTCATTCTGTACAGTTTGTATATTAATCACTTATTACAATATTCCGTGAGATCATTGAAAAGGTAATGAAATAGGTAACAGTTGGGTGTGTTCCCAGACTAAAAATTTAGTGACTTTTACTAACAAATAAGGCAGTGAGAAACTAAAAGCAAATTAGAAACACCTTCCCCCTCACCCTTCACCCCCCTTCCTTAAAACTCCCCACCCCCCAGCTTCTTCTGCCTGCCTCTTCTGTGTTGGCTGGTGCATTACAGAAATGGCTATCCTAGAGAAATGTGGATGCAAAACAGTTCATATCAAAGATGGGGACTGATAACTTTAAAGTGTAGGCACCAGTAAAAGAACCCAACACAAGACACAAAAAGAGACATGTAATGTCTCTTTTATGATGCATTCTCAAGCATATATTCATTATGCCTACATGCTGTTCAATTAAAGCAATAGAAAACAGGATACACCAAAGCAGGGGATAATTACCCTGATAAAGCCAAATTGTCATTATTCTTTCAGTAATAGCTTTGAAATTAAAACAGATATGGATAAAAATTTAACTGAAACTTAGTCATGGCTCTTTTTCATCTAGTAACACCAAACAATTTCAAAGGATATATATATTTTTTTTCTCCAAAACTGACATAATGACAACATACTTTCATAGCCTATTATTCTATGACTGAGTCAAAAGTGATAGAGCATAATAATAACCTCGTATGAGACTGTAACGGATAACAAAGGGATGTGTGATATGTAAATTACTAGGATGACTGGAATTTAGATGATTTCTAAAACCAGCACTCAGAAATCTTTTAAAGACAGATAGTGTAGTGGAATCTTACAGATAACCAACACAGATGCATAAGTAACTTGTAAAAGAGAAAGCAAGTTCCTATAAATGAAAGGGTAATACAGGTAGTCTATGGCACAGATAAGATATAAAATAATAACTATTGTATTTTTTATTGTATTTTTAAAGTGAGAAATAGAAACACTCCCATAATACATTTTAGATGGCAGGAAGCACACTGTACTTCCTTCCTTAAAACAACAAAAAAAATATATCTCAGATTAACAGGTAACTTCCATTTCTCTAGAGATTTGGAATCAATCTTTGGGCAATCATAAGGAAATCCCTAACACCATGATGCCATTTGGGAGATGGGAAATATCAACTCAGTCTTCATTTCTTTCTAAAGCCAGATAACTCAGAATTCAGTAGTAAAAATGAATGTAGAAGCTTAAATAGAAGCACCAAGTAAAAACTAATTATGAAGCACCATGGTTATATTGTCAGTTAGATATGAAAATAGATTTTTAATATGTTTAATTCAGGCAAACAAAAGAAAAAGAACAAAAAATCTAGATTTCTATGTCCTGTTTATTATCATTATTAATAATAATAATATTGTTGTTATTATTATTATTATTTGTAGAATTTTTATTTAGTTTGTGGTGGAATAAGAATTGATAAAAAATGTAAAGGGGTGGGGAAAGGACTTTTATCATCCATACAATGAAGAAAGTTCTGAGTGTGGCAAGACAGTGCTAAACAAAGTGAAGTTTCATGGACCCAAAGCAATTTACTAGATTCATGTCGTGGTTTAACCCGGCTGGCAGCTAAACACCACGCAGCCGTTCGCTCACCCTCCCCCCTCCCTCTCTGGGACGGGGGAGAGAAATGGAAAGTGAAGCCCGTGAGTTGAGATAAAGACAGTTTAATAAGACAGGACAGGAAAATAATAATAACAAAAGAATAATAACAATAATAACAATAATGTTACAATGGTGATAATAGGAAAGTAATAATAATATGTACAAACAAGTGATGCACAATGCAATTGCTCACCACCCGCTGACCGATGCCCAGCCTAACCCCGAGCAGTCCGGCCCCCTCCCCCCAGCTAGCCACCCCTATATATTGTTTAGCATGACGTCAGATGGTATGGAATACCCCTTTGGCTAGTTTGGGTCACCTGTCCTGGGTCTGTCCCCTCCCAGCTCTTACTGCACCCCCAGCCTGCCTGTTGGCAGGACAGAGCAAAAGGCTGAGATGTCCTTGGCTTGGTATAAGCACTGCTCTGCAACAATTAAAACATCGGGGTGTTATCAGCACTCTTCTCATCCTAAGCCAAAACACAGCATTCCACCAGCTACTAGGAAGAAAATTAATTCTGTTCTAACTGAAACCAGGACAATTCATAAAATGATCTGTCATTAAATAGAGCTTTCAGGATTGTGGGCCACAGGACTAGATCTGTTCAATATTCATCAGAAAATATTATTTTTACAACATTCTAGCAAAACTTTTACTGTAAGAGACCAAACCAAAAATGTGCCTGCACTCTTACCAGCTGTCGAGGAAAACTTGTCTTGCTCCGAAAAAAGGAAAATGATGCTCTTAAAATTGAGTCCTAATAGTGCAAAAACTTGTGCATCCACTAAATTGTATTCATTTGCAAATCAATGGCATGTCTGGAAGCAAGTAAACATTTACAAGAGCTTGAAGCGAGATATGATTACTTCATAAAGCTCTTGCATTAAAAATAAAAATAATAATAATAATATTCCTGGCTAAATATGAATAGTTCTGAACAGAGTGTTGCTTGCATTGTAGGCCTTTCTTCTAGCCTACATTCACAAAAATTCAACACAGTAAAGAAGCATGACATATTTTTAATGAAAAATATTTTTCTATTAAAAATAAAGATGCCAGCACCTATTAATTATGTTGTATGTTTTATTACACTATAGAAATAGACCTCAAACCCAAGAACTGATTTGTAAAACTGCCTGTCAAAATGCTACTGTCAGCTTTCAGTCACAAAGCTATTTTTATTGCAAAGAAAATCTTGTTCTGCCAATAAGAGATTATTGGTGAGCTATATCTAACCTTTCCATGGAGAAAAGAAAAATAAATAATTACAGAGGCCCTATTGGTATGATTTATTTATTTATTTTTTATCCTATGTTTATCTGTTGCTAGGAAACTAACATACAGATTACTTAATGATTGTTTTATTATGATATGTGTGTTATCATTCTTCATGTCTTAAATTGAGAATAGTAAATTCAATGAAGATCTCAAATCTGAGGTATCTGCCAGACACAAATGAGTAACACTACTGCATTTTTTAAAGGAGTAACAAATAGTCTAATATCCTATATAAATAGTCTAATATCCTAATAACTATCTAATATAGTTAATGATCAATGCATGTACTACACTGACTACCCAGAGTACTTTTTATACAAGAACAGTTTGATAGTGTTATTTCCTTGTGTCCATAGTCTTCAAATGTATAATCTGGCTACATCATTTAATATCTCTATTTTATTCTATAAAGTCTGGGATTAAGAACTGAGCAATCCCTGAAATTTGTCTGTATATGTTAGGTAACATATTTACCTATATATTATCTGTATATACAGGTAAAAGAAAAAGGACAAAAGGGACCTGCTGACAGGATTAAAAAATTACAAAAACAGTAGTCTGTGTGTGTTGTCATAGGAACTGTAAGCAGCAGAAATCTCAGGCTTCTTGATTCTGAATGGCTAGAAGAGGAATCTGTATTTTGCAGTAGTACTAAGAGCAATAGGCAGTACTAAAAGCAACAGATAATAATAATAATAATAACAATAATCTAAGTTTCAAAATTCAGACTTTAAAGCCTTCTTACTTTCATGTGTTTTGATGTAATTTGCAACGGTAACCTGGTACATTATTTTTCTATCTTGCTATTTTTCTTTCACCATTCAATATTATGTTTGCCCCGATTCTATATATAGTTCTAGACCAAGTAAATATAGTATTTTAAACCTAAGTTGAATATTAAACAATTAATTTCTTCACACATATTTCTTCTGTATTCTTAGCATCGAAACTAACCATTTTACATGCATTAATGTATTTCTCTTTACAGAACATCAGTGAGATTAAAATCCAGATTTTATAACTAAGGAACTGTGTCTAGGAGAAAATAAGAAGAAATAATTTTAAATATCCAGGAATTCATAGTGCCCAGTTGGAAATGACTAGGACTTGATATTTCAAAGAACTGGGCCCTTGTACATTACTTGTTATGGAATTGCTTTAATGAAACAATTTCAAAAAAGTGCGTAGGTATCACACATTGAAAACCCAGCAAGTGGGCAGTGGTCAGTTCCAAAAAGTTTGGTTTGCATTAACTGAGCAGCAGAACTGAACTCTAGAAATTCTGCATCAAAAAAAAATAAAAAAATAAAAAAAATAAAGTTTATCCATGAAACCAAATTTTCTTCATCTGTATTATGTAGAGTTGATAAAACATAATATATTACATTATGTATATCTCTACTGCAACTGAGCGTGGGTAATAAAATAGCCTCATGCACTACGTGCCTTGAATTTAGCCCCAAAATATTTCATTTTGTGTACTGAATTACACAAGGATGTTTGTAAAAACAATATTTGATCATATTAAGGAAAGTATCTTACAGACATGTTTGTACAAATCAAACTAAATTCAGATGAAATTTTTCTAAAATAATTTTTGATTCAAAAAGCCAGATTTATTAATGTCTCTTTAACATTGCTTATTTCAAAATTTATATAATTAAAGTATAATTACCTAATGCTTAAAACTAACTAACTAAACTAAACCAAAATTAAATTAAATAAAGAGCAAGACAGCCCATCAGACTTGGAAATTTTTGTTTCCACATTGTGGAATTCAGTCAAGTTACAAAAATAACTAGCAACAGCAACATACCTTTCCCATAAAATGGTATGGGATACTAATGACATGAATCTTATCACCAGACTTTGCATATATGTGTTAGCAACAGCAAACGGTAGATATACAACATCCTGCATTCCATACTGAGTTTTGAAGGAAAATTTTCCACAATGATCAACAATCATTTAGCCTATCCTATCAGCTATTATATTGCCCTTTCTGCCTATTCTGTCTCTCTAATTTTTGGCCATTATGCAGCATACTTACATCCTCCTTCAGTCCCACCTTATACTCCTCATCTTCCCATTTTTTGTCTTTTCTGTTCTCAGCTTTGCCCTAATTTTCCTAATTTTCTTGATTTATATTCCTTCATTTATTCTTGCTTACTTCCAATCTCTTGTCCTTGCAACTTTTTCATCTTGTTCTCTCCAAATTTGTCTATTACTCTATTCTCACCTTTCCCATCACATCCTTTCTCTTCTCTATGCTTGCTGACTACCAACACTAGATTTACTGATAAATGAAGACAAAGAGTTGTTCCAACCTTTCTCAGGTACTAATTACTAATTACTGCTACTAATACGCTATTTAATTTCAAGTGGGAAAAGGGGGGGAACAAAAATAAAAACAAACAACAATAATAAAAAAAAAACTTTTCAACATAAAATGGAACAACTTTTTTTCAACATGGATATAAGAATACTTCTCTAACCTGGTTTTCAGAAATGTCAAATCTTTTTAACTGAACTATTCCTTTAAACTTTATGCTTCTATCAGAAACCTCTTCTTGAAAACATCTACTTAAATTGATTAAACTTTAAAAATATCAATGAAAAGAGACATCTGTAGGAAGTGTCTGAAAAATTTAAGGGCAGACTTTATGATGCTTGAATAAGAATGATCATATAAGAAACAAATATAAATCTGGAAGCAATTCCTGATATATTTATTAGAAATACAATCCATGGAAGATCATAAATTTTACCAAGAATATTCGAATATTAAAAATTAGTTGTCAATAAGCCAAGATGGGAAAAGTACAAGCCTCTGTGGTATTTCAATCTTGCCTATATACACTCCTTACGGAGGTAGTGCAACACCTGAGAATTTATTAAGAACAAAGTAGGCTGCAACAACATGTCTACAATGGTAAATTTCAAATCTGAAGAAGTTGCATCAATGAGATACACACTAACAACAGAAGACTGACAAATGTTTGCACTGCCATAGATTAAGAAGATAAATTATTAGCAAAATCCCAATGAGTACAGTTATGTAGATGTTCTGAGATCTTTTCTATCTAATGTGGATTGTTTTCCTACCAATTCTTTCTCTGGGAGTACTACAGCAGCTCTGATTGTGACATTATTGTGTTCCTGTACCCTACTCCAACTCAGCTGTAAATGTTCATGTATTTGGGAAGGCTGTACTTTAATGCTTTTCTAGTGCAATTACCCACTGTGCTATTGAGGATCAGAGACCTTCATTTTTATATTTATAACATATCTTATTTGACCTGTTTCTAACTGTAGCCTCTGGAGCGGGTAGATAAATAATAACTAAATAATTAAATAAATAAATAAATAGCTCTAAGCAGAATAACAAAGTTACAAAAAAAAAAATCAAAACAACAAAAACATATACTCATCCCACCTTTTCTCAATAGAAGAGGAGCCCTAATTTATATCCTACATGATGAAAGTAATCAAGGCATTACCCAGAGAGTATATTTTATAACAGCTTTCAAAATATCAGAAGTGTTAGGGAAAAGTCATGTAACAACAAGGTGATTCAGAAGTACACCTCACAAACTACATAAATGATTACCAATACACGCAGGTCATCTACTTTCTATCATGCTTCATTTAGCTAATGAAACATTTTGGCAGCTAGTCATAGATTTGCAACACAAAACCTACTGACAGAAGATATATGTTGAAACAACAGAACATTTTGTCACGTAACCTATCAGATGTATATTGCGTTTAATACATGAGGGTTTCTTTTGACTATCATATCTTACTGAAAGGCAGTAGGTTTTACAAATACCTAAATGCCACTACTGTTAACTCTTTTATTGACAACAATTTCACTAAGAAATACCACAGGTATTTCTAAAATAATTTTCAAAATAGTAAATGCCAAGAACACTGTGTGCTATTGATAAAGTACAGTTATGAAAGGAGAACAAATTTTATTTCTTTAGTAGATGAAAAGTTTGCAGCAATAAGCAACTTTTGCAAATAAACACCACAAAAACACACAAGTTTAAGACATGAAAGCTGTAAGGAAGGATAGCACCAGTAAAATCTGGCCCTTTTGGTGCTTACATACATGAAACTAAAAAAGCTGCACTTACTGGAAAAAAAAAAAAAAATATATATATATATATACATATATTAATAATAAGCCACTGTTCTGTTTTGGACTTACTAAATCCTTACTATACCTGTGAACAGTGGCATAGGAATAATAAAAGGTCTTCAGGAATCTTGAGTAGACTGTATTCAAAGTTATTCAGTAGGAGAGTGGTATTTAGTCTTCCTCTGGAGAATATAAAAAAGGTCTCACAATTTCTTTTGTAAGTCAACTCCCCTGTTACAGTTGTACACTCTTTTAGGTAGCATTTATTGCAATTATAAGTCCTGGAATGAGGAATGACTAAAGCTAATATAACACAAAGAAGGGTCCCATACTATCCCATGGGAGGGTCCCATGGGAAGTGACCCACGGGGATGGTGATATGGATGAGAAACTTAATCTAGATGTTAGGAATGTTCTTGAGGAAAAAACTAAAATCTAACAAAACACTTCTGCACTGAAAATTGCTTTATAATGTGACATTATCTAATGTTTCTTTGAATCAGTTTCTACTGTGATAGCAATAAATGTTTATTTGTATCAATCTTCAACCAACAAGTCTCAGAAAATCTCAACTACCTTTCATGGAAGATGCCCATCTGTAAGAAGGCTTGAAAGGAGAGCCCAGGGAAATACAGGCCTGTCAGTCTGACCTCGGTGCCAGGAAATTGATGGAACAGGTCATCCTGAATGTAATCATGCAGGAAAACCAGAGGATCAGGTGCAGTCAGCATGGGTTCATGAAAGGCAAGCCTTGCCTGACCAACCTCATCTCCTTCTATGACCAGGTGAATGCCTTGGTGGATGAAGGAAAGGCAGTTTACGTAGTCTACCTAGACTTCAGCAAGGCCTTTGACATGGTCTCCCACAATATCCTCTCAGAAAAGATGGCAGCCCATGGCTTGGACAGGTACTCTCTTTGCTGGGTTAAAAACTGACTGGACGACTGGGCCCAGAAAATAGCGGTGAACAGAATGAAATCTAGCTGGCAACCAGTGGTGTTCCCCAGGGGTCAATGTTTGGGCCCATCCTTTTTAGTATCTTTATTGATGACTTGCATGAGGGAATTGAGTGCACCCTCAGTAGGTTTGCAGACGACACCAAGTTGGGGTCAGTGTCAATCTTCTGGAGAATAGGAAGGCCCAGCAGAGGAACCTGGACAGGATGGGTCGATTGGCAGAGGCCAACGGGATGAGGTTCAACATGGCTAAGTGCTGTGTCCTGCACTTTGGCCACAATAACCCCATGCAGCGTTACAGGTTTGGGGCAGAGTGGCTGGAAAGCCATGCAAAGGAAAAGGATCTGGGAGTGTTGATTGATGCTCGCCTGAACATGAGCTGGCAGTGAGCCCAGGTGGCCAAGAAGGCCAACAACATCCTGGCTTGTATCAGGAGTAGCGTAACCAGCAGGACCAGGGAGGTGATTGTCCCCCTGCACTCAGCTCTGGTGAGGCTGCACCTTGAGTTCAGCTTTGTGCCCCTCAGTAGAAGAAGGACATTGAGGTGCTGGAATGTGTCCAGAGGAGGGCTACAAAGCCGGTGAAGGGTTTGTAACACAAGTCCTATGAGGAACGGCTGAAGAACTGGGGTTGTTTAGTTTGGAGAAGAGGAGGCTCAGGGGAGACCTTACTACTCTGTAAAACTATCTGAAAGGTAGGTGTGGGAAACTGTGGTTGTCCTCTTTTCACAGGTAACTGGTGATAGGACTAGAGGGAAAGGCTTCAAGTTGCACCAGGGAAGGTTTAGGTTGGAAATTATCAGACATTTCTTCTCAGAAAGAGTAGTCAGGCATTGGAATGGGTAGCCTGGGGAAATGATGGAGTCACCGTCCCTGGGGACATTTAAGAAAAGTTTTGACCTGGTGCTTAGGGACATGGTTTAGTGGATGACATTGATAGTATGGTAATGGTCAGACCAGATGATCTTGAAGGTCTTTTCCAACCTTAATGATTCTATAATACATGCAGATTTCTAAAGTCATAGATGTTGATGGATGAGGAGCTGACAGAAATTAGGCAGGGACAGGTGACATTACAGTGGGAGTCTGATAGAGGCCACCTGATCAGGAAGACCAAGTTAATGAGGTCTTCTGTGGACAGATAGGAGCAGACTCACGTTCACAAGCCTTGGTCGTTATGGGGGACTTCAACCACCCTGATATCTTGTAGGAGGGACAGCACAACAGGGCATCAGCAATACAAGAGATTACTGGAGTGCATTGATGACAAAATCCTTCTCCAATGATAGGGGAACCAATGAGGAGAGGTGCTATGCAGGATCTCATTGTCACCAACAAGGAGGGGCTGGTGGTGAATGTGAAGCTTGAGGGCAGACTTGGCTGCACTGACCATGAAATAGTACAGTTTAGGATCCAGAGAGCAACAAGGAAGGAGCACAGCCAGCTCACTACCCTAGACTTCGGCCTCTTCAGGAATCTGTTTGGTAGAGTACCATGGGACAAAACCCTGGAGGAAAAAGGGACCCAAGAAAGCTTGTTAATATTCTTAGATCACCTCCTCCAAGCTTGGGATCAATGTATCCCAACAATGAATAAGTCAGGCAAAACTCTAGGAGGCCTGCAAGGATGAATAAAGTGTTCCTAGCCAAATTCAAGCAGAAAAAGGAGGCCTACAGAGAGTGGAGGCAAGGACAGATAGCTTGTGAAGAACAGAGAAATTATCTGTGCAGCCAGGGATCAGGTTAGGAAAGCTAAAGTCCTATTAAGGACATCTAGGACAAAACCAAAGGTTTTTATGAGTGATAAAAAGAAGACTGTGGAAATTGTGGGTGCTCTCTGGAAGGAAAAGAGAAACCTGGTTACATGGGATATGGAGAAAATCGAGGTGCTCAATGACTTTTTACCCTGAGTCTTCACTAGCAAGAGCATTGGCCATGTAGCTCAAGTCCCAGAAGATACAGGCAGGGACCGGGAGAATGAAGAACTACCCACTGTAGGAGAAGTTCAGGTGCAAAGAACCTGAAGGTATACAGGTCCATGGGACCTGATGAGACGCACCTATAGCTCCAAAGGGAACTGGTAGATGTAGTTGCTAAGCCACTGTCTATCATGTCTGAGAAGTCGAGGCAGTCTGGTGAAGTTCCCACTGACTAGAAGAGGGGAAACATAAAAGGAAAGCAAAAAAAAGGAAGAGCCAGGGAACTACAGGTCTGTCAGTCTTACCTCTGTTCCTGGCAAGACCATGGAGCAGATCCTCCTGGAAACTATGCTAAGGCGCGTGCAAAATAAGGAGGTAGTTGGTGGAAGCCAACATGGTTTCACTAAGGAAAGATCGTCTGGCAGATTTGGTGGCCATCAACAGCAGGATTACAGCATTGGTGTATAATGGAAGAGTGTCTGACATCACCTATCTGGATTTGTGCAAAGCATTTGATACTGTCCCACATTATATCCTTGTCACTAAATTGGAAATACATGGATTTGATGGATGGACCATTCTGTGGGTAAAAAAATGGCTGGATGATTGAACTCAAAGAATTGCAGTCAATGGCTCAATGTCCAAGTGGAGATTAGCAATAAGTGGTGTTTCTCAGGGGCCAGTATCGGGGCTGGCTTTGTTTAACATCTTTGTCGGCGGCATGAACAGTGAAGCTGAACACACTCAAAAAGTTTGTGGTGACACCAAGCTGTGTGGTGCAGTCAACACACTGGAGGGAAGGGATGTCATTCAGAGGGATCTGTACAGGCTTGACAAGTGGGCCTGTGAGAACACTGTGAAACTCATTAAGGCCAAGTGCACCTGTTTTGGGGCAATCCCAAATACTGGGCTGGGTGGACAGGGGATTGAGAGCAGCTCTTTGGAAAAAGACCTGGGGGATGAGAAGCTCAACATGATCTGGCAATGTGTACTTGCAGCCCAGAAAGCCAGCTGTATTCTGGGTTGCATCAAAAGAAACACAGCCAGCGGGTCGAGGGAGGTGATTCTTCTCCTCTACTCCACTCTTGTGAAACCCCACCCAGAGTACTGCATTCAACTCTGGGGTCCCCACTATAAGAAGGATATGGAGCTATTAGAACAAGCCTAGAGAATGGCCATAAAGATGATCAAGGTGCTGGAACACCTCTCCGAAGGTCTGAGAGAGTTGGGGTTGTTTAGACTGAAGAAGTAAAGGTTTAGGGGAGACCTTATAGCAGCCTTCCAGTACCTAAAGGGGGCCTACAAGAAAGCAGGAGAGGGACTCTTTTTCAGAGAGTGTAGAGATAGGACAAAGCGTAACGGCTTTAAACTAAAAGATGGTAGATTTGGCTTAGATATAAGGAAGAAATTCTTTACTTTGAGGGTGGTGAAGCACTGGAACAGGTTGCCCAGAGCAACCCCCAGAAGTGTTTAAGGTCAGGTTGGATAGGTCTTTGAGCAACCTGGTATGCTAGAAGGTGTCCTTTTTTACATGATCTACCAATCCAAACCGGTCTTTGATCCTATGATTCTATGATTCATTGATTCTATGACTTTGTTTTAGATATTCTCATCCCAGAAACTCAAGGTGCATAAAGACATATATAGCCAAAGAATGCTTTAATAAGTAGTTTCCATCTGCATAACTACTGTTAATTTTTTAAAAGATCAGTGATTAAGAGTAGATCCTTATGTCATGTGTCATTTTGAGTTGAGTATTATATTAATTGCACGGGAGAAATATTGGGTGCTGAATACTCTAAAATATGACATTGTAGTTTGTATTGAAAAGTCAGTCTGGATGTTTGATTTCTGCATAGACAGAATTTGAGAGTTCCCATCAAATTTATAAATTATATGATATAAGTTATATATATGTAGCATATATCAGCAATACGGTTACTAAAGTACTAATGTACGGTTACTACGGTTGCAATAAGGATACTAAATAATGCACGCTTTTGAAATGCCTAGACCTGAGAAAGTGAGATGAGTTTGAGAACAATATGTGACAGTTTTCACCCAGAATTTCTGTAAAATATTAATTAAATCACTCTATGGGCCAAATATAATCCTTCTTCATAGCCATCATGTGTTTTATACATCTATCAGTACTACATATAGAAAGCACAAAGAAAGTTGCAAGTTTTTTT
Organism: Aythya marila; assembly: GCF_965140915.1. Lineage (NCBI taxonomy): Eukaryota > Metazoa > Chordata > Aves > Anseriformes > Anatidae > Aythya > Aythya marila. Next base: position 99,255,667 of record NC_139043.1, on the reverse strand, counting down.
TACAAGACTGTTCTATTTCTTTGAAGAATATGAAAAATAAAAATATCCTCATAAATATAATTAGAATGTACAGTATATTTTAAGCACTTCACTTGAGTACCTAGAATGAAATCAGAATTCAATCAGACTCACTTGGAAACATTATTGTAGACTTATGTGAGAATTAACCTGATATCAGCCATCCATATTTTCAAAAAATATATATCTTTTGTGATAATCAGAATATTACTGTACAAGGAAAAAATATGACAACATAAACGCCACTGTCATGATAACTAGCTTTTGGGAGGTATTTTAATGAAGTACATTTAGTCTCTGAGAGAACATGTGGGTACCCCAGCATATTTTTTAAAAGAGATTCTTGGCATCACATTTCCTTATTTTTCTAGGTATTTTCTCTCTTCGAGTGTATAAGAAAAAAAAATTACAATATTTCCAGCATTTGTAAGTAACCTTACTGTAACTCTTATTCCACTAATATCTTGAGGAATATTCAAGTGGGTATACTCGTTCATACATTCATTACTTTTTCTCCATTAGGATAAACTTAATTTTGATGTCAGAAAAAGGACTACATTCATGCTTCAGCTAAGCACATTTTTAAATAGATATTAAAAGTGAATTTCCTAGGGAAAAGTGGAAAAAAAAAACTACTGAAAGTGGAAATGTTCAAATATGAATATGCCCTTAAACTGAAGTTAATAGCTATTTCAACTACACAGGTTTTATTTTGAAATGGACAGTGGATATCTCTACTGAAGGAATGATCTTGCATCTTTGCTAATGTCTCTGTAACTCATGGTAATATTTGATGTATCTCAAGATTATTCATAGTGCCTACCACATCTGAAATATCTTACATGTATTAGTGTTTCTGTTATTGTTATTGTTATTGTTGTTGTTGTTGTTGTTTTAATAATTGCTAGAAAGTCATCAAAAATAGATATGGTAGGTAAGTAGGTACTCTAGGTAAGGTTTTAGTTAGGATTAAATTCAACATAACAAGTCATGTCCTTTTTAAAATGAAGTATTAATGTCCATCAAGGCCTGGACAATGTGCATTTATATATGATAAATGAATCAGGTTCACACAAAAGTTGAAATTTGCTTATCATAAAAACATATTTAGAATTAGAAAATATATTGAAATATATTTTAATTATTAAGTTATTCTGCCATCTAGATAGTGTTTGGTTATTTCTAAACTGTTGGAGACACTGAACTGATGCTGCATTACAATGAGAAGCACAGTCTCATACAGCCTGCCCTTTTATCCTTCAAACCCACCACATGGGAACTCACAATATCTCAAATGGAATCCAGTTTAAATATAAATTATATGGAAAGTGAGTGAAATCCACAGGGTTTAATTCCTGAAGTTTGTATTTTTTTCCAACTGAACTCCATGCTAATTCTTTTATTTGATCCCAATTAAAACCTTGCAAGAAATATAATAACTAAGACATAGTACTCACCTTTCTGGTCGAGAACAGAAGAGAACATTTAACATTAACTATGATTTTACAATACTAAACATAAACAAATTGAGGGGGGGGGGGGGGGAATCATATAGTGATTTTGTTCACAGAGAGCACAAGTACTTTAGTATGACTGCAAAACTGATTTGAGTTTATCAAATGCAAATATTCACAAAATCAGTATCATTGATATGAAAATCATGGTCCAGCCTGTGACCTCAGACCTCAGGTCACATAACTGCCATTGTTATCCATTAAAGTAGCTATTAGAGCAGATTCTGGTCTGTGTATCTCCAAAATGACCAGATTCTTGTTACTACACTATTGTGTAGTAACACAATTGTGTAGTAACAAGTATACACAGTAGTGTAACAAGTAACAAGTGTAGTAGAATAGTACACTATTCTAGTTACTATGTATAAATCCAATCTGTGGGAAAGCAGATTCTGGTGTAATGTACCGATTTACACTTCCCAGTATAGTCCTGATATTCTATTTTATATCCTGATAAAAATCACACCTATTTGCATGAGATGACTTAAAAAAAAAAAAAAAAAAAAAAAAGTATCAATTTTTGCTTAGATTTTTATTATTATTATTCCAGATATCAGAAGATATTATAACCCCATAATAAGTCACCTCAAAGGAAAATGTTTGATGTCTTAGTTTATACATTCATGTTTTATTTCTTTATTAACTTACAAGTTAATTAAGCAATATTTGTAGAGATTTTTTTCTTTTCTTTCCTTTTTCCAGAAAGAACAAAACTGGGAATCATTTATGCAAAATGGTTTATTCATATACAGATTTGAATCCCTTGCATGATTCTGCATTGTCAATGAAATAGATAGTTCTTTCTGTAGGTTCCTGAATATTAAATCTAAGACAACTCTTTGGAATGAATAGAGCAGTCCCCATATTTTTTATTAATTATAGAGAAGAAGATGAAAACAGGGAGTGGCACAGCTATCCAGACAAATTCTGTAATATTTACAAGAGAATTCTTTAAATTCTACTATCTTTTTATTAAACTGTAATCATATTATTTTGAAGTAGCTTTTAAAATTTCAAAGACTAAACAAGATCAGAGAAACTGATTTGTTTTGTTTTCCCCAGAAATTTACACCATATCAGATTTAGCAGAGGTTCCAGGAAGTGTAACTTCTAAAGTACCCTACTAGCAGAACAGTTGGAAGGACAGTGTGATAACATGAAAAAAATTAAAATAAAAAATATATATATATGCCAGACACAAAGACAGTAAACCTGCTGGGAGATAAAAGTTGATCAAAAGACTGCATTCCAGGAGAAAAAAAAAATAATCAGCTGAGAAAAAATATTAAAATATCTTGAGAAAAATAAAATAATGGCGTAGAGGAAGACTTCAGACCTATATTCCTTCTCGCTCTATGGTTACTGAATATTGTTCTAATATTTTTAGAATGGCACTGACACAACTGTCTTCCATAATTAACCAAAATTATGATTTTTATCTGTAATTAAAGAAATATGGAGTCTAACATACAATAAGAATGTTAGACTCAGTTAACCAAATGTTGATTAGCTCAGTGAACAATGTTTTTTTTTTATTGACTTTCATATGTGATCTATCATGTTTTAGAATGAAAATACCAGAAGATCACTCAGTCATTTTTTACAGCCATATGGTTCTGTCTTCGTAAATAAAAAGTTTGTTTAATGAGACTGTGAAATCAAATAAGGAAACAAACAAACAAACAAACAAACACTGCAAAAATGCTTTTGGAAAGTTCATAATAAATTTTAGGTATTTCATTTAGAAGATAAAAATTTCAAGGAAATGTAATCTTGAAACCACTTATTGCAGAAGTGGTGTCCCTGGGACACCCACTAACTTTGAAGTTAGACTTGCTTTGAACACAGGTTTGGACTAAATGATCTACCACTGTAGTGGTTTTACCTTGCTAGGCAGCTGAATTCCACCATAAGTGCTCTCTCACTCCCCCTCCTCAGAAGAGGAGGGGAAGAAGAAAGTATGCTGGAAAGGTAAAAAACAGCTCATGGGTTGAGATAAGGATAATTTAATTAAAGAGAAGAGGAAGAGGGGAAAAGAGGGGAGGAAAAAAAAATAAAATAAAAGGCCATGTGGAAGCACAGCACAGAGAGAGAGGAAAGTAATTACTCTTTACTTCTTTACTTCCCACCAACAAGTGATACTTGACCACATCCCTGAAGCAGGGCCCCAATATATATAGCCATTGTTCAGGAGAACAGACATTTTCATAATGAGAGCCCACCACTACCCATCTCCTTCCCCTTTTCTACCTTTTATTGTTGAGTGTGACGTCATATGGTATAGAATATCCCTTTGGTTGGTTTAGGTTGGCTGCCCTGCTGTTGTCCCTCCCCTGCCCACCCCCAGCCTGATGGTTCGTAAGGGGGGAGGGGGAATTATACAGGGTTGACCCTGTACAACCATGTCTCTTTTCTATTTTTGACTTTTTTTTTTTCCTACAAGTATTACAGAATAGAAAGAGGGAAAACAAGCAAACTCAAATGTACAACATCTGAACCCATTCTAATCTCCAAATGTCATTTATATTATATAGGCAATTTAATAGAGTAAGATTACTTTGGCATAACATGCATGTTCAGTCATATAATGAGAGAGAGAGAGAGAATCACATGCTCTTTGCTATTCATAACACATCAAATATTGTTCCCCTTTACCAAACGATGACATGAACTATCCTCTTCCAAGCCATTAGTCTTGCTGATGATGACAGATTTAAACAGACTAGCAACACCTTATTTAAGAATCAACGGTCTTGTCTCCTAAAAGGCCTTGCAAATTTTAAACTTTTAGAATTTATGCATTCCAAATCACTTATAGCTTTTTCTTAATTAACATGAATCATATATATGTACTATTGCCTATGTTATTAGTCCCTTAACTTAGAAGCTAAAACAAATTATGTATTAGCTACTTATGAAAGATCAATATTATCTTAGATAAAATTCCAAATTTCACTGAATCCCTGAAATTTATGATGACATTTACTTACTTGAGCTACATTCACATTATAAATTCCTGAAACACAGAGAACCTCATTTTCTTCCACTCAGAATATCATAGAATGATTTGGGTTGGAAGGGACCTTAAAGATCATCCGGTTCCAACCCCTCTGCCATAGGCAGGTAAGCCACCCACTAGATCAGGCTGCTTAGGGCCTCATCTAACCCGGTTTTGAACACTTCCAGGGATGGGGCATCCACAATTTATCTGGGCAACCTGTTCCATTGCCTCACCACCCTCTAAGTGAAGAACTTCTTCCTAACCTCTAATATAAATCTCCCCTCTTTTACTTTAAAACTATTCCCCATTTCCTGTCATTATCTGATTGAGCAAAGAGTTGCTCTCCACCTTATTTATAAGTTTATATTTATATTTATATTTATAAATTTATATTTATATTTATTAAAAAAAAAAAAAAAAAATAGAACAGTGTAAACCAGCTGTACTCATTGACTATGCTAGTTCTGGACCCTAGTGGTTGAAGTTAAGAGGCTTGTGTGTATATTTGACATTATCCTTCAGCAAGAGTTGTCCAACTGGCATGGGGACTTTGCACCACTTAGACCCCCAAATCCGTCTCTGCAGGGTTGCTCTCAACGAGTTCTTCACCCAGTATGTACTCATGTTGTACCCAACACAGGTAAAGCACCTTACACTTTGACTTGTTGAACCTCATTAGGTTCATGTGGGCCCACTTCTCTTACAGAGATTAGCTCTTTAACCACAGTTCTTTGAAGTTTGGTAGTGTGTTTATCCCTTCACTTTCTCCAGTGTGTCAGTAGTCATGATTAATAAGTAATAATCAGCACCACCTAGTAGGTCAGCAATAGTAGGGACAGCATTAGGGATCTTTCTGATTTTAAAAACACAAGCCTTCAAATACCAGAGGGTAAAAAATAAACTATACTCTCTTTGACAGAGACTTATTCAATGGGGTATTTTTTGTCTACAAACAAATATGCAGTTCCAAATGATCGCAAGCAAACCTTCACTGAAGAAGAAAACTTCATAAGATTTAGAACTGTGGGATTTAGTATATTTCTCAATCTGCCTGATGAACTACATATTCTTATATGATGTCCTTCAAAATCAGCTCAAAAATATAAAAGACTCTTCAAAATATATTTTAAAGTAGTGAAAAAAAAAAAAAAAACTGAACAGGTGGCAAAATCCTTTGTGCAATATCATCACAGATGAGTAACTCATCATGTTTGGTTGTTAATGGCCACCAGATGTCCAGCTAAAGAAAAAAGACAAAAAAAAAAGAAATCTTATCAGCCCTGTTTAAATGTCATTCTGTAAACAACTTAGTTCTGTAGTTAATAACATCAATGTCAGTTTAAAACAAGCAAATACACTGAGAAAACAGGTAGAAATCTAATATATTTTCTTACATGATTTTAACACTTGTTCAGTCTCACAGAAATTTTAATAAGGTATAAAACAGAACCTTCCAAAGCTGTACGCAATAAGCACTTATAGGTATATTTGACTTATAATCAGAAGTAAATAAGTCAATCTAGTGGATAACGAACCACTGAAAGGGAAAGAATTTAGTTTTATCTTCTAGACTTTCCAAACACCTGAGTCATACATGCAATATTAAACTAGTATGTGTTTTTATTTTTATTTTTTAAAGGGCAATTTCTTAATTATGTACCAGACACATATTCCGAAATGATTGTTGACATTCATATAAAACAACAAGGTTTCCTGATAAAAATCAAATGAGAGTATATGAGAGACACTATAATGTTATTACACAATATATCATTCAGCTGAAATATTTTTTTATTATTTTTTTTTTCTCCACACAGACGGATATCAATAGGATGAGGGGGAATGATTTTAATCTAAGACAGGGGAGATTTAGGTAAAATACTGGGAAAAAAAATTTCACTCAGAGGATGGTGAGGCACTAGAACAGGTCGCCTAGAGAGTTTTCCATCTCCTGGAGGCAATCAAGGCCAGGCTAGAGGCACCTCTGGGCAGCCTGCTCTAGTGGCTGGCAACCCTGCACAGAACAGGGGGGTTGAAACGAGATGTTCTTTAAGGTCCTTTTCAACCCAGGTCATTCTATGATATCAAAAAAAGTAAAATTAGAGTTGAATATATGCATATAAAAATAAATTTACATGCTTTGATTATGAATTTACATATTAATATTTCAACATATTCAAGTTTTCAACATATATAATTATCTAGTGATGGACAATTAAAATTGTATTTGAAAACCTATACTACAAAAACAAACAAACAAAAAACTTTTACCTATAAAATTGCAAACTAAAAAGTTAGGACATTATAACAGAAACTTCATAGTAGGCTGAGAATACTGTTTTTTCTTTACTTTTTTTTATTCATATTTTACTCATGTAAATCTCTGAAACTCTCTAGAGGATCTAAAACCTTCAAAATCCTGTATGTTAGCCTCCTTGCAATGTAACAGTAATATCTACTCTTAAATATAATCTAGATAAGAGGCAGCACTTGATTAGCGTACTCTGAGGAGCTCTTCTGCTTAAAGCAATTATCTGTGATTGTAACTACTGATCTGAAGCTGTGTGGACTCTACGTGTATTATGTGAAAAGACAGAACTGGAGAATAGAGACACTGAAGACAAAAATTGCTTTGGCTCTCTGTTGTTGAATCTATAAAACAGAAGGTAGGTTCATTGTTTGTTTGTTTGTTTGTTCCTGAAATATATATATATATATATGAAAAAATGTTAATTTCACCAGATAGTCTCTGAAACCAAAGTTAATTTGAGCATGCTTTGAATGTATCACATGCTTCAAATTATTTTTTTTTTTTTTCCATCTTTTGGATTTGGTCAGAAATTCAGAATCAGAAAGGAGCAATGTTTTTTTAACATGGCACGATCTCTGGATAAATAGATTTAACAATTATCTCAATTCTTTATTCTTCTGCAGGAAAACAGAACTTGATTGAAACTTCCATTATTTTATTTACTCTAACAGTTTAACTACAATAGATCATTAACTTTACATGAGAGGAATAATTCAAACAATCTGGTATTTTAAATACAATTTATTCTATGAATTGATAAATACTGTTATATTCTGAAAGACTACTTCATCAGTATGAAGGACTTCTCGGTAGTACTGTTAGGTATTTGAGAATGGAACTGTAATTTGGGAGAAAACTGCATTCTACTACTTGTAATAAAGTTATCAAAGTCATTTGATGTTGGATTTCTTCCTTGTTTCTTCCATTTGTGGTAAAGTTACAAGTCTCCCACAATTTCAAACACATTATTCTGTATTAATTTTTAGCATGATCATACCATCATATTCGTCTAGTATATAAAAGCAATGGAAATGTACAGTGCATTTTCAGGCTTTCTAAAAACCATCTGATTTTGAATTAGAATGGAAGTGATTTTCAAAAAATGCATTGTCAAAATATCAGTAGGGTATAGGTCACAATTTTACTGTAAAAGCTATACTTAATATATATCCAAATAGCTAGAAAGAAAACAGTGAGAAGAGATAAAATGCAGACCTTGACTTCACAGTAAAGTCACTGAAACTGAGAAGTAATAAAGATTTTTAAGGTCTTTGTTATGCTCAGAACTCTCTGTTGTATGCATGTTTATCTGACTGTTCAAACAAACTCTGCTCTTGAAGATAAATAGTTCATATAATATATATATATATATAATAATAGTTCATATTGTTCATATAGTTCATATGGTGAGGGGTCTGGAGAATAAGTCTTACAAGGAGTGGCTGAGGGACCAGGGATTGTTCAGCCTGGAGAAGAGGAAGCTCAGGGGCAACCTTATTGCTCTCTATTAAAGGAGGCTGTAGCGAGGCACATGTATTCTCCCATGTGCCTGGTGACATGATGAGGGGGAATGGGCTAAAGTTGTGCCAGAGGAGGTTTAGGTTGGATGTTAGGAGAAATGTCTTTACTGAACGGCATTGGAATGGGCTGCCCAGGGAAGTGGTTGTCACCATCCCTGGAGGTCTTTAAAAGACATTTAGATGTAGAGCTTAGTGATATGGTTTAGTGGAGGACTTGTTAGTGTTAGGTCAGAGGTTGGACTAGGTGATCTTGAAGGTTTCTTCCAACCTAGATGATTCTGTGATATTTTGTAGTGAGAAAGTGCTGAAATATCAAAATGCTATGGTAAAAGATTAATGCCCTTTAATATATATTAAATGTGAATATAATAATTAAATAACTGGAAAAGAAAAGAAGCTAAATCATACTTCATCATGAACTTAAAATTAATGGTTAAAATTCTGCCTTTCCTGAGACATTTAGCTGAAATCAAGGAATTGAGCACTCATTGTAACGGTCTCTGGACTCTTCTTTACTCTCTCTTCTTGATCTTGGTGGAGGGAAAAAGAAAAAAAAAAAAAAGGAAAAAAAAAAGAAAAAACCTTCTTTAAAGAGATAACTTAAAAAATACACAGTGGGTATAAACAAACTGTCTAGATTTGTAAAATCACAATGACTGCAATGATATTTAATCTTCAGAAGCAAGATGAAGTATTAACAGCGAGAAAGAAGAAAGAGATGACAAAGGTAGCAGGGTTTTTTCTTCCCCAATCTAAGTCCAATCATGCAAGTACAGAATGAAAAAAAAAAAAAAAAAAAAAAAAAAAAGGAAACAGGCTCCCTAGAATTATATATATATATGTGTGTATATACATATATATATATAAATACAGCAGTATCTTTCCTTTATCCAGACAAGCATGAAATACATCCAATAAAGCCATCTTTCCTCTTGCCATGGGGGATTCCCTTCAAAGAGAATCTGGACACAGCTAAAGGTACATGACCAACTGCCTAAATTAAAGCAAGTTTGACGTGTCACTCTTTCTCCTCTTTCATATCTAATTAAAAATCTTTCTCTTAAGTATCTCTTCTTTGTGAAATGTAGTTTGACTTCAACACTACAAGGATTTAATTCCATGACTTCAAAGAACTTCACATGCAGGCTTGTAGTGTAAATGTTAGTTTTATCCATATGCTAGTAATATATGTCAGCATTTGCCTTCCACTGAACTTTTAGGACTTTCACTTCCTTATCTTTTATTATACAAACATCTGTTTTTGAAATGGAACAGGAGTTGCTTTAGATCAATCTAATTGGTGACATTTTCATTAATTGTAGGCTAATTTTAAGGGACTTCAAGGGCTCCATTTCTCAGATGCTTAATGTTACAGACATTTCACAAAACTATGCAATTTTTAAAGACCTGTGTCTATGCCTATATATATACTTAAATTTATATTTCACAAAAATCTGTTTCTCAAGTGCAGTTGGATAATTTGCAAATGCTTATACAAACGAAGATTTTAAAATTTCTACTGAATGGGTAGAGAAGATTGAATTTGCAAAATATATTATACATTAAAAAATATATATTTATCTTAATATTTATCTTTATCTATGTTTCACACAGATTTTCATAGTTCAGATTTTAATTGCATTTCTTTTCCGTAACGTGCCTAAGGTTTATGTTAATTACTAGAACAAATCTTATAAATCAAGTTTATGTGAAAATACTATAAACACTAATAAACGCAAAAGCACTTTTTTATAATTAAACATAAATTAAAGTTGGAAAAGTGCATTTTATATTGTTCTGTTTTGATTTTCAGGGATTTTGCAGCAAGTGTTTACTTATCAATTTCCAAAATTCTGTAAAACAGAGGATATCTCAGTATAAATTACTTGTCATGAGGATGGTACAAATTTTCATAGAACATCATACTCTTGAAAAAAAGACTTGTATTTTCTGTGAAACTGAAATTTAAACATTAGTTAAGCTATCTTCAGACTATTGTATTTAGCTTTGCATTTATGCCTCTTGGAAAGTGTAATATGTCTCGGTTTTAAGAGCATCTAAAATATATTTAGGATTAAGTATTTTCCTGAGCAATGTTTTAGTTTTAAGAAAGACTGAAAAATTCTATTTAATTATGGTTTAATTAAATTCCAATTTCTATTTTAACTCTATAATGCAAGAAAAGTGTTAGAAAAGTACTCAGAATAGGGTGAAGTTCCTTTTAAAGTACTTAAATGATAAACTTACCATTGGGCTATACTGTGAGGCAAAAGCTAATGCTGTAATTAAGGTGAAACCTAAGATAAAAATGTTTTTAACTACAGGTCTTTAAAAAAATAATTTAAAAAAATATTAATAATAAAATAAAACACTATTATTAGCAACAAAAAAATATTGAAGTTATTTCAAACATGTATTAATGGGAAAATATTTTAGCCAGCTCATTTGGTGTGCTTATTTCTCCACTGAAATCAAAACAGAGAGGACTGCATTATTCTGTCAGCTAGCCAGCTTCCTCCCCCAAAGGAAAAATCAGTAATAGATAAAAAGTAGGTAATAGCACTAGATAGATGTCTGCCTACCATGGGAAGCCTTCTGAAAAGTTTAGAGGCAAAAAAACTCTCTCTTATTCCTCACATAAGGCAATGAATATTGTGTCATATACCAAGCCCTCATTATTCACATAGATTGATAGACTTGAGGCATGCTCTAGCTTCACTTAACCATCCTATTTTCTGGAAGAAAATCATCTAATCGGAACAATATTTTATCCTACACTGAAATTATGTTTTTAAAGGAGATAGTTGATGAACTGTGCCATGAAACATAGTCCTAAAAGTGCTGTGAGAAAAGGGAGAGGGAGAGAGAGAGAAACAAAAAGAAGTAGCAAACGATATGGAGCTGAAGATATACTTGTGCTGTCATCAGAACTCTTAATTTCACCATCCTTGTCAGGAAATGGCTACCAACATAGATAATGCCTTTGTCTGTAAATGTTTGTAAACTTAACAGAGCTTAATGATCAGAAGTATTTTTCCAGTATTTAAAGACAGGTCTATATAAATAAAGTTCTATAGGAGCTTAAACTCAAATGAGTTTTTAAACTCATTTAAAGCATTTCAAGTGTAAGCATTGCAGAAATGACAACAGAAGGCATTACATTTTCACTGTGTATCTAACATAGTTGTTTTGATATCCTTAGGGTTAACATCTGGCTACAAAATTCAAGTCAACAAAAAAGTATAAAAAGATTTAGGCTGATGTAAGATGAAATGGCTCTTGGTCCCATCGATGTGGCTTCATCAGCACTGAGTTACAATATGAGCCAGGCTAGATATGGGTGAAGTACAACTTCCTGGTACTTTAGGTAACTTTAGGAAAATCTTTTTCTAGCAACTCATCTAAGTATTTAATAAAACAGAAAGAAATTGAAAGCATCAGGAAGAATTGTAAGCGTAAGGAAGACCTTCAGATATCAGATATGACAGGAATACCTTAGATGAATGTTATCTTTTTATTTTTTATTTTCATTTTGTTTGGTAAAAACAAGGATATTTCTACTCCAAAATTAAGGTGAAATTCATAATTTAGTTTCTGATGCTGAGTGTAAGTAATGTAATTTCTAAGTAAAATTATGCAACTCAGAGTGGGATTTAACAAGCTTTAGAACACGACATTAGAAAACACTGGAAAAAATGAAGGGTATTGCAATTCTACCTTCTTTTAGGAAGAAGATGAGAGGGCTTCAAGCATGCTATTAGGATTCATAAAAACCTAGTCATTGTTGCCTAAAATTACATTTTCAATTGAAGATGATGAGATTATACCCATCCTGATTGTAATCAGGTAATAGTTCAATGCCTCAAAAGTACTTCACTGACCAGTGTTATTTTCAGTCTGAAGGCACTCAAACCCATATCATCATCTGCTGATGACTGTCCTAGATCATTGGTTAAAGATGCACCCCTCCCTCTGTAAAAAGTATGCTGTACTGGAGGAAAACAAACAAAAAACAAACAAACAAACAAAAAAGTTATTGTAGGAGAGGAGTTAAAGGGTTGTCAATCTCCTGTTCATGACTAGACTCCTCACTCACAGGTTTGAGAGCTAGGTTTGGGTAGGATATGTCCACATTATTGTCCAGTGTGCTACCAGGGTTATGACTGTGAAGTGAAACTCTGCTCTCTGTCTTACCACGCAGTGGTTCACATTCTGGAGCTGTCTCTGATACACAGACTGGATTCCTTTTGCTTTCCTCTACAAATCTGCTCCTACTCTGCTGCACTACTTGCTAATGAAGATGTATCAAAATGCTGTTCAAAAGTCAGATTAAATATTTATTTGGAGAATAGGCTTAATTCCAGCCTGTTAGGGAGGAAATTCCCTTAGAGGTGGAAGGTGTGTGTTTGAACTCTTCTGTGTGATGCAGTGCTTACTCTGAATTCCTTTGCAGTCTTATGCACTCTCAACTTATTTATGAAGGAAGAACAGCACTTCTTCAAAGGAAAGCAGTGGTGGATACAGTGTTTCAATGGAATTTAATTTTGTCAGTTTGTCCTGGTACTGTACTCCTCCCACCATGACAGACATAGCACTGCCACTCTAGGCCACATCAAAGATCCACATACACAAACACCAACAGAATATTATATGAAATGCCTTGGGGAGGGTATAATTACAGGACAGAAGAATACTAGTTCTTCACTCACTTTAAACTATTTCATACCTTTCATTGTTCTCACTGCCCTTCCCAGGAACCCTTGAAGATATAATATTTTTGAGGAAAAAAAAAAAAAGAAAAAAAAAAAAAGAAAAAAAGAAAAAAAAGAAAAAGAGTGTAACAGATGTTGGTGCACCATGTTTTAAATAAAAACTTAAGTGTATTTTAATTGAGCTTCTATTTTAGAAAGAGAATTTAAAATACCATGTCTGCTTCTGATACTACATTGGGCATGTAGTTCATTTAAGATTTTCACATGCTGTTTATTAGGACTCCAAAATCTCTTTCCTGAATGATAAAGCTAAGCTACATCACTGCACAGGTAAAGTTAGAGGTTGGGGTGGGGCCTCTCTATAAATCATTTCACATTCACCTGTGAATAACTCAATATATTGAGTTTCTTCTGCCATTTTGTCCTCATGTCACTCTGGAAATTCTTTTGATGTTTATCACGGTTGGGTTTTTTGTCTGTTTGATTCTTTTATTTTTTTGAACACTTTCAATTGTCAGGACACTTTTTCACCTTACTTCCCATATTTTCCATTTTCCAAATCATAACTGAATATGCCGAAAAGCACAGTGAAAAGCCCTATAGGAAAACATGAACATTTATTCTTATTTCTTATTTGTAAGGCTTTTATGCTTTATCCATTTAAGAACCTTTTATTTTATTCCTAGAAGCTTAAGTTCATAAATGTTAGTAGCTTTCTGTAAGGTAACATTTAATTTTTATTGTCTTCCTTAAGATGAAGACAATTTTATCTTTATACATAGAAGAAGAAGTTGGGGGATTGAAATACATTCAGGGCTGGCTCTAGATGTAATCAAAGGTAAGGGACTGTGTTTGTCAGAAGACTCAACCCATTCTTACAGCAAAAAACTGGAAGTTAAGCTGGTGGCTGCTGAAGGAGTAAGAGCAGAAGCCATTTTGCAGTAGGAGCAAGTAGAGTTGTCTTTCAGTGGCAATATTCCTCAGTCCAGGGATATAAATGAAATCTTGACACTACTGCCCAGAGTTTTCTTTTGGAAAAAAAAAAAAAATATATATATATATATATATATATATATATATATACATACATATATATATATAACATATATATATATAACATATATATATATATTATTTATTTATTTATTTATTTATTTAATATGTGGCCAAGCCCTGAGGCCTAATTCTTAAGGTAGAAAAATTCAATTTTATTGACCTTTCATGCTTTTTAACATGAAAGCATACATTACTTTCATGCTACTCCTGCATCTATAGGGGAAAATATATATATATATATATATATGTGTGAATTAATTTTGGACATTTATCTGGTCTAAACACGTTATATAAGCCTTTTTAAAAAGACTAGCAGTATCTCTTGGCTTACCTGGACGTCTCAATATTATCACACTAAACTCCACTTTCTAGCTGTGCCACTGAAATTGCATTTCCCTTGACCAGATACCTCCTTAAGCAAGACTACGCATATGAAAATAAAAGGCTCAAGAAATGCCAAAATCCTTGCAAAGTTCAGTCTAGTTCAACTATTGGCTAATGGTTTAGATCTTAACATCTTTTTAAACCAAAAATGATTTTTCAGTCCTCTATGCAGATTGGGCTTGTTTTATTTCAGAGAGAAATACAGAGTTTATTTTGACATAAAATCTCCTAAAGCTTCCAGATTCATCTGTAGTTCCATTAGTATCCAACTCTCCTGTCAAACAGTCTGTATCATTAGCAGCCACAGCATCTGCTACCAAACCACATAGAGAGCGCTACAGATTTAATGAACAGGTGTTTATTTAATACTGAATTTATTTTAAAGGTGTTCTATTATCAATTGATATGCTTCCAGGAACACCAAGATGCTTCAGGAGTAAAAATATCAGGCACTTAATAAGAATTCTGTATTTAATAGAAAAAAAAAAAAAAAAAAAAAAAAAAAAAAAAAAACAGGTCTAATTCTCCCCAATTCTCCCCTTGGCAACACTGGTTAAAAAAGTTTTCCTATCAAATTTATAAAAACAAGACATAAAAGTTACAGCTACTAATAATAATAACACTTCATCACTTCATTGCACACTGTCTCAATATAACTCAAGCACTAAGAATGCCAGTGGAAAATCTGAACTCTTTCAAGGGTTCAGAAGAACTATAGAAAGACAAGACTATTATTAGCCTCTGTTTACCCATCCTTTATGATTGACAGCAGAGAATATGCAAGACCATTAACTCAGCTTTATAATCAGATGAAACTTTCAGGCTAAACAACTTCAAAATAAAAAGAGAAAATGAACAGATTGTCCACATTAAATTTTGAGGCAGGTAGCCTCACCAGAATTCCATGTGCTATATCACCCTTTATAAACAAGAGTTTGTTTTATACCTCTCTTAGCCTTGTCAAATAATAACATTCATCTCATGTAAAAAAAAAAAAATAATAAAAAATAAAATAAAATAAAATAATAAAAAATAATAAAAAATAAAATAAAATAAAATAAAATAAAATAAAATAAAATAAAATAAAATAAAATAAAATAAAATAAAATGTATGTTTGCCATCAGGATGATCTAAAACTGCTTCTGTTTAGCACTGTAGTTGATATCCATGTCTACAGGAATGACATATATAAGTGGAATATTATTTCTTCTTTCCAGTATATTGGAGAGCACAAATCTGTAGAATTAATGTGTGAAACTTCTACCTTACGTGAATCTGTGAAAAAAGCTGTAATTGAGTGATGCACAAAGATCCTGAATAAAAGATAGGAAGAACAACCTTACTCTACTTACATTTCCTCTGATGTTTAAAAGAGAATGGCCATGCTATTTTCTGGCAAAACGACAGATTGATAGGTAAATACATTGATGACTGCAAGATAAAAGGTTATTTCACATGGTAGTATCTCATGGAATTCTTTATTTTATTATTTTATTTTATTTTTAAAAGGGATACAAAGGTCTTTAGTTAAATATAACAATACTAATTTTCCATTTGAAAATTTCCTGTTGCATGCAGAGTTTGTCACAGATAAATTTACTCATTACTGATGTATCTGAGAGAGCATTTATAACAGAGTGCGGGTGAGGAGGAGGGCAGAGACGGTAGTATTTTAAGGGTCCTGGTTTTTGTTTTTTTTTTTCTAACAATATTTAATCCTCAGACTTTCTTTTCTTCACATCTGCTTCCTTATATGTTTTCTCAATGCCAGCCCAGCATATAACCAGTAACTAACTTTCTTGCAACAGGAATGTTGTTTATAATTTATAAAGTAGTGACACAAAAAGATATGGGGAGGAAGAGACGAGAAGAAGAACATTGAAAAGAGAATGATAGCCCCCAATAAAAAGTCATTCTTCTTAAGCTAATGAAAAAATAATAATAATAAAAAAATTAAAAATAAATAAATAAATAAATAATAAATGTGTCCATTAAATAACGATGATCCTTGTACCCTATTTCTTGAAATTTTGAAATAAAATATAGTAAATATTAAAGAGCTAATTTAAAGTATTAATTGTAAATGGGGGCTTGAAGCAAAGGAGAGTATAAGAGAGACAAGCTCAGAACTCACTGATGAAAGGAGCAGAAGGGAACTGACAGTTGGAATTGAGACGAAACTACCAAAGCCATATCAGCACAGCCAACTCTGAAATGAAACTCTGTCAACTTCACTTCATCTCCTCCACTGTCAGCACTGTGCTCTGTCCACCCTACAATAGCCCCCTTTTCTCTCCTCTCTTCTGATTTCTGCCAGAGTTTATACCTCAGGGAATAATGGCACATTATTTTTCACTTTGTGGGTAATCACCTGTCTCTTTAAATTGACATCAGGTGACAGCTCAGGACCTTCATGCCAAAAAGCTCTTACTGACTTGGTGGAAGGTAAGGCTTAAAAACCACTGTGTAATCATTTTTTTTCAGCAGATTCTTTACGAGAGCAGCCTCAAAGAAGACTGTGTTTTCACCCACTTCCATTGTTTTCTGTGTGGAAGCATGTTACTCTGGCTTAATTTGTTTTACTAACACACAGTGCACTAGAGCTTTAACAAAAGCTGTTGCAAGTAATTATTTCACAAGTCAGCAGCCATGACATCAGTGTCATTTTTCTGTGGGTTTTTGTTTGCTTGTTTGTTTTCCCTAGAATATATGCATAATTCAGGTTGGACATATTGTTCAATATGTCCAATCAGAGAAGGGGAAGAGAAAAAAAAAAATAAGAAAAAAAAAAAAATCATATCATTACTTTTAAACAGTACTTTCAGGGTTATTATTCCTTCTCAGAAGAAGGGAAAGACAGGAAATTGAAATATGACCACTGAGGAAATACAAAATGAGATTCTTTAGGTGCAGGTAGCTAATGAATGTGCAGAGGGGAATGGCGTTCTGCTGGCTAGAGAGTGTCATTCACCATGCACTGCCCCTGCCCGAGGCAATTCATTTAATACAAGGAACTGGCCACAGCAGCAAAAGTTCAGCCAAGAAGATCTGCATTAAAACCAAGTAACTAAGCATGGGCAAAATTATTACTCTCTCCAGGCAGACATTGGAACCTCCTCTAGATCTGTATTGCATGTCCTTTTTCCATCCAATGTCACTAGCTGGTATTTTACATATTCAGATCCTTCTAGTCAACCCCAAAATAGGTAATAAAGGTGAAATTTCTGCCTTTATTTTTAAATCATGGAGGTTCCTTTTGACAAAGCAAAAGGGGGAGAAAGAAGGAGGAAAGCAAGAAGCAAGACAAATGACTAAGAACAGGTTCAGCAATTACTCTATCCCTTTTAAAAGGCTCATGATGAGATGTACTTGTCCCATTTCCAGCTAAGGAGCATTTGAGGAGTCTGAGAAGATGAAAGGATTGAGAATGAAGGTAATTTATTTCTTTATTTTTTAAAGTACCATCATTACTGCAGATAAGAGGGAGAGGAACTGGTGATAGAGCTGAGAAAGGAAAGAAGGAAGGAATTGAAGGGACATAGCTGGTATGGATTAAGGGGAAGAAATCTGCTGATAGACAAGAGAATTAAGAATAAGAAACAAGGGCCAGAGGAAATA
Organism: Aythya marila; assembly: GCF_965140915.1. Taxonomy (NCBI): domain Eukaryota; kingdom Metazoa; phylum Chordata; class Aves; order Anseriformes; family Anatidae; genus Aythya; species Aythya marila. The sequence goes on along the minus strand of NC_139043.1, from coordinate 99,237,532 downwards.
AGTTACATGCTGAAAGGTGAGAAAGGAGTAGCAAAATAGATGGATGCATGCCTTTGCTGGAGAGAGATTTGTTAAGCACCTGTTGGCTGTGACCTTGTTCTGTAAGAGACAATAGGCTAGGTCTGAGTGGTCTGTGGCAACACACACACACAGACAAAAAAAAAAAAAAAAAAAAAAAAAAAGGTGATTTTTGAAGCTCAGTGTTTCCAGTAAGTACACTGGATTCTGTTTTTGTATGGGGACAGGAAAAAACAAGTGCAAAAATTAACTATGTTGTTCTCATGGATTATTAGCACCTGTTGTGACCTCCATTCTTTTTGCCCTATCTTCTTTTTATTTTGAGGCAGTCAGTATCATGGCCAAAAGAGTACCAATTTGGGGAATTTTTCTTAATTTAAATTACTGACAGTTAAAAAGACATTTTTAACTGACTGATTCAGGTATTGAGGGAAAAAATAATCCAACAACGACACAAATAAATAAAGAATCATTTAGGGAAACACCTTTTGTGCCCCTTCCCCAGACTAATTTTAGTCTATCACCCCTCCCCCACCTTGGGGGTGTCCCTTCCCACAGTGTGTCTCCAGCCATGTCCCCAGCAACAGCCCCTCTGTGTCCCCTCCGCTTTCCTTACCCGTCTTCTCACGAGTCCCCTCCCTGCAGTGGCTTTGGCTCTTAAATATTTCAGGGACAAGGCACCAGTGAGTCCCAGTGGGCCACAGGGCTCTTCCCATTGGCATCAGAGCCATTTCGGGTTGTTTGTGACTGTCACAGGCATCTCATGGCATCCTCCCATGAGGGTTACTCTGCAGCTCCCTGCCCAGACCCTGCCAGCAGTTGGCTGCACAAGAACTAGCACAGATCAGCCAACAAAACAAAGAGGCTCAGCCAAGAATAGCTGTATGACATCCTTTAGCAAGGATGGCCTTTGTTAGTGTTAAGCAGCATTCATATGTAACACACCTGATCTCCAGAGATGTGTGTAACCAAAAACATGTATTCATAAGGAATAAAAGCAAAGGAGAATGATTAATTGCGCCCACCCCAATAGCAATCATTGCAAAAAATGCCATCAAGAAGTCTTTTAGATTCGTATGTAATCTGCTGTTAATTACAGTCTAAAATTACCAGTGAGAAGAGTCACTAGTTGAAACACTAAATAAAGACTAAAATTGCAGGGTTTGTTGCATAAACAGTAAATACGTATCATTTCATTCTAAGCCCATCTCTGTCCTTTGTTTAACCTGTCAATTAACTAAAGTAATTATGATTGGTTTAATCACCTGCCTTTCCACTACAACATGAATTCTTCCACTCTGTCCTCCTTAGTAAACAATTTTTTCCTAGTATGCTTGAAAAGATTTCCATTTGCTTACATGTATCTGTCTTGACAGTGAAGATGGGAATTAGTTTTACCATTGTCTTTAAACAGAATGCTTTTTTTTTTATGTCCATGTAGGTCGACTTCAGAAGTATTGCTTCAAAGAATTATGACACCACCATTACTCTCTGCTTGGCATAAGCATCCTCAGAAATGATTTAGATCCCCTTCCTCAACGTCCAGTTGCCAGACTTTTAAAACCAGTTACTGAAGTAATGAGAAACTAAAGGTTTATCTGAGAAATGCTTATGAAAGAAAATGTCCAAACTACAGACACTAATTTTTACAATCGCTAAACAATTGAAGACAAGAAGCAAATAGAATGCCCATGAGGGTCTTTCCTTTGAGAAGAAATAACAAGTTGTTTTTGATGGTATACAGGAGCATGAAAGTGATTAAAATAACAAAATGCTCTTTCAAAATGACACAGTACCTTCAAACAAGCCTTGACCATAGGACTACATGATAGCTAATGCAAGTAGAAGTTCAGATCCTTTAAACTCCAAATTTCCCCTGAAATGTTGCATTTCACTGAATTAACGTAACTTCTCTCTCCTTTCTTTCTTAACTTGTTCCATAGAGAAATCTGCTCTGCTTTGCTGAAGCGATCGGCTCCTTTGCTGAGGCGATCGGCTCCGGGGCAGACGTGTTCTGCAGCGGAGCAGGGGACCGAGGCAGGCAGGGCTTTTTGTTCAGCATCGAGGCCACTCGGGGGAGCCGCCGGGACCCAGCAGTCCTTGCGAGGGAGGCTGATGAGGCGCGGGCGGAGCCAGCAGCGCCCCCTCCCAGGCTGTTTAAAAGTTCCCCTTAGGGAGCGCGAGTGACCAGGAGTAAAGCGAACAGGACAGGCAAACAGGGCATGGCATGTCGAAGGGCGTGGCGCGGCAGTTTGCGCGGCAGTTCGCGCGGGCAGGGCGAGCGGGGGGCCCATCGTTGCTCTGTTGCAGCTGCCTCTCCCTTCGGTGCTTGTAACCTGCTTGCGTAGAACCTGACCATGGTATCAACCAGACAGAAAACCGTGGCCTCCGCATCTCGTGCGGCATCTCCAGCCACGGTCACCAGTGTGGCTACTCAGACGGAGGGCTCGGGGAAACACACATCCGTCCAGGTCCTGGGCTGCAGAGTGTGCCCCAGCCTTCTGTCAGTCTCCGACAGCAGTGGTGGGTATGCCTGTGGGAGGTGTGCCCAGGTTGAAGAACTGCTCAGCCAGGTAGCGGAGCTCCGGGAGGAGGTGAACAGGCTCAGGAGCATCAGGGAATCAGAGAGGGAAATTGACTGGTGGAGGTGCACTCTACCCTCTCTGAGGCAGGCTCACGAACCTGCCACAGCACAGGCGTTATGCAGAAGACGGAGGTTCCCTCCTCCTGCCAGGCAACGGGAGGAGACCTAGATCAAGGGGGGGAACGGAGGCAGGTGCCTATTCGGGGTGGTAGGCGAGCCCTCTCTCTGCCCACCTCACCTTCTCATCTACCCTTAAATAATCGATATGAAGGACTAGAACAAGACAATCTGAATGACAAAGTAGATAAAAACCCGTCCCAGTTGGAGGGGGCGCCTAAGACAAGGCGACCTACACATCGCATTGCCACATCATCCTTCAAAAAAGAAAGAAGGGCTATTGTTATGGGGGGCTCCCTTCTGAAAGGGACAGGGGGACCGATATGCCAACCGGACCCAACCCGCAGAGAAGTCTGTTGCCTCCCTGGGGCTCGGGTGAGACTTTGCCAAGAAAGTCAAGCGCCTGGTACAGCCCACTGACTACTACCCGCTACTGGTCTTTCAGGTTGGTAGCGATGAAGTAGCAATGAGAAGTCCGAAGGCGATCAAAAGAGACTTTAGGGATTTGGGGCGACTACTTAGAGGATCAGGGGCGCAGGTTGTGTCTGCCTCTGTCCTTCCGATAGGGGGGATCAAAGCTGAAAGGCGTGCTGTTCACATAAACTCATGGCTTCGAGACTGGTGTGACCAGCAGAACTTTGGGTTCTTTGATCACGGGAAGGTCTATGCTACACCGGGCCTGATGGCACCGGATGGGATGCGCCTCTCTTGGAGAGGGGTAAGGATCTTTGGTCAGGAGTTGGCAGGGCTGATAAATAGGGCTTTAAACTAGAGTCGAAGGGGGAAGGGGCTAAAACCAGGCACGCCGGTGAAGACCTAAGGGATGGTACGCTAGAATCAGAGGGGCTGTGTGCCAGTGAGGTCCTTCGGTCAGATCCACAAGGTGCTGAGTGTAAGGAGATGCACCTGAAGTGCTTCTACACGAACGCACACAGTATGAGGAATAAAATGGATGAGCTAGAAGTCCTGGCCCAGTCCCGCAACTACGACATCATTGGCATAAGCGAAACCTGGTGGGATGAGTCCTGTGACTGGGGTGTTGCGATAGATGGTTACAGGCTCTTCAGGAGGGACAGGCAGGGTAGGTGAGGTGGTGGGGTGGCGATGTATGTGAAGCAGGGACTGGACTGTGTGGAACTTCAGGTCGGCAATGGCAAAGTTGAGGGCCTCTGGGATCAAGGGACGAACGAATAAAGGGGATGTCGTTGTGGGAGTCTATTACAGACCGCCTGGCCAGGACGATAGCACCGATAAATTATTCTTTACAGAACTAAGAGAGGCCTCGAGATTAACTCCCCTTGTCCTTATGGGGGACTTCAACTTGCCAGACATTAACTGGGAGTGCCACACGGCTGACACGAGCAAGTCCAGGAGGTTCATGAAGCACCTAGATGATAACTTCTTGGTGCAGGTGCTAATGGAGCCAACTAGGAAAGGAGCCCTCCTAGACCTGTTGCTAGAAAACAGAGAGGGTCTGGTGGGAGATGTGGTGATTGGCGGCCGCCTTGGTCATAGTGACCATGAAGTGGTTGAGTTCAAAATTTATGGTGACAGAAGGAAAAGTGCCACCAAAACTTCATCCCTAGATATGGGGAAAGCGGACTTCAGGCTGCTCAGGGAACTAGTCAGCAAGGTCCCCTGGGAAACTGCTCTTGAAGGCCTCGATGTCCACCAGTGCTGGTCATTCTTTAAGCGATGCCTCCTAGAAGCACAAGATCAGGCAATTCCTAAATATCGCAAGTCAGGCAGGCAGGGCAGGAGGCCGGCGTGGCTGACCAGGAACATTCTAATGGAGATTAGGCAGAAACAGAGAGTGTTTCGCTACTGGAAGGAGGGCCAGGTGTCATGGAAAGAATACAGGGATGCTGTTCGTGTTTGTAGGGAGAAAATTCGTGTGGCCAAAGCACAGCTAGTGTTGAAGCTGGCTGTGTCTGTGAGAGAAAATAAAAAGGTTTTTTTTAGATATGTGAATGGAAAAAGGAGAACTAAAGAATACATAGGGCCGCTCCTTGATAGGGAAGGTCTCCTCACAGACAATGACATAGGCAAAGCAGAGACGCTTAACGCCTTCTTTGCCTCTGTCTTCAATGCCGATGATGGGCTTCGGGACCCAGGGTGCCCTGAACTGGAGGACCGGGACGGTGGGGATGACAAACTCCCAACCGACCCTGAACATGTGCAGGATTTGCTACTCCACCTGGATCCCTACAAGTCCATGGGTCCGGATGGGATTCATCCCCGGGTGCTGAAAGAGCTGGCGGACGTCATCACGGAACCTCTCTCAATTATTTTTCAACAATCCTGGGAATTTGGAGAGGTCCCGGTAGACTGGAAGCTGGCAAATGTTGTGCCGATTTTCAAGAAGGGTCAGAAAGAAGACCCTAGCAATTACAGGCCTGTCAGTCTCACTTCAGTGCCTGGTAAAATCATGGAGAAGATGGTTCTCGAACTTATTGAGGCGCACCTGGGGGACAAAGCAGTCATTGGTCCCAGCCAGCATGGGTTTGTGAAGGGTAGGTCCTGCCTAACTAACCTGATTTCCTTTTATGATAAGATCACCCGTATGGTGGACCAAGGGAAACCAGCTGATGTGATTTTTTTGGACTTCAGCAAGGCTTTTGACACGGTTTCCCATAGGATCCTACTGGACAAAATGTCCACCATACAGCTAAATAAAAACATCATACGATGGGTGAGCAATTGGCTAACGGGCAGGGCCCAAAGGGTTATGGTAAATGGGGCTGCGTCAGGCTGGCGGGCGGTCACCAGTGGGGTCCCTCAAGGCTCCATTTTAGGGCCGGTACTTTTCAATATTTTTATAAACAATCTGGATGTAGGAATAGAAGGTATTTTGAGCAAGTTTGCTGATGACACCAAACTTGGAGGAGTTGTGGACTCGAATGAGGGTGGAAAGACCTTGCAGAGGGATCTGGATAGGTTGGAGAGCTGGGCGATCACCAACCGCATGAAGTTCAATAAGAGCAAGTGCTGGGTCCTGCACCTGGGACGGAGAAACCCTGGCTGCACGTACAGACTGGGCGATGAGACGCTGGAGAGCAGCCTAGAAGAGAGGGATCTGGGGGTCGTGGTAGACAGCAAGTTGAATATGAGCCAGCAGTGTGCCCTGGCAGCCAGGAGGGCCAACCGTGTCCTGGGGTGCATCAAGCACGGCATCGCTAGTAGGTCAAGGGAGGTGATTGTCCTGCTCTACTCTGCGCTGGTGCGGCCTCACCTCGAGTACTGTGTGCAGTTCTGGGCACCACAGTATAAAAAGGACGTGAAACTGTTGGAGAGTGTCCAGAGGAGGGCTACGAAGATGGTGAAAGGCCTGGAGGGGAAGACGTACGAAGAACGGCTGAGGTCACTGGGCCTGTTCAGCCTGGAGAAGAGGAGGCTGAGGGGAGATCTCATCACAGTCTACAACTTCCTCGTAAGGGGGTGTCGAGAGGCAGGAGACCTTTTCTCCATTAACACCAGTGACAGGACCCGCGGGAACGGGGTTAAGCTGAGGCAGGGGAAATTTAGGCTTGACGTCAGGAGGGGGTTCTTCACAGAGAGGGTGGTTGCACACTGGAACAGGCTCCCCAGGGAAGTGGTCACTGCACCGAGCCTGTCTGAATTTAAGAAGAGATTGGACTGTGCACTTAGTCACATGGTCTGAACTTTTGGGTAGACCTGTGCGGTGTCAAGAGTTGGACTTGATGATCCTTAAGGGTCCCTTCCAGCTCAGGATATTCTATGATTCTATGATAACAAGAAGGGGCAGAGGCAAAAGGAAAGGGAAAAACGTGCTCCACAAAAGACACTTCAGAGGAAATATTTTAAAATCAAACCATTTATACTATGTAATGTAGTTCAATGTAACTGTAGTTCAGTGTGTATGATTGTTTTCTGATCCTGGAAGATAAAAGACATCTGAATAGCATCACAAACACAGAAAGAAAAAAATAAATAACAAGAAACTAACCTGCTGCTGCCTGGGAGCATTACTAAGGTTTGGAATAAATAGATTTCTTTGCACAAAATGTTGCTGAGTTTTCTTAGCAACAGACATCTGATCCAAGAGGAAAGGAATTATACTGAAGCCAGAGTAAAAGGGGGTGAAGGAGTAAGAATATTAGAACCGAGCATAACTTCAGTGATTTGTCTCATGCTTTGATTGTCTGGAGCAACTTACCCCATACTGGGTTTACTTTGAGCTACTTAGGAAGGAAATATCATTGTGCTACCATTCGATCCTTAAAGGGACAAGGTATGTTTTTAAGTTAAAATGCAGCATAGAACTTAAACTCCTGCTTGCCAAGCTATTGCTGTTTAATCAGTTTATTTACAATATCACACACTATGTACTGAGCATGAAATAAACTGCTAAAGTACATAAACTGTTGGGTGCCCAGACAGACATTCTCTAGATATAAACAACATAAAATATAACTTTGGCTATAGAACCATATTAGTATGTTATTTTGGTACAAAGCTTCTAAAACGAGTAGTCTTTTCAATATCAGAGTTATTCTTTGATGCACTGTTTTGAAGAAGTTACAAGAGGTTCACAGAGTTAAATAATAATAATAATAATAAAAAAAATGCTTTAAAAGTTCTGTGATGTCCTGCTGACAAACAGTACAGGCTATCCTTATTTGCTAAATTACAAAGTTGTTTGCTAAATGACCAGAGGACGGAATTAGCTATAATTTTGCTTTAAAACCAGACATGACACTGTAGCCCTTTAATTGTCTTGACATAAATTATAGATGTTTTAATTACAAATTTCTTAACAGCTGTCCTTTTGCTTGGCTTACCTACACCACAGATTAATAGCACAAATGTATACCCTATCTGCTAAAAGACATTCAAGTTAACTAGAATATCTTACTAGAACATCTGTAGCCACCCAGCATTGAAATTCCTCACAGCCCCCATCGATTTCCTCATTCTTACTGTTTGCTCTAACCCTCCAATTATCCATTAAGAGTCACTCTGACAGCTTTAAAACAAGCCCAAGTTCTGTAGATTCATGTTTGTTCACGTGTCACCTTGTTTATAATAATATCTCCTTCTGCTTGAGTTAAAATCTTCCCTTTCTATTTAGAGTGTGATTAAAACACTTTTCTTTTAGTGTTTACAAGCAAGACAAACAAGGATGCAAAACAGAGGAGTTGCTCTTGAACATATATTCTCCTTTTTTTTTTTTTTTTCCCATAAGGTACATATATTCTGTGCCAGCTAGTTGTTACGCAAACAGAGAAACTGAGAACAAATACAAAATGTCATACACATGCACAGTCACTCCCAGTTTTAATAATAGCTGCCTTTTGTCCCCACCCATTGCCCGTGGCTTTTCTTTAATATATAACATTGACAGTCCATCTTAAGCTATCCTGAGGAAGAAGGATACTTACTATGCTTTTTATTTGGCATAGTAAGTCTTGCAAAATGAAGGTGGAAAGAGCGTTTGAAAGTCTTTCAGTGTCTGCAGTATGATTTTAAGAGCCTTTCTGTTTTCAGCAACAACAACAACAGTCTAGGTTCTGATTCCTAGACTTTATGACAGTAGGAAAAATCATCAAAGTGTGGTATATATATGAAATTTCAACCGTTCTTAAAAAAATAAAATAAAAATAACAGCATGCAAAGGAATATTATATTCCTTATCTGCCCATTGAAGTGCCTTCAGTCCACTATTCTGACAAAGTTAATCTATTACTAGGAATGAGAACTAGAGAACTTCTTTAAAAATTGTTATTTTTTAGCTCAAGATTTCAGTGCAAGCACATTTAATGGTAGGAAGAATTCTTATATTCATACTTGTGTTAAAAGTTGGAAAAAAATGATAAAAATCAAGCAGCTAATGTTTTTGATTTCTTTCTTAACTTGAGAATCAGGAAACATATTTTTTAGATTTTCTGATATCAAACCAGCTCCTTAGAGGTGTTTAAAGTGAGGCAGTCAATGCTCTGGAGCTCCAGATGGGCTTGTGAAAATTTAAGCCCTAAATTTTTCTATTATATTACATGTTACTACACTTCAGCACTATTTTTTTACTGCAATATTTACATTTATATTTCAAAAAGGTGCAATGCTATCTGTTATCATGGTATTTGAATATCCCTTAGGCCTATGTATTGACAGAAATACTGAAGTTCTGAGAACTCATGAAACAGACTTTTCTCATTTTTTTTAAGTTTTTAAAAATATTAAAAACTTTTAAAAACTATTACAAATTTAAAATTTAAAAAATATTAAAAATTTTTAAAACTCAGTTTTTAAAATATTAGCGTAATATTTTATGCTAATTCCACTTAGCATAGTGTTTGTTGTGTAGCTTGGAAAATATTCTAAGGGTGTATTTTTATATAGCTTATTTTTAAGTCTTTTTAATTCAGTCCAGACAGAATGTTTTGTTTCCCAACCTCTGTTCTTCTGATTTGTTCTATAATCTACATAAATAGAATAACAAATTTTCTTTAATTTTATTCTCTGCATGCCTCCTCAGAGGTATTCTGTATTTTATTTAACACAATTGTTCAGAGATAAACAATAGTACTTTATATATAACTCCCATAGAGTCTTAGTATAAAAATAAAAATTTAAAAAAAAAAAAATCACATAAACCTCTTCCTCAAGTGAATCACTACTAACATATGCAAAATATTTTCCTTATCTGTTTGTGTTTTATATTCTCAAAGGCTTCTACCTACCTATTTTTCATGTGGTGGCTTCTGTTGAAGCTTGATTTCTGCAAAAAACATCACAGTTAAAACAAACACACATACCTTCACAAAATGCAGTAACTGTCAAAAGTTTTTTGTCATTAAAAAGGACCATCCAGACACCAAAGCAATGGAACATAATCTACCAGAGGTAACATCTGGTATTTTGGCAAACCTAGCTGGCAGAATGTTTTACATCTGCTTCTCCTGCTGTTCTTCTTACTGCCATGCTCTCCTTTTTTTTTTATTTTTTTTATTTTTTCTGTGACACAACTTCATTCTTAGAAAACTAGTTACTGTCCTTTAGCTATTCTGTTCCATACAATGTTTCATTACAATTTAATAAATACTTGAAATAAAATAATAATTAAAAAAAAAAAAAAGTTGTGTTTCTGTGCCTGTACTCTATAGGGATTAGTGAAATCATCTGTGAATCATGTATGTACATATATCAGATTTTGAACACAGAATCCTGTTGATTTTTTAAAAAAACAGAAGTCATATGTGTGTTGTAATTCACACACCCTGTCACAGTAACCTTATAACTGAGAAACACAAATTCTAAAATGGCAAGGAAGAAAGTCTATAAACATCTAAGTTTTCATACACCTGTAATAATTATTATTAATAATAATTAATAAAAATAATATATCTTTTCAAGAATATGCTCATTTATAGCTAAGATTAAATGTTCTAAACCAATGGGTCTGGCATTTTAGAGTGAAAGAATTACATACGTATTACTTCTGAGCTCTGGCCTTGCCACTCAACATGAAAAGAGAAAAACGATGGGTCCAGAGTTCAAATCCAAAACTTCATAATCAAGTTCCTTCTCTCAAGGAAGTAACGGCTAAGACAGATCCCAGAGATGGAACAAACCCGTGTGTAGTTTAAATGATTCTGGATCTATTTCAACATCCAAACTGCTAAACGCTGAGATCTGCAAGCACCTTTAACATTAACCAGAAAGTCACAGTTGTTCACCTCTGCATAATGGTGTGGCATTATTGGCCTATCATTGATTTATCAAAAGTCATTGCATGATGCTTAAATACGTAACCTTACTACTTAACTGGTATTGTCAAGTGCTCTATCATCAGTGCCATTATATGTATGTATCTACTGCCACCTACTTGTGCTAACACTAGGAAAGTTCTCTTTCTGTCTGAAAAGCTGTAAAGAGAGTATCATGAATTGCATGTCTTTTCTAAACATTTTATTTAAATTTCATCTCTATTCTCTTAAAAACAAACAAACAAAATATCTTGAGAGACCATAGAACCAACAGAGACAGCAATAAAAGGTATGCCAGAGATCCTCCAAAACTGTAAAAAAGGGCAATGATGTTTTTTCTAATTCTTGGCAGGCAGAAAGTACCTGCATCTAATCATATTGTTATGCAAAGATAAATTTATCTGTCCTGACTTATCATAAGCCTACAATGGTACAACTCATCTACTTTTCAGTCTTTCAGCAAAATCATCACTATAGAGCAAAAGGTGCCTTCAAATAGGAATGAGAAAAAAAAAAAAAAAAAAAAAAAAAAAAAAAAAGCTTTGTAGAACCTTAAATATGAAGCTTATGAAATGCAGCATATGAAATGAGTAGGCGATTGTGATTCTCATCCTGTCTTAAAACAGAAGGCTTAAAGAACAGAGTGTGCTCTTATAGCAAGGGCAACAATGTGACAAGTGAAAAGATGAAGTAAAATTCAGGAGAGAATTTGGCACAGAAATTAGGAAAGCAAGTAAGAAAGTTCTCCATCCTTGAGAGACGTTATTGCCATGATAATAACATGACTTGGATTCACTACAGTTGTCCAACAGTTGTCCGATATGTGCTGATTCACTTTAGCTCATGAAGTCTTTGACAAGACCCTGATAAAGTAGATAACACTAATGGCAAAAGCACTTTAGAAATACTGTCTGAATTATGTGCTCAGATACACAAACATGATGTGGTCATTTGCCAAGGCCAATGCCAGCATGATATGTTTCTTCAATATGTTTGCAGCATAGACTTTTGATCACCTTCAGAATTTTGACTTTTCAGTAAATAGGTGAGCTCTAGGTCCTGAAAAGTTGAGTGGCTTTGAGAGTTTTGCAGTCATTGTGCAAAGATGACTTCTCTACTGAGATTTCTGCTAATATCTTTCTTGTAAATAGCTGACACAAAATGTGCAATTTCAAAACACAGCAAGAACACCAACTACAGTAAATAAAATGGCTTGTTCTGCCCAAGTCTTTTTTTCAGTGTTTTCCCATTTCAGTAGGGAATAAATTCAATAACTGTGCTAAAGAAGAAAAAAAAAAAAAAAAAAAACATGAACAAGAAAGCAAGAAAGCATAATAGGTCCTAAGAAGACTGAGGCTGGCTGCAAATGTTTCTATGTCCTTATGAGATTCTACAATCTTTATGTCATTAGATAGATGCTCTATTTAAAATAATATTCCTATATTACTCAAGGATGAGTAATATAGGAATATAAGTAATATAGGAATATAATTTATAATGTTATAATGATATAATGAGTCAGGACCTCAGGATAACAGCATATCCAGCAGGGCTAGGACCTCACTCACAAGAGGCACCAGATGAGGCTTCCCATAGCTCGGTCTTGCGTATTGGGTGTTTTCACAGCAGTATCTGACTCAAGGTTACACCTACAACATCCAACCCCTACAATTCTGTAATTCTGTGTGATTCTGTGATCTCTGAGCAGAGCATGAGCATAGCAAGGAAACCTCCTTTGAGTGGTTTTAGAGCCTGTTGATGTCCCAAAGCTGCTGACAGCTCCAATAATACTACAGAGTTACAAGAAAATTTGGGGTTGAGGGCATGGAGGTCACAATATATGAGCTGCACAGACAAGGTAAGATGAGCTAATTCTTATGAGAGCTTTGGTGTCACAAGTAGGCCTCCATGTCACTTGCCAGGCGATACCCTCTCTAGGGTGGACACTGTTAGGGTATTTAGGATGTTGCAGTTTAGACACAAAAGCATTTTGTCAGAATGGGCTGTAAGTGACAGATAGATTTTGGAACCACACAGTGGTATAGTAGTCCAGTTGGGGCAGTTAATTGCACAAAGATACAAGATGAAGTAGTTGCCTTATTCTACTCTTTCTGAAAACAAAAACAAAACCAAAACAAACAAGCAAACAAAAAAAAAGTTATGCCTCCATGCAGTTTAAAAAGCTCATCTGAAAATTGAAATATGAAGTCGTAGAAGTTTCTTCAGATTATGTATATTCCTGGAGGGTATTTCTGTACTTTTTCAACAGAGAAGCCCTGCAGAGGACTTGGGGGTTTTGGTGAATGAAAAGCTTGACAGCAGTTCACACTCACTGCCCAGAAAGCCAACTGCATCCTAGGCTACATCAACAGAGGAATGGCCAGCAGAAGGAGGGATGGGATTGTTCCCCTCTACACTGCCCTTGTAAGTCCTCACTTGGAGTGCTGCGTCCAGGTCTGGGAAGCACAAGAAGGATGTTGATCTGTTAGAGCAGGTCCAGAGGAGGGCCACAAAGATGATCAGAGGGCTGGAGCACCTCTCCTATCAAGACAGGCTGAGAAAGCTGGGACAGTTCAGCCTAAAGAAGAAAAGGCTCTTTGTCTTGTAGACATCACATTTGTGGACCCCAAATGCAGGCTCTGTTGTGTGGTAATCCCAGCATTCAAGAGCAACATCTTGGATTGATGAAGAAAAGGGTTACTTCCATTCTTACTCCTTGACTTCATGAAAATATACTGGCCCAACAAACTTGTCTGTCTGTTTTAACTGAATGTTATTATTCATCGCTCAAGGAAAAAGTCAAATAGTCCAAACAATATCTCACAAATAATAGGCAGTACAATGAACATATATATATATATATTTTTTTTTTCCAATGAGATACTAAATGTTATATTAATGGAATGTATGGTTTTCTTATCAGCTTAAATTGCATTGAAGGTTATGTCCATCTCCATCTTTAATACATCTCTGTTAAATTTTCTTGAATGTTATATCTCTTTAAAAAAAAAATATGCGAACATTTAATCATGTTTGAAAATCTGGTTAACTTTGTCTTGCACTTATGCTCTTAGCTGTGGTTTAGCTTAAGTTGGTTACTAAATTACAAAGAAAAGATAGCATAACAAAGGATCAAATGTTCCAAATTCAGGATTCTAGATCAAATGTAACAGTAACATAAGCAATAATATTATTTAGTACAAAACAAAAAACACTTGCTTACCATATTATATTAGATAGTCATCAGAGTCAGAAACACCATGTTGCAGGACCTATTAAGTCTTCTACAAACCACAGTATCATAAAAACACTATGTGTCATATGCTAAACTAGAAATTTCTACTTCATTAATGGCTATAGTGTTTCACCAAAACATCCCACTCATATCAAATGTGCAGAAATTTCAATACAGTGAATACTGGGGCTATCTTTCTTTGATAAACTGAACTAAACATTGAATAAACCACTGAGCAGATGTTCCCATTTGTTCCATGGTTATTTTACTGGTCTAAAGCTGTACAAGACTAGAAATTAGTTGATTAAGGCAGCTGTGAGTCCCCCAGCCAAAGTGAGATCTTAACATACAGAATAATGCATCTGACCTCCTTTACAACAGATGCACTGGTGGTGCTGCAACTATGCCAGGCTGCGAACACTGACTTCAGGCTCTCTTAGCTGCTGAATAATCCTGTTGCAGAAGCTGCCAGCTGGCATGAGCTACAGCAACTAAAACCTAGAATGTCCTAAAGAACACTGCAGATATACTGTGAGAGTTGAAGAACCACAATGGATTCATTGAAGTAGGATTTTCTTTTGTCCTAGTTAGTTTTTTGTTTTCAAAATACAAAAGGAAAACTTTCAGGTTTTTTTGTTTGTTTGTTTGTTTTCCCTATCTGCAAAAATTTGGAAATATATATATATACATATATATAAATAAATATTTAAAAATATAAAAATATATTTAAAATATATATATAGTTAAAAAAGTGATGATTTTGTCCTACAATTGGCCAATCTTTTTTTTTCTTTTTTTTTTCTTTTTTTCCTTAGAATGATATGGCATGTGGCTAAAAAGAAAGAAAGAAAGAAAAAGAAAGAAAGAAAAATTCCATTATTGACTCTTCAGGATAGAAGGTAGATGGGCATTATAGATGGGCATTATAGAGGAAGGGGTGATATCATATCATCTAAACTAAGTGTCCAAGTTAATATGCAGCAAAAAGTTCCTTCTGAGTGTCAGGTGTGTGCTCTCATCCTGTTGTACAATTAGATATATAAGGATGGTACAGATGATAAATAAACATTTGTCTCGATGCCTTACTTCTTGTGCCATCCCAACCACTCTTTTCCTTTCTTTGCACATAGCAGCATTTGTCAGCATGCCAAGATAAAGCTTGTAGAAGAAAAGGGCTGCAGAAGCAAATTTATTCTGTGCTTTCATCAGAGGAAAATGAAATTTTAAGAAAAATTATAGAAAGGAGGGCTGCAAATTTCCATAGTTAAAAGCTGTATGTTTGTACACTGACATTTAGAGGGGTTTGCCAGATACAGAATGCAGTAAATCTTTTTGATCTCAGATTCCAGACTTTGATAACTTTATGTTATAATCAGATTTACGCATTATTGGGAAAACTGAAAGACTGAATTTTGTGTGTTCACTAGTTGAAGTTACTTTCCAGTGTTAGCATATATACTTGAAACCAGTTCAGAGCACCACAGAAGAGAGAGGTACAGTCTGCATGTGCTTCCCACACTGTGCAGTACATAAACCCCTTTTCTTATGCACTGCAAGGCAGAGACTATTTCCAGACTTCTCAGCCAGCCCTCCAGCGACCTTGTTGGCAGCCCCCCTGCTGATTTAGTCCCTCAGCCTGCACTTCCTGGTCCCTCTCTCTCTAACAAATAACAGGTAATGTAACAAAACACCTCTCGTCCACCAGCAGGGAATATGAAACATTTCTTGTTTTCATTTTATGGCTTAAACACATCATTTGTTTCACTGTTTTTCCTTTCTTTCCTAGTCATTTCCTGCTGTCATGTCATCCTGTCTCTGTTCTTGCCTGGCGCTTTATGTTTCATTGCTCTCCTATCATTCTCTCTCCACGCTCTGCTAAGCCTTCTTGGCCAGAACTAGCTTAAATAGCTGCTTTCCCCTCCTTTGTAGCTTAATAACCATTACACCAATCCCTGTCCAGTTTCATAAATTACAATGGGACTAAAAATTATTTGTTGCCTCCACACCTTCTTAGTACATTACTGATTTCATAGAGGAAGATCAATTTTGACTGGAAGACAAAAAATGAAGTAGATTACATACTTTTCTAGGTGAATCAATTCCATTTTACTCTATTAACTCAAAAAAAAAAAAATCATGTCTGTGCAAAATACTCTATGTGAATGTGCCTTAAAATCTACACTGTTCTTAAGCTGAAATAAATGGTAAATCAAGTCTGAACACGACAAATGTGGAGATGATTTTGATAGGAGTGGACATAGATTTTGCCTATATACATGGAGAGACAAAAATGAAGTAATAGCTCATTTATCACCCCTTTCTTTCCACCATATTTCCACCTTCACCTTCTGCTGGCAGTCCATTACACTCAAAGCAGGAAATACAGCTGGTTCAGTTTTCTCTGCAGCTGTTGCTGATCATGTTTGATGACTCAGCTCAGCTACCAGTCTTTTCTTAGGGGTATTTATATATATTCCAAAAATAGAAGGCTCTAAATGTATGTTGTGCCCATAAAATAAAAATATTTAGAGTGATGTTATGCCCTGTACCTGCTAATGCTCATAAACTTGCCTGAGAGAGTAATGTTGTGTCTTTCTGGTAGGGCAGGGAGGGAATTTTGGCACAGCTTTCTGCAAGGGTTGGTAGGGAGTTCCCAGTGGCTTAAATACCTGATCATTACACTTAATACTTTCTAAACATCATTATGTAGGTTTAAGCTGTTCCAAAATGTAAACCATATGTGGTGGGGGTTTTTTTTCTTTCTTTTTTTTTCAGGTTTGCAGTGTGTATAAGAAATATTTAATTTGAATTAATTCTTTCTCTTAAAAAAAGCATATAGGGTAAGGATTTAATCCTGACAAAAAGTTGCACAGGTAAGTGGTTTGAGAGACTAAGGAATTATTGTGATTGACAGGCCCTTAACTTGACTGAAATCATTTTCCCTTACTGGAGTGTGAGTTCAAAGCATGGCATATGCAGTATTTCCAGCTGGTGAATGCATATGTTTGTAGCATTTCTCAATGGTATGCTGACAGGACACAGCATGACATAGTCTGCTCTGTGAAGAATTGATAGGAAAAAATCATATCTATTCAAGCAGCCACAAACAATTGCTTCACAGTCAAGGGAAGAACCTAGAAAGTATTCGTGGAAATATATATTTCATTACCCAATATTTTAACATGCTGTGAAGCTAACAATGAAACCAAGTGCAGACAGAAGGATGCCCAGCTGGCTGCAGGCAGAGACCTTAGTGAATGAATTGCACAGCAGTGAAGTTAATATTCAGCAGTGCAAGACCACTATATGATACATACACACTTATAGTATTTTGGATGCATCTACCCTAAAATTATGAATCAGAGGTATGCTTTTAAAGCTACCCTTTCAAATTTGAATTATGAGCTTTGCCAAGTGTTATTGGGACACATGAAGCATCTATTTTTGGGATACTGGATCCTCAGCATTAATTTTTCACTTTTACAAATTCACTTTTATTCACTTCCGTTGTTTGATTATGTAGACAATTTCTGGAGGCAAGGGTACAAAGAATAATCTATATAGGCTGTACTCAGTAATGCTTCTTCAGTATCCAGTGAGGTTATTATATGCCTTAGAAGGCACACCTACATGTATGTCCTAGTACTCCAGTACAGGTCGACCTAAAATACGAAAAATGCAAAGCACGGGCTGATTCATAATTATTATTTATTTTTAAATTCAATATTGTATGAACATGGTTGAGTAGAATGTCTTCATTTTATGAGATATTTTTAACTTATATTTAACTTTTAACTTATTTTTTAATGAGATATTTTTAACTTATTTTTAACTTATTGTTACATGTACTCTTCATTTGCATTAAATAAATAGCATTTTTCCAGTACTGGATGACTGCAATTTTTATCAGCAGAGGAAGGACCCTGGAAAGGTTCAGAGAACACACAGACATCTGAACTAAGTTTTAAATGGCACGGGCATTCACAAACAAATTCCATCTTATATATTCTAAGGATTCTATGATTAAAAAGTGTTTGCACTGTGTTTTTTGTTTTCTTTAAGATGAATGGTTTCAAATGTTATCCAAGTAACAAAACTGACTTAATCAAATAAACATTTGCAAATGCCTTCTGCTCTCACTTACCTTACATGTTTTATTAGAGAATGCATTCCAATTATTCTAGCAGCTTACCTTCACGCACACACACAAAATAAAAATAAAAATAATATCTGAGGAATATTCTTTGAAGTTTTATATATTTACAGAATAAAATAGGTGTATAAACTTATAACTACATATTCATATTTGCAATGAAAGTGATGTACTTCCTTGAGGGAGGGCAGGATTCTATCTTTCTATTCTAGTCTTTTTTTACACATTTTTTGTAAAGAAATGTTCTATACTATTCAGCTGAAAGTCAAGAAAGTGAGTCAGACTATGAGGAATGTTTAAATAGATGTTATAGTAGTAAACATACTCGTTAAACTCTCCAAAACACAGAGCAGGTGCTACCAACCTAACGAACAGGAAGAGAGTGAGGTACTAATTCCATAGGTATCCTGATGGGAAAAAAATATATATAATAATAATAAATAAATTGAAATAAAATGAAATAACATAAAAAATTAAATGAAAATAAATAAAATAATAAAAAACTAAGTTTGAATGAGAAGAAATTTTATTAAAGTTGCAGGTATTTTGAGACAACATAAGAAAACAATTATTTGCCTGCTGAACTTCAGTTTGTGCATCTCAGCTATGTCTGTCTATTGACCAAAAGCCACCCAAAAATAAATAAAGGTCTGATCATCTTATTGACAACTACATTTGTGTAACTGAATTCCTTTACTATACCTGTTTTTACACATTGGTGTTGCAGAATCTGACAAATTGTAGAAAAATACACTGGTTATCATGTTTAAATGGTACAGCATTACACTGCAGTTTCAGAACCAGTTTAATATGACATAAGCCCGCTCAAGCACCAGTCACCCCACCACCCCCTCAATCCTGGGTGCTTATTTCTCCACCCATATCTTCAGGCACATGCAGTCATGCAGCTATGTGAAGTACTACCTCAGGGAAGTGATGTGAGATACATTAACCTGGGAAAAAAAATAAGAGACATTTTAAATGTCCCTCTACCAGCTTGGTGTTTTTTCAAGGACACTTGTTCACCTAGATAACTCCCCTCCCCTCTCTTCCTCTCTTCTTCTCTTTCTCAGCACAAGAAAAAACACTGAGGAAAAGAAAAAAGAACTTCCAAGACTTTCAGGTAGTAGTGCCACCTCATTTGGATTTAAGTTAACATAAAACAATGACATCATCTCTCAGTTGATTCCACACTCTTAAAGAGTTATTAACTAAAATGAGTACAGTGCTACTCAAAACAAAGAGAAAATAGCATGGCTTGAAGTAAGCCAATAAAATCTGAAGTTATTAAAATGAGTCATATAGACTGCTTGTCATATAAAAGCAGTAAAATGCTATGCAATGTCAACTTATATATCTACAGATAAAAATAATAACAGATTGCCTAGAGAAGCTGTGGATGCTCCATCTCTGGAGTTGTTCAAGACCAGGCCCTGAGCAACCTGATATAGTGGGTGCCTTCCCTGCCTATGGCAGGAGGATTGGAACTAGATGATCTTTTATGTCCCTTCTAACCCAAGCCATTCTATGATTTTATGAAAAACTGGTTATGAAACTGCAACACAGAAGCTGGGAAACTGTAAAGATTTCATATAAAGGGAAAAAAAAAAAAAAAAAAAAATTAATTAGCTGTGAGATTTTGCAATCCAGACTTCCAGACTCTGTTTCCAGCATAAGTGAGGAAACAGTCAGATTGTCACAGGAATTGTCCTCAGCATAGGTTATTTTTTTCCTGAAATGAAGGTGAATTTCACAATGGGTTTCAGCTATTAAACTTAGACAAATACATGGAGAGTTCCATGGACTTAAATTTGGAAGAACTGCAGTTTCATACATGTCTAATCTTTTTTAAGTTCCTCAGACCTTGCAGGCACACTTCTGGGCACATCCCACTCTTGCCATACCTGAGCAATGTAAGCAGCTAGCTTGTGCCAACAATATGTCAAGATCCACAACCTAAGCATTCTTCAGCACATTTGGCACTGATGGGGTTGATCTTCCTATAAAGTGTAGCTACTGTTTTCCTTTAAGGAGGAGGAGATGGTGTTAGATCTTTTAGTCCTTAAACTATTGGTTAGCTCATACAGGAGATGGAAATATCTGTAGAATAAAATAGCACTTCATCATAGGTTCTTTTTATGGCATATGTTTTAACTCTCAATTTGAAACTCGGCTACCAAAATGAAAGAAATGCAAGAGCTATGAATTTCTGAGCTATAAAGTGGCAATGAGTATGTCTAAGCAACCGAATGTTTATGGAATTAACATGGGAACAGGGACGCCTTGTTCTCCTGTCCCCACTCCAAAATCATCTTATGTTTTCATTTTTTTATACATTTTAGAAGATACTAGGTAAAATATAGACATGGTGCTGAGCACTAGATGCCTTCTTTAGCTCAGCCTTTACACTACAAAATCATAGTGTATCTCAGGCTGCGTCATCTGTAGTCTCTCATAATTTGTTATTCTATTATTTCCTACTAGATAGTTCCAGAGTCATTTGGTATGCTGAGCTTTATGGGATAATTTTGAGAAATGCGATTTCTACCATCCGTTGTGTGGTAAATTATGTTATTGTTTAGTGTGTTTGGTTCCATTTGGGGAATTAGAACACTAAAAAGTCAGCACTGAACCAGTCCATGTATCTTAGAAGCACCTGTCTTTATTCTTGCCAGTTTCCTGTAAAACATCGAGATGGGGGGGAGCTAAACCTCCAGATCAGACTAAATAATAAATATTATTATAGTAATAATAATAAAATAGTAACTGATTCATAATCAAAAAAAAGCCTAATAATTATTATAGAAAAAAAAAAAAAAAAAAGGAAGAGGAAAAAAGATCTCCTTAAAATTTTTTTCTTTCAAGAAGATAACAATATTTTTCAACAGAAGATGTTTGTTATGCAAGTATAGACAAGTCCAAGTTTAAAATCAGCTTATTATATCTCTACTCCATTTTTCAGAAGTTCTACTACGTATATATTTAGTTTGAGGAGCTTTGGCTTTCTCTGTATTTATTATGAGCAAGGCTCTGACTGATATTTATTCTTCACAGGCACATACCAAAGCTGGACATTTATTGGAGGTGGGATGCGAACATCTTATTGCCAGAGCTCTATGTTATCCCAATTTTCCATGAATTTGTCAGTAATTAGTATATTTATGTGTCAGTAAATCATTTGTAAAAGATAATTCCAGCCCAGAGAGAGACTGTAATAAATACTTATTATGTATATGATATATTGCTAATGACAAAATTTATATATTGCTTCTGAAGGAGGAAAAAAAAAAAAAAAAAAAAAAAAAACACTGTGAAAGCCTTGCTGAAATGTGGGTAATGAATACTAAATTCAGAATACCATTGCTCAGGTGCTCAGATACTATTATTAGGTTTCATATCCCCTTCATACACACTGAGCTCACCCTCCACAGTTACACAGGTTTCTTCCTGCTCCACTGAATCTGGCAGGACTTTGAACACTGACATCTGTAGAAAAAGTATCATACTGTGAATTAGTTGTGGAAGAAGGACATGATTTACAGTGTCATCAGCATGCACTACATATCAGGTTTGAAATAAAAACAGATTGTCAAAGAAATATTTGGAAAAATCATCTCTAGGAGAAAACAGGAGGAATTAAAACTATGTATTGAGGCCATATGTATTCAGGGCAAGGACCTCACCAGCATGGGATCTGCTTCTGAGCAAGGGGGCAGAGCAAGATCAGTGAGGGGAACAGAGGTACCCACTGCCAGAGATGGCCAGGCATGTGGACAGGGACGGGCTGAAGTCAGGCTGGGACATCAGTCTGCATGTGATAATGGTCAGGATGAGGAATGGGAGTTAGGAGGCTCAGGGGTACCTGCCATGTAGTTCAGGTGATGCCAAGGGCAAGACCTTGTTAAGTGTGGTGGAGTAGGGGGAGTTGCACGCAGGAAGGTTTTGAAATTTTATGCTATTCTTGGGGGTTTTAGTTATATGGTCATAAACTATGAGATAACATTTCCAAAGTGAAGGACTAGATACCAAAACAACTGCAAAAAGCTGGACAACTAACATTACTACATATACACCATACAAGTAAAAATTTCTTAGAGTCTTAATGAGAATTATTCCCAGTGATCATCTGTCAAAGGAATAGTTCAGTCATCTTGGAAATAAGATAAAATGAAGACACATTATACTTCAAAATTCATAATCCAGCAAATTTAAAACCATGGATTTTAACATCATCAGGCATTAGCTGAGATCAAAAAATTCAGTAACAATTGTTTTTTTTGTTTGTTTGTTTGTTGTTTTTTGTTTTTTAATAAAGCAGATTTTCTTAATAGTAAATTAAGTATTTTCAGTCTTTTAAAGTATCTACAATCTACCAGACACTGAAAAGCAGAAGCCAAAATTTCTATATTTAAGGAGGTTTTATTATATTTTGATTTTGGTAACTAGGAATGCCCATGATCTCAATCAGTTCCTCCCAAATATCTTGATTCGATTATTTTTATAAGGTTTAATTTTCAGGTCTTTCACACTCAAACGCTAAATATTTTAATATTGTAAGGGTATGTAGAAGGAGAATGTTTGTTTCTTTGAGGGTACCTGATCAAGGACCTTTTCCAAGGCAACAAGGGATAATAAGAAAGGGAGGCAACAAAGGGAGCCAAGTCTGATCAGTCACATTAATTTATGAACGTGGGAATCTTTATGTCAACAGAATTATCCGATGGATAACTTCTAAGGTGAGAGGCAATAAACCAAACACAAACCTCACAGACTCAATAATTGGTGGGCTAACAAGCTTTTCAAGCTTTTCATCATTTCCAGGATGAACCTTACAGCTGACAAGGTTGTAAATGAATGAAGGAGTTCTGGACTGGGAGGGTGCAGAAACTGCACAGCTCTGCAAACCCATGGAGTTGTGCTGGGAGAAGGGGGAGCAGGAGGAAAAAGGGGGGGGGGGGGGGGGAAGAGAGGGGTGAAGGGGGTAAGGCTAGGTATAACAGATAGAAAAGGGCCAGTCACATGTAAAATAGGGCCAGTCTGCACTTGAACTGCTTGAACTGCTTGAAGCCTGTGCCAGATAACCACAGTCAATCTTACCTTCTTATATTTTCTCATTAAATTATTTCTTAACTCTGTCTATCTCACTCTCTCCTGTGTGCATGCGTGCTGAACATCAACTTGCCAGCTGCTGGTGGGGCTTGAGTGAGTGTGAGTGAAGGCTGGTGCCAGCTACAGATCCAAGCCTGGGTTGTAGGCCCTGTGGCCTGTGGTGCCAACTTCACAATGTGAGGTGAGGTGAGATCACAATGTGAGTGAGGTGAGATCTTCACAGTGGTGGTTGCAGTGGGACTGCAGGTCAGAGCCCATGTGCCTGTGAGTGTGTGTGAGCTGCATGTTCACAATGAGCTTCAAGCTGGACCAGCCAGCAAGTGGACAGACTATGAAGTAGGTAAGGCAGGGGGGCTGTGCATGGTACTCAAGGGATCTGCAAATGCATGTCTGGAAGTGTGCCTGGAGAGTACTGTGTGTGCCAGTGGACTCCCATCTCTACCAGACAGAAAGGAGGAAGGGCACACTGCGATTTGTGTCTGTTTTATGTGAGTCCTGTGTGAAAGTGCTGTTGAAGGCAGCCTTTGTGGCCTTTGTGAACTGGTCAGCCTGTGTGACCAGTTTTGTCAGTGTCCTGTCTCGTTCTGCGTCTCTGGAATACATGCTCAGCTTTGCTACTGGTTGAACTCCCAAAAAGGGGGTTCTCTCCTCCAGCCTGGGCAGAGACCCTGGGCACCAGGCTGGGCCCCCACAGCTGGGCAAGAGTGGTCCTGGGCTGCAGCAGCTAGAGAAGGTGTCTGTGCCCTTGGCATCGCTTCACACATATTATATTGCTATGCTTCAAAAAACTTCTAAGACAAAAATACATATCTTGTTATTGTTTCCCAAGTCCATTGGACTTCTGAAACAGCAGAAACAATGTTTTCTAGTTAGAGCAGAAAATAAATGTGAAATTTATGTGTTTATTTTGACATTTTTCTTCTTAGTAATTATTTCAGTCAGATTTTATGCCATAAAAATTCTCAATACAGAGCATTTTTATAACAGACTATACTGTTTTTAAACAAAACCAAGTTTTTATGTTCTTCCAATCCAGCATTATGAACCACTTACTAATGATTTTTCTTTTAATATCTGAGGCGTATGTTTTATAATTAAAATGCTGTTATTTCACTTTCTCTTTTGTTTTGCAGACATAGCATTCACACCTTATTTACAAGCTATTTATTAAGCCATGCGGTGAATAGTAGCATTACGTTATGTAGGACTCAGTCAAATAATTAAGCAGTTGCTGTATTTTAAATGCAACTTTAAGTCCAAATGAGAGATGAGGATAGTTCTTGCTATCTTAAACATTATCTAAGTTAGGTGCACTTAACATAGATTTATAAGACAGGTATCATGATTTGTAATACCAACTCAATTCCAAATAGATTTTTTCCTAAATCTCATTATTTTTTAATCAAACACAATACTGTGACAAATAATGAGGCAGTACCCAGGCCTCTCATTAAGGAAGAGTTCCTTTTCTCAGAATAATAATATCAGAGGTCTATTAGCTACAACTTACACATTAATAGTTCCTGACCAAACTATTGTGTTCGCATAAAGACTTGGCAAAAGAATTTTAGTGTTTGGAATGCCAATTAAGATCGCCTCTTTAATTTTTCAATTAATGCAGAAAAGTCTGGCTTTGTTAAGTATATGTTGTCTAATTGTGAGTTATCCTTACCTGTGTCCTAAGACAACCAACAACGTCTTATATTACTTTTATTAGTACTATTAGCAGTATTGTTCTCCCTCATTTAAATTATTGGAATCAGTTATTCTACTGAAACAACAAATAACCAGGAGAAATAAAGGAAGTTAAATTATAAGCGCTTCTATATAACCAAAATAACAGTAGTATAAACTATTTAATATTTCTACCACTTCATCTTAAATGAAGATTTACAAATAATTTCAAGTCATTATCCTCAGGATTTACTTGTTCTCTAGATAATAACACCTCTCTGTCCATAAACCTGTGCATGTTGATCATTTAGCCATGGCAGTAGCAGGACCAACGGAGCTGAAGTCCTCTGTAAATGACTGAGACTCTGCATTGACTGAATACCTGCAGACTGATGCTGTGAGGAATTTTTATACATTTAACAGTTATCTATTGAATTTTTCATTTTATGCAGATGGAAATACTTTTTTTAGTAGTAAAAACAATTTCATTGTGAAAGACAGTACCTGGCAGATGTCTTTCACCATGATTTTCCCTTGTCAACTTTACAAAGCTCAGTCACCAAGATAGAGAATCTAAATATTACATCTAAAGACAACTCAAAAAATGTACATACTTACAAACTGTCTTCTGATAGACAGTCTTGTCACGGAATCACATACTGGGGCGGCCAGAACTGGACAAAGTACTCCAGGCACCGCCTAACCAATGCTGAGTAGTGGGGAAGGATCACTTCTCTTGACATGCAGGTGTTACTTTGCCTAATACAGCCAAGAATAGTTGGTCTGCTTAGTGGCCAGGGCACACTTCTCACTCCTGTTTACCAGTACTCCTAGGTTCTTTCCTGCAGAGCTGCTTTCCAGCTTGGTGGTCCCCAGCACGTACTGGTGCCTGAGGTTGTACCTCCTCAGTGCAGGATTTTGTTGAAGTTGAAGTCCATGAGGTTCATGTCAACACACCTTTCCAACCTGTTGGTCCCTCTGAATGGCAGCATGGCCCTCTGGTGAATGAACCATCCAGTTTCATGTCATCTGCAAATGGTGATGCTCTACTCCACCATTCAGATCATTAATGAGGATGCTGAACAGAACTGGACCTAGTATTGACCCACTGCTTGTTACCAGACTTTGCACCACAGACCACTCTGGGTCTGGCTATTCAGTCAGTTTTCAATCCACCTCACTGTCTGCTCATCCAATCTTCTCTATGGGGAGAGTCTTCTTGTTATCTCTCAAGTCCAGTGGACTCCTGAAGCAGCAGAAACATGTGGAGTCTTCTCTGTTGGCATCATTGTTAAAGGCCTTACTGAAGTCCAGAAAGACAATATCTGCTATTCCCCCATCATCCAACAAGCTTGTTAAATAGAAGCATGTAGATCAAGCTTTGAAAGGAAGTAACTGAGAGATGAATGTATTTGTGGAAGAAGAGTATTTACATGTTAATATTTATTATTTATATTTATATGAACACTTGCATTTGCTTGAAAGTCCTCACTCCTTTCATACTTCATTGGCATAAACTTCCTTTCCAAAATAGTTACCATCTTCATAAAAGGATATGTGACAATTTCATCTCTGTGGGGTAGCCATGGCTTATAAGGAAAACATTCAGTAGTTAAACCAATCCACAATGACTGATTTGGACAACCTTCCTTCTGTAAATTGCATTTGCTACAGTGCAAGTAGTTCAGTTATCTCATACTACAAGGTTTGCATCAACAAAGTAATGACCTCTTTTTTTTCCTCACTGAATATGTTTCCTGGGAATTAAGGAGGAAAATTTCAAATCCAGTTTGTATGGTGAGAGTCAAATAGGAAAGCTATACTTAGCAAGCGATGTCTTTTTTTCTTTTGTAAAAAATACTTCTACATAATAGTTTAGCAGTTAATGGTTAAACTTTTTCCCTTTCAATCACTCATTTAAAATAAATCAGAAATATGATGCTACATGGATAGTGAGAATGTTGGTGGCCCACACAAGAAGCCAGCAAAGGATGTCAGGTAGCTAGAACAGTTTGAATTCACCTGTTTAGAGACAGTCAAGAAGAAACCATTTAGGAAATCAGCATGTGTAAAAAGTGTATGCTATGGGGATTATGCACCTCTCTCAGAGGAAAAGCCACATCCATTCCTCTGAGAATCATCAGAACAAAACTAAACTTTTATTTTAAATTACAAACATCAAGTGTCTGGAACATCTCCATCAAGAAGCTGTTTCCCATTTGTTTACTTGCTTACCGATGGTGAATGTGTCCTTCATCCCCAGAAATGCCCTCCCAAGACAGACAGAGAAATTTACTGTTTGGGCAGTTAGTGCCTAGTTTTTGCCTCATGTATCGGATAACCTTTCTACATCTTATTTATGTTTGATCCATAGTCCTTGAATAAACTTTGTACCTAATTTTATGAAATTTCTTTGAGAAGTTGTTACAGACCAGTTCTCAATGAATCCTGTTTATCATTCCTTCTGCTTTGACATTGTCCTTGGTAAATGGCCTCAGTCAGAGATGCAGAAAAAGCATGTTAGTATTCTGCTAATGTGCAGTCAGGACCCCTAATGACTCATGCTATTATACAATCAACTGAGATCACCAGAGGAAAGAAACAAGATTGTTATAAAAAAAACTCAATATTCTTTCTCTTATAATGTTTGTGCTCCAAAGACAGAATTCCGTATTAGAGACTGAAATGTCCACTGAAATCTGTTGCAGTGATTTTGATATTTGTATCTGAGCAGCTTCTAGCTATTCTAATTGTTTTACCTGCATGGAAAAAGGAGGAAAGCTAAAAAAGGACAAACTGAAATTAGAAAATAAGGAAAAAATGGAAGATAAGAAAAAAAAAATAAAATCAAGAGGCAATATCTAGCTGGAACAGAAATATTTGTAGGTTAGAATTAATATCCCATCTGATCTCTAGACCCAAAGACTGCTGCAGATGATGGATTAGGTTCTCTGGCATAGTTAAATATATTGGAGCAGCAAGGATTCCTAGTAATATTTATCTCAAACATCAACATTCCTCTATTTCTAGTTAGTCTAAAGCTAACATGAAATTCTGTTAGAGCTTTAATAAAATTTGAGCATTTGATATGCAAAACAATTAATCAGAGAACACCAGAATCACAGAAAAATTTGCTAAAAAGAAATGGTGCATAGTGATAACATTTCTTTGTATAGTAAAAGTTTTCCCGTCTTTTCAGATTACTCCTCTTTTTCTATATTTTATTTTATTGTATTTTATTATTTTTTGTAATTGATTCATATTTATCCATTAATGTTTTT
Source organism: Aythya marila (assembly GCF_965140915.1). Classification (NCBI taxonomy): domain Eukaryota; kingdom Metazoa; phylum Chordata; class Aves; order Anseriformes; family Anatidae; genus Aythya; species Aythya marila. Next base: position 99,209,634 of record NC_139043.1, on the reverse strand, counting down.
TATTCAATAATAGATAGATTCACTAATAGATAGCCTGTACTAAACATATATCTTATGGAGAAAACAGACATGCAGTTTAGATATACGATGAAAGTGAACATACGTAAAAGTACACATTCAAATAGCTCAAATAGCTAATGCAGTCTACTGAGTGCCATCAAATACAACTCTTCTCGGAAGAACATAGCAGGGAAAAAATTATGGTTAGCTGAAAAGTTGGACAGGTGTGGCCAGTTAGTATAACTCAAAGAAGTAGATTAAAAATCCAAATGAATGTGGTAGCCGACCAAATTATTACTATAAACTAGCAACAGAATAGTAACAAAGGCTCAGTCATACATATACACTGTATTTGATCCTTGGGCTGGGAACACTTTGTTTTAAGTCTTGAATTGGTCTCCTGCACAAAACTTATTCTGATGTTAGTCACAGAGCCAGATAATTATACCATACAAATGAGTATACATGTGTGATTATAACATAACATCCCTTGCCATTCAGAAATGAAGATTTTAAAAGCTTTAAGATCATTCAGGAAGAACACACAAAGGTGTGGAAGAAATTCCTCCCATCTTAGACATCAAAAGAGAAAAAGAACTGGGATGCCTGTAAAACATTTCAGTAGGATACCCTTTCACTATAAGTTATAGTCTAAGTATTTGAAGCCTTTCCCTTAAAAAGGCTCTTCCATATGCAATATGAAAAAACAGAGTTTTGAAATTTCAGATATAATGGAAATGTACAATGAATGACACAAAAATGCTCCATAACAAAAAAGAAAATAAAATTTTTACTTTCTTTTGCATTTTGAATATGCTCACTTTTTTTTTCCTTGTCAGATGCTTCATATCTATTTTTTTAGACACTTCATTTATTATCTGTCTATTATCTGAATGATTTTGTTTGTTTTTAATACTAAATAGAATGAAAATAGTGTTTCCCTAATTTAATCTTTGTGTCTGATACAATATATCAAATTTAATTTACCTTTATAAATAATGCTTGGTAGGAAGTTGGTTTACTGAGTTATAAATTTCAATATTGTTCTTGCAGGTAATGGAATATATACAAACGAATCACATTTCACTCAGGCATTTTATGCTATGTAACTAGCAAATGTCAAAGGAAACAGAAACCTTAAGCATTTGAAGTTTGAAACTATTAATTTGCAGCTAAATCTTCATAACTTCTCATCTAAAGACTTGAGAAAGTTTAATGAATTCTTAGTGATGAAAACTAAAAATTATTGCCTACTAGATTATTTCTCATCTTTGAAAGAAATATAACGCTGTTTTACTTTTGCACAAAAATAAATTCCAGTACTCCTGTTTATTATATTAAATCATAGAAAGGACAGCTATAGTAATGCATGTGAAATTGCCTTTTTCATTTTCACTGGCTTAGAAACAAGTGAATAAATTTTGCTCAAAAACATAAATAAAACATATCTGAAATGAATTTAAAATTAGAAATGTTCCCCCGAACATTTAAATAGTACAGTACTGTATTCAACATCTGATGATAGTTATCTTGTTTGTGGTGGCCTCCCAATGTGTTTTAGAAAATAAGAAAAAAAAAAAAAACAAGAAAAAAAAAAAGTCAGTTTTAAGGAAACAAAGAAAAACAACAACAAATTGTGTGGAAATTTAAAACAGGCCTCTTGTGATAGGAGATACCTTATAAAACATAGATTGGAGCCCTTCACTCAAACTTTTAAGAAGGAGGTAATTTACATTTAGGTTCCGAGTGGTTTTTGTAGTTGTTTTTCTGTGAAAAGTCTTTCTTTCTTTCTTTCTTTCTTTCTTTCTTTCTTTCTTTCTTTCTTTCTTTCTTTCTTTCTTTCTTTCTTTCTTTCTTTCTTTCTTTCTTTCTTTCTTTCTCTCTTTCTCTCTTTCTCTCTTTCTCTCTTTCTCTCTTTCTCTCTTTCTTTCCTTCTTTCTTTCTTTCTTTCTTTTTCTTTCCTTCCTTCCTTCCTTCCTTCCTTCCTTCCTTCCTTCCTTCCTTCCTTCCTTCCTTCCTTCCTTCTTTCTTTCCTTCTTTCTTTCCTTTCCTTCTTTCCTTCTTTCTTTCTTTCTTTCTTTCTTTCTTTCTTTCTTTCTTTCTTTCTTTCTTTCTTTCTTTCTTTCTTTCTTTCTTTTTCTTTCTTTCTTTCTTTTTCTTTCTTTCTTTCTTTCTTTCTTTCTTTCTTTCCTTCTTTCTTTCCTTCTTTCTTTCCTTCTTTCCTTCTTTCCTTCTTTCTCTCTCTCTCTCTCTCTCTCTCTCTCTCTCTTTCCCTCTTTCTTAATTTTGTTCTTTCCCTGGATGGATATGTGGCAGTAAAATGGACTTTCCTAGGAGACTACATATTAGTTATTACAATAACTACCTGTACTAGCATGTAAATATCAAGAAAACACTCTTGATAATTTTGTTAGTGTTGGAATAATTTTAAACTTTTGTATTGGGTTCACATGGCAAGGGCATGGTAGCCAGGGGGCTTCAGAGATGGCCTCTGTGATCAGAGCCAAGCTGCCCTTTGTCAGATCAGAGCCAGCTGTGGTGGTTTTACCGTGCTGGACAGCTAAACCCCACAACCGCTCTCTCACTCCCCCTCCTTAGATGAGGAGGGGGAGAAGTAAAGCAAAGAACAACTCACGGGTTGAGATAAGGATAATTTAATTAAAGGGAAATAATAATAATAATTAAAGAAAGATTACTATGAACTAAACAATTTAACTAAAGGGAAATAAAAAGGGAAAGGGGAAAAGGGAGGGGGAAAGGGAAAATTAAAAAAAAAAAAAGGAGGAAAACAAATAAAACAAATGAAGGCTATGTGGAAGTGCAGAGGAAAGAAATTACTCTCTACTTCCCACAAATGAGCGATGATTGACCACCACGTCCTTGAAGCAGGGCCTCAATGCACGTAGCCAGTGTTCGGGACGAGGACCAACGTTTTCACAACGAGAGCCCACCCTGCCTCTCTTCTTCCTGTTGCCACCTTTTATTGCTGAGTGTGATATCACATGGTATGGAATATCCCTTTGATTGGTTTAGGTCAGCTGCCCTAGTGATGTTTCTCTTCTCACTTTTTGCCCACCCCCTAGGAGGGTTAGAGAGGCCCAATGCTGTGCCAGCACTGGTCAGCAGTAGACACAACACTGGTGTGATAACACTGCTGTTCCAGCTACAAGTGCAGAGTACAGCACTGTATGGGCAGCTGCAGGGAAAGTTAACATTCCAGCCAGACCCAGTACACCAGCTCAAGCCGGTTCCAAAAGGGACCCACTGCTGGCCAGAGCTGGGACAGTGAGTGATGTTGTTTATGCCTCTGTGAGAGCAGATTTAAGAAAGGGAAAAAAAAAAAAATGCTGTATAACGGCATCTGGGAGAGAGGGGTGAGAAACAGCCCTGCAGACCCCAAGGTCAGTGCAGGAAGGCACGAGGTGCTCCAGGCACTGTCGTGGTTTAACCCGACCGGCAGCTAAACACCACGCAGCCGTTCGCTCACCCTCCCCCCTCCCTCTCTGGGACGGGGGAGAGAAATGGAAAGTGAAGCCCGTGAGTTGAGATAAAGACAGTTTAATAAGACAGGAAAAAAAATAACAAAAATAATAATAACAATAATAATAATGATGATACAATGGTGATAATACGAAAGTAATAATAGTATGTACAAACAAGTGATGCACAATGCAATTGCTCACCACCCGCTGACCGATGCCCAGCCTAACCCCGAGCAGTCCGGCCCCCTCCCCCCGGCTAGCCACCCCTATATATTGTTTAGCATGACGTCAGATGGTATGGAATACCCCTTTGGCTAGTTTGGGTCACCTGTCCTGGGTCTGTCCCCTCCCAGCTCTTACTGCACCCCCCAGCCTGCCCGTTGGCAGGACAGAGCAAAGGCTGAGATGTCCTTGGCTTAGTATAAGCACTGCTCTGCAACAATTAAAGCATCGGGGTGTTATCAGCACTCTTCTCATTCTAAGCCAAAACACAGCATTCCACCAGCTACTAGGAAGAAAATTAATTCTGTGCTAACTGAAACCAGGACAGGCACACAGCAGCAGTTCCCCTGTGGCCTGTGGAGAGGTCCCTGGTGGACCAGGTGGATGTGGCCTGGAGGATGCTGCGGCCCATGGAGAACCACTGCAGGAGCAGGCCCTGGGCTGGAGCTGCAGCCCGTGGAGAGGAGCCCACGCAGGAGCAGGGAGTCTGGGGGGAGCTGCTGTCCATGGGGGACCCATGCTGGAGCAGCTTGCTCCTGGGGGATGGACCCTGTCGCATGGATCCATGTTGGAGCAGTTCTTGACGAGTTGCTGCCTGTGGGCAGCCCACGCATGATCAATTTCGGAAGAACAGCATCCCATGGGAGGGACCCTGTGTGGAGAAGGGGCAGAGAGTGACCATGAAGGAGGGATGCAGAAGCATTAGGGACTGAATGTAGCCCCCATTGCCTGTTCCCTTGCGTCATTTGGATGAAGCATGTAGGAGAAGGTGGTTGGGGGGGAAGGTGTTTTTATTTTGCTTTTAGGTTCTCCCTGTTCTAGTCTGCTAGTGATAGGCAATAAATTATGTTTATCTCCCTATGTTTTGTCCTTGACAATAATTGGTGTGTTCTCCCTGTCCTTATCTCAACCCTTGAACCCTTTCCATAATATTTCCTACGCCCTTTTCTGTTGAGAAGGGGTAGTGAGATGGTGGCTGTGGTGGAGATCAGCTGCCCAGCAGCATAAAACCTCCACAACTTTAAAGGATTTCTATTATCTTCTGTGGTTTTAGCTATAACAACTTGCTACAGTTTTCAAAGAGAATGATCTGGTATATACAGCAAGAAGGGTTGGGGAGCAGTATTTATACACACTGTATAACTCCAGTGACATTAAAAGGTTGGGAACAAATCTTTGGAGTTTCTGGCATATGGAATCATGCTCCTTCTCAGAAATGAGAAAAATCAGTCAAAGCACAAGTGGAACAAGAAATGTGAAATGTTACTTCATAATAATATAGTTGTAATTTATTATGAAAACTTCTTTTCAACAACAACAAGAAAGCTATAAGTTCCGGTATCTTTTATCTTTCTTCCTCTGTTGCTGAAAAATTTGTTCAGTTTGGCACTTACGTGGACGATAAGTTTCACAGACCATGAAAGCAAAGGGAAAAATCATGCAGCATGTGTAAGTGGAACGTTTTACTGTGAGCAAAGAAGATGGCTGATTTTTTTCTCTAAATACCAAACTGAGTATTTCAAGTAAAATAGGAAATCTGTACTAGATTTCACAACCTATTTTGGACCCTTGATTTCTAACCAAAGGTAAATAAAGAGGACATACAACAGAAGCAGTGGAAGAATAATTTCACACTCTAGTGCATCTGGAGAATATTTTCCCCCATTTTGAAGAAATATTACGAGAAGAAAAAAAAAAAAAAAAAAAAAAAAACACAGTTAAATTTTTCTAAATTTCTATTTTTATTGTCAAGCAAAGCAATCGTCAGCAAATACCCAACAGGAACTACTGAAACTGCATTAAAAAAAAAAAAAAAAGTCATAGAACTGTGCCATGGAATTGAACACTGCACTACAATATCCAGGCAAAGACTTCTACCATACTCAGAATTACTATGTAATTGGCACAGTTGGTATATTCATAACTAGCATCTGACACCTCACCTTTTCAAAATCCCCAGAAGGTTACCCAATCTCATCACAAAACACAGGGGTGTGAACTACAGTGATACTATTGCTACATTATTGAAGATTCTGCAACACCAGCAAAATTATTTTACCACCAAACCCCACTAACACTTGCTACTAAAAATAACGGCATTAGAGGAAAACAATAGGGGGATAGGAGGTGTGTCACCAAATCCAAGGCTCTTGTGAGGGTCAGACAAAGGAGACGTAAAACTTAGGGACAGTTCCTTTATGACAATGTATTATTTGATACCAAGAAAAAAAGGGGCGGGGGGGGGGGGGGGGAGGAAGGGGGAGAGAAGGTTAGCATTGAAATGGTACCAGTTAACTTTCATTTAATTGTTCATTTGGAAGGGCTAGATGTTGGAAAGAAATGATACCATCACACTTCCTTCTCTGCTTAAAGTCTGGTGACAAAAGTTGCCTAGCTATATTGAATCACAAAAGCACAGGTTCTGAACATGAGCTTTTACTGTAAACTTAAATGCAAATAATATATAAGAGGAAAACTTTGGGAAACACTTTACAGAAAAACATTGGCTATGAAAGCCGATGTTGTTTAATTGGTATTAAATCTTCATCGAGTTTTTCAGCCTTTCCACTCTGTCCTTTCTTCCAGATACTGGACTGGCAATAAATCCAGAGTAGTAATACCAAATTTACCATACTAACTTTTCCTTTTTCCTTTTCTTTTCTTTTTTTTTTTTCCTGAACACTTAAGTTGGTTTGCAATGATTTAGTTACTTCATGACCACCACAGTTTTCATTACCTTATAACTAAGGAAATACAAGTGCATGCAGAACTGACCTTAGCCACAAAGAGATCAGAGCTCGAGGGCCAAGGTGTGTTTGGGGAGATGTCATGAGGGTCCTTCTACCACCTCTGTGGCCACAGAACACCAGTAACAGCACATCTCATATTGGGAGAGACATTTGCAATGAGCCTTGTAGCCCAGGGGGATTTGAGAAATACACATTGCAAGAAATCAAGAGGGAAGAGAATAAAAGCAGATCGTTTATAAAAGGGCTTGACTGAACAATCTAGTCCGATTACTTGCACTGTACAGCTGTTGTCACTACGGCTCCAGAGGGAGCACGTTCATTTGTCACTTCCACTGGACTGTATCTCAAGACACATGAACATTACATCAAATGCACTTCTCAGGGGTTGGCTAGCAGCCTGCTTTCCAACACATCTCAAACGCCTGAACAAATATTCAGAACTACGCAGGTTGCTCTCCATCACCCTATTTCTAACCTTTTTTCAAAGCATCTGCGTACAGACTTTAATTCACTTGCTTTGGCTCTTCGCCAGTGGGTTGCTCTCAATTACAGGTATTTGCGCTTGAAGTAGGAGAGAGTACCCCTGCTGGGACTCCAGGGGGTGCGGGCCCCAGAGCGGGTCAGGGCACTGCCGGTGGGGCGTGAGCCAGAGCGAGGCAGGGTAGCATAAGCAGAGGGAGAGGTAGAGCGGGGCAGGGTGTTGTAGGCTGAGCGGGACAAAGTGTTGTAGGAGCGGGACAAGGAGCTATAGGGAGGTCCTGTGAGCGTGTTGTAGGAGGTGCGGGAAAAGGGGATATAGCTCGAGCGCCCTGTGAGGTTCCATGCTGAGCGGAAGGTTGGAGTGTATGTGGAGTGGGAGCCTGAGCGTGAGGTGGTGGTGGTGGTAGTACAGGAGGGCCCCCACTGAGGGCCACAGACAGAGCGAGACCCTGGGGTACAGACAGCCCGGGAGACCGAGCGAGAGGAAGGGTTGCAGAGGGAGCGGGCTGTGGCAGCTGCCAAAGGCCGGGGTGTTGGGGGAGATGCAAAGCAGGTGGCTGACGAATCCTCGGGACAAGGGGTGGGTGAGCTTGCAGAGCGGACTCCTGTAGCTCCCACCGAGATGGAGGCAGGGGAGAACAGTGAGTGCGCTGCTGGGGGTCCCACGGGACGGGGAGCTGGGGAGCACAGCGAGTGAGCTGCTGGGGGTCCCACAGGGCGGGGGGCTGGGGAGCCTGCAAGGTGCAACCCTGCAGGGGTAGAGCTACGTGCAGAGCGGGGCACCGGAGAAGCTTCAGGGCAGGGAGCTGGGGAACATACAGCATGGGCTACTGGGGCACTCAGGGGCTGGGTCGGAAGGGTGGCCATGGAGCCGCAGGGAGGCTGGGCTGTGGGAGAGGGCGCGGAGCCACAGACAACATGGGAGAGGGAGGCAGCAGGCACTGAAATGGCTGCAGGCGGTGGCATGGGACTGCCGACAGTGTTGGTAACTGGAGAGCACACAGGGTGGGTTGGCAGATGGGTAGGGACCGCCTGGGCTGTTGCAGTGGGACTGGGGCCAGCCATGAAGTGGGTCAGGAGAGCACTCACCGCATTATTTGCTGGGACAGAGACAGAATAGGACATCGGCCCCCCTCCACCTCCAGGCTGGTGTACAGGACTGGGCCCTGTCTCAAACACCACATGTGGCATAGGGGGGCCCACGGGGTTGGACGATGCAACTGGCATAGAGCCATACATGGGCGGAGGCATCGGGGCACATGTAGCGGGAGGCATGGTCTCGCATATAACTCGGAAGCCAGGATCACACCCCAGGTCGACACCAGGATTGATGTTTGGGTTGAAGCCTGGATTGCAGATGGTGTTGCATAAGGGATGGCCCGCAGGAAGGTACACAAAGTCATACACAGGTGGGCCCCCTGGGTTGCAGTTCGGGTTGCACACAGGGATGCATATGTATTCACACATGGAGTTGAGCCCAGGGTCCCCTGCAGGGACCGGCCCAGAGTTGTTCACAGGCAGGGATCCATTCTCACAGACTGGCAGCGACCCGTTCTGGCTCATGGGCAGGGAGCCATTCTGCCCCACGGGCAGGGAGCCGTTCTGCCCCACGGGATTACACACTTCAGCCTTGGCACATCCTTTGCAGTAGGCAAACTTGTGGCATCCGAAGTTGGCTAGGAGCCGGTGGCTGCCCAATCTGTATGGTGTGAACTCTACAATAGTCCGTGCCTGCTGATTGGAAGCCAGTGTTCCCAAACTGCACCAAGAGGAGGGAGAGAATTAGGGCCTTAGGTAGCTCAGAGACCTGAAGTGCTAGAAGATGACTTCACATTACAAGTTTTGATTGCTATGATATGTTTTCAGAGACAGTCTGCTATGATCACTTTGTTACTTGCCCTGCTCCCCCCAAATCATCCTGTGTTGTGAATAATGTGGTAACCATTTCCCTCTGTCTCAAAAGATTTGTTATTTCTGCGGAAAACTCCCACAGTTAGTTCTGGAACTGGAACTGGAACCCCATTCATGATACTGCATGGGAATAAGTTACTTAAATTCTTCAAAAACATGGTACCCTTCTGCCTCAAAGATATACATGATGCTTCCCATTTCCAGTCATCTAAGTTGGATCAAGGAGCTCTGTAGTATCAAGTTCATTATCATTCAGTGAGAACAATTCCTAATTGCTTCCCTTCAAAACTACTCATACCTCTGTCAGCTGTCCTTGTCATGAAGAACAGCAATGCATATTAATGAAAAGCTCCTTTTCCTAGAATGTTATAGCATCATGGAAATTTCCAGTTTCCTGTGATTAACTTGTTGTGAGCGTAGAATGCACACTGCTATTTCTCACTGTCTTTTTCTAATTGTTTACATATGTGATGCAAGTGCATGAATATTTAGAGGAAATATTTATAAACTCAATAGGATTATAAGGGCTGGGGGACAGAGCTAAAATTTCTTGTGCATTCCCCTTCAAATAGAACTTTGTAACACACACAGATTAGATTTAAGAAAAATGAAGCAACAGCGTATCTTGCCAACTCTATCAGTTTCAAGAAGAATGAGGCTTGTAATGGAGTCTCCAAGAATTAAGGGGCATAAAATCTTGTTCAGATCCCAAACACCAGAAGTATCAGAACTATCATCTTCCTCAAAACCTGCTCTGACCTAGCAGACCTTAATCAACCCCGAATATTATCCCCATTTAAATAATTGATGATCTTACTCAATGGTCATTGGCTCTTTGAATAAACCACAGCCTTCTAAAGTCATTATGCAGTTCTTCATATCTTCCTGGAGAGGATTGCAGAAGGAGATCTCTGCTGTACATGGTACTTTCAGCCTGGGTTGGCTCAATAGCTAGCAATAAATAAATAAATAAATAAATATTTAAAATATCAAACACTTATTTTCTTTAACCTCACAAAATTAGCATTAAATTAAATAAACAGAAGAAAAATATAATACTTATATACATGTTTCTTTTTGTTTTAATTCTATGATCTTTAGGCATCACACTAAGTAATTTTTATACACTTATAATCACACTGATCTTTCTAAAAAGCAAAAAAAAATTAGTTCCACATTTTTCTGTATTATACCTATATAGTGGACAATATACCTATATAGTGGACAATAGGAGTCCGTAACTGTTCCTTAGAACACAAAGTACACAGTTGAAGTTCTTTACCTTAACAATAACAGGTGGCCTGTTGATCACAATATCCCTGCTAACCATCAGAACTTCTCCACACTCTGGATCTGAGACAGCAACTACTTTCATAATGTTGTGATCACAGAGATAAGGTCCATATTGACTATATGATATACACAGTGGGATTTTTTTCACTGTAAAACAAATGTATTTAAGTTATTATTTACTTGTTTAATTATCTTTGGCTAATATTCTACTTCCCTTCCTCCTAAAGTTTAACTGGCAATTAAAATGGTTTAATTAAATATTAAAGCTATCACAGCATCTCTGAAACCAGACTTGAACTTTCCTGGCTTAGGATAATACATTGCTACCTTTAACATCCAGCTGCATACTTTCTAATTACTCTAACTATACTAGTGTGTTTACAGGGAAGTTTAAATTTATTTATTTACTTAAATTCTGAAACTTAATTACAATGTAATTCTTACAGCAATAATTTGAATGTAGGCAAATTAAAGCTCGGTAAAACAGAATGTAAATATCAGGAACTAATTTTCTTCTTATAGATATGACTTAAGTAAAGTGATCTTTTTTCTTTCACGAAAAGATATAACTATTAAAACAAGTGCTTATTCTGTGACACACCTTTGCACTTCTGGGCATATTGTGCTGTATCTCGAAATAATCACTTCAGTGCTTAAAATTGGTATTTTATACTGTCTAATATCTTCTGGCTAAAGGGAATGAATTGTTTTTATGATAAGCATCTGCAACTTTATTTTTGTATTGAATATAGAATCCAGACTTGAACTTTTAACAGAAAGAAGTTTTATATGATCACCAAAATCTCTAAACCTTGAGAAACTAAGCAAAGACTACAGTTAACCTGTTACTATACATGTACACATTAGATTACATATAGATTACACATAGAGTATATATTGTGCTGATTTTTCAGGGCAATTGCCTTGAAGGCAATTCAGCTATCAATATTTAACATTGTATTAATTTCACTTTCCACGAGTATTAAGTCTCCACTAATCCTATAGAAGATTGTCAGTCTCCTGTCTCCCATCTGTCTCCTGAAAAGTACTGTGGTCAGAAGGGTGTTAGACAAATCCACCTTCTTACCTTCTCTCGGACCCAATGTAACAGTCACGCTGTCTTTCCAAAATTGATCCATTGGGCAACCATTGTATGTTATTATTTGCGCACACAAATTAAACTTCAGGGTTTTGGGTTCACTACGCAAATTTTCAAGCAGCCAGTGCAGTTGGACATCTTCACCATACATTGGACAGTTAGCCATCTTTAGCCTCATGTTAATGCCGCTGTCACTCAAAAATGGGTTTTTCAGAGATGATAACTCCCTATCTATATGACAGTTGGAAGCATTGCAGTACCCTGGGTGAATTCTTCTGTAAGCCCGGTAATAGGCTTCTTTGCTTTTCACAGAACCTGTGAAAAGGAGATACACGATAATGAGTCTTATGGAAGTCTGGAATATCTACCTAAGTAATAAAGATAATTAAATTTCCTCCTACTCCTTTCTGAAACATAATGTGGTGGCTTGGTGTTGAACAAATCCAGCAGAAAATGAAATCACAAGAGGTTTCAATTTTTTTCCTCACAAAAGGTGAGATACAACATTCAAATAAAGTTTTTTTTTGTTTGTTTATTATCAGAAAACAAAATTTGCATTTTTACAATCAGCTCTAATCTACTCTACATTCTTTTAGGCAATTTTGCTGATTGAACTCTTCCTTACATACCTGGGAAATGAAAATCAGTAAACCAAAAGTGATAACAACAGGAAGTCCTAATAATACATGAAATTAGTATGTGAGCATATTTCCTGATAGAGTCAGTGCAAGAGTCTATAAGAAAGAATTTAATCCTGGGTTTAAAATAATTTATTTTTTTAGATTAGCTAAAGTCTGCTAATATTTGAAACTAGTATATAGGTGAGACCAATGTATATACATAAAAACAGTGGTATTAAATAAAAGCAGTTGCTGTTGTTTTCTTTGATTCATCTAAATATGCATAGATCGTATTTTAACAGAAAGGCATTTTCCCCTCTTTCTCAAAATGAAAAAAAAAAAAAAAAAAGAAGGAAAAAAAGAAAGAAAGAAAGAGAAAGAGAGAGAAAGGAGAGAAAGCAACCTTTAAATAGTCTTACTCATTTTCACACAGGACAAGTTACTTTGAAAATTTTGTACAATTAACATTTTAAATTGCCTCTGACCCATTTAATGACTTTTCATCATACCTAGCTCATATTTGTAACTTCCAGTGATATCTTCCAGTTGCTCGCTGCCAACACTCTTAGTGCTTAGATGTTGTCCACATGGCCAAGTGTCACAGAAAACTTTTGTTTTTTTGGCATTGTTTTGGGAAAGCCAGCCAACATAGTTCGAATTTAGCCGAGAAAACATGTGATGACCATCAAAGTCCAAGTCCAGTTCCCCTTCTCTGATGCTTCGAACCCATGTAGGACCACTGCAAGATGAACCTAAGCCAGGTGAAAACCAAAATGTTATAACAGGATGTAACCTGAGTAGTATAGAAACAAAAACATAAGCTGATGCAAACGATGACAATCATAGGAAACATTTTTAGTTACCTCTGCCAGTTTCCAAAGGTGTTGGATCCAGGCACTGCCAATCACCACAGCACTGATTTAGATCTCTGCGAGCCATCCAAGACTCATTCCAGCAGTGGTATCGCCTGTGGGAAGGAGAAATATAGGATTAAAAACATCACTTGTGTCAATATGTTCAATCCCTTTTTATGGAGGAAAAGAAAATCATAGAGAACCTTTAAGCAACTGAATAGTTCTGTCTTAGCATTGTTAATGATGTTTCAAGACAGGAGTTGTTTGCTTTGCTTTGTATCCCTAAGACTGAAAATCTGTTCCTGAATCCTGCAAACCTGCTTGCAAAATGTTCCTTTTATAAGCCATTTTCTTTTTGCTTATTTGTTGTTGTTGTTTCAGTTGATAATATGCTAGCACAGTTCTTTTGTTTAAATAGTCTATTTTTCCTATCATTTTCTGCCCAGTTCTTTAGAGAAAACAAAGAAACAAAACAAACAAACAAAAAAAACTGCCCTAGTCTTTTTAACAGACTAACAAAGAAGACACCCTTAAGACTTAAATGCCAAAATAGCATCTTCTTTCCCTTAGTATTTCAGTTTGACCTTATATTTTTCATATGGGAAAGATCAAAAAAATATTTGAAAGCTCTCACGGATTAGGCTTGGATACAAGCAAATTGTGGTGCAGTTAAACTATGAACATACAGGCCAAGGGTAAAAACAACAAATTGTACTTTAATAAGCTATAATGTCAGTTATATGAACATGAATTGAAAGGTTGACGAGAATGAAGCGATTCATAGTAAGGAACCGCAGGAAGACAACATAATTATCAACCTAGTGATTATGACTAAGGATAATAATTTTAATCTATCATAAATTTTTCTTTGAATTTTGTGTTCACTTAATAGTTTTGCATCTACTGAGACGGATGGCCTATTGCTTCAACTGAGAAGGATAAGCAGCTAGTATCAATTCTCAAAAGTGTGCTTTTTCTTCTTGTTATTGTTTTTAAGGGTAGATTGAACAGACTGCCTCCTCAATGACTGTATGCTTTCGAAATGGACTAATAGGAAAATGAACAGCTATGTAATACCAAACTACTTAGTTGCTAGATTTACACTAGTCTTCCTATCATCTTGCTTTTGACAAAACCAAAATATATTATTGTTTATTTCTTACTTACCATAGCTTGTCTTTTCCACAGAGGTTTTTTCCAGTACAGTCAAAAATCTCATTAATACCAAGGGGATTCTCATTTGAGCATGGAAAACAGAAATTTGTGACAACACGACTTGGAATTCCCAAACACCTCATCACTGTAAGGGAAAAAAAAAGATCAGGAGTCATTTTAAACAGTAATTAATCAAACAAGCCTTTTACTTATTCTGTAAATAATTCTCCTGCATTCTACTTCACCATCATATAAACAAAATGCATAGGAGATAACATTTAGGTTGTCATAATTCTGTCTGCAAAATTTCTTTTTACTGAAAAGTAACTTGAAAAGAGCCTAACAGAAAGAAATGACTTCATATTATTCCAGCATAAAAATAAATAAATAAATAAATAAACAAACAAACAATACACACACCTGTTGTAAATACAAAAATAATGTTCCTGACCCTGCATTAATAAAACACTAGTCAGAAATGTCCATACTTTTTATAAGTATAGTGTAGTGTTTCTAGATTTGTATGTATAGTATCAACCTAATTTTCTTCAATGTAGAAGCAGCTTCAGGAAGTAAATGGTGTAACATTGTAACTCTTCCCCCCTTCTCCATATCATTTAGTTCACTATTATCTCCTCCTTTGTAGCAAAATAAGATAGTAGCTTGCTGCTTTTGTGTTTTGGAGGAGATGGTGGTAGAAGTCTTATTCCTCTTCATAAGTTGGTGCTTTTACTCTTCCTTCAAACCTCACCCAAAGGATAAATATATTTAATATAGTTAGTATATTTAGTATATATAAATATACTTCTGTGAGGTTGTTTGCTCTGTATTTTAATAAAAACTGCAATACTGAGAGCTACATTGCATAAGTAAGGGTCAAGAAAGACAGTATCACTTTTCTTGTTCATCACAGTTTATAGGAAAGCAACAGGCTGATAATAAACACTGTGTAGGCAGCTGTACCATATCAGAACAAGATAAAATACTCCATTTCTTTTCTAGTAAAATGCTTATGAGGTATATGCTTACAGTAGTACTTAGGGTCAGAGTTTTCTAATTCTGGTTTTCTGTCTTTCATTTGGATAGCTAGGTAAGGAAAGACTGAAATATTATACCTGTGCACATTACTGAAGCAAGAGACCCACAGTACCCATATCTGACTGGTCTGCATCTGCCATTATACCACTGCTGAAGAATAGGGACACTTCCATTCCAGGAAAATGGTTTTGTTCCTTTCAGGTAATCATTGTTTTCTGGAATCTTCATGATGCTGTTAGTGGTATGGCTGCTTATCTAGTGAGAGAAAAGAAAAACAACTTTTCCAAATACCTGACCATGTCTTTATATCCTAAGCATCTCACAAAATTATCAAAGATCAATGCTACAAGTTACTTTTTCCTGTGAATCTGAGCACAAAAAATATTTTCCCTACTACTCGCACTGTTTCATTACAGTGCAATTTATCCTTCTATAAAAAAATGAAGTGTGACCCAATCTATTCAAAGGTCATGCACCGTTAGTTCTTACCATGTGGTTTACCACCATGCTGACATGCACAGGATCATTGCGCCAACAATGGTCTCGATCAGAGCCGTGATGGTAACTTGCACCCATGTCTAGAATCTTCAAGCAGATATCCAGAATTCCATCTTCAAACTGATCAAAGAGAAGTTAACACAGACATCATGGTATTCTAACATTGAAAAAGCACTTTTCTTGTCATGTGTATGAGCTTCCCTCTCCCTTCCCATACCATTTCTTTAAAATCAAGTCTAGCTTCTAGTAGTCTGCATGATGTTGTCTGTCTGATTGAAAGAAGATCAAGGATAGTCTCTTTTAAAAAGCATGTTATACTTGCTTATGTCTAACTAATGGAATCATTTTAACTTCAGAAGCACAATTTTCTTTTTCCAAGAACATTCTGATGTTTCCGTAATTCTATATTACAGCAAACTTCCTCGCAGTTATTTGAGCTACAGAGACATTCTTAAACATTTCTTTCATTGCATGCATGTTCTGGACTAGACCTAAAACCCTTTTGTACTCCATTACATAAGATGCATTTCTGCAAAATATGGATGACTCTTCATTAGTACTTATATGGATGACAACTTCTTCTGAACAAATATTCAAAATATACCTGTCCAAAGTGCCAAGGTCTAGAGGTAATATGTTTGTGAACTCCTTCATACAGTATGCCATGTTCATTCAGAACATATTCTTCTCTTTGAGCCTGATTATCCATATACACAGGGTCATCTGGAAAAGATGCAAGAGCTATCAGACAAGATGTTCATTTCTAGCACTTCTATATCTTTTATCTATTTCACTTGATCCCTCTTTGTTTTCCTATCTATTTTAAACATATGCTTTTAAGCATGTTTAATTCATTTCTGTTTACTGCTTGGTTTTGCCTTTATTAAGCCGCACTCTGCTATGATACACCTGAATTACAGAGCTTGCAATTTATCTTCACCCTAATCAACTCCAGGAGTCAAACACTACATTTAGAGTTTGGTATTTAATTCTGATCAAATCAATGGACAACATAAATATTTGCCATCTAATGATTTTGGCAAAGTCTTAAAGACTTCACATTTGGCCGCCTCTCAAATCAGATTTACTGAACTTCATGTTTGTACTGTCATGGTGATATCACAGAATCACAGAATGAATGGGGTTGGAAGAGACCTCTGGAGGTCATCTGGTCCAACTCCCCTGTTTAAGCAGGGTCACATAGAGCTGGTTGCCCAGGACCATATCTAGGTGGCTTTTCAATATATAAAAGGAGGGAAACTCCATAACCTCTGTGAACAACCTGTGCCAATACTTCATTCACCTGCATAATAACAAAGGTTTTTCCTGATGTTCAGACACAATCTCCTTTGTTTCAGTTTGTGCATATAGCCTCTTTTCCTGGCAAGCTATTTTAAAAGTGGAGAAAATAAAATTACATCACATCAGTACTACCACTAAGAAACTAAATCAAAACACCAGATTGAGACAGCCTTGAATATACAGGAAAAAGAAACAAAACAAAAAAAAGCTATGATCCCTATTTCCTATGATTTCTGTGACTTCATCCCTTACTTACCAGCTAAGTAATTAATAATTTCAACATGTTTTATTAATCATTAGCATTTTTCTTTAAACCATCTCAATATCCCTAGAGTTCTCACCTGCACACCATGGGTTAAAAAGGACATAAAAATCTCCAAGACATCGCTGGTATGTGTGACCACAAGATGTGATTTGCATATTGAGAATATAACGGCCAATGCAGGCATTGGAGGGAGGAAACACACTAATACTGATGCATTTTGGTTGATGAATTTTGTAGGAAGCACTCCAGCAGGTTTGATCTAGACATCTGCCCATTGGGAATGTACATTTCGTCTCATTTGACTCGCAGGGTCTGAGGCCTTTTCAGGAAAATAAATAGAATTTCAATCAGGGTAAACAAAGCACATGTAAAAAGCAAGTAATTTGTTTAGCAATCATTTGCAATTTAAAGCTCCAAAGGGTGGATTTGTATTTCACTTGTAATTTTCATAGCAGGGTGAGAAAACTTTAAATGGTAGAAGCACTGTCTTAGCTAGGGGAGGGTAGTCTGTTCACACAGAAGATGAATGTGTAGATAGTATTTATCACTGAAGACTATGGGAAATATTACTTACCAGAAAAGGACTGAGAAAGACTACACATATTTTGGGTGTGACTACCTGTCTCCACGGTGAAAATGGCCTGATCCATGGAGTCATCCCATTCCCGATTATGGAAGCGAGCATAAAAGTTGAAGGCTTGCCCTCTCCTTATTATCTGTCTGTCAGTTCCGAAGAAATGGGTGTTATGAATTTGGCAATTGGAAGGACAGTTCAGGTCAACATCTCCAAGCTCAATGACTGCAGGATGGAGAAAGAAATACAGATGGAAAACCAAATAATTGAGGCCACATCACTGGATGAAGTCAAGATTACATGAAACAGGAGATAGATGAAACAGATAACCGTTTTGAAAAACAAAACAAACAAACAAACAAAAAAAAAAAAAAAAAAAAACAACAAAAAACAGTCAAGGGTTTGTTCAAATTTTGGCAACACTGAGAAACTACTTGGAGACATGCATCCATAAAAGTATCCTTAGAAGTTCACCACTTCCTTAGCTTGCAGGTAGAAACTTGTATAATGCTTTGATTTATAAAGCTGTGCTACAAGTTTCACTTTGCTTATATAGCACCTTTGTGCTTTATAAATAACTGATGTCAAAGGACATTTATTAGTATCTCTACCTGAAAGATTGGTTCTGTATTGTAGTAGTCTCACCAAAAGACAACACCCTGGCTTTTGACATAGTTGCTTTTCAACCACATCTAAACAGCAAATTTTTCATATGCTATGAGTGTTGGAATAAAACAGTAAAGAAAACTGGATAAATAAAATATTTGATAACAAATGCATGTGTTTTAAGGCTTAAATGGCACTCCAAATAAGCTATGAAAAAAGTGTGAATATGCATATATTCAATAAGAATTGAATATTCACCCCCAAATTGCAAATAATGTTGAATATGCACACATACGTAGTTGTTTCTACCTACATTTCCCAAAATTATAAAAGGTTTGGAGGCATCCATTTTATTACACAAATTGAGAGATCTTTGAGGAACTTGATGGAAAAGGAGATATTCACAAATTATGATTAAAAAAAAAAAATGCTGACAGTCTATCCCAAATGCTGTGATTAGCTTGACTAAAATCTTGGATGATCCGCCTCCACCCCACCCCCGGCACCCTGCCTGGATATCAGCCATTTCCCAGGGCTAATTATGATCCTGGTGCCAGAAGGATGGGTGGCAACATTCATTTTTACTTATTTGCATACAACATGTTATTTTCAAAAGTGCTTCACTCTAATTGAAGGTGATGGGAGCCATGAATTCTCAGCAGTTTTGGAAACTGGGCTCACAGAACTACAAAGACTTGGATATATTTTAATTCTGAAAGATTAAGTTTGGTCCTGCTAAACTTGCAGTACAACCAAACAATGCAATTTCTCTAGCTAAATTGGTGCTAAATTGAATAGACAGTTGGTATGTAGGGGAAACTAGTTTTTCCCACCAGAACCAGGGGTATATTCACTTAAAAGACGACTTATAGCTAAGCCCATGGGATATGGACACTTAACACAAGCCAATTGAGTTTCCCATGAACACATTCTTAAATAAACCATTAATGAAATGAATTGTGGAGGGAAGGTCTGGGAAAGGAAAAAAAAAAAAAAAAAAAAGGATTTTTTCACAAAATAATTTCATATTTTATCCACTCATTGAAATTTGGTAAAGAACTTGTCATTCAGCTCTTCAGCAAGGATCAGTAAAGAAACACAGGCATTACCCATACTAAAAACATGCACACTATCAAAAATAATAATTAAAAATAAAAAAATAAAAATAAAACAGAGCAATGCATTGCATCATTATTGCTCATGAGTGCATCATACCTGCTGAATAAGAAAGATTAACAGAATCACAGAAAATCTTGTATCTTAATGAGAGCTGTCAACCACAATGCAAGGTGTTCTGGTTGAACAGAAGGATTAGAGGTGCTTACAGCACACATGACGAATTCCTGTGGTCACTGACTGAAAGAACCTGATAGATCCTCACCCGTCCTTTGGAAGAGTTTATAAACCAGGACAACTACATTTCATTGACTCATGAATCCAGTTTAACTGGAACATCAGGGAGTTGAGATATTACATGTTTCCCAGGGAAGTTGTTTAAAGTCAGACCATAGTTTGCTTGTTGGAGTTAACTATCACGGTTGGATCACAAAGGAGCTAACAACTGCCTTCTTAAGCAAAGGAAGCTCAGAGAAAATACTAAAGGCTAATCAATTTCACATCTCTTATGGGTTTTCTTTCTCTGATAGAAACCCTACCTCTAATACCAGTCAACGGGTTTTCTCTAGCAATTCACATTTTGCCTTCATTCCAGAGAGAATACTTCAGGTAACTACTGTGAAATAATTGATTCTAACATAAGAATACTGAAAACTATTACTGTTTATTTTATGCTGGAAATAAAATACATTCTTTTCCATGCTCTCTCTTATTCTCATAAATGGCTGCTGTTTCACCGCTTCTTCTCCATAACTCTTTTTCCCCTTTCTTTTTCTTTTTCCAAAAGTGTCTCTTTTCTTTCTAAATCCACACATAATAAAATCTAAGCCTTAGAAGTAATCCCTTGTCTTGATTCCACACAGCAATATTTACACTTTCTTATGTACTTACACCTGACTGTTTAATTATTTCTATTCTCAGTCCTGTGTCTAGTGATAGTGAAGTTTCAAAACACTCACCTTCCATTTTCCTTCTGCATGTACTAGTATCCGAAGCACAGTGCTGGTTGGCGGTACCTGCTCCTCAGCAAGATGCACTGCAAGGTCTGGCTGATCTCTGCGAACCAACCTAATTTCCTCTCAGTAACATTTATATTCAGAACTAAAAGGCTGTCACACATATTGCATCAACAAAATACCAGTTTACAAAGAGGCCCCACCCATGTGTCTACTGATGCTCATAAATGATTCATTTTCACTTCCAGCATTATTAGGGAGAGTCCTGTGGTTGAAGGGAAGGAGAGATCTTGGTACCTCACCTATAGCATGGTACACTCAACATACCACAACTCGGCATGTCTGAAAAATATTTTAAGACCAGGATGAATCTGAACACATTTCAGCATAAGCCATGATTTTTAGCCAGTTAAAGTTCCCACAAGTCTCAGCACCTAGTGGCTAGACACCTTCAGTTACCTGCAAGAATAAAAGACAGAATGCTAGACATAAGCTGAATTTAGATTCTTTTCATTCAACCAATAGTGGGCATATTTATTATAGGCAGAAATTCCAGTTTTAGAAAGTCTGCATAGCACTACCTCCAAGTGGAGATCAGAGCATAAGAAACAGTTGCAAACTTTCCCAGCTAAACTGTAAAATAAACAGAGGAGCTGCATTAAATGTTTTTGAAATGGATATTAAAGCTTAATCTAAAAGTTAGAGAATTTTTTTATACCTTGTGCATATTTATGTGAGAGCACACAACCAATATCTCAGCTTGTTTGCTTCCTTCTCCACAAATTCTGACAAGCATTTGAGGTTTTTCCAATAATTTCTGTGACCAGAAAACAGTTACATATTTTGATACAAGATATATTGTTATATTTATATCCCAGGCATACTTAATACAATAATACCCAAAAAGTACAACAGTGTTCTCTCTGCTCACTCATGGATGAGGACATCAGCTTGCAATTACGAAAGATGGATTCAAATTTCCTCTACCAAAACAAGGGTGAACATTTTCAACAGTTGTCAACTATCTTATGTCTCTTGCCCTGAAGATTCAATCCACAAAATATCATTTGCAATCCCTCCAATTAATTTGCATTTTAAAAATAAATAAATAAAATCATTGATACACAAAGAACACAATGACTGAAGTTTAGTGATTCGGATAACTCTCTGGATTCTAGTCAGTTATTTAAGAAATCATAAAATGAAGCAGCTTAACTAAAACTGAAATGACTTAGTAAGCTTAACTTAAGTGCATATGTGACAAAATAACTTCACAGAAACTATAGCAAATAAAACAAATCAGTGCACCAGCGGTGGTTTTGGAACAGTGACTGAAATAGTTGTACGACAGATTCATTAGAAAGTGAACATAAATTTAATGTGTTCATATTCAAAACTTGCAAATATTTGGCTAGTCAATTGGATGCTATGAAAATATTTGCAAGTGCTAAGTATTTCATTCACTTCTCATGAAAAGGTATATATCTGAAAACCGGTACAGTTATACCAAATTTCATTTTCTTAATATTTTTCATTTGAATATTCAAAACTTCAATTTAATAGAAATTAAATATATATATATACTATTGCATAACAAATCATTTAGTTAAAATAGAAAATAATACATGTGTAAACACATAATCAATTTAAAATCAACCTGTAAAATAGGAATGGAAGTGGTCTAGCCATCCATCAGAGACCTACTTACAAATGTACGCTCATACTAAAGTCCAGAGTGAAAAACTGATCTTGATGGAGCTTTTTAGGTGATAGTCCCAGACCTATAAACAGAAAATGACCAAAGCTGGTCAGTTTCTGAAAATATATTTAAATCCCCTCAAATACCTCTAGTTCAACCACCAGCCTAAAATATTTTGGTAAATGAAATCCTGTGACAAATAAAAGAAAACAAATATGCATCAGTAAGTTGCTGCACCTGTGGGTTCAAAGAGACTTAATTAAGAGTTTAAAATAATAAAGGACTGAATCAGAAGCTGAACACTTTCTGTATAGACATGAGTCACTGACTTTAGTAAGTATGCTTGCTTAGATCCTTGAAGCTGCTTTGGTGCCTATCTGTCTCTGCAGGATCACTTTACAGATACCCATCCCCAAAGCAAAGTCTCTAAGATGCCCAGGTTCCTGCCTATCAGTACGTGCAAAGCCATCCAATTGCTACTGCCAGCTCACAGCTATCAGACTGGTTGGTCCTCTCATTCAAGCCCGAGTCCCAAATGCCTAGAGTAAGAAGAATCTTTAACAAGGGAGAAAATCATAGCATACTAGCCTTCTATCTGCTCTCAGTCTATTCTTACCCCTCTTGCCTTCCAAGCCCTCGCCAACATCAAACAAGTTGGTCCCAGATTGTTCAGGCAACAGGGCCAGTGCCCTAAAGAAAAACCCAGGGCTGTGCACAAACAGGAAATAGTGATATGTATTATGGAAAGGATTTGCCACTCAGCTCATGGCCTGTCTAAACAGCTAATGTGTCCTGACTGCTGACCTCCAAGGGAGCTGAGTCTCCGTCTGGACATAAATATCTCCTCTACCTGCCTAACAGTGAGGAGCACCAAACAAACATCAGTAGTCCCTCAGTCCCAGCGTGGGACACTTTTCCCCTTTGCATCCATCTCTTTCCCTAATATTTCACTCATCATTTGTGCAAGACGTCCTCCCCGCATCACTAGTGTCTTACTTACATATCCAACAGGCCCCTGAAATGTACAAAGAAGATGATATGCATGAAGCAGGCCTGAAAATTCTGCAAAATGACACATTTATGAGGAATTCAAGCTATTTAGACTATTAAGTTTATTTAATATTTTGACTCTGGACCCTACTGTACAAGCATCTATGCAGTAAGAGTTTTGAAAGGATTTTTTTTAATTTATGGAGTAATTGTTATTAAAATAGTATGGATTGCATTTGTCTTTTATTGTATTTGAAAATTATATATTACTTGCACTACTGTAGAGTGACATATGCTGAGCATTGACAAAGTCAAGTGGAGTGCCTGCTAAGTACCAGAAATCTTCTTAGCTTTCAATTGCCTATTATGCCACTAGGAAAGGGCAAGAATTGAAGATGAGGACATAACAATCACAGAAAGAACACCTATGAACTTCACTGATGCAGCTCCACAGTCACTAACATATTCGGGAACAATAGAAAAGTCAGAGTAATCAAGCATCCAAGGAATCCTTTCAAGAAAGGGAACACAAAATGACAGCTGAACAGGGAACTAAGGGAAGAATCAGCATGTATGTGAATTGTGATTAAAGTGTTTTGGTGAAAGTGTCATCTAGTGGGATGCTGGGGCAACTACAGTGGTTAAAAAACATTTTAGCTACTCAACTTAGGCACATGTCAGTAGGCAGCCCTAATGTAGAAATAACAATAAGTGATAGGATAAAAAGTTACCTGACAAGTATGGATATTTGAGGAAGCTATTAACTGGCATCACTACCTGCTCCCAAGATTTCAGAGACATTCATGCTTAATGAGAAATGTGGATAGAGAAGAGAATGGAAAAAAAATAAATAATAAAAAATATTTGTTAAGAATCTGCATAAAGTACATCTGACCTTTAAAAACTTTCATATTAAAAGGGCAATAGGCTGTCAAAATAACATGAACTTTGTTACAGCACACACCCTGAAGTTTCTTAAAATTCATATATCAATTTGCAGTGAGGGTGCCTTTCATTAAAGAACCTGAAAGCACTGGCAACTACTCTGTTGAGTGTGAGCATGTATTGAAACACCCTATTTACAGATGAATTACAACGAAGAAATGCTTCAAATGAAGCCTTAGACAAGAAGCCGGTGTGTTTTAAGTTGTAGAGGGCAACTTTGTCTTTCTAAAACCTGGAGGAAATTAGTAGCATTAAATAATTATAGGTGGTTTCTAAAACAACAAAACCACCAGTCTTCATACAGAGAAACCAAGAACTACTTCAAGGCAGCTCCCATCCAAGCTGGTTCATAGGACTTACCTTGCATTCTGCTGGAGCTGCTTGGTCTGTTGTATTTCAGACTTATACTGGGCTTACAATGACTGTGTAAGCCCCTGTTTTCACTCCATTTGATAGGATATTTTTCCCAGTATACACAGTGCCAATGTGAAAGACACACACCTAGAATGTTGCAGCATACGCAGAACACAGAAAGGTCAAACAACTAGGTGTACCTCATAAAAGGAAGAAACATCATTTGTGCTTAAGGCATCATGTCATCGCATTTAGAACAGAGCCAAGGTAAAATAATAGTCTGAGTCATACTGCAGGCCTTACTACTGCATTTCATCTTCACTCTATAGTACTTCCATAGTAAATTTTTAACTAGCTGTTTTTTTCATGTACTTTATTAACAGTAGCAATTGTAACTAGGATAACTTCATAGGAAAAAAAATATATAAAAATGCATAAATTGCAATGAATAAGTTTCAACAGAAATAAAAATAATGGTTTGTCTATAAAAAGTTCATAAATAAGCTAGAATTTATAGTTTAGCAATTTGCTAGGTAAAATACTTTGAGCACTGTAGGTTCACTTTCAAAGGAGTTTGTTCACAACCATATTAAAAACGGAAGTAGAATAGGCTAGTAGTACTGTAAATTCAAACCTCAGGTCACTCAACAGTAACTTTCCCACACAGAGAAACCAGGCCTGTGATTACAACCCACTGGTCTAACTGCCCAAGCAATGAAGTAGATATGGATCTCTTACCCAGACAGGCAATGCTAATTTGAAATAGATTCAGTTTGAGCAGTGTGAGTTCAAAGAATAAAACAGAGAAGGACATTAGGTTGGATCACAGGAGGTTTTTCGCTATCTTGAAGAATTCAAGTTGGCTCCTATTCCACACTTTAATTTAAAGCTTCAACTTTGAATGTCTACTTCTTGTTTAAAAACATATTTTTTCCTCCTGTGACTTTTCCTAGATTTTCCTTTAAAATTTCTTCATGAAAGACTAGAGAATCAGAATCCCAAGGACTAGAGCTCAGAATCCCAAGGAACAGGTCTAGAGTGTAGATCTCCATCACAGCAAGCAAATGAACAAACAAATGGAACTATTAGTCTCAAGTACTAATACTTTCAATAAAAGAGTTCTTGTTTTCGCCTGAGAATTCTCTAATGTTAAAAACAGAGGCAAGAAAGTATTTTGGTTCTGACAATCTAAGTTCAGTACCTGACACAGCTTTTTCAGGATTTCTAAGATTACCCATGCATTACTTATTCTACATAAATAAATAAATAAATAAAACACAGCTCTTTGCTGTTTTTATTTTAAGCACTTGGGAGTAGAAGAATCAGAAGTTAAAACTAACTGGAAGAGATTCTTAAAATTTTGTCCTGTTTGAAATGTCTATACAGTATATCTTCCATATATATAAACCATGGTATATATTGAAGACAGCATTGTGTACACAAAGTAAGGAGGACCTAATGGATCAGAGATGCAACCCCCAGATATTTAGTTTATATATACACATACAGATGTATATATATACAGACACTCTTTCTTCAGTGAGAAATAGTGTAGTTTCTTATAGGCTCCAATGCTACAAAGATTTTGAGGGGGACAAGGGGGAATGTCTAAAAAAAAAAAAAAAAAACAAAAAAAAAACAGAGATTTCATTTTTTTTTTTTCAATTTGTTTGCAAATTTATTTTATTTGTTTACTTTTAGATTGCTGGGCCTGGCAGCTGGTGATTTCTCTGCTCATTCAGGAAGACGAGACAGCAGATCTGGGCAACACATTTGCTGGAATGTCAGGTAATGACATTGCTTTAATGACATTTGCATAAGCTTTCAGAGCCTTCCCAATGGTAGGGGATTAGGAACTGTTTTTAATGAATCATGGAGCTCCCTTTTCAGCAGTATAAGTAAAGCACAGAGTACAGAATGGAAGGTTTCACAGAATCACAGAATGGCTGAGGTTGGAAGGGACCTCTAACGATCATCTAGTCCAACCCCCTGCCAAACAGGATCACCTAGAGTACATTGCACAGGATGGCATCCAGGTGGGTTTTGAATATCTCCAGAGAACGAGACTCCACAACCTCTCTGAGCAACCTGTGTCAGTGCTCTGGCACACTCACAGTAAAGACATGCCCCCTCACATTCAGCCGGAACTTCCTGTGCTTCAGTTTGTGCCTGTTGCCTCTCGTCCTGTCACTGGGCACAACTGAAAAGAGACAGGCTCCATTCTCTCAACACCCTTCTCTCAGATATTTGTACACATTGATGAGGTTTCCCCTCAGTCTTCTCTTTTCCAGGCTAGACAGGCCTAGTTCTCTCAGCCTGTCCTTGTACAAAAGGTGCTCTAATCCTCTAATCAGCTTCGTAGCCCTCCTCTGGGCTCACTCCAGTATTTCCATGTCCCTCTTGTACTGGGGAGCACAGAACAGGACACAATAGTTCATGTGTGGCCTCACCAGGGCTGAATAGAGGGGCAGGATCACCTCCCTTGACCTGCTGGCAACACTTCTGAATGCAGCCCAGGATACCATTGGTCTTTTTGGTCACAAGGGCACATTGCTGACTCACGGTCAGTCTGCTGTCCACTAAGACTCTCAGGTCCCTCTCTGCAGAGCTGCTCTCCAGCAGGTTAGCCCTCAGCCTGTACCAGTGCTTAGGGTTATTCCTTCCTAGGTGCAGGACATTGCACTTGTCCTTGTTGAACTTGTTGTTCCTCTCAGTCCAACTCTACAGCCTGTCCAGGTCCCTCTGAATGGCAGCACAGGCCTCTGGGGTATCAGCCACTCCTCTGAGTTTTGTGTCATCAGCAAACTTGCCGAGGGCACACGCCATTCCATCATCCAGGTTGTTGATGAATAAGTTGAACAAGACTGGACCCAGTACTGACCCCTGGGTGACACTGCTAGCACAGGCCTCCAATTAGACTCCGCACCACTCAGCACAAAAAAAGAGAGACAGGGAGATGGAAGTGCCAGTTTAGGTGGAGGCAAGCAAGGTGCAAGATAAAGAGAGAACAACTGCTCCCAGGTGCTGGAAGTACCTTCATGTATTGGTTTTATACATGTAAGAGGCTCCATTCCAGTTTGGATTGCTCATCCAGTTCAAGCTCTGTTCCTCCAACAAATTTTTGCCACTAGATTATTACTGTGTCGCAAGGAGCTCAACTCAAACACTAATGGCAGTGTCTGAAAGATGGTCAAAACACAAGCCAGGGCTAGCATGAAGACAGATGATGTGCCTCAATAGGAAGTAGTAAATGTTTCTGGTTCCTATAAAAGCATGGTGTACAAACATCATATGAGAATGATGCATCAAATACTTCCAACTTCTTTACAAACACAGCTGTACATGCAGGTATAAAAACCAACACCTGTTTTTGAAGGCTCTGGTCTCCCATTTAGTAGAATTTCCTGAGTCAATAGTTTTTGTTTATTTCAAAAAACAAGTATTATTTGTTTTGTTTGAGATCTCTACTTTTTGATAAGATGATCTTTGATATGTCATTTAGCAATTGAGTGTCATTGAACAATTAGAGTGGCTACAGTAAGATTTTTAACAGTGCAATTTCATTGTATTTTATCTTTTCTCCAACAGTTTCTGATATGCAGTTTATACTTATAAAGCTTTACTAAATAACAAACTTACAAAGTAATCATTAACATTTTGTGGAAGCTACATAGGTGTCACCATCTTCATAATAATAATAAAAAAAAATATATGGAACTAACACATTAACTTAGATTCAAAATACAACTCTTATTCAGTAAGCATTAAGTATAGGAAAGCTGTAGCACACACCGTACAAGTGTTTTGAAAAACATTAAGTAGTTATTCTTGATTCAGCATCAATTTATACTATCAAAACACATTAGATAATTCAAAAGCAGATAGCTGTTTTGGGGGAATTTATTTTTATTTGTATTTTAATTTATCAGGATGCATTAGATAATATTATTATGCTCACTAGAGGGAATCGTAAGTATTAAGGTGCCTGCTGAACTTGTCCATCCTTTGGTTCATCCTGAAAATTGGCATAAACAAGTTGTTTGTGCAACTTTTAGTGAAATCTTCTCACACATTATGAAAAATGTAGCACAGAATTGGATGTGCATCTTATTATACCAAGACCACTAGTAATTCATATATGACTGCCTAGCAGTGTTCCCTATTACACTCAGGCAAAGTCTTCACCTAACACATATGAGCAAAAAACCATAATGCTGAATTGTGACATCATGACATTATTTTCAATAGAAAATTCTGAATAAGAGTCTGCTTTCAGTTCCTTTTACAGTTATTTTAGTATTTTTTTTAAGTGCAAAAACCTCCCAAATTCCATTTGACATACAGAAAGAGAATCTAGCTCATACCTTTAATCTTAGCACTTCAATATCAGTATTTATAAGTAATATAAGTATTTTCCAACGGTGGAAAATAGTTCACTAACATGGTATTAAAAAAAAAAAATGGAATGGAAATTTAATTGCATCATGAAAATGAGCAGGGAGACATCTACACACCCAGGTATCACGTATTTCAAGCAGCACCTTCCAGTTTTTCTAGTCAGGTTTTAAATAGTACTGTATGTTAAGGACATACTAAAACACTTTGGGCTACTTTTCTATATACAAGTATGGATTCTCTGCTTGTTGAAGTTACACTAGCCACAGTCTTAGTTCACAGTCTTTTAAGCTAGCCAGCTATCTTCGGTAATGTCTTTGTCCACTCCTGCTTTCAATTATATTTTAAAACTTTTTATTAAACATCAATTTCTCAGCTTCTTTACAAAGAAAATAAATATTCACAAGATTTATTGAAAACAGTTTTGCTTCACTTAAAAATCAGTAAGAATATTGAGTCTACTTTTGGCTGGTTTCAAACACCATGTGTTAGAGAATATCATCCTAACATTTTATACAATAATGTGAAATGAGTCCTTTTTTTTTTCCATAAGAACACATCCAGCTGAGCAATAATTACACTGAAATGTGCCATCATCTTTCTAAAGAATAGTAATTAGATGTATGAGCCTGGATGTCTTGAATGCTTAGGGAAACATATTTTTCCTTTCCAGCTAATGATCATCCAAATAGTAAATCATTTAAAGAAAAATGTCAGAGGGTGTTGTGGATAGAGATTGTCATCAGCCTTGTGCACCAGTTCGAAATTCTGCCTTCCGCCTTTGCAAGAGAAAGCATGATGTTGCAAAAATTAAAATTCTTCATGCTTCTTTGGAGAAGAAAACAAATACAACTAGTTTATCTTTTAATTTATATTGGCAATATTTAAAGAGAAATATCCCATATTTCTCTCCCTTTACTGATATGTGAAACCATCTTTAAGTTAAACTATCCTTTATACATAGAGCAGAGAGTCAAAGACTAGCTCATACAAAAAGTAGCTATGTATCTATGATTATTATAATAAACAAACACCTAAAAGCATAGGCATGCAAGTACCTCTCTGTCTCTGAAACCAAGAATCATCACCAACTTTCTTTTTTTCTAATCAGATCAATTTTTGATACTCACATACTACTGAGAACAGATTGCCAAGGGGAATGAAAAAATTACCCGAGCTTTATCACTGCTCTACTGCTCTGGAAACAGGAATCAGTCCTGTTACACACATGGTTAAAAAGTAACTAATGAACAAGGATCTGGAGCTATTTTAATTAATCTATTTAATTTGCTTCAAACCAAACAGTGGTGTGACTAACTCTTACCTCTCAAATTGCATTTATGTGATCTAGAGATCTCATGACAAAGTTTTCCTCTCTCCATCACACAGGTGAAAAGTCAGTGTTAATTAAATATGCATCTTACTTTTCTTTTTTTTTTTTAATCTCAATTACAGCAAATTTATGAACTGCCCCCTTTGTCCCCCCATCATGAGCTAGAACATTGCAGTCAAAACCACTAGTTTTCCTCTACAGCTAATTTTTAACTTGTTCAGGAAATATTTTTTAGAACATAGGACACATTGGCCCCAATGAAAGCTTTATAAAAGTTGTTAAGGAGACAGGAGAAAGGACTGAGAAACTATTGTTTAAAACAAACACCAAAAAAAGTTTTTATTTTCAAATATTTTATTTTATTTAACAAATGAAGGATGTCAAATCTATCCAAAATTGATTATTCTTCTAAGCATTTGTTTCCTTCCTGAAAGCAATAATATAGTTCAGGATTTGCATTTGTTAACCAATATACTGCATAAAAACCATGGGCATGTTAAGACACAGAGCAACACATATTTCATCAACCTCACCATGATGAAGCAAGTTCATACATATTGCTGAAGCATGTTACTTGCTCACTTTGAAGAAATTCCAAAGGCATGATGCCTGCTACTCATGCTCACGATATGAAAACTTCTAAAACTGATAACACTCCACAGCAATATAATTTAAACCAAAACCCAGTGAAATAATATAAGATATGACACGATTACAATAATAATGTGTTAAGGCATTATGCAAGATTTACAAACACCTTACTTACAGTCTGCATTAAGTGCTACAAACAAGCTAATAACATACAGCTCATGGTTTAATCCCAGCAATAACCATATATATATATTTAACTGTTTGATGTTTCACATACAAAACTGTAATTACAGGGATAATCCATTTTACCTGTGTGTAAGTAATAGCAAACACTTTTATAAAAGCCTCATGCACAGAAAGGAGAGGTTTAGCAGCACCTCAAAGAGGTGCTAACTCTTTGCTATCTAACATTTGTCATTTACCATGGTCAACAAAGGATTCCTGTAGAACAGGTTCTACATTTATACTGAACTTCCATTTGCCTTCATTAGGACATCAAAGAGCTTCCAATCTCAGAAAACACTGATCTGGCTCTAAGAACAGGTTTGTCATTATGACGGTATTAAAAAAATATATACATTTTTTCTATGGACAAACATATCATATATTACATATGTTATACTAGGACAGATGCACTCTTTAACAGTACTTTCCAGTACTGCCGAACTTCCACTACCTTTTTGCTCCCCTTTGTGCATATAACAAAACTGCAATAAATGTTCCACACTGGAAAGCAGAGATTAAATATTTTAATGAAGTAAATCTAACATATTCCTTAAACGCTGCCTATATCCCTTAATAAAATATATTTTCACATGGTTTTACTACACTCTTTCAGTCCCTATTTCAGGGAAACCGTGTTGAAGTTATGCATCACAGGAATTTGTTTTAGAGTCTTTCATAATTTGCTGAGAGTTAGATAATGCTTTCCTGTGCCCCATTTTTTATTGTTATAAATTCATCTCTCATGTATTTTATTATACCATAAAAAATCTGCATTTAAATCTGTACTCTGCTACTGTACTGACCTTTAAAAATACCTTTTATGACAATCCATCAACATATTATAAAACATACAACAGTTTGGATATTTCTGGCATGTTAAGCATTAACTTTCTGAAACACTCAGTTAACACTCTTTCAAGTTCATTTTTAAAGATGCATTGAGAAATTCTTGGACTAATAAAAGTAAAACTGACTAGGGCCGGTCCTCTATTAATATCTTCATTGATGATCTGGACGAGGGCATTGAGTGCACCCTCAGTAAGTTTGCAGATGACACCAAGTTAGGTGCGTGTGTCGGTCTGCTTGAGGGTAGGAAAGCTCTGCAGGAGGATCTGGATAGGCTGCACCGATGGGCTGAGGTCAACTGCATGAAGTTCAACAAGGCCAAGTGCCGGGTCCTGCACCTGGGGCGCAATAACCCCAAGCAGAGCTACAGGCTGGGAGAGGAATGGTTGGAGAGCTGCCAGGCAGAGAAGGACCTGGGAGTGATGGTGGATAGTCGGCTGAATATGAGCCAGCAGTGTGCTCAGGTGGCCAAGAAGGCCAACAGCATCCTGGCTTGTATCAGAAACAGCGTGACCAGCAGGGCTAGGGAAGTGATCGTCCCCCTGTACTCAGCTCTGGTGAGGCCGCACCTCGAGTACTGTGTTCAGTTTTGGGCCCCTCGCTACAAGAAGGACATCGAGGTGCTTGAGCGGGTGCAGAGAAGGGCGACGAAGCTGGTGAGGGGCCTGGAGAACAAGTCCTACGAGGAGCGGCTGAGGGAGCTGGGCTTGTTCAGCCTGGAGAAGAGGAGGCTCAGGGGCGACCTTATCGCTCTCTATAGGTACCTCAAGGGAGGCTGTAGCGAGGTGGGGGTTGGTCTGTTCTCCCACGTGCCTGGTGACAGGACGAGGGGGAATGGGCTTAAGTTGAGCCAGGGGAGTTTTAGGTTAGATGTTAGGAAGAACTTCTTTACTGAAAGGGTTGTGAGGCATTGGAACAGGCTGCCCAGGGAAGCGGTGGAGTCACCATCCCTGGAAGTCTTCAAAAGACGTTTAGATGTAGAGCTTAGGGATATGGTTTAGTGGGGACTGCTAGCGTTAGGTCAGAGGTTGGACTCGATGATCTTAAGGTCTCTTCCAACCTAGAAATTCTGTGATTCTGTGAAATAGCATTCTTTCTTCTTAGACCTATACTTAATTTGAGTTTTCCTTCCCAGACTTCAGAAAAGAGAAATTTAAACAGATTAAGTAGTCAACATTTTTTATAAAATAAAATCCATTCCATTAAACAGAAAAAAAAAGACTAATGCTTTAATAAGACTTTAATGATAGACTGTAAGTTAGATTCTATATATAACTTTTTTTTTATTAAATAATCACTATGCAACAGTGAGCTTAAATGTGAATCTAAACACAACTAGAAAAAAAAAAAATATATATATTTTTTAAAATAAGCCATGATACAATAGAAAGCATTCATTATAATCAGAAGTGAAGAAAAAAAGTAGCCAAGTAAGGCATATAGGGCATGTTGTTGCATCTTTTGGTGACTTCTTTGTCCAATATGATTACTAATAACTTTGAAAGAGGTAGCTGAAAACGGTTATAACACATAATCAAGCTGCTTTTTTTTTTTTCCTCCATTCATGAAACTAGCACAGCATTAAAATAAAAATTGTGATTAAAAAAAGTCCACTATTATAAATGCTTTTATCTTCTTTCAAGCAAATCCTATATGAGAGTCATATTCATCGTGGTCCGACTGCTAAAGTGTTCAATTGCTGTGTGTTCTAAGCATGAAACAGACATAAAACATGATTTATGAAAAACAGTCAGTCACATGAGAAGCTGAGACTGTTGACTTCCTTTACATTGGCCTTTCCTTTTTTAGTGAAGGAAGCTGGCTTATAGCATACAGCTCTATTAAGTTCTCAGAAAAGGAATTTAAAAGTTTTGTTGGAAAAAAAGTGAGTAAAGAGAAGCTAATGCTCCATTGGTTCAAAGTGTAAAAAAAAAAAAATTATTAGGCAGTTCCAATGAAGTTGTATTTAAATAGGAAATATGATCTAAGAATCCTAGACAATCAGGTTTATGGTAATTACATGATGGATCACATTAGGAATGTTTCTAGAACAGAGTATATTTATATTGGAAATACATATATTTACAAACTTCAGCTGAGTAGAATAGCATAAGGAAAAAATACTGAAACTAATAACTATCTACATGTAAATTTAGTCTGCTTTGTTCTACAGCCTCTGTTTTAAAAAGAGGATTGAAGAGTATCCCAGCCTGGAAAAATATAGCATATTCATGGATGGGCCATAAGAGTAACATCAAATGCATTAAGTTTTCAAACCTTCTAAAAAATAAGTAGTCAAACCCTCTAAAAAAAATAAGGGCTGTTTTTGATGTTGTTTGTTTGGAAACAGCATTACCCACAACATACTGAAAGCCCACATGGGACCACACAGCATGATAATTTTCAAGCAAATTCACCATTTTAGATACATGCAATTGTACCTACCTGTAGTAAGATCTTATTTTGGACTACTCAAGCAACAGCTCAAGATGGTAGCAGAGCATTTTAGAAAATTTGTTTATAAAAAATCAAATAACAGATAACTTGGCTCTACAGCTAATACTGCAACATTAGGTTAAACTTCTGTCAGTTAAACACAGCATTCAACAAACACCTTTTAGAGCTGAACTAAGTCATTGTTGGTAGTAATAGAGTAGAACAGTTCAGTTGGAGGGGACTTTCAAAGATCATCAACTGCCTGACTGCTTCAGGGCTAACCAAAAGTTAAAGCTTATTAGTGAGGCAAATTAACAGGCATTGTCCAAATGCCTCTTGAAAACTGACAGGCACTGGCCATCAACCACCTCTCTAGGAAGCCTGTTTAATGTTTGATCGCCCTCACAGCAAATATTTCTTTCCTAATATAATCTGATTAGTTGTTTTTTTTTATTAACCAAAAAAAAAAATCTCTCAAATGTAAGAATGTATGTTAGAATTTTACACTGCATAGCCTATTTTAAGGCATAAAACATTGAAATTCACTTCTAGGCTGTATTAGTTGGTAGTAAGTGCTGAGTCACAAAGCACATTCTATCCATTGAGTGGTGCGGCTCACAAGGAGCTCACGTTAGAACATTTGCAAAGAGAAAACATTAAAGGCAGAGACTTGAAAACATTATTTTTCAAAAATTCTTTTGAAAAACACTATGCTTTTTTCTCATTGAATTATTTCTAAATGTATAATTATATTTCAGAGACTTCCAGTGGTCTTGCACTAGAAGGATTGGATTAGACTGTTAATAATTAAGATTCCACATTAACATACTGAGGTAGATTCATACACTTGGCATTTACTAATATTAACATATTTACAGAGAGTCACTGCTGGAAGGTTAAGATTTGAAATCCCAATTAAATTCAATAGTCTGTTTTCAGAAGGAACAGTCCAGCACTGTCTTAGTTATTATTTAAAAATGCATATTGTTCACTTCAGAGATGCTCTTTTACTTTTCTATGGAACAGACCACCCATGGTATTTTAAATCTATTTGTCAGAGAAGACAATCTGCATTTTCCTTATTAAACTCCCTAGTAATTGAGTCACATGCTGTTAAAAAATTGAAATATACAAACAACTGATGGTTATAATAATTTTTCCCCACTTTTATTCACCAGTGTGATTCTCTTCCTGATTTCAGACAGCTGGAAGAATGGATAATTAAACAATTATTTAATATTGCTCTTATGTGTGAATATATGAATTTAAAAAGATACAAATATTAAAGTATAGTAACACCTATATGAGATTTTAACACCTGTATGAGATTTTATTAGTGGTAAATTTATTTTTAAGTTTTAGATCACCTAAAATCACAGTGACAGTCACATAGTGACCATGCAGATACATAAGGTCTGTAAAATTATAAATGTAGATTATATACCATTACACAGCAAGTTACTCTAGAACAGCATGAAAGTACTGAACAGCCTGTTAATTGGTGGAATCCAAAAGCACTGAGATAGAAGAACATTGTCTAAAAATTCTGTTTCTTACAGCTGGGTTTTACAGAGTTGACAGGAAGATGATACTTTTCTTCAACAATCCGTTAACTTAATCTGTTAACTTAGATATTGCCATCTTAGTTTCTTTCATCTCCAGAGACCATGGTTCAAATATTTAAATGAACTACAGTTTATCAGATCTTAGTCATGATGCTGCAGGACCAGACAACTACAGTTTTTCTGGGAGACCTGAGTTGTGGCAAAGCTTAAACTACACTCATTATTTTGGTTACATAAAATCAACCATTTCAGCTCATTGTAGAAAACCAACACCTATCTAACCAGAAATTATATGACCTTAGTGGCTAATTGTCTTAATGCTTAAGCTTTAATAATCACAGGCAAATTAGCTTTTAATTTGTGATGTTTAGGTCTTTCATTGTACAACAGAGACTTTGTAGAATCATCACTTTTGCTATCCTTTTCTATAGGCAGAAATTTAGAAATTGCACAAATAGAACTTGGCTAACATAATGCCTGTGACAAACAGTTCCCTTAAAAATTATCTTGCAAAAGGTAGCAAACTATAGTGGTAGAAAGCTTTGAAGAATCCATAGACCTTATGGTTCTGCTGAAATGTAAACATTTTGAATTAATTTGGAAGTATTATTGAGAATATTACAAAACATTAGTCATGTTTAAAACAAACAAAATGAGATATTTTCATTATGTGAATTACCTATATAGCTGATCAGTTGTACAACATTTATTGTACATACAGGTGGCCCATTAGTTTGTTTCTTTTGATGCTTGCTTACATTAGGAAAGGGAAGGAGAAAGATGTCTCAGTGGATATACCGTGGCTGGATGAGAATCAGTGTTGTTACAGCATTCTGGAATATATAATATTAATTGTGCTCAGTTAAAATGGTTTTGCCAAGAGAACAAACACATGTTCTTTAGTAATAACAATTGTTTGCGCCACAGACATTGTGTCATTACATTAGAATGACTCACTTTGAGATAACATTCATATCTGCTTTCTCTAGATTTCACTCAAAACTATAAAAACAGGAGATGGTGAGGAAATAAAAGCTCTCAAAAAAAAAAAAAAAACAGTGTTTTTTTTTTCAGTCTGAAAAATATATGCCATGCATCCGTATTCTAATTAACTATTATCAATTGCTGATCCAAAGATAGACGATATGAACAACAGGAGTAGCAGATAAGTTTGTTTCCACAGTATTTTAATCATATAAATTAATAATTGGTTAGAAAGAAGGAAGTAATTTGCAAGAGCATGTTTATCATCTTAGGTCAGGATAGAATTAATTAGCAATTGCTTATCTGCATGGATTGCATTGAAAGCAAGTCTTAAATTCTTTCATAACTGTAGTAAAAACTCAAATGAGGCAAATTTAAAATTTGCAGTTTCTAAATATATAACTGAAATTTAACAAATACCCAGGGCTGATAGAAAAAATGTTTACTTACTGCATACAGATATGTTAAATCTCAAATCCATACGTGTAAGTTACTTGTAACAAGTTTTCCCCTTATTTTAATAAAATACTATATTAATCTCATCTCAGCCAGTCCAAACCAATATACAAGCCTAAGTAAGATGCCAGACTGCCAACATGGTGAGTCACTACAGAAGAACCATCATTATGAAACAGCCTGAAAGGCCACACAGTAGTCTGAAGATTTTTAACTACAGATTGTTTCTTCATCATCTGATATTTTCTGTATATTTCTGACTGCTGCTACATAGAGAGAGAAAGAAAGGAGAATCAAAAAAGCTTGGAAAAGGGCAGTGGAAATGTAGTAAGATTGTTAGAGGGCACAATACAAAGAGATGAGACAGTGAAAATTAGAGGAAAGAGGAAAATAAGAGAAACTAAACAGAACAGATATGCTAACTAATAAATAGAAATGAATAACTGATTGAAGAAAGCAACATTTTCAGACAAGTTGTGGAAGTTGTTGCTTAATGCATCACCATGCATCTCTGGCTAAAGGCATCTTTTGCTTTTCTGTCAAGTTATTAGGAACAAAGTATGCATATATAGTATTCTGTGTTTCTCTAAGATTACAACCACAACGTTCTCATCTAACTTGGGTTAGAGGGAAAAGTACTTCCAAAATAAAACATTGAAGACATTTGAGATTTTTCTTTGATCCTCCCATGCACCTGGTTCTTATATCTATCCTCCTCACAAAGCTCTTACATTCTCATACAGAAAATTCCACCAAAAACTGTAATTGCTACATGCCAGACTAGATAGTCTAAAATTCATGTAGTTCTCTCTCAACATATGAGACAGATTTCTTTCCTAAAATGCAAGTCTGGAAACCCTGTTCCTTTTCATAATGCAACTCCTGTTATCTGCAAAGGTGGCCACGCACAAATGGAAAGGATTGCTCTATCTGGCCTCAGACATCAAACAGTCTGCGTGTTTAAATGTACTTACAGAACTGTAAAGCAGAAAAGGAGAACTTATCTATAAATGTATAACTTAGTGAGTCATCCTATCACTATGACAGTGATTGCCCATGGTTACACTCTGAGAAGTGTCCTTCCTGCTCCTATCCAGTTATACTCTGTGAAAGATGTGTTCTGTCTAATGTGTCAGGACTCAGATTTTTCCATTTTAGCTATCCCCTGGCAGGCTAATGTTAAGATACATCACAAAACATACTGCTACAGTGCTGAGGGAGGGATTGTGGAATATTAACCCACAGTTTCTTTACTGTGGAGACTCAGTCAAATCACTTTTGTTTTCCGAATGGAGCAAGCAAAAGATGAAATAAATACCTAGGACAAGAAAGTAAGCTTATCATGATAAAAAAAAAAAAAAAAAAAAAAAAAAGTTTCCCACTCTGCTGCTGCTTCCAAATCCACGTCTCTTACCCTGGCATGCTGTTCTGTCCAAGGGACTACACTCACACAGATCAGTTCCTTCATCCACTTACAGTAATGCATTTCCAACAGTTTGTACAGCCCTAATTTGAAGGGTAGCGTACAAAGGCATGAGGATAGAAACTCCTTAGGCCAGCGTTGTCATTAAAGCTGCAGCATAATGAAACTATGGCCTAAGCAACTTGCCTAAAAGTGCACTACACGTCAAAGGAAGATGGCTAGAAACTGAGCTTAATGTTCTATGGCATGTCTACACTCTAATTTAAACATGACAGGGCAAGTTCATTGCCTGAAGACCAGCTTGCATCTGTGATCATGAACTCACTGTCCCCAAAACAGTGGCTGTGTCCTCGTGTCAACCAAGCTTGCATGGGCCTGAACAGAGGAAGTAGCTTACAGGCTTCTATGCCTCCTCACCTCCATAGCTCATTTATTATGCTACATCATCACAGCAATGCAATGACTATTTCCTAAAGTGTGTTGAAAGTGTCCTTTTCCCTGTGTCTTCAGTCATTAAAACTGAAATCAGAAATTAAAATCAGTCATTAAAACTACCCAGAGAAGCGCACAGCCAGCACGTCAAAGCTGAGGCTCCTGAAATCTCTGCTACTTCCATGGTTAGGCTTATTGTGGCCAACTTCCAAAACTTTCAACACATGGGGCTACCCATGCCATTGTAGTGGATAGTAACAAAGCTCCTGCTCAGCAGAAGCTCCTGGTTCTAGAAATTACATTGGACAAAAAAAACAGTGCTGGAGCCCGTCTGTACTGGATCACACTGAGAATCTGCACTGGGGCTTTTCTTCCTTCTAAAAAGAAGAAATGAGAAGAACTACCATTGCTACAGAAACTTTTCACTATTTCTTTCCAACATGGTTCATATCCTCACATAGGTTCAGTCTTATAAACACTCCTTTAAAAAGACTGACACGATAGATTAATATATTATTTGAATGTGAATGTTACGAGCTTTGTTGTTTTATTATGCACTACCCTTACAACTTTCCCTGTCACCACTGCACCTTAACATTAGGAGTATTCTTACTTTAG
This sequence comes from Aythya marila, assembly GCF_965140915.1. Lineage (NCBI taxonomy): Eukaryota > Metazoa > Chordata > Aves > Anseriformes > Anatidae > Aythya > Aythya marila. Next base: position 99,170,121 of record NC_139043.1, on the reverse strand, counting down.
ATCACCGTGCCTTTAGACCTTACTATGAACTTCATGCCACACATTTCTAGCCACTATCACACCTTTTGGACATCCATGTTATAGATGTCAGTATGATAAAATTCCTCACACCTCACAAACATTATTTACAATTATCTACAAGTACTTTCATGACTTGTTTCCTGGGATTATGCTGTAGATAATAATTCTCCATTAGGTAACAATGCCTGCAATTTGATTGCAAAGGCTCAGGATATATATAGAAAATCAAAGCTAAATGAGCAAATGGAGGCATTCTTCCTAGCACATGTAAGCATTTACATTTCTGACAACTGTTGTCTCAGCAGGTTCTTTCACTGTTACAACCCATTAAAAGAATACTGTGCTTCTTCACTAGGCTTGAATTCCAGGTGCTCACAAGGAACTAAAACTTAACTTTACTTGAATGTGCTAATAGCTTTCCTCTTGAAACCCACTCAAATTTTAACAGCTTGTTGCGAAGTGTAAATATATAAATATGCTATTCTCAGGTCAAGATGCATTTAAAACTTGTTCTAAAAATCAAGTATTACTCCTACTCTGCTAGAAATCCTTCTATTTTAAAGCATATGAGACAAGAGTCTACTTAAAGGTCCATTCCAAAGTATATTTTTCAAACTTTGGTACATCTGTATGTCAGAGACACTCAACACAGAACAATAATCCTGTTTACCTTTTGGAAAAATACTTCTCCTTCAACCTCATTTGAAAGCCTCTTCATATTTCCTATTTCACTAAATAACTCTCAGGACAAGATAAATTTTGAAAAGCTAACCATACAACATATAGTGTTACCTCTAGCAACCTGTGGCATTCAGGACATGATTTTGGGATTTCATAGATGAGTCAAAGAATTAAAATATGCATTTCTTATGCATTCATTTTTAAAAATACTTATTTTCAAGAGGTTGGGAAAAAAAGGAAGGGGAGATAGTTAAACCTTCAGATGGAAATACTAAGTTCTCAAGTGTTTTTCTTTGCATCAAACATAGCTTTGCATGAAGGCAAAGTGTAATTTATAGTTTTCCCCCACTAAAACTCAGACACAGCTATTAACGGTAAATCTGCTGAAGGCAATTAGTCTCTTTTGTCAGCTCAGGAGAAACTAATGCATTGCCGGGGACTTGTCTGGACCAGCAGTTATTTCTCCTATCTTCTGTATACCAGGAAATACCCCAAAATACAATTTTCATTGTGATTAAAAAGAAGGAAGCATTAGCTTCCTTCCACCTGAAATAAAAGGAGATTTTTTTACCCCAAATGGTAATTCTGCTCCTAGAAACCTTAAGCTTCTATAAAGAATATGTCTTCACCTCCTTGGGATGCAGTCTACTGTAGGATCACTTTTTTTTTTTTTTTTTTTTTAATAATTCCTCCCATTCTACCAAACAATATATTTTGGGACAAGAAAGTTACTCTGATACTTGAAGACTGAAGAGTTTGTTGACAAACAGAATGTCTACAAATATCTTATGTAAACACTGATATTTTAGTATCTTCAGTATCACATATTTGTTTTTTGCAGAGTCTGCTTTTAGAACGTGTTATTCAATCACACTTAACATAGACCTGAGGACCACATATTGGGTGAGTTCAGTGGTCATGCAAGAGGCCCTAAGTAGCCCAATTGACTCAGTACATAAGAAGGAAATGTAAGATCAAAAGAGATATTTTACAAAAGCAAAGAAAAAAAATCCAGTGATTAACCAGAGCATCGGTCTACATTTCAATTATTTATTAAATTACAGTGTACTGTCAGGATATTCAAATTCTTCTAGAGAAGCACACTAAAAGAAGACTTCTAAAAATTAGTCAGTTCTAAGCCCAAATGATTCAATGATAAAAGAAAAAAATATTTTGGGAGTGGCTTTAATACCTACATTTTTAAGTCATATTCTTATTTAGCCTATGGTTTGAAGCCACTCCCAAAAGACTTTATTTTTTTTTCTTAAATACTGAGTCACTGAAAAGTTTTTAGTTTGTCAAAAGTATATAATCTGATTTGGATTAGAAGTCAACATTTACTGCACAAGTAACAAGAATAAATTGGCAGCAACGATTGAAACTTTTTTTAAAAAAAAAAAAAAAAAAGCTTTTTTTTTTTTTTTAAGGTAAAAATGCAAATTCCATATTATTGATTAGATCCTTAATTCCTGGAAGCATTAAGACTACAAGGTGATTAAGACTACAAGTTGCTAACTTTGCCTATATTTAAGTATAGTCTCAGTCATCATTCCTTTAAATTAGTGGTGTAGCAACCTAACATGAAACAGAAGAGCTATTTTTGTTTCTTTTTTTACTTCAGATGAAGAACATCAAGCTATAGTACTGTGAGTGACTTGCAGTATATGCTTCTGCTGATAAACAGCATAAACATCAAAAAATAACCGTGATTGGGTAGTAACGCTACAATGTTGGGCAAACTTACCCAGCCAAAAGTTTACTTTGTAGATAAAAACATAATGAAAAAGCTAAAATTTTACTATATAAATAGTTATTTCTTTTGAAAGTACTTACATTATCTGCGTAGCTAGTAGGTGTTAATATTAAACATAGTTCATCCATATCAAACATAAATCAGACAGAATAGATGGACCCTGCTCCATTTCTTCTCCCATTCCCACTTCTGCCTATGCATTTTCATCCCCTTGAGCTTTCCATCTCTTCAGGGAGGCTACTTAAGGGAGACTAAAACTGTCCACCTGTCTAGACATGACAGTTGTTAGCCTAACCAAAGACTATGTCAAACTAGCAATAAGGGTTGCTGAGTACCAGAAGTGATGCAACGAAAGTGAAGTGGCAGAAGCATACACAACAAAAGCAAAACCATATTTCAGTAAAATTGCTGAATTAGTGTATATCTTGTCAGTTAATGTAAATAATTCTCTTCTCCAATCTAAACTTATGGGGATATTCAGCCAGAAAACAACATTATTTCTCTCCATATTAGTAGCCTTTAAGGTTTCTTCATTCCTCATCAAAGGATCTTCCAGACCTTTTAGGTTTTATTGTTAAAAGCCACAATTCTCCATTCAATCATGCTCTGTGTAAAATAGCCTTATTTATCCTTGTTAAACAACTGCAAACACTTCTATGTTCCTTGGTGTATAACCAGAAAGAAGCTTGCTAGCATCAGGGAAGTTTGCACCAGCTGCTAAATGGTTGTCAGTGTCAGTAAATCAAAGTAGAGGATAGTAGGAGTAATCCTTTAAAATGGTTAAAATTTTAGAAACCAGAGAAAGGATATTGTTTTGGGAATACCTACACCTAGGCAGACTACAGAAACCTTGCAACTTAAGAGTTCAACTGAAGTGTTCAACACAAAATTGTCAAAACTGTCTCCATCAGTTATACCAATATAACATGCAGCAGTTTCATGTGATTCAATCTGTTAGCAATATATTCAGTGATGACAGCAAAACAGCAAAAAGCTGCTGTGCTCCCTGAAAAGACCTGAGTGCCAGAACCGCTCTGTCACAGTATTATACAACCTGAAACATCTGTAGTCTCATGGGATATTAGCAAAACTTTACAGAGGTTCGGGTTTTGCAGCACCTTGTTCACTGACTTGTGCATCTGGCTGCCATCAGAACTCCCATCCAAGCAGAACTTCTACAAACGTGCTGATAAAAGAGGAATGGGTAAATTAGTTCTGGGCCAAAACAGAGCAAGCTAAACCTTTCACTTTTAGATTTTGTGAACATTAAGCTCCTCTGTGCAGCTTCAACACATCAGATCTATCAAAATATAATTACGCCATCCTTTAAGCAGTGCGCACCACAGTGTGGACAGCATCTGTCAAGACAACCCAAACACTGAAGCAGTAACGGATTGCACATGGCCAAGTGTCAGGTCTACCCTCAATCAATTTCTTTCCAAAACATACATGTATAATAGAAGAGTTTACCTCAGGTTCCCTTTGATAAAGAAACTGCTACAGGAATTTGCAAGTATGCTAATAGAATGAATTGGTACTTAATTTTTTTTTTTTCAAAAATGCATTTGTTTTATTTAGTGAGCATCCCAGATCTATGAACTATTCACTCCTTTATCTGGAGAACATTTTCAAAATATTTAAGAGAAGTTATCAGACAAGCTGAATTGATTGTTCTTTTTAAAAGCTGCCAGCTGCATTTCTGAACTGAATTACTCTGGGCCTAAAGTATGTTTAAAAGGAGTTCCAGGAAATACTGCCTCCTACAGAATACGTAACATCTGAAGTTCACACAGTGCAAATTAAGCAAAAGAAGCAAGCACTTTTATATGTTTTTATTATAGAAAAAAACAAAAGGCTTACACTTGAATTCAAAAAGCAGCAGTATTTCATGAATTTGAAGAAATTACTACAGTGAAGTTGCTTTATGAAACCTTTTGAGATTCAAGAAAAAAAAGGAAAATGTCAGATTTCCCTCAGATAGCATTCTAAACTATTTGCATGACCACAGTAAATCTCTTAATTGCATATCACTTCTGACACACCCAGTATATGATGCTCTTCTTTTCCCTATGCCTTGTTGAATATAGCTGAGAAAAGGATTTGGTGAAAATGGCAGTACATTTCAAGCTAAATTTTCAATAGTTCAGTACACATCTGATTGATAATACAATTAAGAAGTGACTGAGATACATGTTTTTGTCTTGACTCCTGCAGTTGAATGTTACAATTGTAATGGATCCCAGTGTGATCTATTTCTTACACAGTATTTGTAATTTTTAGGTCCATATCTCAGAAGATTTCTCAGCAAGGTCTTGGGATACTACTTGGAATATAAACACAAAAATAACCACAATAATGAAAGCTCACAGTTGAAACACTTCCTCGCAGTGCAGCAGAATTCAGGTTTGGGTGTTGTTGTTTTTTTGTTTGTTTGTTTAATTATACATTATGGAATGAACAGTGGTGTTGCACTGACCACTTTCATTTTTTTAGTCAAAAGCCACAGGTTTCCATCCTGAGCCAAAATTAAACATAATTCATTTGTACTTGAAAACTTATGAAAAGAGACGAACAAAGCATCTTATTGCCTTAATAGTCCAGCATTTTGATTATTAGCAATGACTTGTGCTGAAGTCCAAGGAAACTTACGGGTTTGTCCTTAACTGACTTTTTTTTTTTTTTTTTTTTTAAAACATAACACAACTCTACATCAAGTAAAAGACGACTCAAAGCACATTTTTTAAGCATCTCGCTCTTCACATACATGCTAAAACTACATAAAGTATTCTGCAGATTTAAAAAAAACATTGAAAAGCAAGGAACTCAACTTACTCTTTACAACCAACTATGCAAATAAAATGGAAAAATGAAAAAAAGGCAATTCATAGAGAGAAAAGAAAGAAATGAAAGAACTTAGACACCTGCTATTCAAAATTCTATGAACTCCTCTTTTTTCTCCTCCCAAAAGGAAAAAGGGTTGAGAAAAAAGGGTTGACTCAAAATCACATGGCATTTTTCCAAAAAAAAAATTCCTGATCTCCTTAGACTTTTTTTTCTTTACAGTGGTAACAAAACTTTCAACTCATGCATCTGTGTATTATAACTTTCATTATAACTTTTATTGACTGCCAATAATTATATTAGTACATGATAAAAGTCCTCTAATTTATAGCAACTTATATTTAACTTGATAAAATATTTTTTAAAAATAATGTGCAATAGGTAGAACATGAGACTTCCTAGAAAAACTCTAAGTTATCTTTAGCTATGAGGTTCTGAAAGACTTTACAGGTCTCTTTTAAACTTTCTTTGTATTCAGCCTTAATTTTATCAGTGTTTAGCTGGGCTATATTATTAGTAGCTCATCACATATACTGATGTCAAGTTGCATTATCTTTATCTTGCTGTTCTGGAAATGAACGATCCAAACCTTCCAAAACAAAAAGTGTCAAATCGTACCTGCAAATTCCTTCTTTGATAATCGTTAAAGACAATAAAAAACATCCATATTTCAATTTTTTTTTCCTGTCAATATCTGAGAAAATTTGAACACATGCAAGTCAAAACTACCACAATGCAGACAAAAAGGTCCTCTTACATGAAGATCATCAATAAATGACTATCTTCAATAAATAAGTCTATTTGAAAATTCTAGATAATTCTTTGATCAGTCTTTTTTCTTTTCCAATAGGTCTTTCTGTTTAAGATCTCCATCTGAAAGTTCTGTATAGTTTTCGTTCTTTTCCTCTTCTTGTTCTTCCTCACTGCCTTCATCTGTGAGCTCCCGATCACTGTTCTCCTTTTTAGCTGCCTCATGTTCATCTACCCCTCCATCTGTATCAGCTGTGCAGATTCCATAACACATAATGCTGATGACACCCAAGGGCAACCCAAAGAGAAAGCATCCCAGAAGTGGTGAACTCTTGAACACTGACTGTTGGAACACAAATTTGAAGTCAAAAAAAACTTCACTGAACATTCAAAATTACCACATTATTATCATCTCTTATTATTCTGTATGTTTATTCAGAAACATCTGAACTGAGTAAGCTTGCTGCAGAAAGGCGGTGTCGTTTTAACTATTCCTACTATAAGTTTATAAAAAGTCTCAGAACTGATACAACAACATTCCAATAGGATGATTAATGTTAACATGCCAACTACATATTTTATTGTCTGAAGCTTGATAAACAATTTTTAATAGCATTAAAATAACACTTTAAAACATCCAGTTTTAACTCTTATTTGTGCCTGCCTCATTCTAAAAGATTAGTTTGAGTCATCACAAGTCCTCTTGAGAAACACTGTTATTAGAGAGCTTCCTATTAAAGAGTAGCTTGAAAAACTTCACTGAACAAGAGGAAGACTTTTGGTTTCAGAAACTGATGCCTGAACACTGCACAGAAAGTTTGGAAGTTACACAAAGAAACATACAAGTTTCAATTTAGATTCACAGCACATTTGTTTGTGTAACACAAACGAAGAAACAAATTTACATACATTTTCCCAATAAAATGCTGTTAAGCATTGCTAACCTCTAAGAATTATAAAAATATTTGTTTCAAAACCACATCAAGTACAGTGTTTAATTCCCCTGTGCCCTAACTAATTAAATTGAAACCGTAACATTTCTCAGAACATTAAAGTGTTATTACTCTCAGTCAAAGGAAGACAAGAAGGTCAAGGAAAAGGTTTTGAATTCTTCTTGTTCTATCCTTTAAAATATGTCATACTTTAATATAGAAAAGGAGTGAAAAAAAATGAAGTCACATATATCCAACATTTAACACACTGGCAAATATTATTCAGACTTTAATCAAGTTAATTAGGCTTAAACTTCACATATATTACGTGTGCATGCACATGTGCATATAGGAACAAGGAACAAGTTTATATAAAGTATTTCTAAACTCTCTGAAAAAGGTTTGTATCTTTACTGACAACATTACCATTTGTTACAAAAAATAAAACTTACCACTACAGTAGACTTGGCATCATAGATTATTCTCTTGATTCGTTGTAGAACTCCATCACCACCCTGTGCCTGAAATTTCAAATGGAACCATGTCAGAACTGCTGACACTTTTCAGTTATGATTCCAAAAGTTCATTATTCAGACCTTGCAATCTTAACTCCCTTTAGAAGGAAATGAAAAGTAATTATTCTTGCATCTCATGCCCAGACACTTCAACTTTTCAAGCATGGATAAACATTTCAACAGCCTCAAAAAATTCTCTCACAATTGTTTTAAACAATAGGTTACAAGTCAACTGTCACTCTAACACATCTCACCATAGAGAAACACTAGAAGAAATTACCAACTGTTCCAATGCAACAATTACAGAATTGCAGAGATCTTCTGAACTTTCCTGCAGCTGAAGGATATCTATTTATGGATAATGACAGAAGCAGTTAGAAAAGTCTAAGAAGCAACAAAAATATATACAGGTGTAATAAAAAAAAAATGCTTTTGTCTAGCAATGATAGACTCTACCTGTGCTACCATCTAACTTAGCAGAGCCTTCAAAATACTATATGAGTCTGAAGGTAATTTGTGTATCGAACAGGATGTGTCTTCACCTTTCTCAACATGCTGGAGAAACAAATAGGATGAAAATTTACATTTTGGAGCAAGTCAACTAATCAGAGCGTGACACGGACCCAACCCCTCCAAAATTACAAATAAAAATGAAAGATTCAAAGAAAGCAACCTAGGACCGTACAGAAAGGAACAAGGTTCCAACACCTCCTAAGAAAGGGAGATAGGAGTGTTATACTCCTCCAAAATTTCACTGTGGTTCAGAAAGTGTGTGTTATATGTGTGTGTTCACCAGCATACTTTAAAGACTGTCCTTCCTCAAAAGCTATACAATCTCTTGGGCCTCAACACAGCTGAAGTAATGCCATTTCAGTCTATGGATACCAACTTAAATGAAATCACATCCTGTGTGAGTCCTCTCACATACATGTACAAGATGTGAATTCAGACAGAACTTTAATCATTCTAGCTGAAATATGCTAAACAAGACATAACGTATATTATGACAAAAACACAAGGCATCACAAACACAGAGTTTCTCAAAGTTAAAAAAAAAAAACTTTAATTTGTTGTTCCCACCGTAAGGACATATTTAAATAGAGTTAAACAAATGTAATAAAAACATAACTCAGAATTTTAAAATGTAATATTAAAAATTAAAAGTATTAAAGAAGTGAGAACTGAAGAACAAAGAGCCACCAAATAAGTTACTGGAATACTCCTCGCCTTGCAACTGGAAACATGGCCAGTAAAGTCATGAATAGCAAGCATATTTTAAGTCTACCCATATTATGTTGCTACATCAATTTGTCAGACAAAGTAAACCAAAGTACTCTGTATGGCTGAAACAGCCTACGGACTTGCTTGTCATTACACCATCTAGTAACCTAAAACTACTTGTATAGCACGATGTGGGATTCAGCTAATACAGCAAGTATTCAATACAAAGTGAACTGTCTTAAACCAGCACAGGCTTTTTCTTCCAGAAGTCAGCCAAATGATTTGTTAGCACTGTCTCCCTTCATTGCAGGCTTTGTTCTGTGAGCACAAATGAGAGCTCTGATCCACAATCTTTCCTCATCCATATAACACAGCCTTCTGCCCAATTTACAGTCCACTGCAGGTAAAGGCAACCTAAGTTTGTTTTGTCAACATTAAAAGAAAAAATTGACCAAGCCATCAATTCCGTGGGGATTGATGAGGTTTGTTGAAAGATTATTTAGAGCAGTTAGAGAGTAGTAAACTTGTGTCTGAAATATGCAGAAGTACACCACCACTTTAGAATTTGAACCTACCATTCATCAAGCTACTGAATTTATTAATTCATCACTAAAAAAAAAGTTCAATTATGCAGTCCAGAGAAATTTTAAATAAATATTTAAAGGCAAAACATGAGAAGAGTAAAAAGCTCACCATTTACCAACAACAGTAAAAGAAATCAAGAGAAGTTAACATTATGCTCTATGCAACAAAGCCACTCTGGCTTTCTACCTGAGGTACTACGGTCAGAACTGTGAGCAAAGGCACTCCTCAAGAACTAAGAATCATGCATTTATTGACAGCACCCAAGACAAGAAGTCAGAACAGGAAGAAATACATGACTGGGCAACTAGAGTAACCAAATTGTTTTCCTACTTTAACATCTAATTAAACAAACACCAGCCACACATTTGAAGTCATAATGAAGACTTACTTCAGCTGTGCCGTCCAAGATACTGTTAATAAACTGAACCATGTCTTCTGTATTCTCAATGTACCTATCTGGTAGAAAATACTGCTGATTGGAGGTATTCAAAACAACAATAGTAGGGATTGTCAAGTCACTGGAAACATAAAACACAAAGGTTTGAGATTTAAAGAAATACTGCCTACAACATTGCAGTTCAAATTTCTACATCATTTAATGGCATTCTACATCATTAATATTCTCTTCGCATGAGTTCCTAATACCAGTTCCTTAAAGACAAGGAGGAAGAAGGAACTTAACAGCACAAGAATGTTTCTCAATATTTTTCCTTCTCATCTGTGCCAGTGAAGCTACTGAAGTTTACTGTATTTTACATGCCCACAGCGATTGTAAATCAGATAGCTTGTGACTTGCCCATTAGTAAGATCTCACAGTAGCTTTGCATCTGAAATGTACTATTAGTACAATACACTACTTTAGTGCACAAAAGTAAAACTTTAATCCAAAAATTCAGTCCCGGTTGATCAGCTCTAATCAATCAAATTCTGTGTGTCAAGTCAAGAGAGGAAAACATACCAACTGAAGTTTTATTACATAGCTTTTAGATATAACAGACAAACTACAGATTTTTTAAACCATTATTAGTCATCAATTTACATTCACATGCATAATCACTGCTAAGGATCACAGAATCAGGAAGGGAGCTGAGGAATTCCAAGATACCTATAGCTGACATTACAATGATGCTGTGTACCTCAGCTTCCACAAAGATGCATCTCTTCTTTCAGTAAAAGACCTAATATTCTGCTTTCTTCTTTTGTGCACAGCTTTAAGTACTATTATTTTTAACTCAACAGAAGCATTCTCATCCACTGCTGAAGAGAGAAATAAATGACAGTATCTACTAGTGGAGTTATAGGTAAATCAATAAGTATATTTCTACCAGGGACTACTGGTGGAATTATTTTGTCCTTTGTGAAGAAAGGGAATTTGTTGCTGTGCACATCTACAAGAATAAAAACATATTCTGCAATAGATTCCTTGTGCTTCCAGAGGCTTTTTCTACCTGTTTCCAGTTGCTGCCATCTAGTGGAAAACTGAAGGACTGGCAATAACCTTTTACTCAAATTATTCAGGTAACCATGTGAACCACTTATATCACTGAACAGATTTTACTGCTTTCTTTTAGTGCTTTTAAATTATGCTGGAAATGCATGTTTCGTTCATAAAATAAACTAAAAGCCTGTTAACAGCAACTTCCCCAGAAAACCACAACAAATTGTAAATTCACGAATTTTGTAGATTAACGTAGACAATCCAGTTGAACAGATCTAGCAATTATTAACAGATCACTTCTGCTGTAAATAGCAGTTCTGCCTTCTTTCCCTTCATTTTATCATTCCTAGGGAACTCATTTCCCTCCCTAGTTCCTTTGTACATTGGTTCTGGTACTCAGCAGACCACACAGTAAGACATGGTGTTGTTTTTTTTGCTTGTTTGTTTTGAATCAGCAAAATAACCCCCCATATCTCCTTGTCAGAAAAACAAACACTTATGCCAGATAAACAAGCTGAGGCATCTCAGCAGACAGACATCAGAGCCTGCATAGGCAAGGTAATAATGAAGTGAAGAGGGTCTCGTTTTTGGCAACTAGAAAGCACTATATCAATAATCACACCACTTAACTTCAATTTAGACACAGCTGTTTTCAAATTACTTTTCTTCAGGTACTAATCTGAATCACAGAAATACAGACCTAGTGCCTCGAGATTCTCCATTTATTTTCTAGAACTTTTAGTGGCACAAACACATTTGCACAGTTTAGAATGGAATATTTGAGTATCTATCTCAGTTTGTTATTCTGACCTTGTAGTCCTCTTGTGGTCTTAGATCTAGCATCCACAACAGCTACAAGATCAGACAGATACAAGAAGACAGACACCGTGTAAGACAGACACTGCATGCTAGTGCAGATACTCAGGCTCTGAGCTTTGATCTCTCAGAATGGGGCTTGGAATACTCTCCCACTACAGAGCTGGTATAGCAATCAGTTACCCTCTTCCTTCACTCAGAAAGCCAGAGTAGAAGAAGTAGTCAACAATAAATGCCAGGCAACCTCACTCTCCAATTATGTATTTTTGGAAAATAAGGGCAAATGTGAAGCATCTTAAGCTATTTAGGTATTTCAAAAGGTAAAAAGTACATACCAGGTGCATACAAAATCATTTATACATTTTATACTGCTTGTCTACATGTATATGTTTGTGTGCCATTTCAACTCTCAAATCCATGGTGAAACCAGGAATTAACAGTATCTGATAACTGATACTCCAATGCCAGCTTCTGAACAAATAAGACACCTATCTGTGGTTTTAGGAAGACATCTTATACAACTTCAGGCAAACCCTCTACTTCATTCAACTGCTTTTCAGAAAACGATATCTCATAAAGCAAGAGCCACTTAAACATCAGCCTTAAAAATGCACCAATACGAATGAATGTGCCTCTCCAGAAATAAAAAAAAAAACATAGCTAATGAATAAACATTTATATGTCCTGTTACAGCTTGACATAACTTTTGATTTTGCTAGTGTCCTGTAAATTTAACCAAAGGGAAAAAAAAACAGTTCTAATAGTTAATTTAAGAAAGTAAACCTAAAAGATGAACACCGACAATCAGCACTACCAGAAGGCCAAACTTGTAACATTAAATTATGTAGCTTTAATTTAACAAAAAACTGATACTATGTTATATACTGACTTCTGAGGAAATAAATTTTTTAATCCATGAAAGGCAGCACTTCTTCTGAAGGATATGTTAAATTATATTTAATTAGCAACAAATATAAGCAGAAAGAATACTGAAATAATAATTTACTTACTCCATTAGTAAGCTATTTATGTAATCGTTTCCATCCATATGGCCAAACTGGAAATCCCTATAAGAAATGTATAATAAAAAGAAACAAAACAGAATAATGGATTTCAGCATCAAAGTAAATTTGCGTTTAAATAACTGTAACTCAAAATGAGAGCACACACTCAGCAATATAATGGAAAAAAACTGACAATGCTGCAGGACAATCAGCCAGCCAAAACACTATTAATGGACTGGTCTTATTGAAATCAGCATATAATTTAAAAAAAACAGATACTGTAACATTTCTCAGGTGAAAAAATAACCATCTTGGAAGGGTTAATGTTGAAGTTAAATGAAGATATTGTAGAAATGTGTGCATACCTGTGAAAGTGATCCCGATAATCTCTAGCAACTTCCTGAATAATAGATTTTAGTCTGGAGGGGAGAAAAAATGAAAAAACAACACTGAAAACCCAGTATATACTCCATTAAAATCCAAACACTTAGATTTCCCCAATAAGTGGGGAATAGTATCTCCTCAGCACTTAGGATTCCCTACCCCTCAAACAAAAAAACACCTTGTTCATCTTGCCTTTTTTTTTTTTTTTTTTAAAAGGGTTGAAAGGCTATCTACCACATAATGTCAACATTAGAAAAAGACTATCATACTGTTTTGCTCCATGACCTTCTAAGACAACCACCTTGAAAAAAAACCATCACAGATGATCTGGGAAAATAGTATATATGATATTTAGATGTTTTCTTAGCTTTCTTACATGTGCAATCAGAGACAGAGGAAAGTCTTGTTTTTCCTTGTCTCTTCAGCAAGTTCTAACTCAATCAAAAATGGTTTTTTTTGGATGCAAGTTCTGCAAGTTAATTGTCAACCATCACTAAATTAATTTTAATGCAGCTGAGATGAACTCTTTTGTTTAACTTCACCAAGTTTATCTCAAAATTACGTGCATTTAAGTACTGTCTTCCATGTTAAAAGACTATGCAATCACTGTTTGTTCCTGTGATCTCACTGGTAAGTAGGAGAAAAGTGATCCTGAAACATGCATCACCCCCCTGAAAACCCACATGAGCTTCAGAGCCATAAATTGAGTCAAGTCAGTATGCTTGAAGTCTCTATGCTAGAGAACATTCACAAGTTAAAACCTTCCACTTAACCTAGCATTTCTGAATACTAAAACTTCCAATATCCTGTAAATCAATGAAGTAGTTTTCCACCATACAAGCACATTTCTCCCAGTGTCACCAATACCGAATTCTGTACCTGGTATGTTCCAGTGAAGAGTTTTTATCATCAATAACTGCAATAGCCACAAGTTTTCCTAAAATAAGGAATAGAATGCTTGAAACCATTTAAAAACACACACACGTTTTCAGATGGAAAATACTGCAACATTTCTGCAAATAGTCTTTGAAATATAGGTATAAGTTTTTTTCACAAATATATAAGAACATAGACATTTTATGACCTTGAAAACCTCAAACAAGTCAATGCATGCACTGAATATAAACTTCTTTTTAAATGGGAGGTAAATTATAAGGTATCCTGACCTGGAAATAATCAACAGGGATAGCATTTCTTCTGCTACTTCAGTGTATGCATGCCTTTAAAAGCAGTAGAAATCATTCCAGAATTCACTTGGATGCAAAGCTCCACTTAACTTGAAAAAAAAAATTTACCAAAGAAATGCTAAAATATTCTGAAACAGAGAGAGGTCCATTCTGGCACTTGGTAGTCTTCCTTCCTCACTATATCTACTCTAAAGGTATCTGAATCAGACACACATCTAAGTTCATCCACATTCAAAATTTTAAAGTATGTTCATAAAACTGTCAGTATTCCAAGACTTAACATATAATTCATGGAAAACCTACGCTGCTGTTAAATTAAAAGCCTTACTTAGCTTTTGTGAATACCACAGGGTTAGACATCTTTATGTTGTAAGTAAAGGACTAGTGCAGGCTTTGGATGAAGACTCTAGGTAGTAGAAAAGGTCCAACTAATTTCAAAAAACAGCAGACATCATTAATTCTAACTTTCAGAACAAGCAGTTTTTCATTTTAGTGCTGTTTCTTAGTGGTCTTTATTTTTCCTTAATGCCTAAGTTCAGTTTCAGAGATCAAACTTCAAATGCAGCAGCATCTCACCTGTATCTCCAAGTTCATATAACGTAAAGCCATCTACATTAAGGTAACCTTGAAATCTCTCTCGATTTATCCAGGATGACAAATCACCATCTTCATATTCTAAAAAGTAAGTAATGCTAGAAGTTAAAGACACATCATGAATTAACAAATACCTTTTTTTTTTTTTGTAAGGTGAGCAATTGGATTTATTAATGTCAGGTGGGCAGTATGCTCTCATTCCTAAATTATTAGTATTAATCAGAATACTAAGTTTACTATAAGCTACATTCATTGCTAAACTGCTCCAATGACCAGCTGACTTTTTCTCAACTGCCTCCCTGTTCCCTCCCAAAGATTCCAAAAGAAGTGAAAGGCAGAGAAATACTTAAGTATTTTCTATACTCTACCGAAGATTTAGGCTGTAACTCCATACATTAAATGTCAAAGTTTTACCCATGGAAATAATGTCAGCACTGCAGATGCAAACTTCTTTTTGTTGTTGTTAGACACATTATTAGACATATCAGTTTTAAAACTTCTCATGCTATTTTCAATTGTTAAATAAAAAGTATGAAAAATTGATTTGATGACTACTTTTTGGTCATGTCAAGGATAAACGATACTATTCTAGGAGACAACTGTGACCCAGTACAGAAAGGAACAGTTTAAAACCTTAAGAGTTTCAGACTAAGAGAAAAGATACAAAAATACACAAAGCAATGTTTGTGAACATTAAATGAAACAGAAGAGTCCAGAAAAGGTAGATCCATTAACAGCGTTGTGAATAACACAAATATTTACATATAATTCACAATCAGTTATACTGAAGACTGCAATTTCAAATGCTAGATGTTCTGACCCATAAAGAAACATACGATGCACAGATTTACAAACATACATATATAAATGTATATTAAATAAATTTGCATTAAATCCTAACATTGGGTAGAGTGAATCATCACTAATTTTAGGTTAATGCTGAACTGTCTTAAGACTGTAGCATGCAATTTCAAGTATAAAGCTTCCCACGGAGCTACATCCCTTACTATGGAAAAAAATACAGATGAGGCCAGAACTCAGAAGTGAATTTTGCTAAACCATTTCCTTTCACTGAGATCTTCAATTTTTTTCTCAATTGTAACATACAATCTTATCCAGCCTCTCATAACGTGTTAGATGTATAACTTTATCCAATCTGTTATAGTATAAATCAAACAAATTATGCAAACAGTACATTTCTAGTCCTTTATGAGTAAAATTTTTACAAAATAAATTAGAAAAAGTAAGCTTAAAACACACATCCCCTTTTTATCTATATGATAGGCATTCTGTCACTGGTATTTCAGGACAGTATTATTCTCAGGTGGACTTTCTACAGTCTGCAAGCTGAACAAGCCAGTCAGAATAGTTTATGCCACCTAAAATCGTGCATCAGCTGTTGCAGTAACAGCTCACACCCCCTTCAACTCTTTTTGGGAGGCGCTTGGAAAAAGCTATAGCTTTTTCCATTCAGAAATGGAAAAGACAGAAAAGGAACAGACTGAAAGTTCAACTGTTCTAGGCATGCTTGATCAGTTATCTAGGGAAATGTTATGTTGCCTGATCCTTTCCCACTACCAATATATAAGTAACACAAACACAAGTCACAAAAGTCACATATGCTCAAAGATGTCATTTAAGTCTCTCTAAATTTTAATATTGAGAATAAAGGCAGGATCGCTTTCCTTCACAGTTTTTAAAGGAAGAATTGCTGTGCTAAATATACAGCCTGTATTATCAAGACACAAAAAGCTACTTTACTAAAGTAGAGTAGAAATCAAATCAAGTCCACGAGAAAGATATGATGGTCAGGAAGACTATTTAGAGATAATCTGATTAAATGTTTGGAACAGTAAACTCCCCTATTAGATATGATACCGTTTTTCATTGTATCTGAATTTCCCAAAGCCTGTGTTACGTGACTCCTCTTCAGCAGCAGTTTTCTTCTACTTTTCATATAATTGATTTGGACAGTGAGTGAAGGAAAATATTTAAGTGTTTTAATGCCAGCAAAGCAGTAATATTAGAAGCTGTGTCTCAGTGAATAACACAAAGTAACCCCCTTAACTTCGACTTCAGTATTGATAAAACCCACTCCCTTCTCAAATGCACTGTGTTCAGTAAGTAATTTTTCCTTATTTCTTCATGAAATAGCTGTTATTTTTCACAAAACTGGGAAATTTCCCACCATCCCAACTTGACCTTCATAAAAATTACGCTTCTTCCAGTTTCTCCATATATGCTTTCAGTATCTTGTCTTAAGGTAATGTACACTTTTACTTACCATCATATACAAAGTAAGTTCCATCTTTGAAAACAACAACAGCAGGCAATTCTGGCAAGGTCACATACTGAAAGAGAGATGTTCAATTAATCCATGGAAGAGTAGAAATCTTTTTAAACAATCATCTCAGAAGCGTGGAAACGTAGCCCAGTGGAAAATTTTGAATTACATTTAAACATTCTGTGTACATTTACAAACATAAACACCCCCAATTTTCCATCTACCACAAAGTAATGCTACATAAACCTATTTTTGACAGGTAGGTCTCACAAACTAGAAACCAAGCAGGATTTTTAATAGTATCTGCAACAGCATGAAGCAAGTTTTACTGAAGTTTGACATTAACTTTAGACAGCTCGTAACATGAGCGTTCCATCTATCCTGTACTGTTCTCTGCTCTCAATTTGTGCTGTAATACAGTTGCTTCTGCTAAATGGTCAGTCAACAATACTGAATAGTAAAAGAGTAACATTAATAATGTGTTCCACTAAATCTGGGCTATATTTCCTGTGGTTCAGGCTAATGGAAATAGAGACACATTTGTTGTTTCTTGAAAATATAAGAACAGTATCACAAGTACTAATTGACATGTTCTGTAATCATTCTGCATTATCTTTCTTGGAACAAAATGTAAAAACAAATTGGCTTATTATGTAATAGCTCATATTAACGAGCAAGGTTAATTCTAGACATTGGAATACATAGATGGCTATAAAAAATACACTATTTCACACTCTGCTAATCTGAAACTAATTTCAAGGTTATGCGTTGTCAGATTCTAAGCAGACAGAGATCCCATTTGGAGATAACTAGAAATGAAAAAGCCTCTTGATTCTGCTTCAGCACTTAAGTAACAATGATTAGACTAACAACAGTGGTAGCAATTTTTCACCCTTGTGATTAAATACAAAATTATTTCCTTTCCACCAAAGAACTCCATCTTCCAAGAGCTACAGTAAGATTCTGCAGTCAGCAGACTGGACGGACTAGCATTTTTATCAGCTGTATTGCACACACTGGAAATAACTTATTTTTCACTGAACTCCCTGATACTCATGGTTACCAGTGGCATACCATGCTGCAGACACTCAAACTACTTATAAAAGTGGCTGGTGAAAGGGCTTCCAGGAGCAACAAGGGCTTTGTGTCAGCTCAGAAATGAAGTATGCATATTTCTGAATAGGTTTGTGATTTACTATAAATGTGATTTAACCAGTTTATTAACTGGTTTTATATTAACTGGTTCAGTAATATTACTGAACAAGTCATTTGTACAATACAACTCAAGTAGACAAACTTAGTTTGTGTTTTTTTTCCTCATACAGACTCAAAAAAAAATCTGAATGTTAGTATAATTAGTTTGAAATTTATCAAAGACCAATATACTGTAGTAAGCAATCTCTGTGGTACCAGAACCTACAGAGGAAAGCTCTCCCATTTCTATGGAAACAGTAGGAGCTGAACAGCTTACCTCAGGTAGCACATCTTCTGAGGCAGAAAAAAAGTATGTATAAACAATTAGTTCTGAAGCAACTTCAATGTATTTTTCCTGCAAAAGATACAAACATTTTTTTAATGTCTCAACTTCGAGTATGCTTCAAAGGAATGCTTTGCAACTTACCTTATCTTCAATGACTCATTAGAAAATATGGTTAGGACAAAAGATTGTAAAAACACTTATTACAAGCATGTACTTTCTCCAGTCTCTAAACTTTTTAGACATTTTAAACTATGTCTGTGGAGAGCCAAAATAAATAACTTTATTTAATCAAGTTTCAAACCTTTAAAGGAGATTCCCCACCAACATACACAAAAAGTACACGATGCCTCTTTTGCACATGTTCGAACATATGCTGGCTAGGAAGTGGCCTGATAAGAGGTCTGGGAAGAAAAAAGAAAAGAAAAAAAAAATCTTAGTTTCTGCAAGCTGCAAAAACCCAAATAGAAATCCCCAAGAAAATAGACAGGTGGTTTCTTTTTCTAAATTTCCCTATTCAAATTCATTTAATTTATTATTTCAGTTTCTATTAAAAACAGAAAACACCCTCCCAATTAACTTGCTATGTTCCTCAAATAACACACAAATTTCAAGTCAGTTGTACAAAGTCGTACAAAACGCTATCACGATGTTAACACCCAAGCCATTTACCAACTGTACGATCATTTGAGAGAAAAATTGCTGTATGTAAGGACAGCAGGCAGAGGATATAGTCTTCGAAATAAATATTCTTTAAAAATTCTAGTTATTAGAGATCACAGACACTCCTGAACTACAGAATTCTCAACAATAATTAATATTAGAAATTCATATGGATGAATTTATATCTTGATATCTAAGGATGAAACGAAGTAGCTTGATTCTTTTTTCTCCCCAAAGGCCTCTCAGTATTACTAAGATCGTCTTAGTAATGTCTCTATATATTAATCAACATTTAGGTCAGTATCCTTGTCTCTGGCTTCCATGAGTTTCCTTTACTAGTAGTTTTTCAAAAAAATTACTTTTTACAAAGTAGTTTTTCACTACTTTGAGAAGCCCTAGTTCTTAGTTCTTGTACCATAAAGAAGTGCAAGTATGACTAGTCAGTCTCTATTCACCTTCTCCATGCCTCTCAACAACAACCTCAAATGCAACTACATGTATATTGCATGTAACTTTTCATGCTAGTGCCTTTTTTTTTTTTTTAATTGCATTTTTGGCCCACCTCAGAAAACCTACAAGTAGTCTTACAGAACTGTATACTCACCCTGCTACTCTATTAGCAAATTCAATTATATCATCTTTTGTTCGAGGTCCTCTATAGTTGTATGCCAAATCACCTTTTAAGCTGGATAAACAGTAAAGGCAAAAAGGAAAGAAGGAACACATATTAAAAAGCTACAGATTCTGAAGAATAGAATAAAACCAACTAAAATATAGCTGTACATGTAGCCCTGCAGAGAAGAACTTGGGGGTTCTGGTAGACAAAAAGCTCAATATGAGCCTGCAGCCCAGAAGTACAACTGCGTCCAGGGCTGCATCAAAAGAGCCCCACAAGTCAAGCAAGGTGATTCACTACTTAAAGGGGGCTTAAAAGACAGAGTGACTTTACATAGGCATACAGAGATAGGACAAGGGGGATCAGTTTTGAACTGAAAGAAGGTAGACTTGGATTCTTTACTCTGAGGGTGGTGAGGAAAAGTTTGCCCAGAGAAGCTGTGGATGCCCCATCCCTTGAAGTGTTCAAGGCCAGATTGGATGGGGCTTTGAGCAACTTGGCCTACTGGGAGGTGTCCCTGTCCATGGCAGGGGGGTTGGAACTGGATGGTCTTTAAGGTTCCTTCCAACCAAAACCATTCTCTGATTCTATTCTATGAGTAATTATACAATCTTCACACTTTTAGTCATCTGTTAGCAAGAGATAAGCAATTTTGTCAAATAATCAGCCAAAACAAGTTATCAGTTAAAAAAAAAAAAAAAATTCATTAATGGAATCATGGAGTAAAAATTTGTTTATAGAATACCTAACTTACTGATTTCTAAAAGTAATTACTTTTTTTTCTAGTGCACAGCAGTCGTTTACTTTGTAAAGACACCTGCCATAGGGAATATTTGCTTATAATACAATAACAAAAATAAACAAAAAAACTTAGCATCACTTTTTTTTGTTGTTGTTAATAACCAAAAAGTACCAAATGACCTGCAAAATCTTCTAAATGTGTCTACTAAACTAAGCTTCCAAGAAGTGTTGGTCAGTTTGTTATTCTTTGTCAGCAGGGAATGCAATGTGTGTGCACTGTAAGTGTATTCAAGTAAGATTTACTACATTCTAACAGGGCTTTATTTGAATCCAAATAAGTTTAGAAAATCCACGTGAAGAAAGCAGCCATTAAACCAATTTTCTATGATTCTATACACCAATAAAGTTTTCATCCCTAAAGGTTAATATGCTAAAGGTCTAACCCATTTTTGAGAAACCTAAGTTGAACAAATATATATTATAAACACTATTTGCTTAAACAATAAACTGCTAAAAAGCCCAACATATTCAGTGAAAAGTAGCTAAAATTAATAACTCTTTATTTAACATGACCTTGTACTAGACTATACATTCCACATATTATAAGCACATGACATAAAAGAAAAAAAGGTCATATATTATCCTCCATCAATTTTTCAGTTAGTTAAGTGAGAAAAAAAGCCACATATACGCCCCTTGCCAAACAACTGCTCTCACATTTTACCCTGTACAATAACTGCTGCTGTCAATTACGTAAGATTTTTGGGAACACTTAAGAGAAGGGAGTCGTAATTAAGAACAAGGAAGTGTAATCGGCAACTTATAGAAATTAATGGGAAGACTTAGGTATGTACTTACTGCCTGAATCACTCTTAAGGTAAAAAAAAAAATAAATTGGTGCATAACAATCGTTTTAATATTTCATTCTTATCATATATATGATATATATTTCTATACACTTTTAAAGTTACATATGGAATAGAAGGTAACCGAACTCCAAATTTGCTAAACTTTTTTTTTTTTTTTTTTTTTTTTTAAGAAAAACAACTCAGTAATATCAAGCATCTTGATTAGAATTTCAAAGCAAAACACAGCCCAGCCAAAATCATTGATATCATCAAGAGGAGATGGTGCTTTTTTTTTTTTTTTTTTTTTTTTTTAAAATAGAGAACACTTCCTTTTATTGGATCAGTTTTAGGAAAGGTAACTTAAAAATAATTTAATGGGAAGCATCAACTTACAGCTTAATTGTTGGATAGCCTCGCACTCCAAATTCAGATGCAATACCTGAAATACATGCATTAATGCCAAACTGAACCAAGTGTTTCCTGCTCTCCTAATTTAAGGCTTAAACAGCGCTTACTATTCAAGCCACATAAATAAACAAAAAACCTACCAATTAGTTCAATATTTCCTTTCAAAATTTGCTGCTAGGAAACTTCATTACATTTTGGACCTCCTTCTGTGGTACTGCAGGCTCCCAGCATAGACTCCCGATTTAGATGCCAGAATTAAAATTGCATGAGAACCAATTTCACCAGAAATAGGTTTTCTAAGCAATCAGTCACTTACCTGCTGCTTGCAAATTGATTAAAAAAAGAAAAAAAGACAATTGCAGCTCTTTTCCCCAGCCCCCACCCTGCCTCACATTTGTCACTTACAATATAATTTACAATATCCTCCCCAGTTGTGAACACAAACTGCCACTTTAAACAGTACCTTCCAGCCAATTAAGTGTTTTCCAGAAGTTAAAATAAGAACCCTTAAAATAAAAAAAGTCTAGAATTAGTCTAACTTCTAACAATGCTTCCGCAATTCCCTGCCAAGGGTGGGGGTGGGAAACACCTAAACCCTGCACTAAAAATGCACAAAAATTAAATACTTTTAAGCATAAACATACTGTAGCTACCAACCAGATGCCAGAGGAGCAAATATGGGAAGACCTGTCTGCAGGGCTCTGCGTAACAATTCAGAAATTGTGTCTTACGATTGTTTGCCTGGGTCAAAAACCTAACTACAGAGAAATACAAATTAAACTAGCAATTCACATACTTGCATCTAACTCAATGAAGACCGATCTGAGAAACACACAGATTCTGCTCAATTTCATTCTGATCCTTTCCTCTCATATTTGTTTTGTTAAAAACTAGAACGAATTAGTGTATTAAAATATTCAATCACAAGAGCTGTCACTAGGTAGATTATTTCTCCTTGCAGAGCTCTTAAAGCACAGTT
The DNA here is from genome assembly GCF_965140915.1 of Aythya marila. Classification (NCBI taxonomy): domain Eukaryota; kingdom Metazoa; phylum Chordata; class Aves; order Anseriformes; family Anatidae; genus Aythya; species Aythya marila. The sequence goes on along the minus strand of NC_139043.1, from coordinate 99,147,383 downwards.
GAAAAAACTACAGAATAGACAGGTTTGATTTTTGTTTTGGATTTCAAAACATTCCAGCTATGGAGATTGCTAAAGTTTTCTCAGCATCATGGAAGAGATTTATTTACACCATCATCATCTGGTGATATGAAGAATGCGGTATAGGCAAACAGCAGCAACTATGCTAAACCCAAGCACGATTTATTTTTACCTTTGATCACATTCAATGGACTTCTGAGTCAAACCTGCACAAAAATTCAACTGACAGCAACAGAATTGTCACCTGATAAGGTGTCACCTGCATCCTCATTCCATACAGCTACCAGAGGCAAAATTTATTGAATGCTTTATATATATTTAGTTTCCAACTCAACATTTGATGACAAGCTACCCAAAGTTCAGACAATTCACGATGCTTCACGCTCCCATCAGGAATACAAATTATTTACAGCTACCATTCATGTTCCTTCATAGCCATGTGTGTGCACCCAGCTGCACCTCCTTCTGATATTGGAAGGAATTATTCAAGGGTGAATTATTTAGATTTCAGAAAATCTTTGGATTGCGAAGACATAATCTCCTACCAAACAATACTTACTAGAAAACGAAGTTGCATCCATCTTCCCAACTTTTACTGGAGAGCCCATGTTTTTCATTTCTATACCCACTTCATTCCACACAGGCTCCAATTTCTTGCAGTGGCCACACCAAGGTGCATAAAACTGAGAAGGAAATACATTGCATTAAAAACAAAAAAAAAAGAAAGAGAAGTTAATTAGCCCTCGGACACATTAGCAAGATTTATTTTCCAACTGTGTTCTTCTTTAAGGTTGGCCTGGTTTCAGTTAGGAGAGAGTTAATTTTCTTCCTAGTAGCTGGTAGAATGCTGTGTTTTGGCTTAGGATGAGAAGAGTGCTGGTAACACCTCAATGTTTTAATTGTTGCAGAGCAGTGCTTATACTAAGCCAAGGACGTCTCAGCTTCTGGGTCTGTCCCCTCCCAGCTCAGGGACAGGTGACCCAAACTAGCCAAAGGGGTATTCCATCCCATCTGACATCATGCTAAACAATATTTAGGGGTGGCTAGCCAGGGGAGGGGGGCCAGACTGCTCGGGGTTAGGCTGGGCATCGGTCAGCGGGTGGTGAGCAATTGCATTGTGCATCACTTGTTTGTACACATTATTATTAGTAGTACTATTATCAACGTTTTTATTATTATTATTGTTATTATTATTTTCCTGTCTTATTAAACTGTCTTTATCTCAACTCACAGGCTTCACTTTCCATTTCTCTCCCCCATCCCAGAGAGGGAGGGGGGAGGGTGAGTGAACAGCTGTGTGGTGTTTAACTGCCGGCCAGGTTAAACCACGACAAAGTTGTAAGACAGTAAGCCTGCATGTTACTTACAAAGCTGAAGTGACAAGCTGAGCTTTTATGATTTGGTAATACTTTTAGTATGAAAGTTTGAAAGGAATGCATTCAGTTGCTGCACTATTATACCATTTCTTCTTTAAAAAAAAGACTTGCGTATCAACTATTAAAAAAAATCTCTCAAAATACTTCTCTCTATTTATGGAAAGTTAAAACATCATGTAATCAAACTATCCAGGAATATGAACTTATCTGCCAAAAGGAAGAGGACATGCATACTTCTCAAAGCTGACTCTCTAGATTTCATTTTTTTCAGGAACCACCTTTATACAAACACAGTGTAAAATCAATCCCATTTTGTCAAGGCCAGGGTGACCTGGGAGACTTCACTTTATCTTTCTGCCTAAGTCTTGCCGCAACACCTCAGTAAAATTCACAGGGAAGATTCTAACGTAAATTTCAATGTATAACAAGATCAGATCACAAGCAGATAAAGTTGGATTTTGTCTAATCAATCACGAAGCAGCATATATGGTTTTCACCAATCAAATATTACATCTTTATTATCTTTCCAAGTATGTTGGAAAGAAAGAAACCTTTCATATATTTGATGTTGTAGTGCTACATATCTAGAACAAATTAGGTGATGTAGTTACAATGGAATTGTAAAAAAAAAAATTCTGCATGCAGGTTATTAATTACCTCCTCACTGTGTTAGACAATCTGCTTTCCTTTTTTAAGGACTGTAAAATATAGGATGAAGCCTGTCTGCATTCAATACTCAGTCTAAATCCTGTTTCATTCTGAACAATGCAGGAAGATTGCTTATCCATCCTGTCAAAAGAACAGTCACGTAATTTTTCTGCACCACATACAAATGAATTTCCAGATGATGAAGCAGCCTTACTACATCATACGTTTTATGCTTTGATTTCTATTAGCTTGGTATGAAATGAAGAGAAAGCCTTCAAATTTTTCCTCATATACTCACATCTACAAGCCAAATATCATCTTTACGGTTTTCTTTAAACCTAGAAGGGAAGAAAATAAAATATATCTGAATATATATTAATATATCTGCAAATAAATATATGAACGGCGTGTGCAATGAAGTAAAAGTCTACAATTAATCTGTTATAAAACTATAGATACCAGATTTGTTTTGTTTATTTCTTGGAATGGGGAGAAGGTGTGGAAAAGGAGGAAAGTTATTTTTCACTAAAATAGCCTCTGCATGTGCACAATTTTTTTTTTAATCAATTATGCTTCTATGACCATTTGCCAAGACCAAAAGGAAACCAGAACCCAGAAAACATACCAAAACCTCAAAAAATATTTGATTAGGATATGTGACCTAAGCAGAAGTGTTCTCTTGCTGTTCTTGTTATATTAAACACCGCATACTGTTAACTATTCAGAATACATAACATTTTTGTAGAGGAACCAATTCACTTTCCTAGACATTGATTTGCACTGTTAATCTTAGCTTTACTGAATGTACACTAAATTATTTTTGTGTTACATGCAGAGCAAATTTAATTCAACCTCCTTCAACATTCTACCTCTCTGCCCCTTTTCATCTACTACAGGTGTTATCAGTTTAAATTTTTATAAAAGTTAAATGAAAAAACTTAATGGAAAATAAATAATTTGAAAATAATTTATTACTCTGGTACTATTGAATACTCTTAATGCTAGAGGAAGGACATCTTAGTGAACTGACTATCTTTACTAAAAACAAATCTGTCGCTAAATGCAAAAAATCCAAACAAAAATAGAACATGATGCATCAAAATCCCTGGGTACCTCTTGAAATGTTATTTACACATTTCACTGCACTGTTGTTACTACAACAAAATCATGGAAATTATCTAATTACTTAACTATTTCTATTTTAAGAATTAAATAAACTACATTTTTTACGTAAAGTTGTTTCTTGTTATAAAAAGATGGGCTTTCATAAAAGTAACTAGAATTAAGAGAAATTACGTTTGAAACTTTTAATTACAAACTTGTGGTAATTTGAACCCTTTTTTGTTTTACTGATGGCATATCAAGGTTGCAAAACTTAAAGTGGAAAAGGTATTTTTTAGTGTCTAACATAACTAGTAGCTACAGTAAAGCAACATTTCAAAGTCACGATTACTTTAGTACGTCATCTCACTAAAAACGTGCTACAGAACTACTGAAAACTAGTTAGAGCCTTGCATCTCTTGAGAACTTTAATGAAGGTCCAGCTACCTTCCAATTATGAAGACAACTAATTGGCCATGATGCAAGAGGCAGAAAGAAGCTACTGAAGCATCAGGTACTGGGCTTAAGCTTGCATTTGGAGTATTACCTTTAGTATGTACAAACAAGAATTTACAATGAGTTGTTCTTCCTGTCATTGTGACAGGGAGAACAGAAATAAGAAACAGTATTGAAATTGTACAGAACACTGAAGCGCTTGGAAAGGTAGGCTGGAGTCTTACAAAACTAGTATACAGCAAGAAACTGAAAGAAAGGTACCATCTGAAGACTGGACATTCCAATGGAATTTAGCAATTTTGCCAGCACGTTCACTGGGCCTAAGATGCTATGAGAAAAAACTAAGCATTGTTAGAATTGCAGTCTAAGTTGTACAGCTGATTTAACAGCTCCTATTTAGTTAAAACATCAACATCCACAGAAATTAAAATCCAAAGCGTAATGTTACCAAAACTAGCCTGAGTTCAGATAGTTGTTTTTGTCAATGATTAAATTATTAGACCATATCAAAGCAGCTATACGCACTGTTGAAGAAAAATTATCTGTACGAACAGGTATTTCAGCATTTTCTACAGGCGCTGTTTCAAGGCATGTAAACACATTCCCAAGAATAAAATTTAGTGTTTTCTTATTAACTGTCCTATGCAATCCTCTTGCAGCCAGCAGACACAGGTACAGTCATACTGGTAGAAAGATGATACAGGTGTTGCATATCCTTGAAGCAAAATGATTTGTCTCAAAAACATACAACCTCCCAACATTTGGAGGAATACTACGTGATCAAATGTCCCCTCACCTCCATTTAACTATGTACCCCATAGAGACAAAGGCCAAAATTTCAAGGGACTTAAAACCAACCCAGCCGCTGCTTCCACTCCCCCCTCTCCCTTGCACCATTTCTGATGATTCTGATCCTGGGCCAAGCTCCGAAAGCATCCTCACAAACCGCAAAAAATACTTCCTTTTTAGTCAGGTTACTTCATTATCACAATGCAACAACTCAGTAAGTATTACAGGATGAGTACTGATCTGAGGCAGCAGGCAGTAAGGTTAGAATAAAATGATAGGAACCATCACTCTAACTTTGCATCCCTTTAATGACCCAGTTGGGTGATGATGAGTAATTCACATCTGTTATTCCCTGCTACTTGTTGGTTTCTGTCCTACAAACTTGGGAAAGGGACCTGCAGCTTGCACTTGCAGGCATTATTTGCAACTACCAAAAAAGTTTTTTTTTTAAAAAAGCTTTCATTACCCAAAATATATGGAGTTTTTGCTCCTATCTGCAAAATTGGGAGACTAGAAGCTTCTACCACTCACTGCTCACAGTTTCTTCTTCTCTCTCTCCCCCCCCCCCCCATTTGTCAGTTAGCTAAAAAGAAAAAATAATCCTGAACAACTTACTACTTAATTCATATTCCCAATTGTAAACTCTGGCATTGGTATAGCTAAATAGTTGAAAATGAAAAGAGTTCTAAAACAGGCTTTTCTTTTATCAGCTATTTCACAAAAGTTACATGACAACAGAATTATGCTTCTTTACTCCGAACAACTACATTTAAATTTATACCTGTGGAAACATGATATGGGAACATGATGTGGGAGCAAATGTACTTTACTTCATTCACTTATTCTCTTTATCTTCAGTATGAGATATGAAAATATGAGGCATAGAACAAAAACAAGCTTTGAAAATCAACTCGAAGCAGTTCCTGCATTCCAGCTACTCTTTCATAACAATTTAAACACCAATCAGAGATGCTGAGGAATCTCTCTTTGATGCCCTTTCAATACATGCCCACTCCCTCCCCCATAACTTCACTGCAACTCATTTGATCCCACAATTATCTGCTCTAGCTGAATCAGCAGTACATTTAAAACAGAAATGAATGGCTTTCTGACCACATAGTTAAATGAAGCAATTTATCATGGACTGAAGCCTCGTGAAACCACCTGTGACTGACTTAAGCTTATGAAGCAGTTATCTAATGCCTTCTCTGATAGCAAATACTTTCTATATTTTCTGTTTTCACTCTAATAGTCACTCTGCTTTCTAGTACGTCAGACCAACTTGCTGATCTGGCCAAAAGAAGTTATACTCATTTTCATTAAGTTAGTTTTTAGTGGGAACAGCAAGTACATTGCCACAGAACTACTACAGTGAAGCAAGTAAAGACAGTACACAACTAGGAGTACCAATTTCAAAACTTTCACCACGTTAGGGCTACATTTGCTGCAAGAGCACATTTTTACGCTGGAACACACCTGGTGCTTCAAGCAGCCGTGGACCAGTCGAGCAAGCCTGCCTTTTTCCTCCTCCGTTTCTGGCCATGCATGAACACACATTTACCCTTCCTCCCAACTCCCCGTGGCAGCCACATGGCAAAGGCATATGGAGAATTTAGTGAAGCACAATCAGCTTCAAAATTTGGGATGGCTACCAGATCAACACTGTTCTTTCTTTTTTGGTAGGAAAAAAAAAAAAAAAAAGAAAACGTGTTTACTTGGTGGAATAAACACAAGAAAGCCTGAGAACGTTTTTAGAAATAGAACCCGTAACAATACCTCAAAACAAATCCTCAAAATTAAAACATTCCCCAGATTAGCTGATGACAACCACCAAACGCAAGCCACAGCCTTTCTGCCATTAATTTTAATGAAGAAATGAACTTTTTGCAGTGTAATTTTCTAGACAACCACACGCTGCACAGAGCCATCGGTCTGGGTATGGGTCCAGCTTGGTGTTCCCCCTCTGCCTCTCCAATCCCCCCAAAGCCATCCAACGTTTAATTAACACCGCAAGACACACACACACACACACACACACAGCACTTACGATTCATCCAGGTCCTCCACAAAAACCGCACCTGACGATGCCAGTGCGAACGCAACCACCGCTAGGCAAAGGAAAAGCGCACCGTGAGAAACCCCCGCAGCCACCTCCTTTCCTCCCTCTCCCCCCGCGCCTCCGGGACCCTCTCGCAGCCCCCACTGCATCCCTCAAAACCCTCCCCGAGCCCCGGCTCCCCCCGCAGCCCTCCGCCTCCACCTGTCGCCCAGAGGGGGCTGCCCAGCCGGCCGCCCGCCGCCGCGGCCATGTTGCGAGAAGCCCTGGCAGGGCCGGAAGGGGAAGCGGCGGGCGGCGGTGCCGACCTCTCACCGCCGCGCATGGGCGCAGGAGGTGGGCGGTGGCTGCTGCCTCGGGGGGTAGCGGTGGATACAGCCCGGGCATCCGCAGGGCTCGTTCCTGTCTTTCTTGTCGCCGCGTTTGGGTAGCTGCGTTTGGGAACGCAGAGGGTATTGGGCAGCTGAAAGCTGGGTCTCCAATGCTTGAGGCGTCCCCGCGGTTTCTGCCTTCGGTAGCAGGTGGAAGGCTTGTGCTCGTGTGTGGGGCTGTAGGGTGCAGAGCCTGCCGAGAAGCCGGCATTGTGGTCTCACCCACGGTTTGCAGAGTTGGGGGCTTCCTTACCCTCTCATTAAATAAAAACAATGTTCCAATTCCTTGAAAAGTGAGTTTCAACTGATCTCTGCCATGTCTTTGAGCGATAGAACCTCTTACTCCACTGCTTACTGATATATCAGCAGCCCTACTTCATCATGTTCAAGAAAAACACAGGCTCTCTTACTGCTTTATATCATTCATTTTAATTTTCCTCATCCTTTGAAACCTGTTAGAGGTTTTCATATCCTCAGCTAGTTTGCTTTCAGTACAGATTTGCAAGTCCTGGAAGGGCAAGTAATCCAGCCAAGAAACCTTTTTAAAAGGTATCTTTGTCATACCTTTCATACCTTTTTTAAAAAAGGCAGGTGTTTAATCTGTGACTGCTCAGTCTACATAAGACGAGACTCAGACAGAATCTTATTAATGTATATAAACATCTGAAGGTTTAAAGGGAATTAAGCAAGGCTCTTTCCTGTGGTGCCCAGTACCAGGACAAGAGGAGTGGAGCATGGGACAGGAGGTTCTCTCTGAACAGCAGGAAGCACTTCTGCGCTGTGCAGGTGACCAGCACTCAATCCTTTATGTTCAAAAGCTACCTGGACATGGTCCTGGTCTCTGGGTGTCCCTGCTTGAGCAGTGGGGCTAGACCAGATGACCTCCAGAGATCCCTTCCAACTTCAGCCATTCTGTGATTCTGTTTTTATGTTGCTTTTCACTTTTGCCTCCTTGTGGGTAACAACTAACATGCTTTTCTCCCCCATACTGGAGTTACTTGCCTCAGCCATACAAGAAAATGTTTGAAGGTATGATGAGAAGGTATAGGGAGAAGGATAAATCTTTTCAAATGAGAACTCAGTTCCCCTGACTCCAGCCTTCAAGTCACTTTTTCTAAGGGCTGGGTCTACGTAAAGCAGCAAATATTACAGTTGCCTCACGTTTGGGCTTCTGTGTGTGTAAGCTAGGTGCATATGTTGATACATACGTTACTTCTCTAGCATAAAATATAAAATAATACTTAGTGGCTGTAGCATATTGGACTCATCAAATAATACCAAGAACTGTCCAGCCCTTTGGAAAGGCCAATTACCATGTCATAAGTTATTGGTTGAGAAATAGGTCAAGACCTGTAAGTGTATGTCATAGCTCACATTAGTATTTTAACTATCTGACTTTGGCCTGCAATAGACATCTTTTTCTTACTCAAGTTTGTCTGAAAAATTGCACAGCATTACACACTTTAATAAGACTATTTCACACTGTATTTTTTCACAGGCAGTGGGAGAACTAATGAGTTGCCAACATCTGTATTGAATAAACTGTGAAAATTATTCACTGAATACATAGATTTTCTGTTCCACAGCATTTTGCTTTCTGTATACCATTGTTAGCTAAGTGGTATCAGTGTATGTCTGACCAAATGAGAACTGACATCTGTCTTGATCCTAATCTAGCTGCTGTCTAGACTGAGACAATGAAAACAATTTACCCTATCAATCCTTTAGCAGAAAAAATCCTTGCAGGAGAATACGGGACTAGCGAGATAACTGTTAGATTAATATAATCCTGTTCTCTTAGTCAGACACAGTTTGCTTTAAATAACTTTTACACTGAAAGGAACATTTTGTATAGTTTGGTATAGAGTTGGTGAAAACTATTTGCACATCCTTTAAGTCCACTTTGTCAAGCTTTGAAGTTTACTCTCTCTGCAAATAATGGAATATGATTGTTCTGTCTTTTGCATTTTAAGAGATAAATTCTTCTTCGGCAAGCACGTACACTATTCTTGAACTAGATTATTTTGAGATTTAAGGAGTCACTGTATATTTACTTGTTCTTAACTAAATTTGCATACACCCACATGCACAATATTACACTGTATCTATTTGTACAATTCATAGTGCAGGTTTACTGCCCAAAGTGGGATACGCATATAAAAGGTCTTGCACTGAAGAAAAGAAACAAGGTATTACGGGAAATGCATGCAACATGTGAAAGAAAGAAATAAGATAATGATAGGTGATTTCTAGAGAAAAATCAAGTTTTTTAAAAAATCATTTTTTTTAATTGTATTATATCTACTGTGAACATTTCATTTGAAAAAAAAAAAAAAGGATTAATAGACTATTTGTAGATTACTAAACTCACTGGAGATTAGTGTGAGAAAGATAAGAAAAGGGAATTCTCTGATTCTCTGGAAAATAAACTGAGCAGGAGGTATGAAAAAAAAAAAAAAAAAAAGAGGAAAGAGAAGAATAAGAAACAAAAAGCACAGAGAATACTGTTTTGAGGTTGGCAATCAATGAAGCATTGGAAATTTAAAAGACAATTTTTCATACAAGGTTTCAAAAGCTCTCTCCAATCCATATTCTGTAGGAAGATGTAATGGTCCTCCCGGATAGTTCTTTTTTGAATCTGATAGATAGGTTCAACAAAGGCAAGATATGAGCTTTGTGGCTTGGCCTAGTAAAGGCTGCTTTTAAGAGCTTTTTTGCTGCTATGAGCTTTTCAGGCTGTTTGTGCAGGTTGTCTACTCTTGCCCTTTGTGAAGTGTTGAAAAGCACTTCTCTGTAACTTTGTCTAAACGAAACAAGACAGATTTATTTTTACTGGAATGTGTGGAATAGTTTTATTTTGTCTTAACAGCAATAATAACTCTCAAATGATTTTCTGCCCAGGATTCATTAACACTGCAAACAGGTTACAAAGATGTTTCAATACATGAAGGAATAAATAAATTACACAGAATATTAAAGTTGTTTATGCACATCTTTTGTGCCCATTATTATACAGCGAACGGGGTTTATACTAGGCAAACAGTATATATGTGACACCATGCTAAAACAGACTTCTCAGAACTCCCAGGCTAGGCATGAAAGGTCATAGGGAAGCTTCAGAATGAAAGTGCAGAGAGGAAGATGGGAATTAAACAGGAAAGAAAGCAAAACGAAAACTTGGACAGGTAAAAGAGGCATAAAAGAGACAGAAAAACATTTGAAGAGTTTTGGAGCTGGTGAGATGACAGTGCAGTTCACATTAAGAGTTTATGATAGTTACAGATTAAGTTTTAGGTTCTGGAAAGCCACAAAGCTGAGATGCTGAAAAGAGAATCAGTTCTATCTAATGAAGAAGGCAAACTGAGAAATTTGGTTTCTAATTTTGCCACCAGTAATATCTCTAGATGGTGCTACAGCATTTGTGTATATTTTATTGTGTTTAATATAAATTTTACTATATATTTTTATTTCATTTTATATTATTTGCTAAATATATTTGCTATTATATAATGACATAAAACGTGAACATAAAAATGTTTTCCAAAATACAATTTCTAAACATTTATAAACAAGGTTTTTATAAAACAAGTTTTCTAGCTCTTCATGTTTTCCTTGCCATTGTGTGAAATACGAGACTGTTTAGAAAAATATTTTAATTTCAGTAGAAGTATTCCCAGAACTAACTTAGTAATTTCTAAATGAAAATACATTTCTTATTGAAAGTATGGAAAAATGTATATCTTTTTTTTCCTTAATAATGTACAGGTGGTTTGTACTTGGAGGATATTCACCTGCTTGATACTTACTTTTTATCAAACAGTTGAGATTACAGTGTTGACTCACACTTAACAACTTCTGTCAAAGATACATTAAGCAAAACAAAATTCCAAACGAATACTGCTCAAGTAGCTTTTCCATATAAACGAGATGCACTGTAGCAACAAAGAGGAAAGGAAGATACATGCTTTAATTTGAAGTTCTAAGTGCACATTTGTGAACAAAAAGACATTACATTTTTGCAAAACATCTATGCACTGTTGCAACTATATACAAGCTACAGCGAATAGTTGTCTTTATGTGTAATACAAGTACTATTATAAAAAATAATAGCAGTATCTGTAACTGATTTTTGTAACAGACAATATGCAAAGTTGTATTGCTACAGAGAGTTTACATTATTGTTGTTTATTTCTTCAATTACAGGAATAAGTTTTACTGATATGTAATATCTTTCTGTAGTAACTGAATCTATGATAGTAGTTTTGTACCACTTAACTCTGTTTCGTAGAATGAACTAAATTGCTAATATGGTTGTCATTAATCTGAGTTCAACTCAAAGTAGTGATAACTGTAGTGAAATAATTTATTGTCTAATTAGAAGAATAGACAATTGTACGCACCTTTCCACTTTCCTTGCATGCTTTGCATGAATACAGACTTCGCAAGCTGCAACATGAAGTAGAATCTGAATTAAAACCTTGTTTTTTTTTTTTTTATGGCATTCATAAATACTGTTGACACTGGCAACAGAATTTGGCTAGGCTCTATTAACATTTCACCTCCATATAGCTTTAGTTTTTATAACAGTTTGAACTGTTCATTAGGCTTTCCATTTTGTCTGTATGGTTTTGGTGGGTTGAAGAATTTATTTTACTACATTTTTGCGTAACTTTTATTACAGAGACATCTGGTGGTCTTTGAGTGTATTTACAAATTTTTTCTCATTTTGTCTGCCTTTACTTTGTAATTTATAATACATCACTCATGTATAGGCCCTGCCATATTATGCTCCTGTATCATTTTAAAGTTACATTTAGAATATAAATATATGTATAAATATACTTCAGTATATAAATATCAGTATATTCCTGATATTTTTTTTCTCATGGTTGATCATGGATATTTTTCGTTTGTCTCCCTATCATGTGTATGTGGAGGAGATATTTGGGCATGTTGTCTGATTAAATGAAGTAAAAATACATTGTTCAAAATTTTCATGTTGAAGTAATCAGTTGCTTTTCAGGTTTTCAGTATTCAGTTTATGTGTTTTGTTCCTGATTTGTCTGTTCTAAGAGACTGAAATGATAACCAAAAAGTTATGCCAGAACCAGTGTTCACCAGTTCAACCAGTGATTCAGGTCTACATGTTAGTACATGTATAAAAGAGAAGGAAGTGCTTTCTACACTGTGAAAGTAAACTAAAAGACAAATTCTGCCACCATATAAAAGCTTTAATAATACTCCATGAATGTGGTGTTTTATAAATAATAGGCAATTACAGGTAATTCCAAAGCATAATAAACATAGGATACTGATGTTTGATCCCTCCTCACAGCATGTCCAGGCTGTCAATCAGATCCCAGAGCCTTCTGTCCAGTGTTGCAGCAGCTCCTTCCCGTTTCCATCCCTGTAGTCATCCTGCCAGCACATATCCACAGCTCTGGCAGAGTTACTGCCTCCTCGTAACACAAGCAAGTGGGCAGGCCACAGCCTTCTTAACCAGCAACCAGGTTGGCTGGCTTTTAGGTAAAAGGTACAGAATTCCTGCCCACTCTTTCAATGTAAACAAATGCAAAAGTAAGTCTTAAATACTAGGTATCTTTATTTGACACAGGGTGTGAGTGGGTGGGAAACAAGCAGTTAAAATGGGTGTTATTCACTTCCAGAAATAAAAGTAAAATAGGAACATTCTAAACCAAATTTAGAACGTCATTTGATGGCTTTTACATTATTGAAACAAAATTGGCACTGAGGTTATTTTTATTGGAAATTATGTTTACTTTTTTATTATTATTATTTTACAGTTATCAAGCCCATGCCCTTGATGTCATTTTATAGTCTTCAAGGGCTAATTAATGCAGTCTTTTGTAAAAGAAAAGTTTACAGACACTTTGAGGTGATTGATGCAATGCTAACAATTACTGCAGTTCAGTTGAGGAGTGGTTTTCACATCTGATTTTTATTTATTTATTTATTTATTTTTCTTAATGCAGTGATTTCCTGTAGGTTGCAACACTGATTTGATACAGTTTGAAATTCCAAGTTAACAGTTCATGGAAAAAAAATAATATATCTTTCACAGTTATGAAACTCCAGGGAGCTGTCTTAAGCAAGATTTCTATTTATCTTTAACCTTCACTCTTCTGCTGGCTGCCAGAAAACGTGCCCGTCACTCTGACTATAGGAACAAAACTGATTCATGGTGTTTTTGGAGATACACAGGAAATATAAAGCATTATTCAATACTGTTTATTCCCCAACTTAGTAACATCATTTTCTAGCAAAAATATTCAAAATAATAGAGGAAAGAACAAGAAAACAAAGGAAAATACGCTTTGAATTAATGTTAGTTAACATAGCTGATGGTGTAATTTAAGTCAAAACATATTAGTAACAGTGTGGTCAGATAAATTTTGAACTACACTTCCTATGCAGCAGATGCTGCCCAGCAAATAGGAACCCTGTAGTTTGGGTTAGAAGACAGGCAAAAAGTTGAAATGACACACAGACAAAGCTATTAGTGAATTCTTAAAGACCTGGTTCATAGTAATTAGAGCAAAGATTACTTTTTTATCTTGATCATTTTGAAACCTTGTCTGGAAAACTGAAGATCTGTGTTTGTTTTTCAATAACAGTAAAACAGATGCATCCAAGGAAATAATGCTTTTGGAATTTACATTCACTCATTTGGCAAGAAGTTCTTCCTTAACTTGATGTTACTCTGCAGACTCCATGTTCTGAGAGTGAGTTTGCATTATCAGCACTCATTTACTCAGGGGAGGGTTTCCAACAGTGCAGAGTAAATGATGTATAAGTTCCATACCCTCTGAACCCACACCATTTAACCTAGTTAAACTAGAATACACTTTCCCCATTAGAATGTATTTAAATAAAAAAAAAAAAAAAAAAAGTCTACTGTTCCTTAGCACTACTAAGTAAAGCAGTTATGTCAGTAGTTCAGTAGTTGACATGATAAAGTTACTAAAACAATGCTTCCTGGGTGATAAACATTATATGGCTTTTTTCTGCCATTCTGATGACCACCTGATTGGACAGTCTCATCAGTCTCACTCTGATGACAGCAGTACTATAAATCAATCAGACAAACAAAAATAACCAGGAACAATCGTTTGGTGTCTCTTCATTTAATTCTAGTACACAAATGTAACCATGACACAGGCCCTGAAACAGTAGTCTCCATTTTCCAACCCCATAAGGACAGACTCTACATGCACCTCCATCATTTCTGTTGAATGTTCAGACTCTTGAAGCTGAAGAGTCTTGGAGAAGACCCAATAGTTAAGAAATATTATAAATGACCATCACCTCCACCAGCAGAGGGGTTCCTCCAGCCTGGCCACTGGAGCCAAGCCCAATGTGCCCAGACTGCCATGGGTCTCTGTCCTGGGGATGTGACTGCTGCTTTACCATTTCCATGTTCTACCAGCAACAAAACTGAATGTGTGTCCCAGAGACCCACACAGATGTCCAAAGATGCTGACATGGCCGGCCACAGAGACTGGCACAGAGAATGCACAAGTACGGTTGTAGATCCCCTAAGTAGAAGCATTCTCCTCCATGCACAGGAAGACAGCAGGCAGGCAAGGTGCTCTTCTTCCCCAGCCTCAGCAAGAGGTCCCTGCAGCCACAGTTTCTCTGGGAGCTCGCTCCAGGTGAGTCTCAGGTAGTTCTTCTAATGGGTGGTAGGGACTGTGTCCTGTGGGGAGTCATCTCTAGTGCCAAGCCCAGGGATGCTTTTCTCAGCCCTTCTGGCCCTTTCTGTATGCCCTTCTGTGGTAACCACTGTGGCTGTTGGATGCTTCTGACAGCAGTACCCTGTATCAACAAGTATCACAAATAATACTCAAGTGGAGCCGTATCTGCTGACCATTAAGTCAAGCAACAAATAGACTAAATTTGGTGCACTGTAAAGATTCCAGCCCATTTATCCTAGGGCCCAGGAACAAATCAGGACAGAGTTACTTCAACCAGTCGCATCAAGGGACCAAGAATTCCCTCTGGGCAAAATCATGTTCTAACCAGTTGACGTATGTTAACAAGTAGTGAGATTCATCCTGAGGAACACTCTGTCTGGACATGCTGCAGACCAACCTGGTTTCTACCAAACAAATTTCTCAGAACAACCTAAAGTGTTTTCCTGTTTTAGAGATGGGGAAACTGAAACACACAAAAAAAGAAAGTGTCGTTATCTATGTGCTGCAGCTTAAGGAAGTATCTCAGAGTCCTCTAATAAAATCATGACAAAAGTCAAAACTAGTACCTGGAATGTAGAACTACTAATGCTAACAAGTAGCTACTCAGTCAAATTCAGTTAAATGCTTGTGAAATGCAATGCATTGGCAAAAATAAATAAATAAATAAATAAAATAAATAAAATAAAATAAACACAAACAAGCCAGTGGTGCTTTACTTGAAAGGGGGAAATCTGCAAAATGATGCCAAAGATCTTGTCTCCCGTGTTAAGTACACCACTCTGAAGACAGTCACAATATATGTTCAGGACTTACCTGTATTTTATCACAAAATTAGTGACAAATACATTTGCAGTATAAAAACTGCTTCCTATTTTGAAATACTGCTTTTTGCTATATATTACTTCATTTTTATTGCATATATTCTGTAACAATTGCATTTTCCTTGTGAAGAGTCAAGTACCAATAATTTTATATAATTTACATTTAAATAAATTATTTATGCCTGTGATTTATTTATGCAGACTGCTTTAGTAGCTAGTAAAATTTTCTAATTATTCAACTGTTAAAGGCTGTATTCACTACAGGAGAATGATGCGATGTTGCTAGTTTTCATAATTAGTTTGTTTAAAATACACTTGTACCAATTTTGAATTGTTATGTGTCCAATTTAACTTGCATAGTTATTAGCAAGCAAATCTATATAAATATGACAGCTATTGTGTCCCTGACTATGACAGAGGGGTTGGAAATAGATGATCTTTCAGGTCACTTCCAGCCCAAAGAAGTCTATGATTATATGATTCCATTCTATTGACAAAACATAGAATTTAATAAATATGTATTTGTATTAGAACTCAGATTTTCATTTTACTTGATCCAAACAGGCAAAATAGTCAGTTACTATTCTCAATTAAATGTATGCTCAGAATGCATAGATTAGAAATTGCATAAATATAATTTGCCAGTTAATTGATAGTTAGTCGATAAATGGACAGAAACATTTTGAAGGAAAGTATTGCAAAATTTTTCAGAAAGAAATCAAAATTTCAATTTGGTTTTATTTGAATAATTTACTATCAGTTATTATCCTGATACAGTAAGAAATCTGATTTCTTCCCCCACTAGGCCATATTTCACTTATACAGAAATATTGTCAATGAGACACTATGCAACATCTGAAAGAGGAATTGGGACAAGATGTTATTACAGTTGTTCTCTAATTTCCTTATTTGTTATTTGGCAACTCCATGATTAAGATTTTTTAAGGTTAATGTAAAAAAATATTTTGCAATTTCTGATTAACTTGCCACCTCAGACATGGGTAAAAAACTTGGGTGGGTAAAAAAAAATACTGACTACTGTCATTTTAGTATCTATAGGTTTCATTAGCCATACAAAAATAATCTCATTTAGTTTATGCAGTTTATGTATCATTATATATCATTATGATGATCGCTACCCTTGAATTTGAATCAGTTAATTTGTTACTCTTGGCCTGCGCATGTCCATGTATCACTGGATTCCTGGGTATTTTCTTTGTCCTCCAGTTAGATGAGGAAGAGGTTCTTTACAAGCAAATTGCAGGCTCCAATATGCCTGTATGGTGAATACATAAAAAATAATAATTTAATTTTTAATAAGAACAATTTTATATTATTTTAGATGGGCAAACAAGCATAATTTGATTTGTTAATGCTAATATTTGCAATGATACTAACATTTTGTCTTCTTCAAGGGACCATTGACAAAGAGGGTGATTTTTTCTCAGGGCTTTTTTCTTTGGTAAAATAGTTTCTAAATTATGGATAATAGCAAACATCTGTAGAGGACTATTCAGAGAGCTCACAGGATGCAAGCAGATTGTGGGGTGCTAACGTAGTTCCACCCTGCTGTGATAAAAAACAGACACTGTATTAAAGAAAACCAACCTCTTTGGCTGTTAACTATTTTGATTTCTGTATTGTACCCCTCTCTGAATACTGTTTGCATAAGAAGAGTCATCTTTTAAAGAGCTGCTGTGTCTTGTACAGGACTATGTTACATTCATAATTTTTTACAAGGGATGTCAACAAAATTTTGATGTATTTCCATGGTTGCGCATGGGCACAGCAAGGCATTGATAACTGCCACAACACAATTCCTGGGGGGAAAAATAAATAAATAAATAGATAGATAGATAAATCACCCCATGTAACATACAAACCAAGACAGACACACAGAAACACACTAACTTCTACACTCTGTATTCTTTGTCTTGGATGGTTTGGTGTTTCTTCTTACATTTTAGTAATACAAAAGATTAACCAAAAAGAAAAAAGTTTAAATTTAATGCACAGCTAGGTCATGAATGACCTGATACTTAGAGAATTAGTCAATTGAAAGTGAAGAAAGTATCCTAGAACTGAAGTATGGCTACAAGGCTGTGGAGGGAAGAACTATCCTGCCCCCAGACAATGTTTCCTTTTTTGGATTAGGGTAAAGTTTCCTGAGCACATAACTCAAGAGTATATGACACATTGTGATAACTTTCCTTTTTTACTCTTCTGTAATTTTTTCACTTACCATGCATGATTAAAAACTATTAAGACTAATAATAACAGTTTTTATTATTATTACTCTAAATTAACATGTAAACATAAGGAGATTTATTTTAACAATAGTACTGGTTTTGTTCCCTCAAGATGGCTTCAAGAAACAGTTTGATAGCAGCAGCTCTCTGATATGGATGAGGCTGCAGCATACACATTTGATTTTTCTGCTTGAATTGAAAGTTATAACAGAACCCGGACAGATTGTTCTTGGTATTTTAAATATCCATGTGAACATAACAATATTGTTAATTTTTAAAGCCAGACATTTTCTGTCAGTAGGCATCCAGTGCTGCACTATAATGACCTTTGCTCTCATCCTAACTTTGTTTGTGATCTCCCATTGTTCTGAGGTTAAAGGCTTAGAATTAAGGTTAATGTTTTCCCATGATTCATAAATAAGTTTATATATATATATATGTATTTGTATAATCTAAAAGTGTACATACATTTTGCCAGGGAAATACCTACAGAAGATACAGAAATTATACAGGCAATTCTATATACATGTACAAAATATTACTGTTGCACATAACTTGTAGTGCACAAAAACGATGCACAGCTGGACGCCAGGCTGAAGATCCTAAGAAAAACTTTCTCAGCCTACTTTTTACTGCCTGTGTAGAAAACAGCCCCCTTGCCAGACAGTTTGTTGGAGTTAGTTCTGATGTCCACTCTGGAATGGTGGCCAGCATCTTTGTAACCAATAGCTTAACTTATTCCTTTGCTTTCCAGCATCCCACTGGTTTTCACAGAACTTTATGTCCCCCTTTTGGGCTTTGAAGTTGCAAAAGAAAGTAATGTTTTGCTGGCTTGTGAACCAGTCTGTCAACATCTTGGGACTGTAAATTACAACATGCTTACTACAGTTTGCTTGGATTGGCAGAAACTAGTTGTAGACATGTCAGCATTCTGTGATTATTAGCAGCAGGGAAACTGCTAGTAACTGGGAGAGATAACATATTAAAGAACTAAATAAGATATCTGGTAAAATTAATTTTGAGTGTTGCTCTAATTCTTTTCTGATTCTTGCATCCATTTGAGAAGTTATTCTACCTTTATTGATTTGAAAACATGTTCTAGTAGGCAGTCATATAATCTCATTTAAATAAATAACTAAATAAATAGAACAATTCCCAGCATTTTCATTTAGACTCTTTTGAATTTATTTGCTTGTTTTGGCACTCTCTTTTTCTCCTATATCTAAGAACCTAGTTTCTGCACATTTTTTTAAAGATTCTAATCTTTCAGAGACTAGACGTCTGAATTCCATATCATGTATGTCACACATTTCCTGTATAACATACATTGTTAGCATTTACTTCATCTGTGAAGACCCATAAAATATATTAACATATTATTATTAAATCATCAGTCTTATTAATATTAAATTAGTAATATTAAATTATTAATAATTTATTGCTAAATTATTGTTATTATTAAATATATTATTCTAATAAGGGATCTAGCTACTATTTGTAGAGCACACACTTTTATTCTGAAGTCCCATGACAGAAAATTTGTATTGCTCTGAACATTCCCTCAGAAGAATATGAACATCTAATAACTAAATGTAGTTAAATCTCACTTTGGGAAAATTTACTTTGGTTTCAAGTTAGAGTTAAGTAAGCTAATATTATATGAGATTCATAGACATTGCCTGCTTTATACTAATTATAATATTGGTATATATTCACCTGCATTATACCAATATGAATATGTAAAAATATGGTTAAGGTGTTTGACTTCTGATACTGTTAAAAGGGAATGTGTGAGAAGTCAACTCACTGCATGAAGTATTTTTTTCTTGTCATTCTTTTATCTGAGATATTAATTGTTATTAATTATTAATAATTTCACTTGATAACAGTGCTTATGAAGTACAGTTTAACCTTTTTTTGTTGTTGTTTGCAATAGCATGGCTACAGCAAAAAAATAGATGTATCATTAAACATCATAATACTTAATGTATTAATTTGAAATATATATGAACACCAAGGAATATGCAAGAGGTAGAGTCCCAGGATCTGGTGTAGGAATTAAAAGACAGAATTTAATATCCTGCTATACCAGAGACATTCTTTCTGAGAAGTCACAGTTTCTGTGGTTTATTATCTTAGTTTTGGGGAAAAGAAATAATGTGCTAACATAAATCTGTGAGAATTTAGATATTCTGGGAAACTCAAGTTTCCAGATATGTGCAGGAGTTTCTTAGCCAGATTTCATCAAAATTGTTTCTGTCACTCCTTACTGATTTATATATACTTTTATTAGCTGTTTACATTGAGAACATTGGTGCCAGTACTTGCAAATCAGTTTCTGTGGATTTTTCAATAGTGATGTTAGATGAATACTCAGTTTCTGAAAACTTGTTTTCTACAGCCATCATGCTTTAGTCTGTTTTATTTCAATGAAAGACTCACACTAAATACAAGTGCAAAGAACTTGGTAGGAATTTTCAACAAAATGCTTTTCACTGAAAATGCATATTAGCAACAGATCTGTTGATGTAAGTGTTGGTTTCAATTAACTTCATTCATGCAAAGAAAATGAGGGGTTCTAATTTCTAAAAATGGGACAATTTTCAAAATAAGTGAAATATTTTAATCTTTCAGTGACTAATTTTGAATTTTGAGATGATTACACAAAGACATTGTGTTCTTATTTCATCTTTTCTAAATGTTTCCTGCATATTTTTACAGCTGATTGTTAGAAATTTCTGGAAAATCAATATATTTTAGCATAAATTCTCACAGGAATGGAAAACTTTTCACTAGCTGCACCACAGGCACAGCATCCTTCTTAAAGAAGCTGTAAATCCACCTTTACATAATTCAGGCAGTGTTCATAATGAGCAGAGACTCTGTAGCAAGGCAAGCACTACTAAGGAGTAGGAAAGGATTGTTTGTTGTGTGATATATGTGATGACTGGCTAGGATTAGCAGGCTCCTAGGTTAGATATGAGTATGCTCACTACCTCTGGAGTGAGTCTGAGTCCCCTGGTCACTGTCAGTCGGCTGGGGAAGGGCCAGGATCCTCCAAAGGGAGGAAAATGTTTTACATTTTTAAGTCAGTACTTCCCTTTGAGTCCCAGAGCTGTTACATGTTGCTGTGTCAACAGTTACACTTCCATATGTTTTCACTATGCTTATCTCTCCTCATTTTTCCTTGCTTGCTTTCTCACACCTCAAAAAGTATTTTCCCAGCAAGCTGGAGCCAAGGCAGGCCAGAGGGGCTGTGCCCCTCTCAGACAGCCAAACTCTACTGCAGAGCCATGTGGTGATGAATGAGAAGCTACCAGGAGGGAAATACTGGTAGAGAAGCCAAGAAGACAGTGGAACAAATCTCAAAGTCAGATATGGAAAAAGTAGGCAGAAGAACACACCGTAAATGTTTTAAGATACTCAACTTATCACATGAGTATGATTTAATCGAAGTGTAGCTTTGAATTACATGTCCCTGGATGGAGGCACAACATGTCCAACTAGCAAGGTGGGATGATGAAAGATAACTATCAAAGATATGAAAGATGTCTTTAGTATTACACTACTAAGATTATTATCAGGGTATCAAAGATAATTAATTATCTCTTTAAATTCATATGTGTAACTAGGTTCACTTCTAAAACACATTTGTGGTTTATATTAATTTGTTTAAAATATCCAATATTGATTGAAAAGACACCACTAGGTGCCATGCCTGCCCCCAGGGCTTCGCCACCTGCCCAGGCCCAGAATGCACACCAAGCCCCAGGCCATCAGACCCAGAAAGGCCACAGCTGGGCTAGGCCCCATTGGATGCCCCCATAGAGTATCTCTGACTACCCTGCTCCTGGCTGGGGTGTTAACAGGGGGGCTGACTGGATTATTTATTATTCATCATTTGATTTTTAAGCTTATTCTGACAGTACAACAGATGTATGCGATCATACAGTAGTGTTGAGTTTGGATTCTATAGTCTGACTCACAGCGCATAAAGTACATTGTGTTCCACAGAGCAAAAGAACATTATTTGGTACTGATTTTTCAGTCTCACAAACATCATTATAGATAAGCTATTTATTCAGTTATTTAGCTGTTTATCTATGTTTTCTTGTTACCATTCATTTGACATTAGTTATTAGTAAGCACAAGTGCCTGCAGCATTCATCTGCTCAGCTTCATTAGTTGGCTCCATTGGCTCCAGTTGGAATAATCTACTGGTAAGGACTCTCTCTCTCTCAAATAAATAAATAAATAAATAAGTAAAAAAAAAAAAAAAAAAAAAAAAAAAAAAAAAAAGATAATAGGAAGTGATTCAATCTTCTACTACACATAAGCTGCATGGAGTACAGTTGTTGTAGAATATGTTTTGAAGTATCTAGAAACATGTATCACTCCCAGAATGCTGCCACATAAATAAGCAAGAAAATAGTGAAGCATATATGCTAGTAAAGCATACTAATACAAATTAACCATGTGCTCAAACTTACCAAAAAAAATTGAATGAATTTTAGAAGTAGGAAATTTCGAAATGTATCTCCTCCATTTCATCTAGAGAATATTACAGGAGTCAGAGGGAACTAAGAGGAAATGTTAAGTGACTGAGAGAGAATTGGAAGGTCATAATATTCTATTGTTGTGGAGAAACCTAGGGCTACAGTGCTAGGCAGTCAGCCAGACACTTCTGGCAATTCCAGCTTCCCCTGCCGGAACAGATGTACAACTGGCCGAGTCTCTGCACAGCTGTCCAGTGACAACCATAGAGGGAAATACAGTAAGACCTGACACCAATGCAGGTGTTCTCAACTCATCATGAAAATCAGATATCTACAGGGTGTAATCCACTGAAGGTAGTTTTTCCAGTTTCTTTATCCTTCTGCTTGCTAATTAAATCTTGTAGAGCCATTTCCACATATGGGTCAGAATTTCAAGGTTTGGAAGATAATAACCTTTTAGATGAGATAACATAAACTTGCTCTGAAAGTGGCATCCTGTCTTTAATGAAGAAATGGTATAACTTGGCTTTGGAAAGCACAAGCCACCTGTGCATATAAAAGATATGTTTTAACTTTATGTGATACTGAAACTAGAAAAATTCCTAACAGGTCAAATTACAATTTCATTTAGATTTATAAAACAGAAATCATGGCTTACTAGCCAGATGCTATATCTGGTTGCATGTAAAGAATAGTTTAAAACCAGAAGCATGTGGTTGATTTTAAATAACCTGTGATGTGTCTCCTTTTAGGATTTAAAATTTGCTAAAGCCAGTAAGGAAGAAAAAGCTCATGTCAAAGTTGTTATCCATATTTTTTTTGTATTTCCAGAGTTGTTTTTTTGTTTTGTTTTGTTTTTGAGTATAAAAGCATATTTGTATCAGGATTATGAGATTACGAGCCATTTTCATTAATTGGTTTTATGACTTCCTTATATACTTGCATATTCTCCTTTCATTTATACACACAACCCTCAATAATGGCAATCAGCTGGTAGTAGCTTTCATCCATTTCTGTGAACATTAGCTAGCCATCTTTTTTTTTTTTTTTTTTTCCCACATAAAATAAATTGTAGCCAGACTGTAAAATTAATTTTAAGTAAGATACATCCATGATCATATTCATGATTTTTGAATAGTGGGTTTTTGTTGTTGTTTTTCCATATTGGAGAGAGAATATGGTCACAAGTTATTTAACAGAACACTGAACTTGTTACTTTTTTGAATAACAAGGCTAAAGCCACAGATAATTTAAACTAACAAGTTACCTTCTTCATATTAAACTCAATGGGTTGGAATCAGATTTAGAAAAAAAATGTAATCCCACCATAGAAAATATTTACATAAAAAAAAAATATATCTGTATTTCAAATCTGTTCTTCTAGTCAGGGGGCTGTTACCAAATAAATCACTCAAGTTCAGAGTTGCCAACGGATATATTTAGCCAAAGGGAAATTTGCAGAACTCTTACTGTTTGCCTCATCAGCATTAGCTCTTATTGCCATCTGAATAAAAACGAGTACTGATAATTTAACTGAAAGTGGAATTGTTTCTTTCTCTTAAGAAAAAGATTATTATATTCTATCTACTGAGAGCAGAATTGTAGCTGCTTTTCTAAATGTCACGTACATTAGACAAAATTAATATTTCCTTGGAATATTTCTTGTTTATTTGAGAAGTCAAACCACAATTTCTGCTTCACTTGACATAATCCCTTCATAGTACTGCCTACATTTTAATTTATGTCCTTCAGGTTAAAATGATAAACACTTGCATAATTTTGATTTGTAAACAATAAGGTATTCCTACGGTCACAAAATCCTTTCATTATAGAAAATTAAGTTGTTACATCACGCAATACATAAAAATATCAAACAGGTAGAATAGTAATTTTTGTTTTTAAAACTTCTTGTATTTTCCTTTCTTTTACTCCTTTCATTGCTCTCCTGGAGGACAGATAGAGAGGAGAAAATAGAACAATTGATCCAAAAGGTGTAATAGAAGTTGTATATTAAATTTTTAATTTGTCTTCAGACATATTGCCAGCAAAATTCTATAATATTTTTATACAGATCTTTGTAGATAAATGATCTAGATGTACAGATATGATTGTACATGTCCTTTAAAGATTAATTAAATAACTTACTGTAATTCATTAATTTCAACATTTTTCAAGACTATTTTAGTTGAACATTTCAGCTATAACTACAAGCTGAATTCATTCTTGGCCAAGGCAGTCAGCCACATTAACACTAATCATAGCAAAACTGACAAGTGAAAGGCAGATCACCTCTTCAGGTACAATGCAGGCCTTACTTCTCAGTCCCTGTTTGTAAACAAACTAAAAAATGTATCTCTTAAGGCACTAAAAGATTTAAGGCTTACTGCTGATGTTAGCCCCACAGATCTAAACCAACCAAACGAAAGCATGCTTAAGCTAGTACGCTAAGAATGCTTAAATTAGTAAATTTGTTTACTGCTGGTTTCTGCTTCTAAGTCTGATATCAGAATTTGCTTGCATATTTCTTCTCATTGCAAAGCCATGATTTTGAAGCATGTTTTTGATTCATAGCAACAAAGTTTTTAACACTTGTTAGGGCTCAGTTATAGATAAATCATGGAAGAAGCACTGATGGGTAGAGAGCAGAAATTCTTTAGGCTTAGAAAGTGATCTCTCTCAAATTTAGCACGAACTTTCTTTAGGCAAGGAATGGACTGGAGATTTAGCAGAACAAGGAACTGTAAGTTTAAAATAATAATAATAACAATAATAATTAGAATATAAATGAAGATGCTGCTATAAGTGTGAAGAGAACCTTACGTAACTGAGATATTTTCAAGCATAAACTTGGTTTGTTTTAGCTTTTTTCCCCATGCACACTTTCTCTTTACCATTTCCATCTTCATGTAACTATCCCAAAAACTATAATGAGGTATTGTCACTAATATTTTAGATTTTTGAAAATGACTCTTATAGCTGCTCACTTTTTTTTCTTTTTTGGTCTGAATTGCATTCCAGTTCATTCTTTTTTTTATGTTCCTCCGTAATACTATTGACATATCTCTTCACGGTACTGTCTCATACTTTATATAATAGTCTTAGGTGACTAATAAGGTTTATATTGAAACTGATATGAGTTTTTGCAACAATAACAGGTTAAAAAACAACAGAGAAAAAACTTGCAAGAGGAGGAGATATTCCTGTGGTTCTCATTAGGCTAAGAAAAGGCTTATTAACTAAAACCAATTAATAAATTATCCAAAAGAAGTGTATTTTTAATCATGCTTTAAAGGTGCAGAATATACATGAATGAATAATAATGCAGAGAAAAATAATTATATATTAGGCAATATATAGTAGGCAATAGTAAATATATAGTAGGCAATAGTAAATTGCCTAATTGTATGAAAAATGTGAAAAAAAAATATTACATTGATCCAGTCCAAAACAAAAACAAAACAGACTCATGCTTCACCTTCTACATATAAATCTGATCTGGGCTCTAATTTTTATTTAATCCTGGGTAAACATTAAATAGGATTAAATAAGGATTAACTGGCTGATTCAAAGTCATCACAAGAGCATGGTGCAAGGTCTCAAATATATCTATTCTAATTATGGCCTCTTTAATTGCTGTCAAACTATAAGTTCTGTTAAGACACTAACTTTTTGCATCTGATGTTCATCATGGGCTTGGACTACAAGAAAAATCAGGAACCCATATTCCTTTGTATGTTTTTTATAATCTGCTGGTTTAAAGACATAATTCTGATGTTTCTTTTCTGACATATGTAGTCCAGATATTATGAAACCTAACGGAAGATTTGTTTTTTATTAATAACATAGCCTTCAATCTTGCCAAATTTTGTCACTTAAAATGTTGAGAATTATATTTTTTTTTTTTTTTTCTTCATAAGTCTATGGGTTCAAACTCTGCCACCATGTAGGAATAAATTCCAATGCACAGGAATTTTCAGGTCTGAAGACTGTTTTGTAACTTGCTCTGTAGTCAGTGTTTGTTCTGCCAAACTGAGGCCTGCCGAAGTATAATAATCTATAATGCATAATCCAGTTCCAGGTGGTATATTTTAGTGTCTTCACTAAAGAGTGTAAACACCTTGACTTGAGATTGCATTGATCTTTGTTGCTTTGAAGAAGCTACCTTTTTATATCTTCTTATTAACACCCAAGTCCTCCCCACCCCAAAGGAGTGTTGGTGCAGCTGTGATATCTCTATGGTGCTCAATATGCACATGAAACTTGTTTAAAAATAGTGAAGAGAAACCTTCTTGCCTTCACAGCTGAAATTTTATTATCCTGAAGTGGAATGAGGAAAAACCATGGGAGGTGAGATTCAGAGTCAGTTCATTTTAAGGCAGAGGTGTTGTCTCAACAGTTGCTATTAGATGTAATACCTTCTATAATAAACAAATTATAAAATTATAATTATAAAATTATAATAAAAGCTTCAAGACTACAATTAACACATCGTGGAGAGTTGCTCCTAGCTCTTGCCAGAATAACACATCTCTTAAATAATATCTTGAAATGCCATATGAATGCCATTTACATCCATGTACATGTTCTGCCACTGAATTTCAGAATACCTGAGTTAAATATATACATACTGTGGTGGTTTTACCGTGCTGGGCAGCTAAACCCCACAACCGCTCTCTCACTCCCCCTCCTTTAGATGAGGAGGGGGAGAAGTAAAGCAAAGAACAACTCACGGGTTGAGATAAGGATAATTTAATTAAAGGGAAATAATTATAATAATTAAATAAAGACTACCATGAACTAAACAATTTAACTAAGGGGAAATAAAAGGGAAAAGGGGAAAAAGGGAGGAAAACAAACAAACAAAATAAATGAAAGCTATATGGAAGTGCAGAGGAAAGAAATTATTCTCTACTTCCCACAAATGAGCGATGATTGACCACGTCCTTGAAGCAAGGCCTCAACGCACGCAGCCAGTGTTCGAGAGGAGGACCGACGTCTTCTCAACGAGAGCCCACCCCTCCCCTCTTCTTCCTGTTTCCACCTTTTATTGCTGAGTGTGACATCACATGGTATGGAATATCCCTTTGATTGGTTTAGGTCAGCTGCCCTGGTGATGTTTCTCTCCTCACTTTTTGCCCACCCCCTAGGAGGGTTAGAGAAAGGCCCAATGCTGTGCCACTGCTGCTCAGCAGTAGACACAACACTGGTGTGATAACACTGCTGTTCCAGCTACAAGTACAGAGTACGGCACTGAATGGGCTGCTGCCGGGAAAGTTAACATTCCAGCCAGACCCAGTACACATACATACATACATATATATATATATATATTTTTTTTTTTTTTCAAGATTGGATCCTGGATCCTCTTTTTTTTTTCTCTCTCTCTTTTTTTTTTTTCTTCCCTGTGAGAAACACTGGTAATTAACATAATTAACAGTAAAAGACTGTCTTCACAGTAGAGGTGCTCCAGCCCTTTGATCCTCCTTGTGGGCCTCCTCTGGACTTGTTCTAATACATCCTTGTGCTTCCTGTGTTGGGGGCCCCAGAGCTGAACACAGTGCTCCTGCAGGTGGTGTCTCATGAGAGCAGTGTAGAGGGAGAATCATCTTCTTTGACCATAAATATTGTTATTCACAGAACTCTGTTATGCCTGCACATAACTTTTAGTTATCTACTTTGAAGATTTTATGACAAATATCCTTGTTATGTAACAATTATTTTGCTTGTTTATTACTACCTAAATTCTAGGTTAGTATTACTAATTGGTATTATTGAATTAATACAATTGAATTAAAAAGCCATAGAAACAAAGATTTATTAGGGTTGTTTGTTTGGTACATGCTAGAAATCAGATATTAAAAAAACAACAACAACAAAAAAACTATTCCTTTTCTGAAATTCTAATTAGAGAGAGAGCTTCTGTAAAAGGATTACACTGTTTTTCTCTTCCTAATCTGCACACCAAAGAAACAGATCTGCAGTCTTTTATCCACTCATAAGGTGCAAAAGGTTTGGTGGTGTCTCATTTCTTTTTATTTTGTTAGGGCTTACTTAGCCCTTTTGTAACTAATCTTCACAGGTGGTGTGGTTTAACCCAGCAGGCAGCTAAGTACCACACAGCTGTTTGCTCACTACCTGTCCTCCCCACCATGGGATGTGGAAGAGAATTGAAAACAAAACAAAACAAAACAAAAAACTTGAGGGTTTAGATAAAGACAGTTTAACAGGACAGAAAATGAAGGGAAAAGTATAACAATAATAATGATAAAAGAAAATACAAAGCCAGTGATGCCCATTGGGGACTACATCTGGACTTGAAATACAGTAAAGGATGAACTTCTGTCCTTATATCATATAATTATTTAGGTTGGAAAAGACCTCTTAGATCACCTATTTTCAAATGTGTTGTTATACTGCTTGTTTCAGTTCTATAAAATGCTGTGGAATAATATGAAACTATAGTAGAAATGAAGACAGGTTCCAACAACAAAGAAAATCAGGTTCTAAAAACTGAAGTTTTAAATTTTTGTTTGTTTGTTTGGAGAATACCTGAGGAATTTCATTTTCAAAAAGTTCCAATTTTAATACATCATGCCCCTCTGTTTTCCAAGTTGGTTAACAATGTTCCCATCTATTGCTATTTGTGCTTGAAGCGCTTTTTTTGTTTGTTTGTTTTTGTATTGTTATATATGGAGTGGTAATTTGTGTCGAGAAAATGGTTGATATTAACAAAGAAGGGGGAGATTTGGGAGTGTGGCCATGGGGGTTGGAAAGCCCCATGGTTGAGATAACATTAAACTCTTAACGATGAGGCCATCAGGAATATAAAAGAGTTTAGAGGGAACAAAGAAGGGCGATTCAGGAGACTCCATGCAGTCTCGGGTTGCTTGTTCTCCAGCTGTTAAGGTATGGAAGTTTCTGGGTGTTTGCTGTTGTTGTTATATTCAAAGTTGTTTGACCAATGAAAAGTTGTTTTGAAAAGAACTGCTGTGGAGAGAAGGGTATAAGAGGGGAGCCTGCCCTCAAGATAAAAAAAAAAAAAAAGGCAACACAATGAAGTTACGTCACAATAAAGAAGCAGGAAAAAGGAGTGAAGAGGAACAGGCTGGCAGAACGGAGACCAGGACGGGAACAGGCACATTGATTGCCTCATGAAGATGGGTTCGGCCAAACTCAGCAAACTGCTCAGAGAAGCTTGTACAGACACTCACTGGAAATGCGCACACCGGAGCTGGGAAGAAGCTCAAGATGAGAGATGCGGACCTGCGCACACAACTGCCCATCGCTGGTAAGCAGTTGCGCATTATGGGGAATCATACGTCCTTAGAAACAAAGACTGTCCTGGTAACCTTACAGCTTATTCTCCTTCTTAACAATCGGACAGTTTATGATCCTGAAATATGGGACCAAATTGAGGTCAAGGTGTGGGACTCTGCAACTAAAAACGACAAGGTTGCAGTGGGACTGCTCGGCACCTGGTGAGCAATCTCTGAGGCCTTGAAGAGCCATGTGGGACCACAGTCAGAAACGTGTGGTTTGCCAGATAGTGAGGGAGCTGCGGGCTCCTTTACTGATCTGACTGCTACGCCATGGTCCCCTCTGCTGCTACAGCCATCGAAGGCTTTTGCTGTTACGCCCCCTGTTGACCTGAATGTGCCTTTTGACCCAGGCCCTATTGGCCTTGAAAAGGAGATGGGTATGCTTTTCTTCGATCTGGGAAGAACAGGATACATAAGGCCTGAAGACCGAGTTACTTGACAACTTAAAGAGAGACATATTGTTCAAAAGGAATGGAAAATGGAGACTGTTAAGTGATGGAACTTAAAGGATTGTTTGTTACCCTTCCTGATTGTAGGTATGTATAGGCATACTCAGGTTTAGTATGTAAAAGTGATGTTCTATATATTTAGAATGTTTGATGTTCGTGTGTGCATGTTGGTGGAGTGTAGACTCCCTGCACACCTAGCGCTGTTTACTTGCCTTTTATACGTTTTATACCTTTTATAGCTTTTATACCTTATATAAGTATAAATATTACTAAATTCAGATTGAGACTTCATTTATAACAGTATTGAAGAATAATACTGCAATTTAATTTTTTGTATTTGCGTAGGAAACGCATCAATATAGTAAGTATAATTAACTTCTATGTTTTGAAAAAAGACTTGCTCTAACTTTCTTCTCGGAGACGAATTAAATTATTTTCTTCATTGGCTCAATAATCCTAAAAAGAACCATGTCTCTTCCTTCATGATCCCAGGATCACATTAAAAAATTCAAAGTTTGTCTTCTGTTTTTTGTAAATGCTCCTCTGCAGATCTTGAAAAATCAGATTAAGCATACTGCTAAAAATCAAATATACTCCAAGGGAATGGAGTCCATCCCACACTAGTCACACTAGTCAGGGATGCAAAAATCCAGATGACAATGGATGCCATGTGTCAAAACGTGTTACTTACTTTCTTTCTTTCTTTATTTGTTTGTTTTTTCAAGAAATGACTATGGCCTGATTCTCTTGGCAGGTGTATAAATGTTCTTAGTACGAGCTTACTAGGAATTGTTTACTTACCTAATGATTTCTAGGAAGACAGCTGTGATGGTTTTACTCAGCTGGGCAGCACAAGTCCACCACAACCACTCTCCCACTGCCCTTCCTCAGAGGAAAATGGGGAGAAAATACAATGAAAAGAGCTTATGGGTTGAGATGAGGACAGGGAGAACACTCACCAATTATTGCCACAGGCAAATCAGACTCAACAAAGTAAGATTAATGTTATTTATTACCTACTACTAACAAGCTAGAGCAGTGAGAAACTAAAAACAAACTAAAAAACACCTTCCCTCCATCCACCCTCTTCTACCTCCACCCCTCGAGCAGTGCAGAGGAACAGGTTATGGGGGCTGTGGTCAGTCCCTAACACTTTGTCTCCGCCGCTCCTTCATGGTCACTCTCTGCCCCTGCTCTACATGGGGTCCCTCCCACGGGACGCTGTCCTTCCCAAACCGATCATGTGTGGGCTGCCCACGGCAGTTCTTCAAGAACTGTTCCCACATGGCTCTGTACTGCGGGGTCCATCCATCCCCCAGGAGCAAACTGCTCCAGCACGGGTCTCCCACAGGCAGCAGCTCCCCCCAGAACCCCTGCTCCCGCATGGGCTCCTCTCCACGGCCTGCAGCCAGGGCCTACTCCTGCAGGGGCTCTCCATGGGCCATAGAGACAGGCCACATCCACCTGTTCCACTGGAGGCTCCTCCATGGGCTACAGCATAGAGATCTGCTCCATGTGGGACTTATGGGCTGCAGGGGGACAGCCTGCTTCATCGGGGGCCTCTCCACAGGCAGCAGGGGAACTGCTGCTATGTGTCTGGAGCACCTCCTGCCCTTCTTCTGCACTGACCTTGGGGTCTGCAGGACTGGTTCTCACTTCTCTCTCCCAGCTGGTGTTATGCAGCTTTTTTTTTTTTTTCCCTTTATTCCATCTGTTCTCCCAGAGGCCCAACCAGTATCACTCTGGCTCAGCTCTGGCCAGCAGTGAGTCCCTTTGGAGCTGGCTGGAGCTGGCTCTGATCTGACATGGGGCTCACAGAGCCCCCCCTACTACCAAAACCTTGCCCTGTAAACCCAATATAACAATAAAATTCATTTGTGGAAGTTCACATGTTAGCAAGTTTGCATGTTGGCAACACCTGTTCTGTAACAATTACAATACAATTGTAATTTGTATTACAAATTACAATACAATTGTTGTACAATACAATTTTTTGTTTTACAATACAATTACAATTGTATTACAATTGTATTGTACAATTACAATTGTAATACAATTGTAATTGTATTGTAAAACAAAAAATTGTATTGTAAAACAAAACAATTACAAGCCTAAAGGTTAAATGGCCAAATCAGACCAAACGGAGATTATATTTGCAACTAAGAATAGCTGGGTATTCCATTTTTGAAGTAAACATTTGCAATTACTTTTCAAATCTAGCTATGATATTAAGTTCCTTGCTGTCTTTCCCTAGTAGTTTTCTAGTTTCATGCAGGTTTGCAATCCACAAGCTTATTTAGTATGAAAAGTTTTTGTTTGCCTTTGTAAATTTGACTTTCTCTCCAAAGTCAATGAATTATTGCATTTACAATTTATTTCTTTTAAGTTTATAAAATGTGCCACCTATGTAATCCGTACAATTTCACATGGTAACTTCGCAAATTTAATCTGTATTTTTAAATTAAATTTGAATATACCTATAACAATGGCATAAAATCAAGATTCCTCCAAGACTTGGTGAGTATGACAGGTGCAACAGAACGGAACCTGAGATGTCATTCTAGCTTTACTATTGGCCTACCATGTGCTTCCCTACCCTTCCCCCCCCCCCAAAAAAAAAAAAAAGATATTTGCAGCAGTTAGTAGTACTCTTCACAGTGTCATATTGATTTTTATTTTTTAATTTTATTTATTTCAAGGGGGAGGGGGAAATAGAGGCATAAATCCTCTGTTAGAAAACTTCACTTCTGAAGGCATTTTCAGTTCTGATGCAAGTTACTTAACTTCCTCTCAGATAAAATGACTGCGTATCAATTTCTTTAGGAATTGCAAAATCGTCTGAGTAAGGGCAATGGAACAGACTTCTTGGTTGCAGGCAGAAATTGCAGTAAGAGTAGAATGGTGGGAAGTGAGGTCTGCATCTTATGAATGGGTTGAAATGTGGTTAGTTACAAATGAATAACATACAATGTAAGTTATGATGTGTACATAACGTGATTTAAAAAATGTGAATTGATTTCCTACAGTAGGGATAATGGAGTATAGCCAGAGAGTATTCTAGTGGGAGATGCGATATATGTGGCTGAAGGAGCCATGGAATATGTATAAAGTAGCTGTTGCCTTATTTTATTGTTTATATATGTATATATAGAGACACACAAATTTGATACAGGCTTTTAAATTTATTTATTTTTGTTATTATTTTCATATAAATACCTAGGTCCCTCCTGTAATTCCCCTCCCTCCCCCTTTTTTTAACTGAATGCCCTTTGTCTCCAATCAGTGCAGTAGATTTTGTGAATCAGATTGATCAGAGAATCCTCTTAGTTAAATGAAGTCTTGTAGCCATAGCTACTACTCACAATGAAGACTTCTACAGTGATGAAAAGGTGATGAAATGTTAATAGGGAAGTAGAATTATACTCCTAAAACTTATAAGAGCTCTAGCTTCTCAGTCTGAGATTAAGATATATGAATTGTCAGTATTTTATATATGATTTTTTTTTTTTTTTATAATTGAAAATATTTAGCTGTTCAGAGCTATAGCAAATCATATGAACTGCAACAAACCATATCAGCTTTATACCTCTAGGACTTGCCATATAGTTGGCCAGGAAATCTGCATAAGAGCAAGAAGTAACATACGAATCCACCCAGTCTGGGTGCATGTGCTTAATTACTACAGTTAGAATAATTAATTTAGGCTTTTGCATAACCCTTAGGCGACTGGGGTCATAGTCTTCAGTTTAGAAAGGTAAGGAGGAATATAAATAGAAGAAAGTAATACTTAGTGAAGAACAACATGGAAAAATGTTTTATTTGGGATAAATGACTTGCACATAAAGGAAAAATGTTGTGGTTTTAGTTTTGATAAAGCCTGACCAATGGGGAGTCATTTTCAAGTTACTGTGGAGTGGCCCTAATGTTGTAAATAATCCTGTTGGCCAAGTCCCAGTACAGTGTAGATGAGAAAAGGATGCAGGAAATTCTGTTGTTTACACATGTCTCTGTAACACTGAGAAGCAAGAGGAGCCCAGAAAACCCAGAGGGTAAGGGGTAAGATTGGGGGCTTATTACTTATTCTTATATTTCTCATTTGCTACAGAGTATGGGTTACTTTCATACTGATAGTAGGGAAAAAAATGGTCTGAAATACCCAGCAAAGTACTGAAGATCAGGAAACAGTTATTTGAAGTATGTAGCTGAGTTAGATTTAGCTAGATATTTCTCTCCTTTCCTTTCACTACTGCTGGGTAATATTAATCCTAACACCCTATTACATAGGGTAAAACATAAAACATAGAGGTTGTTATTATTGTTTTTCAGATATAGAAGGGTACTTTTTTACAACAAGGTAAGTTTTTTAAATTTTCAAAGCGGTATTTTGTTAAATGTTTATTTCTTATTTTTGATTTAGAAGTTAATACAAATACTGAGACTTCAAGACTTATATTGTTTCAGTGCTGAAATCCTTTTTTAAATCACTGTGAAATACATCTTTAACAGGATATGCTGGAATAAGATAAACTTTAGTAATTTTCAACAGTTATTGGTAGTATAAACCTAAAGTGCCATAATAATTCTGTTATGAGTTTGCAGCTGTTCATATTGCATTTTGTTCTTAGAAGTAGTGTTTTCACAGTGTTTCTCTTTTCATAAATTCATCTAATGAGATTAATATCCTAATAATCCTAATTTTCTTCAGAAAATATCTGAGGATAGGATAAGAAAAAAGTGTATGTAGGGAGAGGTGTTCTTAGCTATATGACATTATAATAATGCAATGAAATATGGCTTATTAATACTATGGCTTGTTGATGTGGGACAAATATTTTAGTTTGTCGCTATTTGAAAGGTTAACATACCAGATGGTGTGAGAGTATATGGATGCCCCATTAGCAATGAGAAAAGGCCAAATTTCAAAAGTAATTCTGTTCAGTTTAATATAGCAAATAGAACTAACAGAATGTCCAGTTAACTATATTTTATTTTTCTCACTTCACACTGATTCTTAAAGCCATTTTGTAAAGCAGACTCTGCTATGCATAATCTCATTGCTAGAAGCCTAACTCTTGTTCTAGATCATCCGTGTGTTAGAAAACTTTCATTTTGGGATCTTTTTCTGAATTTACTTTTTTGGATAATATACTGAAGATTAAAGTATTTCTATAAAATATTAGGTATCAGTGGAATTAGTCATACCTACATCCAAAACAAAACAAAACAAAAACAAAAACAAAACAAACAAACAAAAAAAAAACATTTCAGATAATTCTCAAAAACCTTTGAGTGGAAAAAATAATGAAATAACATGTCTGTCATTTTTACGTACGTGCACATAGCCTGCTTTTTATTAAGGCCAGATTTCTAAATTAAATCTAAAGTATTGGTATTTACTTCAGGTAAAACTGAGAAATAAATTCATCAGAAAATTAATAATTTAAAGCAGCTGGTAATAAGCAGACTTAAATCATTGTAGTTAACTTCAGCACCAAGAGGGGTGGATCTTGAAATCATTTAAAACATACAAATTTATTATTCTACTGGTTGGCTAATCTGTGGGTTGAAGAGACTAGCAGTTGTTATCCATAAAAATAATTCTATACTAACTATTATTCCACTAATATCTGCAGAATTTATCAACACAAATTTTCACGTTCCACATTGCTTTTTGTAAGAATAAAATTACTTGTCTCCTACCACTTTTACTGCACAAATTTTAGTTGGTGCTTTTCCTCTGAAATATAATAGACAAGTACATATGGAGAGTAAGGGCAACTTTCTATCAGGAAAAAACTATTTTTTTCCTAGTGCAAATTTTAATTCAACTAGCTATATTTTTGTAGCTGTAAATATTGTAACAATGAAGTACATATTATTTTAAATTTAAATGTTGCTTTCTACTTTTTTTTTTTATTATATGTCAAGGACCAGATGATCTTGGAGGTCTTTTCCAACCTTAATGAGTCTATGAGTCTAATTGCTGATAAATGAAGAAGTCATTACAGCAGTACAATTGAATAAAGTATTGTCAGCATTCCAAGGGGGAAAAAAAAAAGGAAGTCAAACTAACTTTCAGGCTACGTTAATTGTTTATGTAAACAAGCATATGTATCGTGTGCTTTAAAGTGTATAAAACTAAATCTTGTCATTGCTGGGTTTGATTTCATCCACTTGCAAACAAGCACCTGAACACTCTGCCACCAAGTTTAATATGTATAATATATATATATATATGTATATATAATTAATAATTATACTTGTGTGACACTTTTTATTAACTTTTCTGTTCCAAGGATTTGTTCTGTTCTGTTTGTGTGATCCAATAGAAGAATACTTAAGAGAGTATGAAATTTGGCTCCCTAGAGGATACCTAGAGATTACAGAGGAGGAAGCAGTTCCTTCTGACTCTAAATTGTTTATATAGAAACCTATATAAAGGTGTCTGTTAATATAGACACCTATATAAGGGTTCCTGTTCCTAACGTCATTATCATTACTGGGAGTCTGATTATACAGTACTATGCACTCCAAAAGTGTGATCCATCTCATTAAGTAGGTGGTAAAGCAATTACCTTTCTATGATGGAGTTCCAAGCAAACTGCATTTGGAAACAGCAGTTTTAAAGGAAATCCTATGGAAAACAGAAATAAGCACTTTATTTGCATTTATGTTAAATTACATTGTAGCAAAATGGAGAACAGAAAGTAAAAAACAAACTCTTGAATAACTCTGAAATTGAAGTGATCAACTTCAGTTTGTGTGCTTTGTTTTCCTAGCATGGATTGATTCATAACTCTTATGCCTATAAATTCTGAGTCCATCTCTGCAAGGATTGTCTAGACTCCTTTTTCTTACACGCTTTCTTACACGCTTTCTTACACACTTTCTTTCTCAACTTTGAATCTTTTGCTCTACTAACTTAAAGAGTTATAACCGTAAATGAAAACCGAACATTAATCTCATGCATTTTCAAGGGCTGCTTTAATGTCAAAGATTTTCCTGCATTCCCAAAACAGGTCTTTATCATGGCTAAAATTATATCTGGTAAGCTTCTATATCAGAAAAAAAAATCCAAATTAGTTCATAAACAACACTTTTATGGTTATTAATAGTCCATTTATGTTGTACAGACCCTTACCGGACTTTTATTTTCCAAGTTGTTAAAAGACCATTTTACTTTTTTTTTTTTTATTATTTTTTAATAAAAATTGTACAAGTAAGATGCTTCTTTATTTAACTGACATGACAAGAAGATATATCAATATATGGAAACTATTTTATCTTTGAATTAACTTCCTTTTAAAGCATTATAGAAACCATATTCCACATTCATTTGGAAAAGCAGTTCTCTGAGCAAAGTATGCTTTTACTCCTGTTCCCTTATTAGTCCTTTTAGTAATATATTATTGACTGACTTATTGTGAAAATTATCTTCCTTGAACAGCCTGATTCTCGCTGCTCATGCTGCTATGAGTATTCTAAGTCTGATTGACATTAGGTTAAATTAAATGAGTTTCATGGACGAAGCTCGCTGAAAGCTCTTCTTTATTATTTTTTTTTAATTGATATTATTATTTTTAATGTATTTTCAGTTTACTTGAAGGTTTCTTCATAACTTCTGTAGGTATCATCTTTTGACAAAAAGATGCTACCCTGTCCTCTGTCTGAAGCACGATATTCAAAAGAAAGTACACAGGAGGATCTAGCCTCAGTAACCATTATGTATACAATTAATTTTTCCTCTTTAGATATGACTACACATGGACATTCCATTGGCACTGGGAAGATAAAGAAATATGCTTTTTTTTTTTTTTTATGAATTTAAGTGAACCCTACCACAAAATATATGCTACTTCATGGATTACTGTAAAAACAGTAGAATGATGGGTTTAGTGGGTTGTATTGGTGGTAGAGGAGCCTCTACCACCATGTAAAAGAGCCATGGTACAATCACATGTTGGACCATGTGATCTTGGAGGTCTTTTCCAAACTTAATGATTCTATGATTCTCTGATGGCTTTTGCAAAAATATAAATTTCCTCTTAAGTACATTTCTGTCAAAAAAAAAGACTTAGTGAAGTTGGAGCCATCACAAGGTTCTATGTTACAGTTTTAAATACCACCAACCCTTGAACTGTTGAAAGACAAAATATTATTGGTGTTAAAATACTACAGTGGAAAAGATCAATTGAGAATAAGTACATGTAAATGTACAAGAAGTAATCTCTTTTTAAAGAAAAGTATTTATAGACAATTACGGAAGGGATGGCTTCTAAAACTATTCTGGTAAATCTGAGTAGATCTATTCACATCAGAATTTTGTTAATTCGTATAAAACTGTAACAGAGTAGTTGAACAAGCCAAGAGGATGTGCTCTGACCCAGAGAAAACAAAGCATTTTTGAACATTCTTACTTGTCTGCTTATGTGGGTGGGAAAACCATTAGTTTCCAGAATGACTCTGAGCCATATTTTGAAGAAAAGTTGTTTTGTGTCTTAATAAGTGTTGGAATGTTTTATCTGAAGCAATGCATCATGTATCTGTGATTAATTTTCCCTACTGCCAACATTATGAAACTACATTTGAAAGTAGGTCATGTTTATGTACATAAAGATCATAAATATTTACAGTTATAAGGCAATTATTTCTTATCTCTGATATCAGAAGGAAAATACTTTTTAGATGCTGTCAATAATAATAATAATAATAAAAATAGAATCAAGAATTGATCAAAATATAAACAAAATTAAAAACTTAACTTTTGTTAAGACATTTAGTGGATATGCCTCTACTTCCTCACATTTAAAACAAAAACGCCCACTCAGTGTCATTTTGTAAGTAGGCAAGAAAAAATGCCTGTAAATGACAGTGAATCTATCCAGTCTAAAGTTACTTTGCAATAGTGTTGCATAAAAAAAAAAAAAAGGCAATGTGATAATAAGCTTATGATGCTTTTTTTTTTTTTTTTTTTTTTTAATAACACAGCTTCTCCATACATTTAAGTGATATTGTTTACTGTATATGGCTGAACAGGTGTCAATTTTTGTTCTGACCTGATTCTTGTTCAGCAAAGTACTGTTCAAGGTGACTGAAAAATCTCTAATCTTCATTGGTCTGTTTCCTTTTTGAAACTGAAAGGAACCCAGTGACCTGATCTATAGACCAATATGAAAAAATGTAATCAAAACCAGATCTTCTCCAAAGTCCTCAGTACTGCTTGGGAAAAGCTGACCATTTTGGTTATACCTGATCATGACCTACAGGGGCTCTCAGATCAGTGAGATTAATTTAACATTTTAAAATAAACAAGTAATGCATTACATAGTAGAATGCTCATGTTAGTAATGTCTGGGAAAGGAAACCAACCACTGACAACATGCTCGTGACACAATGATCTTTGGTCTGAATAGTTAACCTTAAGCTTATTTAAAGTTTACTTGAATATATTTGTTTTAGTTATCACATTAATTAACAGGCTTCCTAGATGAAAATGGACAGATGAATTAAATATTTTTAACTTTGATTTTCACTTAATACTGGCTTTAATAGTTTAAAATTAAAAAAAAATATGTTTAAAACCAGTTATAAATGTCATGTCGAAAGGCAGATCTAGCCTTGTGGATAATGCATGTCTTAGATATTACTGCCACACATCTCTGGAGCCTTCCCTCTTTCTGAAAAGTTCAATCCACAAAAGGATAGCCTTCTGGCACAGCATAGGTCATCATCTGTATAAGCAGGATAGTACATGTATGTGCTGGCTGAGCTGCATGTGGTGTGGTAACACACTGACAACTGTGCCTCTGTGTGAAGTCTTCTGAGATTCTTTGCCACTGACCACCACCAAATGGCTCTGCTGCCACTGAGCTGAACAACATTAGAAGCTACCTGCTTAGCCTACACATTCAACTAAATGGGCTATGACTGTTATTCATTTCAGTGTGGGTTAAGAAATATGTGTCACATTCAGTGAGGGTTTAAACTAATTTACTCAATTTTCTGTGAAAACAAAGGAGGAAGACTTATGCACTGGGTTGTTCTTTGCCTCTTCTGTGGAACTGTTGAAAAAAATAATAAGAAACACTTTAAATGTCAATAACAGTGAATCTCCTTGTGTCTGAATAGCAATTGCTGAAGAGCATTGGTGGTAGGCCTTTTGGTTTCAAAGGAAGTTTATCGAAGTAAATTTATGTTGGTGGTTTGTGAAATTCTTTTCCTCTTCTCCTCCCCAATAACCTCAGCCTCTTAAAAAACAGGCAAACAATGAAAAATAGGCAAGAAAAGCATGACTTCAACAACAGCAACTTTCTCT
Organism: Aythya marila; assembly: GCF_965140915.1. Lineage (NCBI taxonomy): Eukaryota > Metazoa > Chordata > Aves > Anseriformes > Anatidae > Aythya > Aythya marila. The sequence goes on along the minus strand of NC_139043.1, from coordinate 99,107,204 downwards.
TCAATAACAGTATCAAAAATGGTAAGGAATAATTTTCTTTTAAATTATTACATACAAAGATGTTAAAATTAAGATTACATAACAGGGGATATCCTGGGATAACAGGAACTTAATTGCATTTATTGCCAAATAAGAGCAGTCTTTGTTTGTGAATGTGTGTTATATTATTGCTCCTTTTTTAATTACTTAAGGAAAATATTTTTATTTCAGGTTTATATTGCATTTTAGATGTGATTTATCACTGCAGCCATCAGTGTGCTGCAGCAGATGGATTTCTGAACTAGGGATTAAAGAGACTGAGAATTGGAAAGAGGGGAAAATCATCTAGAAATTTGAGTAGCGGACACAGGTGTGCTTTATGTTTTCTAATTTTGATTTTTCTAATCGTAAAATTCAACTAGAAGTGAGATTTTTAGGAACCACTCTGTATCAAGTATTTTGTACTTAAAGAAGGTAACTGATTGTGTTATTAGTATTGTTAGATCATTATCAGCAATAGTATTGTAAAATAAATAAATAAACACTTCCCAGAAGAAAACCTCAGGCTCCCCGGTAAACTTCCTCCCCAAAAAAATCAGAAACCTCTACATAGCTCTGATAAGTTAATGTTTTTGTTCATGCCAGATGTTCTTTCATATGCTCAAAGTGAGCATACACTAAATATCTGCACTAAGTATCATCTGCACCAATCCAGCCTTTGCATGAGTTAACCCAGGTTTTCAGGTCACTTAACTCATCAGAACATCCTGAAGATTATAATAATCAAAGAAAGTTTAACTATCCAGTAGGAACTCTACATCCTGGGGAAGATTGATCATGAGTTGTTGCAGAGGGAGAAGCCTCCTAATGTTATCAGTCAAGCTTGCAAAATGGGAAGCCCTAGGTCAGCTGTCAGGTAAGAGGGAAACCTACACAGCTGGAGCCCTCAACATTAGTTTTAAATGAGAAATACATACAAGTCCAAATGGACTGACCTCCAACATGGCTTATCTCTAATGCTTGTTTCTGTTCTAGGAAGCTGTTTTTTTTGTTTGTTTGTTTGTTTGTTTGTTTTGTTTTGTTTTCCCAGAATGATCTAATTATACAACTTTTTCAAGTGTAGTGGCTGAGAAGTGAATATTGATACTACAGGCTCAAATGCATAGAAGTTAAGGTTGATATATTATGAAGGTTTGTAATCAAACATAATATTCCTGTGTGGAAAACTTACTGCAAATTATTTAAAGCAGTATTTCAGAGTTTCTTTTGGCCTTATGGGTAGTAAATAACAACATCTGTATTTGCAAATATTTATGTTGCAAGTATTTAGGATTTGAACACAACTTCAAAGACATAAGAGATATTAGCTTACCAAAATAATTTTCTTGAGGGTTGAGGTTTCTGTTCAAGTTGGGACTGTTGCTGGATGTTATGAAAAATGATGTGTGAATTTCTCTGATATCTAATTTCAGTGCTTTTTCTTTGAACTTTGACTTTCTACCCAGTCACTTTGTTTTAGTAATGTTTTAGGAGTTAAATTATTGGTGAAAATGTACTCCATCTGTCAAAGCTATTGGAAAAATTTCAACAGATTCAAAAATGATAACTAGGTGTGAAGAATAAAAATTAAAAGATAAAAAAGATATAAAAGATAAAAAGCAATCATGCTGTTTGTAACTTGGGTTATTATTAGCCTCTTTCCTCAACCAATTTACAAAGTCTTTACAAAGATTTATGTGGGTTATAAATGTACTCAGACATAGGGAAACCAAAACAACTTACTGAATGCATCATATTACCCTAAAATGGAATAGAAACTGTATCCATGACAGTAACCTGCTATAACAGTAATTACTTACAAAGTATTATGAAAGTTATTGAGCATTGACGTCTTATCATCTAATTTAGGACAAAATTTTAGTTACGAAAAGAACATCGCATTAAGTGCTTCTGTTTTCTGTTACTGCTTCCAACTGTTGGCACCTCGTGTCCTACTATAACTTCAAAGAGCAACGTTTCTTTACCTAGATATATTTCTTTTATTTAATATTGGAAGAAAAAAATAAGGTACTTAGACTTAGACTTCCACGGTCAAATTATCCTATTGGCCTACAAAACCTATATTTTACAGAAGCAATTCACACATTGAGAGACATAATATAACCCATAATTTTCACAGGAATCATAGTGGATGTAATAGTTTCAAAAACAAACAAACAAAAAAAAAACAAACACAAAAATCAGTCCAAATATAATGTTTTGTGGAACTTTATGGAAAATTAAATGCTTCCTTCAAGTCACTATTTGTTGCTCTAACAGATACATCTATTCTATATTGTTTCCACCTGTGTTTAGGAGAATTGACCATTAGTCTGGAATCTGGGAATACCTGTTTATCTTTATACTCCATTTTTTTCACACACAGTTCTGTATGTTCACAGTTTGTGTTGGCAGAACAGGTTTACCTGGAAAAAGCTGGGGTTTATACACAACCCTCTTTATTCTCTTTTGTTATCCTTTAAAACTGTGGTCTACCAGGGCCCTCACTAGAGCTGAAATAAAACTATTAGTTTGCTTCTAATGCAATTAGCTTAGGAAGTGACGAAGAGGAACAGAAGAAAGTTTTTTGTCATCACAGAATGGTTTGGGCTGGAAGGGATATTAAGGACTATTCAACTTCCTTGTATAGGGATACCTCCCATTAGACCAGGTTACTTGAACACTTTCAGTGATGGGACATCCACAACTGCTCCAGCCAGTCTTTTCCAATGTCTCACTACCCTTACCCTGAAGAATTTCTTCCTACTATCTAATCTAAATCTACCCTCTTTTGGCTTAAAGATATTACTCCTTGTTCTATCACTATACTCCCTGACAAAGTGTTCCTCCACAGCTTTTTTGTAGGCCCTGTTTAGGTACTTGAAGACTGCTGTAAGATCTTCCAGGAGCCTTCTCTTCTCCAGGCTGAGTAAACCCAACTCTCTTCATAGGAGAGCTGCTCCAGACTTCTGAGCATCTCCATGGCCTTCCTCTGAACTTCCTTTAACAGGACCAGGTCTTTCTTTTGCTGCAGGCCCCAGAGCTGAATACAGCACTCCTGGTGGGGTCTCATGAGAGCAGAGTACAGGGGGAGAATAACCTCCCTTAATCTGCTAGGTACACTTCTTTTCATGCAGCCCCATGATATGTTTGGGTTCTGGGCTGTGTTATAAATTCCGAGTCAATTTAGCTTTATGAGATTTTTTTTGGGGGGGTCAATAAAAGGCAAGCAAACAGCGCTGGGTGCGTGGGGAGTCTGGGCTCCTCCAACACACACACACATTACATCAGGCAGCTGGTTTTTATGCTCCTAGGCATATTCATTACTACTACATATTCATTACTACTTCTAGAAAAGGCAGGGTTATTATAATTAGTTCCCGGAATCCAAACCCTCCCACTGGTGCATGCGTATGTCTCCAGTAGTCCCTCTGGGGGTCTCTTGTGCTGTCTCTTGTGCTGAAGGCTCGTAGTCTTCCTCCCAGGCTTTTTCCTTGTCCTTCTCCTTTGTCCTTCTTGGCTGGATATCAGAGACTTATGTAGCGTCCCATGCAATAGTCACAATAGTTAGCAGTTATTCTGAAACCCACTAGATATCAGAGACTCAAGGTTTACCCTTCAAACCATCTATTGACATGAATTGTTGGAACATTCTTTACAGCTACAAGCATATGTTACTTGCTCATGATGAGTTTTTCAGAACCCCCAAGTCCTTCTCTGCAGGGCTGCTCTCTATCCACTCACCACCCACCCTGTATTTGTGCTTGGAATTACTCCAACCAAGGTGCAGGGGCCTTGTTGAGCTGCATATTATTTGCACGGGAAAATAACAAGTCTTGAACTTGTCAAGGTCCCTCTGGATGGGGGACACTTCCTTCCAGTGCATTGACCACACCACTCAATTTAGTATTGTTGAGACACTAGGTTAGTGTGCACTCAGTCCCATTATCCATGTTGCCAACTATGTTAAATAGTACTATTTCCAATACCAACCCCTTAGGAATGCTGCAGTCTCCACCTGGACCTTTACCTCACATAAGAATCGGAGTCCATCCCTGAGAATAATTAGTCATGATCTGTGGATCTTTTCTCAGAAAGGAGGAGAAATATGTCAAGATGAAAAACAAAACAATACACTAATCTTTCAAAAGGATTTGGATTTGAACAATCTGCTGCCCTTCTACCTCAAGAAAATCTAAGTTATGTGAAATACAATGTAACAGTTCTTAGTCACAAAGAATAGTTCTTTATTTTATAGTATTTTGGGGGGGGATTCAACTTTTCTTCATCTTTGCTCATACTTAACTGATTAAATGTCTCTGGTTTTGCATATGTCCAATGTCTTTTTTTACAGGTTGCCCTTTGACTCTAGAGTATCCAAGTATTAAAGTATTACAAATTTTAAGTACTTAGTCTATGTTTATAGACTCAAGTTTTATCTGGCTTGGGAGGAGCATATATTCCTTTGAGCTTCTCTTATTTTAAGAACTTTTTTTTTTTTCTTTGTGTGCCAGCATTTCTATTCCTTTGTATTTTTTGGAAACAAGGATCCTGTACACTTGCAATAATAGATGTGGGAAAGACAAAAAACTGTGTAAGTTGCTAAACACAATCACGCTTTATATCTCAAGATATTTTATATTTTTTTCTAAAATGTATGTATTTGTTTCATGGATGAGTGCATAGATCCTGATGTGTTTCATAAATCCAATAAAAAGATATAACTTTTAGCAAATTAGAGATATGGGGGAGTAGAGCCTAGCTGTCTTAAAAATGTCACTGTTATCTGTTGCATACCTTGTAGTGTTTTTTTGTTTGTTTGTTTGTTTTTAATCTTAAATGGAAACAAGAAAATTGCAAGAAAATACATTACTGCCCTTGAATAACAAATAAAGATAATTTAACAGTCCTTTTGAAACAGGTAGTCTGGGTTTTTCTTTCAATCACTAGAGTGAAAATTGTTTAAATAGGAAAATAGTTCAGAGAAAATCTTTTCCATATGTCACTGAATTCTTACAGAAGCATAACATAGTCTTATTTTTTTCTGTGTGTGAGAGAATTCTGATGCTAATCACAAGAATGATTTTTTATTTACAATATGATGTTTTTATTAATGTTAATTGCCATATTGAAAGCAAATGTGTTCTGCGCATAATCTGCTGCTGGATTTTAAAAGTTCAATAATTGAGTTTGTTAGAACAAAGTTCCAAAGCATATATACGTCCACATGAAAAACATGTTAATTATTATTTTTATTTATTTATTTATTTGCAGTAACAGTTATTCCATTAAGATTACAAAATAACTTTATTTTTAAAAATACATTAACTGGAAGAGTTGTAGATGTCAAAAATGTGGAGATACTTACTATTTGTGGTAACAATTGGGATATGCTGCTTCTAGGATTAGTGTTTTCACAGGATCCTCTACTCCTTATATAGTGGTTTTCAAGCCATTTATCTGCAAGTTATATATTCAAAAAGATTAAAAACTCTTGATTCGTTCTTGTTCCTTGGCTGTTACAGCAGTGTTGTTAGGAGAGGTGGACATACACAGCTCCTCATAAATTGCACTTCTCAGAGAATGATGAGGTTAGAGGGGATGACAAGAGTTCACCCAATCCAAGCCCCCTGCTTGAAGCAGGTCAAATAGTGCAGATTACTCAGGGTTTATATACATCACATAATTTCTTCCAAGAGAAATTTCTGTTTTATCTGTCAGAGTGAAAGCTGTTGTTGTTGTTATTATTATTATTAATTAATAATATATTATAATGATTATAATATAATAATTATAATTATATGTTATGTATAATAATATAATAATTATACTTATAATAATATAATATTTAATAAATTATAATATCAATGAAATTAATAAATCATAATATAATTAAAAGTATAAACAATAATAAATATAAAATAATAATGATGATAATAATAATAATAATAATAATAATAATAATAATAATAATAATAATAATAATGTCCTGGTTTCAGTTAGAACAGAATTAATTTTCTTCCTAGTAGCTGGTGGAATGCTGTGTTTTGGCTTAGGATGAGAAGAGTGCTGATAACACCCCGATGTTTTAATTGTTGCAGAGCAGTGCTTATACCAAGCCAAGGACATCTCAGCCTTTCGCTCTGTCCTGCCAACAGGCAGGCTGGGGGTGCAGTAAGAGCTGGGAGGGGACAGACCCAGGACAGGTGACCCAAACTAGCCAAAGGGGTATTCCATAGCATCTGACGTCATGCTAAACAATATATAGGGGTGGCTAGCCGGGGGGAGGGGGCCGGACTGCTCGGGGTTAGGCTGGGCATCGGTCAGCGGGTGGTGAGCAATTGCATTGTGCATCACTTGTTTGTACATATTATGTATTTTCCTATTATCACCATTGTAACATTATTATTATTATTGTTATTATTATTTTGTTATTATTTTCCTGTCTTATTAAACTGTCTTTATCTCAACTCACGGGCTTCACTTTCCATTTCTCTCCCCCGTCCCAGAGAGGGAGGGGGGAGGGTGAGCGAACGGCTGCGTGGTATTTAGCTGCCGGCCGGGTTAAACCACGACAAATAATAATAATAATAATAATAATAATAATAATAATAATTCCCTCCCCCCCTCTTTCTTCTCTTTCCTGAAAAGCTTCCCTAAATTTTCCTTAAAGTGGGGCAGGACCACTTCCACTTGGAACTGTAAATCTTATTTCAGACGTTGGAGTAGTTTATGGGGAAGGATAGGAGATGAGGATAAACTGTCAATGAGAATGCTATGGCCAGCTTGAGGGCCACACAAGACTTCTTCACATTTCTCTTTGTGAAGTTACAAATTATATATAAATCAGTTTATATATCTATATATATCAATTTACTCTACATGTCTTTGTGTGAATTGTGAAAACCTTCAGCAGAAGAAAGCTGATGTAAGCTACTATTAACAAGGATTCCTCCAAAGTCAGAGTTTTTTTTTTTGTTTGTTTGTTTCTTATGATAAATACTGGAATATCAGGTAGCAATATACTTAATATTGTTTTATAGTGTAAAATGCTTATTGCAGCATTCTGGTGATTGCTTTATTTTCCTTTGGTTTCTGAATAATCTTATTTAGTTTCTGAATAAAAAAGAAAGCCATCATCTATTCCAGACTAAATTCCAGCGTGAAAAAATATTTCTTTTTACTTATTAATCCCTCTGTGGCTTATTACATTTCAGTCAGTATCTTTAATGCTCATCCTTTACCTTTTCTCCTGGGAGTATAAGGATATATAAGATATAAAATGCTGTGACAAAGTGTTTCTGAAGAACCACAGAAAATGTGCTATTACATTGTCAGTCCATGTATAGCTCACTTTGTCACAGCATTTTATACCCTAGAAAAATGCATTTTTTTTTCTACAGAAATGTTCCTGAAGTTACTTTCTTGTATTGAAATGTTTTGGCTACTTAGGTAGTTAACAAACTTTGTTTTGATATTTTTCAATAGTGCACCAAATGGAAACTTAGGTCTCATTTATATACCTTCTCTCTGCCTTATTGTTCCCTCCCATCATCTGGTGGTGATCAACACAGAATTGGGATCTGACTCTTTGCACAGATTCTGTATTCTACTAACAAGTACTTACTTACGTTTGGTCATACTCCGTTGTAGTATTACTGTATTATTATTATTACTGTATTTTATATATATATATATTAATCCTCTAGTGGGATTATTAATTAATTAACTAAATTTAAAGGCAAAGGTGTTTATACCATAAAGAAACAATGAGCAAAAAAGTGATATTCAGTTTTACCACTATTTTATATTTGACCAGATCTGTACAAAATGTGTAAAACTTCTAGCATTTCTATGTTTACTCTTGCTCTCTAAGGCAGTTTAATTACTTTGGGTTTGTTTTATTTTTTTAGGAACTTTAGAATTAAGTTTTTGGCCTTACATTATCAGTTATATTTCAGAAGCTCAAGTGGAGCGTAGGTGATGGAAGATGAGATTGCATAACTTTATTTTGTGTGTCAAGACATTGATTAATTGCGGCTGTGATTTCATTTGATCCCAAAGACGTACTGAACAAACCAAACTTTCCAAACTGATATAGTGGAAAAAATTGTTTCTTTCATACACTTACTTGTGATTTTATAATCACAAAACAAATAACAGTAACAATAACAAAAAAATCAAAACCATTAAAACAGTTCTTTTTTATGACACTAGAAACATAACTTTATATTTCATGGTTTTCGCAGCATAATTGTTTTTAGTTATCAGACATGTAAGAGGATTTTTAAGATTTGCATCAAAGGTTTGATAATAAAAGGAATGTGGCTAGAGAAGTGTAAACAGGAAAAAAGATGAGCAGATAAGTTATGACAGGAAGTAAATGATTTGCATCGTTTATCTTTACTTCAGGACATTTTTTTTGGCTGATTTTTAGTTACAACACATGGAGAGAATATAATGTTTGGAGCCAACATCAACTGCTTAAAAATGGTTTAATTTTTATAGCTCTGGAAAAAAATAAGCACGATGATCCTCGGCTGTGCACTCAAAAATCTTGGAATTGACATCTTTTAATTTTCATTTCTAAAATAACACTTTTCTTAACTTTCTAATAGAGATCATGATCCAGACCCAGGTTGAGGAACTATGAGAATGTGCATACATTGCACTGTAGAACCAGGTTGTGGAACTATGTCAATGTGCATACATTGGCACTGTCCATTTAGGTCTCCTAAATTTACAGGACAAATGTACTCTGTACTAAAATATTAAACTTTACCTTCTATGCTCATTATCAGTAAAAACAATACAAAAACACCAAATAAAAATAAGACTTCAATTCTCTTTGTATAGACTAGTTTAGAATTTACTAATTCAGTACTTCATTAAGTCATGAACTCTGTAACCCACAAGTTCTAATTCCTTATTAGTGCACCTGTGAACAAAATAGTTACCAAGACGATGGTGCAAGTGCACATTCTTCCTCCTCTGTCACAATTTGGATGTCCCCTGTAATACACCAGGAAGCAAAAAAGCCTCAGCAGTCTGGTTGCTCCTGGATCTGGTTCAAAAGCTTTTTGGCATGCTGACATATTTATACTTTTTAGATTGGAATTTGGTTTATACTGTTTCCACAAGCTAGTGGATTTTGAAGAAATTGCTAGGCAGTAAATCTGCAAAGACCCCAGGAAATGATGACTTCAGGGAACAGCTCATTGCAGGTGAGAACAGCTGCAGAGTGGATGTTACCTCTTCCTGTACTCTGCACTTGTTGCTCTTGCTCTTGAGCTAATGTTTCTGGTTCCTAGTCCCTAGCATGAGCTGTGTGTTCAGCCAAAACCTGAGCAGGATCTCAGGAGTGACCAGTTACGTATGTCCAGATATTTGGGGCCAATTGTAAAATGGAGATGAACTTCGACAGACAGAGAGATTTGTAAGTTGTGAATAGAATGGAAATTGTAAAACCAAGTGTGTCCTAGTCATTCCTGTAACCAGTTACTTGTTCTGCCCTAAGGATTTTGTGCTACATTTATTTGAGACAAATGACGAGCCACCTGACTCCAATGTGCCTCAAGATTTGCAGGCTTTTTTGTGGGTAGACACATATTCTTAGATTTAGCTATATTGTAAATAATTCTGGTATGTTTACTTTCCCATACATGTCTACCACTTACTTCTCTCTCTCTCCTTTTACCCTACTCTCTAGCCATGGGGTTGAACAATCCCACACAGCATAAATATCTGCATAGGCATGAGTGACTCTATGCTTCAAAGCCATTTCCACATCTCTAAACTCAGTTTTGCTCTGAGCCACCAATCTCTGCTGTAAAATTGTGCTAGTCTTTACTGATATAGTTGCAGCTTTCTCCCTATAATTCCCCACTCACTGTGCACTCCTGTCTGTGATCCACACTGCTGTCAGCAGAGAGATAGGCAGATGGGTGTCCCAACTCACTTTACACTCTCTGTTTGTCCTGTCACTTGTTACCTGGCGATGTACATTCCCCTTTTATGAATTAATGTCTCCATTGTTGGCAGCCCTGCATATAGAGCAAAGTTTTCAGGGAAGGACAGTCAGTGTTCTTCCCTGTTTTTCCCACCCACCTCCTCCAAGCCTTTTTTCCATTGTAGTGGAAACAAAATGCTAAACCAAAGAACTAACTCAAACAACCTAAAAGCCCCAAATCTGATCACACTCCCAAGCTATGACTGATTTTTACAAAAATCTATTTCTTTATTTTTCCCCCCCATGGATATAAGTTCACACATTTTTGTAGCACCTGGAGTAAATGAAAATTACTTTTGTTCTTATTGTTTTTAAACAGCTGTAGCAATATCATGTGAAGTTCTGACTTTCCAGTAGCACTTACAAAAAAACACATGTAGTTTTGACTTTTTTTTATATATATATTTTTAATTATTTTTAATAGATTAGACAAAAGAAAATTAACTGGCTTCATCTGAACTAGATACTTTCTGTTAAGATATGGGATCCCTTTAAAAAGAAGTTTGGCTGAAGCCTATGAAGGCATAAGAGAGATGTAACTACAGGTTAAGTCATGCAGTATGGGATGCAGAGGGATGTTGAAATGCTATCCTCTGATAGTGAACTTACTGGAAAAGCTGATTTCAATGAGCATGAATTAAAACAAGGGAAGTGTAATAATTCTTTTCACTTCTGGTGATTTTGCCAACTGTATCACCAGGTTTATTACTTTTCTCTTTGCCCATAATAGTAACCTGGGATAATAAATCTAGAGCTGTTCTTTTTTGGTACAATTGTTTATGATCATAAATAAGCAAAGGTTGTAATATAATAAAATATGGTGTAGATAGATTCCTTGTTTTGTTTGCCAATTATCTGTATGTTTCTTCTTTCCTCTTATAACCATCAGATCTGTTTCTCTAACTCCCTTATGCTGTCCTCACCCCACTCACATGATAACATGAATGTTGATTCCTATATATTACATACATTAGATTATTTAGTTAAGAAAACTACTCTAAAAGGGACTCTGTGTTACATCTTATCCCTGAATTGTTAAACAGGTGGAACTACCATAAGATTTCACAGGACAGAAAATCCCCACTTTCATCTACTTCCCTAACTTCATCTTATCTTTCCATCTAATTATCTTTTATTAAGTAAATTACATTCATCATGTTCCATATGCTGAGCTAGCTTGTCTACTGCTGCAAACTCAAGCTGGAAACTTTCAAACTAGCTGCAGACAGCATTTTTTTTTCTTCTCCATTATCAGACTCAGCAAATTTCTGATGCTTAGAGGTCTGCATCTGTAACAAAATGAACGCTTTCTTATCTTTATTATCTTTCAGATACACCTTAGACATTTTTCTTGATTGTCCCTGGAACAGATTGAAAACTGTCACCTATAAAATATAACCAAAATTCAACGTAGATGTGAAATGTTTTACTGTGAATTATTTTTCTATGAAGCAGTCATATACCAGAGAAGGGAATTTTGAAAGTATCATGATAGCTAAAAGGATGACTAAGGATTCATTGTCAACCAGGGGATTATGACTGTCTTAAATTAAACATTTTGCTTTTTATTTCGTCAGTGCAGTTTTGTTTAGTAACATGAAAGATCCCATTGACATAAAAAAGCCCATCCTAATCATCCGTCTGGAATCATGAGATCCTGATCGCTTCAGGCACTTTGCTAAAAATCAAAAGATTTTAATTTTAAACCTTTGCTTCCTTTCAGGATTCATATTCAGTCTATTTCTGTTAAAATAGATACAAGCTCAAGTCTTAGCTTTCAGAGCTGAAATTGAATTCCCATTGCTATTTTTATCAGAGTTGGTTTACAACAGTCAAGCATGGATATTAAACTAGCTGCATAAGAATATTCATCCTTGCTACTATTAATATTTTGTTTCAACACTCACAGAAAGCTATTAGTCTTCAGATTAAATGAAAATGTTTGTGAAAAATATCTGAAGAAAATAAACATTACATTTAAAAAAAAAAAAAAAAAAAAGTTTGGAAATGCCACATGGCATTTTAAAGGGTAGTTCATCTGCTTTCATCCCCCATGTTCTTAGAGGTTGATGCTCCTAGTTAGAGTTACCTCAATGGATCTGTGCAATACACATTAGTGGTTTCCCACAAAAGGAAGCTGACAGCCAAACGCTCACTTTAGCTTATGCTTTTTTTGTTTGCTTGTTTGTTTTGTTTTGTTTTGTTTTCCAAAATAAAAACCAAGCACTGTGTTTTAAATGTAATATGGTATAGCTTATATAGTGTTTTTGTTTTTTCTGTCAGTTGCATCACAATTTCTTGCTTATCTTGTATTGATATTGCTTCTATAATTCTGTGATCTATATAGATTGAACGCAATTCTATGATGCTGTCAAAAGGGACAGTCCTACTTTCCTTCCACCTCTACCATGTGTTTTGTGGAAACACTGTTTCATGCAGCCTCTTGTGAAAATATGTGAGGGCACTGATAAAGCTGACAAATTACTAGATGGAAATGTTGCATCTGTTTGATCTGATTACTTCATTAGCAGGAAAAAATAACCAGTCAAAAGAAAGTGTAAGACTGAGAATGTGTGAGAACGGAGGGGCTGACTTTTCAGGAGCTGACTAATACTGGTTATGGAAGTACAGCAATTATGCAAAGCAGAAAATCCTACTTCCATTAAGGTCAATGGAAAAACACCCTTTTACTTTGAGAGCAGGCATGCATCCAGAAGACCTATGGATGCTTCAGTATAAAATATAATGGAAATTTAACAAAGTAAATATGGTAGTGAGATTCATTTTTCCTGATTACAATTAATAAAATTACACTGAGTCATGAACTGCCCTTCCCACATTCTAAATACTCTTGTTCTCTACTGTGTTAAATGTAGTGTTAAATTATAGGGCACTGCACCTTGCTCATTAATCCAAAAATATATCTAAACCAAAAATATATTTAAAAGTCTTCAAATAAGTGTTGCACTTCTGTACACCTGTTTTGTTTTTATTAAGTGATAAAATTTGTAAGTTAAATTACATGAGAGAAATCCAATAGATGAAATGAGATCTGAAAAGTCTTTAGTGAATCATGGCCTCTAGTTACTTTTTGTTCTTCTATTTTTGAGAATTTGGCTTTACGTCTTCCTCTGTGCTTCAGTGATAATATTTGATTGTCTGTATTGTGTACAAATGAGACAGAACAAGGCAATCTGACCCCAAGCAATGAAAGCTACTAATTTATTATTATTATTATTATTATTATTATTATTATTTAGTACATATAAGAGGGTGAAAACAGGCTACCTGACCAAAGAAAGTTTATATGTTTCTATATAGTGAAACATCAAAATATTTCAGTCATATTTCCACTAGAATATTTCCACAGGTTCCAGAATTTTGGTGTAGGTCCTTCAGTGCTGTCATTCTACTTGAAAAGGAAAAACATATGGACATCTAGCAATAACAATATGTAATGTAAAAATGGGCAAAGCTTCTCAATGTTTGTTTCAAGCAGTAAATTATCCTCATTTTACAAATGGGAAAATATATGCAAGTATTAATGATTTGCTGACTTCCCTCTGTCAAAAGGGAGACCAAAGTCAAGGTTTTCTGTCCTAATCACTGATCTTCTGTCTACTGCAGCAGTGTAAGAGCTGGTCAGATAGCATGGTCAGATATCAATTAAACAGTCGTTTTTAACCAGTATAAGCACAACATCTTTATAAAGTCAACAATATATGTACATTTCTCTTGTTTATAATAGGGTAACAGGGCTAAATATTTTTCTGTCTTTTATTTATTTCTCCCCTAGAAATTAGCCATGCTGAAAGCTGTATTCAGTGTGGATTCTAATTTCATCTTTTGTATTGTTTGTGCTATTGACCTATATAATCTGTAGATTATTATCTGTAGACCTGTATAATCTGTAGCTCTAGACCAGGTTGCCCATAGCCGCATCCAACTTGGCCTTGAACACTTCCAAAGATGGGTCATCCAGAGCTTCTCTGGGCAACGTGTTTCAATGCCTCACCACCTGCACAGAAAGGAATTTCTTCCTAATATCTAATCTATTTTTTTGTTTGTTTGTTTAAAGCCATTACCCTTTGTATACCCACTGCACTACCTGACACAGTCCCTCCCGAGCTTTCCCGTAGGCCCCCTTTAGGTGGAAGGCCACTATAATGTCTCTCAGTAGCCTTCTCTACTCCAAGCTGAACAATCTCAACCTTCTCAGCCTGTCTTTATAGGAGAGTTGTTCCAGTTCATTGATCGTTCTTATGGCCCTCCTCTGTACTCATGCTAATAGGTCTATGTCCTTCTTGTGCTGTGGGCCCCAGAGCTGAACACAGTACTCAAAATATCTGTGTTTTTATCTGACATCAGCCAGCCACTGAAATGAATTATGTTGACATATATTTCTTTTAATAATAAATAAATAAATAAAAAGCTAAGACACTGTTCTACCTCCTACAGTCTTACAGGGGATTTCTAAAAATCAGTTTTGGTTAGGTTTTCTGAAAAACACACAGGGAAGTTAAGACAAATATGAATATCTAGTATTCCTTACCATCTCAGACTAAGTCACCACTAATATTTTCTGAAGGAAGAGTCATTTATTTTGACTCTTAATTTATTGGACATTTAGGTACAAAGTTAGGATCAGCTATCCAGGATGAAATGTGCTGGCACATTTCGATGTTTCACAAAACTCTTTGAAGTCTTGGAGCTACTCAGCTGTGGTAGTTAAGCTACAAGTCAACTTCAAAAATTAGCAGCTTCAACTTGGACTGGTAAGTCTGATCTGATGAACCTGATCTGATTTCAGCCAACACAGTGGAGGATGGCCAAGAATTCATGGTCAGTGGATGAGGCCAATGGTATGGCAGCAGTTTGCAGTTAGATTGCCTTAAACCAATAATGAAACCACAGCAACAGGCTGTTCTGATTCTTAAAGGTCTAGTTCTCTTCTCAGGACTTCTGAAGTTTCAGCCAAAGCAAATGGTTTAAAAGATTTCCATCCTCTCTCTTTTTTTTTTTGTTTTGTTTTGTTTTGTTTTGTTTATTCTCCAACTTTTCAGATATGTAAATATTTGTAAACTGTACACTTTACAAGTTGTTCCTTCTTCCAGTGAATATATAAAGCCACTAGCAATATCCTTTAAAACAAAAACAAAACAAAACAAAAATACTGATTATCAACATAGTAGTGAATGTCTCCACAAATACTATTGTTCTTGGACAGAATCAAAAAATGTGAGTTTTTTCACTACTAAAAAATAAAAAATGACCTTCATTTTATATAAATTTTTCTCTCTTTCTCTCTCTCTCTCTTTTCTTCCTTCCTTTCTTTCTTGCTTTCTTGCTTTCCTGCTTTCTTGTTTTCTTTTTTGTTCTTCCTTCCTCCTTCCCTTCCTCCCTCCCGTCCTTTCTCTCTTCCTCCCTCCCTTCCTTCCTACCTTTTTTTCCTACCTTTTTTCCAACACTTTAGGAAAAAAAATGTATTACCACAAACAAAAATTAAAGTAACAAACTACAGTAAGATTTTAACATTTAATTATTTTGGCTCTACTGGGCCTCTTTCAAAATCATGTGTGGGGATATCTTTGTGTTTTGGGTAGGGTTTATTCAGATGACAGTTCTGGAAAGAGATCAGGAAACAAGGAAAAGACTACCTTGATTAAGCTTTGGCAATGGCTGTTATGCAGCTGTGTAGTGTTGTTGTGTGGGTTGCTGGTGCTAACCAGAGAGTGACCATAAAGGGAGTTGGAGTATATTTGTCCACGTTTTTCCTTTTCTACAGTCATCTACCACAATTCTCCAGAACCTTCTAATGAGTGGCAAGTAAATGTCCTGGAAAGTACTGAAAAGTTGATAACAGCTGAGAAAATGGAACCAGAAAATTCAGAAACTGAAATGAAACATGAAAGAACCATAATGTCAAAACTATCCACTCTTCAATGATTTGTTTACTGCATTTATTTTCTACATTTCAAATACAGGTGTTAATGCTAATCAATGTAGCATATAAACATTATTTATATTAAACAATATAATAGATAATATCATTATATATAATATTATATATAATATATAATATAATATATATTACAATATAATATATAATATATAATATAATGGAATATAAGATTTTTTTAAAAAACAATTTAGTCTTCTATTGGTATAGCAAGATGTTTTGTTTTGTGTTGTTTTGTTTTGTTTTGTTTTGTTTTAACCAAGAGGAGAAAAAAAAAAAAAGTGACTACAGCTTTTCCATATCATCATTGTTTTAGCAATGGGATAGGAAAGCAATTTCTGAGGTGTTGATTTTCCTCTGGAAATCAATAATAGTAATAGTGGATAAATAATGAAAGAGAGCAGCAAGATTTACTGATAGGATATTGATATTCTTTCAAGAATAATAAATGAATACACTTATACACTTTCTGGACAGTTTCTGGAATGTAGATAGCAAAATAAAGCACACCATAAAGATTCTTGATTTTCTTTTTCTTGTGAAACAAGGAGTATCCAAATGTAAATTGGTGGTTTTTTTTTTTTTTTTTTTTTTTTTTGCTTATGTAGATAAATTACTAGGTAAGTTTTGCTTAGTATGAAGTTCCATAGTCTAAGAAAGAAGGCAAATGAATCTGTGACTGTAGATATAGCTAAATCCTTTCATCTTACTAGACATTTAAAACATATATTGATTCAATTTAATCTTATCTTGAAGGAAGAAGGTATTTGCATAATTTTTTTTAGTCTCAGAAATTTTTGAAAGCATATCAAATGACATTTCCTTTGGTAACAATTCCTAGTTATTTCTAGGAATTCCTAACAAGTAATAAGTATGTCTATTTATGCTGTACTCAAAAATGTTACATAAAATATATTTTCATAGCTATTTCTTAATGAAATATACTGCTAAATGCCTAACAGTATTTTTAATAAGATTATATCATTATACAGTAAACAGTGTAACAGTAAAACAAAATACTGTTTGAGGTTATTCATAAAACATAATTTAACTGAGCAAAGCTAAAATATTATCTTTGTCTTTTTTAGGAGTGAAATTATATTATGAATCAAAACATGAACATAGGCTCTTTTCAGAAAATAATGGAAGAGATGCAGGTTTTTAGGACCCAACCAAGACAGCCTTATAAATCAGCTGAAGTTCGCCAACCAGATGGCAATATGTGTAATTCAAATCTTCCATCTCAACATTCCTATCCATATTCATCTAATTATACATGTATGCATATGAATTACAGCAGCGATTTGGAAATCTTTGAAGCAGTAAAAATTCGGGAACTGGAAGAAGTCAAAGCCAGAGTTGCACAAATGGAGAAGACCATGCGCTGGTGGTCAGATTGTACTGCTAACTGGAGGGAGAAATGGAGCAAAGTTAGAGCAGAAAGAAATAAAGCCCGAGAGGAAGCAAGGCAATTGAGAATAAAATTAGACAACGTTGTAAAAGAAATGAGTATGCTTAAAAAGTTAAATCAAGATTTAGTAAGTGAGAAGGAAAATTTAGAAAATGTAACTACTTGGAAAACAGAATGCAGTTGCTCAGAAATATATCATATAAAACAAGACCTAAACCAGTTAACATTTCCTGAACAAGAACCTGTGAAAGAATTGAGCAAAACCAACAACATTCCTGTGGCAAAGAAGGTAAAGAATGGGGATTTTTGTAGCTCATTAAGAAGAAGGAAATTATGGATGTGTGTAGGAATTGAATTTTTCAAGGATTTTCACCAAAATACCATGTGATTTGGTCATGAGAAACATGGAAGACTATTCATACTCCTCAGCTGTGGCTAAACATAAAAGAGGCAAACTGTTGCCTCCAATAATCTCTTGTTCTATCTTTCATGTTATAAGGTATCAGGTTACCTCTAAATTCTTCACATTTTGTGTACTGTTATGTCCAAAAAAAATAAATAAATAGTTCTCCTTTCTTGGAATTTCTGAAATGAGGGAAGAGGTGAATCAAATTCCTCTTCAAGGTAGCAAGATTTTTATTTGGTAAGGAGAGCAATTAAAATCTCAAAAGAACAGACTGGTATGAAACAGTACTGTTGGTACCATGCTAAAATGTGATTAGCTTTTAAGCACAATTGGTTAGAGGTTATAAAATTTAAGCATATTTCTGAAGAAAACTGTTCAGTCTTCCTAATGCAAATGTATTTTGTTTTTTAGTCATTTTTCTACCTGTTTTTAATTTTGCTTGCAGTTTACATGCAAAATATGTACCCTCTAAACAGGTATTATAGTGCTTTTGCTTTCTGGATTGGACACAGATTGGTATGTTATGCAAGTAACTAGTCCTTATACAAAACTTGTTAAAGTCCATCACTTGCTTCAATATGATTTTTATTAGAAGTCTAAGAGTTCTTATCTGGAATTTCTCAATATATTATCTGTATGTACAAATTCTGTTTCTGGTTTTAATAGTTCTAGGTTTCTGTCTTCACCATAGTTACAGCCAACTAGTGATAACTGGAACCTATTTGTTTAGGAGTGATACATTAGAAATATCTTGCATACGGAACATCTTGCACATTCACAGAGTGTGAAATGTCACAAAACGACAGTGATTACTCCAACCAGAATGACTTTTTTTGCATTAGAGAACATTCTAATTGTATCCTATGCAAGTATACAAGATGTTACTTATTCCCTTTCCCCCCTTACATGGTTTAAGTGTTTGGAAGAGCCTTGGTAGGCCTTGCAGAAGTTATGTTTAGACTTCTCATTTACGTTTTTCTGAAATGTCATGTTTTTCTTTTTTCTTAGGATGTGGAGATAATCAAAGACTCTTTAAGAAGCAATCAAAATAAAAAAACAACTCTAAAGCATTCTGATTCCTTTCCTTGTGGAATTGCCAGTATTTATTTGGAGGAACCAAAAAAAAGTCTGGACAATATAGCCCAGACATCAGAGAATGGTTTAATACATGTTTCTGTCTTGCATTTGCATTTGGCTGAGTTACAGAAAATCTTACAGAAGGAAAGAGAGTAAGTGCTTGGGGGTTCTCCTTGGGGAAATCTTTATTTAAAAATAAGTTTTTAAAGACATTTTCTAAAGTAGATATGGTGATGTTTTGCATTTGCAGCTCATATTATGTTATCCTAGATATTTCTATGCTTTATTAATTGCCTTAAGTAATTCAGAAAAAAAAAAAAAAAAGTATTAGTGGTTTTGAAAATCTATATTTCCCTGTTTTGAAAACATTTCACAGTACTATGTATGTTTTTCTTGTTTTCTTTTTCTTATTTGTCATTTGCATAAGACGCACTCCATGTAGAAGCGTTAAGAATATACAGTTACTCACAAAATCATACTTACCAGTAATGTGGTACCAATGAAATAATATCTAATGTTTGTTGTACTCAGTTATCGGAGTGCCTTGTGCTTAAGAGGAACTTTTCATAGACTTTGATTTCAAAGTCCACCTACCTCAGGCAGTACCTGCTTACATAGCAGTGATTTTTACATAATAGTGGACACTGGTGTAACAACTTCCTCCCTAGGTCACCTTGGGCAGCGTTTCCTGCTTACAAAGAGGTTCTGTAAGCAGAATATATGCAACTTGAAAGTATGAAGTAATTATTTTTGGCTATGCACACAATATGTACCTAAGAATAATGTTAGTAGGAACATTATTAACATAGTCAACAGTCTCTGAGACGCCCTATGAGTTTTTGTTGGGCAAGCTATCATCTGCCAGCTCACAAAGAATTAGTCTCCACTTCTCATGGGAATGGGATGATTTTGATGAGTTGCCATCTTCAGATTCCCAGATTTTCTCTAAGATTTATACTTCATTTTCATACTTCCCGGATCCTGCAGCTGCTACTAATCACTGTCTAAGTGTTCTTACCCCTCTTTGCATTGTTACTTATCTTGCATAGCTCTAGCTTAAATATTTTCTCACATCTTCCTCACTATTTATCAGTTTTCTCAATAAAAGTAAGCCAAGGACACTGCTGCGCTGCATCAAAAGCAAGCTTGGTTTATAGACAGCTTGAAACCACTAGGTCAAAGGTTATCTTGGCAGCCAGTATGATCTTGCTCATTCTGCACAGGACCATTCAGAATTTTTTTTCCCCACAGTGCTCCAGAATTGCGGCTACATTCTCTCCAAACTCAAACCAGCTCATGGAGTCATGCAGAGCTACTGTTTGGACATGCCTCTGCTTACCTTACTAACCTCTCCATAAGCAATTTAGATGGTTCTGCTTCAAGAATATGAAGTTGCAGAGGCAACAAGAAGATAGCTCATTCAAGTGAATTGCTTCGTTGGCATAGCTAACATTGCTTCCAGGCCCTGAGCCAGATTACTCAGTGTTAACTCTCATACTTCTGCACAGGCCTGCAGTGTGCTGCGTAGACATACCCTAGAGACATATCTCATCAAATATACTATGGTTTAATTCCTGTAAATAATTCCTGTGACATACATTTATTTTATTGCTAGTCAAATTTTCTTTTTTCACTATTTCAATATCTTTCTCTTTTCTCATCACCCTGCATCCCTCTAGTTTTGTATTATGTATATAATGTAAAATTTTCACCTCCCAACATAATAGTGCTTCTATGGCTTTACTGTTTTTCATATTTTAGATTTCTTCAGAGTCCTGACTTCCATATTTTATTCCTGCATTGCTGTTTATAGCCAATTGAATATTCAGGGATTATAAACTGTGACAGTATTTCATTAAAAATTATTAGAAATATAATTTAAAAGATTTTATTTGTAATTAAGAATTATTTTTTCTTTCATTTTTAGTTGTGGTACAAATTCTATTTTGCTAGACTATTGCAAAATGATGTACACATGCTACACAAATATTAAATTAAATTATGAAAGCATAAATTATAAATAGATATAAATTACAAATAGGTTTAAAATGTATAAATTATGAGAAGTTCATTCTTATCTTTGGAACTTGGCTAATAGTCTTTACTGTGGACACAGAAATGAGTTTTTAACTGGTCTCAAGGACAAGAACACCTATAGTGCTTGTGCTGCTTCATATTTCTTACATTATCTACTGAATGGTTGAAAATAATGTAGGTGTTTTGAAGACAGGTAAAAATCAAAATCAAACTTCAGTGTTTCAGTACTGCAATACCTTTCTCCAAGGAACCATCATCATTCATTCTTTGTGAATTACGTATCTTAAATATTTTCCTGAATGTAAGAATAAGCATGCTCAAATAACACTCCAAAGGCAAATCCTTAAAATTTTCACTTTAATGAAGATGAGTCCCTCTGAGCTAAACAATCTGAATTTCCAAATTTTTTAAACAGCTAAGTAACACATTTTAACTTTTTTTACTTTTCTATTTCTTTTTACATCTAAAGTAGATCCTGTGGATTTCTGTTCATTACTCTGTGCATACTGTATATATTTCCACATATGTGCATACTTAAAATAATCTTTTACCTGTAGCCAAAAAAAGTGGTACAGTATCTTTTCTCTGAGGATTTTTGCTATCTAACCATATGTTATGCAATCTAGATCACTATTTGAAGTCTATTTCCCAATTTTCTTCAGTTGAGCCCAAAGTTGCATTTAATTTAAAATTTGAATTTTATATGACTGGATTTCTTTATTCTTCTCTGCTATTATTTTTGGTAAATCTCTTAGAATAATTATATGGTGATAGTAGGCAGGTATGTAATTAAAAACAAACAAATAAATAAGCAAACAGAAAATAAACCCCACAAATATACAGTTGGAAAAGGCAGCAAAATACAGCTGAACTTATATAAAGGAATTAAATATAATTTGTCTTTTGTTGTCTTCAAAAAAATGTAATACTGATTTTTAAAACACTTTCAGAATGAACATATTTCTGGAAAAAGAAGTGGAAAGGACAGCAAATGAATTATCTCTTTGGAAACGGAAATATGAAGAACTAAGACAATCTAAGCTAGAAAGTCTGAACCAGGTATGCTAGCAATACATTGTTGTTATGTGGAATAAGAAACAAAACAGAGACTTCAGATTTTCTATGTGTAACTAAGAACAAAATGATTTTTAGGGTTTACGAAAATGATAAACAACTATTTATTTTTTTTTATTTATTTAAAAACAACAACAACAAAAAACTGTATTCACCACAGGATCATAGAATAATTCAAGCTGGAAGGATCCTACGGAGGTCTCTGATCCAGAGTTGGATCATCTCTGAGATGCTCAGAGATGGCTGCTCGGGATTATGTTCAGTAAAGTCTTGAGAGTCTCCAAAGATTGGAGGCTGCACAGCCTTTCTGGGCAGCCTGTCCCACTGGTAGACTTTTCTTATGGTGAAGAAGGTTCTGGCTTCTGATGGTATTATCAGAACATCTCATGTTCCAGTATACATGTATGCTTGTTGTGTGTTCTCCCAATTTGCACCACTATGCAAATTGACCTGGCTTCATGTCTTTGATAATCCCTCTGTAAGTAACGGTATTATCAAAGAGAGGAGAGGCACACCGAAGTCCTCTCTTCTCCAGGCTGAACAAACTGTGCTCCCTTGGCCTCTCATCACAGGGCAAGTGCTCCAGTATGTAACTGTCTGTGTGGTCTTCTTCTGAGCATGCTTCAGTTCATCCACATTTTCCTGTGCAAGGGACCCCAAACTGGTTGCGGTATTCTGCATGTGGTCTAACAAGTGCCGAGAGCACTCAGCTAGCCTGTGTTACTGTGGTGATTTTACCTTGCTAGGTGGCTGAGTTCCACCACAACTACTCTCTCACTCACTCTCCTCATAAGAGGAGGGGAAGAAGAAAAGGAAAGAAACAACTCATGGGTTGAAATAAACATGATTTAATTAAATGAAAAATAATTAAGGGAAAATTATTATTTATTAAATAATTTAACTAAAGTGAAAATGGAAAAGGGGAAACAAACAAACAAACAAACAACAACAACTAAAAAGCAAAGGTCATGTGGAAGTGCAGAGGAAAGAAATTGCACCAGCAAGTGATGCTTGACAGCGTTCTTGAAGCAGGGCCTCAATGCACGTAGCCATTGTTTGGGAGGAAAGACTTTTTCACGAGAGCCCACCCCTCCCCTTGTCTTCCTTTTTCCACCTTTTATTGCTGAACGTGGCATCATATGTTACGGAATTTCCCTTTGGTTGGTTTAGGTCAGCTGCCCTGGTGATGTTCCTTTCTCACCTCTTGCCCACCCCGAGCCAGCCAGCTTTGGGGATGTTACAGGGAGTCCTGATATGGTGCCAACATTGCTCAGCAGTAGACAAAACACTGGTATGATACTCTTCTAGCTACAAGTGCAGAGCACAGCTCTGTATGGTCTGCTGCAGAGAAAGTTAGCTCCATCCCAGACAGACCCAGTACAATTGTTACTAATACCACGTAAGGTGCTTTTATCCATCTTTGCTGTCAGGGAACATGGCTAGCTTACATCAAGTTTGCTGCCCACCAGGACACCCAAGGACATTTCCAGAGAAGCTACTCCCCAGTCTTTCCATTCTCTGTCTCTATTGTTGCAAAAGAATCTCCCTTCCCAGGTGCAGAGCCAACTTTAACCTGAACTATGCATTAATATGAGGAGGAAACAGCAATTGGCAGTAGTGGGAGAGTCCCTCCTGTGGAGACAGAAACTCTGTGTCTCACACTTGACATTTTGAGGGTTATGTTGCTTGCTGTGGACTTTGATCCAGGACATGTGGAGAGATTTCCAAGGTTTGTCCAGTCCTTAGACTAGTATTCCTGGCTGCTCATCCACATTGGCACCAGCAGCACTGTGGATGTTATATTGAGAATGAGTATATGGCTCCAGGCTTGACATCTGTGGGGCCAAGGTATTGTCTCCGCTATTCAACAAGCTGGTTAGCATGATGAGGAGAGTTTTGAACAAAGAATGGTGTGGGAAGGAGATTACAAACCATAGTTAAGTGAACAAGTGGTGGTCAAGGGTGGGAAGCTCAGGGTACATACATCTATATAACCAAATATATGTAACAGGGTACATACATCTATATAACCAAATTTCAGCATAGAACTGACATTTTCTTATAAATTTAACATATCAGATTTAGAATAATCTAGGCAAATTAGTTAACTTTATTTTCACATTCTGGGAAAGATCACGAGCAGCTTATTAAATTCCAAGTCCTAATTACAAGGTGGTCCATATGTAAATGAAAGCTCTTTCGTAGATGAGCATCCATAGCAACAAAATAACATCTGTCATATTTGAGTTCCATCAGATTTTAGTTCTTTATTTTCTGTTTGCTCATTAAGTATGATTTTAGCTTGTCATACTTCTGCACAACAGAAGTAAATCCAGATTTAATTAATAGTCTTATTTAAGAATGGTGGTCTTCATGTTTTATGGCACTGTCAGCGGGAATGGAACAACAAGGAGTAAAAGCTTGCTGAGAAAAATTTGGAAATTGATAGCTTCCAGTTTTTATTTATATGCATGTACAAACATACATGCATGTTTCTGATTTTTATCTGGGGAACATGCTGACTTGCTTTAATTGCTAACAGGTGTTATTTTGAGCATTCTATTTGTCTTCTGAGATTTACAAGACATACGTGTTTTTAAATTTCAGGAGAGCATTGGCCTGGATGAATGTGACAAATGTCAATGAAATCATATTTTTTCTTGTTGTATTTTAAGTGAAAATTCTTCCTTTATTGAAATATACACATCCCCAACAAAAAAGATTTGTATATGAATTGATATTTGTATGAGAAGTGGATATTGAAGAGCCATCCAAGGTTCTTGACAATGAGTAATTTGGAAGGGAAATAAAGGAAAGTGCAGATAAACATGGAATCTGATTCATATACACACATGCAATATTAAATCACAAATTAATTTATAAATTTATAACATTAATCATTGCTTTGGGATTATTTTCATGTCCTTGACCAAGAGTTTTTGGCCTCAGAGTCATGAATAACTTATTCTGTTATGTCCTTTGGTAGATCACCTGACAGCTCCACTGGGAATGTGGAAAAGAATGTTTAGATTTTCAGTGTCAGTGCCACTGCAAATTAAACCATTTTTAACAATAACTCAGCTAGCTTTTTAGAAAACTATGAGATTTTGTGCAATGTTATAAGCTTCATAGCAGCCAAGAATATTAGTACTCCAAATAACTAATTGTATTCTGTTGAAAGATCCACTCATCTGAAAACAAAACAAACTAAATATGGAAAACCACAATGGTCTTGGTAATCATCATCTTCTTCATTTTTTTTTTTTTAATAGATCAATTTTGCATCACTTGGAAACTGTAAATCAGTTCTCAATTTCTTGAGGTTGCTAAAAAAGGTAGTAAAGTGGCAATTTATTTTTACAGTAACTACAAGCATTATCTATAGCTTTATGTGTGATTGTAGCATTGAACTTGGCCTAACTGGCTTCATAAATTAGATAATTTTTATGGATTGACATGAAATTGCATTTAGTGTTGAAACTGCTTGTTTCTTTTTCTGTTGTAAAAATTCTACTCTCCCACTAAATAGTAAAATAAGAAGTTAAGATTTACACTGAGAAGTTTATTCAAATCTTGGTTCATATTTGGCAGCACAGTTTCTTCATTTACAGTCTAGTGTGTGCTTTTTGCAGCACACCATTTTGTCTGCTTCTATACAGACACACAGAGGTCCTCATTCTTTCAGCTTTCTCTGCCTTTCTTTAATTTCAAGTATTCTTTCTTTATAATAGTTTCAAACCAATTTCTAATTCACTACACTTCTTGAGATTACTTCCTTGCTACAAAGGAGGCTTAAAAGTTATCCTGTGTGGCCGGCTAGCTAGAGAAAATTGTCTCAGATTTCTTTAGAGAACTAGTGAATTAACATTTATGTACACCAAATATTTTCTTGGAGAGAAAAGAGTGGAGTGCCTCTTCATTACAATTTCTGTTTATTGCAGGAAAAATGCATTGAGCTACCTGGCTATCTTGCAAATTATTGCGAACTTGTGGCGTAACAATGCTGTCAGTCTCAGAGATGATTAGATACATTTTGGGCTTTTGAAGAGAATCATTTATGTGCTTTTTAAACTATACACAGCCCATGTGATCATATTTTAAAGATTTATGTGTTAATATTTCTTAGCTACTGAAAATGGTTTTTATGTACTGTCTAGTTAAGAGGCTTCAGTTCTACTTCTAGGAAAGTTTACAGCTTTATGGGATGGTAAATTATTTAATATTTTATTTACCTTAGTTTTCACATATGTCTCAATTAACATATTTAGAACTGCAAAAAACTTTCTTTTTCCTAAAAGAAGGAAGCATTTGCTCAGTGTAACTTTATACATACATTATTTTGTTTGCATTAAAATCCTCAGAAAAGCAAAGATCAAGTCTGTGAAACCATTGACCTTAGATATATTTGTTTTTAAATTAATATTTATTTAAAAACTTTTTTTTTTTTTTTTTTTAATTCTTTAAGAATCTTTAAGTTCTTTGGACAACATACAAATTTTGCAGTCAATGATGTTGCTGACTGAATGTCCATAGTCAGCCCTGGAAATGAGCTATCCAGTTCTATTACATACAAGTTAGCTTATATGTCAATTAACTAACCTTATGATCTGAAAGGCACAAAAATTGTAACTAAGTTTGATCTTTGCGCTCCTTGTAAAACAGTGTAAATCCTTGGTGTGCTGTCCAGATGTTTGTAAACACTGAATTATGGTTTGCAAGACTGTTAAACTTTTAGCTTTTAGAATTCTTATTTTATCTTATAACATGAACAATAAAACATTCTTGTGTACACACATTATTAGTGTTCCTCAGCATTTTATAGCTGCCTTTATCATTTCTGAAGGTCATCCTTTTCAGGTGGTTTAAAAGTTAAATGAGACGGGATATTTACAAAGCAATTTTGCATTATACTGTGAATAGTGGAAAGCATGCATATACTGCTATGTTCCACTGGTGTGCACTGTATACTTACAAATGCCTCTATAGGAAGTGAATTCTGTGTTGTTTAAAAATATTATCTTCTAGCTGATGTACATAAAATACTCTTACTCTAGACTGTCTAGTGGGTTGGTAATTAATGAGGGAAATTTATAGTTCAGTTTGTGGGATATGAGACAAAAATTACACTAATCGGTACCTAAAGTCTATTGGAACATCAGTATGAAATACCCTTAGATGAAGGGTATTTCCCTTCATATTTTACCCTTCATAATTCCGAAATAATGTATTATTGTAGGTATGACACAGATAAAATGGAAAGGAACTGTCGTATAAACTGTATTGAAAAAAGTAGACCTGTTTCTACAGGCACTTTCCAGCAGACCATTGAGGTATAGAAATTGTTTCATGTACTTGCTTATATAGATCCAAGTGACTAAAGTTGGACATTTTAGGTTCATACTCTGAAAGGAGAGCCATGTGGAGGCAATATTCTATGCCACATTAGTCTTAAGTCTAAACACCACAACAGTTTAAAATTCCTTAAAAACAAAGTTTTAAAAACAGCGCTCCTGGAAACCTCTTAATCTTTTGGTTCCAAAGAGAAAGTAAACTTTAAACTGCTTTAATCTGTCCTTTTCAGTAAATGCTGTTGTTTAAGGACAGAAAGTTCACCCCACCAAAATGTGACAACTTTTGGATTCTGGTGTATAATACCTGCAAATTACCTGCACTGTAAGGAATGTTAGTATAATACTCTAGTATTCATCATGCAGCATTGATGCAATCTTCATTTTCCTGAAAATTTAAGGTTATGTTCAATCAGACATTTTTATTAAATATGTTGTTGGTGTGGATTGTTTTGCCTACAGAAAAGTAACAACTACAATTTCTAGTGTTTCACAATATTTAGTATTCTCATAATTTAATACATATTTTTAGAGTTCTACAATTAAATCACCTCAACATCACTTAACAGTTAATCTGAATAGTCAACAATCCTCAGTGTCTGTAAGAAAAATGATCTTCTTTAGTTCCTGACTTAAAATAACTTTGTAGAGTGCTTTGACTGTTCCTGTCAATTTTGATGTATTCTTTGTATGATTCGTTAACAGGTACACTGAAAAATGTACTGTAAACAGAAATAATTTTACTTAGTACTTTCTTTTCCTGTCTATCAGTTAACAGTCTTGTTAGATATCTGATAACTTAGGGCTAATTTATGTTAAGTCGCTGTTCTGATCTGCAACACATTGCACTAATACAGTCTAGGAAATTCATGAAACTGATTATAGTTTGAACTTGCTTTGATTGCTTTTAGTCATACTGACCGCTGTTGATTTACTGTTACCTTGTGACACCTTATTCATCTATAAATTTGGCTTAATATAGCAGTATAAAGTCAGGATGGAAGGTCAGCTTAGAAATCAGTTGAAAACAGAGAAGTGTTATTTCAGTGACCTTTTATATGGCAAATAAAACTTGAAAGAGAGAGATTACCCATTGCATTGTTTACTTTTTTCAGGTGATTTTCTACATGCTTACATTCATCATTTTGTGACAAATCACTGCATTTTTTATTAATGTTTTTCTTCTTCCTTTGCTTATTAGAATGGACCATGGTTTATCCTAATCCATTAATTTATTAACAAGTGGTAATGAATACACAGTGATAGATAACAACAAGCAAAGTGATGTAGGCTATTATAGTCTGGACAACAATTGAACTTGTATGCTGTTTATCTGGAAAAATCCCAAATTTTTAAATTATCTCTGGTAAATTATAGGTAAATTTACATTGTTCTGAGGGTTAAGAGAAATGATTAATGATTTAATCATTCAGCCTTTTTGCAGAGAATAGAAGCTTATTTATGCATACAATACAGCAGGTATATGTATTTCTACTCATGGGCATATAAACTGACATATCTGTTCTTATCTTGATGATTGGAAAGATTTGGATTAGTTAGTCTCAGCTCTCTAAGGGGGTCATTAGTCTATGATCCTTACTTTGGGAAGAAGATTATGTTTGGAGAAGAAAAAAAGAAAAAAAAAAAGCCCCCTTTTCCCTACAGCCCCTTTCAGAAATAGTAACAGTAAACCCACCTCAGATCATTAAAAATCTTAAACTGGGTGATTCGAAAATAAGCACTGGATTTCATATGTCTTTTAAAAAATGTTCTCAGCATTCTGTTATACCTTCTTTTGAAATGTAAACCAAAATGCCTAATATTGAACCTTTAAACACACTTGGGAATTATTGAACAAATGTTTTGATTTTTTTTTTTTTTCCCATAAAGCTGAGGCAAAATCAGGATCAAAGCTCATGTTGTGCTTCAGATCTTTTGGTTAAGAATGCTCCAAACCAGCTACCCTTTGACATTTAAAATTAAATTAGGAGAAATGATTGTTATAATCCCTGTACCTAAAACAATCCTTGCTATTTACTTAGTTTTTTAACAGTTTTTTTTTTTTTTTTAATCTATCAATTTGTTTAACCTTTGTTCTTTCATAATCCAATCACCTGCAAGAAAATTATGCTACTCCTTTTAAAGCAAGCAAGCAAACAAAAAAACACCTTTTGGTGTTTTTGGTCAAGAGTTCCAGTTTCCCCTCATTCAGTAATGAAACATAACAAAATGTGATTATTTTTAAAAAAGAAATCATTTTCAGATACTTTTCCTAAATCACTTGATTTCTAATATTGGATATTCACTTGTGTATTCCCTGAATTAAAACTTCCACCTCTCTATGCATAGTAGCAAAAGCAACTATGTGCATGTTAGCACATCAGAGTTCTGATCCTCCAAATGACTGATGGATTGTCAAGTGTTGAGAATTTTAGTTAACATGCATCCTTTATGACTTTCAAGCAATATTCTCCAAGGGATTAGCTGAAATGTAAATCTCTTGATTGAGATTAGAGAACATTTCAAAATCATCTAAATGGCTGCATTTAGATTACTCATTTAGATTAATTCTTGGTTCATTTAGATTATTCTTGGTTGGAACTATAATTATTATGTTCTGTTTTAAGCAAAAATGAAATGTAGTTTGAGAATTAAGTCATATTAACCCCATCTCAAATATCACTTGCATGTAATAATATAGCAAATAAGAATTTTATGCATGATATTTTTATATGAGTTCATGTTTATTGTTCTTGTCTAATCACTGATAGTTTGCTAAACAGAACAAACAAGTAAAAAAAAAACAAATTGACAAAGTTGCATTACAAAAGGTGTTACAGAAAGATACATCCAAAGAAGTTTATATTCAGTCTCTGTTTCTAAATATGGGAAGCACTTGAATCTGATTTTTTTTTTTTTTTAACATTATTCAAAAAATAATTTTTGTATCAAAGGATACTTAAAGAATGCCTAATATTAGAGTTACTGAATTGTGTTGGAAGTGTTTTCTATTCATACAGCTGTGTAAGTGTTGTCTTGAACATGTACTCTTTTCTTCCCATGGGAACCAAGGCTTCAACTTTGACTTCTGCTGTCAGGAATTACTCTGAGAATTCGTGTCTTCAGATCTGTATACATGCTGAAGATGGAATAAAAAGTGTTTTACTTTTGAACGATTTAAATCTTTAAAAGTAGCTAGGTTCAGGAAAAAGACGATTCTAACCTACTGTCATAGATAGTTAATCTGGAAAACCTGAAAGACCTTGCAGGCTTCCTGCTGCCTTTGTTTGCTTTTCTTTTTCCTGGGATGGACATTTTCTTGAGCTTGGAGAAGGGGATCATTGAATGTCAACCATTTCTCTTGGATCCTAGGCTCCATGGGATTCTTCCAAGTAGATCCCTGAACAGACCAAAATATATTCTCCTGAGAATATATATAGGTCTCCTGAGACCTAGTGTTTTTGCCCTGCTTCCCCCTTCTCACAATCCAGAACTCCACTATCTCATAATCAGACCAATGATGTCTGCCTTCAGATTTCATATGCATAACCAGGTCTTCCTTTTTTGTAAGTTAGAGATCTAGCAGAACACCATTCCTTTTTGGCTTCTTGATAACCTGTGCCAGGAAGCTGTCACCAATACATTCTAGAAACCTCCTGGATTGCTTGTACCCTGCTGTAATTCAAGTTCCCTATGAAGACCAGGGCCTGTGAATGTGATGCTTCTTCCTTCTGTTTGAAGAAGACCTCATCTACTTTCTGATCCTGATCAAAATTTCTATAGCAGATCCCTGTTACAATAGCATCTGTATTGGTCTGCCTGTTAATCTTCACGCATAAACTCTCTGTTGGTTCCTGACCCATCTCAAGACAGAGTTCCATGTATTCCAGTTGCTTTCTCCTGCAAAGGGCAGCACACCCTGGCCTGTCCTTCCTAAAGAGTCTGTATGCATCAGTCACAGCACTCGTTATGTGAGTCTTCCTAAAATGTTTCCATGCCTCTTTGGTCCCAATGAGTTCATAGCCCTTATGAGTTCATAGGCTTCTAATTCCATCTGTTTCTTCCCCATGTTACATGTATTAGTGCAGAAGCATGTCAGAGACTCATCCAAGTGTGCTGATTCCTTATAATCAGTACAATAAATTTCCTCATAAGGCTATTCTGCAGACAATTCCTTCCTTAAATGCTTACAGTTGAAGTGATTCTAATTCAGCCTTATTTTGTTGATTGCTATGTGCCCTCTGTTCCTATTATCCTGGACCCTTGGCTTCCTTGCTCCACCCGGAATTTCATCACTTCTTTGTTCAATCTCCTCCTCTCTTTAAAGCTCTCCTTATCATGTTGGCCAGCTTAGTTAGGTGAACCTTGTCTCTCTGAAGCATCTATTGACCCTCAAAAAGGGACTTGTGGTCACAGAAACCAAAATCCTGCTGCTGAAACCAACTGCACAATTACTTACATGTAGGATCCATCCAGTCCTCCTCAGGCCTTCCTTCTCAAGATCGAGGATACTACTACCATGCCATTGCCCTGAGAGCTGTGCAGTTGCACTTGACTATATGTGTATTGACCTTGTCAGAATCATTGGTATGTACATAGAAGGGCAACAGGGTGTAATAGTTGGAGGGCCAGTTGAGAATTGGCAGCATCTCCACTAAATCCCTGAGGCAAGCTGCAAACCTTCCTCTGACAATTCAGCTCAGCAAATGGGTGCCCCAGCCCCGACAGTAGGGGGTCTCCTACTGCTATTACAGCTCCCTTCTGTGAATAATGAGAGACTCAGGCTCAGACAGTAGAGATATTCCATTTGACAATACTCCCAGCTTCTAATCAACTGCAAGGGCAGTGAACCTGTTTTGAAACTGCAGGTTATCAGATGGGGCAGAAGCCTGCCTCCTAGTATGAGAAGTCACTAGCTTCCAGCCTTCACCATCATGGGAGTTTCCATTTTCCAGCTTCTTAGGGACAGATTCTTCCAGCCCCTCCACCTCAGTTGAAGGCTAGGGTCCTTGAAACTTCAGGGTCTCAGAGAAGATCTGGTTCATCTCTTTCTCATCCTCTCTGATGCTGTGCAGTGTGGTAAACTCTTCCCACAACTCCCATGGAAACATAGCCTCTCAATAACTGCACACTCCCTGCAGTGTATGACACTGTATGCCCCAGTGAGAAGCCCCAGGGACTCCCTACAGCCTGAGACTTGCAGAACTGCATCCTCCTTCTGGAGCTCTGTGTCTGAGAGTATGACAGTAAAGGGACAGTTACTCCAATGGCTCCTTACCTGGCAACAGCAGGTACCCACAAGTTCCTCAGAGGGTTTCCATGATCACTGACAAAGTGCCAAGAAACTCAAGAAGAGCCTAAACAAAGTACTTTCACCTTCAACCTGGAAAATGTACTCACTATGATTATTTCATCTAATCTACTTAAAATTCATCCAATATCAATATTGATGACCAAATTCAGGAATGGTTCTTACTCAAATATTTTATTTTAATGTATGCAAATATATGGCCTGCTCCCTTTTTGACTGCAAATATGTATGTAATCTGAGAGCTCCCCAACCAGGAACGGTGATTAAATATTGAAATATTTATGTTAACAAATATGAGACAAAGCTGTACCAAGAGTGAACACTGAGATGAGGCTGATATTCTATTTTATTCTGCAAGGTGTATGGAGATGGTCATGTTTAGTTTTTATTTTTTATTATTTTTGCTAATTAAATTTGCATTTAGAAGCCATTAATATTCATAATAATCAAATGTACTTTCTTATATACGCATGGCCTAGGAATCTTTTTTTTCTTTTTTTTTTTCTGTAATTTCTCTCAGCTGAAACACACCTTATTGATAGGAAAAAAGACAAGTGTTTTTGTGAACTGGGTATATACAAAATTTGCATCCTGAACAGGTTGCTGAGGGTATAGAAGTTCATTTACAAAACAGAATAAAGTACATGGTTTATTTCACATATTCACTATTAACTTAGCTGATATGGATGTTTGTTATATTGCTTAGCCATAAAAATGAATAAAGCATTTATACATTTGTTCAGTTTAGACTATGTCTGAAGGCCCCTAAATTTCCAAGACAGTTTGCAAATGGTTTAGCATTTGGCTCATAGAATTGTTTTAGTATGTAAGAGGATTTAATTCTTCAGTATTCTTGTCTGGAAAAATTCTTCAAGTAATGGTATGCAATTATTGGAATGCATGTGGGATTGAGAGCACCCTCACCAAGTTTTTGGACAACACCAAGCTGCGTGGTGTGGTGTGGTTGACACACTGGAGGGAAGGAATACCAACCAGAGGGACCTTGACAGGCTTGAGAGGTGGGACCATATGAAACATCTGAAGTTCAACAAGGCTGAGTGCAACATGCTGCACCTGGGTCAGGGCAATCTTAAGCACAAATACAGTCTGGGAGGAGAATATATTGAGAGCAGCTCTGCAGAGAAGGACTGGGGAGTACTGGTGGATGAAAAACAGCATGAGCCAGCAATGTGTGCTTGCAGCCCAGAAAGCCAACCACATTCTGGCCCATACCAAAATAATTATGGAAAGAAAGTCAAGGGAAGTGATTCTTCCCCTTTACTCTGCTCTTGTGAGACCACCTGGAGTACTGCATTCAGCTCTGGAACCCCTATTGTAAGGACATAGACCTGTTGGTGCAAGTCCAGAGGAATGCTACAAAGATGATTGGAGGTTTGGAGCACCTGTCTTATGAAGACAGTCTGAGAGATTTTGGCTTTTTCAACCTGGAGAAGAGACCTTATGGTCTTTCTGCTCTACACACTGACATAACATTTCCCCTTCATGGGTCTCTTAAAGAGATTGTAGGTGTTTTGTAGTAGACTTTTTTTCTGAGCTTATTGCATGTAGATGCAAAATAAAATATATGTGTAGCAAGCCTTTTAGGTAGATTTTTGAATTTTAATTTAATCTGATGTATATAGACTTCAGAAGGAACCCAGATACTTCTCTTCAGTTTTAAATTCTAAATCTGATCATCAATTACGTCATAGTTTACCAGGAATATTTACTATTTTTTTCTGTCAAAACCAAAATTTATCTTGTGGGCCAGTGGGGTTACATAATATTATTTTTTATTATTTACATAATGGTACACAAAACCAGAGGTAATTTGAGATAATAGTGGCCTGAGTGGGAATCATATAATTGTGTAAATATGAAAATAGACATTTTATGGGAGAAGAGACAGCTAAAAAAGCACAAAATGT
This sequence comes from Aythya marila, assembly GCF_965140915.1. Classification (NCBI taxonomy): domain Eukaryota; kingdom Metazoa; phylum Chordata; class Aves; order Anseriformes; family Anatidae; genus Aythya; species Aythya marila. The sequence continues at coordinate 99,072,626 of NC_139043.1, read as the reverse complement.
ATCAGAAAAAAAATAAAATAAAATCTTGTATACACACAGAAAAAAGTAATCCAAACTTTCAAGTTTTTTTTTTTTTTTTTTTTTTTGTAAGCCCAAAAGAAAGTGTACTTGACAGAATTGTCCTTATAGTTTATGACTAGAAAATATTTAAATCACATGTTTGCATATGCGTCATATAAAAGTCCTTTCTAGTTCCTGGTTTCCTAGATTTTTTTTTTCAATAACTCGTTATTTGTATATGAAAATGTGAAACTGGTAGCTGCAGTATTGTACAACTTGTTAGACAATGACAGTTTGTATATTTCACTGGTTTCAATCTTTTTACGAATTGTGATTACAGTGAAGAATGCTGTCATACAGCAAGGAGCTTTCAGTGTTTACCTGGTCATCTTCCCTATTTTTTTTCCACCCCAAAAATATAAATATTTCTCTTGTGTTTAAAATAAGAATAATGGCACTTCATAATTTTACAGTAAAAATGAGTGCATGATTGGTGTTGGTGTACCAATCCCAAGGTAAGGGAGGTAAAAGTAGTTAATTACCTTTTAGGGAGGTAAAAGTAGTTACTCTGAAGTTTTTTCATTATTTTCAGGTAATTTCTGGAAGTAGAATTTTGGCAGTCATTATAGATAATTCTCTCTGATACTCATTGAAGAAAAAACAAAAACAAAAAAACAAAACAAAACAAAACAAATATTTTTTTTTTCCTTGAGTCCATAATAGATTCCCCTAAATTAAGCAGGATGGTTTTATGCAATTCTTCATGTGAATCTATTGGTTTAAATGGGACTCCATCAGGTATGCTATGATCCACTCAGATGATATTTGAGAGATTAACACAGTAAACATCATCTGAATAATCAGGATTTTATGTTCAGTATGTTAATGTATGTTACTGCAAACTGCATGCATGAAGCATTATGAAGCATTATTAAGCAGCATGAAGGATTATGTAAAATGGACACAGTTCCTAGTCTTTTCAATAAAGATATTCATGTTTATTTATTTTAACATAATTCATAGTCCATAACAACTTGTACTTAAAATAAACCAATAAAAACAGTGCCAGAATCAACATGGAAAGAAGGATATGTGAGGTAAAGGATAATTTCCCTCACCTCATTCCAAGTATTTTCCTTTTCTTGAACTTATTCATACCTCTCTGTTTATTTTTTTCCATGATTTACTCTTTTGGTAAATTAGCCATACACACAAAGCATTTTCTCTATGATCAGATGGAGAAAAAAAAAAAAAAAAAAAAAAAAAGGCTAATAAATCAGCAACTTTTCTCTAATGTCAACATAGTACAACAATACCAGCTTGCAGCAGACTTAAATATTTGAGTAGCACCAGAAGGAAGAAATATTTGATTACTAAACATGCTGGGGCTCAGATATGTGTATTGTTATGAATATAAACATTCATTAAAAAGTTAAATTTGTTGCAGGTCTTGGTGTCCTAAAATATTGCCAGACACAATAACATTTATCATTTATCATTATAGTTTCTGATGGCCTAAATGCTGTTCTTGGAAGACTTGCTCACAATCAGAAATAAAGCAGACTATTTTTTTTTCTATATTGAATATTGAGGTAATTGTCAAATAAAAATGTAACTAACATTTGTCTTCCATTTTCTGTGAAAGGGGTGTTATGGATTCCAGTAGTATTTGATCACTTTTTTTTTAGTTTCCTAAAAAGAATTGTAGAAACAGTCACATATACTGTAAACAATCATTAAAAAACTGCAATTAAAAAAACATCGCACACTGAGTATCTCTGAAGAAAATGTCTGTAAGAGACAAATTCACTAATTTATTCAGTATACTTTATTGTTATTTCAATAGTTTTTTATTTTTATTTTATTTATTTAGGAGAGTACTGTGATCTCTAATTCCTAATCAATCTGTGGCTCACAGCTTTCAGTTCAATCTTTTGCTTTAAGTTTGCAGAATAACTTTTCGTGGAGGTAACTGGAAATGACTTCCGTGCACAAAGTAGTGGTGAAATCAAGAATCTTGAAAATGTGTACTAATTCTTCTCACTTTAAAACCTGAATAAGCCCTGTACAGGGCTTTTTGTGTAAAGCACAAAAAACATTGATTTTAAATGTTAATTTCTGGTCTGTGTAAGATGAAACAGGTGGTTTACAAGTATCTGACTGAGGTTGCCAGAGGTTTCTTTTTATTAAAAGGGAATTCTTACCTCTTTGGGTCATGAGTTTATAAGTCTTATTTGTCTTACTTATAAATTATTAGTATGAAAGCAGATGTATTAGAATTTAATGTTTCTGTGTCGTTGAGCAAGGCTCAGACTATAAATAAATAAATAAATGAAAACGTTCTGTTATTAGCCAATTCAGTTGGAAAAAGGCCTTGCATATGTGAATTATCTTCTAGAGCATCTGTGCAACTGTTTTTTGTTTGTTTGTTTGTTTGTTTTTAAGATGTTTGGAGAATATTCAAGAGAGAATACTGTTGTTAAAAAGTGAAAAAGAGAATTTCTGGTTGAACTGTTTTATTATTATTATTATTTTTTTTTTTTTTCCTGTTTCTGATAACACTGTTGGTCTATAAAAGATAAAATCAAAATTACATTGTCCTGTTGAAAGCTGGAAATCATAGGTCTCTAGAAACACTTTCATATCTTTTCCCAAGTTTAATAATCTACAATCTAAATTAAATTTATGTGAATCTCTCCTGTCTTTGTTTTAAATGCAAATACATAAATACACAGGTTTTTAAAAAGCAAATTTGAGTAAATGATTTCACACTGCCCTTTGCTTCTATAAAATCAGCACTTTGGGGAAGATTGTATTCAGGATTATTTCAGAATATTAAAAAACAAAACAAAACAAAACAAAACAAAACATTTTTAACAAAACCTCGAAGACCAATCTAAACTCACTCATATTTTTTTTTTTCCTATTTTTCTCTCTTAAGTCAGTAAAGACTTTATCCAGAGGTTAGTGTTTGCTGACTCCAACATACACTGTTCCTTTGCTCTTTTGTTATGAGAGAGACACGTATGTTTGCGATGTTGTCAGGGAGCAGACAGGCAGACTGCTTTCCAAGTGAAGGAGAGCTGGTAGGCTGATGTAGTGCTGTCTGGGGCCCAGTTCTACAGTACTTAAGCCAGGTCAGCAGAGCAGGTTCAGGTCCAGATTATTAGACAAGTCCACAGTGATGGGGAAGGTGTGGGAAGCCAAGTCCATTCTGAACCAGGGCTGGAGCTCAGCTCTGGATCGTAGATTAATAGAATGGTTTGGCTTTGAAGGGACCCACCTCTCAAGCCTGTCCAGTTCCCTCTGGATTGCATCCCTTCCTTCTAGCATGTTGACTGCACCACACAGCTTGGTGTCATCCACAAACTTTCTGAGGGTGCACCCAATCCCGCTATCCATGTCACCAACAAAGATGTTAAACATTACTGGTCCCAATACCAACTCATGAGGAACACCACTTGTCACTAATCTCCATTTGGACATTGAGCCATTGACCGCAACTTTTTGTGTGACACCATCCAGTCAATTTCTTACCCACCAACTGTCCATATGTCAAATCCACGTCTTTTCCATTTAGAGACAAGGATATCACATGGGACAGTGTCAAATGCTTTGCACAAGTCCAGGTAGATGATGTCTGCTTTTCCCCATCCACCAGTACTGTAACCCTGTCACAGAAGGCCACCATATTTGTCAGGCATCATTTGCCCTTAGTGAAGCCGTGTTGGCTGTTACTAATTTGTCCTTTTTTAGTGTTTGCCTTTGCATAGTTTCCAGAAGGATCTGCTCCATGATCTTGCCATGCACAGAGGTGAGACTGATTGGCCTTTAGTTCCCTGACTCTTTTTTCTTTTTTTTTCTTTTTTCCCCTGTGGCTAGAGCCACATATATCAAGTACATATATTCTCTTGTCAGTGAAGACTGAGGGAAAAAAAGGCCCCTTTTCCTCCAGGATGGAGGTTCCCATCCCTCAGCAACTCTAGTTTAAAGCCCTCTTTACCAGCTTGGCAAGCCTGTGACCAGAGATGCTCTTCCCCAAATCTTCCACAAATATGGTGGCCTTCTGAGACAGTGAGCAACACTGGTTCAGCCTCTGGGAGAGCAAATACAAGGAAGGGAAAAAAAACTGCTGCACAACACCAGCTGGGAGAGAGGAGTGAGAAAATGGGAAAGAACCAGCCCTGTAGACACCATGGTCAGTGCAGGAGGACAGGATGTGCTCCAGGCCCCACAGCAGAAGTTCCCCTGTGGCCCCTGGTGGAGCAGGCTGTCCCCCTGCAGCCCATGGGTGGAGTAGATCTCCACGCTGCAGCCCATACCCTGTCAGAGCACTGGGCACTCAAGAGGAAGTTGATCTTTTTATCTGAAAGTTGGAATCTGGCACCTCACCCACCCCCCTCCCCTGCTTTCTTTACTTAAGATGAATGGAAGAACAAATACCTTGAGAACATTATATGAAAAATGTCATGTTTAATAAGCATAAGATATTGTTTGGAAAAACTCTAATGAACAACAAACCAGTAAGAACTATTAACATTCTGAAAATTAGCCAATACAGTATCTCAGAACATATGAGTTCTAGTACTCTGATGAGCAGTGATTTATACTGAAATCAGTGATACCAAACTTGTCTATTAAATGTACTAACATATGCAAAATCATTTTGTGAATATTCTAGAGATCCTTGAGTATCTGGTATAATAAATATTAAAAATTGTCATTGTAGCCATTGTATTAAAAATTGAGCTTGTAGCCATCCTGGGTGCACTGAATTAAATTTTACAGACACAGATAAGTAAATTTATCTTTCACATCACCTCTTGGCTTGATAGTCATCTTGTACTTAATTGCTTGACTGAAATTCAACCTTGGATAGCTTTGTGATTTCACTCTATGTGAAGTCAGCCAAAAATGAATTGCTATTGATTAGCATCATCACTGTGAAAAGGCGAGCTTTGAGGCTTAGAATCTGTAGTTGTGTGTTTTGGCAAATGTTTTGTAAAAACTTATGGGGTTCTGGTATACCGAATCTATCATGGATATTTGTAAGACATTATGATTGTATATTTATTCAGAAAGATACAGATTTTGTGAATCACTGAACAGTGTTTGAACAACTATAAATCTGAGCAATTTGAGGGAGAAATGATTTGTTGGTAAATAGAACTACATGATTCTTTTTTTTCTAGTTACTGTACATAAATTCAGTGAATAAAGTTTAAAGACATCATGAGAATCTAGCACAGTTTTGAGCATTGCAGTTAACATCTTAGACTCCTGTCACTAGTGGGAAGACCATGAGGGGAAAAAATAAAAATAAAAATATAAATATAAATAAAAATATAAATAAAAAAGAGGAAAGGTCAATCCCTATTCCATGTTTAATATTAGTACAGATGCTTATCACATTCTAGAGGATTTAGTTTTATATTTTGAAGACTGTGAGGTAGCATAAATGTAAAATATGTAAGCATTTCACTCTGTATCATTCTCTACCCAGACAGGAAAAACAAACAAACAAGAAAAATTACAACAGCAAAGTTAGTAGTTTAGTAGCTGTGTAAAGTATTTTTATACATGGAGAAGTCCATAATGTAAAGATGATTACTGTATAGTAGTATATGGTTTGAAAAATTAAAATTTGTTCCCAGTTAGTCTGCCAATATGATGCAGAGAGTAAAAGAAATATATTTCTTCCTTTCTTGCTACTGTACATAATCTTAGATCAAAAGCCCATTTCAATTTTAAGAACTGTTTTGAGCTGTCTCCAAAGAGTACCTTCAACAGCATATCAACGTGTTAATACTTACCAAAGTTTTAACAGTGGGTACATGGTTTATTTATTTATTTATTTATTTATTTATTTATTTATTTATTTATTTATTTATTTTTGTAAGAGGAACATGTAATCCATTATAAAAGGAACAGCCTGAGGAATAATATTTTTGTTGGCAGAATAAAATAACTCTAAACATAATCCATTCAATTTTTACCTCTGAGAAGTTACTTTTTTAGTTGATACCTAGTCTCTGTATTTATGTGAATGGGCTTAGAATTTGGATATGGCTCTAATGAATTTGCTAGTGAGTATATTCTTATAATTTCTGAGTTCTTTTGTCTCTGTTTTCCCATTTATTCCTTTTGCTAATAAAGTGTTCATACCTAAATGACAGAAAGATTTAGGTAGTATGGATCTCACTTTCAAACTGAGAATATCATGGCTGGGTTCTGATGTTTACATGGAAATGTTCTGAATCATCAGCACTGCTGGTCTTCGTTATCAGTAATGATGCTCGTGGAGAAAAAAACACTTTGGTTTTTCTTTTTTCTTACTTTGCTCAGTCTCTGGGGAAATATAGTTTATCATATTTAAAACACTATCTAGAGAAATATTTGGAAAAGAATATGATTGTTGTTAGTAAATACTAACACTTTCTATTTTCCATTGAATATGATTTTTGTCTTCACTAGACAGACAAAAATATTTATTTGTACTTTGATTATATGTATATATATATATTTAATACAATACATATATTTCAAAGGATCATTTGTCCTTTGATAATTTAAATATTTTCTTGAGAATCCTAGAAAATTGCATGAATGATTGATATGTTTGTTCACTTTCATTTTGATCCATTCTTCTAAATGAATATATATTTTCATGCATATTGTTTCATCTTTTCTTGACATTTTCTTTCCTGGAGGCTTTGCTCAGTATTTAAGAAAATTCAAATGGCATGAATAATACAATGAAATGACTTAAAATGGATTAATTTTTGTGACTCATTGTTAATATTTGATTTTACTTAGGAAGAACTTTACCAAGTATCTTCAACTAGACAACAGGTTGGAATATACTTATCCTTTCACTCTTATCTGGCTACAGTTCAGTTAGAAAGCTATTTTACTTTTGAGAGGAAATGTGATTCAATTTCTTTTGTGATTTTTTTTCCACATATATAAGCTATTTACGCTTAAAGATATGGTACGCTTAAAGATTTGACTGAGGAAAATAGGAGCAGCTGACTCACTATAGCTGGCCAAGTTAAGGGATAAAAAAATATTTAAATATAAAATTGAATAACTTTTCTCAGTTTTTCCATTTTTACATTTTTTTTTACATTCACTGTTTTCCATCATAATTGATGTGTTCTCAAACAGCAACAACAATAAACAAACAAAACCACACCCACTTCTGATCCCTATCTGTGTTCTGTTAAAATCTATTACTACATTGTATAGTGTCCTTGGAACAGGACACTAACATTTAGTGTCCATCATGTGCCTATCTATATGTATACATATGTATACATATGTATGCCTCTTTACATATATGTAAAAATTATGTTTTATTATCTACATATATTGCTGTATGTGCAACTTATTTACAGTCAAGACCATGACATAAAATAGTCAGACCAGGAAGACTAAAGCAGGCTTCTCAGTGTGCAAGCAATGTGACTTGATAGTGTCACGTAGCATTCTTTTGAACAAAGGCTCCTCAGCCTCAGTGTGTTGAACTCTCTGTGAAAGAAGCAAAGGTAGCAAAGGTTTAAATGACCCTGTCATTTAAACAGTTTGAGTTGGCTTTTGTGGTTATCTGAAGACCTTTTAATACAGCAGCACCACTCTTCCTATGAGTTTAGTTGCAGGGCTGGATCTCCTTTTAAATGCTTTTAAATCCTTAAATTTTAAATGCTTTTAAATCCTTAAAAAGATGTTACGCTTTGTGTCAAAACAGGTAAGCCTAATTCTGAGAGTAGTTAAATTCAGTTGTGAGGAGCTGGTTAAATATATATATATATACGTACATATATATATGTACATATACACATGTATTATGCCTTGATAATACAACCACTTTGCTCAGTTTCATTTCTGAGAACACTTCTGGTCCATGAGACATGTGAAGAACTAGGACCTTAAAGAACTGAAAGTTTTATAGAAATAAGGTGGGAAGATAAAAGTTTATTAGTTGATTTAGCAAGATAATCACATTGTTAAAATTAACAGGGTCTGAATTTGGGTTCTCTGATGTAATGTCTCATTATCTTTGTTTTACATTCAGCAGCTTTTCATTATCTGCCATAAATTTATTTTAGAATAAAAGTAAGCAATATCTGAAAATAAAACAAAACAATATACCTCTCTATTTCTTTCTAAAGCCTTCCTTGCTTAGAATAACGTGTCTTCCACTGTTGTCAGTCTCCATACTTTTATCATATAGTTGATTCCTTCATGGAACTAAAAATTGTAAAGATCCTAATCTTTTTACTTTTGTACATGAGCAGTTTTAATCTTTCTTTTTTTTTTCTTTTTTTTTTTTTTTTTTTTTTTTGGTTGGTTGGATGGTTGGTTTTGTCCATTGAAAGAACCAGAATCTTTCATTTGCACATTTTTAATCTATTTTAATCTGTTTTAATCTTTTGATAAGTATCTGTTGATAATAACTTATTAGTAGTAAGTGCTTGCAATCATAATCTTCCAATAAATATGTTAGTACCAGTTTTGTGCTATAAAGGTCAAATTGTTTTACCTTTGTTTTTTATTTTTAAATCTGAGAAGCATTTATTACATTCTTGACATAAGCACTATCTCCTTGTCTCTGAAGAGTAAATAAAATCAGCTGTGAGATAATTACATCCTATGATTAGTAATGTGGCTTTTTGTTGCTACTTTTAATTCCTCCTGTTTGTGGATTAGATTAATGAATTAAGAAAACTTGTTTATCCTAAATTAAGGTAGCACTAGTGATTATAAAAGATAATTATGTTAAGGTTATTAATTGCAATGTTAAGAAGTAGAGTAGTGTGAAATATTTCCTTTGGTTATTAGTAGTATCTACTGATGAAGACAATTTATAACTTCAGTATAATGAAAATTCATTGTAGTAATTCTAAAGTAAAAGCAGACAATATGTGAGAAGGTGATTATATTTCATCTTTAGGGAAATAGGAAGTGAATTTTGACACTGTCAGACCAAAATCAATCTCAGTGTATTTTAAAAGATTTTTTTTTTAAATAATGTTGTTCCATAAATAGAATGGAAAGAAATAAGATTTTGGTTGCTAGTTACCATTTTAAAATGTTATCTATCTTATGCTTTACTTTTCTGGAAATACAATTTATGAAAACTTGTTGTTCAAGTTCTTGATTTTACATGCCATGGAAAAGTACATCTTGGTCTGATTTTTAAGATGCCCACCTTACTTGAGGTGAGGCTGTGAGCTTCTTCTTATAATAAAAAACAGATTTTATTGTATTATTCTTCTTCCCTTTTCTTTTTTGTTTGTTCTCTTGCTCCCTCCATAAATTCTTCCCAGGTAGAAAGGTTGAAGCTTGAGAATACCTCTGAATGGGGAAAGAGAGAGAGACTTGAAGGAGAAAAGCAAAATTTGGAAGAAGAAAGCAGAACATTGAAGTTGCAGGTGAAAGAAATTCAGAGACTTCTGGAGATGAAAAATAAAGCAACACCGATTAAATTGAGCTGTGATCATCAAAATACACAAAGCAAGCTGCTGGTTAAAAATAAGGTATGTGCATTTCTTAGTTTGATTACTTGAGGAGCATGAAGCTACTCATTTCATTATTTCATAATGGAAAAAAAAAAAAAGTTGTCCCTAAAACAAGAGCTGTAAAAGACAGAAGATCTGTATTTGTGCATATCAGATATGCACAATTAGTGCTCAGTGACTTTGAATTTCTGCAGGGTACAGAAACTGAAAGATTTTTTCATTTTTAAAAAGAACCATGGAAAATTGTAAGTCTGAAAAGAAGACTATGGAGCAAAAGTTACGACCAGGAGGATTTGAAGAGATTAATTAATCTTTGGTAGCTACAGAGTCCTGATAAAGGTCGAAGCAAACAAAATGTGAGACAAATCATTTATCTGTCTTTCTGAATATGTAATCTCCCTTCAGAAAAGAGAAAACTGAATGAAGAACAATATTTCTTATTTTTTATTCTTCTAAAATCTGTTCACTTTTAAAACATTATTGTGTAGCTATTTATGCAATAGCATAAATAATGGTGTGATAAATTATTCAGAGACCCTTGTCTCTGTGTATTTCTTCTATTTTATGTTTTTCTATGCCAATACATTAAGTAGTGATCTGGAAGACTTCCACTTTCATTGAGACTCTGAAAGCAAAAAACTAACAAAAACCACATTAAATGTACATACTTAATGTTGCAAATTGGGCAATGAGAAGCATTTTTATTTGCTTAAATAAGAAATTGTTTAATTTACAACACTGAAATGAAGCACATGAAATGACAATACCAACCAGAGGAACTAGGACTAGATTTGAGGTATTGTTACACTAGGCAATTTTTCTTGGGAAAGATTAGGAGAGAGACTATTCTATACCTGAGGTCTGCTTATAAATGTAATGATTTTCCTGTATTTCTGTGGTGTCTCAGGAACAGCAAATTGTATTTCACACATATAGTTTACCTTTATAGAGTATCTTCTTATACAATGAACACCTGTCTTTGATTTTCCATTACTGGTATTTATCATGTTATGTGATATGAGGATTTTCATGATTTCTTTGTAATGCAAGTAATGTGAGGTTAGAGATGTGGACAGAAAGATTGATATCTCTGCCTTGATATTTTACTGTATTTAAAATATCTTTTAGTTATCTAGATTTATTATTTTATTATTATTTTTTTTAATGTTACTTGTATAGAATATTAGACATCTGTGATCAGGTTTATCTGTTAGTATAATTGCTGTGAGAATATTTTACATCCTTTCATCAAAGTCAAAAGGTGGATATGAAGCTCAAGCATCTCTCTTTTCCTATTATAAAAGTGAATGTTCCTGTAGTGTTTGCTTTTTCATAGCTGGTGATTTTAGGATAAGATTGTCTTCAAAACTATTAACTATCGGTTTAATGAGAAAATTAAAAATTATAATTTATTAGCAGATGAAGCTGTAAACCATCATCTGGTAGCTTGTTAGTAGTTATAATCCAAAGAATGGGGTGGGAAAACATTTATTTGCAGCTGTTTCTCTCTGTGATTCACAATAACTCCTGCAAATCATGGAATCACAGAACATCATCAAAAAACATAGAATGACTTTGGATTCTAATCCAAAAGCCCCTCCCCCACCCCCCCCCTTTTGGTTTGTTTCCTTTTTTTTCTTTTTATGGCATGGTGGCTTGAGTTCAATTAAAATAACATGCTGTACAGAGGACTGGAAGAGTGCATAAGGATTTCTGTATGACATGGGTGATGGTTAGGTGTTTAGGTAAGCAAAAGGAAGCATATGCAATATTTAAACCACAGCTATGTAGAGATTTGTATCAATTTTTATATGAATGATTACAGATTTACATATAAAGTACATACAAGGTATATAGGTGTTGTAGAATGAACTCGAGAGCAAAACAAGTACCTAATACCCTTACTTCTCCAAAACCTGCATATGCAATAAGGAGATCTGTTACAGTTGTTTAGAACAGCATATAGTGATGAATGTCTGATTCATTCTTTTAAAGGTTATAAACAACCAATGACAACATTTGTTTTCCTTTTATAACAGTTTATAAATGGAATATAACAGAATATTAGACAGGGTATCGAAAGACAGAGGGATATCCTCGTGTAAAGAATTTCATGTTGATGATGTCTTGCTTTTTAATATGGACACCTCTAAACTATATAGAATGCATGCAATCTCTTGCCATGTATACAAATTGAAATTCTGAGTAGAAAAGTTAATATGAATCATATTTTGCTCAAAACATGAAGCCTTAATATTATTCTTAGCTAGCAGTATGTTGGTTGAAAATGTTTCCATGTGCAGTTTTTAAAAGGTTAACTCCTGTCATACAAGATGAGAAAAATTGATGAAACAATTGAGATCAGACATCATAACTACATTGTTTTATTGGTTGTACTTGATGGAACAGAGAATGCCCTTTAAATTAATAGCTGTATTGTTTGATGTGTAGAATGGCAAAAAATATTAAATGGATCTAACTTGTTCATCTAGGAAGGGATAAAATGAAGAAAAAAAAACTTGTTGATGGTATAGATTAATACCCAAAACATGCTTTTTATGGAGAGAAATTTTCTATCTCAGCTGTAAGTATTACTTTTAGGCAAATTTATATGTTAATTTAGATAAATAATAATTGTGTTATTTTGCATTCTCTCTAATTGTTATGCTAAAAATCTGCTTTATTATGTGTTGATTCACTGAATATGTTTTGTAGGGGACTACTACAGAATCTAAGTTTAGAATGCAAAGCTGTGAAGATTGGGGATTCATAGACTAATTTTTGTTATTAACTCTAGTTTCCAACTTTAATGCAATAAAGCTATAATATTAGGAAAAAATGCATATATCTTAAAGATGTGATGACATATAACGTACTTTTATGAAGCCATTTTAGCTTTACATTATTTAGCAAGATTGCTAAGTAATGTTAAGCTAATCATCAACAACATCAATATTTTAGGTTTGATTTTTCAGAAGTAGGAAGCACTCCATTTTTTATTCAAATTCTTTGAAAAATTAAGACATGCTGGGTTTATATGGCAAGGTGGTGACAACAGGAGGGGGACAAGGGCTACAGGTCTCCTCTCAAAAGCAAGGATAGGCTCCAGTGGCCCCACCTCAGGGCACGGCTGGGCCTAGAAGCCAAGATGAGTGAATATCAGCCAGGCCACCCTGGCCCTTCCACCAGAATGATATTGTGGGTGTATCCTACATGGGAAATATTTCATTTTTATGATAATGTCTTGAATGAAATTTAATTCTTATAGATATGAACTTTTGTTTTGAAATGGTTATGATGTGAATGACATCCTTCCTAAATTTAACCATAAAAACCACTAAAGGTTCTGAGACTAAATTGCCACTTCCTAAATCTGTTTGTTTATTTTTACTCGAATGAGGATTGAATAAGGAACAACAGTTCAATCATTGCTTCTTTAAGATCTGGAAAATCAAAATAATAACATTTTCAAAAACTGGGCAAACTTTGTACATCTTTGTCAAAATATTAGTGGAAAACTATTTTAAAATTTATGAATTATTAGAATAATTAATCACATGCTGTAATCCACGTGAAGTATGTAAAATGACATGTATTTCATATTTGTATACTTGAAGAGTATACAAGCAAGGGATCACTCATTCTTTCCTTTTAATCAAATACTGTGGCATAAAGTGTCTGAAATCCTAAATTCAAATCTGTCATCTAAAACTAACCAACTAAATGACTCTTCCTTCCTTTCCCCTGCTACTCTCCCCACCCCTTCCCTCCACTGGCAAAAGTCAAAGGAGTGTTTCTTATTGTCCAATTCTTAATAGATTTACTCCTCAGTAAATAAGTTTTTAGTAACATTAGGAAATTGCAGTTCAAATTATGAACAATTTTATAAAACTATTTAATTTATATTTTAACCAGCACAGTATCTGCTAGAGGAAAAAATATATGTTTAACTATGGTATTACCTCCTTCCATCTTTACTAAATTTTCTTGAGTTTCACAAGTGACTGGTGCAAATATAGAGCAGCTGTTTCATATTAGAAATAATATGATAATAGTCAGTATAGCAAAAATAAAAGGAAAGAGCACAACTGGAAGAAAATCTAAACACCCTGTTTCTGCAGGGGCTTTAAATTTCCTTTAAAACAGAACAAGAAAACAAGCAAACAGCAAAACAAATCAAAAAAAAAAAAAAAAAAAAAAAAAACAGGTAACATTTTACAATGTACATTTTACAATGTACACCAAAATAACTCAGAAAGACCTGATAAATATCCTTCTATTATGTATCAGGGGAAAAATATATCATTTCAATTTAATATTGGATTAGTTATTGTTATTAATCCTATTTTAACACATTAAGAAATGCTCTTTGTAAGTTTTTTAATTTATTTATTATACACATACACACATATATAAATAAATAAATAGTAGAACTCTGGAAATAGACTGAGGAAAAGTCTACTGCTACAACTAGAACTTTCTCCATTTCCTAAATCCTTGTTTTATACCTGTGCTATGCTTCTTAGTGATTACATCTTTAAACAGGCTTTATCAATTTTGCCTGTTCATTTCTTGCTTTTTCTTCCACATTTTGTCCCAGACACCCTTCAGTACTACATCTTGCAACACATAAAGAGTTGTGACTGTCCACTGGTGTGGACTTTTTCTCTGGTCAATCTAATCATTAATCTTAGCTTTAATATTTGGGAATTAAAACATTCTCTGTCTTGCAAGTGCTTGGAGCATCTCTCCAGTGCTTTCTTACACTGTGAGAAAAGCCTGTGAGAAAAAAAAAAAAAAAGAGTTGTTTGAACCCCAATCCCTTTTTTTTTTCAGTGTCTCTGTTCCAAATGGAAAAGCTAGTACAAAATGAGATGTTCACAAAGGAATTATTTTTAGGCTGTTTATAAACAGTTTGATAAATATGTTTATAAACTCTTTGATAAATACAATGATTAATGAAAAAAATGTTTACATCTATTGTCTTATTTGGATCATTTAAAAGTTTATTCATTTTTATTTTTTCCCATTGTTTACTTGAATGTAGAATACTTCTAACGAGATACAGCCTTGTTACTCTAAGCTCCATACAAACTTACTATAGATTATTAACCAGAAAAGTATTTACAATTACAATTGTAAAATAAAAATTTAACAAGTTTTTTTAACAAGTATTTTATTGAGAATAATAAAAGGAATGAGATAAGGTGACAAATGTTGCAGCTGCATAGATATACATGAACATTTTGGTACAAAGAAGTAATGGGGCCTTAAGACAGGTCTCCTAGTATCCCCTGTTGAATTGGTATTGGTGTATTGTTGGGTGTTTTTGTACATGCTTTACTTGATTTCTTCAGTAGCAAACTATGTGGGAAGTTTTGCTTCAGGTACTCACTGTAGTTGTTCCAAGCCCTAAGGGGGTGGACAGGGCTGGACCAATGTCAGTTTTTGAGAAGGTCTGCTATTACATGTGCAGCCCTCAGCACCTGCTGCTGCAGTCTGCTTACCAACTTTTGCTGTGCTAACTTAATAGTGTGAACACAGACAAATACAAAAGGGAATGCAAATTGTTACCTTAACGGTGATCAGAGGTCTGAATCTGTCTAGCCCAGAATGTGATGTGCCAGAGGTGCTTCAAGTAGGCACCGCAGTACGCAGATGGAATTTTATGATTTGCCTAGAAGTATGAGTAGTAAAGGCTTGTAATAATTGCTGTGTGTTTTATTCCTGGCTTTGTGTCATAGATCTCTTTGACTGAGTTGTTAACACATTTTTAACTCTTCATCAGGAAAAAATACTCAAGAGAACATTATGGTTTAACTATTGTTAAACACTTTGATACTTGTTAGCACTGTTCATCCAATGGAGAATTATCTTTGTTTCAGTACAAACCTCCGGGACTACTTATTGTGATGGTTAAGCATCGGTGGCTGCACAATTTGCGCCCTTAGCAGATTTTTCAAAAGCAATGTGTTTTGTCAGAATTACCACTTGGGATACAGTTGCTTTATACAACTTTTCTTTCTAATCACATTTGTGGTGAAATGATCGTTTCCATCTCTTAGACTGAAACTGGGGGGAGAGATGGACAGAATGGAAAACAGAAATTCATTAATAAAGATATTAATGTTTGAATAATTATATTTCCTGTAAGGCTTAGTATTCTTTTCCTAATAAATCTTAGACTATTTTTTTCCTCTGTTACATATGTGTAACATAATGTTACACATTATACTTCATTCAAAAAATATCAGCTTTTTATTTTTAAAGTAACTTTTATAATTGTACAATCTAATTTTGAATGCTAGTAGCAAACTGGACCTACACCTCTACCAGGAGAATCAGAACTGTGTTTTAATTTATATTTCTTTATAGTTTTCTCTGTTAAGTTTCATCACTTAGTTTTGTAGACCTTTCTGGGGTGCATTTCAGTTGACCCTACTTCACTTTACTGCTTTAAATATCCTAGTATTTTTGTTACTATTATCTAGCTTCCTAAATAATTTTTTTTTTTTTTTTTTTTTTTTTCCATGTGGCTCAAGTCCAGTCTTCCTTTGGGAAGATGGCATGGAAATTTGTCATTTATCCCTCTTTTCATGTGACTTCTTCCTTATTTTTTCCCTCATTCAATAACTAGGTATTCCAGCATGTAAAAGATTTTTTTTTTCCTGAGTCAGATAACTATGCTATATTTCTCTTAATTTTTATTTTTTTTCTCCCCTATTCTTGGACTAGAATGTGGTTTCAGACTATTCCTGAACATCTGTGATAAAAATAAAATTCTGAGTTCTTCCTTATTTTTTTTTTTTACACACACTCCTGTTTTATTTATTTCAGAAATATGTCCTTTATGT
Source organism: Aythya marila (assembly GCF_965140915.1). Lineage (NCBI taxonomy): Eukaryota > Metazoa > Chordata > Aves > Anseriformes > Anatidae > Aythya > Aythya marila. The sequence goes on along the minus strand of NC_139043.1, from coordinate 99,056,251 downwards.
TATTGGTGGTGTTAGAAGGTCTATGATTTTTTTTATTTTTTTTTTTTTCTGACACATAATTAAGCTGTAACTTGGTAAAGGTGAAAGTATATATCAAATTTCAGTATTCTAAATTCAGCCTATCAAATCTGTCTGTTACAGCTTCAGTTAGGTAGAAACTTTAGCCATGTTTGGAATCTCAGCTTAACATCCAGTTTGTGTAAAGTGGCTGCTTTGACATAGCAGATATAAAGATTTGCTTGCTGACTAATTCATTTTTAAAGGGGGCTGGGGGGAAAGGAAAGGGCTGATTATGGAAATCAGTCTAAATTAGTCCTGGCGCTCTTTTTTTAAAAAATTTTTTTCTTCCTTGGAAAAAGGTGTGATTTGTGACATTTTTTACTAGAAATATAATGCAGAAACAGGCAGCACTAGATATCTAAAGTATCTTGTGCTTTGTCCTGCTGTGCTATGCTTTCCTCATTATTTTTAAGATAGCTGTCTTGGGTTATTATGTTCATTGAGTCTTCATCCCTGTAAGACTATTCTAATTTAGTTCTGACGTTTGCCTTTTATGCTCAATGAATTAGTGTTGGAGTCTCTTTCTCTGAGTAATTCTGGTTAAGCTGTTAATTGTCTTTTCATTATACTAAGTTTTTAGTTTTTATGCTTTTCCATTTATATATTTATTCAATTATTAAATACACAAATAAACCAGGCATTAAGAACTGTTTAAAAAATTAAGTCTTGTGCAAAAGGAGAAAACTGAAATAAGATCTCTACCTTCTATTTTATTATTATTATTATTATTATTATTAATTATCATTATTATTAATAATAATATAATTAGTAATATAATTAATAATTATTATAGTATAATAATTATATAATATAATAATAGTATATAATATAATAATAATATAATAATTATAATATAATTAAATATAATAATAATAATAATAATAATAATAAAAAAAAACAAAAACAAAACACCTGCATAAACATTATTTTATGGAGCTGAACACCTCTTGTCTGACCCAGTCACTTTCTGTATGCTTTGTTTTGATCAGTTTAGGGATATTGACCTGTCTTCCTCAGTTTCAGAGAATTTGTAAGGAATTAAAATAATGGTTGATGAACAAAGTTACTTTTCTGTCTGAAGAGAATTCCCCCCCCCCCCTTTTTCTTAAAAAAAAAAAAAAAAAAAAAAAAAAAAAGAAAAGAAAAAAGAAAGAAAAAGATAGCTTGACCAGAATTTTGTTTAATGCTTAATGATGAAAAAATATGGTTCCCTAGAAAACAAATGTTGTACCCTACTTCTGCCCTTCATAATGCAGAAACATTGTGGAATAAATTAATTCTTGGGGTTAAGTGAATAATATTTAATATTTCTAATCTGTTTAATTGTTGTTGAAAAGCAGGTACATTAAAAAAAATAAACTTTCAAGACATTCTTAATAAAACATGTGCAGAGGAAAGCACATATTTTTCGTCAGTAAAGGACATTTATTATCATATTACGAAATGTGTTGTATAAATGAGCAGAAACTATGCTGGAAGGAGATTTCATGTCTTTAGTGCAGAAGAACATACTGTATTCAATACACTGTTGTGAATATACTGTGTCTGAGCAAGGCCATAGAAATCTTTCCAAAAGTTTTCTAGAAAATATTATGTTTTCTCTCATAGTGTTTACAAGAGGTCTGAAACTTACCAAGTGATTAACCCATGGAGACTATTATCTTCTTTTGCCAATGTCGTGTACGTATATTGTAGCTATAAGAATTTGGAATTTCAAGTTCTCTTATGTTGTACTACTGCAATGTTGGTATCAGTGTCAAAGCACGTATGTTGACCTCTACCCAAATATGTCAGAGGTCCAACTGTTTCCTAAGGAAAGGAGAGACAGGAGCTGAGGACAGTACCAAGATCAGAAGAGGCAGAGACTTTCATCCTTTCACCAATCCCTCAGCACCTGAGGAAGGAAAGCAGAGTAAATTGGGTGGTGACAGACCAGGTCAGCTGAAAGTCCAAATCACTAGGCAAGTTCATACTCCAGGAAGCCAGTCAGTGAGGTCTGAGACAATATTAATGGTTGATTTGGCCAAGCACAGGCAGGGCTGTAAATATGACATGGCAGCTGGGACTAGAGTCCAGGCAAGTCCCTTGGGAGAGCCTCAGCGTAAAAGCTCCCAAGGGAAGGAAGAGAAGTCTTTGCTTAGGGTTTCCAGCAGGGTGTTCTGGAAACACTGTTTTCTGGTCCTTTGCAAGCAATTGAGGAGCAGGCCCTCATCTATGCTCTCTGCCCTGAGCCCATGCAGACAAATGTTAGGAAGGGGATATTCCTCACTCACTATCAAAGGATTGTATCAGCAGTAGAGCATGGCTAAAAGACTGCGAAGCAATTTTAGAATAGAGAGAGGTTCAAGAGGTTCAGCCCGTTCTAATACAAAAAAGTAAAAAACAAAACAAAACAAAAAAACTTTTGTCTTTATATTGATTAAATATGATCTATTTATAGTATTGTTTTGTGATAGTTGGTTATTATAATAAATTAATTGGTTGCCAACATTTATGTCCTACTGAAGGTCAACAGTGCAAATTGCTGACCTTCAAAGGGAAATGACTGTAGCAGACTCTCATATAGTTGAGTGGAAATACTTTTTGCCAAGTCTAATGGCCTAGAACTGATTAAGTTGAAATTGGTTACGGTACATTCACACACTTGTGGTTTTACGATTACTAGGTGTAAAGGTGTCTGTAGTTCTGAATTATCTTAGACTTTTACGTTTCATCATATATACAGAAGCCATATACCATGATTGAAGAAACTGCCTTTTCACAAGAAGTTATATTTCAGCTAAGTGTAAGTGAATGCTTTTGGCAGTTCTTCATCGCTGGCTCCAGTGGACTAAAATAGTATCAATTTACATAAAGGATATTGTTTATAAAATCTGGAAGAGCATGGTATTCATATCTACATAATCTGCCTTCTGGCTGCAGTGGATTATGTGAAGAAACCTATTGATGCTTCTCTTTGTTTCAAACACTGATGGTTGTTTGAGGGTAAACTTTTCTTTCATCGGCCTGATTGGGGCTTTACAAGAAATGTAAAATATTTAAGAGATGGTAGTTTCTTCTATGGTATGGAAAGATGTGTGGTAACTTTTTGTATTAGTACATGATTGTACTAATCTATGTCTGGGAAATAGATTTGAGGCTCTCAGGGAGGTTGCAGAAGAGTCTGAGGGTCTGGACAGTAGTCCGAACCCAGGAAGCAACCCCAAGAAGAGAATCAAGATTGGGTGAAGTGCAAAACATAAGGATCAGGGCTGGATGGAGCACCGCATTGTAACCTGTGCCACAAAAAAAAAGAGCAGAGAGTCCTGGTGATTGGGGACTCCTTGCTGAGGGGCACTGAGGCTCCTATCTGCCACCCAAATAACCTAGCCAGAGAAGTGTGCTGTCTTCCTGGGGCACGTGTCAGAGACGTTAGGAAGGCTCTGCCACGGCTCATTAAACCGGAGGACTACTATCCTCTCGTAGTCATTCAGGTTGGATCCCGGGAAGCTGCTATTAGAAAAATGAAGAAAGTCCTTATTAAAAAGGACTTTGCTTCCCCAGGGAGGTTGTTGAGGGGGTCGGGGGTGCAGGTAGTGTTCTCCTCTGTCCTCCCGCTGGGTGACTGGGATGCAGATAGAAGGAGCAGAACAGGACAGGTAAATGACTGGCTGAGGGGATGGTGTCTAGACCAGGGATTTGGGTATTTTGATCTTGGGCCGTCCTTTGAGAGGCCGCGTATGTGGGCTATGGACAGACACCAACTGAGCAAGTGGGGCGCAAGTTTGTTGGGGAGCAAGCTCTGTGGGCTGATTACCAGGGCTTTAAACTAGGTTTGATGGGGGAAGGGAGGGGAGCTAAAGGTGACAGAGAAGGGCTGGGGGAAGTCGTCACTACTGTCACTGTTGAAGACAGGGAAAAACTTCTGAGCTCTCCCATAGGATTGTCTGAGGGCTGTCTGAGAAGTAGTGTTCCCAGTCCCCCAGCCAGTATCTTCTTCTTGCATCCCCCCAGGGGTAACTGCACCTGCTGCTTCCCTAAAGTGCCTGTACACCAATGCACAGAGCATGGGAAATAAACAGGATGAGCTCGAGATCTGCGTTCGGTCGCAGGGCCACAATCTCATTGCGATCACTGAGATGTGGTAGGACAGCTCTCATGACTGGAATGCTGTCATTGAAGGCTATGTCCCCTTTAGGAAAGACAGGCTGGGGAAGTGAGGGGGTGGGGTTGCCCTTTATGTGAGGGAGCAATTAGAGTATACCCAGCTCCAGCTGGGGGAGGGGAAGGACAAGTGGAGAGCTTGTGGGTAAGAATTAAGGGGTGGGCTGGTATGGGAGACACGGTGGTGTTGGTGGTCTACTACAGGTCTCCAGATGAGGAGGAGGAAGTCGATGAGGCCTTCTACGAGCAGCTGCTAGTAGCCTCACAATCACAAGCGCTGGTCCTCATGGGGGATTTCAATTACCCAGACATCTGCTGGGTAAGCAACTCGGCCAGGCACGAGCAGTCCAAACGGTTCCTACAATGCGTTGAGGACAATTTTCTGATGCAAGTGGTGGAGGAGCCAACGAGGCGGGGGGTGCTCCTGGGCCTCGTTCTTACCAACTGGGATGGCCTTGTTAGGGATGTGAAGGTTGGGGGCAGCTTGGGATGCAGCGACCATGAGATGGTGGAGTTCCAGATGGGACTAGGCAAAGGAAGTAAGGCTAAAAGTGGGAATGTTACCCTGGACTTTCGAAGAGCCAACTTCAACCTCTTCCTGGACCTGCTTGGGAGTATCTCATGGGCTAGGTTGCTAGAAGGCAAGGGTGTATGTGAGAACTGGGCTACATTTAAGCAGCACTTCTTCCATGCTCAGGACCGGTGCATCCTGAAGAATAGGAAATCGGGGAAGGGGGGCAGGAAACCTGCGTGGATGAGCAAGGAGCTCATCGATAAGATCAAGAGGAAGAGGATGGTCTATGAAATGTGGAAAAAGGCCCTGTCATCTTGGGAGGAGTATAGATGTGTTGTCAGGGCCCGCAGGGATGTGATGAGAAAGACTAAAGCCCACCTAGAGATGAGGATTGCAAAAGAGATAAAAGATAATAAGAAGGGTTTTTTCAAGTATGTAAACAGCAAGAGGAAGACTAGGGACAATGTGGATACCTTGCTGAATGAGGGGGGTGTCCTGATCATGGGAGATGCTGAAAAGGCAGAGGTACTGAATGTTTTCTTTGCTTCAGTCTTTGCTTCAAGGACACTTCCCTGGAACTCCTCACCCCTGGCAATAGGACAAAGGGTCTGGGAAATGGAGGGCTCCCCACTGGAGGACGTGGGAGTGGTTTGGGAGCATCTGAGTGGGCTCAATGCACACAAATCCATGGGTCCCGATGGGATGCATCCGCGTGTGCTAAGGGAGCTGGCAGATGTGATTGCCGAAATGCTCTCTATCATCTTTGAAAGGTCCTGGAGAACGTGTGAGGTGCCTGAAGACTGGAGGATATCCAATGTCACTCTGGCCTTCAAGAAGGGCAGGAAGGAGGATCTGGGAAACTACAGACAAGTCTCACCTCTGTCCCTGGAAAGGTATTGGAGCAGCTTGTTCGGGATGCCATCTCCAAGCAACTAGAAGAGAAGAAGGTTATGAGGAGTAGTCAGCATGGATTCACCAAGGGGAAGTTGTGCTCGACCAACCTCGTTGCCTTCTATGATGGCATCACCAGCTGGGTAGATGGGGGGGAGAGCAGTGGGTGTCATCTACCTTGACTTTAGCAAGGCTTTTGATACCGTCTCCCATGACATCCTACTAGCAAAGCTGAGAAAGTGTGGGATAGATGAGTGGACGGCAAGGTGGGTTGAGAACTGGCTGAGTGACTGAGCTCAGAGGGTGGTGATCGTCAGAGCAGAGTCTGGCTGGAGGCCTGTGACCAGCGGTGCTCCCCAGGGGTCGGTGCTGGGTCCAGTCTCGTTCAACATCTTCATCGACAACCTTGATGAGGGAGTAGTGTCTGCCCTTAGCAAGTAGGCCGATGACACAGAGCTGGGAGGAGTGGCTGACACACCATAAGTCTGTGCTGCCATTCAGCGAGACTTGGACCGGCTGGAGAGATGGGCAGGAAGAAACCAATTGAGATTTAATAAGAGCAAGTGTAGAGTCCTGCACCTGGAAAGGAACAACCCGAAGTATCAGTACAGGCTAGGGGATGACCTGCTGGAGAGAACCTCTGAGGAGAAGGACCTGGGGGTCCTGGTGGATGACGGGTTGACCATGAGCCAGCACTGTGCCTTTGCTCAGCATTTGCTGAGGCGATCGGCTCCGGGGCAGACGTGTTCTGCAGCGGAGCAGGGGACCGAGGCGGGCAGGGCTTTTTGTCCGGCATCGAGGCCACTCGGGGGAGCCGCCGGAACCCGGCTGTCCTCGCGAGGGAGGCTGACGAGGCGAGGGCGGAGCCAGCAGCGCCCCCTCCCAGGCTGTTAAAAGCTGCCCCTAGGGAGCGCGAGCGACCAGGAGCGCGGCGAACAGGACGGGCAAACAGGGCGTGGCAGTTTGCGCGGCAGTTCGCGCGGGCAGGGCGAGCGGGGGGCTCATCGTCGCTCTTTTGCAGCTGCCTCTCCCTTCGGTGCTTGTAACCTGCTTGCGTAGAACCTGACCATGGTATCGACCAGGCAGAAAACCGTGGCCTCCGCATCTCGTGAGGCATCTCCAGCCACGGTCACCAGTGTGGCTACTCAGACGGAGGGCTCGGGGAAACACGCATCCGTCCAGGTCCTGGGCTGCAGAGTGTGCCCCAGCCTTCTGTCGGTCTCTGACAGCAGTGGTGGGTATGCCTGTGGGAGATGTGCCCAGGTTGAAAAACTGCTCGGCCAGGTAGCGGAGCTCCGGGAGGAGGTGAACAGGCTCAGGAGCATCAGGGAATCAGAGAGGGAAATTGACTGGTGGAGGTGCGCTCTACCCTCTCTGAGGCAGGTTCACGAGACTGCCACGGCACAGGCGTCTCCTGTTACGCAGAAGACGGAGGTTCACTCCTCCAGCCAGGCAGCGGGAGGAGACCTAGATCAAGGGGGGGAATGGAGGCAGGTGCCTATTTGGGGTGGTAGGCAAGCCCTCTCTCTGCCCACCTCACCTTCTCATCTACCCTTAAATAATCGATATGAAGGACTAGAGCAAGACAATCTAAATGACAAAGTAGACAAACACCCGTCCCAGTTGGAGGGGGCGCCTAAGACAATGCGACCTACACGTCGCATTGCCACATCATCCTTCAAAAAAGAAAGAAGGGCTATTGTTACGGGGGGCTCCCTCCTGAAAGGGACAGAGGGACCGATATGCCGACCGGACCCAACCCGCAGAGAAGTCTGTTGCCTCCCTGGGGCTCGGGTGAGAGACTTTGCCAAGAAAGTCAAGCGCCTGGTACGGCCCACTGACTACTACCCGCTACTGGTCTTTCAGGCTGGTAGCGATGAAGTAGCAACGAGAAGTCCGAAGGCGATCAAAAGAGACTTTAGGGATTTGGGGCAACTACTTAGAGGATCAGGGGCGCAGGTGGTGTTTGCCTCTGTCCTTCCGATAGGGGGGATCGAAGCTGAAAGGCGTGCTGTTCACATAAACTCGTGGCTTCGAGACTGGTGTGACCGGCAGAATTTCGGTTTCTTTGATCATGGGAAGGTCTATGCTACACCGGGCCTGATGGCACCGGATGGGATGCGCCTCTCTCGGAGAGGGGTAAGGATCTTAGGTCAGGAGTTGGCAGGGCTGATAGATAGGGCTTTAAACTAGAGTCGAAGGGGGAAGGGGCTAAAACCAGGCAAGCCGGTGAAGACCTAAGGGATGGTATGCTAGAATCAGAGGGGCTGTGTGCCAGTGGGGTCCTTTGGTCAGATCCACAAGGTGCTGAGTGTAAGGAGACGCACCTGAAGTGCTTTTACACAAACGCACGCAGTATGAGGAATAAAATAGATGAGCTAGAAGTCCTGGCCCAGTCCCGCAACTACGACATCATCGGCATAAGCGAAACCTGGTGGGATGAGTCCTGTGACTGGGGTGTTGCGATAGATGGTTACAGGCTCTTCAGGAGGGACAGGCAGGGTAGGCGAGGTGGTGGGGTGGCGATGTATGTGAAGCAGGGGCTGGACTGTGTGGAACTTCAGGTCGGCGATGGCAAAGTTGAGAGCCTCTGGGTAAGGATCAAGGGACGAACGAATAAAGGGGATGTCGTTGTGGGAGTCTATTACAGACCGCCTGGCCAGGACGATAGCGCCGATAAATTATTCTTTACAGAACTAAGAGAGGCCTCGAGATTAACTCCCCTTGTCCTTATGGGGGACTTCAACTTGCCGGACGTTAACTGGGAGTGCCACACGGCTGACACGAGCAAGTCCAGGAGGTTCATGAAGCACCTAGATGATAACTTCTTGGTACAGGTGCTAACGGAGCCAACTAGGAAAGGTGCCCTCCTAGACCTGTTGCTAGAAAACAGAGAGGGTCTGGTGGGAGATGTGGTGATTGGTGGCCGCCTCGGTCATAGCGACCATGAAGTGGTTGAGTTCAAAATTTATGGTGACAGAAGGAAAAGTGCCACCAAAACCTCATCCCTAGATATGGGGAAAGCGGACTTCAGGCTGCTCAGGGAACTAGTCAGTAAGGTCCCCTGGGAAACTGCTCTTGAAGGCCTCGATGTCCACCAGTGCTGGTCACTCTTTAAGCGATGCCTCCTAGAAGCACAAGATAAGGCAATTCCAAAATATCGCAAGTCAGGCAGGCGGGGCAGGAGGCCGGCGTGGCTGACCAGGAATGTTCTAATGGAGATTAGGCGGAAACAGAGAGTGTTTTGCTACTGGAAGGAGGGCCAGGCGTCATGGAAAGAATACAGGGATGCTGTTCGTGTTTGTAGGGAGAAAGTTCGAGTGGCCAAAGCACAGCTAGAGTTGAAGCTGGCTGTGTCTGTGAGAGAAAATAAAAAGGGTTTTTTTAGATATGTAAATGGAAAAAGGAGAACTAAAGAAAACATAGGGCCGCTCCTTGATAGGGAAGGTCTCCTCACAGACGATGACGTAGGCAAAGCAGAGACGCTTAACGCCTTCTTTGCCTCTGTCTTCAATGCCGATGATGGGCTTCGGGACCCAGGGTGCCCTGAGCTGGAGGACCGGGACGGTGGGGATGACAAACTCCCAACTGACCCTGAACGTGTGCGGGATTTGCTACTCCACCTGGATCCCTACAAGTCCATGGGTCCGGATGGGATTCATCCCCGGGTGCTGAAAGAGCTGGCGGATGTCATCGCGGAACCTCTATCAATTATTTTTCAACGATCCTGGGAATTTGGAGAGGTCCCGGTAGACTGGAAGCTGGCAAATGTTGTGCCAATTTTCAAGAAGGGTCAGAAAGAAGACCCTAGCAATTACAGGCCTGTCAGTCTCACGTCAGTGCCTGGTAAAATCATGGAGAAGTTGGTTCTCGGACTCATTGAGGCGCACCTGGGGGACAAAGCAGTCATTGGTCCCAGCCAGCATGGGTTTGTGAAGGGTAGGTCCTGCCTAACTAACCTGATTTCCTTTTATGATAAGATCACCCGTATGGTGGACCAAGGGAAACCAGCTGATGTGATTTTTTTGGACTTCAGCAAGGCTTTTGACACGGTTTCCCATAGGATCCTACTGGACAAAATGTCCACCATACAGCTAAATAAAAACATCATACGATGGGTGAGCAATTGGCTAACGGGCAGGGCCCAAAGGGTTATGGTAAATGGAGCTGCGTCAGGCTGGCGGGCGGTCACCAGTGGGGTCCCTCAAGGCTCCATTTTAGGGCCGGTACTTTTCAATATTTTTATAAATGATCTGGATGTAGGAATAGAGGGTATTTTGAGCAAGTTTGCTGATGACACCAAACTTGGAGGAGTTGTGGACTCAAATGAGGGCGTAAAGGCCTTGCAGAGGGATCTGGACAGGTTGGAGAGCTGGGCGATCACCAACCGCATGAAGTTCAATAAGAGCAAGTGCCGGGTCCTGCACCTGGGACGGGGAAACCCTGGCTGCATGTACAGACTGGGCGATGAGACGCTGGAGAGCAGCCTAGAAGAGAGGGATCTGGGGGTCGTGATAGACAGCAAGTTGAATATGAGCCAGCAGTGTGCCCTGGCAGCCAGGAGGGCCAATCGTATCCTGCGGTGCATCAAGAACGGCATCGCTAGTAGGTCAAGGGAGGTGATTGTCCCGCTCTACTCTGCGCTGGTGCGGCCTCACCTCGAGTACTGTGTGCAGTTCTGGGCACCACAGTATAAAAAGGACATGAAACTGTTGGAGAGTGTCCAGAGGAGGGCTACGAAGATGGTGAAAGGCCTGGAGGGGAAGACGTACGAGGAACGGCTGAGGTCACTGGGCCTGTTCAGCCTGGAGAAGAGGAGGCTGAGGGGAGACCTCATCGCAGTCTACAACTTCCTCGTAAGGGGTTGTCAAGAGGCAGGAGACCTTTTCTCCATTAACACTAGTGACAGGACCCGCGGGAACGGGGTTAAGCTGAGGCAGGGGAAATTTAGGCTGGACGTCAGGAGGGGGTTCTTCACAGAGAGGGTGGTTGCACACTGGAACAGGCTCCCCAGGGAAGTGGTCACTGCACCGAGCCTGTCTGAATTTAAGAAGAGATTGGACTGTGCACTTAGGCACATGGTCTGAACTTTTGGGTAGACCTGTGCGGTGTCGAGAGTTGGACTTGATGATCCTTAAGGGTCCCTTCCAACTCAGGATATTCTATGATTCTATGATTCTTTGTGGCCAAGAGGGCTAATGGGATCCTGGCGTGCGGCCAGCAGGTCAAGGGAGGTGATCCTCCCCCTCTACTCTGCCCTGGTCAGGCCTCACCTGGAGTACTGTGTCCAGTTCTGGGCTCCCCGGTACAAGAAAGACAGGGATCTCCTGGAAAGAGTCCAGCAGAGGGACACAAAGATGATACGAGGCCTGGAGCGTCTTCCCTATGAGGAAAGGCTGAGAGACCTGGGTCTGTTCAGCCTGGAGAAGAGAAGAATGAGAGGGGATCTCCTCAATGTATAAAAGTATCTGAGGGGTGGGGGACAGAAGGATGTAGCCAACCTCTTCTCAGTGGTTTGTGGGGATAAGACAAGGGGCAATGGCTACAAGTTAAAGCACAGGAAATTCCACACTGACATGCAAAAAAACTTCTTCACGGTGAGGGTGACAGAGCATTGGAACAGGCTGCCTAGGGAGGTTGTGGAGTCTCCTCTGGAGATATTCAAGGCCCATCTGGATGCCTACCTGGGCAGCCTGCTCTGAGGAACATGCTTTGGCAGGGGGGTTGGACCTGATGATCTTTCGAGGTCCCTTCCAACCCCCTACAGTTCAGTTCGGTTCTGTGATCGTACATGCAAGTACTGATTGGGCTTGTATGGTTATCTATGTGAATATATTTTCATATTTTTCATCTTAAAAAAGTTGGTATGTCAGTGTAAAAATATTTTTATGTATGATATTTTTTCTGTTTATAGTATGGAAGTTCTGTTTGACAGATACAAGAATAATGTTTATGATTTAGATCAGAATTGATATTTTGGGGTGATCAGATATGCATCTCATTGTTTAATGCCTTTTTAAGGAGCATACAATTTCTTAAGATATGAAAGCACTGTTTTACTTTCCTGTCCATATAACCATATAATATGGGCATATTATTATTATATATATATATATATATATATATATATATACACACACATAAAAACAACTGTAGATGGATATTTAAGTGATAATGCTGTTTTGTTGTTGGGGTACTTTTTTTTTTTTTTTTTTTTTTTTTTTTTTTTTTTTTTTGAAATAATGAAGTCTGGAAAACATCAACTCCATAAGCCCAAAGTTTTTATGAAAATACACAATGAGAACTCAAGGTCCTAGAATAAACTAAACTGAAATATGGAAAATCTAGGAAAAGATTTTCTAGGGGGAAAAAAAAAAAAAAAAAAAAAAAAAGAAAAATGGAAAAGCCTATTATCTAGGCTTTTTACTTATTAAGGCTATTTACTTGAAGCTCTTCCACATTTAATAAGTCACTGTGGGGTTCATTGAAGTGTTCAATTCCTATTCAGACTGAATCATCTAACAGTCAAGCTGATATGAAGACCCTGTGTATCTTATTTTTGTTCATCTTTTGTTATATATCTTTTCATACAGAAAGAAATACAAACAACCTCCCACTCAAGTCCTTGGTTTTATTCTAACATAAACTAACAATTTTTTTTGCCTGTTAGTTTCATGGATAGGAAAGGTGTTGAGACTTACTTCCAACACTGCCAGCTTCCTCAGAGAAATAGTTTAATTGTACATATTTGAAAACAACATTAACCTGAAAAGTAATAAATAATTTGTGAAAAGGAGCAGTTAGTGTCTGGAAATTAGAGTTATGAGTTTGATTTCCATTCTCTGTGATTACTTCATTCAGCTGTACCCTTTCTACCTATGCTGAACTTTTTAGGAAATAAAGGTTTACATTTCTGATGGACATTGCGTTATGACTTGAAGATCCATTTGTTGCCTTTAAAGATGTATTTTTAAATTCTGTCAGTAAAGAGTGCAAACTGTTGAGGTGTAACTTTGTAGTAATGATGATGGACTTTTGGCTTCCACATTTATTTATGGCAAATAAAGACAAAGTGATTGTTAAGTCCAAAAGCTGTCCTGTTAAGGATATAGCTGGACTGTCACAAGTGCACAAGGTAGAATAAAGGCAATTGAGTTTTTTTTTTTTTTTTTTTTTTTAACAGTACTTCGGATTATAAACTCAGTGTTAGAGCCCCACTCATCCAGGCTTTTTTGTTATTTGATGCTTCATGAAGACAGTTTAATTCTTTATTTCTGTTCTATTTTGATATTAATGTATATACAAATACAACAGTAGAACACCTCTAAATTTGTTTGTCCTAGCAAGATTTAGTTAATGGATTATTCTTTATTTTGAATAACTTTCCTGTTGGGGACAGTTACTAGTTACTAGTTATTCCAGTGTGCAATACTTTCAAGGTACCACAACTTTCACATCTCCTCTTGAATGGTTTCAAAACTTGTATCATATCCACATACCTGAATCTCTTAGTATGGCCTCTGAATGCACTCAAAACCCATAAATTATTTGGCTATCCTATCAACATATTCAAGGTGAAGAAAATAGGATCATTGCTGGGGTTCATCAAGTGGGGTTCAGACAACCAACTTCTTATCATAGGCACTGTACCCCCTCTTTTTGTTTGGAATTGCTCTGGATTGGAATACTTTATATTGTATATATTTATTTATATTTATATTCTCTATATTGGAATACTTTAAAGCTCTGCTGAGATTCTCAATATTCTCCGAGAATGTGCTGATTCTCTCCTGTTCATGTGAACTGTAAGACAAGAGGAAACATAATAAACTTGTCCATTTAAAATCACTCCAGTAGAACTTGAGTAGAGGGTTACTTTTGCGATGATATCATAGTAGAGGGTTACTTTTGTAATGATATCATAGTCTACACCTTTATCTCTTCCTTTCTCTCCTCTTGCTTCTTCCCTTCCACAAAATAAATAATAAAAAAATAAAGCCTCCACAAACAAAAACATAAAAAACCACTAGTAATCAAAGATCACATAATCAATAATGAGTTGTGACTCAACTTGCAACTTGTCTTGATGTCAAAAAGCGTGCACAGTCCTTTGCCTACACTGTAGAAGGCTTCATATTTAACTGGTTTTGGGAAAACTATTAGCTCTCTAGTTTATCCTCTATGCAGCAATAGCTTTTTCTTTATGCCACGCAGCTCAATTATTGTTGGTATTAGATTTTTAGTCCTGACTGGGTTTGCTTCCCTACTTCTCATTTTCAGTTTAATTCTTTCTTATTAGTGTAAATATATATAATTCTCTATTCTGTGTGTTTCTTTCTATCCGTATGTTTATATAGAACTGTGGGCCATATACTACTTTTCTTTAAGCTGTATTTGAAAATAGTTCTATTTTTACAGGATGAGAGGTAATACAGTTTAGCGTTTTACACATTGTTATAGGAAGAATCTCTCATTTTCATTACCTCAAAACAAACAAAAAAACTCACAAAGATATTTAAAATTTTATAATGTTATAACACATGATAATCTACTCTTGGCTTGCGGACAGTATTTTCTTCTTCAACTGTTAATTTTTAAACTTTAATATAGTGGAGCATACAACTTAAAAGTTTTAACTCACTGCCATCACTTAGTTTACAGCAACATTTGAGAAACAATTCTATAGTATGTTCCCTTACTCTATAGTCATGGAATATATTTAAATACTTTTTAATATTAGTAATTTACAGGTGCCTTTTGTCAGAGTATCCTTCAAGAGTGTCAATTAAAAAAAATAAATTTTCTAAGAGTATTGCAGAAATGTGCAAACATCCTAAGATAACAAATTTATATAGATATATTCAAAGTACCTAGTTACTTTTAACCTACATATTTTTTTTACCTAGTAATTTTGTGAATGTTTCAGATAAAAAGTGAAATATGAGAATGATGCAGACATGACTGGAACAAGAAGGACAGAGAAGTCACAATAAAGAGTTTCTTCATTTCAGCTATGAAGCTGACTATCACAACTTTTGCCACTTCATTAAGGATTTACCTCCAAATTAAACATATCAGTAAAAAGGAGATTACAGTTTGAATAGTTCCATTTCATTAAACTTTTAAACTTAATTCATCTTGATGTTCTTTTTCATGACCGGGGATTAAGGTTTAATTTAGGTAATACGTGTTTTTTATTTTGTTCTGAGGTGTAAAATCTCTGAAGAGATTTTAAGAGTTCTAATTTGCCATAAATATCATGTGTGTCTGGACAAATGCAGTAGCTGTAATTATTAAGAATTCTTTTTTACTTCATCCATGCTTTATTCAGTAAAAATAAAGTGTGTTATTTTGATGCATCAAAGATAAAACCATACAACAAAAAGTGATGAGCTAATATACATTTACTACAATGTAACTCTCCTGTAGACATTCAAAGTTGCGTATAATACAGCTATTGGTTCCTACTAGATAATGGATGGTAACTGATTTTTTATAATGCAGTTTATTGAAGCATATTAAACCTATGTGATGTGAAAATATTTGTCGTAATGTTGTGGAAACTCTTGTAGAATAGTGAGGAGAAAGCAATTTGTCCACGTTTATCTATGAGAAAAGACCAGCATTACAGGCTCATACAGCTGTCATTTTTTCTAATTTATGTTTGTGGTTGCACATGGCTGCTTCTTTGTCCTAAAAATGTGTTTTCACATTGCTTACTTCCTAGTTAATATATCTGTAGTCCTATATGTCTATGGAATCACTTCTTTTGTATATTCATAAGTACCATAGAGAACAAAATTTACCTAAATTAAATGTTAATCCCCACTCACGAAAAATAACATCAAGATGAATGAAATTTAAAAGTTTAATAAAATGGAATGATTTGTGTATATACTCTTGTCTCTATTTTGTGGGAATATATGTAAAGTACAAGGATACTGGACTGATACTGGATTTATACAGAGAAAACAAGTTTGACTTATTTTAGGCCCTCTGCTTTGCTCCAAGAATGGGAAAATGGAATTATGCTCTAAAATCATTAGATGCCTATATATAAAATATATAATATATGTAATATATATATGATAATAATCTGTACGCCTGCTTGGCTTGGAAACATATTCTAAACTACAACTGGGCTGTTTTATGAGAATGAAATAATTGTTAGCTAGTATGTTGGAAGTGTACATCATATCTCTTTTATTTATTTATTATTTTACATTACTGTTAGGATTATTGCTAAACAGAAGATAAATAAATAGCTTTTTCTGATCAAGGGTTAAACGTGGGATGTACAGAATGATCAGATTTTGTTTAACCTCAAATATTTGACATGAATGACAAAGAAAACATGTTTAGAGGTCTATACATTATATATATGTGAATACATAATATACATTATATACTCAGAGGGCTATACATCATAGCCCTCTTACATACTTTAGAAGTAGCAACCTTATATCTTAATATGAAAAAAATATGCTTCATAGGCACTGGGAAACACAGGAAGATTGTGGCAAGTTCCAAAACTCAGTTATATTGATGTGAATTCACTTTCTTAAAGCTCTGAGCACTTAAACAGCATAATAGTAGAAACATTGATCAAAAATCCTTATTTTGGCAGGTTCTGTTTATGAACTTTGAAGTAAATAGATCTAAATAATTTGTAACTCTGTAATTTGTTATTTTGTACAGAGTGTGTTTCTTTTAACAGAAGAATTATTATAAAATGTGATAGCTAGTATCTGAAGAAAAAAAAAAAAAGTCCTCTGTGGCTAAAACACTAACCCATGTTTTAGACTGGTGTAGCTAGGCAGATAAAGTCTAACCTGGGTGTGAATGGAGTTTGGAGTATTTCATATCTGTCTGTGAATTGTGGACAAAATGATATGGCTCTGTGTTTTTCTTATTCATCAACAGTGCTATTGACTAAGAAATATCTGTTGCAGCAGTAGTTAGTGTTTGATCAGTTTGGCCCTAGAGAAATAAGAGCTATGTTTCATAAAATCAGCCAAATTGATATTTAGAAATGTCACCAAAGACATGATGGCATTTTATTATGTATCCCAAGGTAAATATAACCTTTTACTCAGAATTTCTGTTGTAGAAAATATGTGGTCATATAGTCTGTTTCTTATTTGGAGGCTTTATTTTTTTAATTATGTTAAATTTAATTATGTTAAATAAATCACTCTATTTGGAAGCAGATTTACCTTTGTAGAAACTTTTTATGCTGTGAATTATTACTCATTATGCTAGATAATAACACATAATTTGAAATATTTGAATATAAATATGCTGTAAACAGTCTGCAGAGAAAGAAAAACTGATTTATCAGTATTAGTTTCACTGTGGTTTATGTTCAGGTGTATGTGTTATGATTGTCCTTCATTTCAAATATAACATTGTTCCCTACTTAAAACATAAGAAACATAAAAAAAATGTATACATGTATGTTCTCTTTCTAAAATACATGTGATCTTTCAGCATGTGTATTATGCGAGGCTTTGGTAATGCACAATTGTTGTTAGTGTTTTTGTTTTGGGGTAGTCTATAGAATACAGCTCCATTTTTATGAATGTAGTTTTTATCCAGCCACTGTGCCTTCTCAAGAAATTTGAAGGAATATAGAGTAGCCTGCATGGTCTAAAATAGACAAACTGTTGATGCTGAGGGTCAAATGTTATCCAGTGTCCTACATAACTGTGAAAATCTGTTTTACATAAATGAAATACATGGTTTATTATTTATTCATATTTTGAGGGTTGTTTGTTATTTTGTTTGTTTCCATTTTTACATCTATTATGATCTTAATTGAATTAGCTTAGTAACATACTTATGGACCAGTGTTTACCCTAACATTGGTGTCAGTCACTTATCCAAAGTTTAAACATATTTAAGTCTTTTTCATCTCAAGAACATTGATTTCCACTATTTACATATGTGAGGGAAACTCATAGAGAAAATTTTAAATTTTAATTTCATTGTGAGAATGTCAAAACAGAAGAGAATAAATACAACTAAATATAAGTATTCAAGATATGAATTCCTTTTTCTTCTGTGTGACTCCAGCATGGAAATATCTGTGCCTTGTTTTCAATTGTTTTCCATGAAAATTAATAGTTTCCTAACTATATGTTTAGCAACATAACGTTCATCTTCTGATGTATATATCATCATAATACATGTATTATTTATTTTTTATGTATCATTTATTTTTATTATAATTATTTGTAATTTTAGGCAGACACTTAATACATATCTGTCCCATATCCTGTAAACCACAGACTCATAAATACATATATATATATATGTATTTAAATGTAGCAATAATTACAAGAAACAAACAAACAAAAAGAGATTGGTGTCAATAGCGTGGTAGAAAAAGTTTGTGTAGAGGTAGAATGTTTGATCAAAGAATTCCCACTGAAGATGGGAAAAATGGATTTTGTTAGGCTGGGAGAAGAGGAATATTTGATGTGAGAAAAATGCATGGGAAAGGGCAAAAAAGCATACATACTAACCAGAAGCTTTAAGAAATGGTGCTGTCTTCCTATATGTAATCTTTGGAAACCGAGAACAATGCTCTAAGACTTCCATCTTTAAGCTTTTTTACTTTTTCAGTGTATTGTGTCCTCCTATTCTTTTTCTCTAACCTTCTGCCAAAATGGGCATAATTTTGTTGATGACATAAGGAAAATTTGGCAGGAAAATTATTCTACTTTAGAATAGTCTTTGGACAAATTGTTTCAGAGGGCTGACAGAAGTGCTTTGCTGGTATCATAACACATACATTAGAGTTACCTTCCAGGGTGATCTGAAGAAAGAATAATACTTCTTATGTTCTTTTTCAAGTTCTGAAATAGCATAGTAGCATACTACCCTGCAAGAGAGCTTTACATGTGCTCTGAAAATTGATTATTGTGAGTTCTTTCCACCACAGTGTATGAACTAAATGGCTTTTAAGAAAATATCAACATTAGACAGTATTCAATTTTTTGATCCTTTGAGCTAAAGTAGAATTTCTATGTGGTTACACAGGGATCACAAAAATAAATAGATAGATTACCAAACCAACCAACCCCCAGCCTCCCCCTCCCCCAAAACAAAACAAAACAAAGCAATCAAACAAAAAACAAGGAACCATGCTGCCAAGGTTATTACAGTGCTGTGGGGTGGGCAGCTCTCAATTTACAAATATAGTAAAATACCACTGTGGATCAGTAAGACAGGAAAGATCAATTAGAAAGTATGAATAAACTAACGCATTGTGCTATTAAAACATGCTATTGTGTCTTTAAGGCAACTATGATATTTTCTAGACAAGTTAGTAAGATAGGTTGTTTTTAACTTTCACATTTTTGATATGCAGCAGCCACGTGAAATTGCTGAAAGAAATTGGACTAGGATGTGTTAAATATACAGGATTAACATATAAAATAGTTATAAAAATAAAAATACTTATAGTATTTTTATATACTTTTAAAATACTTTATATACTATTTTAAATACTTATAGTATTTTTATAAAAATAAAAATACTTATAGAATAATTTTAATTGTATAATTGTAAGTTACAGTAGCAAAACTAATGTTTTTACCAATATGATAGCATCCACCTAAAGATGTATAGGTAGGTGTACAGCTGCAGGTAGTTGAATTAAAGAAACAAACAAAAAAAATTATCATTGTTTTGGGCTTAGATGCTTATCAGTTCAGGGAGTTTTGTATGTATCTCTGCCCTCTTGACTGGAAATTTTATTCAATGGAATTCAAAGTTGTTGTTTTTTGTTGTTGTTGTTTTTTGTTTGGTTTTTTTGTTTGTTTGTTTTGTTTTGTTTTTTACAGATGTTAGGGAATTGTCTTGTACAAAGTACAAGCCTTGAATGGATTACAAAATTTCATAATTGAAATCTGGGGATGAAATCTTACACAGCATGTCCACTGTGTAAATCAGCTTAATAAGTTCTCTCCAGTGATGCTGTGATTTCAGGTAATGCAGATGTTCCATTGCAGATGGTCTGCAGATGCATCAATGGTTTGACCACACACAGCAAATTTGGCACAAGCAAAATGTGTTGGTTTTCCTGAATGTGCTCATACCATCTGTGTACCTCATACTCAATAGATCTGACTTAGAAATACTGACTCACTGTACTCATGTGCTAAATAGGACATGTGAACATGTTGATGAACACTAGAGCAGTATGACTACTCAAGAGCAACAACTAAGGTAAACAGTGACAAAAATATTTCTTGGGTAGCTTTCCTAAATATTCAAGGTCTGAGTGTGATGCAATAGATTATCTGAATTATTTCTCTGCATGATTCTGTTATCTTAAATATGTTCAGATCTTAGTTAATGGCACCAAGTCATGCTTCAAGGAACAGAGCCTCAGAAACAAGCAAAGCATAGCTGATTTCATGAGATGCACATGAAGTACTATAGCGATGTGCTGCATGGATGTTTGCATGGATGCTTGGTACAGCATTTTTGCATCTTTTTTTTTTCTCTCTCTCTCTTCCCCACCTTCCCGCCCCCCCAGGTCTACATTGAGTTTCTGACTGTTATATTCCTGCATGTTCTGTGAAGTCTTGCTTCCTGATACTATGGTTAGAACCTAAAAATTATCTCAGTAATCCTATTGTAGTTTATGTAACCTATGAAAGATTCTTCCAGATTACATCACACAGAACCATGTGTCTGTGTGATTTAAGGATGGCTGAATAGTAGCGTGTGTGTTTCTATTGTTCCACTGCAGTATATTACAGAGGTAAAATGCCTATTTTATTGGTCTAAACACACTATGGTGTTATACTACTTGTTGGAGGTACTAAATACTTCATATTGGTAGACCTCAAGACTGTTTTTTTGTTGTTATTGATGTTTTTTTGTTTGTTTGTTTGTTTTGGTTTTTTTTTTCAGTGAAGGGAGAAGCATAGTTAGATTCCACTTGAATATCGGTAAAAACAAATGTTTTGTTTGTTTGTTTGTTTTTATTGCTAAGTTTGGTATTTTGAAAGTTTAACAAATCAGTTTTAGAGTGGTAAAGATGAAATTTGCAATACAAGTTAAAATGAGCTGCTTGCTTAGCTCTTACTTGGCTTCTTTTCCTATATAGTAATTCTCCTGGGGTAAAATTTGTCTTTGAACATAGTCACTTGAGCATACCTGAAGATTCACTTTTTCAAGATAATTCCTTTGTTGTTTTCTATAGCTCAAACTTTCTGTTATGTCAGCATTTAACTTATTTCTTAAGACAGTTTCTTCTGTTGACAGGATTAAAGAGTAACAACAACAACAGCAAAAAAGCTAATTACTGTTCTCTTACAGTATTTTAGATTGTTCTTTACAATCTTTGCTTGTGTACCATAAATAGAAACATATATAAAATACCAGTAATTAGAGCACAGCTCTGTGTACTGTGTATTTTCAGATTGTGTACTGACAACATTCAGACTATACAATGTTTTTTAATTTTTCTTAACAATTGAGCTGTGGATAGATTTTAAATCCCAATTCTTTCTATTCTTTGAGGGATATGCAGTTGTCATTCAATGCATTTTTTCTATGATTATGCAAAGTTCTCCTTCACATCCCAAAATAAAAACAAAGCAATAAAGCAGAAAATATCTGACCTGGTCTACCATGTCTGTCAGTTTGTCAAATTATTAGCTTAATAAACAGAATATTCACCCAAAGGAAGAAAAAAAAATGTTTTGTTTCCTCTTGTGCATCATAAATGGACTTTCTTGTTAAAACTAATCAGGACATTCATTTTCAAACTTAATTTGTTTCTTGATTCAGAGCAATAAATGTCATGTAGGCATTTTTCTATCTTCTCTGTTTTTGTTATGTTTGTTTTTTTATTTTTTTTTTCTTCTATTTAGAGAGAGAGGAGAAGCAGAGGAAATAGTGTTACTGATGGTTATTTTTATTATTAGTAGTAGTTATTTATTTATTTTAATTCTGTCAGTAAGCAGTATGTTTCTAGATAGCAATAATACACTTCTATTCTGAAGAATACCTGTCCTGTTAGAGGAAAATAAATCCAAGAAGAAAAATAAGTAGTCTCTCCAGAATATTGATCTCATTTGTTTGTTTGTTTTACTATGATAGTAACACAGACATTAGAGATGAAATCATGAATTAAATACTTTCTTTTATCACATTCCTCCATGAAAAATAATGGTCATTCTCTTCATGATTTGGACTTCACTACTTTACTATCAGCAAATCATTGGTCAGGTTTTGAGTACCTTGAATGTCTCTAATTTATTTCTCTTTCTGATTGATGAATGTTGCAGGATGGTAGTTGTATCAGAACAAGACAAAGAAAGAAAAGAGACAATAGAGATCACAAGGAGATCTTGAACTTAGGAGGTTCATATGCTGCTGGCACTAATTGAGAAAATTCATCCACATTTCAAATTATGTTGTAATACCTCTAGTTGATGCTGCACATCTAGAGGTTTAGCATGCAAAACTGCTGATGATATTTTAGTTGTAGCCAGAAGAGCATCTTAGCATGAAACCCTTTGCATATTTTTATATATGGTATTTATAAACTTTACCGTACTTTAAACATTGCATTTAAAAATACATATGATATAAAAACCATTTTTAAACAAATTATGTTCTCAGCTTCACTGCAGAAATTTCAGGCCTTATTTAGATATTCCCAGGAGGCAAGAATTTCATGACAGCATAAGTTAGTTTAAAGGCATCTCACTCCCTTTTTCTTAAAGGTAAAAAATAATCACTTCTTTAAAATGTCTAATCATACTTTCTATCTCCTATATATTACAGAACACAAAGGACAGTTTTATCTTGAAGGAATAAATCTAATTGTCTCTGATGGAGGAATAGGGTGCAGGGAGATGATCAGAGTTATTTCACATCTGAAGGGCTTTATTTACTTGAAAATTCTGGTTTACATTTAACCGTTTATATACACCACACTACATGCAATCTAAAAAAAAATGCTTAAAGATTGAAATTTTAGGAGCCAAATGAGAATGCACCTTATGTACAGAGCCAAGAATTTATCGTTAGTGTAAATCAGTTCTTAACATTCTAATCCAAATGTGATGTTGATAGCTTAATTAAAACACTAACATTTACAGGCCAAAATATCTAGGAAATAAAAAAAAAGTTTCAGCAGTACAGATAAATTTGTACCAAAAAATTTAACTCTTTTTCTGTTTGTTTTTTGTTTGTTTGTTTGTTTTAATCTTTCCACTGTGGTTCTGGTACCTATATATGATCAGTAGTAGTGGAGGGTTGGTTTAAGGGGGAGCATGTACTGAATTTTTTACATGGAGTATATGATTGGTAGTGAGGGTTTATCTTTTTATTTTTCAGACATCATCATATTATTTGCTTTTTTTATCACTGGTAGCTAGTTAAGGTGTCTCTGCCTTCCCTCATTTGCTTTTAAGTTAGAGTCTGACAGCCTCC
Source organism: Aythya marila (assembly GCF_965140915.1). Taxonomy (NCBI): domain Eukaryota; kingdom Metazoa; phylum Chordata; class Aves; order Anseriformes; family Anatidae; genus Aythya; species Aythya marila. The sequence goes on along the minus strand of NC_139043.1, from coordinate 99,033,180 downwards.
AAATCCACTTAAAGGGATAGTATTTTTTAGTCTTTAGCTTTGTAGATTTGTTAGACCAACAAGCGTATTCATAGGTAATAGTCACTTGATTGCTACCAAGTGACTATCAGTATATAACAAAACTGTATCAAGCTTTATTCAAAACAAGAACTGAGATACTGTATTGTCAAGTTAATAAAACTTCTGTGGCTTGGTACTAGTAATGGCAAATCATTACATGTGATGGCATCACCACTATCACCACTGAATTACTGTCAGTAGAAAACCTTAGTCAATGTTTTCAATGCATCATCTTTGAATTAACAATCAAATGAATTCTACCTGTTCAGATTTACAGATCTGGATCACTGTACTTCCATAAACATCTGTACTTCAGATTTGCTTTTTAAGCACACATGAGTATGATTACATATGTATTTCTGTTATTTCTCATTGTTCTGTGACAATTCTGCAACAATTGCTGACAACAGACCTGGAGACTTCTTAAACTAATCGTAGTGGTTAGTTCTGTGATTTTTAACAGGAAAAATGACACATAATTTTACAATGCTTGCTTGAGTAAACTTGATGGCAGTGTAGTGCTGTTGCCACAGTATACTTTGTACTTGGATAGCAGAATTTCTTATTTTTCATTTTACGTCTTTGAAGTTCTGTCATTGTTAAGCAAAAGTCAGATGATTTAAACTTGAATTCAGTTCCCCTGAGAGCATATTTGCTAAAATAAAATTAATACAGGCAAGTGTTTTTGATCCAGCCATGCACTTTTAATCTGAGAATTCTCTGTGGCATATGTGAGTTTAAATATGTTTAGATGTATGTGAATAAGGTCTCTGAGCAGAGAGTTCATTTTAGTCAAAGTTGGTAGCATTAATATTTTATTCTCCTTTTTCCAAATTTAACAATATACAATCATACTAAATAAATAATTTTCCTACTACCTGATTTATATTCTAATTTTTGTTAGTCTTTTTTTGACACAGCTGCTATTGATGTTGAAACTGCCTTTGGGAGTTGAAAGAAATCATTACTGGAGGTAATTAATTATAGTTTGAAGAAAAGTTTCAATGCCTTTAGAGCAGTAAACTGTATGATAATATGAGGTTCTTATTTACAATGTCAGCCAAATTGACAATAGATAAGTATATAAGATCTTGATGTATATTGATGCACATAAATTACATCAATAAATTTACTTGCGGTCCCGTGTCATGTCGTCCCCCTCCCCCTACCTCCCCTTCCCCCCCCTTTTTAACAGTACTCTAAAATTTATCATCTTTTTCCTTTCTCCTGAGCAAGTATGAAAGCAACAACCATCCTCAACAAGAGTCATTAAGTGGGAAGTCACAATAGTATTTCCTGTAAATATCTACATGGCATCAACTTTGCATAATAGAACTGCACTATTTTTTTACTGCATATACAATATTTTAACTGAAACAAAAAGAAGAGTATTGCACTTCTGAAGTGTAATGCCCTCTATAGCAATCACATCAAATGGTGTACAGTATTACAGTTTTGGCAGAATTACATTTTTGAAAGGTCAAGTTAACGTAGCACCATCAGTGCTAGTTTTAAAAAGTTTAATCTCATTGAAAAACAGAAGAGCACAGTGTTTTTTTTCTTTCTGTGTATTAGGTTTCTTGGGTAGAAGTAGTCATGCTTACAGGGCTGAGACTTACCTATGTGTTTTGTGTTAGCTGTTTTAAAAGGATCTTCTGGTCTTTGGTTTCTGGATTGTTTCTCAGAGGTACCAAGACTTTTTCAAGACTTTATCTTGGTACAAGAGTTTAAATACAGTTCTGGAATTCTGAGGTCTTGTATCCTCTAAACAAAGGTGGACGTTGGAAGCAATTGTCTTCATACAGCTTTACAGAATTACCTCATCATCATAGGTAAGGGTACACAGAATATTCATGAAACAAAATACTAAAACTCGGTATAAAATATAATAAGTTTAATAATGTAATTGTATGTCTTATACTTTGGAAACTTTCATTCTGAAAGTTTCATTTATTATTTATTCAATACAGCAAACTCTATTTTTCTGTGTGTTTATCCAGTTGATTAAAATTATTGAGGCTGCAAATACTTGAAAACACTTTCTCTGCATTTAGTGTCAGAATGCCATTAAGTTGAATTTGATTACATGTCCAATGAATTCTATTTGCATTCAACAATAAGAATCAATAGCTTGTTTGATGAGAACTTCTCATAGACTTGTTTACAAGTTCATAAATTTTCAAGTGGTTGACAAAGAGTATGGATAATTTATACTCTGTAAATGGTCTATAAAGTGCTGTAGTCCTTTCCCATACTGTTTAAAAATACAGTTTTTGATGTTTTGTCCATATTTTGAAGTAGTTACAAACACTTTGCATGTTAAGAATTCCTTTGAAAAACACAAAAAAATGTTAAAATGGAAGTAGAGAACATAGGTCAACCAAGAATAATAGAGAAGAGATTATTTCTTTCGTTCATGAAAGATTATGAAGTCATTTTGACACATGGAGCCTCATGAGTTCAGATCTGTGAAGTATGAGAAGAACCCTTTTCCAAGTTATGTAATAGTACATGTCCTCTATCTCCTAGGCACAATGATCTTATGGAGGAAATTACTCTTTAAAGGTGATGCATGTTGAATGTCATTCCTTGGCAGTCATTAATGAGGTGATCACTCAGAAAATAAATGCCGGATTAAGATTTAACAGTATTTAAATTCTGCTTGCATTTCTTTCTGCAAAGCTAATGAATGGCCTAAAGGATCAACAGACACTGTTTGCTCTATCTGAAGCACATCATTCATTCAGCACAACTTCATCTTTCATTATGACTCAAATTCTGGTGGTTGAATATATTTATCTCATAAAATCAACTGTAAACTTAAATGAACTCTCTCCAAAATATGTATATGGATGCAGAGGGCCTAAGGAATCAGAAGATAAAATATTTAATTTATGTTCAGAAATTGATCTTAAGCAGAAAAAATAGCCAAAATTTAGTAGATTAGATAATCAGTGTTAAATAATTGCAAGTTTTCCTATATCTATGTGAAACCTGAATAAGAATATAAAACAAGATCCACACCGATAAAGATTATCTTTGAGATTACGTTTAGTCCTCTGTGCTTAAGGGGAGCTAATTTTGATTTACATTTATAATATCTGGCAACTGAGGCTGAGAAATCATTCAAAGGTAAGAAACTGTAAATCAGAGATGTCTATGAATGCAACAGGAATAAAAGAAAAAAACAAACAAACAAACAACAAACAACAACAACAAAGATTTGTGGCTCACTTTGCTGATGTTTTACTTTTATACAATAAGCAACTTCAATAAACTCAGCCGGTGTCTATAAGGTAGTGATTTTTAAAGTATTAAACTTCTGATAGTGTAATTTCAGATACTGCTATATTCCCTTTCATGATGTGGAAATTTTTTGATCTGTGTTTTTGTTGTTGTTGTTGATTTGTTTGTTTGTTTTTCTCCCAAGTTGTGAAAAATAGGGTAAAAGATCAGAGGATATTTTGCTATGGGTAACTGCCATCTGTATCTGTATGTTCTTTTAGGTAAGGAAGAAATCAGGAAAATAATAATTTGCATTTTAAGAACTTTAATCATACTTGTTTATCATCACAGAACTTTTACATTTAGCTGTATTTCAGCATAGTTTATTTCAACAGAGGACTCCTGGATTGAGAGCTTCCACATAAGTTATGATTATTATTTTTTTTTTTTTTTTTTTTTTTTTTGCTTAACCTTGTAACAACCTCATAATGAGATTTTTCAAGGAGTCCTTCTCTAACTAAATAGAGTAGGTTTTTCTATTATGTTTTTCTATTATGTCTTTATTTAGCTAGCTTCCACTGATTTCTCCTATACTTCCAATGAAAGGGGTTCTCTTAAATAGACTTTTTTTCCCCTAATTTGGATTCTTAACTGATTTTCCTATTTTACATAACTTAGATTAAAAAAATAATAATAATAAAAAATATAAAAAAATAATTTAAATACTCAGTGAGTTATAAACGTATAGGCTACAAATGATTACAAAATGATTAGGCTACAAAACTGTGTTTTAATTTAAAAGATCTATATTAAATTCACTGGGATTCTGTATATTGATAAAACTGAGAATATCAAAACTTTTGATAAAGTGACAAAGATTACATTTTAAACAGGAGGAAACGAAAATGAAAAATTAAGTGACCTTTTGGATTAATATCAATACATGAACTCTTAAAACTTACTAATTTTCTAATCCTTTTCTTGTTTCATATAAAATGTAAAAAATGAAAGATGGAAATTAATTTAATGTTCAGTGAACATCAAGGATATATTCATATTGAAAAATATTCTACAGCTAAGTACAGTCATTAAAATCACAAAACAGGGTAATAATATTAACCTGTAAATAATATAAAAAGAAAAGCAGAGAAGACAGTGGCATCATCTACTTTGGGATTTAACTCTAGAAATTCGGAGACTTCTGTTTTCAGGTGTTATTATTTGAACGTAACCATTTAAACTGTTAAATGGTTAGAAAAGTGAAAAATAATGCTGCTAGTGTTGTGAGAGCCTGAAAAACATTGCCCTGCTAACAGGTGGCTCAGTCAGTTTGGTCAGCAACAAGCTTTTTGGTTATTACTAAATAGCAGCAGAGCTATTGCTGATTAATAAACATGGCCCATTCAAGAAGATAAATGGTTCTGTGCTGATCTAGTTTCACCTCCACCATTTATCCCAGTCTATCCTAGATGTACAAATTGCTCCCTAGGCCCTGGTACATTTGCATCATCTGAACATTCTGCTGAGATTTGTAATTTAGTAACTGCACATTCATTTATCACCATAGTGTTTTGTTTCTCTCTAGTTTGTTTTGCCAAATAATGACAATAAGGCTAAACATATCTATACATTCCTTTCAATAACTTTTTAACCTGTTGATCAATAACAGTCAAATGATTAAATCAAATGATAAGTGCTTCACAATAACTGAGTTCCTATGGGCTTTGGGAAAATTGTCTTGCTTGATAGAGGAAAAAGACAAATTATTTTTCGTTACAGCTCCTTAGTAAGGGTGGCTAAATGAAAAAGGCAAAATTTGACTGGTATGTGTTATCTGTGGTAGCAGCTGACCAGTCAGCACAACACATAAATTCTGGATTAGTCAGAGTATGTGCTGTGTGTTATCCAGTATGTGCCTTGTGGAAGATAAGAGAAGTTAAAGATAAATTAGCTCATAAGATACTGGACTAATTCTACTATTCATAGAAACTCATTTGGTCTCTACTATAGCTGTGTAAAAAAAAAAAAAAAAAAAAAGATAATTGTTATAACTATTACTTTGGACCTTGAATATGTGATGGATTGTATGTGGATTTGAATGTGCTCTGTGTAATTGGATTATATGAGGATTATATCCATAGCACTTATTTGGTTATACATATAGAGTCTGGGGGGGGGGGGGGGGTATGAGAGCAGGAACCCCTTGTTCCAAATACCTCTTAACGTTTGAAGGAAGAAAATGTTGTTTGATTCCAGTACAAACAGAGCACAATAGTGCTCTGTTCTCTATTGTCCACTCTTGGATGTAGATTATATGAAGAATCAGATGAAGAAAACATCTCTTAGCAATGCCACAAGTTCTTTTTAACCTCAGACAATTAGGTTTTAGATGTGGCTAGAATAAAGAAACAAATGTAATGAACTAAGGTTCTGTTGGCAACAGATAGCAGCAGAATATCAGCCGTTCCTTTAGTTTGTTGGTTACCATGGAAACAATCAAGTACGAGATGTTGCTGACACAACTGGGAACTTTAGCAGCAATCATTAACTTCAGAAGGGTTGTGCCTTCTGCTTGACATGTCTAAAGAGTAACAGTGAGCATTTTTGCTTGGATTTGGTTACCAATTCTTCATTAGGATAAACAGGAGCTAAAAAAGAAATGCTTGAAGTGTGGATTATTGGGTGTTCAGGCTCTGGCTAGAGAAATGCTAATGTTTATAGCCCACTTTTTCTATTGGTGCATATATGTTTGTATGTGGTAAGAATTATCTGGAAGAAACTCAACAGAATATAACGCTGTAATGCTTCTTATGTGAGAAGAAATGAAAGTGAAATTTTGTCATGGTTCTCATGATTGATGAGATTTGTAAAATGAGAGGGAGTGCAATTACTAAATACTGTTTCAGGCGAAAAGATCACTGAGTTTCTCAATCACTGATGACTGCTAATCAGTTCGTTGAGTGATGATTAAAACGTTTTGCTTTGACCTAAAATGACTTAGCAGTTTGAGTCCTAGCTAAATGACTCTCTCTGATAAGGAACCACAATCCTCTGTATGAAAGCTCTCAGTTGCTTGTTTTAGGAAGAAAAAATATGAGTTGGTATTTTACAGTTTTATAATTCCCTCCATTTTTGCCTTAATCACAACAGGAATTTGTCTTATTCGTAATACTTACATAATTTTTTTGTTGGTCATGAAGGTAGGAGAGAGAGTGAAGGATGTTAGGGGTGAAAATGACACTGATATTTTATAAATCTTTATAAGATCTTCCTCCTTAACAATTAGTCCTACTCATTTTTTGTTTGACAAAGGTTTTGTGGTGAGTAGGGTGCAGGAAAATACATGTGTGTGTGCATGTGACCTCACATTCTCTTCTTTATAGAATGAGCTTTCTTAGATCAGTCAACAAGAACAGAACCCACTAAATAAATAAAAACTAAACCAAATAAAAAAGCTTTTGGAATTTTCTGTATGAAAGACTAGATAGAGAAGAGCCAGAATATTTCTCTGTTTATATCTGTTTTGTTTAGAAAATTATGAATATATGAGTTCATAGGGAATAATATAATGCTAATCAAGTAGAGTGACTTCTGGGAGAAAAAAAAAGCAACACCACCTACCAATAGTGGTATGCCATCTGCAGATAATGCAGTGGTATGCAATTAAAATCTATACTCCAGATTTCCATGCAGCATAGAGGTGATGCATGTGTATAATCCAATTCAAATTTTGTAGAGCAGAAGTATCATCCCTCATTGCCTCAGTAATCCTTTTGTAAGATTTATCTAACAGTCAGATAAGATTATACAAAAATTTAACTTAGGTCTGAGGAAAAAAAATGCTGGTACATCAAAATGTCAGGGTAACCGATAACATTGAGGATAGTAAAGCTTTCCCTCATAGTAACATATGAAAACTGAAAACCCTTCACTTTCCAAAGTAGATTTATTGTATAAAAGCTTTGGGCAGAAGTCAGGTATGATTCAAACACTAATTTTTGTGAAAATCCTGTTTTAAAAACTGTAGCGTTAATTCTGTTAGTGGTCTAAAATGCTGACTTCTTATAAGTACCTGTACTGTTTGTGAAGTGATTCAGAACTGAAAAATTTCTTAATAATTCTAAGCAGGTTTATTTAGTCAAAAGTTAAATTTGCTTTATAGTTTTATATTAGGAGGGAATGCTAGCTTAAACAAATTATGATGCATGCAAATTAGATAACTCAGAGAATTAAAATCTCTTCAGAGAGTTATAAGAAAACATTTTAATATTTTGTTTAGTTGACCATGCTCAATAGTAAAATAGTAGGGAATACAGTTCTAGTTAATTTTTAGAACTCTTATTTCAGAATTTATTTTCTTTTGGAGTACTTAAAAGAGTGAATACTCCAATTCAGGTTATATTGAAATCAATAAATGTGTTACTTTCATGTATTAAGAGAGTAAGTCATCTTCTCTTTATTCATCTGTATTTGTTTCTGTTTACTAGATTTGTTTTGCTTTTGTTCTGTTTTGTTTTGTTCTTCTAGATCTAAGTAATTTTTTTTTTAGCACCACAAAAATTCCGTTAAAATATGACACATGCAGAAAACAATATCAAGTCCTTATCTGTGTATGAACATCTCTATGAGCAGAACACATAATACAAAACTTTTATTGAAAAGTGCAACGTGGAAGGAAAGCTGAATTACTTATTACACCACCTAACACAGCCAAACAATTCTTTGGAACAGTTTGCTTAGTTTGTAGGCAGAAGCAGTGTCAGTATTTCCTTCTCTGCATTTACTTTAGGTAGGAGAGATTATTCACAAAAACTCTAAGCAGTGCTAAAAAGGAAGTTGGAATTGCAGAGCTAGTAAACTGTGGATTAATTTGCTTGCAGGGAACTACAGTCTGACTCTGCTTGGAAGAGTAACATCTCACTTTATCTTACTTTATCACAAGATTTATGGCACCTTTAAGCTGAAAAAAAGTTTCTTGAAAAAAAAAAAAAAAAAAAAGATGTGGTGGTCATGATCAAAGCACTGTCCTTGTGATTAATAGTTCTGTGTTTTACGTTCAGTTTTGTGCAGGCTTGAAGAAGGCAGGTAGTAGTTCCCTGCTTCAGATTTCTCATCAATCAAAATGGATATTTTCCTACTTCATTTCTTTATTATGAGGAAAAAATATTGCTTATAGGGCCTTTACAAAATGTGGGTCCATAGTACCCGAGAGAAATTTAAAATAGTAATATCCAGGATCTACACACACTTCAAATATTAATATTCTTCACTGTGTTCCAATCACTGCTTTGTGGTTGGTCCATGGTTTTCTTTGGTCTTCAAGATATTTCACTTGTATGACACATACAAGTGTCGTGTGAGTATCTGTGAGTAGCTCTAAATATAGATGAACTTCGCAGCTGGAATTTAGTTATATTTCATTTATATAAGTAATTATATGAATAATGTTGCCCTTTTAAAACTGCATTTTTTGAGTAGGCTTCTCACTACAAGAAGGATATCAAGGTGCTTCCTAAGTTTGGATTGTGTCCAAAGAAAGGCAATGATGCTAGTGAAAGGTCTAGAAAACAAGTCTTATGAGGAGAGCTGGTGTTGTTTAGCCTGGAGAAAAGGAGGCTCAGAGGAGATCTTATTACAATTACCTTGAAGGCAGGAGATCTCTACAATTACCTTAAAGGAGACTATAGCAAGGTGGGGGTTGGTTTCTCTTCCCAAGCAACAAGTGATAAGGCAAGAGGAAACAGCCTTAAGTTGTTCCAGGGGAGGTTTATGTTGGATATTAGAATAAACTTCTTCACTCAAAGGGTTGTGAAATATTGGAACAGCCTTCCCAGGGACATAGTTGAATCACCATCCCTGGAGGTCTTAAAAAATAAAAAAGTAGATGTAGAGCTTAGTGAGATGTTAATGGTGGATTTGGCAGTGCTAGGTTAAAGATTGAACTAGATGCTCTTGGAGTTCTTTTCCAAATTACATGTTTCAACCTGTGAAATTATGAAAAAAAAATAAAAATAAAAAGAAGAGCTTGAAAAATATGTATAAAACTAGTTCCCTTCTGTGTATTACCAGATACTTATCATTTTCCAGTTTTCCATAATATTTTTACAGAAAAGTGGTATAACTTTAATATAGTGAGGAAAAAACAGGTGACCTACCAGCAGAGAAATGTTTCTTTAATGAATATGCTCTTTAATTATATTCTTGTTCTGCTGTATGCTCAAGATTGTAAAATTGCTGAAGAGAAGAGTAAGTAATTGAATAGCAATTTAAGTGTGAATTTATTAAATCAATTAGATTTACAAAAGTAATTTGAGACACAGTACTGCTATATTGTGCACACCAAGTATATAAAAATTTAAAATAGATGCTTGTAAGTGTAGTATAGTTTCTAATGGGAATTTGTCTTGGTTATAATAGTAAAAATGATTGATTCTACATGTCTTGCAAAGCTTATTCAGTAAGTTTTTCTAATCCTAATAGCACCTCAGAGGTAGGCCATATAATTTGAGACTGCTGGGGAATCTCTAGATGCACTAAAAGATTTCATAAACAGATGAAAATTTATAGCAGGAATTCAAATATTTCTGTGCTTTCTTCACCTCAATCCTAAAAATATCTACTGTATTAACTAATTTGATAGCTAGTAATTTCTGTATGATTTGACCTTCCATGTACATTATGTTAAAGTTTTCTAATGTACTACGAAATATTTTAAGTGGTACCTTAGAAAGTTAAAGCAAAATGATTTTGTGCAATTTGGTGAGTTTATGTACACTAAGTAGCCAACTGGAAGGAGAGAAAATGGTTATGAGGACTTACATGGCCAATAGCTGCTTTAGTTTATCTGAAAAGATGAATTCTTACCATGGTGTCTTGTGGATTATATGAGTTTGAGAAAAGTTGGTATCAAAAAATTCAAGGATTGAGGATGAGGTGTTGCTGCCTATTCATTTGTTATCCCTCCCACCTTACAAATAATGAGAGAGAGGATATCTGTTCAAGCTTTTCTTAGTGTGATAAAAGAAGATGTAATAGGTGCAGACCTTATTATCCCTTAACAAAAGCAGAACCTTATGATGTAGTCATCCTTGTTGCTCTGATTTTATGACAATCTCCTTCCTCCTCTGTCTTCCACAAAATATCTGTGATTCTTCAGGCAACATTTCCTATCCCATGAGACTGTTTTATTGTTTGTTACCTGGACATACACAGGACTTTGAAATACAATTTCATTCTCTACTTTTTTTTTTTTTTTTTTTTTTTTTTTTCCCCTCTCTGCTTTCAAATGTCCTTGACATCTGATAATTAAAGCTACAGTCACTATTGTTATATTACTTCTTCTCTCTCTCACTTTACCTCCAACAAGTTGCTTGGATATTTAAGTTCCCCTCTCTCACCTCTGGTCTTTAGAGACTGTGTGTTTTAATTTTCCACAGCTCTCCTTAGCCATCTGCAATCAGGAAGTTTTCAGTCTAAGTAGAAGAGTAGCAGTTTTGATTAATCTTTATTATTATTATAAGAATTTGTTACTGATTACTCCAGTGTGTATAAAGTCAATGTGGGGGCTACATATTCATATTAGCAGCAAAATAGTTAATTTTGCTCTCCGTTAGTTTTGGACAGCAAAATTAAGTTTATTGTTTGCTAGAGTATACATTTGTATTCCATCGATAAACAATGATGTATCATAGAGATCAAAACAGACCAAATGAATGTGTTTGAGATTAACTAGATAGATTGACCATTTATTTAACTGAAAATGGGTTTAAAAAAAAAAATATTTTAAAAGTACAAAAGGAAGTAGGTGAAACAGTATTCAAGGGATGCACAGTTAATTTTGTCCACAGAGGGTGGTCTCAGAATATTAGTATAGGACAATCCATTTAATATGCGTTTTAAGGCAATAAAAGAGAAGTGCCTGTAGACTACCACTATCTGTATTAGCTTGCATACTTTTTCTATGGCCACTTTGGGTATTAGGCAGTCATTTATGGAAATAAAGTAATAAAAACCCTGGTCTTAAAATATTAGTGTTCAATGAAGTAGGAAATATCCTGAAAATCAGATCCCTATTTATGTAAGTTATAAAACATTTGAGAAGCTAATGAAATAAAGTAAACTTGAATTGGGTTGCTTTATTCAGATTCCTGTATATTCTGAATTTGTAACAACACTCCCCCACTCCCCACTCCCCCCCCCTCAAAAAAAAAAATAAATATATATATATATATATATAAATAAGGGGGGGAGGATAATGGAAAACTGTTATAACTAAATTCTACATATCTAATTAGTTGTTGCAACAACCAGTAAAAAAGAAAAGTGAGTGATCTCCCTGTCCTTATCTCAACCCTTCAGCCCTTCATATTTTCTCGCCCTTTTTCTCTGAGGGGGACTAAGAGAGTGACTGTGGTGGAATTCAGCTGTCCAGCAAGGTAAAACTACCACAGTCCTTTCTGACAACCAATGTAGGGCACAAGGAATTTCAGATAAGAATGGTAATTGAGAGAACTAATGGACAAAATATGGACTGGATATTTTGTAAGAATATAATAGTTGTGAAAAATGTACAATGAAATAATGATTGTGAAGAACATGTGTTGTAGTACTGTGGTGAAGGGATGAGGGATAGAATGTGTCTAAGTTGTCCACTTTATCAGTGTTGTGATGATATTTGCTTTGGTATAGGGATTTTTTTTATTTTTTTTTTAACATAAGTTACTTTTGTGAAGATTGTGATGATACTGATGTAAGAGTATATTTTAATGATAATTCTTAATAAACATTTCACAGAGGTGAGGGGTGTATTGGGTTTAAGGATTGGCAAGGATTTGGTACTGGGGAGGCTGCAGGGGTGGCCCCTGTGAGTAGAGCCCAGCAGCTACCCTGTGGCAGATCAGAGCTAGCTCCAAAAGGACCCACCGCTGGTCAGAGCTGAGCCAGTGAGTGATGCCAGTTGGGCCTCTGGAAGAACAGATTTAAGAAAGAGGGAAAACAACAACAACAACAACAACAAACACTGCTGCACAACAGCAGCTGGGAGAGACTGCCCTGCAGACCCCAAGGTCAGTGCAGAAGGAGGGCAGAAGGTGCTCCAGGCACAGAGCAGAAGTTCCCCTGCAGCCTGTGGAGAGGCCCCTGGTGGAGCAGGATGTCCCCCTGCAGCCCATGCATCCCACAGAGGAGCAGTCTGTGGAAAGTTCATGTAGGATCAGCTTGGGAAGGGCAGCATCCCGTGGGAGCGACCCCATGTGGAGCAGGGGCAGAGAGTGACCAAGAAGGAGAGGCAGAGATGAAGAGTTAGGGACTGACTGCAGCCCCTGTTCCCTGTTCCCTTGCACCACCTGGGGAGATGATGTAGAAGAGGGTATATGGACATGAAAGTTGGGTTTAGTTTATTTCTAGTTACTCACTGTTCTGGTCTGCTAGTGATAGGCAATAAATTATATAAATCTCAATATGTTGAAACTGTTTAGTCCATAATGGTAATTGATGAGAGATCTCCCTGTCTTTATCTCAGCCTTCGAGCCCTTTCAATCACATTTTCTCCTGCTCTTCCTTTGATGAGTGGGATTGAGAGAGTGGCTATGGTGGAGTTTTGTTGCCCAGCAGGGTAAAACCACCATAGCATGCTACACACACTCCAGCTTCTGACCATTTATAATTACTTGCATAAAGCAGTTGCACACCTCACTGAACAAACAGTTATTTACTATAGCATACAAGCCCTTTAAATGCCCTTATTTCTCTTGGTTTGTGAGGAAAGAACACACAACATGTAGGAATCAACCAAAGAACACTGAAAGCTTAAGTAGTCACTACTGCAGATTCTTGCTCTAAGGAGTCTACTTTAATGATTCAGTAGTATATGTTCTTCTGTGAAGTAGACAATTAACTTTAGAGCAATTTTGTCAACTCTTTGAGATAATACATCTGTTGGCAGTTGGTGTAAAGTAAATGATGTCTTGTGGAAAACATCCCAGAAAGTGACAAATAATAGAGACCATCAGGAAAAAGTAAAGATTTATGAACTCACAAGAAGCTGGAGTGTAGTGAAGGTTTGGGGACTTTATTCAGTTTCTTTAAGGTCTTCCCCCCACCCCCCACTCCCTTTCTCTCTGCATTAAAGTCTGGCAGCATTGTAATTCAGGGAGAGTAAATTTGATGGAGAAGATATCCATTACATTTTCACCTATAGATAGAAGTGTCGCAGATGCTAAAAAATGTTTTCTTCTGATGTAATGTGACCAGATGTGACCAATAGCTTATAAAATAATGCATTTTAGGTGTGGGCTCCTAGTCTTAGCAGATAGAGTGTGAATTCTAGGGCTGATACATCATGGAGTCAAGCAGATATTCTCATGAAGACTGATACTATTGTCTGTATACACAAAATATTTAATAGCAGGTCTTTAAATTAAAATCACCCTGGTGGCATGCTTGAAGGCAGGGAGGTATCACTGTTTGTGTGGTAGTACTGAAGCTACAATTAACAACTCTGACACTATTTAAACAGGTCTAGCAGATCAATTCCAGAAATAAAGTCAAGACAGACTGCACAGCTCTCAGGAGGATCACAAACAAGATATTTCACTTCTACTGACCATGCTGTTTGTGGCTGAAGTCTTACTGAGAGCAGTGTCAGGCCATAGCAGTTGTGGTAACATGCACAGGGATCCTGAGGAAAATGTGGGAGATTACACCAGTGTGTTGTGGTGTAAAAATGCATCAGCAGAACCATTTCAAGAAATAGATTGTTTTAGTATTTCTCCCAGAGATTGCCTGATATCTTGGGGTCTCCAAAGAGCTATGGAATACATTTAAAAAAAAAAAAAAAAAAAAAAAAGGAAAAAAGGAAAAAAGGAATTAGAGTTACAATTAGAGTTACAGTTAGTTGTCACTAAGAAAATTGTCATTTAATAAATGGCTTAGAACAACTTAGTTCCATCTAATCGGCATTGTTTTCCTTATACTGAAGGTATACTGGACTGGTAAATTTTGAATTTAGAAAATAATAACAATAATTAGAGAACAGTTTAGAATTTAGATGATTAAGGTGAAGTCCTCCTAAATCCAAGAAGAATTCTGACAGTAAAAAAAGTAAATAAAAAAAAAAATTGACAGTAAAAAAGGGGGGAGGGAGGAGAAGAATTAAGCACTGGTAATATGAAATAGCAGTATAATTCTGGTTTATAGAGGTAACTAAAAATTAATTATAAGAGTTTACTCTCTGATGGAGACAATGGTTTTATACCTTAGTTAAGAAAACACACAGGGTTGTACAGCCTTGGTCTTCTGAATATAGGCCAGTAATGGAGCAGTTAGCTGAAAAGAGTATTTGGTAAAGCCATTTACAATGTTACACCATAATAACACTATTTCTCAGTTACTTGTAACTGAACAGAAATAGTCATTTTCTCCTTCTGCCTGCCTGCCTGCAAATTCTCTGCCTGCATGACTGAAGCTTAGGCTTCAAATGTAACTTTGGATACAAATAATGAAACTCATTTCACTTAATTTTGCAGAATGGGCTATTTTAGGATGCAGTTCATTTCATCCAAAAGTAGATGTGTCTCTGAAAATTTGTTTTCCAAGAAGACATGCATGCAACATAAACATATCGGATAACCTATGAGTGTGCAAAGTCTAGAAATGACTTGTTAACTCAAATTAGAGGCTCAAAAAATTTCATTCAGTTCACTCATTAAAAATGTCATTCTGATGTATTGTTGACCATTTGGAAACTAAACAAACTGAAAATCACAGTAATAAATGATTGAGATAGGAATTATGAAGCACTTATTTTATCTAATTACTGATGTGTTTTGGATTTTCAATACTAAGAAAATATAGTACAGCAGTAAATAATAATTTTTCTTTGCAGCTGATAGCCAAATGTCTTCACATTTCAGTCAAATTTAATTTTATTTATGTTCTAAGTTGTTCAGGAAAATGATTTTTTGCTGTTTTCTCTTACTAGAGTGTAATGAGTGCACTGTATTCTAATGTTACCAAGCACCAATTTGACACGTTACATTAGCTTTTGTTCCTAAGTCTTTTCCCTCTTTTAAAAGTTGGTTTCATGCCCTAACTTTACATACCAAAGATATAAAATAAGCCCTGTTGTCATTTTCCTACCTACCCTGATTTTATCATTTCTATCTAAATGCTAATTTTACCATAAGAGAGATAACCTATTTCCTCATCATACATATGCAACACTGGGGGGGGACACAACAAACCATGCACAGGATTGGTGGAAAAGCGTGAGATAGCAGTGATAGCTCGATAGTTTGGTAATCCTTCTACTGAAAGGACTATTCTTTCTTAGTCAATGTCTGAAACAAGAGAATCACCACTTTGTGACCTTCAAAAATTTACACTTTCTGTAAATATTTCACAGTTGTTTATCTATCTATCTATCTATCTATCTTAAATCCAATTCTCTTTCAAGTAATCTTCAAATATGGATCAGCCATTATACAGTGCGTTTATGCCTGTACTAGGAATGCCTATGTACTGGGAAATCTATTAATGCATTATTTTTTTTTTCCCCAACAGTAGTCAGATTTCTCATCATAACTCTGAAAAAGTCCTTGGGGTGTTAGTTGTGTTTTTTGTTTTTGTTGCTGTTTTTTTTTTTTTTCCTCTGTTCTTATTTAATGGGTACTCCAAAATCTGCAGCATACTTACAGCAAACTGAAAAAGGAATAACAAGAGAGAATCAAGAAAAAGCAGCAGAACTGATGGGCAAAAAAAAAAGAAGTAAAATAGCATGAAACTGGAGTTAAAATACTGAGAATTCATGTGGGTGACTTAGGGAGATAAACATGACAAGTTCAGGTAGGTCAAAATAGAGGTGACTACTAGTACAGTATTTTGTCAGTACAGTATTGTCATACTAGCATATGAAAAAGTAATATTGTTAATTTTGCAAAATGTTATATTTGTTGGAAATGAATCAAGACTTATACTCTAGATCTAGACAAGGATCAGACTAATCCATTGTTTATAGTATTCTTCCTTAAGAATTTTCTGTCTTCTACATAGAAACATATGTGTTTTCCTGTTTGTCTGTGTGTCTATGTATATAATTCCAATTTCTTTTCAATTTTCATAAAATAGTGTGATGGTAAAATGTTAATACATGTTTTTAAATGTAATTAGCTAAGTTTCAACAGTCCTCTTAGTATAATTAAAAGAAGTTGATTCATGTTCATGTCGCAGAATGATTTAATTTGAAGGGGACAGAAGGAGTTATGAATTTAAATTTTTAATGGGAAGTGAATTAAATTAAAGTTTGGTATATAGAAAACAGTATTGAGTAGAAGTGATACACCTTTGTTAATTAAATATAATTAACAATTGTTAATTAAACACTGTTAATTAAATATAATTAACAATCTCTCTAAATACAGATTTAAGATCCTCATGAATATTTAATTTTATACTTTGCTCAAAAGAGACATTATGAGAAGGAGAGATTCATCTTTGCCTTTAAAACTGTATGCGCAAAGGTGTCCATTCTTCCTTCTGTTCTGTTTGTCTTCTTTTACTGAAAATATTCTGACTTCAAAAGTCACCCACCAATCTCTGTTTAAAGATTTATTTTTTTTTCCCTGAGTAAAATATTCATAGTTCGTGAAAACAGCTGTCCTGCAGAATCACTGAAAAGTGGTTGGACTAGCTTTTTATCACACTTTATTCTGAGGATCACCTTTCCTGTAGGAGTGCATGGAAGTTGTATATTCTTCCTCTTCTGAATTCATGCGAAGAAAGAGGTAAATTACTAGCTATGTTTTAAACCTATTAAAATCCTCTCTGTAATCATGGTCATATGATCTGGTGATACAGTGGCAAGAAGAGCTCTTCCTATTGTTCACCTTTTAATGTTTCTTTTGTATAGGAAATAAAATTTGTATAACAAATAAATTTGTAAGAATAAATATTTTCTTACCAACCAATATGACCCTAGTAAGATAACACATGTTATAACTCAAGCAAAGATGGACTAAACAAGTACTTCCCTTGTGCTGAGGAATAAATGTTTTTTTCCTTTCTAGCTTTTGCTAGAAAGCTTTTATTTCTTGTGGTTGGCTTTCTGAAGGTCGATTACACCCAAAGACCAGAACCAAGCAAACAGATCTTAAAGAAAAGACAGCAAGAGTTGTGTTAGTAGGAGAATATGGGATGGTAGTTCTAGTTGTTTGTTTGTTTGTTTGTTTTTTTGCTTGTATGCTTTGTTTTGTTCTAAATTCAAACTCTTGCCTGTTTGAAAGCTTTAGTTTTCCCTCTTTAACTGGAAGAACTGAATTTTTTATCATAGCATGCACAGTCATCATCTTCCTTAGTCTTAATCTGAACTCTACTTCTGCTTTAACAGATGAACAAGGGCTTGCTTGTAGGTTGGCTGCATACGTAGAACTGCTCAAAACTTTACCTACCACAGACTCCAACGTATTTGAAAATCTGTGTAACATCTCAATATAGGCACAGCATCCTAACAGTTCTAATTAAATGTCCTGATTAAAAGGACAAGAGGTAGTGTGCACAAAATGAAATGCAGACAATTCCATTTAAAAATGAGAAAACTTTTTTTTTTTTTTCTCTCTCCATGAGGATGGTCAAACATTGGCACAGGTTGCCCAGACACAATGTGGAGTCTCCATCCTCTGAGAAATTTAAAACCTAACTGGACAAGAAATTGAGCCATCTGCTGTGACCCTGTTCTGAGCAAGTGGGTTGATCTAAACGAGTTTTCTTCAAAGTGGGGTGCATGCACTATAATAAGTAAAATAAATAAATAAATAAATTCTGCAGTAATGGAGTAATATCTTTCCTTTAAACACTTCTTATTTGAAAGGAGAGAGAGGTACCTTGTATTTTTGGAGAAGTTAACATGTTAATACTTATATTCTTTTCCCTAATGCAACAGTTTAAAAATTATTTAGCAAAAGCATGAAGATCCTCTATTCAGTTTAAAATTGTGCAGTGGGAATAAAATAAGACTAAATGCTAAAACAGTTTTCTTCAGATAGCACTTAACTATGGTATGTTCACTGCACAAACCTGTACTGCAGGCAATGTGTCTTTAATGTACCACAAAAGCTGTTTGTTGTTTTCTCTGTTCCATTGCCAGGAAATTGTCCTGTGTACTTGGGTGAAAAGTACAATCTGATTATTTGTATTCTCAGACTCATAGGAAAATGGAAACTCCTGTCTTCTGACTCTGCTATTTTTTATGTTGTTATATGATCCATATTCTTTTCCACTGGATCTCTTAGATGTTATATAGCTGTAGTCTAGCCTAGCAGGTTTCAAAAGGATATTTGACATGAAGTTAATACTCAATCTGATTTATACAGATTAATGCAGCAATCTGAGGTGCTGTAAGATTTTCTCATTATTTTATGTGCTATTCAGTATATGAGTCATTGGAATATCAAGGCTCTTCAGGGGTAAGGATGATCCCGAATACTGTCCTGACTGAGTTGGTAGTAAACTCTCCAATTTCAAGGGTAATGAAATCATAGAATGGTTTGGGTTGGAAGGGACTTTAAAGACCATCTGGTTCCAACCCCCTGCCATGGAGGTTGGAACACCTCCCACTGGATTGGGTTGCCCAGGGCCTCATCTAACCTGGCTTTGAGCACCTCCTAGCATGGGGCATCCACAGCTTCTCTGGGCAACCTATTCCAGTGCCTCGCCACTGTCTGAGTGAAGAATTTCCTCCTAACATCTAATAAAAATCTCCCGTCTTTTAGTTTAAAACCATTCCCCCTTGTCCTGTCAAAGCAAAAAGTTGCTCTCCATCTTTTCTGAAGTTCTCTTTAAGTATTGAAAATCTGCAATAAGGTCACCACAGAGCTTTCTCTTCTTCGGTCTGAACAAGCCCAGCTCTCTCAGTCTTTCTTCATAGGATAGGTGCTCCAGCCCTCTGATCATCTTTGTGACTATCCTCTGGAACTGCCCTAACAGTTCCACATCTGCCTTGTGCTGTAGGCCCTGGACCTGGATGCAGGACTCCAAGTGGGGTCTCGCAAGGGCAGAGCAGAGGGGGACAATCACCTTCCTTGACCTGCTGGCCAAGTTTCTGCTGATGCAGCCCAGGACACAGTTGACCTTCTGGACTGTAGGTACATAATGCTAGCTCATGTCAAGCTTTTCATCTGCCAGAACCCTCAAGGCCTTCTCTGCAGGGCTGCTCTCAATGAGTTCTTCTCCCAGTATGTACTCATGTCCAGGATTTCCCTGACCCCAGTGCAGCACCTTGCACTTGGACTTGTTGAACTTCATTAGGTTCACATGGGCCAACTTCTCAAGCCTGTCCAGGTCCCTTTGGATGACATCCTTCTGTTGTATCAACTGCACCACTCAGCTTAGTGTCATCTGCAAACTTGCTGAGGGTGCACTTGATCCCACTGTCTATGTCACTGATAAAGATATTAAATAGTTCTGGTTCCAAGATGGACCCCTGAGGGACATCTTGGGAACATCATGGGAAGTTGTCACCAGACTCCACTTGGACATAGAGCCATTGACCACCATTCCCTGGGTGTGGCCTTCAGGTTAATTCCTCATCCACTGAATGGTCCAGCTGTCAAATCCATCTCTCTCCAATTTGGAGATCAGGATGTCATGTGGTACCATGTCAAAGGCCTTACAGAAATCCAGGTAGATGACATTGGTCAGTCTTCCCTTGTCAACTGATGCAGTCACTCTGTCATCGTCATAGAAGGCCACCAGATTGATTAGGCATGATTTTTACCCTTGGTGAAGCCATGCTGGCTGTCTCAAATCATCTTTTTGTCTTGTGCCTTGATGTTACTTCCAGGAGGATCAGTTCCATGATTTTCTCAGGCACTTTTCCCAGGTGATGCTCACTGGTTTGTAATTCCCCAGCTTTCTTTTCAGTCCTTTTTAAAAACAGGAGTGAGGTTTTCATTTTTTCAGTCACCAAGGATTTCACCTGACTGCTATTACTTTTCAAACATGATGGAAAGAGGCTTGGCAACTCCATCATCCAGTTCCCTCAGAATACTGGGATGCATATCATCAAGTCGGCTGACACGAGCAAGTCCAGGAGGTTCATGAAGCACCTAGATGATAACTTCTTGGTACAGGTGCTAACGGAGCCAACTAGGAAAGGTGCCCTCCTAGACCTGTTGCTAGAAAACAGAGAGGGTCTGGTGGGAGATGTGGTGATTGGTGGCTGCCTCGGTCATAGCGACCATGAAGTGGTTGAGTTCAAAATTTATGGTGACAGAAGGAAAAGTGCCACCAAAACCTCATCCCTAGATATGGGGAAAGCGGACTTCAGGCTGCTCAGGGAACTAGTCAGTAAGGTCCCCTGGGAAACTGCTCTTGAAGGCCTCGATGTCCACCAGTGCTGGTCACTCTTTAAGCGATGCCTCCTTGAAGCACAAGATAAGGCAATTCCAAAATATCGCAAGTCAGGCAGGCGGGGCAGGAGGCCGGCGTGGCTGACCAGGAATGTTCTAATGGAGATTAGGCGGAAACAGAGAGTGTTTCGCTACTGGAAGGAGGGCCAGGCGTCATGGAAAGAATACAGGGATGCTGTTCGTGTTTGTAGGGAGAAAGTTCGAGTGGCCAAAGCACAGCTAGAGTTGAAGCTGGCTGTGTCTGTGAGAGAAAATAAAAAGGGTTTTTTTAGATATGTAAATGGAAAAAGGAGAACTAAAGAATACATAGGGCCGCTCCTTGATAGGGAAGGTCTCCTCACAGACGATGACGTAGGCAAAGCAGAGACGCTTAACGCCTTCTTTGCCTCTGTCTTCAATGCCGATGATGGGCTTCGGGACCCAGGGTGCCCTGAGCTGGAGGACCGGGACGGTGGGGATGACAAACTCCCAACTGACCCTGAACGTGTGCGGGATTTGCTACTCCACCTGGATCCCTACAAGTCCATGGGTCCGGATGGGATTCATCCCCGGGTGCTGAAAGAGCTGGCGGATGTCATCGCGGAACCTCTATCAATTATTTTTCAACGATCCTGGGAATTTGGAGAGGTCCCGGTAGACTGGAAGCTGGCAAATGTTGTGCCGATTTTCAAGAAGGGTCAGAAAGAAGACCCTAGCAATTACAGGCCTGTCAGTCTCACGTCAGTGCCCGGTAAAATCATGGAGAAGTTGGTTCTCGGACTTATTGAGGCGCACCTGGGGGACAAAGCAGTCATTGGTCCCAGCCAGCATGGGTTTGTGAAGGGTAGGTCCTGCCTAACTAACCTGATTTCCTTTTATGATAAGATCACCGGTATGGTGGACCAAGGGAAACCAGCTGATGTGATTTTTTTGGACTTCAGCAAGGCTTTTGACACGGTTTCCCATAGGATCCTACTGGACAAAATGTCCACCATACAGCTAAATAAAAACATCATACGATGGGTGAGCAATTGGCTAACGGGCAGGGCCCAAAGGGTTATGGTAAATGGGGCTGTGTCAGGCTGGCGGGCGGTCACCAGTGGGGTCCCTCAAGGCTCCATTTTAGGGCCGGTACTTTTCAATATTTTTATAAACAATCTGGATGTAGGAATAGAAGGTATTTTGAGCAAGTTTGCTGATGACACCAAACTTGGAGGAGTTGTGGACTCGAATGAGGGTGGAAAGGCCTTGCAGAGGGATCTGGATAGGTTGGAGAGCTGGGCGATCACCAACCGCATGAAGTTCAATAAGAGCAAGTGCCGGGTCCTGCACCTGGGACGGGGAAACCCTGGCTGCATGTACAGACTGGGCGATGAGATGCTGGAGAGCAGCCTAGAAGAGAGGGATCTGGGGGTCGTGGTAGACAGCAAGTTGAATATGAGCCAGCAGTGTGCCCTGGCAGCCAGGAGGGCCAATCGTGTCCTGGGGTGCATCAAGCACGGCATCGCTAGTAGGTCAAGGGAGGTGATTGTCCCGCTCTACTCTGCACTGGTGCGGCCTCACCTCGAGTACTGTGTGCAGTTCTGGGCACCACAGTATAAAAAGGACATGAAACTGTTGGAAAGTGTCCAGAGGAGGGCTACGAAGATGGTGAAAGGCCTGGAGGGGAAGACGTACGAGGAACGGCTGAGGTCACTGGGCCTGTTCAGCCTGGAGAAGAGGAGGCTGAGGGGGGACCTCATCACAGTCTACAACTTCCTCGTAAGGGGTTGTCAAGAGGCAGGAGACCTTTTCTCCATTAACACTAGTGACAGGACCCGCGGGAACGGGGTTAAGCTGAGGCAGGGGAAATTTAGGCTGGACGTCAGGAGGGGGTTCTTCACAGAGAGGGTGGTTGCACACTGGAACAGGCTCCCCAGGGAAGTGGTCACTGCACCGAGCCTGTCTGAATTTAAGAAAAGATTGGACTGTGAACTTAGGCACATGGTCTGAACTTTTGGGTAGACCTGTGCGGTGTCAAGAGTTGGACTTGATGATCCTTATGGGTCCCTTCCAACTCAGGATATTCTATGATTCTATGATTCTAAGTCCTATAGACTTGTATCTATTTAGTTTCTTCAGGTGGTCTCGAACCTGCTTGTCACTCACAGAGGCACTTTGCTCCACCAGCCCTCACCTATAGATTCAGGGAAACAAAAGATGTGGGAAGACTGACTTCCAGTAAAGACTGAGGCAAAGAAGTTGTTGAGTACCTCAACGTTCTCCCTGTCTGTCATTACCACTTCTCCCTTCTCATTTATCAGAGGTAGTACAATCTCCTTGGCCTTTCTTTTCTGACCAGTGTGCCTGTAGAACCTCTTGTTATTCTTCACATCTTTTGCCAAGTTCAGTTCCATCTGTGCCTTGGCTTTCCTGATTACATCCATCCGTGGGTATCCCTGTACTCTTTCCAGGCCACATGTCCCTGCTTCCACTGCCTGTGCATTTCCTTCTTAGACATCAGTTTGACCAGCAGGTCCTTTCTCAGCCATGCCAGTCTCCTGCCTTCCATGTTTGGTTTCTTATACAGGGGGATGGAGAGTTATTGCACTCTTAGAAAAGCGTCTTTAAAGAGTTGCTAGCACTGTTCAGCATTTTTGTCCCTAAGGGCAGTGTTCGAGGGGATGTCATCCACTAAGTCTATAGACAGCTGGAAGTTCATTCTTTGGAAGTTAAGGGTCCTGACTTTGCTCTTTGCTAGGCCCATATTCCTCAAGATCACAAACTCAGCCAGGGCATGGTCACTGCATTTGGGGTTCATTTTGTCTTTTGATTTATTGTTCTTTCTTAAGTGAAATAATTTTTACAATTTGTCATAAGAATATGTAGTGCCTAATTTTTATATGTACAATTATATGTGTATGCAGCTGTAGATGTTGGTGGACGTAGTAATATTACCTTGTTTCCAATAAAATATCAGTTATCAAAACTCATGATTATAATATCTTCCTGATAGTATCTTCCTCTATAATGTTTCCCCCCCCCCCCACCCCGGTTATAAATTAAGGTTTTACATTAACTTCTTTATGAGTTAGGAAAACTATTTTATTTTCTTTGTGAGAGGTGAGAAAGAGATACTCCTTTAAAGACCTGTACACATTTATACAACTAACCTGTACATGCTGAACAAGGAGTAAGAAATACCAGTTATTTCTAAACAAAAATTTTATTCCCAAAAGCACATTTTGTGGAAATGATTAGAAATAAAGAGAATTTTGTTGAGGGACTCTTTTCTGTCAATAAACAAAATTGGGAAAAAAAAAAAAAAAAAAACACTATTTTATAACAGTTCTTTAGTGTTGCAGGGTACTGTTTCATTTTCTTACTTTCTTCTGTTGCCTTTTGTTCTCATTTGGTGTCCTATAATGCACTGTAGTCTGTTTTCTTGATACATATATAATTGGGGCATTTTATTCATGTAGTCATTTAAAAATGTATTTACATTGTTCCAACAGGTTTTATGTTAACTATTTTGTGTTTTCAGTAACAAAACAAACAAACAAACAAAAAAGGAATGAAAATATCAAGAGAAATATGTACAGCGTGTTATATTTCCTGACAGTGACATGCAATTAAGGATGCAGTGAGATTTGTGCTTTACAGACATCGCTGAACTGATTTAAGTCTTTCAAAGATATAAATATACCTCCTAAGCATCATCTTTACAGAGTTTAATCTCACTGAAGAATGGCACTCTTGATGCTTAATTTGAAAACTGGCAGATAGAATGGTTGGGAAAAAAGAAGATAAAAGTATCAGAGTTAGTGTAGGATTTATGAACTAAGAAGCATCAGGACAAGAGCAATAAAGCTATGGTTGAAAAATGAGATCCTCTAAGATCTTGCTTTAGTGATCTTAGATGAACAAAATGATGTGGTCTTCTATGGACAGTTAGGAGCAGCCTCAGATTCACAGGACCCAATTCTCAAAAGGGACTTGAGCCACCCTGACATCAGTTGGAATGATGGTACAGCAATCCATGATGTTCCTGGGGAGTATCAGTGACAAATTCCCAACCCAGAATAGAGGAGCCAATGAGGAGAGGTGGACCTCTGCTGAACTTCATACTCACCAACAAACAAGGGCTTATTGTGGATATAACATCAAATGTTACCTTGACTGCAGTGACCCAGAGATGGCAGAGTTCAGTATCCTAAGAAGAGGGAAGACAAAAACCAAGATCCAAAAACTGGATTGCAGGACAGCAGACTTTGGCTTCTTCAAAGATCCATTTGGAAGAGTCCCATGGGATAAGGCACTGGAGGCAATAGGCAGCCAAGAAAGCTATTTCATACTCTTATCATCTTTTTCAAACTCAAGAGGGGTATATTCAAACAAAGAGGAAGTCAGGCAAAAATGCCAGGAGCACAGCATAGAACAAAGTGCTTCTAACTGAATTCAAACACAAGAAGGAAATATACAGAAGGTAGAAGAAGGGGCAAGTAACTTGGGAGGAATATAGTGACATTGCCTGACCATGAAAAGATGCAGTTAGGAAAGCAAAAGCACAAACGAAATTGAATCTTGCAAGGGATATCAAAAGCAACAAGCAGGGCTCCTCTAAATATGTAGGTAACAAAAGGAAAACTAGCAAGAACGTGGGCCTGCTTCTGAATGGGGCGGAGGACCTGGTGATGCAGGACATGGAGAAGGCAACGCATTAGGGTGATTTTATTTGGTGATGGAGCACTGGCACAGGTTGTCCAGAAAGGTTGTGGAGTCTCCTTCCTTGGAGATACTCAAAAGCCATCTGGACATGGTACTGGGTAGCTGGCTGTTTCTACACCTGCTTCTGCAGGGTGCTTGGACAAAATGACCTCCAGAGGTCTCAAAACCTCAGCCGTTCTGTGATTCTGTGAAGGCAAACTCTAAGTCAACTAGAACCAGGGCCAGAACAGTTGTTAGTATTACTATTTTATTATTATTATTATTTTTTACAGAGTCCTTGAGTACTTCACAAGGACTCATCTGGAGAGGATCAGCTGGGAGGAATGAAGAGATGCACTACAAAGAAGTCACAGTTGTGAAGTTTAATTTTGTGGATATAATGCATTTCTTAAATTAGCTTCTAAGCTAAATGTCCTCAGAAGGGCAAAACAGAAAGAGGGAAAGAGCAGTTTTATCCAATTGGTAGTCCAAAAGGAAGGTGGGAAGCAATCAAATACAACTATTTATTTTCAAATGCTTCTCATGGCTCCTGTACTTACACAAGCTGTAATCATTAAACTGTTTTGTGTATTTTCATTTTGTGGATTAGCAATTTGTCTTTTTTTTTTTTTTTGGTTTGTTTGTTTCTTTTCAATTTGATGATTACTTGAAACATTTCAAGAAAAAAAGCCTGTAACCTTTCACTGAAAAGCAGAGAGAACTCCATGACTGTTTCCTTTCCTAGCTGTATTTTAGTGCTTTTGATCTCAGTTCTGCACCTCACTGATAAAGAACCTATTTTTTTTTCTGTCCTACACACTTTATCTGACTCTATTGATGCCTTTGCAATTTTTCCTTAAAATAGTCTATTAATTTTAATTTCCCTTAAATGGTAGTTTTCAGGAACAAGCAACACTGATTTTATTCATTCAATTAAATGTAGACTCTTTAAAGGTCGTTAGAAAGACTGCTACCTTGAAGAACTACCAGAACCAGGTCATACATATGCATTTTTTTCCACAAACACCAGAAAGCTCTGCTCTGTGTACTCTAGAATATTGCTTTAAGCAATGTTGGTATTATCTCCTGTCAAATAGTAGACAATACTCATAACTATTTTAACTATTCCTGTTAATGCCAATCAAGTGGGAAAAAAAAAAAAAAAAAAAAAGCTATTGTTTATTTTCTGGGAAAAGAAATCTGTAATAGAAGAGGATATGAATGTAATGTAAGTAGAAGAAATACGAATAGTGCTTCAGTCAGTTCCTTTTCAGGATCTCTTACTCATTTCCTTGTTCTATCTTCAGTGCAATGAAACAGTTAATAAATATAATTAGGTAAATGTAGCTCCTCCTTTTGGTGGAGCAGACATCAACAAATCAAGAGATATTTTAAAATGACAGAATGGCAGGCTAGGGTCAGAATTTAACATATAGCTAAAATAACACGTTGTGATAATTGTGGTGTTTAAACACTCATCGTAGATGAGAAGCTTATAGAAATTGTTTGTTTCAATCATGCTAGCCTGGATGAAGGCTAAATCAATGAAACAATTACGTTTTGATGTTTGACCAGCATAGGGAAGGGGAGGGGAGGGGAGGGGAAGAGATGTAGTTGAACTGCAAGTGATATCAACAATTAGTTATTTGTTTTAGAACAGTAGGCCATGCAGCAACACAGAAACAACTGCCAGAGAGTGCATTCATGATAAATAAATAAAACTTTAAATAAATAAAACTTTAAATAAATAAAATTTTAAATAAATAAAATTTAGGCTTCAGACAGTGGCTGTTGCTCTACCATGGGACAAGGATCACAACTAGAGGTGCAGAGGTGCTGGCAGATTCATCTATGGGAGGTATACTCACTGTAGCACCAGGTGAGGCAGCCCCATGAGGTGATCCTGTTCCCACTGTCTCAGGGATTACAAAAAAAAAGATTGACAGAATCTTTGAAGGATCCAGGAGAGGCTAGATCCTAAACTTCAGGAGAGAAAAAAATAAAAAAGGTTCAATGAGGCAATGCAAGAGCAGGAAAATGACATGTATTTTTAAATGGTAGAAGCTTGTTACTTCCGCCAGTAGAAGGAAGGCTCACCATCTCCATCTAGAACTGTTCCCCTAACCGGCTCAGGGCCAAACAAAAGCAATGTTCTACTTCATCTGCTGCTTCCAAGAAGAGAAGAATTCCTATCAAGTGTGGGCAACTTGCGCTGTGGCAACCATGATCTGACTGAATTCAGGGTTTGCAGGAATTCCTGGAAGGTGAGCAGAAGCAATCAGTTAGAAAATTGGATTCCAGCTTGTTTGGAGAATTAAAAGGCAAAATTATCTGGTAAGCTATCACAAAGGGAAGAACGCCCAGGAAAATTGCTCAAGTTCTAGAGAAAACTTACTGAGTGCTCATAAACAGCGCTCTGAAAAAAAATCAACCCATTGTGCAGGAAAGCTGGTAAATTTGGTGGAACATCATATAGCCTTCTTAATAATACTGAAACCAAAATTATTAATGATGTGCAAATTAACCAAGTCTACAAATGAGCAGTCATAAAACTCAGACACTTAAAATCAGGAAAGCAAAAGCCCAGCAGGATCTCAAACTTGAAGTGAATACAAAGGATATCAGGAAGGGATTGTAGCAACTCCCATTCAAAGAAAGTGTCAGTCCATTTCTGGAGGAAGGCAAGCTAGTGACAGAAAATGTGAAGGAGGCTGAAGTGCTTGCTGCATTTCTCTTTAAATATTTGTATGGTCCTGATTTCAGTTTGGAGAGAGTTAATTTTCTTCCTAGTAGTTGGTAGAGAAGAGTGCTTATAACATGCTGATGTTTTAATTGTTTCAGAGCAGTGCTTCCACTAAGCCAAGGACGCCTCAGCTTCTCGCTCTGTCCTGCCAACAGGCAGGCTGGGGGTGCAGTAAGAGCTGGGAGGGGACAGACCCAGGACAGCTGACCAAAACTAGCCAAAGGGGTATTCCATCCCATCTGACATTGTACTAAACAATATATAGGGGTGGCTAGCTGGGGGGAGGAGGGCCGGACTGCTTGGGGTTAGGCTGGGCATCGGTCAGCGGGTGGTGAGCAATTGCATTGTGCATCACTTGTTTTGTACACATTATTATTAGTAGTACTATTATCATCATTATTGTTATTATTATTATTATTTTCCTGTCTTAATAAACTGTCTTTATCTCAACTCACAGGCCTCACTTTCCCATTTTTCTCCCCCATCCCAGAGAGGGAGGGTGTGTGGTGTTTAGCTGCCAGCTGGGTTAAACCACAACACTTTACTTATTATCAAAATCAAGTACAAGTGGAAGAAGAGATCTAAACATTAGCTGATACGAAAATATTTTTACTGGCAATAAATGAAAGTATCAGTAATCATTTGCCTGACCTATAAAAATCTGCTTTCATATCTTATGGGCATGTTAAACTATGTAACTTAGAATTATGAAACGTGTAATATGACCATTCTCATTAGTACGCTTTTCTAGGTTTAGAAAAGTTGGTGCAAGAATTCTTTGTACCGTCTAGAGTGAAAATACTCTTCTTCTGAAGGGAAGACTACAGGAAGTACCTTGGCTGTCGATCTTGCTAACATTAAACAGGGGGAAAAAAAAAAAAAAAAGAAAAAAAAAAAGGAGAAAAACAACAACAACAAAAAAAAAATAAACGGTACTGTGGAAGAAAAAAATGTTGTAGAAGTAAAGGAAGGATTATCATTTACTTTCTGGTCTGCTGAACTTGCCATAAAGAGCAATTAGAATTTGTAGAGCTACAAATTCTTCATACTTATTTTTTTAACTTTTTAGAAGAGACCTTGCCTTAGCATATGGCTAAGATTTTTAGAAGAAGTATATGGATAGGATCTGAGGTAGCCTAGATTAGACTTGCTGTAATGAAATTTTTGTCTTTGAGTAAATCTGTGTTACTAATCTATCTGTAAAATCACCAGGACCAAATTCAGGCACTTATACATTTTTGGTAGGAAAGTCTACAAAAGGAATACATTTTCCTCCTTCCCTCCCCTCCTCCCCCCTCCACTCCCTTCCCCTGAATTTTCTGAACAGAGTTAAAGACAAGAAGTCTAAGAAACTTAAGAAAACTTTAATTTAGTGGTGTTTTAGATAAATGTCATAAACATTTCTAAGAGACATTTCAGATCATAGATGAAACTGGTATGCAATGGATGACAGAGCATTGAATTAAGGCTCAAAAAC
Organism: Aythya marila; assembly: GCF_965140915.1. Classification (NCBI taxonomy): domain Eukaryota; kingdom Metazoa; phylum Chordata; class Aves; order Anseriformes; family Anatidae; genus Aythya; species Aythya marila. The sequence goes on along the minus strand of NC_139043.1, from coordinate 99,003,608 downwards.
CTTGAATTCCCATTCTAGCTTTTTCCACTATGGAGTTACGATGTCAGGCAAGTCAATTCTCTGTGCTTTGAATGTATATCCTTTAAACAGAGATGTGTGTGTCTCTTTTGTCAGATCTCTCATGATGTGCTATGATGATGATGATGAGTGTTTGAATTGGTAATCTACAGGACAAAACCAAGTCAGAAATAAAAGATGACTTAAGAATTGTAATTCTCCTTAAGAAGCATTACCAGTTTAAAGTATAACACATTTCAGGTGGCCTACACTGTTCTCCTCCCATACACCCCCAACCTGGCAAGTCATGTTCTAAGCCATTTGTGTGGGAGTAATAGGAGTTTCTTACTGTACAGAAGATTAGGAGAGTTTCTATGAGAGTCAGCTCTTTAAAGATGATGTATTAAATGTTTGATAGTGAAAGCACATGAATCCCTTAAAAGAGCCACAAATCCAAGGTGATTTTTTTCAGTGTCACTATTTGCAGTGACAAAGTTCCATGACAAAGAGGCTTTAGCAGGTACTGAACCAAATTCTTCCCATTGATTGCAGAGAGATTATACGACTTGAACAGACAACAGAATTTGCCTTGTGTTACTCTGGCCTCATTCCAAATTGGGTGATTGCATTCTGCATAACTGTATTTCTCCTCTAGTTTCAATTCAGCTCAATATTCATTATTCCCAACTTTTCTATGCAGACTTTTTATTTTAGGAGCCTGTAATTCTGTTGTATAAATGGCATGTGTGGATAATATTTTTCTTTAATTAAAACAGTATTTTTATTTGTAGCAATGCAGCATACTCATATTCATATTTTGCTAAGAATCTGTCTATACACAACAAAGCAGGGCAGGTTTTGAGAATCTTAAAGTCTAATTAATTTGTTACACTTCTCATTTATTAACATCTGTTTGGAACCTCTGTTTATGTAATGTCAAATGCATGATCACTTTAATAGCCACTTAGTTTTAAATAAAATTCAGCATCGGTAAGATTTCTGTATTTTTATGTGTTTCCATGAACGTACAAGATCTCAGTTTTTTTTTGTTTTTTTTTGTTTTTTTAATCTGAAGGCTTACAGTTCCAGTTATTATTCCAAGTGATTTATAATTTATCACACGAGTTTACTTACCTTTTTTTTTTTTCAGTTTCTATTTATACTTTTTAAATTTTTCTTACCCTCTTAACATCATCCTTTATCATAAATCATACAGTATGCACCCACCAAAAGTCCCAAAACTTAACTTTTATATTTATTGATGTAATCAGTATAAATCTGTGTATACACATGGCGATATTGAGGGAGACTAAATTCCTTTCCTTGCAGCTGAAGAGTAGAAAGGAATTGAGTTATATGCAGCATGCACATTGAACCCATTTATCTGAAAATGCTCAGAAATTCACAACATAACTTTAGGGATTTCAGAGGTCATGATTAGGAAAGATACATATCTTAATTACACCACAATTAAAGAGCTTTATTCTCTTGACTCCTTTACTGTGACTAAACCATCTGGCTGGGACATGTTTAATAATTTCTTAGGGACTATGCTAAAGTGGCTCACTTTTGTGGCTTTTGCTCAAAAATAAATTTATTGTAATGTTAGTTAGATCCTCACAGATAAGATGATGACATTATTCCAGTATGAATACTTTCAGGAAATGATGGAGGCATGCTTTGGATAAAACAAGCTACTTGGTGTACTTTGCATACAGTGACACTCCCTATGTGAATTATGTGTAGGACGGACTCTTTGCACACTAAAAACTCATGAAGAGAAGGGAATGATCAACTTCTGTCTCCATCAGCATGCTACCTGCTGACACCAGTGCCACTAATATTGTTAGTAACATTTATGCAGACTTGTTGAGGCAAATGAATCATCCTGCTAATGCTTTGGAAGTAATTTCAGAAATTAAGACAAGTTCATATGACTTTTTAAAATGAAGACTTGTCCATTACGTCTAGACATGAATTGGGAGGGCTTCAAGGTGACTACACTCAGTTGGTTTTGCATGTCTTCAGTCTGAGTCTTAAAAATTCCAAGCCATGTTGATATCCTAACCATTATTGTGATTGGTTCTTACAAACAAACACTTTTCTTTGTTTTAAAGTCCAGGTAGCCCATATTTATGGTATTTGTTTTTTTTTCTTTTAAAACAATTATTTTCACTTTTCTGAGTGCAAAGTACAAAATAGTGCAAAATAGTTCCTTTTCCCTCTTCTGTTCAAAAGCCTCCAGTTCATTGATTTTGATTCTTGTAAACAAGTATTACTTTCTCTTTGGTATCATCACTGAACATCATCTATTTTTGTCAGTCTCTTGTAGAAAATTGTTCTCTCCATAGTGTTACTAGAATACCTATCACTCTTATTTCTATCAAGCACTGATGATGAACCTTATTATCAAGATTTAGTTCCCACATGAAAACAATGAGCTATAGATTAGTTCTACACAAATGACATGAAAAGTGAAAGTTAATAATACTTGTTTACAGAAATGAATGCATACTGAACTTACACATGCAGAGACACACACACACACATGATTTCTAGGGACCTATTCAGATTTGGTCAAAATGTAAAAATGAGACTACTCTTTACTTGCAAATGAAGCCAGATAAAACTGCTTTATCCCGTGGAAAACAATAAATTCTGTATGCCTTCTAGGCAGAGTAATTTAAAAGGTCAACAACATGGTGTTTGCTCTGTGTTCCAGATTGACCCAAAAGAGAGTATTCCTTAAATTTAAATACTTATATTAAGTATATATAACTATATATAAATGTAATAATGTAATATAATAATATATTATATATTAATATATATATAGAGAGAGATAATATATAATAATATAATATAATACTTACATGAAGCAGAACAGCCAGTCTCATTTCCCATCAATTTTTAAGTGATTTGCTAAATTTAGTTCTGGTATATTTACATCTCACATCTTTGTAATTGAGTGCAACTTCAAAAACAACATCAGTAGCATTCCCTAGGACTCCACTAGACAGTGTCATTCCCTTTTTCACAAATTGTGGACAAAAAGCCTGTTTTATCTCATTCTGACTTTATGAATATAGTGGGTTTATGTGGCGAGGTTTTGGTAGCAGGGGTCTGCAGGAGTGGCCTCTGTGAGAAGAATCCGGCAGCTGCCCCATGTTAGAAAAGGGACAGTTTCAGTCAGCTCCAAAGGGACCTGCTGCAGGCCAGAGATGAGTCTGTGAGTGATACTGGTTGGGCAAATTTAACAAAGGGGAAAAAAACTGCTGGGCAGCAGCAGCTGGGAGAGCAAGGAGTCTGCAGAAGGCAGAATGGCGACATGCTGGAGGTGCTCCAGGCATGCAGCAGCAGTTCCCCTGCAGCCTGTGCAGAAGCCCCTGGTGGAGCAGGTGGATGTGGCCTGGAGGAGACTGCAGCCTGTAGAGAGGAGCCCATGCAGGAGCAGGGGACCTGGGGGGGAGCTGCCGCCCATGGAGGACCCATGCTGGAGCAGTTTGCTTCTGACAGCTGGACCTGGACCCCATGGTATGGAGCCATGTGGGAGCAGTTCTTGAAGAGCTGCTACCTGTGGGAAGTCCATGCAGGATCTGTTTTGGAAGGATAGTATCCCGTGGGAGGGATCCCATGTGGAGCAGGGGCAGAGAGTGACTGGGAAGGAAGAAATCTTGTCCACTGTGCCAATGGCATTGACCTGAAAACTAATGGTATAATATTTTATTCTTTTTCTCAAAGGTACTTAAATAACAAGATCTGTAGAACAGAAGTTTCTACCACGACTGATAAAATTCAGAAATACAGTACTGAAACTGAATTCAGTTACTGAACAGTAACTGAAAAAGTGTGCTATTTTTCTGTTTTTCTAAGAATACAAGATCTGGAAGTCCTGGAAACCAGATAATTTATTTTTTAATTATTATTATTTTTTAAAGTTCTTCCTTTTAAACTTTTTTTTTTTTTTGGTCTAAAAATTATTTGTCTTTGGAAAATATTGTAATGAAAGCTAAAAGAAAAAAAAAAAAAAGTTTTATTTCCAGTTAAAACTATTCCATGTCACTTTTCCAATATGTGACACAGTTTATGGCAGTGTAATATTTCCTTTGATACAGATTTTTCTCATTTAGTGCTGAGTAACACATATACTCTGCTTAATGAGACCTATAACTGAGTATCATTCCAGAAAATAAGTATTTTAAACCAATTTGTTATACATATATATATTTGCTATATACTTCATGTCAGCTTAACAAACTAAAACAAAATATTTGTATGCATGCCAAGCACTTTTGTTTCCATTCTCAGTTTGACAAGTTTTCAAAACTTGCAATTTATAACTATTTTATTTTGACATTTCATCTAACTAATTAATGAAATATCAACATGTTATTTTAGAACTGTTTGTGACATGTTAGGCACATAGCAAAGTCACAGAAAAAAAAAAAAAAAAATCTATTTTCTAAATACATGTATATTGTTCAACCAATAATGTTAGTTATGACTCACTTCACATACAAACATGCCTAATGTCTGCCACTGAAGTGTCTTTCATCGTATTCAAGTATCCTACTTGTCACTATTAAGTGTCATGTTGACAAATAGATCTGGTTGTTTTAAAGACTTGTGTTAGTTAATTCTAACCAATCATATTTCCATATGATAAATTTTCATATATCATGAAATCTTAAAACAAGTAAATTTAACCAAAGTGGATTTAACTTCCATTTCAGACTAAGAGTAAGCATGTCCTTACTCATGTGCTACTCAGAGGGTTACCCAAAGTATGAAAGATCATACTGGAAGGACTGAATTATATCTACCCTGTGTATAGCATTTTATATATAAAACCACTTGATTGCTCCTTGAGTTAATTCAGGTTTTCAATAGCTTTACACTCTGTTACAAAAATATGGGAAAAAAAATCACTGCACATTAATAAAAATGTTTACTTACTGAAATATAAATTAATGATAGAAATAACATTTCACCTGTAATATACGAGATGTTATACAGTGCCTGTCAGTGACTTGGTTACACTTTTTAAACAGAACAAGCTCTGTATAATAGGATAAGGCTGTGATGTGTTAGCTTTTAACAATTAGTTCAAAATTAAGTACAATGGTTCAAAAACATCATTTATAAAAGAAAAAAAAAAAAAAAAAACAACTTCTAATTTAGACTTGTTCATAAATTATCGGCAATTTAGTGTTTTGTGTTTCAAGGAAGTCAGACTAATCCATCAAGAATCAGATGCAACCTTTTTAAGTAACACTTAATAGCAATAACTATAGCACAATAAATAGAAAATACATTTCTAGATGGTGGGAAAAAAAAAAAATCTCATGCACGATTAATGCCTGCTTGTTATGTTTCCCTTGAAATATTCTGACATTTCAGTCAATGATAATTCAAAGTCGTTGGCTTATCTGAGCTCTGAGAATCAGGAAGGTTAAGGCACGTTTCTTCAAATTGCTCATGAGAAAAGAAAATGCACAGATTACCCCAGCTCAGTTGAGAGTCTCAGACTGTTAAAGACATTGATGTTAAATCTTCAGGAGAAAGCCACTTTTGATTTCCTTTCTCTTAATTTTATAATAATACAAGATTTATGTTCCATTAATTGCAGATTTAAGCGATCTCTTTGAATCTCTTTATCTGCATGCAACTGCATTAGCATGAACAGAATCACTGTTTGTGCAATAGAATATATAGCCATAAACATTTACTAGCATTTTCTTCTTAAATTGACTAGTGGCAGTATGAGTATATATTCATAGAATCATAGAATATCCCAAGTTGGAAGGAACCCACAAGGATCATCAAGTCCAACTCCTGGCTCCACACAGGTCTACCCAAAAATTCAGACCATGTGACTAAGTGCACGGTCCAAATGCTTCTTAAACTCCAACAGGCTTAGTGCAGTGACTACTTCCCTGGGGAGCCTGTTCCAGTGTGCAACAGCCCTCTCAGTGAAGAACCTCTTCCTGATGTCTAGCCTCAACCTCCCCTGTTGCAGCTTGACAACATTCCCTCAGGTCCTATCACTGGTCACTAAAGATAATAGATCAGCACCTGCCCCTCCATTCCCCCTTGTGAGGAGTCTGTAGGCCATGATAAGGTCTCCCCTTTTCCAAGGCCTTGAAGCCTACTCTTTTACAAGCTGAACAGGCCAATTGACCTCAGCTACTCATCATACATCGTCCCCTTTAGGCCCTTCACCATCTTTGTAGCCCTTCTCCAGACATTCTGCAACAATTTCACGTCCTTTTTGTACTGTGGTGCCCAGAACTGCACACAGTATTCAAGGTGAGGCCACACCAGCACAGAGTGGGGCAATCCCTTCCCTCAATCGACTAGCAAGGCCGTCCGTGCTTGATGCTCCCCAGGGTAGAGTTGGCCCTCCTGCCTGCCAGGGCACAGTGCTCACTCATATTCAGCTTAATATATTCTTGATATTCTTAGTATTCTTAATATTCTTAAAGTACTTAAGTAGAACAATACTAGAAAGGTAGTTTAACACATTTATATTTAGTTGAACAGGAGTTTTTGCCACCATTTTGATCTCAGGAATAAGGATTCTTGGGAATTTCTGTTGCCAGTTTTGTATTTCTTAGAGATGTGAAAATAGGAAATATTAAAAAGAAAAGAATCTACAGTATTAATGGCAAGTGACAACAATTAATATGAGTTAAATAGATCTAGGGAAGTTTTTGTGATATTTCATTAATTTTTAGCTTAAAATTCATATGAAGCTAATTAAAACTAATATGAGTATGCAGAAGACTTTGCTCAATTCTCTTGAGGCTGGTTAGCCTTGAGTTCAAGGTGCTTTTTCACACTTTGCACAATAAACACAACTGTCTATCTGCTTGTCTGTCTGTTCACCCAAGGGTTTGTTTTTACTGTGGGGATAAAGGCAGCATTATTTTGGAGCACATTGTTTTGGTTTGTTTAGAACTCATGATTTTGATCAAGTTAAAAGGAAGGCAAGGTTTATGAAAGGGGAGCATAGATTATCTTCTAGCAAGTGTGTAAGGGCTTCACAGGGAAAAAAATGGCTTGATTTCAGTTCCATTTTAGAGTTTTAAAGTTAAATGGGTGATATTTATCAGTTTCTAACACCATATAAAACCAGATGACTTAAAACAACCTATGTGATGACACTTGCTGCTTGTTCTCAGGCAATCAAGCATTAAATATTCCTAAGCAAAAGAAAGAAAACAATGAGGGAATTTAGAAACTGGAACTAAGACCAAGACTGAATCCAGACATGGATAATCTACTTGTACTTTCTGAGAAGTACAGATTAATGGCTGTGGTGGTTTTACTCAGGTGGGCAGCCAAGCTCCACCACAACCACTCTCTCACTCCCCCTCTCCTCAGAGAGGAAGGAGGAGAAAATATAACACAGAGAACTCGAGGTTTGAGAAGAGAAAGGGGATATTAAAAGGAAAGGGAATGGGGAGAAAAAGAAACAAAAGAAACAATAAGTCCTCACGGAAGCACAGAGAGAGGGAAAAAATTATTCTCTGCTTCCCATCAACGAGCAATGTTTGGCCACATCCTGAGAAGCAGGGCCTCAAAACGTGTAGTGGTTGTTCAGGAGGAACAGCCCCCTCCACCACGAGAGCTCCCCTTTTTATTGCTGAGTGTGACATCATGTGTTATGGAATATCCCTTTGTTTGGTTTAGGTCAGCTGCCCTGGCAATGTCCCCTTCCCATCACTTGCCCACCCCAAGCCTGCTGGCTCTTGGGGGCTTGGAAGGAGTCCTGATGCTGTGCCAGCACTATGCAGCAATAGACACAACACTTGAGTGATATCAGTGCTGTTCCAGCTACGAGTGCAGAGCACAGCACTGTGTGGGCTGCTGCAGGGAAAAGGTGACTCCAGCTCAGACAGACCCAATACAATGGCAAAAAGATGGTATCCCACTATAACTTGAAGATACATTAGATCCTATTTTTGATACAACTCTTCATACTGAAAATTAAATTTTAAAATGGAACCTGGAGAAATAAACAATGTGTAAACAAATCAGTGTTGAGATTTGAGATGAGGTATTACAGAAAATGGACATGTCATACTGGTTGTAATGATATCCCTTGGAAATGCTTTTAAATTATCTTGAACATATTGTTAACCAATATGAAATAATGCAGGATGCCAATCATTGTATACTTTTACTACATTTATTTGGAAAATAATGTTTTACAGGTAGCTTGATCCTGATTGCAAAGACGCTCCTGAGTCAGATCTGTTTCCAAGCCATAACAGTTTCATTAGAAGCTTTTCTACTAAGCTTATCAAATCTTACCATTATGGGCATGAATACACAGGAATATGCTCACAATTATTTTGGGAAATATAAATGCAAGCTTTTGACTCTCCATCACTGCACCCCTTCCCCCCAGTCTATGGCTTTTAGAAACTTAATTGCCAAGTTACATTCACTTTTCCATTTGAGACTGGCTTGTTTTCTTGAGAGTAAGAGTACATGCCTCCATCCATCAACTTTCTTTTCTACAAGTACACAAAGACATAGGGCACTTCAATAAGCTCAGACAGAACATTTTTGAGAATGCCTTTACAAAAAATGCTGGTCATGCATCAGTTTATCAAAAACAGGAAAAAAATCATCTACTAATCTATTATCAGTTTTCATAACAGTTATAACAGGTTTTTGTTTGTTTTTGTTTTTTAAGTTTCATAGGGTTCAAATTACAGTTTCGGAATGAAAGTTATATGCAGCCTGTTTTTAAACCATCACTGCATTATATTGCTTTTCCAGTCTTGTGACATGTATTTTATTGGCAGTGGCACACAAACTGGAGAAATACATTAAGATAAAGAAATGTCCTTGTCTGTGATTAGAAGGAAAGTTGTATGTAATGTCCTGTTGTCAATAAATTGTCACATAACATTTTAATGGAAGAATTTCAAGGTAGCTAAGAAAATGATCATAGAATCATAGATCATAGATCATAGAATCATGATTCTATAATTCTATGATTCTATGAATTTCAAGGTAGCTAAGAAAATGGGGCTTCTGTGTATAGCCTATAATACAGAGTACAACAAATTCAATGCAATAATATCTGACAACTTTAGTTCAAGACATGCAAAGCAGAATGCTATTCCTTGAAGTTCATCTTTTTAAAAAGTGAAACACATGTACATGTATAAAGAACAGATTCAAATATTACTAGTTTACTTTGAATTTATTGCATTATAACTAACAGCAATGTAGAAATGTTCTTGGATTATTTGAAAATCAGTCTATTTGCTTTCAGCTTGATGGTTTGCTGCATTAGATTCAAAAACTACAGCAGTGCCTGGATAAGCAGACAGAAGCAAAACAAAATCTTCTAATCCAATTTAAAATGTGTATAAATTACACTAACAGCTGGGTTTAGGTAGATTAAGAGAAGATTCACTATGCATTGATTAAATTTATAATAATACTTAGAATTAATTATTATTATTATCATTATTACTTTTATTTTGCTATTTTTCACATATGTTTCTAATCTTAAATGCTGTTTTTAGGGTTAGATGTGGCAATTTTAAGACAAAGTACAGACAAACAGTGGTGTCACTGAAAGGAAAAAAAAAAATCTCATGGATCTCACGGAGAAGGAATTTCATGAGAGACAAGTAACTGAGCTGTGCATATGCATGTTGTGCATGTAGATGCTGTGCCTGATTGTTCTTGGTGAAAATAAAAGATATTTGACACAGATGATACATAACTGGCATAAAAAATCACAGAATCACAGAATTTTTAGGTTGGAAGAGACCTCAAGATCATCGAGTCCAACCTCTGACCTAACACTAACAGTCCCCACTAAACCTAAGCTCTACATCTAAACATCTTTTAAAGACTTCCAGGGATGGTGACTCCACCATTTCCCTGGGCAGCCTGTTCCAATGCCTAACAACCCTTTCGGTAAAGAAGTTCTTCCTAAGATCCAACCTAAAACTCCCCTGGCTCAACTTAAGCCCATTCCCCCTCGTCCTGTCACCAGGCACGTGGGAGAATAGACCAACCTCCACCTCGCTACAGCCTCCTTTGAGGTACCTATAGAAAGCGATAAGGTCACCCCTGAGCCTCCTTTTCTCCAGGCTGAACAAGCCCAGCTCCCTCAGCCGCTCCTCGTAGGACTTGTTCTCCAGGCCCCTCACCAGCTTTGTCGCCCTTCTCTGGACCCGCTCAAGCACCTCCATGTCCTTCTTGTAGCGAGGGGCCCAAAACTGAACACAGTACTTGAGGTGCGGCCTCACCAGAGCCGAGTACAGGAGGACGATCACCTCCCTAGCCCTGCTGGCCACACTGTTTCTTATGCAAGCCTATGACAATATAGCTTATGCAAAGCTTATGACAATAAAATTATGCAAAGCTTATGACAATAAAAAGACTGCCCAAAAGGAAGTTGACATGGAAAATAATAACAGAAAAGTCTGATCTTTGAAAACATATCCCGTTGTGATAACCCAGTTAATAATGTGTTTGCTGTTCAATTCCAGAGTACAACCTCAAAGTCTTAGGCTGAATGAGGAGTGATAATTCTTACAGAGCTCAATAAAATAAAATAAAATAATATAAAGAAATAAATTGAAATGAATTTGAAATTTAAATAAATTTAAATAAATAGTAAAACTATTACTGTATGTAATGCAGTATGTATTACTGTATGTAATTACTGTATGTACTGTATAAGAGCATATCTGATTTTCTGAGAAGTTAATTGGAATGAAAATATTCTGGAATAATATTCTGATGAAGGAATATAATAGACTAAAAAAAAAAATAAATACTTCAGGAAACTTAGTTTAGCTTCATGCAAGAATAAACATTGGTCTATATAAACCTATTTCTCCTACAGGTTATAGCTAACCATAGGATTGAGTTGGCTTTCCTGCTTTGCCACAGAAGCACACCTAGTCACTATATTGAATTTATACTCCAGCATACTTTCATTTTATAAATATGGTTTGGCTACATCTAATAACATTATATAAACATTTCAAATTACTCCCAAATTTGTTGTTGTTTGTGTTATTGCACTCTGAATCAATTTAATTCTGTTGGATACAATGTGATGATCAGTTGCCTTGTTCTTAAGTAACACTTTTTTTTGGTAGATAATCGCAGTGAAATCCCACTGTTCACTTTGTAACAACAGATTATCCATGATAGCACGTTTTTGACAGAGATAGATATTCAGCACAGTAGATAATGAAATGTGAGTGAAATAGCATTGTGTGATGGTGGTACAAACGTACATATGACATGATAAAATTACCAGCTGATCTTTTCTTTTGATCAGCATGCTTATGTACTTTGCCAGATTTAATAAAATCTAAATAGATCTACTAAGATCTAAATATATCTAATAATCATTATTAATGCAATCTCCTTTGTTAAGGAGACAATTAGTAATGTGTTAAATCAAAAAAAGAACTTCATTTATAAATATAATTTCAGTTTTTTGTCCCTAATTTACCAAACAGAGGGGCAGCTAGCTATGTGAGGCTTTTTGATACCGATTTTGCCAGCCATGCAGTGGAAACGCAAGTAAGCCTGAAATGCAGTATTCTTGTTGCTTTTGTTGTGTAATGTTTTTGGAACGGTTGAATGATTATGGATTTAATAAACCTATCAAGTGTTAATTCATATACTAAAATAGGTAGATGTCTTTGTGGGATCTGGGTGTACATCTGCCAGAATCTGCAATATCAGAAAAGCTCCAAAACACACAGGAGACCTCTATACCCATGTCAACAGATGGGATTGTGTTTGAGAATGCAGGGTTGCAATAAAAATTTGGGCTGCTGCTGAAGTGGTTTGGTTCCATGAGCTTTTAATGACCAGCTGTTTTTCGTATCCATGGTTACCCTGACTGTAAAAACATGCTTTTCCAAACATTTTATTTATATATTACTGTATATTATTTCACAGTGCAGTGTGTAACTATGGAAAAATATTAAACAAAAGTGTGCAATAGTTCAAATATAGTGCAAAATAGTATTGTAACCAAAGCAGATACACATACTTGAAATACCCTAGGTACATATACAAGAAAAAGATTACTTATTTATGGTTCTTTTCTTCAACTGATTAATAAGTATAAAGAAATCTGTCATTATATAATGTAATGGTTGTATATAAAACAATGTGATCTCAGAATACAAATTCACTCAATATAATATTATTTCTGTTTCTCATGTATAATTATATATCTCTACTGGATAAGATGTATTCATTATTGAAAGCACCATTTTAAAGACCACTATTACCTTAGAAGATATGAATACTACTGCTCCACATTACCATTCTGCTGATTAGATTAGTATTTGGGAATTGCTGTTCTCTGCTATTGACTCACAGTAGATCTTGGATCAAGCAGATCATCTCTGGACCTATTCTCTCTCCCCCTGCCCCCACCCCTTTCTCTTTTCCTCTTTATTTTAGTTTCTAGTCTTTTTATACTATTAAATACTCCTCATTATACACTCGGTAAGATCTAGAACAGCTGGTGTTTAAATTCAGCTCTAATTCCCATCATGAAAAATAAACACTTGATTCTGTTCAAGGTGTATATAAAAGTATTTCATATGTATGGGATAGATCTCATGCCATTGCTGTATGTGAGCAATTTGGAGGTAACAGGCAAAAAAGAGGAAAACCTTTAACAAAATTATAAAATATTTTGATGTTTGCCTTTCTTTTTGATTTGTATACCTGAGTAACAAACAGTGTAAGTATCTAACCAGCTTCTATATATTATTATAACTATATATTAGGTATTGAATATCATGAATTATTATATTGGATATAATGAATTAGGTATTTATGTTATATTTAGGTATTATATTATATTGGATATAATGAATTAGGTATTTATGTTTGCATCCCATCTAACTTATCATTAGACAGAAGAGAGAGTGACATTCTCTTCTACTTTCTTAGGGTCTATCAACCATCATTCTCTGTCCTCAGTAATTACCCTTAGTCTTTACAGTTGGGCTCAATTAGCATTAGCTGTGTAAGATAAACTTTGGTTAGCTAGGAGACCCAAAGGTTTATACAGAGTACATCTGTATGTATTCCTTTGATACTTGCCAAAGAAGGAGGAAAAAAAGGTGATAGTGAAAATGAGTAGATGACTGAAAAACAAAAAAAAAAGTAGATTTTTCATTGCCCAATATTTTATTTTATTTTATTTTATTTTATTTTATTTTATTTTATTATTTTATTTTATTTTATTTTATTTTATTTTATTTTATTTTATTTTTATTTTATTTTATTTTACTTTATTTTATTTTAATTTTATTTTATTTTATTTTATTTTATTTTATTTTAATCTGAAGTTTTTGTTTTCTGAACATTCAGGAAATAAAAAAAGCATTTTATTTTTCTGTGTGTGCATCTTTCATAAATTAGTGTAATACTATATTATACTATATCATCATAGAATCATAGAATCATAGAATATCCCGAGTTGGAAGGGACCCATAAGGATTATCAAGTTCAACTCCTGGCACTGCACAGGTCTGCCCAAAAGTTTAGACCATGTGACTAAGTGCATAGTCCAATCGCTTCTTAAATTCAGACAGACTTGGTGCAGTGACTACTTCACTGGGGAGCCTGTTCCAGTGTGCAACCACCCTCTTGGTGAAGAACCTCTTCCTGATGTTCAGCCTAAACTTCTCCTGCCTCAGTTTACCACCATTCCCACAGGTACTTTCTTCTCCTTCTCACAGACGTGGAACTCGATGAAAGCATGAATTAGTTTGTTTCAGTGGAATTATGTTATACAAATGGTGAATTTGTTCACTGTTCCAATAATTTCCAACAAAACAAATGAAAATGCACTATGTAGATAGTCTAGCTCCCTCCTATTCCCTCCTGCTTATTGCAGCAGTGTTGTTTTGTTGATAACCAAATATCCCGATATCTCTTGAGAGGTCAAAGATAAAATAAATTACATGTTTGCAATAGTTTCACCACAATTATATAGTGATAGCAGTTATAACAGAGTCTTCAGAAAGTAACGTCTCAATGCTAAAAAAGTAGTTGTTATTTTTAATATAATTTTCTGTTTTAAATTTATATATCAATTTACTAAGCTAGTTAACAGGTACTGGAGGTATTGAAGAGTTAAATAGTTCTGTAAGAATGTTAGGAATGATTTGGATAAAAGAAATGTATTCTCTGGAATTTGCTGGAAATATTTTTTTACTTCTTCTTCAGAACTATAATGTAAGTATTAAAAACATTGAAAAAACATCATGAAAATGTATCGTATTGGAGAAATCTTCCTGTCTAACAAAGGACAACAAAACTACACAGAGCTTTCCAGTATTAATGCAGGCAGAGGCTCAACAGATATAACAGATGCATAACAAAATACTTTATTAATTTACCCAATTAGGAGTTGAACAGATTTTATCACTTCAGGGTAGAAATATTTCTGAAAGACTTAAAAATCACTGAGGTTGTTATAATTGCTGTTACATGAAGCATTTAAATACATTTCCTGAGTCAATGCTGAAAAAATAAAGCCTGATAAGTTCTCAGATATTTAGCGTAAATTTTCTCTCAGGACATTCTTACATGTTATTGTTGGTAGCTGTTCTAAATCTTCATGTCTTTTTGATACCTTGGGGATGAAAAGAGATTCTGAAAGGATTTTCTGCAAATCTTGCTATATTTCTAATCCTTGATGGTCATATTATTACAATGTAATAATTAGAAACTTATATATACAGTTTTCTGGGAAATCAGAGATGCTACTTTTAGCAAAAATCTTATGCTTATTTTATGTTAATATTTTAGTTTTAACATCTTGATATTTGATATCATATAACTGCATTTGGAACAAAAAATAAAACATTTTTGTTGACTTACTTCAGTTTGAGTTGTCAGCATTTCTAGTCGTAATTTAGCTGTAACTAAGAATTTCACACTTGCACCAAAATGTAAATTGAAATAGATAAATTAGTAATACACTTGCAAAACAACATTCAAGAATATTCCTATATTCTGCTACCAAATTTTCCATACATCTAGGGAGAAGAGATGAACTAAACAATATCAGAGAATTACACAGGGGTTCAGTTTCTCTGAATAGGGGTTCAGTTTCTCTGAATAAATCTTCTATGTTCTTCCATTGTTATAACTCTGTTCACGTGATTAAAATAAGGAAAGTAACCTGAAGGTTTATACATAAGGTATATGGCTAATATATGTAATAGTAATGAAGCTATGGATTACATGTATCAATAATTCACAATGCCTTATGGTTTTACTAACTTTCCTAAGTACTTTTATTCACAGGAAAGGACAATAACACTAGGTAATTTTTTTTTTCTTTTTTCTTTTTTTTTTATTTTCCTATTAAACAAAGCCAAGTAAATCATAAATATGTTATTTGTATCCTTCACGAATCTGCTTTGTGGTCCTGCTGTTCATATGACACATCTCAGCAAGGTCAAGGAGTAGGCTGTATATCCCTCCAGGCATTTTATTTCATTTTAGAAAGGATGCTGATTATAAATCATCCAGAAACACTTTTATTCCCATTTTCTCATTAGGGCACTGTTCTGCCAAGCCCATTTTTAATAGCCAGCCATTTATATATGTTTTTAAGTGTGTTCTAAAATGTTTTTCTTCCTTGAGCTCAGGGTCAGAGACCATGAAATGCACCTGTGATCAGTGCTGCTTCATCTGGGAGATAACTCTGAACTTCAGGATAATTTACTGTTAGCCTTTGGTATACTCTTAATCTTTCAGTAGATTGCTGCTTCTGTATCTTTACATATTTTATTTTAGGCTTTTGAAATCCTTGGTTTCAAATTGATGATACACAAGGGGACAGTATTTTGCAAATCCTATGGGCAGGATTGTAAATTGCAGAAAACACATATTTCCTGGATGTATTTATTTTTTGGAGGATAGCAGAGTTGAATCTAGCTGCTATAATTTTTTGTTTTGTTTTGTTTTGTCCCACCTTTTTTTTGGGGGGGGGGGGGGGAGTGGGGGCAGGGATGGGGAGGGAGGGTGGATATTGGTTTGGTTTTGTTTCATTTGCTTTGTTCTTTTCTGGTGTGAAGACTCCTCTCTCATGCTACTAAGCATGTTAATCTGGATACAATCTGCCTCAAACTTCAAGGATCTTACCAATAAATACTAAGAGTAGTTATTAAGTATCTCAGTGATGATCAAAAGTAGCATTTGTGATGTTGCACTGAATGACTGTTTTCATCAAACCATCTATCAAAAAGAATAAAGAAATGTAGAGGCATAACCTGACTATGCTGTCAAGCATATATGTATGCATGCCTACCTGTACACAATTTTTTCCCATGTAATTGCTGAAATATTAATATCAGTGTTATATGAAATATATATATGACTGTGTAGGTATAGTTCCTGCTAACTCTTGCCCTGGATTTTAATTTATGCACTAAAGAATCAAACTATTTTGATAAAATCTATTGGTGTTACTTTTACTTAGACTTTTAATTCACAGCTTAGAGTTCCATATGAGTTCAAATCCACTTAGAGAGTGGGACTTGTATCTAGATCTTCTACATCTTGAGTTCTAACTTCCAAAGTAATTCATCTGTATGTGATGTATGCAACAGCAGATTTTATGTGCCTCTCTAAAAGCAACATATATTTTCTAAACCCTTAAGTCTAGTGAATTGCCATGAAAGAATTCATATCTTAAAGAAAGAGGTCTGAATCCATCATTGTTATACAATAGCTTTTGTGAACTATAAATGACAAGGAAAAAACCTGTTTATAATGGAATTCTTCAGAATTAAAATTTCCATTTGCAAGGATTTATTCTAATTTGTTCTGAAGACTTCATGGATTATCACAATTCCTTGTTTATTAGCCTTGCCTGATTAATAGTAATTTGTAGGCATTTGGTATTCTTAGTGGTTTCTTATAGTGATAACCCATTTGATGTAAAAGGCTATATTAAGTCATAATAGTGTATTGAGTATATTTTAGGATGCTTTTTCACTCCAATTGTTAATTTAATTAAGTAATTAAATTAATTAAATTTAATTAATTTAATTTAATTAATTTAATTAATTAATTCAATCCTTGGGATGAAAAAAAAACGTTTATGCCCTGGAAAATATTGTTATTTCTTTGCATTGTGCATTTAATATGTTATTGAATTTAAAACATTAATTTTTTTATTTTTTTTTTGGTGCTGGTAGTGGTGAGTTTGTTTGTTTGTTTGGTTTGTTTTCTTTCTGCTTTCTGATGGCTGTTTTTGCTTTCGAATTATTACATGCATTTTTATTGCCTTTCTTTTTTTCTTTTTTTTTTTCTTTTCTAATCACTTGTAAGGTAATAAATACTATGTTCCTAATTGCCAAGACTCAGCTGTAGTTCATGCTGTCATAGCTTGAAAAACCTCGGTTTTTGTAGACCATTAGTTTTATGTAGATCTGCTCATTGCATATAGAGACAATGTTACTTTGCCTTTTATGGCATGACAATTTGTACATAATATATCTAAACTGCTGCAAATTCCTACTGTTTCTACTTCTGTGTTTAAGATGTTCAATATTTGTTCTGAACAATGCAGCTTGATTATCCATGTTTTCTGCTTTTGTTTTTGCTAGGAAACAGTGTTTCTAAGAAATGCATTTTAGTTTAATTGCTCAAATACATCAGTTTGGTAGTTCACTGATAAATTATTTTTACTCTGTGTCTCTTTTATGAAGATAAATATCTATAAGTGCTTTGAGAGCCTTGCCTATTCCAATACACTGTTATATAACTCTAAAATTTTTTAATACATTTCTCATTGTTAGAACTTCTATATTTTTATATTGTTACCTAAAATAGTCTTGATTATTATTATTCTTTTTTTTTTTTTTTCTGAAGACCCTAATTCATCACTTCTAAATTCTAGTGTCTTTTTTATTCAATTAATTGATTCCAAAACACTCCTAGGTATGACATGCAACCTGGAACCAAATCAGAAAGTCTGTTTAGGATATAGGTTCAACCTATATCTAGTACACTGATAATAAAAATTTATTTCTTCCCAGCCTTTTCTCGTCTTTGCTTTGGCATTTATGTATGTTCTGAAATATGGAAATATATTTTTCATATGGAGTTCTGAAATAGTATGTGGAGCAATTCTAGCCTTATACATTAAACATTTAAATTTCAAAGGAATAAAAAATTTATAGGTAATAAAAAAAATAGATATTTCCACTTTTGCAGTTTCCTTTTATTGCACAACAATTAAGGCTCATATTCTCAAGCTTGTATAAAAATGAAAACGTAATGGACTATTTAGGTTTAAGAACTTATAAGTAGGATGAGATTCACATTCTTATTCACTAGGTTGTAGAGTTGGAAGTGGCCCCTTGAAGATGCAAAACACCAGACATACAGCTTTTTAAAGTAACTTGCCTTTTAGAAACAAAAAATCTTGACTGAAAATAAATAAATCCAAACCTCATGAACTTTCAAAAAACATTTCAAATTATTCCAAAGATAAATTACCTTACTGACTTGAAAAAAAATATATATATCTATTTGTCAGCTTTTAGCTTTCAATCACTATTGTATCTTATTGCACTTAAATTAATTCTACAGTCACATACTGTTAACACATAGGTTTTTATAGTTTATGGCTGCACCAGCCTCATTTGATAAACTGAAAAGATTTTTGTTCCAATTCCTTCCTAAAAAAAAAATAATTGCTTCCTAAAAAAGGAATTCAAAAGTTAAAATTCTATTTCTTTCATTTTAATTTTATAAAATGATTGCATTAGTCCTTTAATTCACAATATCCATTTGGATATTCGGATATTGGACATCATGGATATTTGGACATCATGTAAAATGACCATCCCACAGTTATGTTCTGAGTATTTTGCAGACTTATAACTTTCAAAACACCATCCATCCATTTTGGACATATTTTTATTTAAAATCTCAGTAGGAACTTTATGCACTTCAGTAAGAAAAAAATTCAGATCTATAAATTATATAAATCCTGTTAAAGAGCATAACATCATGAAATATCATACCTTTAAGAGGTATGTTAAATTACAGTAAAAGAATGATGACAGAATTACAGGTCATAAAAATTAAGGACAGAAGTAAACACTTAACATCTTGGGTTATGTATCCTGAAGAGAAAAGTTGGAAGCCATCTTAAATAAATAAATAAATAAATAATGTTCCTTTAATTTCACTGTAACCTTTAAGTAGTCTTTCTAGATTAGACAAGCACAAAAGTCAATATGTCCTTTTCTGACATATTTATTGATTATAAATTTTATAGATTCATACATATATATATATATAATATATATATTATATATATATAATAATGTATAATATAATATATAATATAATATATATATATATAATAATGTATAATATCTACATTCCCTAACTGGTATGTTATGTGTGCAGCTATGTGATTCAGATTTTTTCAATCCTGCTATGGCTAGAAATGTCATAAATCCTTGTCCTACCACTTAAACTCTTTTAACCACTTAAACTTTTTTTTAGGAAAAAAAAAAAAAAAAGAGAGAAAAAAGACTTCTTATACTGATGGGTTAAATGGTCTTAATTTATTAATCTTCATTATAAAATGGTAAAATTTTCTTCCCCTATTAATCACCAAGAGAAACAACAGGCACTGAACCTATATGAGGTTAATGAGCTAGAAAACAATTTATATAATATTATTTATTATTGAACTAATATTTTATCTATAGTTTTAGCTGACAAAGGAAAGGTAAAATAGATGGAGAGGAAAAAAAAAAACAATTGTATTTTAACTAAATATTGTGTGTAAAATATCTGCTTGCCTTTCTGGTTTATTTTCTGAGTAACAGAACCACAAAAAATGTGATCTGATATGTTAATTCATAATGTTATTAATTTAATTGTCCACTCTTTCTTTCTTGGCATGTATTCATATCTCATTTCTCTTTAGGGAAACTTTGCATTTCCCTTCATTTGTGGTCATAATGGTTAGAATATTCATTCTGTGATTCTGTTGTTCTGTGATGATATCACTATATTATCATCATATATTAGGTAGGTCTTTTCTGTGGTATGTATTGTCATGTGATTTTCATACCATATGGCATCTTTGGCTATCTGCATATCAAGGGGAGGAAATATTCTTTTTGTAGCTTCTATCCTACTAATTCAGTTTATACTTCATATTATCTTGATGCTATAAAAATTTACATATAAGAATTAGTATTGTTTAGTTTGATTAGAACATGCATCTGCTCCTGAAAATGAAGATGCTTCAGGTTTCTTTTACTGTTTACTCTCATTATAATGACAATCCATTACCAGTAATGAGATTATTGTTTACTTCAAGACCTGAAACCGAGCAGTAGTCATCTGCCTTCAGCAGCATCTGTATGCACCTACCATCTGTTCTTCCCAAATGGTCATGAAGGATCATTTTTAAAAATTCTTCCTTTCACTTTGTGAATGGTGCCTAAGATTTCTTAATATTGGCTGTAAGCAAATTAATAACTTCCTTGTTTTTAGACACAGCTTAATATCCTTTGAAAATAATATTTTTATACATCAGCAAGGATTAGCTTTCAAGTAATGCTTTAACCTTTCAGAATAATTTCCATAAGAAATGTGTGATGCAGAAATTAGATGGCAATAAACTGAAAATTCTGTAAGCTTGGAATTTATTTTACTCTCAGTAAAATTTAGAAATATAGGTTTTATGGGTGCAACCTGTTGCCTAGGCATGCAAGATTACATTTAAATTATTGATACATTAAGTACGTCTATTTTTTCTATGAAGAAACTAAAGAAGTAAAATGATGGATAATGGCAGTTTAACATGTACATCTCACTCATTATTATTATTATTAGTAGAAGTAGTAGCAGTAATAATATATGTGAGGCTTCATTAACATTATCATTATTATTCATTTATTATATTATTAGATGATCATATTAATATTAATATATTATCAGTAACAATAGCAATAATAGTAATAATAATAGCAATAATAATAATAGTAATAATAATTAAAACAACAACAACAAAAATGTGTGCTGAGAGAATCCGGTTACAGTGTAATAATTCTGGGACACTGGGACATGACCAAAAGTCAGCTTTAACACGCCTATTACAGAAGAATGACCCATTTAAAATTCTTTGGTTGTATCTGTTTTAATGATATTGAAATCTTTTTGTATCTCTTGCCATTACTGCAAAATATGTAAGGTAGAAGAATATTGTGTAAGTTCTGTATTTTGCAGTCTGAATTTTCTGCCATTACTATTAACTATTTAGTAATTAACTTAGGGGTGGAAGACTCTATAAACACGTTTTTATGGCAAACCTGTTCGGTAAATATAAACACTTTCTATATCCAAACAAAAAGGAAACATCTTGCATTTTATATCTTAGTTTGCTTATAGCAAAATGTTCCTGTTTTTTGTTTGGACCATTTTTGTTTGTGAGCAAGCAGATATGGATGTTGAAAATGTAGAATTTCTTGCTGAAAACGTAGAATACAAAAATAAAATAAAATAAAATAAAATAAAATAAAATAAAATAAAATAAAATAAAATAAATACAGAAAAGACAAAAGAGAATATTATTAAAATGATGGTATTAAAATTCTAAAACTTCTTTCCTAAAAATAAAGAAGGCAAGGACAGGTATGTGATAGAATTATTATCTCTGTTTTGTATTTTGGCTTATTCCTTTTCTTCCTCTGGACTCTGAATACAACAGAATATAAGAAATAGAGGAAAGAGTTGTGTATTGTTGTGTACAACAGAACGTATATTTTATTATTTGGTAATGTTATCTAGCTTCATACAAGCATAATACAGATAATAACTATTACCACTTAATATGCAGTTCTTAATCTAACTGCAAGGTTAATGATAACATGAGATGAGCAAACGAATGTGGCTCCAGTGTCCATTCTGTTCATTCTTAATGTATTGTAGCAGGGCTTTTTTTGCCTTTCTTACTTTTTAAAAACATAAAATAGGATCTTAAGCATAAAGAACTGTGTAAGCATAAGTGATAGAAAATGAAAACACTCAGCAATATTTTCATTAAAATTTAAATTTACATTATTAAAGTGCTGATCCTTCCTAACTAGACAATTTTTGTCAGGGTAGCTGAAGATTGATCTAGCGTTGTTTCTGGAAAGTAGAAAAATGAAAAATGTTCATGCTCACATCAACATTCAATGAGCTTGCTTAACTTACAAGTAAAAATGTTCTTTCTGTTAAGGATTCTAAATATACTACAAAGGGTATATTGGAAAAATAATGGTTGTCCATTTTTAGCATAAATAAAGGAAAAATATGAGAAAATAAAAGGCATTTAATGATCTTTTATGAGGACAAATCAATTTTAAAATTATTTTCAGGATGAAAAGCTAATATTTTGCTGATAAGACAATTTTCTACTTAAGAATTATGTTTTAAGGAATAGTCATATTTTATTAAAATGATTAATTATCTCACTGAACTGCTAAGCTAATAATGAAGGAAATACACTAATTGAATATTATTAGTATGAGTTTTTAATAAGAGAACAAATTTAAATAGTAATATATGCTTCCCATATTCCTTAGCAGCAATTTAAATGCATATGTACAGTACAAAAAGGAACCTCTATCTATGCATGGAAAGAATGTAGGAATGTATGCATTATGGAATGTATGCACATGTTATGAAAAGGCACATGTTATTTATTTATTTATTTATTTATTTATCTAGGAACTAGGCTAAAAAAAGACAAACTAATGTGGAAATATTGGTTATTAAAATAGAGGTTAAAATCCTACTCTTTGGAAGACAATGAGTTCAGCAGGGACAGATTTCAAACAGTGTTAACTTTCTTAAAGTGAAAATTCAAAAGCAGTAATTTCTAAATATATTATTTCCTTAGTCTTCAGCTCTGCAACTATTGCAAAACCCACTTGTCCTCTTGGAGCAAAACAGATTACAGATTTTTGTGCAACACAAACCTTTTTTTTTAGGAATGTAGTTCATGGGTATAGTATTGAACAGAACTCTCATTGAAATAGCATTTGTTTGACATAAGGTTTGGAAAACTTTCTGTACAATGAACATGCACAGCATGTACATTACGCAAAGGTCCTATACATAGAATATGCAGTAACAGCATGAAACTGGGGCTGATGGAAATTTTTGCCGAGAAAGAGAATCTGGGATAAAATAAAGGTAAAATACGGATTTTCATGTCTTTTTTTTTTTTTTTTTTGGTAGTTTAGGAACTGGTTCAGCTTCTGCATAGACCTATATGTGTGATTTCTGTAGTCAAAGGGGTATTCACACCAAAAAGGTAAGTCAAAGTTAGATGGTGCATCAAGTCATATGTGAATAATAAATTGGAACTGTTCTGTATATTGTTTCCAGAAAGCAATATTGATCTTCAGAACAGCCCTTATCTTCTGTAGAGAAAGAACTAATATCCAATTTTCACATACAGCTAGATATTTCACACTGCTATCATATTCATAGCTCAGTAACCATACTTTCCTTTGACGTTTTCTAATTTATAATATAGGTAGTCATCTAAATAATTCAGATTGATTGTTTTCACTCGCACTGTTTCTTGTAGTGAGGGGCCCAAAACTAAATACAACACTCAAAATGCAATCTCACCAGTACCAAGTAACAAGAGACAACCATTTCCTTAGTCCTGCTGGCCACACTATTTCTGATGCAGACCACGATGGCATTGGCCTTCTTGATCACATGGTTGTGTCACCTGATGGCTCATGTTAAAATGGCTATAAACCAGCATCCCCAGGTCCTTTGCTGCAAGGCAAATTTCCAGCCATTCCTCATTGCATGGGTTTGTTATGACTCAAATGTAGAACCTGGCATTTTGCCTTGTTGAATGCCATACAACTGGACATGGCGCTTCGATCTAACTTATCTAGATCCCTCTGCAGACCCTTCCTACCATCAAGCAAATCAACACTCCTGCCCAACTTGGTTCTCAGAACAGAGACTGAAGGATCTTAGTGACAGACCTTGTTATAATCTATAACATCCTTCAATACATCTTTATGTAATAATAGTCATACATTCTGAAATTTGATTTGATTTGATATTAAAATGTATTTTGAGTAGGAACTATGTATAACATATATTAAACTTGTCATACTTTTCATTCTGTTTCAAAACGTAAGATTTTTCTTAAACAATCACAGCATTAACAGGAAAGATAATCTTCATCTCTATTTTAGGGATTTTGTTTATTTGTGTGTTTTGTTTCACACTAGAGATATCTGGATTTTTCATCAGAAAGTATAAAGGATTTCTCTAGTAGCACTGAGAAATTCTCATTTGTAATATGTAGGCAACAATTTGGACACATTGAGAAAATCCATGAAAATATTTCCAAAAGGTCCATTTCCAGGTGTGAAAAGTCACATTTTTAGCTCTCTTGAACTGGGATATTGTGTTGGCTTACTAAAGACTCTCATATAATGGGCAGTAGGTAGTTTTGTGTGGCTTGAAAAATCAGTTATTCTTGAGTTTTCAGTCAGCATTGATGTTAATCATCATGAATTTCTACTATATAACCTATAGTTATAAACTATAACTATATATATATATAGTGTGATATGCTTTCAAATACTGGAGGTCACAGTCAAACACTAAGCACTGCAAAATATGTAAATATATATATATATGTATGCATACATAAAGTTACTTTACTTGTGTTTTTTTTTTTTGTTTCTTTTTGTTTTGTTTTGTTTTGTTTTAAAGTTTAATGAATGGAAATGTAGTGCTCATGCAGTTCTTTAAAATTATTATAAGCTGAAAATGCTTGAAGTAATGTCTCAAGACTATAGTTGCTGTGTTGTTTTTTTTGTAATTTACAAATATCAGCTACATAAAATTATGTGCTGCATGTTGCAAAGCAGCATATAATTACTGTCAGGAGTGACACCACTCAGCGTGCAGAGTGAGAAGGCTGGGTTTTGGGTTGTTGTTTCTTCTTTATTCTACTATAATAGATGTGTTTATATATTAAACTGCCAGGCAGTCTGATTAAATTATTATTGTTGAGATTGCCTTCTTCAGAGTTAAATGTTTTTGTAATAGCTGGGGTATTGGCTTTGTTTTGTGTCAGTATTGTTATTTTTTTTTCTAGCAAAAACAAAACCCTAAGTCTTTTCATTTCTGATGTTGCTGAAATACACTTGCCTCACATCATGGAAATGGAATTCTGGATTTGTTGTATTATTATATTTTTGAAAGCATATCAATATACTACAGGCTGCTTGACAATTTTTCCTCTATTGCCTTACCCTGTTGACATCTTATGCTTCCAAAAAAGTTTCTAATTGCATTTCCAATTTTTTAATCTAATGTGACTTGAGATAATAGTGATAGGTTCTTGGCAATACGATTAAATCCCAAGGTAAACTATTTTAAAAAAAGACGCTGAAAAAAGTCAGGTTTTATTTGAGGTTATGTGGAAATAGAAAAATCTGTGAAAAAGCTCTTCATATTCATTCAAAAATATTTTGAATGAAACTCAGTATAACACATGAAAAAATGGTATGGGGCACCAAAAAGGCTGAAAAATAATTGCAAGCACTATATCAAAGACAGACATATTGCAATTAAGTAACTTATGAACTTAGTTACAGAATAAGATATTTAAACAGGTTAGGTTGGATTTTACTGTGTCGTTTGTATATGTAGTAGTTTCCAACTGTATTTATGGAGGCTATAATAGTCAACAAATATAAGGTTCCCATAACACCTTGGCTATGTCTCCTGGAACATTAATATGCCATTTTGGAAGATACAAAATGTTTGAGGAAGAAAGGAATAGAAAGAAGAGGTTGTTTGTGTTTTGTTTGTTTGTTTTGATAGGTCAAATTTTGTTTGGAGACATCATCGTAATACTTAAGTACTTAATACTACAGCCCCTAAGTCTTTTTCCATATAAACAACAAATGAACAATATTCAAAATAGATTAATTTATCTAAACTGTCTGTTTTTCTTTTAAAGCATAGCTATGTATAAATAGCAACTAGGGCCAAAACAGTAGCATATTAAATTATTTTGCTTAAAATAACGTTACAAAGTCATTCTCTTTAGGCAGTCAAGATCATTAGGCAATCACAGTGTTGCTTGAAGTGTGCATTTCTTAGTGACTCAACAACTGATTTAAGAGAACAGTCAATTTTCTGATATATGAGAGAAAAGGGGGTGTTGATATTTTCTAATGACACAAAAACATAGGTTATGCTGCCCATGTTAGGTTGTGAAAGAGCTGTCAAAATGTTTTCTGTGAAACCTTAAAAAAAATCTCCAAGTGTTATCTAAAACTAATATATCTCATGTGTCCTTATATTCCTTATATAAATAACATTCAATATTGAATAAAATATCTGCTGAACATATGAAGAATTGATGATCATATGACAATAAAAGTTATGACCATAGGGTGTAGAAAATCACAAAACAAACTTTAGTCAATAACACTACCATCCTTAACCTTATTTGATGTAAACTAAGTGGACAGGTTAGAGCAGAAATCTAACTTTGTTATAATATTTTTTCTCTCAGTTTACTGGTAAGGGATTTTCTTTGAACAGGCTTGCCCAGACAGCATAAAAGTGTACTCTTCTAATAGGCCTCAATTTTACATGGAAAGAAAATGTACCAGAAAATACTCTATTTGGGTTTCTGCTTTTTTTTTTTTTTTTTTTTTTTTTTTTTTTTAGCATATATGCTTATGTATTTGTTTGATTGTTGTTGTTATTAATATAAAAAGAATAATAAAGTGTTGTCAGAATTTGTATCTTCTCCATGTTATTTGAAAGAGAGCCATTCCTTAGTTAAGGACCAAGCTAGTTCATTTTATTAATTAGTTTCTAGGAGTATTTTGGTGATATTATGGTGCATAGAAATAATTTCTTTATTGATCAGTGTGCAATCATGTAAAAACAAGCATCCACTTAAATACATTTCAAAATATTTTTCCTTCTAAAAATATTGTATAGTAATTATGCAGTATATTTAACACTAGTGGTGTAAATTCAGAGTGACAGAGGTGCCTCAGCCAAACATTTAGTGAGAAATTGCACTTTCAGTGAGCCATGAAAGTTAATAGATCCCGGTTCTGCCAGATTCAAAAGTACAAAAGTACAGATTCTGCCAGTACAAAAATGTACTCTCAAAAATGAGAGAAGTACCTCTAGCTTGTTCCTGTCTGTTCGACTTGTCTCTGCTTGTGTTCTCTCTTCATCTCTTCATTTGCTCTCTTCCCTCCATCTCACTTCCTTGCCTTCTCGCTCTCTTACCTCCAATCACTTTTTCCCTCATTCATTCTCTTTTTCTCTACCTCCCCCACTCCCACTTCCCTTCTCACTTTTTAATTTATTAATAACTAAGATCACAATCTTCAATGCTGCTTTTTTCAATTAAGGAAGCAGCGGAAGATCCAGATTGTACATCTTAGATTATTTTACTCATCTGACATCTCTGCTTATCTAAAGCTCATGCATATCATTGATTTATGTAGATCATCTGGAATGATTGGTTATTAAAACTTATTACACCTTGCCCATTCATTAAATGCCGTAGGGTTTCTATTTTACGTTAAACAGAAACATTCAAGGAAAGATTTCAGATTAGATGTCTTTTAATTTTAGTTCATTTTTCTGGTAATTTTGATGTGTAGATAAAAATCCCATGGTCTGGCAAATGGGGACAAGTTACAATGATTTTTGTGCTATTTAATCCCAAAAGCACCAGTAAGGCTTTCAAATACAAATCACTGTAAAACTGAACAACAGAAGTTTGAGGAAAACTTTTGATTTCAAATCCATTAGATGAAGATTTAGTTTGATTCTGTGGACATGCATAAGAAAGCTAGGTAAGCAAAAATAAATAAATAAATAAAATAAAATAAAGCTTTGACAAAGAATGTTTTTTTTGTTGTTTGTTTTGTTTTTGATTTAGGACATTAGACCAGAGTGGGGAGAAGGAGTTGTTTTTAAATTACCTATTAGAAATGTAGAAAAGGATTTGGAATTAATGTTATGAATCAGATCATAAATTTAGAGATTTAAAAAAAAAAAAAAAGATACAAACATAAAGTAATATCTTCTGTTTTGAAGGGAAACATTTAAACTGGCAATTGTTTTATTATTATTATTATTATTATTATTATTATTATTATTATTATTATTATTAGTTCGTTTCTTAATGTTAACAAAGGGTATATCTCTTTGTGGGATTAATAATTTCCAAGAATATTGATTTTATTTCTACTGGAATTTAAGTATTAATACTACTAATATATATATATATATTATTTTTTTTTTCTGTAAAATATAATAGCATTCACAAAATTCTTGAGGTTTACTTGTAAGAGATACTGCATGTAAAAAAAGGGTTCTTTCTACGCAAACAGTATTTTCTAGGTTCATATATTTGATTTCTTGGAGAAATTATTCTAAGTCAAAACTTTTAGAAGCTTGTCACTTAAGACAATTAAATAAAAAGGGAAAATAATCCAAATAATACCTAGTTGTTATATGTATCTTATCTGTTTAGATCTTGCCCCTCATTATTCTGCATGAAAAATGGAAATATCTAAGAGGTTAATGAAGGGCAAAATATTCTGGTAGGAATGTGTCAGTATGACAAGTACTGCTTATTTTTACTGTAGAGAATTAACGCACCATTTTTATTTCTTGCCTGCAGTATTTTATGTATAACACTATTAACTACTCCTCATTATCCTAGATCGTCTAACTGAAATGAGATATTTATTCACTCATTGGCTCAGAACCCCCAGCAGTCTTTTGCTTCTTTGAAATTGACATTAATATTGCCCATTGGCTTTGATAATTAAATTGTACACCTGTTCGAAAATAAGCATCAGATTGTTAATGATTCTTGGCCATCAAATTTTCAGTAGTTTTCCAACAATATTTCTCTTCAAATTATCAGAACATTTTTGTATTCCTCTAATAGTTACATGAACTATTCCAAGTCTTCTATGGCAAGGTTTTCTAAGGTAAAACCTTGAGTGTCTGTATTCTAAATCTATAATGCTGTAGATGAAGTGGGTAACCTATTGAAAAGAGATCATATTAAGGTTTTCTTTAATTAATCATCTCCTAATTAATCTTAATAAGACAAAATTCATTTCAGTTATTTCTACAAGTATATAACAGGTCTGTGTATAACTAAAGCACAGGAAGTTGAGAAATTCTAGTGAACTGAAATCTGGCATATATTCTCTAAGAATAATAAATTGTCTTATTTTAAATTGCTTGTTCCTGGATAGCTATGATGAAAATACTAGAAACGGGGCATAATATAGAATAAACTATCCCATGCATAGATGTTATTATTTACTAGTTTTTTTCTATAGCAAACATGATCATACTGTCTCACCACTAACATGTTAGAGCTTTAAGTTCAATCCTTTTCTTGCATATTTAAGTTCAATCCTTTTCATTACAAGATTTATGAGCTTTGTGTTTTATGTAGGACCTTTTTACTAGGTCAAAATTTCATTGAACAAATTAATTGTTAAAGGAGCAAACAAGTGCAGAAGTGACTAGTACATTAGTTTTCCTTGCTCTCACCTCATTCTCTGACTTTATTACATTATTAGTATGATCCATACATTTTTAGTCACTGGGAGGGCAGAAAGCAGCATAATTGGGCATTTTCTGAGTATCATATAAAGTATAGTGTCTCCTAAACAGATAATTTATTAATGATTCCTTATGGTTTAAACAAACTCAAGAGCATGAATTCCTGAGCTGTCATCCTGTTCAGTTCTGCCTCAGGTTGTTAGGCCTCCCAGACCCAGAAGCATAAGTATGGCAGCATGTAAGCCTGTCTTTTCTGTTCCAAAGTGCCATCTGTGTGGTACTCTGAAGTTGGTTACTACATCTGGCAACAGTACTGCTTTTCCTGGGACATGCAATATTCTCACCTTGCAGAACTAGAATCTCAATAGCTGGTACTGCAGTAAGATAATCATTGCATTCTTTTGTGCCTTCTTCATGATATATTCTAATAGCTTCTACCCAGGCTGCACATCTGCTGTCTGGCTGAAGGCAAATTTATGAAACAATCCATTCAAAAGAGCATAGCCAGTATTTTTTTTTTTCTGCATCCCCACTCCCTTTTTGTATGCACCCTCCTCCTGCCATACAAAGAATGAAGGACCCTTGACCTGTTCCAGCACAAGTCTTACTGTTTTCTTTATTCAAGATTCTGATTTTTAAGTTCTGTTTTGATTCAGTTTGTCTCAAGGTTCTATAAGCTTCTATAGCTAAGTGGGAAAAAAAGTTCTATAAGTGGGTGGGGAAAAAAAATAATATATATATATATATATATGCACTGTTCAAACCACAAAATTAGACTGTTGCTATCTCTTAGTCAAGAAATTAAGTGAAACTGAAACAAAAGCAATATGAAGGCATCTCTTTCTGTCATGTGTCCAGGAGTATTTTTATTTATTTATTTATTTGTTTCTTTATTTTAAAGGCTTCTCTGGTTGAATGTTGCACTGATCTAAACTGCTTTCTGTTTGAAAGTTGTAGTTCACTCTACCTGAAAAGATTAGTGCTACATTATCTGGAAAAGACACACAAATTTGGTATAGAGATACAAATGTAGAGTTGCAGAGGATGTGGTGTTGAAATTTGGTTAGACAAATAGTAAGCAACTTGCTTCAGCAGATTATTTCAATAATCTGATTTTAAAGTCATTACATATATTTCTATTTTTATGACAACAACTTCCAGAAAGAAATAAAACCTCTACTGGGATGTGAGTGGCTTCCTGTTATCTGCCCTGTGCACCACAATGATCTATATGCTGAACATTGATATTTCTGTTTACTTTGTTCTTCTCTCTACTATATTAATGTGGCCATAATGCCTGTATTCTGATTTGTTCCATGTCTTTTGTGTCTTTTGAATTATGTTGTGAAGCCTGTAAACTTACACCAAATCTTGTTTTCTTTACTTAGATTGTGCTATTTTACCTAGCATTATATCTAAGTTATTTTACATAACATTCCTATTAGCACATATGTATATATAATAATTATTATAATAATAATTAGAATAATAATAATTATTATTATTCTAATAATATTCTAATATATACAATATAATATATAGCAAGGTCCCCTGGGAAACTGCTCTTGAAGGCCTCGATGTCCACCAGTGCTGGTCATTCTTTAAGCGATGCCTCCTTGAAGCACAAGATCAGGCAATTCCTAAATATCGCAAGTCAGGCAGGCAGGGCAGGAGGCCGGCGTGGCTGACCAGGAACATTCTAATGGAGATTAGGCGGAAACAGAGAGTGTTTCGCTACTGGAAGGAGGGCCAGGCGTCATGGAAAGAATACAGGGATGCTGTTCGTGTTTGTAGGGAGAAAGTTCGAGTGGCCAAGGCACAGCTAGAGTTGAAGCTGGCTGTGTCTGTGAGAGAAAATAAAAAGGGTTTTTTTAGATATGTAAATGGAAAAAGGAGAACTAAAGAATACATAGGGCCGCTCCTTGATAGGGAAGGTCTCCTCACAGACGATGACGTAGGCAAAGCAGAGACGCTTAATGCCTTCTTTGCCTCTGTCTTCAATGCCGATGATGGGCTTCGGGACCCAGGGTGCCCTGAGCTGGAGGACCGGGATGGTGGGGATGACAAACTCCCAACTGACCCTGAACGTGTGCGGGATTTGCTACTCCACCTGGATCCCTACAAGTCCATGGGTCCGGATGGGATTCATCCCCGGGTGCTGAAAGAGCTGGCGGATGTCATCGCGGAACCTCTATCGATTATTTTTCAACGATCCTGGGAATTTGGAGAGGTCCCTGTAGACTGGAAGCTGGCAAATGTTGTGCCGATTTTCAAGAAGGGTCAGAAAGAAGACCCTAGCAATTACAGGCCTGTCAGTCTCACGTCAGTGCCTGGTAAAATCATGGAGAAGATGGTTCTCGAACTTATTGAGGCGCACCTGGGGGACAAAGCAGTCATTGGTCCCAGCCAGCATGGGTTTGTGAAGGGTAGGTCCTGCCTAACTAACCTGATTTCCTTTTATGATAAGATCACCCGTATGGTGGACCAAGGGAAACCAGCTGATGTGATTTTTTTGGACTTCAGCAAGGCTTTTGACACGGTTTCCCATAGGATCCTACTGGACAAAATGTCCACCATACAGCTAAATAAAAACATCATACGATGGGTGAGCAATTGGCTAACGGGCAGGGCCCAAAGGGTTATGGTAAATGGGGCTGCGTCAGGCTGACGGGCGGTCACCAGTGGGGTCCCTCAAGGCTCCATTTTAGGGCCGGTACTTTTCAATATTTTTATAAACAATCTGGATGTAGGAATAGAAGGTATTTTGAGCAAGTTTGCTGATGACACCAAACTTGGAGGAGTTGTGGACTCGAATGAGGGTGGAAAGGCCTTGCAGAGGGATCTGGATAGGTTGGAGAGCTGGGCGATCACCAACCGCATGAAGTTCAATAAGAGCAAGTGCCGGGTCCTGCACCTGGGACGGGGAAACCCTGGCTGCACGTACAGACTGGGCGATGAGATGCTGGAGGGCAGCCCTGCAGAGAGGGATCTGGGGGTTGTGGTAGACAGCAAGTTGAATATGAGCCAGCAGTGTGCCCTGGCAGCCAGGAGGGCCAACCATGTCCTGGGGTGCATCAAGCACGGCATCGCTAGTAGGTCAAGGGAGGTGATTGTCCCGCTCTACTCTGCGCTGGTGCGGCCTCACCTCGAGTACTGTGTGCCGTTCTGGGCACCACAGTATAAAAAGGACATGAAACTGTTGGAGAGTGTCCAGAGGAGGGCTACGAAGATGGTGAAAGGCCTGGAGGGGAAGACGTACGAAGAACGGCTGAGGTCACTGGGCCTGTTCAGCCTGGAGAAGAGGAGGCTGAGGGGAGACCTCATCGCAGTCTACAACTTCCTCGTAAGGGGGTGTCAAGAGGCAGGAGACCTTTTCTCCATTAACACCAGTGACAGGACCCGTGGGAACGGGGTTAAGCTGAGGCAGGGGAAATTTAGGCTTGACGTCAGGAGGGGGTTCTTCACAGAGAGGGTGGTTGCACACTGGAACAAGCTCCCCAGGGAAGTGGTCACTGCACCGAGCCTGTCTGAATTTAAGAAGAGATTGGACTGTGAACTTAGGCACATGGTCTGAACTTTTGGGTAGACCTGTGCGGTGTCAAGAGTTGGACTTGATGATCCTTAAGGGTCCCTTCCAACTCAGGATATTCTATGATTCTATGATTCTATGATATATATTATTCTACTGTATATAATTATTATTATTATTCTAATAGCTATTTCTAGCTATTTTACCTAACATTATATCTAAGTCTACTTCTCCACAGAATCTGTACTGAGTGTACTGTATCCTGAAATCACAAGTCCTTCAACTAATCCTGTCTTATATGTCTTAAATGTCTGATACACATTTGGATACCATACCTATTAGCTTTTCAACATGTGCATTTAATGTTCTTCTGCTCCTCTTCTTCAAATTTAAAAACAGATAAACAAACAAAAAAAGACTTCCCACAGGGCTATATCTTGCCCATAATATATGAACTTACAGGCTATCCAGGACAAAATAATGCTCTGCCACAGAAGTTTGCCAAATTATAAGCAGAAGACTGAAAAAGGGTTTTAATTAATACTATCAATATCAGTTCCAGGTACAACTGCTGTAAGGATAATAGTTTTTTTGTTTGGTTGGTTGATTATTTGTTCGCTTGTTTTTGGTTTTGTTATGTTTTTTAAGCAAACCAATATAAAAATAATCTTTTTATGTATACTGGAAACCTTAAAAGAGTCTGATCCATCCGATGTTCTGAATATCAAGATTTGTCGTGTCTCGTGTTTTCTATGAACTGTAAATTCATGCTACCCTACTGGAGAAGAGCTTTGCAACATTTATGGGTACAGTTTTAATAATGTCCACAGAGGAGTTGTAGTGCAATTCTTTTTGTTGCCAGGAAAGTCTTTTCTAATCTACTAAACACAGAAACAAAACTGTACTCATTGCACAGCTTTATTTTTCATTTTTTTTAGAAAACTGCAGCTTTCTTAATACCCCCTGTGACCTCTTCTGACTAAAGTGATTAAAGGAGAGAAATCTTGGCATCCTTTCCATATAACCTGCAAGAGATAAGGACATGAAACTATGACATCCTGTGCAGTGTGTAATAAAGCATACAGTTATATGGTCACTGATGAAATTAGAATGGAAAGAATGAGACAATGACAAAGATGACTGGTGGATGAGAAACTGTATATAAGCTAGTAGTGCATTTTTGCCAACTGTATCCTAGGCTGCATCATGAGGGAGGTGATTCTCCCCCTCTGCTCCACTCTTCTGAGACCCCCACATGGAGTACTGTGTTACTGTGTTCAGCTCTGGGGCACCCAACATAGGAAAGTAATAAACCTGATACAGCACATACAGCAGAGGAGAGCCATGAGGATCATAAGAGGGTCAGAGCACCTCTCCTGTGAAGACAAGCCAAGGAAGTTGGGGTTATTTAGCCTGGAGAAGACCTGGGGAGTACTAGACAGTACTAGACAGGGTCTACAGGACAGAAGTGGAGGGACTCTATCAGGAATGTAGTGAGATGAGCATTACCCATCACAAGGGGTAATGGCTCTAAACTAAAATAGAGTAGATGTAGATCAGGAAGAAATTCTTCACTCAGAGGGTGGTGAGGCACTGGAACAGGATGCCCAGAGAAGTTGTGAATGCCCCATCCCAAGGCCAGGTTGGATGGGGCTTTGAGCAATCTGGGTTAGGGGGAGATGTTGCTGCACATGGCAGGGAGGTTGGAATTTAGTGATCTTTAATGTCCCTTCTAACTCAAACCATTTTATGATTCTATGATTTATGCATTTCAAAAGAAATGAATTGGTCTTGAAAGCGAACACCCAGCATTTTCTTGTTCAACCTGTTCTAAAAGCAAAAAAATATTCTGAAATACAATCTCCATAAATAAATAAATAAATAAATCTATATTTTTTATTATTTTATAACTTGCATTTGGGTACTGTTCCAATTCATTTAGGGATTTTTTGGTTCAGTTTATTTTGGTTTCCAACTTTTCAATCTTGCCTAATATCTTTAAGTATAATAGATGAATAGCTTGTGACTAAGCAATTTCAAAGATAACAAGAGTCAAGCGTTCAAAGTCCAAAACAGACGAGACTGAAAAATGTGCTACAGTGCTCTGTAGTATTGACTTACAATCTAGCTCTTGAACTCGTCTCTTTTACCTGTCCACTAAAAATGACAACATGTATTTGAGGAAGTGTATTGGATAGTGCAAATGGTGTAGGAGAAAAAGTGTAGAATTGTTTCATTTTCCTTTTTCCTAAATTCTATCTGTTAGCAATATTGCTATTGTAGCAATTTAAATGAAAAAAAAAACTCACTGTGTAGGTATGAGTTTCATTTCTTAAACTAGAGAACAAACTATAGCAATTTTATTAGAGGAAAACATAAACCTGGATGGACATGATTTATTTTTTTTTTTTTCCTGGAAAAATTAACTGTATTTTTCCCCTACTATTTTAAGGTTATTTATCTATCTATCTGTCTGTCTATCTATCTATCTATCTATTTATTTTGAAAGACACTAGTATGCTGGTCTCTGGACAGCAATAGCACTATGCAGGAAAGTATTAACAACTCTCCATACTGCTTGTATGTGCTCTGTTTTCACTTTCATATATTAATAAGATGCAAATGTATGGGCTGCAGTATAATAGCATTGTCTAAGAAACAAATTTAATTGTTAAAGACTTAATTAAGATAATTAACAATATTTGGGCATCTTAAGCTCATTGCTGATGAAGTATTGGGCATATAAATCTTTATAAATAGTTGACTGTAGTACATGGTGCACATAGTAAGTACTCAGTCAACTTATAAAAACGAGCATACACAGAATGACAACTCTTTATCAAACTGATTTTAGAATTTTAATATTAATAATAATGAGGTATATTAATCACATGTATATATGCTGTTACTTTGTTTTATACATAAACAAACAAAAATATTAGCCCCTATATTAGAATACCATCTCTCAGATTTAACTCCAGCAGTGTCCATGTAATTATAAAGTAAAATGTTATTATAAAATATATATTTTTAAAGCCTACTTTGTAGTTTCAACTAGTTTATCTGAAATTTAATTTATATCAATTGAAAGAGGAAAGCTCTTACTACCAGTGACATTGGAGATCATCCCTACCATTAACTGTATAACCTTCTAGAACTTTCTCAGACCTATTTCCTTAGACTGAATGCACAGGTACTGGTACAAAGCACAGCACAATTGCACACTGTCAGGGGAAGTGCGCACTGGCACTGGAAAGATACTGTGCCTGCACTGTGACTCTCGGAGTAGGCACGGTGAGAGCAGGAAATGGGACCTTCACCAGCTAAAAAGCATTAGAGACACCTCTAAGTTAAAAATGAACCAAAAGTAAATATGCTGATTAAAAGCTACAGTTTAAATAGCCAAATATAAATTTTAAGTCTAAATTTTAAAACCTTAAATGCCAGTAATATTCAATAGAGACTATGCATATGAATATTGTAACCATTTTATTTCATGAAACATTTCTCAAATACTTCAATTAGTCTATTTTGCAGCTAGTATCAACAATTTAAATAAAATTGCATAAATAATTTTTAATAAAAGCTTAAACAATCTTATTTTAAGAACTGAGTACTCTAGTAGTCTGGAATCTATACATTTGTTTTTAAAAGAGTTAAGTATATATATTCACATTTACAACCCCTGAAAATTGATAAGACCAAGAGCTGTTAAAAAGTTGGTTCAGAAAAGAGCCATCCCCAAATCTTAAGAACTAGGTTATATTTTCCTAAATGATTGTCAGCAATCTTGAAAAATGTCATAGAATTATAAAATAATAGAATGGTTTGTATTAGAGGGGACCTAAAAGACCACCTAGTTCTAACCCCCTTGGCATGGGTAGAGACACCTTCCACTATACGAGGTTTCTCAAAGCCTCATCCAACTTAACTTTGAATACCTGTAGTCATGGGGCATCCATAGCTTTTCTGGGCAGTCTGTTCCAGTGCTTCACCACCCTCTGAGTGAAGAATTTCCTCCTAACCTCTAATCTAAATTTCTCCTCTTTTAGTTTAAAATCATTACCCCTTGTCTCACTCCTGACAAAGAGTCCCTCTCCATCTTTCCTGTAGGCCTCCTTTAAGTACTGGGAGGTTGTTATAAGGTCTCCTCAGAGCTTTCTCTTCTCCAGGCTAAACAACCCCAGCTCTCTCAGCCTATCTTCACAGGGAAGATGCTCTAGCCCTCTAAATTTGACAGGATTTTCTTGATGGCTCTCCAAGATGTATGCACACACAAAACCAAAACAAAGTCTATTACAATGTTCTGCTTTACAACATTGCAGTGTTTATATATTTAGGAAGTTCAATACATCACATAAACAAAACAAGTTGTAGGATTAATACCTCTAATAAGGAGTTGTAATAATGTGACTCTATTTTCCTTTAAAAATTATTTTGTGCTTGACACCACAGCCTTCTTCAGGCACTGCAATGGTTTTGCAAGATGTCTACACTAATTAAGCCAGTATGTTTTTAGGGGGAAGATTCCCCCCACCTCTCAGATAGTATCAGCTATTTAACAAGTGTATATGTGCAGAAGGCTGGTTGGAAATATCTGCATAACAGATCTGCATAACAGATCATGTTTTGCATTTGACTTAATCCTGGATTTAAGAGCTTTAGGCATCATTTCCAAATGTTTTGTTTAATATAGTGACTCTGTCTGGTTTTCCACACAAACATCCAATCTCTCTTAAGCATTCCTACTGCATTTGAGAATGTAACCCTTAGCATCAACATTGCCACACATTTGAAATATACCTCCTGGTGATGGGAGCCTGCACACTATAATCTCAGCATCTGTTGTTTACAACATAGATTATCTGCGATAAAGATGCTAGGAGCCCAACAAAGAGTATTATATGTTTGAGTATACACAAATATTATATACAGTGAAGACTATTAGATACATTATTATTTTGATTCTCATTCATTTTATCCTCTGTTGAACACACATTAACATTGGAATATATATGCCATTCCATTACATTTCTCCAGCTACTTCTGGCTGTTATTTTTCAATGCAGATATTTCAGCAACTCTAGACTTCTGTTATTCATGGTTTTTATGTTAGAAATGACAGCAGCAATTACATAAGTTAAAACAAAGTAAACCCACAAAATCCCAAGTAACAAAAAATAATAATTTAGAGATATTATGAGTTTTATCACTGGATAGAAATGTGTTTGTTTCTCAAACTGTTTCCTAGGTTCATTAAACTGAGCATACAGGTTTAAATTACTTTATAGATCTCAGAAGATGGTTGTATGACCTCACTACAATGAACTAATATTTTGTTATTTCCTTATTAAAAATTAAAAAAAAATAAATGCAAAGAATTGATCATACATAGCATCAGCCACTCTTCTGTAACTTCTACTGGGCATTCCTAGCAATTTTTAGCTGGCATTTTCAGCAAATCTTCTTTTCTTTCCACAGCACAACCTAACATTCCCCAATAAATGTACTTTTCAGCTTCCCTTACTATCTGCTACGTGATTAGTTAGTGTTTACACTAACATGTGTCATCAACTTGTTTGTTTGTTTTTTCTGTGCTGAGCTCTGTAAAAGTATGTACAGTTTATATGTTCTAGCTGAGGATTTCCAAATATGGTGAGAAAAGCAGTGACAGCACAAAGAACCCTTTTTATGTTCAGTATGACTGACTATATAGGTCATTGAGGCTAGGCGTCAAATACTGACCAGGGAGAACAACATCCCTGATGTTAATATATATATATGTATATATTAATTAATATAGAAAAAACATGTGATAATTTGAATAATTACAATAATAATTTGAAATTTGAGGGATTATAGTCAATACAGACAATAATGCTCTTTATAAATACATTAAAGGAGGCTGTAGAGAGGTGGGGGTTGGTCTATTCTCCCACATGCCTGGTGACAGAACAAGGGGGAACAGGCTAAAGTTGCACCAGGAGTGTTTTAGGTTGGATATTAGGAAGAACTTCTATACTGAGAGGGTTGTGAAGCATTGGAATGGGCTGCCCAGGGAAGTGGTGGAGTCACCATCCCTGGAAGTCTTTAAAAGACCTTTAGATGTTGAACATAGCAATATGGTTTAGTGGAGGACTTGTTAGTGTTAGGTCAGAGGTTGGACTTGATGATCTTGAGGTCTCTTCCAACCTAGATAATTCTGTGATTCTGTGATTCTGTATTACTGTGCTAAGTTACAATATGTCAAAAACAGGATAAGCTTGGCTTTTCCACTCAGTTTACCTCACATACTTTCTTTTCCTTTGCTTGGGATAGGAAGAAGAAATGATGATTCTCTCATTTTGTATTCAGGCTAAATCTAGAGGTTGTGGATATTCTTTAATTGCTACTGGTTATAGCAGAGTCCCTCTAGCTTGAACAAAAGACCAAAAAATGCCATACTGCAGAAGGGAAAATATTGGAATAGGTTTAAGAAAGTTTGTCTAGAATACTAGCTGTAGTAACAAGTTTATTTTTAATTGTTTTTGTCCTAACAAAGGGAACCCATTTAGTTTCACAAACATAAAGATTTCATGCTACTGCACAACAAGTGGGACATGAAGGAGAAATGCAAAGTCCTGCACATGGTGAGGAACAACCACAGGCACCAGTACACGCTAAGGACCACCAAGATGGAAAGCAGTTCTGCAGAAAAGAACATAGGAGTCCTGGCAGACATCACATTGAACATGACACTTGACGCTAAGTCTACTGGCATTTTTGTCTCCACTAGGCAAAGCATTCCCAGCAAGTGAAGAGAGGTGATGCTTGAAGCGCACCTGGGGGACAATGCGGTCATTGTTCCCAGCTAACATGGGTTCATGAGGGGTAGGTCCTGCCTAACAAATTTGATTTCTTTTTATGATAAGATCACCTGTCTAGTCAATCAAGGGAAACCAGCTGACGTGATCTTTTTAGACTTAGCAAGGCTTTTGACACGGTTTCCCGTAGTATCCTACTGGACAAGATGTCCAGCATACAACTTAACAAAAACATCATGTGATGGGTGAGCAATTAGCTGACAGGCAGGGCTCAAAGGGTTGTGGTAAATGGAGCCACATCTGGCTGGCAGATGGTCACTAGTGGGGTCCCTCAAGGCTCCATTTTAGGGCCAGTCCTCTGCAATGTTTTTATAAATTATTTGGATATAGGACTAGAAGTTGTTCTGAGCCAATTTGCTGATGGAGGAGTTGTAGACTTGGATGAGGGTGGAAAAGCCTTGCAGAGAGACCTGGATGGACTGGAGAGCTGGGCAATCACCAGCCACATGAAGTTTAACAAAAAGGATCCTGGGCCAGGAGCTGGCAGGGCTCATTGAGAGGGCTTTAAACTAGCTAAGAAGGGGGATGGGGCTGAAGCAAGGATTGTTGGAGCTGTGCCAGGGGGAACAATAGTAAGGTCGGGGGATAAGGCAATGGCCCAGCTGAAGTGCATCTACACCAATGCACGCAGCATGGGTAACAAACAGGAGGAGCTGGAAGCCATCGTGCGGCAGGCAGGCTACGACTTGGTTGCCATCACGGAGACGTGGTGGGACCAGTCTCATGACTGGAGTGCTGCAATGCCTGGCTATAGGCTCTTCAGAAGGGACAGGCAGCACGGAAGGGGTGGTGGTGTGGCTCTCTATATTAGAGAGTCTTTCGATGTTGTAGAACTCGAGGCTGGGAACGACAAGGTCGAGTCCCTTTGGGTTAGGATCGGCAGGGACAACAAGGCTAGCGTCCTGGTCGGGGTCTGTTACAGACCGCCAAACCAGGATGAGGAGACTGATGAGGAGGTCTACAGGCAGCTGACAGAAGTTGCGAAATCTTCAGCGCTTGTTCTCGTGGGGGAATTCAACTTCCCTGACATATCCTGGAAGCACAACACAGCCCAGAGAAAGCAGTCTAGGAGGTTTCTGGAGAGCGTGGAAGATAGCTTCCTG
The DNA here is from genome assembly GCF_965140915.1 of Aythya marila. Classification (NCBI taxonomy): domain Eukaryota; kingdom Metazoa; phylum Chordata; class Aves; order Anseriformes; family Anatidae; genus Aythya; species Aythya marila. Next base: position 98,962,422 of record NC_139043.1, on the reverse strand, counting down.
ACGCAGCTGGTTAGTGAGCCTACCAGGGGTGGCGCCTCGCTAGACCTTCTCTTCACAAACAGAGAAGGACTGGTGGAGGATGTGATTGTCGGGAGCTGTCTTGGGCAGAGTGACCACGAAATGGTGGAGTTCTCTATTCTTGGTGAGGCCAGGAAGGGGACCAGTAATACCGCTGTATTGGACTTCCGGAGGGCTGACTTTTTGCTGCTGAGGACACTGGTTGGTAGAGTCCCTTTGGAGGTGGTTCTGAAGGGCAAGAGGAGTCCAGGAAGGCTGGGCACTCTTCAAGAGGGAAGTCTTAATGGCACAGGAACGGTCTGTCCCCACGTGCCCAAAGACGAGCTGGCGGGGAAGAAGACCAGCCTGGCTAAACAGAGAATTGTGGCTTGATCTTAGGAGAAAAAAGAGGGTTTATAATCTTTGGAAAAGAGGACAGGCCACTAGAGAGGACTATAAGGAAGTAGCGAGGCTGTGCAGGGACAAAATTAGAAAGGCCAAAGCTCATCTGGAGCTCAATCTGGCTACTGCCGTTAAAGATAACAAAAAATGTTTTTATAAATACATCAACACAAAAAGGAGGACTAAGGAGAATCTCCATCCTTTACTGGATGCGGGGGGAAACTTAGTTACAAGAGATGAGGAAAAGGTGGAGGTGCTTAATGCCTTCTTCGCCTCAGTCTTTAGCAGCAATACCGGTTGTTCTCTGGATACCCAGTACCCTGAGCTGGTGGAAGGGGATGGGGAGCAGAATGTGGCCCTCACTATCCATGAAGAACTGGTTGGTGACCTGCTACAGCACTTGGATGTGCACAAGTCGATGGGGACGGATGGGATCCACCCAAGGGTACTGAGAGAACTGGCAGAGGAGCTGGCCAAGCCGCTTACCATCATTTATCAACAGTCCTGGCTATCAGGGGAGGTCTGAGTTGACTGGTGGCTAGCAAACGTGACACCCATCTACAAGAAGGGCCAGAGGGCAGACCCAGGAAACTACAGGCCTGTCAGTTTGACCTCAGTGCCAGTGAAACTCATGGAGCAGATCCTCTTGAGAGTCATCACGCAGCACTTGCAGGGCAAGCAGGCGATCAGGCCGAGTCAGCATGGGTTTATGAAAGGCAGGTCCTGCTTGACGAACCTGATCTCCTTCTATGACAAAGTGACGCGCTGGGTGGACGAGGGAAAGGCTGTGGATGTGGTCTACCTGGACTTCAGCAAGGCTTTTGACACTGTCTCCCACAGCATTCTCCTCAAGAAACTGGCTGCTCTTGGCTTGGACTGGCGCACACTTCGTTGGGTTAGAAACTGGCTGGATAGCCGGGCCCAAAGAGTCGTGGTGAATGGAGTCAAGTCCAGTTGGAGGCCAGTCACTAGTGGCGTTCCCCATGGCTCGGTGCTGGAGCCGGTCCTCTTTAATATCTTTATCAATGCTCTGGATGAGTGCACTGAGTGCACCCTCAGTAAGTTTGCAGATGACACCAAGTTAGGTGCGTGTGTCGATCTGCTTGAGGGTAGGAAGGCTCTGCAGGAGGATCTGGATAGGCTGCACCGATGGGCTGAGGTCAACTGCATGAAGTTTAACAAGGCCAAGTGCCGGGTCCTCCACCTGGGATGCAATAACCCCAAGCAGAGCTACAGGCTGGGAGATGAGTGGTTGGAGAGCTGCCAGGCAGAGAAGGACCTGGGAGTGATGGTTAATAGTCGGCTGAATATGAGCCAGCAGTGTGGGCTCAGGTGGCCAGGAAGGCCAACAGCATCCTGGCTTGTATAAGAAACAGTGTGGCCAGCAGGTCTAGGGAAATGATCGTCCCCCTGTACTCGGCTCTGGTGAGGCCGCACCTCGAGTACTGTGTTCAGTTTTGGGCCCCTTGCTACAAGAAGGACATGGAGGTGCTTGAGCGGGTCCAGAGAAGGGCAACGAAGCTGGTGAGGGGCCTGGAGAACAAGTCCTACAAGGAGCGGCTGAGGGAGCTGGGCTTGTTCAGCCTGGAGAAAAGGAGGCTCAGGGGCGACCTTATTGCTCTTTACAGGTACCTCAAAGGAGGCTGTAGCGAGGTGGGGGTTGGTCTATTCTCCCACGTGCCTGGTGACAGGACGAGGGGGAATGGGCTTAAGTTGCACCAGGGGAGTTTTAGGCTAGATCTTAGGGGGAACTTCTTTACCGAAAGGGTTGTTAGACACTGGAACAGGCTGCCCAAGGAAGTGGTGGAGTCACCATCCCTGGAAGTCTTTAAAAGACGTTTAGATGTAGAGCTTAGGGATATGGTTTAGTGGGGACTGTAGACAACCCTGGCTTTATGTACAGACTGAGCAATGAGACGCTGGAGGGCAGCCCTGCAGAGAGGGATCTGGGGGTTGTGGTTGACAGCAAGTTGAATATGAGCCAGCAGTGTGCCCTGGCAGCCAGGAGGGCCAACCGTGTCCTGGGGTGCATCAAGCACGGCATTGCTAGTTGGTTGAGGGAGGTGATTGTCCCGCTCTACTCTGAGCTGGTGTGGCCTCACCTCGAGTACTGTGTGCAGTTCTGGGCACCACAATACAAAAAGGACATTAAACTGTTGGAGAGTGTCCAGAGGAGGGCGACAAAGATGGTGAAGGGCCTAGAGGGGAAGACGTATGAGGAGCAGCTGAGGTCACTGGGCCTGTTCAGCCTGGAAAAGAGGAGGCTGAGGGGGGACCTCATCGCAGTCTACAACTTCCTCACAAGGGGGAGTGGAGAGGCAGGCAACCTATTCTCTGTAAACACCAGTGATAGGACCCACGGGAATGGTGTTAAGCTGAGGCAGGGGAAGTTTAAGCTTGACATCAGGAAGAGGTTCTTCACCGAGAGGGTGGATGCACACTGGAACAGGCTCCCCGGTGAAGTAGTCACTGCACCAAGTCTGTCTGAATTTAAGAAGCGATTGGACTGTGCACTTAGTCACATGGTCTAAACTTTTGGGCAGACCTGTGCAATGCCAGGAGTTGAACTTGATGATCCTTATGGGTCCCTTCCAACTCAGGATATTCTATGATTCTATGATTCCCCTCTACTCAACTTTGGTGAGGGAACACCTAGATATTGTGTTCAGTTCATGGGCCACCAGAGAGACATGACAAAATGGAGAGTCCAACAGAGGTCTACCAAGGTGATGAAGGGACTAGAGCACCTTTCCTGTGAGGACAGACTGAAAGAGCTGGGATTGTTCAGCCTAAATAAGAGGAGACTCAGAGAGGATCTCATTAATGTGTACAAACACTGAAGGCAGGGTGCAAAGAGGACAGAGCCATGTTCTTTTTAGGGGTGCCCAGTGCCAGGACAAGAGGCAATGGGCACAAAATGAACTAGAGATTCTGCCTAAACACCAGTGAAGCACTTCTTCACTGTGTGAGTGACAGACTACTGGCATAGGTTGCCCATAAAGGCTGTGGGGTCTCCCTCCTTGGAGATCTTCAAAAGCTATCTGGTCCTAGACAACCTGCTGTAAAAATTCCTGCTTGAGTAGGGAGGTTGGATCAGATGATCTCCAGAGGTTCTTTCCAATGTTAAGCATTCTGTGACTCTATGATGAAACTTGTAGTCAGTAGTCACTCTAGGGAAAACCATAGCAAAGAAGAAAGGGAAATTAACAGACAAAGCATTTCTGAAACAGTGAGGACACCAAGGAGGCCCTCAGAATGCTGTCAAAGATGTATTCCCAAAGCAAGAAGAAAGTCTGGACAGCAGAAAGTTATTTAACTAAAGATAAGTGAACATAAGTTAACTTAGTTGTCTTCAATAAACGTTAAGAGAGACTATTTGAGATGAGGAAGGAACAGGGCGAAGTGAACAGTTTTACAGTGCTTCAAATAGGAATGGGAAGAAAACAAATAACAAATTAGACCCTGTTGGCAAGGTTCCCACAACCTGGAAGCAATAATGATGTCAAGCTGGTCACATGAACTTATATAGAACTTATCATTAGCTCCATGGGAGAATGGTTTAAAAGAAATAATACACACACACACATTTATTGAAATTAAATTTGACATCTGTAAATAAAGTTACAGGTTTCAGATTGTATGAAAATTGGTTGTTTTTATGTTTATGGAGGCAGTGGTCTTACTCGATGTTATTTAACGTTATAGTGAATCCTTGCCTTCCCTAATAAACATCAAACACTGATGTTCAGCCAACATTTATGTATTAATTACTCTGAATTTTCTTTCTTTTCCTTGCTTTCTTGTTTACTACATAAAAAACTTCAGTGAGGTTTTGCTCAAATTTCTTTAGACATATATGCACAGAAGAAAATTAAAAACAATATTAATTAAAATTATGTAATTGATTAGTTTACCAGTAGCATTTAGCAATAAATATATAGGATACATTTTGAAATATTTATTTAAATAAATATTTCTGCTAAAAATAAACATGTATTTATGCAGATTCTACTATTCAAAGAATGAACAACAAAAAAGTGAAGGTTTCATTATCTTAAAGCTCGATACTTGAGATGTGGAACTGATAAAACCCAGAAAAAATCTTATTGGTGTGCATTCCATAGTATTATCTCCTGCTGGAGCAGTAAATTATGGTTTAAAAATAATAAATTGGAACTTTAGTAAAATTGCTTAATGTTTATACTTGCACTGAATTCAGAATTGAAAGTTTGTGATAAAGTTGGCTCTAAAAAGGGATTCTTTCCCCTTAGCAAAAGTGTGAAGAATTGCATTTGGCAATTGCTGCCATTGCAGAAGGGAACTTAAGTACCCTTAAAGGATATTTAATTTAAATTTATTTTATTTTATTTTATCTCTTACTGGATATTTTTATGGATTTGTCATAGTGGAGGTGACAAATCAAAGAAATGTGAATCAGTAGATCTTGGGAAATAATTCACATCATGGGAAGTGATTAATTCTAAACTTGTAGCACCATAGCAACTCTTCTATTCTATAATTCTACAGATTAAAATATTCATATTTTTGACCTACCAAGTTGGCAGCAAGGAATCACATGGATACTATTTCAACGAGCATGAGTGATTATATTATGTTATGTAAAATAAATGTAGGAAAAGAACATTAGGAGTTATATAAAAGCTTTGCAAAGACAAGTTCTTGCATTCTCCTAGCAAAAATTTTCTATGCAAAGGAATTTATGGCATCCCACACAGTATCCCAGCTATATAAGCTTCTGAAAAATAAGACAAAATTATGCATACTGTTTCTACATAGCTTTAAAATCAGTCTTAAAAAAAAAAAAAAAAATCATAATTACATAAATACATAAATTATATTTTCCTTATTTTTGATGCTCCCCATTGAATCTGTTTTCTAAATTGGTATCATCACTTAAAACAAGAAATCAACTAAGGAAAGAAAAAAATTATATATATTTACTTCTTTTAGTATTATTTTTATTTAATTAGAAACTATCTGAATTAAACTGCCATTCATTTAGAATATTTTCACATATAGCTCTTTGAAAATGAGAAATCATATTCACTCATACAAAATATTTTATTTTGATATTTCTTCTCAAATTAAAAATGTAGCCTGTTTTTTTTTCATCAGATAATTCTGTGTTGAAAAATCTTCTTGTCACTAATTTTTAGTTTTCTGATGTTTAATTATAACTTTGCAGAAGAAAATGTACGAGAAGGTAGGTGGATTACTTCTGAACATTTAGAGGAACATTAAAGAGAATTTCAATGTTCTTCAAAATGTAGAACGCTCTATAATCATATTTATGCACACTATTAAATTGGAAAGCAAAACAAGTCTTCCATCAGTGATCTGTTTGAAACTATAACCTGCTTCTCTACATTTAGCTGCTCTTATATGAAGTTTTCATTGGTTTCTTTACACTTCAAAAGTTGATAAACTCTTCATGTTAGTGGTTTAACTTCAGCAGAGAGATAAATTACTGTTTTAGTAGGAAAGCTTTAGTAATGAAATTAGCTAAGTCCAGTTTACAATTTGCTTCTTATGCATTTTGATAAATTCAATGTGTGAACATATTTTTATGTTTTGGCAATTCCAAACAATGCTTTCATACATTATCTTCTTTTGGACATATTTGGTATGTTGAGTAAATATCCATCCCAGCCACCCCAGGTTTCATTCTACAAGTGATCCAAAATAAAATAAAATAAAATGTTTACGTGAACAAAATGCATCCTTTCAACTTAATTATTTAAAGATATTGATCTGTTAGAGTGGGTCCAGAGGAGACCGCAAAGATGGTCAAGTGGCTGGAGCACCTCTCCTACGAAGAAAGGCTGAGAGAGCTGGGATTGTTCAGCCTACAGAAGAGAAGGCTCTGGGGTGACCTCTTTGCAACCTTTCAGTACTTAAAGGGGACTTATAAAAAAAGATGGAGAGCAACTCTGCTCAATCAGATAATGACAGGATGAGGGGGATTGTAAACTAAAAGAGTTTAGATTAGCTGTAAGTTTAAACTTCAGTTTGGTTTAAACTAAAAGAGGTTTAGATTAGCTATAAGGAAGAAATTCTTCCCTCAGAGGGTAGTAAGGGACTGGAACATGTTTCCCAGAAAGGCGCCCCATTCCTGGAGGTGTTCGAGACTAGTTAGATGAGTCCTTGGGCAACCTAATGGTGGCGTCCCTGCCTATGGTAGTGTGGGTGGAGCTAGGCGATCTTTGAGGTCCCTTCCAACGCAAGCCATTCTGTGATTCTATGATTATATGATTTAGAAGTGATTAGGTCACAAGTGGAGCAAGTATTTTTACCCCATGGGTTTGAATTCACTTGATGATTATATAAAGTATATATAATTATAGTTATATAGTAATATAATATAGTATATTATATAAAGTATAGATAACCAAAGCATTATTCTGAAAACTAACCTCAACTAATGTGTGATTTTGTTAAACATAAGATTAAAAAAAAGGCAGGGTATAATCATAATTGTTCTTAAAATGAGTCATTGATCTTTCCTGAAATTGTTTTGTCACTAAAGACAAATACCATTTGTAGAAAAAATTATAAGCTAGCTACTTAAGCAGACAGGTGCTTTTATGCTAATAACAAATATAATCTTAAAGCATAATTTTACAAATATTTTTTTAAAGTTACACACTAATTGTTTATTGTTTATAAAATAAATTAATGTCTTTTTACAAATAATTTCTAATTTCAACTTTTCTAAATGTATCAGAGCAAGTTTAGCTAATTATCTCCAGTAAGTGTTTTAAAACATTTTCTGTACTCAGCTGTGTATTTTCCATTTCTTGAAGATTCCTCAACAGATAATTTATCATGACAGTTTTTGTGTCAGTCGTTCTTTTCTTTATTCCTGAGAGCTTTAATTAAATCTTTTAGATGTACTGTACTTATCACTTCTCAGCAAATATTTCAATTATATTTTATACCCAAGTCCAGAAGAAAGACTTTCGTCTAGGTTTTAGATATGTTTAGAAATAATTAAGAAGGTTTGGAATGAAGCATTTACATGGCTTCTGTCCTGGTTTCAGTTAGAACAGAATTAATTTTCTTCCTAGTAGCTGGTGGAATGCTGTGTTTTGGCTTAGGATGAGAAGAGTGCTGATAACACCCCGATGTTTTAATTGTTGCAGAGCAGTGCTTATACCAAGCCAAGGACATCTCAGCCTTTTGCTCTGTCCTGCCAACAGGCAGGCTGGGGGTGCAGTAAGAGCTGGGAGGGGACAGACCCAGGACAGGTGACCCAAACTAGCCAAAGGGGTATTCCATAGCATCTGACGTCATGCTAAACAATATATAGGGGTGGCTAGCCGGGGGGAGGGGGCCGGACTGCTCGGGGTTAGGCTGGGCATCGGTCAGCGGGTGGTGAGCAATTGCATTGTGCATCACTTGTTTGTACATATTATTATTACTTTCCTATTGTCACCATTGTATTATTATTATTATTATTATTGTTATTATTATTTTGTTATTATTATTTTCCTGTCTTATTAAACTGTCTTTATCTCAGCTCACAGGCTTCACTTTCCATTTCTCTCCCCCGTCCCAGAGAGGGAGGGGGGAAGGTGAGCTAACGGCTGCATGGTATTTAGCTGCCGGCCGGGTTAAACCACGACAGTCTCTATCCACCCCTTATTCCATACCATTTATGTCATGCTCAGGTTACACTCTTTTCCATACATTCTAATTAGTCACCTATAGTAGTCATAGTAGTGATAACATACAGTATTATATAGTAATTAAAATAGTACAATTCAGTTCATGGGCTATTCTCACCCAGTATTAAATCTCCTTGAGGTACACACCAGACCTCTCCATTCTTTTGCATCACCCACCAAGTGTATCCAGGTCCCTGAGCGAAAACAATTCCACGAATAGGTTTGCCTTTTCCTGAGGCAGGAGTAGCCCAGACTGTTTTACCCAGCATATTTCTTACATGCACTACAGGAACTTTATCCCCATCTACAGTATGTAACAGGTTTGATTGGGCAGGTCCAGCTCGGTTGGCAGATCCCCTAGTATTGACTAACCAGGTGGCCTTTGCCAAATGCGTATCCCAATTTTTGAATGTCCCAGCGCCCATTGCTTTCAATGTAGTCTTTAACAGTCCATTGTATCGTTCAACTTTCCCGGAGGCTGGTGCATGATAGGGGATGTGATACACCCACTCAGTACCATGTTCTTTGGCCCAAGTGTCTATAAGGTTGTTTCGGAAATGAGTTCCATTGTCTGACTCTATTCTTTCTGGGGTACCATGTTGCCATAGGACTTGCTTTTCAAGGCCCAGGATAGTGTTCCGGGCGGTGGCATGAGGCACAGGATATGTTTCCAGCCATCCGGTGGTTGCTTCCACCATTGTAAGTACGTGGCGCTTGCCATTGCGAGTTTGAGGGAGTGTGATGTAATCAATCTGCCAGGCCTCTCCATATTTATATTTCAGCCATCGTCCTCCATACCAAAGAGGCTTTGACCATTTGGCTTGCTTGATTGCAGCACATGTTTCACAGTCATGAATAACCTGTGCTATAGCGTCCATGGTCAGGTCCACCCCTCGATCACGAGCCCATCTGTATGTTGCATCTCTACCTTGATGGCCTGAGGTGTCATGGGCCCATCGGGCTATAAATAATTCACCTTTATGCTGCCAATCCAGGTCCACCTGAGCTACTTCAATCTTAGCAGCCTGATCCACCTGCTGGTTGTTTTGATGTTCTTCAGTAGCCCAATTCTTGGGCACATGAGCATCTACGTGACGTACTTTCACAGCCAGGTTCTGTACCCGAGCAGCAATATCTTGCCACAGTGCAGCAGCCCAGATGGGTTTGCCCCTATGCTGCCAGTTGTTTTGCTTCCATTGCTGTAACCATCCCCACAGGGCATTTGCTACCATCCATGAATCGGTGTAGAGATAGAGAACTGGCCATTTTTCTCGTTCAGCAATGTCTAAAGCCAGCTGAATGGCTTTCACTTCTGCAAACTGTCTCGATTCACCTTCTCCCTCAGCAGCTTCTGCAACTCGTCGCGTAGGACTCCATACAGCAGCCTTCCATCTCCGATGCTTCCCCACAATACGACAGGACCCATCAGTGAACAGGGCATATTTCTTTTCATTCTCTGGTAACTGGTTGTACAGTGGGGCTTCTTCAGCATGACCCACCTCCTCCTCTGATGATATCCCAAAGTATTTGCCTTCTGGCCAGTCCATAATCACTTCCAATATTCCTGTGCGACTGGGGTTTCCTATTCGAGCCCACTGAGTAATCAGTGCAACCCACTTGCTCCATGTAGCATCAGTTGCATGATGCGTAGAAGAGACCCTTCCCTTGAACATCCAGCCTAGTACCGGCAATCGGGGTGCTAGGAGGAGCTGCGCTTCAGTACCGACCACCAGGCCTCAGATCCTCTGTATCCCCGACTCCAAAACCCCACGGGCCGACCTCGAGTTTCCCCAGGTTCTTTCTGCCAGAAGCTCCAGGTGGGGCCGTTCTCCCTGGCTGCAGTGTAGAGCACATTCTTTACATCTGGTCCTGTTCGAACTGGCCCAAGGGCTACTGCATGGACTATTTCCTGCTTGATTTGTTCAAAGGCTTGTCGTTGTTCAGGGCCCCATTCAAACTCATTCTTCTTACGGGTTACTTGGTAGAGCGGGTTTACAATCAGACTGTAATTTGGGATGTGCATTCTCCAAAACCCCACAACACCTAGGAAAGTCTGTGTTTCTTTTTTGTTAGTTGGTGGAGACATAGCTGTTATTTTGTTGATCACATCCATTGGGATTTGACGACGTCCATCTTGCCATTTTATTCCTAAAAACTGGATCTCTCGTGCAGGTCCTTTGACTTTATTTTGTTTTATGGCAAAACCGGCTTTCAGAAGGATTTGGACTATTTTCTTCCCTTTCTCAAAAACTTCCTCTGCTGTGTCACCCCACACAATAATGTCATCGATGTACTGCAGGTGTTCAGGCGCTTCCCCCTGCTCTAGTGCAGACTGGATCAGCCCATGGCAAATGGTAGGGCTGTGTTTCCACCCCTGGGGCAGCCAATTCCAAGTATATTGGACTCCCTTCCAAGTGAAGGCAAATTGTGGCCTGCACTCTGCTGCTAGAGGGATGGAGAAAAATGCATTAGCGATATCAATTGTGGCGTACCACTTGGCTGCCTTCGATTCAAGTTCATACTGAAGTTCCAGCATGTCCGGCACTGCAGCACTCAGTGGTGGCGTCACTTCGTTCAGGCCACGATAGTCCACTGTTAGTCTCCACTCGCCATTAGACTTTCGCACTAGCCATATGGGACTATTGAAAGGTGAATGAGTCTTGCTGATTACTCCTTGGCTCTCCAATTGACGAATTAGCTTATGGATGGGAATCAGGGAGTCTCGGTTAGTGCGATATTGCCGCCGGTGCACAGTTGTGGTAGCGATTGGCACTTGCTGTTCTTCGACCCTCAGCAACCCCACAACAGAGGGGTCCTCTGAGAGACCAGGCAAGGTAGATAATTGTTTAATGCCCTCTGTCTCTAAGGCAGCTATACCAAAAGCCCACCGGAACCCTTTTGGGTCCTTGCAATATCCTCTTCTAAGATAGTCTATGCCAAGGATACACGGAGCATCCGGGCCAGTCACAATGCGGTGCTTTTCCCACTCATTCCCAGTCAGACTCACTTCAGCCTCCAATACAGTCAACTGCTGAGATCCCCCTGTCACTCCACAAATACAGATGGGCTCTGGTCCTTTATAGTTCGATGGCATTATAGTACATTGTGCACCGGTGTCTACTAAAGCCTTATACTTCTGTGTGTCTGACATGCCAGGCCATCAAATCCACACAGTCCAATAAACTCGATTGTCCCTTTCCTCCCCCTGGCTGGAGGCATGGCCCCCCTAATCCTGGTCAGAATCTTCTTCGTTTCTGTGTTTGAAGGACTGTCTGCTGGAAGTTGGAGCAGCAAACTTTTCAGAGAATCCCTTTTTCTTGATTGTTTTCTTTTGCAACTCACGTACCCGTGCCTCTAGGGTCGCGGTAGATTTTCCATCCCATTTTCTCATGTCCTCTCCATGGTCTCGTAAGTAAAACCACAGGGTGGCACGGGGTGAATACCCACCATATCGTCTTCCTTGTGTGGATGAACGCCTACCCCTGATAGCTGAGACACTGCTTTGTACAGGTGCGGAGGAGAATAATCTCTCTTCAAGTTGGTGAACCTTTTCAGAAAGTTTCTCCCAAGTGTTCTCTTTTGGTCGGTGGACACTGGTTGGTTCAGGTGGGGAGGAAGATAGATTCTCTTCAAGTTGGTGAACCTTTTCAGATAGTTTCTCCACAGCTGAGACGCAGGCCTGTAAGGAAGAGGAGAGACTTTCTTCGTACTGCCAGAGTTGTTTAGCCACTTCATCCACTGTTCGTTCCTCATCCTCTTTCCAGGCCATTATTGCCAATGAGCTGGCATATGATGATGGTGCACTCCGTACAAACTTCCGCCACATGGGTCGTGTACACCTGACTTCATCTGGATCTTTGGATGTTTGTCTGAGGTCTGGATCCTCATAAATCACTTCCCGTACGGCTAATTCCCTCAGGTACTGGATTCCCTTCTCCATAGTGGTCCACTTGCCTGGTAGACATAAAAGTTCTTCCTTGAAGGGATACCTTTCCCTCACAGCTGAGAGAAGACGCCTCCAGAGGCTGTGAGATTGTGCTCCATCTGCAATTGCTTTGTCAATGCCTGCGTCTCTAGCAAGGGATCCCAGTCACTTGGCTTCCCTGCCGTCTAATTCCACACAATTGTCTCCAGTGTCCCAGCATCGGAGCAGCCAGGTTGCTCACCTATACAGCAGGCTGCTCACCTATACAGCGACCAAAATCTTTTCGCACATCTCGTAACTCACGCTCGTTTAGGCTTTGGGTAGTTACTGTTGATTTTTCGGCATCCTCATCTTCCTCCTCCTGAATCCTTGATGGCCCAGCGTCGTCATCGTCTCCGTCGTCTCTATACCTAGATTTGGCAGAAGACTCTCTGCGTTCTAAACGACCTGAATCTCTATACCATTTTTTCACCTTCTCTACAGGGGCAGCTTGCACTGCTACTGCTCGTTTCTCTCACCTTGTTACAGGGTCTGCCACAGAGGTCGGAATACCCTCTGCAGGGTCAACTTGCACTGCTACAGCTCGTTTCTCTGACCCCATTACAGGGTCTGCCACAGGGGTTGGAATACCCTCTGCAGGGTCAACTTGCACTGCTACAGCTCTTTTCTCTGACCCAGCCACAGGAGCTGGAGCGGCTGCAGGAGCTGGAGCAGCTGCAGGAACTGGAGCTGGAGCAGTTGCAGGAGCTGGGACTGGAGTAGCGGCAGGAGCTGGAACTGGAGCAGCTGCACGAGCTGGGACTGGAGCGGCTGCAGGAGCTGCGACTGGAGCGGCTGCAGGAGCTGGAACTGGAGTGGCTGCAGGAGCTGGGACTGGAGCGGCTGCAGAGTCCACCGTAGGGGTCACAGTGGCCGTTGGATCTGTCACAGGGCTTGGAGTGGCCGCAGGGTCTGTCACTAAGTTGATAGCAGTATCAGTGGCAGCTCGATAGGCATGAGCCAGGCCCCAGCATGTTACAATGATTTGTGTTACTTTGGAACTGCCAGAATCATGACACCTTTTTTTTCAAGCATTCTGCCAGTTTTTGAGGATTTTGCAGTTGTTCAGGGGTGAATTTCCAAAACACTGGGGGTGCCAACTGCTCTAGATGCCTGCCCATATCCTCCCATACTCCCTGCCACCCACAACTATACTGCCTCCGGGCAAATCTCCGGATGAGCTTCCTAAGTAGTTGTTTAACTTTAAGCAGAATCTGAAGTGCATTCAGGAGGCAGAACGACAGGACTATGCTGGTCTGAGTATCCCAAGGATATTCAATATCTTGGAGAGCTATTGTAACAAGCTTGGAGGATAAGAGGGCGGTGAAGGAGGAAGGGAAAGTAATCAAGTAAGAAAAAATATCTTCCCCTTTCCCCTCCACAGATTGACTCCCTAATGGAAAAAAAACAATAGGTATAATTGCTAATAGTTTCCAAGATACAGTTTCCAAAATACAGAGTCGACGATGTTACTGAGTACAAATACCAAGTTAGAGTCATGACCAGATATCTCATCATCTCATAAGCCATTGCTACAACACTCAGTACCATAATGATCTGAAACCAGGGCCCAGAGAGGATAAACAACATGACAGAGAGCAAATACGGAAAATAATGTACTATAATACTCAATTTGGAAAACAGGCGCAGCAGAGTTGAGATTAAAGCAATCAGCATTATGACAAGTGACTATTAAGCAGGTCTAATACTTACACCAATTTTAGTTTAACACACTCTGGTCAGATCTGCCATTATCTCAACCTTTCGAGCCCCATGTTGGGCGCCAAAAAGACTGTCGTGGTTTAACCCGGCCGGCAGCTAAATACCATGCAGCCGTTAGCTCACCTTCCCCCCTCCCTCTCTGGGACGGGGGAGAGAAATGGAAAGTGAAGCCTGTGAGCTGAGATAAAGACAGTTTAATAAGACAGGAAAATAATAATAACAAAATAATAATAACAATAATAATAATAATAATAATACAATGGTGACAATAGGAAAGTAATAATAATATGTACAAACAAGTGATGCACAATGCAATTGCTCACCACCCGCTGACCGATGCCCAGCCTAACCCCGAGCAGTCCGGCCCCCTCCCCCCGGCTAGCCACCCCTATATATTGTTTAGCATGACGTCAGATGCTATGGAATACCCCTTTGGCTAGTTTGGGTCACCTGTCCTGGGTCTGTCCCCTCCCAGCTCAGGTATAAATACCTGAGGTGTAGCAGACAGAGAGATTTGGCCAACCTCGTTTTAGTGGTTTGCGGGGACAGGACAAGGAGTAATGGTCACAAGATAGAGCATAGGAAGTTCTGCACCAACATGCGAAAGAACTTCTTCATGGTGAGGGTGACGGAGTACTGGAACAGGCTGTCCAGGGAAGTTGTGGAGTCTCCTTCTCTGGAGATATTTAAGGCCCATCTGGACTTTTCCACTTCTTTTCACTTTTTCACTTTTTCACTTCTTTTCCCTGCTGTTCACATGCTTAAGATAATTTTACTGGTCCTGAAAGCACTTGTACTATTTTATCAGACATAGTGGGTCCTAAGATAATGAAATGTTCAGTATCACAGATTACCATCAACATTTGTTCCTTTTCACTTCAGTTCCCACATGATTTCAGTGGCCAAAATTTGACAAAGCATGGAGCTAAAGATTTGTGCTTTGTGATATTTGAAAGTTGAGGTTCAAACTTCCCAGTAGATAATTTTCTAGTTACATGCAGTCTTTAACAGTGAGATAGCAGTTTCCATCATGCCAGGATTTGAAGCTCGGAGGAGTGAAAGTAAGCAGAATAAGTAATTGTAATGTGCAAGTTTATATTCTATCTCCCAACCTTGCAAGTTTAAGAATAAATGCTTTCACTCTTGCAAATCTTGTAATCACAGTACTGCAATGATGCACGGTATCTGTTTATACTGAGACCAGTTCAAGAGATACAAGACTTTAATACTGTCAAAGATTAACAGTCTGTTTTGGGCAATGGTCCATGGCAGAACATGTTGTATGGCAGAATTCTCTAGTGCTTCCCATAACTCTCATATAATTTTCATTCAATTAATAGAAATCAATTTCAAAAAGTAACATCTATGGGAGGCATAATATTGAATGATATTGCATTGTAAGCATGTTTTCTCAGGAATTAAATAGTGTAATTTGATAAATGTAAGTTTCTTTTCCCCTATGTTGAAAAGAACTTCATTTTCTGTTTAAACATTAATGTAATGTTTTCAATGAGAAAACAAAAGTACATAAAAAACCACTTGACATTATTCCTAAGATACTCTACAGTAGAAACAAATTTTGAGATAAATTTTGACAGAGAATAGAAAATGGATAAGGGAAAAATAATAATAATAATATCTGCTACTTAGTTGACTACTTTTCATACCTGGAAGAAGTAAGAGCATAGTAATGAAGATGCATGTTGAACAACTGTTAAAAGTTAAGAATTTTGAAAGGGTAAATGGAAATAAATTGAAGCTGGCAAGCATATAGTTACTGGGAAGGAAAATGATCATGGTTTTTATTGGCTGTAAGATTATGCAGGTGAAAATACTACTACTGGAGAAAGTGAATTACTGTATAAAAGAGAAATAAGAAAAGAGCTTGTACCAAGTGTACTTTCTTATCTTTTTTTCTGCTATTAAGGAAAAAAAAAATACTTTCATGCCAATCACACTTCATAGAAGAAAATTGAGTGTATGTATTACTGATACTATCTTTTAAGGCTAGAAAAACTTCCAGTGACCAGAAATAAGAAGCCATTTCATTACAAAATATTAGAGCACATTACACAAATTAGTCTTACGTCTCATATCTACTTACAGCATCTGCTTTTCCTAGATAGGCTTTAGATTGTTTTCTTTATCAATAAATATTTCAGTAAATATTTCATAAATAATGAAAAACATAGGAAAAAAAAATCATTTTAAAGAATGTTGTGAAAAATGTTCTTACTTCTACATTCTTTCACTGTAAAAGCAGACAATATGTACAGTTTTGTTCATTCTGGTAGATTCAGAATATTCTAAAAACCAAAGTCAAAAAAGCCAAACGATTACTGTCATTTCTCTAAAAACTGAAATTATTTCCTGTGTTCTTTTTGAGGTGGAGATTGGATGGATCTTTTCTTCTATTATATAGTTGAAGCATTTTCTTCAGAAAGGCAATTATTTTCTGCAGACATGTCAGAAGCTGGCATGATCAGACTAAAATATAAAGTTGGAGAAAGAAGCTATTATGTAAAGTCAATTGAGCAGAAATATGAGATTAACTGAGAATTAAGCAAAAACAGTTTAAGCAAAACCAGATATTTTGTAAGGTCATCTTAATTCTTATTATGTGCCAAGATAGTAAAATTATTTTGTTATAATTTTAAATGATCCTTTTGGAAAACCTCATTGGTAACAAAACCTGAATTTATGAATACGTGTTCGAAGGAGTCCTTCTCTGTTATATGTCCACTGCATAATGCTGCATCCTCTGCCTTTCTAAAAGGGCTGTCTGGATGACTTGAACTACTTAATATACCTTTTTTTATGTTCCACCATAGATAAAATATTAAAAGTAATTGTTTAGGAAGTTTTTGTAGTAGCCATTGTAATGCACAAGACATAGAAATGAAATTCATTCTCAAAAGAATTTTGAAAGTTAAAAGGAGATATATTTATAGGGCAAAATAAACATGGCCAAAAATAAATAAATAAATATATAAATAAAAATCCAATTTGTACCTTATGTACATTCCATGGAAGAAAAAAATAAATAAACAAAATTGAATGCGAAATACAAAAGTATGTCATTTAGGGTTTTGTGACTCTCAGAGGAAGCTAAATATATGAAGAAACTATTGTAGCTTGAAAGCCCATGTAGTATTTTTTTGAGATTGGATCAGCACATTAGAAGAGTTTACCCAGGGTTTAAGCAATTTCTGTCTGTTAAAGGTATGAAACCTAACTCAATATCCATATGTTATATCCATCATTTGTAACATCCCCATAATCCCATAATACTAAGTAACAAATACATTTTAATTAAATCAGAAATTGAAATGTTACTATAATTTGGGCAGGAATATTACTTTTTTAGAATTTTTTTTTTAGAATACTTTTTTTTAGAATATTACTTTTTTTTTTTTTTTTTTAGACATCAATAAATGTGTAAAACTGAAGTACAGTTTATAAAAATGAAGATACATACTACTAAAGTTTGTAATGATTTTCTTTCATCCTCATCTGTTTTCATATCACAGATCCCATCTTTTTCCATCCACTCTTGTAAATAAACACTGCATGTTTTTTCTGTAGTACTGAACAATGCCACTGTCATAGGTGAAACAGTAAAGGCCAGAACCTAGTGTATCTGGATACTGAGTTTTATTAATTCCTAAGTGAACCTTCACGCTTTATCTTTTAAAATTAAATATTTAGTCTATTGGTTGTTTGATCTAATCCATTTTTTGATGTAAACATTTCTGATGCAAACATTTAACAACTTTTTTTTTTTAAATTTTCTCCTTAATTTCATTTTCTATAACAAACTCATGAAATAATATACGAATGTTTCAGGAAGACAAACAGAAAAGGTAATTAACAGTATTCCTTTGGGAAGAGAATATTTTTATTTATTTATGTATTTGTTTGTTTGTTTGTTTGTTTGTTTTAGGATTTCTGAAATCACATAGTATATGTGGTAGGATTTAGATAGGGTGGGAATGTTCCTCTACAAGGCATACAAAATCTGTAGATACCAAAGAGAGAGACAATTTATCTCAAATGTTTTAAATATTATTTATGAAAATTCTTAGAATCCTTAATCATATCCATAATTTTGAATATAAATATCCATGAAGGAGATCTTTCAGACATCGTGTTTTTTCTCTTTTCACTTCACATACATGTTGACATTTATCAGTTTATTTTTCTTGTTTTATTTTCTTTATCACTGCTAGTGATAAAGTTTATTTTCTTTATTTAGTTTATTTTCTTTATCACTAGTTCGTTACTATTATGCCTCTAGTCCATACTCTTGAGATATATCCACATTATCCTTGGGCAGTGTTCATTGATTAAAGCAGACAACAACCTTGTAGTGCTTCACTGTGGCATTGTTACAGCAAACTGTGTGAACACTTAATTAGTAATAATTTTAGTATATTGTGTAGCTACCTTAAAATAATTTTATATAGGTCCCTCATTTAATTAGGTTTTGGAATAAATCCTTCCTTATATTAATACTTATTATACAGTTGCATTAAACTTAATTTTAAGCAGCAATGAAGAATTTTAAAATATTCTGTAGAAAAAATATACACATAAACTCTATTAATTGGGCACTAAATTAGTGATGCTAAACAGCAAAAACAGGGAAATGCACAGTGAAGCAGGAAATGTACCTTATGTTATTGTGAGCACAATGGGGACACCATCTTAATGGCTTTCTTAATGTTCCTGTTGTACGAGATATTGGTGGACATATGGTATGCTGCCTGTTTATATGCCATAATTTTGTTAGCTGATTTGCTAGCACTTCATATTTTTCTTCTGCTAGGAAAAGGATATATATATATTTTTTTTTTTGTTGTCCTTTTTGTTTTGCTTAATTGGAGCTCAAAAGACAAGTATTTTATTTTGGCTTCCCCTCATGAGCAATTGCATATTTCTCTTATTATTAGGCCATTGCCCAATAATTCCTATTGGGCAATAACCTGGAACATAGTTTTGTAGTCCTTCCTTGTACAAATAGCTTTTGTCTCTCTCTCCACTGACCTAACAAACTGCTAATGCAGCTGACAGTGCTTTGCACAAACAGGGTGGGCACATGTGCAGTCGACTGCTTCCTTGCATACACGAAGGAGCCCCAAAACACTGGAGGTGGAAACAGATTGTTTCCTGTTTCCTGTTTCACCTGGTTCCCTAGTGCCCTTTACACCAACCATGTGGCTGAGGGACACAACTGAACAACTTCTTGTCCCACCACTTCCAGGATGCCAGGAAAGATTTCCTTAATTTTTTATATCAAATGTTTATTCCATTTTTTAATGTGGCCTGCCTTCTCATTTGTTTGTTTGTGCTTTTTTTTTTTTGTTGTTGTTGTTGTTTTGTTAGTTGGATTTATCCAGGTCTATAGCAAAACACGTGCAAGATCAATTCCCTTGCTTGGTTTAAACATAAAGAGTTGTTAAAAACAGCTTAGTGGGATAGAAGAGACAAGATTCAAAATATTTACAGAATAATAATAATAATAATAATAATAATAATAATAATAATTATTATTATTATTATTATTATTATTATTATTGATAATTTATATTATAAATATTAATTTATAATATGTTATTTATATTAATAATATTATAATATTATAATAATATTATTTATATTATTAATAATTTAATAATAATAATAATAATAATAGGCTCTTTTTACTCATACTGATGCTTATATATCAGTATACAATTCCCTTATACAGAGCATTGATGTCAGAAGTTCTTAGCAGGAGATGTTTGAGGATTGTTGCAAACTGGTATGGAAATGATAGGCTATTCTTGTATATTAGCTTGTCAACATACGCTCTTGAGTATTGTGTTTCACTACAGACTGTGACTAGTCTTTTAAAGATTTTAGTGATATGCTAGTCTATATGCTAGTGAATTCTGGCAAGCATGTATTCTTTTGTACAAATAATTTAAAAATACCATTGCATGTGTTTATTGTCGTTCTTTACTGTAACTGTATTAATTTTATTAGGAAACAGAAGTCACAATGAAACTCTCTTACTGCTTTATAGACAGTAGACTAACAATACATCTAGAAGCACCAGACTATTTCTAACTTAAGTAAGAAATAAATATTACTTTTTTTTTTTTTTTTTTGAAAATGTACTATGTGTATTCCTAGAGGAACAAGATGCAATTTAAGCCACAACCATTAGCTAAGGTTAATATATTTTAAATATTATTAGTTTCCTTAAATTGAATGTAAAACTCTTTCAGATGCTATTTTTAGGGATTTTAACATATATTAATATTTTTAGATTAGCAAAATGAATAGAAAAGGATGGAACAATAAATGACATTTCAGTAATATAGTCACGGAAGTATTTTTAATGACAAGGGTTACTAAAAAGGAGTTACCTAGAATTTTTAATAAGGCAAAGTTAAGTTTGGAAATCATGAAATTTTAATTATTAAATTTTAATTTTAGTCACTAATTAGAAGGGAAAAAAAAAAAAAAAAGGAGAAATTTAAAAATTACAGTTAATTTTCTGATCAGCCTAGTCTTGTGTATCCAATGGGGTGAAGAATTTGACAGCTTGTTGACTCTCACTGATGTAGGGCTTGGCAATTTGTCTGTATCTGTATGATTAGTGGAAATCACAGAATCACAGAATTGAAGGGGTTGGAAGGGACCCCGAAAGATCTGTTCCTCAGCAGACAGTATCATCATGCGGTCTTTGATGTTGTAAATAATCTCATTGCCATGCTGGCTTTAAGTTTTTTTTACTTTTTTAACCCAGAGTGATTTTGATATTATATACTTTTTTTTTTCCTTTCCTTTTTTTTTTTTTTTTTTTTTTTCCCCAAGAAAATAACGAGATAACTTATTTTCTAAGCAAAAGACATACATATTAAATACGTATGCACAGTAGCATGACTGACCCATTCACACTGCCAGGAATTGGGTTACAGCTACAAAGAAGTAATTGATATCTGCAATATTCTACAGTTTGCTGAAAACTTCCAGGTTCCTTGGCATATTTAGTCATTGTTCCCAAAACTCTTAGGTTCCCAGATTCAAAACTAATCACCTGGGTTTGCCAATTTCCCTTTCTGAAAACATGTTCAAGTTACATAAAGAAGAAAAAAAAAATTGAAATTGCATTGCGGTTTGTGATAGGATTTCAATGCAATTACAGACATCATATGGACAGAATTTGAAGTATATGCCTGTAAGTTTAAAACAAAGGAAATTTTCAATTAATTATAGATAAGATAAAAACTAGTAATAAACACAAGTAATAAACAGTTTAGGTCTGCTAGGATTTACCTATTCTAAAGTAGTCATCTTGGATCAGTTTGTAGTGTATCTACTTTGTGCACTGCTTGAGCACATAAATCTATGTTCTATGCACAGCTGTTGAGTATCGGTTCACTGTGCTCTAAATGCTGAAGAGCATAGCAGCTTGTTTCTGGTGCATAGCCTGAGTGGATGTTCCTGTTCTGATGCACATTGTTATTGAGAATGGGATTTATCAAAACAAGATTTGCAAAAACTAATATATATTTCAGCATGGCTATCTTTTAACAGTGTTCTTTATAATGACTATGTTTTTGTAAATAATCTCTCCCTACTGCTATTTGTTTAATAGAAGGCTTTTATGATGGACTTTGTGTTTTTCACTGTTCTGCACATTTGATTCTTCCAATAAAAAGAAAAAAAAAAAAAAGACTCAGGAATTAGATGTGACTGTTTTAAACGTATCTTTAATAACAATGGCACTGCAGTTCAGAACTGTCAATCAATAAATAATGACTCCTAGTCATCAGAAGCAAAGCAAGCAAGTGCAGCCTGCTTCACAGTGAAAGACAATTCTAAGTAATTGCTCTGAAACCTGTGCTTTTTCTTCTTTATTAAAGAATCTGTTGAAAAAGTACCCAGTGTATAGGATAAAGTTAACAATAGACAGAAAGATTCTGTATCATCTAAATTCTACTGGTCTTCTACTGAAACTTTTTCTTAGAAGAAATTTGATCTGCAGTTGTTTTAAATTTAAACTGGCTTTTCCACTTAGTCACAATTTATTTTATTTTTATTTTTTAACAATTTCATTTCAGGTTAAAGAGAGAGAAGAAAATGAGCTTAAGATCTGGGACCAAACAAAGTTCTTCGTATGTTGTTGGAGACTTCACCAAGACAGTGAGTGAAGATGCAAGAGACTATCAAACAGACCTTCGTCAGCAAGGCTAACATTAAAGAAAAGGGACAAAGGACTTAAAGCCTTCAAAAAGACACATAAATAAACTAAAATAAATAAGCTGAAGAAGTACATACAAGACATATATAGAAACAACACGCATTATTTCTGTGCATTTCATATTTCCACTAAGGACCAAGAAAAAGTGTCAGTGTATACCAACACAGAAATTTTGGCAGTTCATTCTTCCTTCCCCATTATCTAAATTGCTATCTTCTAAAGCAAAAGGTGTACTTGAATTAATCTGATCCACAGCTTAGCTTTGGGAAAAAGTAATTTAGAATGTACATGGCTAAGGAAAGAGGTTCACATCTGGTCCTGTGAAGACTGAGTCTGAAATGGAAGTCAATGTTTTTTTTCCTTGCTTGTCTCTTGTGGTTGTTGTTGTTTGTTTGTTTTATACAGCAGCAGGCAAACAACTCTGTTTCTCAGTCAATTTCCCTAATTCTATCAGGGTGGCATGAAGAATACACCTTTCATTCATTTAAAATATACATATATAAATATATTTAAAGAGGAAAAGTTATTTTATTTTAAATATCTGAATATTATCACTTATACATTTACATTTAAATGTATCCATTTTCTTTATGTTTCTTCGTGTTTTCTTTGCATTTCACAAAAGAATACATAGAAATAATGCATCTCAAGTTAATCTTAATGTATACATCATATTTTTATTTACATTTGAATTTATTGTCCATGTAAAAACTGTAAGTGTCACATAGGAAATAGCATGAATATATTAAGCACCAGAAATGTTCAGCCATCAAGTCGGACACGTGAGTATATACAGGTTCTGTTTCACAGAGATAATGTGAACTTGCTCTATTTACTCTGCAATATGTTTCTCTCATACATTATATCCATATAATTGAAAAACTTGTATTTTTGAGAGTTCTATTTCATAGTTAAATCTAACAGCATTTCTTCTCCCACTAATACTCCTTCTAGGCCTTCTTCAGCAACTGTAATCTCTTAGTTTGTCATGGAATTTACATACTACCATAGAAAAATAAACATTTATTTCTATAATTGGTAAATAAGCCATGAAAGTCTTTATGAAGACAGTGTGTCTACAGTTAAAATTTGCTTAGATTTAAGTGGAGGTTGGTCATGTTTTGAATGGAAAATACTAAATATTATTAATTACATAAGAATCACCTTTTTTTTTTTTGAGTAGGAATTACCCAAGCTGCTGGAGTTGGAGGCTGGGATCATCCAGCAGACTTTAACTGTTCTTAAGGCCCTCCCTGAGCACCTGCATTTGGCCGCTGCTGGAGACAGGATGTTAAAACAGAAAGTTTGACTCCCACTTTAGGTTCCTAATCTTCTTTCATGTTTGCAAATGGTGACCTAATCCCAGCAGTTGTCTCTTAGGTTATGCTAGGAGTGCATGATGAAGAAATGCTCTCTTTCTCTGCTCTCTGGTAGCTGACACACAAGCTTTCTTTTTTCTTCTCTTCTCTTCTCTTCTCTTCTCTTCTCTTCTCTTCTCTTCTCTTCTCTTCTCTTCTCTTCTCTTCTCTTCTCTTCTCTTCTCTTCTCTTCTCTTCTCTTCTCTTCTCTTCTCTTCTCTTCTCTTCTCTTCTCTCTTCTCTTCTCTTCTCTTCTCTTCTCTTCTCTTCTCTTCTCTTCTCTTCTCTCACTGATTTCAAGGGATGTTCTCCATATGTTCAACAAATACTAGTATGCTGCAGTGAAGATGTGATCCAGATACTTGCTTTAATCATGAATAGATTTTCCAGGCAATGCCATTTCAGAAGGTAATTGATCATAATAAGAAAAGGGCAATGAATGACTGCTTATGCTGAGATTGGAAAAAATAATTATTGATTATTAACATTTGAAATGAAGAAAATGTACATAAGAAAAGGAAAAATAAAATTATGCTATTTATATTTTAGGCTTTGAGAGTTTTTTCTGAGTAAGAGAAGCTCACTTCAGAAGCTCTTTGCTCTTCATAAAGAAAATAGCAATGATGGCACTGGATGATATCAGATCTGAAATATGTAAAATGGGGTTGGTCAATGTTCAGGAAAATTGGATTCAAATTGTAAATTTACAGTCAAGGGCTACTAAGAAGGATATAAGAATGAAGAACCTTTCAACTGATTTCAGGGTGCTGATTAATGCTCTCCAGAACATGAACAGGCAGTGTGACCACGTGGCCAAGAAGGCCAACGGCATCTTGTCTTGTATCAGGAATAGTGTAGCCAGCAGGATGCGATCATCCCCCTGTACTCA
The DNA here is from genome assembly GCF_965140915.1 of Aythya marila. NCBI lineage: Eukaryota > Metazoa > Chordata > Aves > Anseriformes > Anatidae > Aythya > Aythya marila. The sequence goes on along the minus strand of NC_139043.1, from coordinate 98,938,148 downwards.
GCTCTAGTGAGGTGTGGTGGTTTTACCGTGCTGGGCAGCTAAACCCCACAACCGCTCTCTCACTCCCCCTCCTTTAGATAAGGAGGGGGAGAAGTAAAGCAAAGAACAACTCACGGGTTGAGATAAGGATAATTTAATTAAAGGGAAATAATTATAATAATTAAATAAAGACTACCATGAACTAAACAATTTAACTAAGGGGAAAATAAAAGGGAAAGGGGAAAAAGGGAGGAAAACAAACAAACAAAATAAATGAAAACTGTATGGAAGTGCAGAGGAAAGAAATTACTCTCTACTTCCCACAAATGAGCGATGATTGACCACGTCCTTGAAGCAAGGCCTCAACGCACGCAGCCGGTGTTCGAGAGGAGGACCGACGTCTTCTCAACGAGAGCCCACCCCTCCCCTCTTCTTCCTGTTTCCACCTTTTATTGCTGAGTGTGACACCACATGGTATGGAATATCCCTTTGATTGGTTTAGGTCAGCTGCCCTAGTGATGTTTCTCTCCTCACTTTTTGCCCACCCCCTAGGAGGGTTAGAGAAAGGCCCAATGCTGTGCCACTGCTGCTCACTGTTATCACTGGTGTGATAACACTGCTGTTCCAGCTACAAGTACAGAGTACAGCACTGAATGGGCTGCTGCCGGGAAAGTTAACATTCCAGCCAGACCCAGTACATGAGGCCACACCTTGAGTGCTGTGTTCAGTTTTGGGCCCCTCACCACAAGAAGGACATTGAGGCCCTGGAACTTGTCCAGAGAAGGGCTACGAAGCTGGTGAAGCACCTGGAACACAAGTCCTGTGAGGAGCGGCAGAGGGAACTGGGGTTGTTTAATCTGGAGGCTCAAGGGATGCCTTATTGCTCTGTACAGCTACCTGCAGGGAAGGTGTGGGGAGCTGGGGGTTGGCCTCTTCTCACAGGTAGCTAGAGGGGAGAGAATGGTCTCAAGTTGCACCAGAGGAGGTTTAGGTTGGAAATGAGGAGACAAGTCTTCTCAGAAAGAGTAGTCAGGCATTGGAATGGGTTACCCAGAGAGGTGGTGGAGTCACAGTTCCTGAGGGTGTTCAAGGAAAGGTTGAACCTGATGCTTAGGGACATGGTTTTGTGGGTGGCATTGGTAGTAGGGTCATGGTTGGACCAGATGACCTTGAAGGTCTCTTCCAACCTTAATGATTCTGTGATTCTATGATTAGAATAGCTTGTCTTTTTTCTTCATACTGAAAAAAGCCTAAGCAAATCATAGAATCATAGGTTGGCTTGAGTTGGAAGGGACTTCACAGATCATCTAGTTTCAATCCCCCTACCATGGGCAGGGACACCTCCCACTAGACCAGGTTGCTCAAAGCCCCATCCAGCCTGACCTTGAGCACATCCAGGAATGGGGCACCCACAACTTCTCTGGGCAACCTGTGCCAGTGCTTCACCACCCTCAGAGTAAAGAATTCCATCCTAATATCTAATCTCAATCTCCCCTCTTTTAGTTTTAAACCATTCCAGTTTGTCCTATCATTATCTACGTGAGTAAAAAGTTGTTTTCCATCCTTTTTATAAGACCTATTTAAGTACTGAAAGGCTTCAGTGAGATCTCCCTTCAGCCTTCTCTTCAGTCTGAACAATCCCAGCTCTCTCAGTCTTTCTTCATAGAAGAGGTACTCCAGCCCTCTGGTCATTTTTGCAGCCCTCCTCTGGGCCCCCTCTAACAGATCCACATCATTCTTGTGCTGGGGACCCCAGACCTAGATGCAGGACTCCAAGTGGTGTCTCACAAGGGCAGAGCACAAGGAGAAAATCACCTCCCTCAACCTGCTGGCCAATCTTCTGTTGATGCAGCCCAGGACACAGCTGGCCTTCTGGGCTGCAAGCACATACTGGTGGCTCATGTCAAGTTTTGCATCCACCAGAACCTCCAAGTCCTTCTGTACAGGACTGCTCTCAGTGAGTTCTTCTCTTAGTCTGTACTCATGTCCAGGATTGTCCTGACCCCAGCGTAGCACCTTGCACTTGTTGAACCTCATAAGGTTCATGTGGGCCCACTTCTCAAGCTTGTCCAGGTCCCTTTGGATGGCATCCCTTCCTTCTGTTGTATCAACTGAACCACTTAGCTTGGTGTCATCTGCAAACTTGCAGAGGGTGCAGTCAGTCCCATTGTCTATGTCACTGATGAAGATATTAAACAGCAGAAGCATAATGGATGTTTGAGAAATCAACTATATAGGCCACAGTACAATGGCATCATAATAGCATATGATCATAAATTGAATATAAAAGTTTTATCTTCAGCACTAGAACAAAGTCCTTAACATTTGTTATGAGGTCATGATAACATGACTTCATCATCACAAGTGATGAAGTGAGTGATGCCATGATTTCTGACTTTTAAGATGTTATTTATGAATTTGAAAATGATTTAAATTAAAATCTAAGTACACAGTGTTAGAATGGGGAATGGGAACATGAACCCCAAGGTATTCTGGAGTCCTTTGTGTCAGTTTAGCCTGATGTATTAAGACTGATAGAAAATGATCGAATTCAGCTATCCATCAACTGGGTTTCATACAGCAAGAGTGTGTTCCAATTGCAATAATATAATGCAACTACCAGTCACATTGTTCCAACATACTTCTTCTCTAAGGTATTTCCTCCAAGAAATATTGTATCTAAAGTTGCAGAATTAATGATAATAGTAAATTATACCAGAGCAAGGGGAAAGTGGTACTGAAAACCTGTAACTAATTGGTGCATGTGAGCATAGTCCCTGAAATTCTGCATCCTTTGGGATATAAGGAAATTGTTTGAATTTGTAGACTCTATGAAAAAGCTTTTCTTAACATATGAAACATCCTTGAATTTCAGATGAGGATGAATCGTCAAACAGAGGAAACAGTTGGCTCTGCTGCCACCAGCTCAATTTGCAGTTGTTGTCATTGTCGAGTGGTGCTGGCAAGGAAATGGAGCGTTGTGCCACACCAATGTCCTGGCTGCACCACACACCCTGGAGAAATTCTTCCTTTTTATAGAGACAAAAGACACTTTCTGCCATTCACAATCACAGAAAGGACTCAATTTTTGTAGAATTTCTCAGTTCATAAAGAGACCTATCATATGATATGTCTATTTTTTGAAGTAATACTGGCTAACATAACTTGACTAACTCTACAACACTGATTCTCTCAATTAACAAATGTTGTCATAGTATTCAAATATATATCATTCAAACATGTTTTCAAGTGACTAGAAACACAGAGACCTGAATTCTTTCACTAAAAACAGTTTAGGGCTGACCATAAGAAAGATTTGCCTAAATGATTTTAACTTCTGTGCTTAACTTCATTCTACAGGTGTGAATTATCTTCTACTCTATCTTGCCCCACAGCAAATTGACATTTAGCTTCTTAGGCAACAGCAGGATAATTGATCTCTAATTGGGAACAACAGCTAAAACGGTGCTCTCTGGGAGTTGTTCAACAAATACATATTCATTGAAATGTTCTGCATGTTACCTACATAATAGGTGTTGGACCTCAGCCATGCACAAGGTAGATGACAGCAATAGACACCAAGCTATCAGCTATACTCTCAGTATGGGCCTTTTTTTCAGACATCCTTCTGTTCCCTGCATTCCTCAGAAAATAAATTGTTTTCTAAACTCTTACAATTTTTAATGAATTAGAATTCTGTTTTTCTGGCCAAACCTGGTAATAATTCATATAATCCCCTCTTTAAATGATAAATTAATCTGCTTTTTGGCACAGTGTTTCTTTCTTCATTGAGAGGCAGGAATTTATCACAATGGAATAAATTAGATTATTTCACTATATTTTAATACATCTTTAATACAAGTAAATATCCTTCCTTTTTGAGAGCAGTGTACTGCTCAATCACAATTTAAATTAATTTTTACCCTTGTGTTTAATCAACCTTTTCATACAATGCTCCTTCTTACTTTTACAATAATACATTCACTTACAGTGGTTTCACATGAACCTAGCTAATGTGAACCACACTGCTCTCTCATTCCCCTTCTTCAACAGAACAGGGGGAGAAAATAGGATGAAAAAGGGCTCAAGGTTAAGGACATGGAGATCACACAATAATTACTGTCATGAGCAAAATAAACTCAGCACAGTGAGATTATTTTAATTTATTACATATTGCTAACAAACTAGAGAAGTAAGAACTAAAAGCAAATCAAAAACACCTTCACCCATTCCCCCTCTTTTACCTCCTCCCACTAAGAAGTGCAGGGGAAAGAGGAATTGGAGTTCTGATCAGTCCTTAATATTTTGTCTCTGCTGCTCTTTCATGATCACTCTCTGTCTCTGCTCTACATGGGGTCCCTCCCATGGGATGCAGTCTTTCCTGAACTGATCCTGAGTGGGTTTCCCACAGTCAGCAGCTTTTCAAGAACTGCTCCCACAGGGGTCAGTACCATGGGGCAGTACTCCTCCTTCAGGAACAGATTGTTCCAACCTGGGTTCTCCATGGGCAGCAGCTCCTACCAGCTCACCTGTTTTAGCATGGGCTCCTCTCAACAGGCTGCATGTGAACTTCTGCTCTGTTACTGGAGCACCTCCTCTCCCTCCTTACTCACTGACCTTGGTGTCTGCAGTATTGTTTCTCACTCCTCTCTCTCCCAGCTGCTGTTGCACAGCAGTTTTTTTCCCTTTCTTAAATCTGCTCTCACAGAAGCATAACCAATATCATTCACTGTCTCAGCTCTGGCCAACAGTGAGTCGCTTTGGTTGGAGTTGTCCCTTATCAGGGGGCAGGTTCTAGGCTCCTCTCAGAGAGGCCATGCCTGCAGTCCACCAGCTACGACAACCTTGCCACATAAGCCTAATACATCATCTCATTTGTTAGAGGACTGCAGTTTGCAAGCACCACAGCTTTACAAAAATCATCAGAACTCATTTTTTTCCCAAATTATCTTTAAGTGGTACCACTTCTGTAGCTATAATCACATTTCATTTTCAGTTGGTAGATCTGTAACATATTCACAAACAATTGTGTCAAAAATAATAGGATATGACATAGATACTGGAAATTTTGCTGCCTGTAAAACATCTGCAAAACCACAGTTATACTTTCATTATTAGCGTATGAGGAGTCAACAAATCTCTTCTCTCCAAGCATTGGTAGTCCCTGGGGCTAAGAATACAGTGGTAAATAAAAGATGTCAAGAACTATTCACTGGCTCTGACACCAGAATGAGCTATCTCACAACCACGTGCCTCCAAAAAGAGGGCAACATCGTAACTGCTTATGTGGAATGGTCCTTGTCATGCGCTATTTGTGACAAGCTCTTTGGGAAATGCATGGCAGAATGACAGCTGATCCTAGCCAGGGCTGTATGAAGCACCATGCCAATGACTTAGCATGCTAACATAACAGACAATAATCGATATTGAATTACAGACAACAATTGTGATATCAACACAAGTCTGACCCTGTTTTATTTATTTATAGGACCTATGAAACATGATACAGTAAAAGAGAGGTGTTTAACACCTGCAGAACATTAATAGAACATGGGTTGAAGGAAAAAATATAATGTGCTATGAAATTATTTTATTGTTGTTCTTGTTTCTGTGAGAACTATGAATTTGAAAACCCTAGACATCTTTTCATGGAATCGACGTAGCATGTTTTTCTAGCTATTTAAGCACCTTTTTAGGGAAGCATCATCATTCCAGATACCTAAGCTCATGGGTAAATCTTACAGAAATACAGGTGAATTACAGTCCCCACATACCTGGACCACATAGTTTCCTGCAAGAGGACTTCCATTCAGTATTGGACCTGCCTTAGTTTCCAGCAGTTAGAACTCTTTCTGGGTATTTAGCAACTTTTGCAACAAGTCTTACTTAGGGATTGATAGGAGTTAATTCTCTTCCAGAAAGATATAAATGGCAGTCTCAACCCAGTATTAATAAATAAATAAATAAATAAATAAAATAACAAAGTTAACCTTTGAAAACAGTGGGAATTGAGGAAATAAAGTTGGAATTGTGGATGCAGAAAGCTACAGAAATTAGACATTATCAAAAGTCACATATACTGGGGGTGTAATAGAGTCAGCAAGAATATATCTCAAGCCCAAATCAATACTAGCAAACTAGTTACATAACAGATGTCTGACTCAGTACTATGGAATTAAAGTTGCCTAAAGTTGGCTGAACAGTTTAAATTAATTGACTTTAAAGTCGTAAAGGTATTCCTCCTGGAAATAATTTATTAGTCATATTTACCTTTATTAATGTGTTCACAGAAAGTGCAAATTGTCATTGAAGAATTTTACTTACTTTTAAAAGTTTTAATTCACTGTGAAAGTAGAGTTGCTAAGTCTATACCTTGTGAAACTTACATTTGAATCAAACTGACATATCAAAACAAAACAAATCAAAACAAAACACAAAGATATGACCTATCAAGGTTTGGAACATGACCAACAAAGAACTGCAATATAAGGAAAACATTGATAGCTCTTTAAAAAATCCAGTTGGTTAAAACAAACTTTGTTTTTATTTATTTATTTTTATTAACAGCACTCCAGAGAGAATTTTCAAGAAATGAACAAGATCTTTAGTCCTAAATCATCATAAGTAATTTCCTCAAAGTTCAAGGAAAGAGAAAAGAAATGTTTTTGGTTCTAGGATCATAGCTGATACAAATTACTGTAAATAATTATTTTCTTCCAGCTTTCTTTGGAAGCTCCTATTCACTCCTTACAGTGATATTATAATACTTGAAAATCCGTATGCGTAAGAAGATGTACTATTTTTCAGAATACATTTATGTCTTTTATCAGTCCTTACAGTATGTTTTAAAATCTTTTTATATCTCGATCAAGAATTGTTCTCTTTTTTCAAGAAAATAACATGCTATGGTATTTCAGAGCTCATTCTCAAACCCAGAGAACCTGTTTGGTGTGGGTCACAGACAATAGTGATAATTATTTCCATTGATTTGAAACATTGCTGAATAATGACCTTCTACATATGTCTGATATCAAGGTCCAGTTGGAGATTCAATCAATTTTTTATTTTTGGTTCCTAATGAACTTAGAAGCATCACATTTGCAGTAACAAAAACTAAATAGAAACATTTTCTCTACTTACTACCCAATATATAAACTGGGTGAAACAAACACACAAACAAACAAACAAAATCAGATGGCACTGTAGTTGTTTTTTGAACCTATCAAAGCATTCTATATTGTGGGAAAGGAATTTGCTTGTGGCTCCATGCTGTTTCACATGTCTCTGAATAAGAGATAATGAGGAAACAAGTGGTAGAAACAAAAACTTGAGCAAGGCTGAGATAAAGTAAATTGGCTACAGTGTTAAAGATGACCTTTGGGCAGTGGCCAATTGCTGGCTGGCTCAAGGCACGCGTCTGAATGTCTCTAACCAATTGTATGACAGATTCAAGTGCTTGGACAGCATATGGGGCTACAGGGAAAGTATATGTAGTAGTGAAAAAGGGCAATAAATGTCTCCTGTTCAAGAGCGATCAGGAGTCCATGTCTTGCATCCCTTCACTATATAACATATGAAATATTCTAATTTGTCATCTACTGAATCCTTTTCAGCTAGCTCTGCAGCTAAGAAGTGTTCTTTCATTTGAATTTATTTAATTATTCATAAGTTTCTCCAAATCAAATCTGAACATTTGGCTTTATTTTTTTTTAGCCCTAAAAAATTCCTTCTATTTTTCTCTTCATAATGAAATAATACTTGTATTATGTGTAGGATTATTTAGTCTCATATTTACCATAGTAGGGGTATTTGAAAGGTCTCTTGTACTGGGGAGCCCAGAATAGTACACAGTACTCTAGGTGAGGCCTCATCAGGGCTCAACAGACAATGAGTATTATCTCCCTCAATCTTCTGGCAATGCTCTTCCTAATGCAGCTCTGTATAACATTGGTCTTCTTGGCCACAAGGGCACACTGCTGACTCATAGCCAACTTGTTGTCTACCGAGACCCCCAGGTCCTTCTCCAAAGAGCTACTTTCCAGCAGGTCAGCCCCCAGTCTGTACTGGTGCATAGGGTTATTCCTCCACATGTACAGGACCCTGCTCTTGCCTTTGTTGAATTTCAAGATGTTCCTCTCTGCCCATCTCTCCAGCCTGTTGATATGCTTCTGAATGGCAGCACAGCTCTCTGGGGTATTAGCCACTCCTCCCAGTTTTGTATCATCAACAAACATGCTGTGGAGGCACTCTATTCCTTCATCCACATCATTGATGAATAAATTAAACAATACTGGAGCCAGTATTGACCCCTGGGGGACATTGCTAGCTATGAATATCCAGCTAGACTCTATGCCACTGATCACAACCCTCTGAAATCTGCCATCCAGCCAGTTCTCAATCCACCTCACGATCCATTCATCCAGCTTTGTTAGTTTGCCTATGAGAATATCACAGAAGACAGTGTCAAAAGCATTAGTGAAGTCCAGATATACAACATCCACTGCTCTTCCTTCATCTATCCAGCTAGTTCTCCCTCCATAGAAGGCCATCTGGTTGGCTAGGTATAATTTTCACTTTGGTGAATCCATGCTGACTACTTATCACCTTCTTGTCTTCCACAGGCTTAGAGATGGCCTCCAGTATGAGCTGTTTCATCACTTTTCCAGGGATTTGGGTGAAGCTGACTGGCCCATAGTCCCCTGAGTCTTCCTTCTTGCCCTTTTTGAAGACTGAGGTGACAATTGCTTTCTTCCAGTGCTCAGGCACGTATCCTGATAGGCATGACCTTTCAAAGATTACCAAGAGTGGACTAGCAGTGATGTCTGTCCACTTCCTCAGCATTTGTGGGTGCATCCCATCAGGGCCCATGGAGCTGTGGATGCCAGGGCTGCCTAAATGATTTCTACCCTGATCCTCCTCAACAAAAAGAAAATCTTCCTTTCTCCAGGCTTTCTCCCCAGTCTCCTGGGTCAGGGATTCCTGAGAGCCGGCCTAGGCAGTGCGGACTGCAGCAAAAAAGGCATCCAGTATCTATGCCTTCTCTGCATCCTCCGTCTTCAGGATCATTACCCCATTCAGTAGCAGGCCCACATTTTCCATAGTTTAGCTTTGATATTTATGTATTCAAAGAAGTCTTTCTTGTTGTCCTTGACAGACACAGCCAGATTTAATTCCAAATGGGCCCTGGTCTTCTTCATAACATTTCTGCATACTCTGACAGGGTCCTTATATTCATGCAAAGTGGCCTGTCCCTACTTCCAACTCCTGTACACCTCTTGCTTATGTATGAGTTTTGTCAGGAGTTCCCTGTTCATCCATTTTTTTGTCCCCTGTGCTCAATTTCTTGCTCATAAGGATGAGCTGTTCTTCCTGGAGGAAGTGACCCTTGAATATTAACCAGTTCTCTTGGAATCCTCTTCCTTCTAGGGCCCATTCCCAGGGGATTCTTCCAAGAAGATTCCTGAAGAGGCCAAATTTAGCTCTACTGTCATGCAGGGTTTTGATCATACTTATTGGCTTGCTTCCTTTTCACAAGATCCTGAACTCCATGATCATGTAGTCATTGTAACTAATACTGTCCCCAACCTTCACAGACCCAACCGGTCCTTCTCTGTTTGTTAGTACAAGGTCCAGCAGCGCACCTTTCTTCACTGGCTCCTCCAACACCTATGTCAGAAAGTTAACGTTAGTGTTTTCCAGAACCTTGTGGATTGTTTTTGTGCCTTGCTGCGTTGCTCCTCCAGCAGATGTTAGGGTGGTTGTGGTCCCTTAAGATAACCAGGGCCTATGAGTCTGAGGCTACTTCCAGCTGTCTGTAAAAGGTCTCATCTATTTCCTCCTCCTGATCAGGCAGCCCGAAGCTAACATCCACAACACCATAACCCTTGTTAGTCTGTCCTTTAATCCTTACCCATAAGCTCTCAACCACACTCCGAAGCAGAGCTCCATATACTCCAGGTGTTCTCTCACTTAAAAGGGCAGCTCCACTTAAAGGTATGTAGCTATTCACAACATACCAGTCATATGTGCTATCCCACCATGTCTCTGTAATTCCAATGAGATCAAAGCCCTGCAACTATGCACAGATCTCTAATTCTTCCTGTTTATTCCCCATGGTACATGCATCATAACAGAGACCCTTCAAAGAGGTATTCAGTGTGCCAATTTCCCAGGAGGATTTTATATAGAGAGAATCATAGAATAATTCAGGTTGAAAAAGACCTCTAAGATCATCTAGTCCAACCTTTCACCTAGTACAGAAGTCCAGCACTAAACCATGCTACAAACTTTCAAATTAACACATTTATTGAAAACCTCCAGGGATGGCGACTCAACCATTTTCCTGGGCAATCTATTCCAGTGTCACACAACTCTTTCAGTAAACAAATTTCTCCTAATATCCAACCTTGACTTCCCCTGGTGTAACTTGAGGCCATTTCCCCTCATCTTATCACTTGGTGTTTGGGAGAAGAGCCCCATCCCCACCTCTCTTTAGCTTCCGTTATGGAAATTGTAGAGCATGATAAGGTCTCCCCTCAGCCTCCTTCAGGCTAAACTACCTCAGTTCCCTCAGCCGCTCCTCATAAGACTTGTTTTCTAGAATCTTCATCAGTTTTATTGTCCTTCTTTGGACATGCTCCAACACCTCAATGTCCTTCTTATAGTGAGGGGCCCAAAACTGAACACAGTATTCAAGGTGCGGCCTCACCAGAGCTGAGTACAAAGGTACGATCACTTCCTTAGTCCTGCTGGCCACATTATTTCTGATACAAGCTGGCATGTTGTTGTCCTTCTCAGCCACCTTAGCACTCTGCTGACTCATATTCAGCCACCTATTGACCAATACCCCCAGGTCTCTTTCTACCAGGAAGCTATCCAGCCACTCTTCCCCCAGCCTCTAGCACTGCATGGAGTTTTTGTGCCTCATTGATAAGGATATTGAAGAGAACTAGCCCCAATACTGAGCCGTCAGGGACATCACTTGTGATTGGCCTCCAGATGGATTTAACTTCATTCACCATGACTCTTTGGGCCTGGCCACCCATACAGTTTTTAATACAACAAAGCATATACCCATCCAAGCCTTGAACAGCCAGCTTCTTCAGGAGAATGCTCTGGGAAACTATCAAAAGCCTTACTGAAGTCTAGGTAGACCACATCCACAGCCTTTCCCTTGTCCACTGAATGTGTCACCTTGTCATAGAAGGGGATCAGGTTTGTCAAGCAGGACCTGCTTTTGATATACCCATGCCAACTGAGCCTGATCACCTGGTTGTCCTGTAAGTACTGCATGATGGCACTCAAGATAATCTGCGTCATGAGCTTCCCTAGCACCAAGGTCACACCGCCAGGCTGTAATTTCCTGGATCCTCCTTCAGTCTGTTCTTGTAGATGGGTGTCACATTTGCTAGCCACCAGTCAACAGAGACCTGCCCTGATAGTAGGGACTACTGATAAATGATGGAAAACAGCTTGATAAGCACTTCTGTCAGCTCCTTCTGTACCCTTCAGTGGATTCTATCTGGCTCCATAGACATGTGTACATCTAAGTGGTCCATCAGGTCACTAAACATTTCCTCACGGTTTAGGAGGACTTCATTCTGTTCCCTGACCTTATTTACCATCTCAGGGTGTTGAGTACCTAGAAAACAACTGGTCTTGCTGTTAAAGACTGAGGCACAGAAAGCATTAGATACCTCAGCATTTTCCTCATCTCTTGGCACTATGTTTACACCAAAATCCAGTAAAGGATGGAGATTCTCCTTAGTCTTTCTTTTCTTGTTATGAATTTATAAAAACATTTTAATTGTCTTTCACAGCAATAGACAGACTGAGCTCAATTTGGGCTCAAGAAGGGCTTTGGCCCTTCTAATTTTGTCCCTGCACAGCCTCATAACATTTTTGTAGTCCTCCTGAGTGGACCACCTCTTCTTCCAAAGGTCATAAACTCTCTTTTTCTTCCTGAGCATTAGCCACAGCTCTTTGTTGAGCCAAGACAGTCTTCTTCTCCTACATTGACTCGTCTTTCAGCATATGTGGATGGTCTGCACCTGTGCCTTTACAATTTCCTTCTTGAAGAGTACCCAGCCTTCCTGGACTCCTTTGCTCTTCAGGATTGCCTCTGAAGGAATTCCTCCAACCAGTCTCCTTAACAGGCTGAAGTCTGCCCTCCGAAAGTCCAGGGTGGCAGTTCTGCTAACCCGTCTCCTTACTTCTCCAAGAATCAGAAACTCTATTAATGCATGATCACTGTGCCCAAGACAGCCTCCAACCTTCACATCACCTACAAGTCCTTCTCTATTTAGAAGAAAAAGGTGCAGTGGTGCACCTTTCCTAGCTGACTCACTCACCAGCTGTGTCAGGAAGGTATCTTCCACACACTTCAAGAACCTCATGGACTGTTTCCTCTCTGCTGTGTTACATTTCAAGCATCTGGTAATTTGAAGTCCCTTATGAGAACAAGGGCTAACAATTGAGATACTTCTCCCAGCTGTTTGTAGAATATTTTGTCTGCAGGTCTTGGTTTGTCCTCTTGCTCTGGGTAGTAAGAGGATACGCCCTAGTCATGCCTTGCAGGTAGTTCCTTGGCTGCATGCACTTGCTGGAGGCTTATTTTGCTCTCTTGGTTGTCTCTATAACTTTCCACTTCCCCTATTTCTCCTAGTTTAAAGTTCTCCTTACCAGGTTAGCTATTCTGCCAGCAAAGACGTGCACCCTATTTAATAAGGTGGATCCCATCTCTGCCAATTAGTTGTCAATCTTCAGATAGGGTCCCATGCTTATAGAAACCAAAGCCCTGTTACCAACACCAGCAATACAGCCAGTTGTTTACTTGGAGAATCTGTCTATTCTTCCTCTCATCCTTTACTGGTAGGATTGAGGAGAAAACAACCTGGGCTCCCAGGGCCTTGATCATAATCTCCTTGAATCTATCTCTTGAATCTCCTTGAATCTCTCTTGAATCCCTTCTAATGGTTTCCAAGTTGCCTTTGGTATCATTGGTGCCCACATGGAAGAGCAGTACGTGAAATAATCAGATGTGTGGACAAGACTTAGGAATTTTTAAGATATCTTTGATTCAAGCTCCCAGCAGGCAGCAAAGCTCTCTAAATAGCACATCCTCCAGAAAATCTGGCAAACTGGTTGAGGACAAAAGTATATCTAGGGGACAGATTGGCAATATTTCAGGACCAAGGTTATCATCATTTACATGAACAGATACTGTGAAGTTGGACCTTGGGCACAGCCTAACCTACTTTCCAGAGCTGAGGACCTCTGCTTTCCTAAGCATGGCTTCTAGCTTAACACACACCATAATAAGCCTGATTATGGTTTTCTGCTGGCTTGGGTAGCCTGCAGTCACATGGTGAGCATGCAGATGTGTTGCACAGCATCTTTTATTTATAAACCCTCTTGGTGACAGATAAATAGTGAAAAAGTCAACATCTCTTTAAACCAAATATGACAGGGGCCACTTGTGCAGGGTCTTGAGACCATATGAGTTGGCATCACTTGCAGACAGGTGCCCACACTCTCCCTCTCAGCTGTGTTCTTTCTCCTCCAGCTCTGGCTCCTCCAGGGGTCAGAGCATTGCCTTGGGACATGTTATGTGTCACTGGCCAAGCTTTCACTGGGAGCATGCTGAAAATAGCAGCATGGAAATGATCCCATGCTGGTTTCTATTTTATTTAATGGCAAAACCATAAGTCAGGAGAACAACATTACATCCTTTTCACCTATTTCAGTTCAGTGTTCCCCTGATGGGAAATCAGTAACTCCAGAGAGAAGGAGTCAATCATAGATTGATTTCTGAAATGCTCTCAAGCTTCTAGAATTTAAGAGGAGATGGAAAACTGATTTGTGTTTCGCATGCCACATTCATTTGTGGAACATGTCCTCAGCTGGAGTAATCTAGTATTTCTCCATTACAGTAATGTGTATGAAGCCTGATTTACATTAGGTTTTTGCAATGTAATTCTCTTTTAAATCCCAGGACCGTAGGAGAAATATTGGTATTCCTTACTTACTTTTGGCATGAACATATAAGGTTCTTGAAACCTGTTTCTTAACTCAGAACTTAATGGTTTCCTCTCTGCCCTGTTCATGACCTCTTTTCTGAATATCCCAATGAAGAGGGATAGCATTTTCATGGCAGGAAGCAGAAGGTATTACTCTATTCCACTGTCTCTGTTACATGAATTAAATATGATTAAACAGATGGCAAAATTTCTCTGTAAAAATGATAATTCCTGAGAGAAACAGAATAATTAGAGTATATTTTAGCAGATAAGCAGGTTCAGTTTGAATATTGAGGAAACACTATATAGACTGCATAAAGCCAATATTTGTAGCATTTGTCAGCTCACTATTTGATTTATCTTTCCCTGGGAAACTTCAGTTTACTGGTTCTTAAAAAGATTTCAAAAATTATACTAATCGTGTAGACTGCTTCAGTCCCTTAAAACTGAAACCTTGAACAAATCAATTTCATTTATAACACTGATCTTTCTCAAATTTATTATGCAATATCTATTTCAGGTTATTTATTTAAATCATGAACTTGTTTGAACATGGATCATGTTCTGATTAGATAGAAATATAAAATTAATTTTCTTCAGATCAACTAAGCTGAACAATGTGAATTCCACAGTTCTAAAGCTCACTGAATAACAGGAAGTTAAGAAATATAAAAATTAGACCTTGGTCTGTATCAGGAGGGTAGAGATTCACATATGGATTCACATTTATTACAACTGACTTCATGTAGCATGAAATTGATGCCTCCATACAAAAATGATGACATATTGCTTTCATACAGTCTCTGAAAATGAATGAGAATCTGTGGATAATTCTCCTAGAATTTTCACTTTTTTTTTACAAGCATAAACAAATGATAACAGATTATGTCTGGTAATGACAGACATAGAAAAGTTTTAGGTATTTAACAACTTCTTTGCCTCTGCCTTCACTGGCAGTCAGGCTTCACCTGCCTCTCATTTCCCTAAAAAGGCCAAGGCTGGGGGAGCAAAGTGCCTTCCACAGTAAGCCATTAACAGGTTTGAGACCACCTGATGAAAATTAAAAACAGGTTCAAATATATGGGATCCAATAATATGCATCCCAGGATCCTGAGGGAATTGGTTGATGGAGTTGTTAAGGTGCTCTCTATCATATTTGAAAAGTCCTGATAGTTAGGTGAAGCCCCTGGTGACTGGAAAAATGGAAATATCAATGCCGTTTTTAAAAAGAGTAGAAAGGAGGACCCAGGGAATTGCAGACAAGTAAGCCTCACCTCTGTTCCAGTGATCATGGAACTGATCCTCCTGGAAGCAATGTTAAGGTATATGCAAGACAAGGGGGTGATCCAAGACAGCCAGCATGGCGTCACAAAGAGCAAATCATGCCTGACCAATCTGGTGGCCTTCTATGAGTGGAAGGCCACTTCTATCAGTTGACAAGGGAAGACCGACTGATGTCATCTACCTGGACATGATGAGATGATAAATTATTTCTGTTGTTGTTGTTGTTGCTGTTTTTTAGTTTTAAATATGAAGCATGAAATTAAGAACTGCACCCATCATTTTTAGATGGGCTTATAAAATGCTATAAACACTTTGCACTTTGTTACCTCCTTTCAGTAGCCATTTGTGTCACAGTAACTTAATTTTATCCAATAAATTTGTTATCAAAAACTACTTCTATATTATTATTTCTGAAGGTAATGACATCAATTACAGCAGTGGGGGATAAAGAAAATTCTTCAGAGGAAAATAAGACAACCACCTTATGAATCACTGCATCACAGCCAAAATTTTATCAAAGCATCACAGCCAAATTTTATAGGCTTAAGCTACAAAGAATGTAAGCAGCTTTCCAAAAAGACAACCTCTTTCTCAATGTCCACCTAGAAGAGTCTCCCTTGACCCTCTTTCTCTGTTTCATGTCAATTGAAATCATTCTGCTTGCAACATAAAACAGCAGTGATCTCACTCATTCAGTGTTTCTCTTGACATTGTCTGGTGGGAAACCAAAGAAAACCACTTTCTCTATCCACTGAAACAACAACAACAAATGGTCAAAGATAAAGGCCTTTGAGAAAACTGCTTCCTAACAACATGGACAACTTTCTAACATGAAGGGGGCAGAACAAAAGTCACACATATATTAGCGATGGAAAGCTGTGTTTGAACATATAAAATCTTACTTCTCCTTGATATCTAGCTGTTTGTCATTTGCGTTGATGTTGTAAAGTATGGGAAAATTATTTTTCACGATTAGAAGCCAGGTGACCCAAAACCAAACCATGAGAAATTCATAATTATTTTCAGCCATTCTACAAAGTATAGTTTAAACCTTTGAGAATTTTCTGAGTCTGTAGAATTACTGAAGCAGTATTTGTCAAATTTAATCTCTTCCTTTTTACATGGCTGTTTCATCAGTGGAAATACATTCTTTTGAATCCAGGTATATTGACCATGCAATATCTGCATAAACATATTGCATAAACATTCTACCTTTTATTGGAATGAATGCCATGAATAAGCAGTTATGAAACCTAAGAGGAGAATTTTCTAACTTTAGTCATCTGAATCATCCTCTATCTTTGGCCTATTGGCAGTTTGAGGTTACACAGTCTGAATACTGTTTTGTGTTTAAGACATACTCAGAGTAGTAAAAATTTGCATCCACTTGTGTTGGTTTTTTTTTTCAGGAATAAAGGGTATGCCTTGTTAAACCAATGAATCTCTGTAAGAATCTAGTTCTAAATGATGATTTAATACCATCAAGCCATCAGTTTATCTCCAAGATATTTTAAGGTAGGACGTTAAATTGCTTTTGCTATTCTTTCCCTGAAAGAACAATCAATAACAAACATGATGGATGGATAGTGCTAGACAGAGAGAGAGTGGTCCTGCTTGTGAAAGATGCTAATTACTTTGTGCCCTGTGGGACAAACTTTCATTTCACAAAATTGCTAAGACAAAACAACCCTTTCACTCAATCTGCTCATATTTGAAGGCTTCTCTTCTCTGTCTTGTATCTGTAAATATGGCATAGAAGCTACACAGTCTCCACACAATCAGAAGTAGCCGAATGTTTCTGTTTTCAAAGCTGTTTACAGCAATCTGTACTGAAGACGGTTATTCACACATTTTCTTAGCCACTATCCCAACACAGTGTCCTAATAGAAAGTCCCGTGATCCCATTTTTTTTCCTACTGCTAGTTAGGAAACTCTGATGTTTACTTTTCCCTTTTCTCTAGCTCAGTCTGGGGATCTTGTATTGTTCCCTAATCTTCAGTCTTTTTGTCTGAATAAAGTTATGTATTGCAGTTAACTGAAATGTAGGTTAGAGTGGAGGTATCTATGAAATTACTGTGGTTCTTCCTTCATGTTGCCATCAAAAAAGGACATAATCTTGTGACCACCCTCTCCCGAATATTTCTGTAGCACCGTGAAATGTCTGAGAATAAAAAACAATAAAATTGCTTGTTCTTCTTTTGTGTTAGAATAAACCTAACATATTGTTAGGAAAAACTACCTCCATTGCAGAAAAGTTATTCATGGCTCACTGTCCTAACATTATTCAACATGCATTGAAAACTGTTTCAAAGGGATAAAATGACAAATATACATGAAAAATTTATTGTCTTTTTACCTGAAGCACAGCATCTTCTTACAGCCTTCTTCAGTTCCAAGTTGCCTATCAAAAATCAGGAGGAATCCAGCTCAAAACTGAATTTAACAAAAACAAGCAAACACACAGACATAAAAGTAAAAATGAAAATATTTTAGATTTGCAAGTTGATTGTGATAATTTAGAATCATTTGTTTATTCATTTATTTATCATATTCTTACTTAGACAAATACATTTGTACAAATACTCAAAGTGAAATGGTAGTGCATGTCATTAAAACAAAACAAAAACTTCAAAGCTTGTATAACTGAAGCATATGGCTATATGGTTTAATGGCTAAAGTTTTAAAATTCAGTTTACTTCATAATGTCATAATTGTTTCTTAAAAGACTTGTGCAGTTAAGAATATGTTGTTTCTGATATTGGATTGCAAGTATATTTTCTTATATAACCTATATATAAGTATAATTAAATTATGAATGTAGAGCGATGTTTCAACAGAAGTTTTTTTTTTTTTTTTTAAACCTTTTAATGCAATATTGGCTATTGTGAAGCTATATTGGCTATTGTGAAGTTAACATAAAAGTCCCATACTTCATATTGTCCCCATTTTATGTAATTTACTCTGGCCAGCAGCATAGAGCAAACATGTACGTGTTGAGGAATTAAACCTCTTGTATTCAACATCTGTCTATTTTTTCCCTTACAATCTGCTCCATTCTCACTTTCCCCTCATGTCTTTACACATTTCCTTTCAGAAATTAGTGAGTACTTCTCTCATCATTATGCACATGGCTACTTCTTTTCATTTCACAGTGAGAAAAAAATCAGTCTTGGAGTAGATCCAATAAACTCAAACTAAATTCTCTAAGGATACATTTGTCTCTCTTAAATTTCTTTGTCACTTCCAACTGTTAATTCTGCAGATGAAAAAAAATATATATATTTTAATATTTGATAGTGCCTTGTCATTTTTATACTAGGACCTTTGGAGGAAGAAAAAATTGTAAATTTATCTCCAGTTATTGATGCCATTTTTCAAAGCATTCTTTGAAAACTATGCACACACCACCAGTATTTCATAGTTGTGAGTGCTGCTTATTATAACAGCTTGTTTAGGCTTGCCATTTTTTCTTGGAAAGTATCAGACAACTGGAAAAGTAAAATCCCACATTGGCAGCAAAATGGCTACTCAACAGTTGTCATGACATTGCCATACTGCAGCAATGCCAGATGATGGATGGCATTCTGTGGGTATTATTCCTTGTATACCTTTGGTTCTCTTGATTCATCTCTTTCCTTCCTCTCTTGTGACAATGTTCTTTCTTCAGAAATTGAAATAATTTTCACAAGAAAGAGCTTATAAACTGTGACTGTGAATGCATAAAGTGTAAGAATGTCTGTAGTGTGTGACATAATATAACAGTTATAGCAAAGAAAAAACAATTGTGAAATTTTATATCTTCTAGCAATAAAATCATGATTATGATTTTAAAAGGAGAGGAGAGGAGAGGAGAGGAGAGGAGAGGAGAGGAGAGGAGAGGAGAGGAGAGGAGAGGAGAGGAGAGGAGAGGAGAGGAGAGGAGAGGAGAGGAGAGGAGAGGAGAGGAGAGGAGAGGAGAGGAGAGGAGAGGAGAGGAGAGGAGAGGAGAGGAGAGGAGAGGAGAGGAGAGGAGAGGAGAGGAGAGGAGAGGAGAGGAGAGGAGAGGAGAGGAGAGGAGAGGAGAGGAGAGGAGAGGAGAGGAGAGGAGAGGAGAGGAGAGGAGAGGAGAGGAGAGGAGAGGAGAGGAGAGGAGAGGAGAGGAGAGGAGAGGAGAGGAGAGGAAAAAAAAAAAGAGAGACAAAAAAAAAGATGACAGAAAATACAAGATGTAAACAAACATAAACAGCAGAAACCATAGTTTCTCTGCACTGTTCTATAATGGCTTATTTTAATGTTTGCTAGTGTTTCCAGGGAGATGTTATAATATCTATGATTATTCATTCTGCTGCAGAAACAAATAGGTCAGGAGAAAATCTTTCAGAAATAGAGGTCTCTTGAAGTCCCAAGGTCTAGATGCCATGCAACTTCATGCCAAATCATACAGACTAATGGACAATATTGTAGATATATTCTTAGACAGCAGGCTTGTTCTCTGACAATTTTGCCTAAATGTCGTGCAATTACAGTGCACTAGTTAACATAATGTGGTGGTTTTACCGTGCTGGGCAGCTAAACCCCACAACCGCTCTCTCACTCCCCCTCCTTTAGATGAGGAGGGGGAGAAGTAAAGCAAAGAACAACTCACGGGTTGAGATAAGGATAATTTAATTAAAGGGAAATAATTATAATAATTAAATAAAGACTACCATGAACTAAACTATTTAACTAAGGGGAAATAAAAAGGGAAAGGGGAAAAGGGAGAGGGAAAAGGAAAAATAAAAAGAAGGGAGGAAAACAAACAAACAAAATAAATGAAAGCTATATGGAAGTGCAGAGGAAAGAAATTACTCTCTACTTCCCACAAATGAGCGATGATTGACCATGTCCTTGAAGCAAGGCCTCAACACACGTAGCCGCTGTTCCAGATGAGGACCGACATTTTCCCAACGAGAGCCCACCCCTCCCCTCTTCTTCCTGTTTCCACCTTTTATTGCTGAGTGTGACATCACATGGTATGGAATATCCCTTTGATTGGTTTAGGTCAGCTGCCCTGGTGATGTTTCTCTCCTCACTTTTTGCCCACCCCCTAGGAGGGTTAAAGAAAGGCCCAATGCTGTGCCACTGCTGCTCAGCAGTAGACACAACACTGGTGTGATAACGCTGCTGTTCCAGCTACAAGTACAGAGTACGGCACTGTATGGGCTGCTGCCTGGAAAGTTAACATTCCAGCCAGACCCAGTACACATAATTATTCATTTCCTAGATCCCATCATTATATCCCATCATTATATCACGTATCACAGGTCTGACATCATCTTAGCAATAGTTACCACGCAATTTTATCTGAGATAAGAAGGGTCCCCTTTAACAATTACAGTACTTGAGATACATAGCAAGTGTTTATTTTAGTATGTCATTTAATGAGTTCTAAATGAGATATGAGTAAGAATATTCTTATTCCTATAAGAATAAGAAAAGACTCATTTTTATGATACACTTTGACCCATTCCATAATATTTATTTCCAGAATAAATATACCTAAGTTCAAAAAATATTTGAAAGTCAACATAATTTCCAAAGGTCATGAAAACATAATTTTCTTCAAAAAAAAAATTATTTAAAAATATATACAGAGAGAGACACACACGTGAATAAAACAATTGTACTTTTAGCACATTTATAATACTAATTATCATTGCTATAGTACCTAAGACTTCCATCTCTTCTCTTTTATTTAAGTGTCTCAGAGCTCATTATTGATTTAAGAGCCCAGACATCTTTATAAGGTGGAAAAATACTTTATTCATTTTGTAGTAGGGATATTGGCAGAAAATTAACTTCTAGAAAAGTCTCTGAAAACTATAGTAGACTCTTTCTTTGTTTTATATTTCTGCATATTCCACTTCTTCCATTACTATTGCTTCTAAGCTAAAAACATTTTAGTCAGTGAGAATTCATGTATATGTATGTATGTATATATATATATAATTATATATAAATATAATATATATATAGTTTGTCTAACTCACCCTTACAGCTCAGTGTGTATACTTATTTCTGTCAGTCATTTTCTTGCATTTCTATTTACATAATGACAGCACAGTTCTATCTTAGTAATTTACCACAGTATGCGAATTCCCATACTCTGAATTGCAGGCAGCCCTTATTAGCCAGGCAAACTATGGGGATCTACGTTAATCAGTGTATGGCTTTCTCGTTTACTCTATTGCAGTTACTCTGATAGGTTTGAGAAAACAGAGTTGGAGTGAATTTAATTTTTGAAGTTGCACATTTTCTAAGGTTTTATGGACTGCACAGGTAAAAAAAAAATATATTCAATAAGTAAAGACTGAACAATAGTCTGGGTGAAGTCACAATTATACATGTATATACATTTCTAAGATTAAACATGATGCTTAAGTCATCACTCAAAATGTTCTCAGGGAAGCAGATCTGCTTTAAATTATGACAATAATTATGATATTTGACACATTGGGCCAGTTTTCCTGGTATTATAGGCTGTCAGCACTCTGTTGACTCAGAAAGAATGACATCAATTTACAAAGAATGTAAAGAAGGATGTCCAAACTATGTAAGTGACTTAGAATCTCAGCTGAACTACAACTCTTAATTGCATAGGCACATTTTCATCTCTTGGCCTGTTTGTTCTGGGAGAGATTTAAAAAAAAAAAAAAAAAAAAAAAAAATGCATTTGTTCTTAGGTGAGTCATCCTCCACTTTAGGAGCACTGAAAGTGATATAACTGAGAGAAAATGTGTCTCATACAATAACAAGCAAATTTTTTCATCATAAGGAGACAAATCCTGCACCAGTGACATTTTTTTTTCTGTTCCTCCCAAAATATCAGAAAAAAAAAAGTATAAAAAAGTATATATAGAGAGAAAAAAAAAAGTAAGCCTATTTGTTTTTCAAAGTGTACGTGGTTAATTTAGTGAATTCAGTGGACTGACAGAAAATTTTATTATGTAGGTGCTGAGCAAGCTGAAAATGAATCAAATAACTGACAAAATAGCAGATACTTTAGTTTGCAGAAAACATCTATCAGCTTCAGTTCCATCTATCAATTTTATTTCAGGTCACACTGAGTATCTAAGGTATCTAAGTAAGTGGGTGTGCTTGTTTTTTGTCACTTCTGCTCAGAGAAAACTGAATGGGCTTGGGACAAAACAAAATTCTGCTTGAACATCACTTTAAATTTAAGGTGAAAAAAGTGTTCATAGCTAAAATATGCTAGATTAACATGTTAGACAGATGTGACATCTTGTTATAAACGTTTTTTGTAATGGAAAAGTTAAAAATTTAAAAACAAACAAAGTCAATAGTAGAAAGACCTACTGATAAATGTATTTAAAGAAACTCTAGATGCCTTATGTAAATTAGCATAACTCCGTGTACTGGGAGTAACATCTGGCTGGGATGTTAACTTTCCCTGCAGCTTTTTTCCCTTTAGTTAAATTGTTTAATTCATAACAATCTTTCCTTAATAATTATTTTTTCCTTTAATTAAATTATCCTTACCATGAGATATTCTTTCCTTTACTTCTTCCCCTCCTCTTCTAAGGAGGGGGAGTGAGAGAGCAGTTGTGGTGGAGGTCAGCTGCCTACCAAGGTAAAACCACCACACTCCAATTAATTAATTCCCCTCTGCCGCCAGTTACTGGCTCGGTAAGTAACTTTTTAAAAAGCGTTATCAATTATAACAACCAAAACAATGCCATGAATATTTAACTTTAAAATTGGTGGTTTTACTCATCTGGGCAGCTGAACTCCACCACTCTATCCCTCTCCCTCCTTAAAGGGAATAGGAAAATGTGATTTTGTCTTGTGATTTCATCCATGAGTTCAGTGGTATAACTGTATGCTTCAATCCATCTGCTTCTGATGAATATGCACAACCAGTTTTTCCAGTCTTGAAGATTGGGTTTAATGCACTACAGAGTTCTTGCATTTACCTGCATGCACAGTAACCTTCACTGGGAAATTTTCTGGCTATGCCCAAAATGTTTGCATGGCAACTCAGGGTAATCCCCAAAGAGGTGCACAGCAGAAAATGGAATATAATCATAGAATCATAGAATCATTTCAGTTGGAAAATATCTAGAAGATAATCAAGTCCAATCATCAATCTGACCAACCAAGTCCTAAATTATGTCCTTTAGTGCCCTGTCCAGAGGTCTCTTAAATACTCCACCACTTCCCTGGACATCTCATTCTTGACCACCCTCTCTGTGAAGAATTTCTTCCTAATACACTAGATCTTTCCTGTCATAACTTGGAATATACAATAAGAATCCATTTTTGTGGTTTTTTTTTTTTTTTTTTTTTTTTTTAACATTCAAAATAAACTATCTCGTTAGTATTACCTTCACAATATTTTTCCTTTAAGGCTTCTCTGTGCTACATACATATAAATACATACACACAGAGAGACTTAATGTAAGATTTTCTGTTGAAATCTCTAAATTAGATAAAAAGCTTTGGAGCTTGCATTGTCACGTGGATTGAAACAGGATACAGGATAGTTATATAGAGTTCTGAGAAAGCCTAGAGCTTTTAGGGCAACATTCTAGCATTTATTTTGCAGCTATGTGAAGCAGCTAGACTTGAGGCCCTGAAATGTTCTCAGTGGTTTTAATTTAATATAATATTCTCAAAATTAGGAGTTGTAAATATTTTTAATTGCCTGAAAATTTGCAGCAGTTGAAATAAAGTACTCATTAAACCTAGTTTTCCACTCCAGTTATCTTTGTTTTCCTTTTCCCTCAGGAATCTTAATTTTCTCCTGACTGGTGGAAGCAGTACTAAATTTTTGTAAGACAATTGCTATATAAAAATTCACATATATTTGATATTAATTTCTTATTTTCTCTGCAAGTTATTAGAAGTGATCTGATTTTTTTTTTAATATTTCTATGAAAATATAATTTTACATTAATTTTACTTTTTAATATATAACAATTTGAATGCTTTATGCATGTTTGTTTGTTTGAAATACAAGTAGATCTTCAGAAGATATGCACATATATAAACATAGCATGATTTTGTTCTAATGCTAATTATTTAAAGGCTCTGAAAATACAATAGTGTAGTTTGAAAAAGAACACATCTCTTAGATACAGATTCTTACAGTTTTTTGTAAAAAGAATAAACAAAACTTTGTGCAACATATCCTTAACTTCATATTTATAGAAGTAGGAGCAGAGTCACTTAACAATCAACCAAGAAGTGCTTAAGGGAGTAGCACATTCTCTGTCAAAAGGCTTTGGACTTGATTCTTTTCATGCTTATTATATCCAGAACCATAATTTGGCACCTCGCCCATTTAAATAATCTGTAGTTAAAATTAACTATTTATTTAATTGTATATAATTTAATATAATGTATATACATGTATATTTTATTTTTTATATTTAAAATTTTATGTTTTTATAATTTATTTTTTAATATTTCTATATTTATTTGTACTATATATTACATAATATATAATATATAATATTATATATTTTTATACTTTAATATTTATATTTTTATTTTATGTAATGTATATAATTTAATTGAATGAATTAATTAATTAAAGGTGCTTTTAAGAGGAATGTGAAATAACCAGCATTATCATCAGACTGGTACCTACTGTTGGCCTGAAAGAAATACTGAACTAACAATATCTCTTATGCAGGGAGGCATTTCTTTCAATCCTCTACAGACAACACGTCTTTCAAAAACTAACAGCATATAACTACATAAAAGTCATTTTTCAGAGCTAGTGATGTTGTTGTCCCTTACTTCTCCTACATAAATTTACATACAAAAGTACTCAGTCAAGAGGCATTGATGAGGATACATTTCTCATTTCCAAAGCATCCCAGTCTATAGTTTGTGAGGAGTTTGTTCATATAGGTTTATATAGGTGTGCTTGGACAAGCACATGCTCTCCTGATCGATGAAGAGGAGAATGAATGCGTTATTTCTAAATACAGGTCAGGTTGGCATGAGAGAGTTTGGCATGGAGTAGGATTACTTCAAGGCGGGCAAAAAAGATAAAATATGTAGTTTCTAAGACCTGTAAGAAAAAAAAATAAAATAAAATAAAAAAAAAAATGAACCACTGAAAATAAATGCATGTCTCCAAAGTTTCTCCAAAATTAGATATATTATTTTGATGACAGCCAGCTAAAATTCAGGTTAAAGTGCAAGTATGTCATTATTCCAAGCCAAATATAGACCTCAGAGACTACAAACCCAAGCTGATCAAAACTTCATAATAATAATAATTTAAAAAAATCATTTTCTGCATGTTCTTTATAAGGAAAATATGATCCAACTACATTAGAGAGCAAAGCCACTGTTCTTTACAAATACCTGTGAAAAACCTAACAGGCTAGTGTGTACATGCAATGTGTTTTGAATTTTAATGGAAAAACATGTTGATGATGATGATGTTGCAATGATAGTGAATGTGGTTTTTGTTTTGTTTTGTTTTGTTTTGTTTTTCTAAATGAAAATAAGATGTAAAGTGATAGATTGTTAGGATAACAGCAAAAGTGGATTTGGGGGGCGATAATTATCAGGGAAATAATCCAAAAGTCATCGTGTTTTGGGAGATTTATTTTTATTTTTTACAAGCACATTAAAAAATATAAAAGTACATGTATTATGGAGTAATTCTTCATAGAGAAGGTTTCCTCTACAACTCTATTGTCTAGTGGGAAATATTTGCAGTTTCCAAAGATTTGTGTTCTTACAAATTTTCACATGGCAAAGGATTAATCTGGAGTAAATCAGAAACATTCTGAATTATGTAAGTTATACAGTTTGCATAATTCCAAGAATTTACCTTTTGAGGTTTTTAAGACACAAAACAGAATGAGTTTAGTGTTCCTTGAACAGCATATAACAAAACTCTATAACAAAACTGTATAATAAAATTTACATTAATATTGTTATAAATTCATGAATTTCATGAATGAATTTCATACCTTGATTCTCAGGTATGATGAAGATTCACCCAGCATTACTGAGCGAGATATGGCATGAAAGATCTAGAGAGCAGGGAGCATGTCTTGCAGTTTTGCTAAGGCAGAAAGAGAAGGGGAAGATTTGCTACAGCCCAAATATTCTTGTATTATCATGTAAGTATTTAAATATTAAATATGAGATCAATTGCTGAAAAAGTGGTATTAAGTGCATTTAAACGACAACAATAAAATACACAGAGTAGTGGTTAAGTTTATTCTTTAACCCTTTGCAATAAATGCAGTTCTGGTTTGTAGATAACAAACGAGAACTTTGATCT
Source organism: Aythya marila (assembly GCF_965140915.1). Lineage (NCBI taxonomy): Eukaryota > Metazoa > Chordata > Aves > Anseriformes > Anatidae > Aythya > Aythya marila. Next base: position 98,911,574 of record NC_139043.1, on the reverse strand, counting down.
TCAGAACTGAGAGTCTACTCAAAACTACTTCATATGACATATGAAGTATGACATATCTTGATAAGCAAAGAACAGTGGTGGCTTAAAGCTATCTTTCCTTCTCTTTAACTAGATCTGGTTCTACTGAGATTCTGCTAAAAGTCACTTTTTGATAACTTCCTAGTGAGACAAATTTATTAGTAGTATTTCATAGATATTTTCCCCAAAATATCTGCTGCTTAGAATGCTGCCCTCTGCCTAGTTGCCAGTTATCCACATGAACTAAAGAAATGAAAGTTTGGGGTTCAAATCTGTATGGAGCTCTCCTTGTCAGTTTTGAGTTCCTTCTACCTAATTTGTTTTTAATGAGATGAGTTTGGATTTTCATTTTAGCTTTTTCTTTATGGGTTATTTTGGATGTCATTTCAAGGCCCATTAATTTCAGACAAAATGTGTGATTTTTAAAACTTTATGCAATTATAAAGCATTACTTTGTGGTTTCAGATAAATAACCTTGGTTTGGCTTGTATCTTTGCTTGTTAGCAATTATATATGGTGGCTGGCAACACTTCTTCTACACAATTTTTCCTGGTTTTTGATGAGATCCAGGTTCCATCGAATTGGATTTCCCAGCTCAGAGACCATTAGACCAGTACTGCTGATGTTCACATTTGCTTCCATAAAAGCAGCCAAGGCAAAGAATTTTTGCAAATTCAGCTTACAATCTCCAACAATGATCTGCTGCTCCTTGAGTCAGCAGAATCACTCCAACTCACTGGGAGTCTGGCCAGGTTGCATGTTATCAGAATTGTTTTTTCAGAGCCCAGCATTATTTAGAACAGTCACCAGAATGTCTCAAGCTCATAAGCTTGTTAACAGCAACAGTGATATGATCTTTGATATAATTTCTGATTAAAAGCTATCCCTTAAATAGGACAAACTGAAATGAAATGGGAATTAACTTTAACTGATTACTAACTAGCATTTGTTAGTTGTCAAGACTGAAAAGGAGGGAAAAATCATATTTAGATTAATTTATCTCACATAAAAATGTGTAAAGCAGTCAGATGTATTGATACAGCAGAAGATAAATTTCAAGTGATTTTTCTCTTACTCTGGGAAATTCTTGCTTCTTAAGTGATGAAACACAAATTTATAGTAGATGTCAAAAAAGTAAAGAGAGAGAGAAATGTTATGCTTTTATTTTCATAACAACAAATATTAACACAGTATGTACATCATTGTAAACAAAAATCATACCATATAGAAAATATTCTCTGCATGAAAGCTGCTTCAGCACCCAGCATTCTAAGCAGGAAAAAAAAAACAGTGGAAGAAAATCAATATTCTTTTCATCAAATACGATGATATTATATATATCATATATCATATATGGTATCATATATGGTATCATGTATGATATATATATGATATATATCATATCCCATATATCATATATATATATATATCATATATATTATATGTTATATATATCATATATGTCATATATATAATATATCATATATCATATATCATATGTCATGTATCATATATCATATGATGGTGTTTGCAATTAATATTATTAGTTTACTCTTGGCTATTGCTTTTATATATTATTGTTCTGTGTATAAATTATAGCTCTTGCCAATCCGTCTCATCAGTTACTCATTCCTGAAACTTCTCTTCCTGTCCTCAATTTATTTTTTTGTTTAAATTCTATATAAATCTTTTAACTTTCATTCATTTTTTTTTAATTGAATGTCAATCTTTTATAAGGAAAGAGGGAAAGTGAGTTAATCTTTTATTTTTTTCTTTTCTGATGAGAAATAAAATGTGCAAAACATATGAAAAGTTTTTAATTTTTTTAAAATGTATGTATTTATTTTAGCAATGTTTGACATATATTAAACTTTTCAGATATTATTTATCATTTGTCTTTCTCATCAGCATGTAATCTAAAGAGAGTGTTTGAGGAGAACTCAATAATTTTGCAAAGTTCTTACAGTTCAAAGAAAGAATTTTCAAGTCATTATTGTAGTACTGATGCATTGCCTTTCTTGTGCATTAAAATAACAACATTGATTAAAGATAAAACCTGTGTTGCTTCCAATTTCTTTCTCAAAATATTTTTTTTATTTATTTTTAAGTAATTCCCTTTCATGTTTACTTATCTTATGCAAACAGTAGAATGATACAACAAAACAGATGAGTGCTACAGTTGTCATTAATCAAAAATAAATAAATAAATGAAAAGACTTGATGAAGAGAAACTTTTTGATGAACACTTTAGGTGTACCTGTGACTTGACAAATATGGTCATAACAACTTAAGCATATGTAGTGGGTTTATGTGGCAAGGTTTTGGTAGCAGGGGGCGATAGGGGTGGTTTCTGCGAGAAGGATCTAGAATCACAGAATCACAGAATTTCTAGGTTGAAAGAGACCTCAAGATCATCGAGTCCAACCTCTGACCTAACGCTAGCAGTCCCCACTAAACCATATCCCTAAGCTCTACATCTAAACGTCTTTTGAAGACTTCCAGGGATGGTGACTCCACCACTTCCCTGGGCAGCCTGTTCCAATGCCTAACAACCTTTTCAGTAAAGAAGTTCTTCCTAACATCTAACCTAAAACTCCCCTGGCGCAACTTAAGCCCATTCCCCCTCGTCCTGTCACCAGGCACGTGGGAGAACAAACCAACCCCCACCTCGCTACAGCCTCCTTTGAGGTACCTGTAGAGAGCGATAAGGTCGCCCCTTGAGCCTCCTTTTCTCCAGGCTGAACAAGCCCAGCTCCCTCAGCCGCTCCTCGTAGGACTTGTTCTCCAGGCCCCTCACCAGCTTCGTCGCCCTTCTCTGCACCCGCTCAAGCACCTCCATGTCCTTCTTGTAGCAAGGGGCCCAAAACTGAACACAGTAGTCAAGGTGCGGCCTCACCAGAGCCAAGTACAGGGGGACAATCACCTCCCTAGCCCTGCTGGCCACACTGCTTCTGATACAAGCCAGGATGATGTTGGCCTTCTTGGCCACCTGAGCACACTGCTGGCTCATATTCAGCTGACTATCCACCATCACTCCCAGGTCCTTCTCTGCCTGGCAGCTCTCCAACCACTCATCTCCCAGCCTGTAGCTCTGCTTGGGGTTATTGCGCCCCAGGTGCAGGACCCGGCACTTGGCCTTGTTGAACTTCATGCAGTTGACCTCAGCCCATCGGTGCAGCCTTTCCAGATCCTCCTGCAGAGCCTTCCTACTCTCGAGCAGATCGACACACGCACCTAACTTGGTGTCATCTGTGAATTTACTGAGGGTGCACTTGATGCCCTCGTCCAGATCATCGATAAAGATATTAAAGAAGACTGGCCCCAGCACCGAGCCCTGGGGAACGCCACTAGTGACTGGCCTCCAACTGGACTTGACTCCATTCACCACGACTCTTTGGGCCCGGCTATCCAGCCAGTTTCTAACCCAACGAAGTGTGCGCCAATCCAAGCCAAGAGCAGCCAGTTTCTTGAGGAGAAGCTGCCCCATGTTTGGTAAGGGCCCCATTGTTGACCCGAGCTGAGCCAATAAGTGATGTTGTTTTGCGCCTCTGTGAGAGCATATTTAAGACAGGGAAAAAAAACACTGCACCACACAGCAGCTGGGAGAGTGAGAGGAGTGAGGAACAGCCATGCAGGCGCTTAGGTCAGTGAAGAAGGAGGGGGAGAGGTGCTCCAGGCGCCAAAGCAGAAGTCCCCTGCAGCCTGTGGTGAGGACCATGGTGAAGCAGGCTGTCCCCCTGCAGCCCATGGAGTACCACGGTGGAGCAGGGTTCCACGCTGCAGCCCGTGGAGGAGACCATGGTGGAGCAGGTGGCCCTGCACCGATCGAGGCTGCCGCCTGTGGAAGACCCCTGCCAGAGCAGATTCCAGGCCGGACCTGTAGCCTGTGGAGAGGAGTCCGTGCAGGTGCAGGTGACCTGGCAGGAGCTGCTGCCCGTGGGGGAGCCAGGTTGGAGCAGTTTTCTCCTGAGGGATGGACCCCGTGGTACGGACCAATATCTGGAGCAGCTCTGGAAGAGCTGCTGCCCATGCTGGATCAGTTCATCAAGGACTGTATCCCGTGGGTGGGACCCTACAGCACAGGGGGCGAGAGTGACCGTGAAGGAGTGGCGGAGAAGAAGTGCTGTAGACTGACCATAACCCCCATTCCCCCATTCCCCTGTGCCACTCAGGGGGAGGAGGTGGAAGAGGGTGGATGGGGGGGGAGGGTGCTTTTGGTTTCTTTCCTTTGTTTCTCACTTCTCTAGCTTGTTAGTAATAAGCAATAAATCTTACTGTCTCCCTATGCCAAGTCTGTTTTGCCCGTTACAATAATTACCGTGTGATTTTCTCGTCCTTTGAGCCCTTTTCACATATTTTCTCCCCATTCCTCTTTGAGGAGGAGGAGTGAGATAGCGGCTGTGGTGGAGCTCAGCTGCCCACTCAAGCGGAACCATGACAGCATAAAGCTTTTGCATCTTTAATGGTTAGTTGATTTTCTGTTAAAGACCAAGCTTAAATATGAGACCAAAAAAAGGTTTGGCTTTTTTTTTTTTTTCCTTTAGTTTAGGAGATTGCAACTCCAAATTTGTCTATTTGGGAAAGTAAAAAATTCTGTCTATTCTGTCTATGGTCTAAAATAAATTAGCAATTATTTTATTTGAGTTATTCAAGTATTCAAAAAAAATCACATATTCAAAAATATATTGGAAAGTAAAAAATTCTGTCCATGGCCTAAAGTAACTCAAAAGCCTTTACATTGAACTTGAAGGACAATAACATAGAAATGAAACAAAAGCAAAAATAGAAAAATATAAGCAAATGTTCAAAAATAAAAGACAATCCCTCACATTCAATTATGAAATATATGGTACATAGGAAAAACTAGAGGCCAACACTTTTCTGTACACAAACATTTTGTATAGAAATTCTAAAAGAACAGAATTTGAAATCACCTGGATATTTTTTTTATCACTTTCTAACATTGTAAAAAAAAAAAAATAATAATGGTTTAATTCAATCTATAATAATCTAAATAAGGTCACTGAGAGATTCTTAGGCATTCAGGATGACTGCACTTACAAGAGGAAGGAGGATTTGGGCAAGTGTGAGCCTTTTCAGAGGCAACAGCTCCAAAGGTAGGACCCTTCCCAAACATTTTAAGTAGCACAAAATTTTTTATTTTCTAACCACTTAGTTTGAATTTGTTGTGTACCTTGCTACCGGTCTTTCATTTTTTTGCAGTGAACTTGATACTTGGCCTCTTGACTTTATTTCTGGCACTGTACATTTGTCACTGTCATCAGAATGGCTTTTGAAAAAAATAACCAAGCATAATCCAAAACCAGACACAGTCACTCATATGCACACCACACACGCCAGGAAATAAAAATGTAAAATACAAAATTTACTTTTGAGAATAATTCCCATGATTTTCATTTCAGTTTTTATAGGTCTTTTCAACATTTTTTCTTCATTTAAGAAAAAGTACTCTGTGCTTTTTACTGACAATATCTGGCTGGAACCAGCAGCATCTGCTTTAGAGTTTTTGCTACCAAAGGCAATCTGGAAAGTGTTCGCATAAGTGAACCTCCACTGGCACAATAAATGTTGATTAAATAGTTTGGTCTCCTAAATATTTTGATGCCTTAAGCAAGTACCTGCTCTGCTTGTGCATTTGAACCAGTTCTAGGAATCTCTGATGCCTCACATGCTTTTTTTTTAGCTTGCTTATGTGTTTGGATCTGCACACTATAGCTGACTGGCCCTCTAAAATAGTGTTGTTTCAGCTGGCCATTCAGTGGCCAAAAGGAGGTCTCTTTACAAATGTTTTCTGTAGTACAAAATCTCTTGACTTCTAATCACTAAGATTGATTTTGCTGCCTGTCTTGCAACTGGGCTTTCATTTTTTTTGGTAGTGAACTTGTACTTGCCCTCTTGACTTAATTTTTGTCACTGCTGAACTTGTATTAGCCCCTCAACCATGTTTCCCGTTATACACTCTTTTATTCACTCTTTTCTTATGGTCTACTTCCTTTTCTTTCATCCTCTAGCAGGCTATGGCTTTCTTGTCACTTTGACTGCCTTGCAATAGATGGTGTGCAATCTGATAGCCCTTGAACTACTGATAGCTACTTCATTTCTTTTTCTGTGGCAGGAAGCAATGATTTTAAACATAAAATAAAAAAGAGCACAAACTGTTGATAAACAGAAAGTGCTAACATACTTCTTTTTTTGGTTTCAGCTCCACTCTAATCCCTAGAGCAAGACTATTATGCTATTACTACTTAAGAAAAATGATTTCATTATTAAACCTTCAATGTCCACTTTAAAATGCTAACTTTTCATAGCTGGTGCCAATAATTTTGCAAAGGAAATTAATTTCATTTCATTATGTTGGCATTCTGTCCCTTGGCCCAGAAAACAGACTGTCCTGAAAGACTTGTGTTCCCTTTTATCCTTCATCTTCTGTAATTATTTTTTTAACCTGGAAAGCAATAGTAAGGATTTTTTTATTATTATTATTATTATTTTCCCTCATTGAAAGAGTGTTAAGTTGTAAAATTGAAATATCCATTGCTGGAACAAAACTTAACATTATATTACTGTACTGTTCAGGTCTTTTCTTCCCACCTAATGACCCACATTTTATTTTTCAGACTTTTACATTCCAGATTTAATCTCACATTCTATGCAAAAATACGTACTAGATTCCTTGTAAAAATGACCAGTAAAAGTAAAATATATACTCAGGAATGCAACGCTGTAACCTGTTTGTCATCTGCTCTGCAAGCCACTTGTCATCCTGGAATATCTAATCCTGTTATCCAAAACAGAGTGATTCATTTCACCACAGACAGGTTATTTTTATAAGTATTCTTTTATATAATTATTTTTGATATAGAACAGAACAGAACAGTAGAAAGGGACCTACAAAGATCATCATTAACATTATCGAGGACATTGTCCAAATGCCCCTTGAGCACTGACAGGCATGGGGAATCAACCAGTTTGCTAGGAACCCTGTTCCAGTGTTTAATTACCCTCATGGTAAAGATTTTTTTTTTTTTTTTTTTTCTAATATGTGTAAGTGTACATAGAAGAGGAGTGTATGCACCTTTGAGGGTAGCTGGTCAAGGAGCTTTTCTAAGGCAACAAGGGATAATAAGAATTGGAGGCATTGTCTGGTCAGTCATACTAATTTATGAGAGTACACAGTAATGTGGGAATATTTATGCCAGCAGGGTTATGTGATGGAGGACTTCTAAGGTTGGAGGTAACAACCAGATACAAACCTCCCAGTCTCACTAACAAGTGGGTTAGCAAGCTACAGGTGCTATTTCCAATCCTGCAGCTTGTAAAATCATGAACCAAGGAGCACTGGACTGGCAGGGTACAGAAAATGAAGAGCTCTGCAAACCCTTGGAGTTGTACTTGGGGAAGAGGGAGCAGGAGCAACAAAGAGGTGGATAGGTAGAAAAGGTTAGAGACAGTCATGAGCAAAACAGGGCCAGTCTTGTCTGGCCAAGCCCCACAGCTGACCACCGAAATCTGTCTTATTAAATCTTGTTAAATCTTTTTTTAACTCTCTCTCTGCTTATTCACAGTCTCTCTCATGCATAGCTGTGCTGAAAGGCTATATGCCAGATACTGGTGAGAATTGTGTGTGTGTTTTATGAAGGTTGGTGCCAGGTACTAGAGTGCATGGGGTCTTCTACCCTCAGCCATTGGAGCAGTGTGTGTTCCCAAACCAGCTACTGGGGGAATTGGCCTAAGTGAGGAGAGTGGGGGATATCACACTGGTGCATGAAGCAGGTCTGTGTGTCACAGCCCATGTTCCAGGTGCTGGCTGCTCGGGGTGATGAGCTTTTCTATCTTCCCCAAACCTGGTGTGTGTGGGCTGTGAGTGTGTACACATGCTGTAGTCCGGACTAACTGGTGAGTAGCGGGCCTTGGGTCCAATATGGACCAATCAGGCACGTGGTGGCTTGATGCTGGTACACCCAGGGGGACTTGTGAATGCCGTGTGCTTGAGAAACAAGTCTGTGAGTGCTGTGAGTGTGCAGTGAAATTCAAGCTGGACCAGCCATAGTGTAGGCGACCTGTGAAGTGGGTAGGGGGCCTAGGATCCAGGCTGGGATGCTGGGCAGACAGAGGTGCTGTGCCAGGTATTTGAGGTATCTGTGAGTGTTGTGCTCTTGTGAACCCGGAGAGCACTTTTTATGTGTGCCTGCACCAGTGAACTCTATCTCTGCCAGCAAGAGGGAAGAAAAGGAACATGGCTGTTGTGCCTATGTTTTATGTGAGTTCTGTGGGTAAGTGCTGTTGCAGGCAGCCTGTGGCTGGGGCAGCACTGTGGATGGGCCATGTCAGTGTCCTGTCTGCTATACGAGTCTGAGTATTTCTGCCTGTGTGAGTTTGTGTGAACAGGCAGCATGGAAGGGATGGCGGTGTGGTTCTCTATATCAGAGAGAGTTTTGATGTTGTGGAACTTGAGGCTGGGAATGATAAGGTTGAGTCCCTATGGGTTAGGATCAGTGGGAAGGCCAGCAAGGGAAGCATCCTGGTGGGGGTCTGTTATAGACATCCGAACCAGGATGAGGAGACTGATGAGGAGTTCTACAGGCAGCTGGCAGAAGTTGTGAAATCCTCAGCACTTGTTCTCGTGGGGGACTTCAACTTCCCAGATATATCCTGGATGCACAACACAGCCCAGAGGAAGCAGTCTAGGAGGTTTCTGGAGAGCGTGGAAGATAACTTCCTGACACCTCTGGTTAGTGAGCCTACTAGGGGAGGTGCCCTGCTAGACCTTCTCTTTACAAACAGAGAAGGACTGGTGGGAGATGTGGTGGTCGGGAGTTGTCTTGGGCAGAGTGACCATGAAATGGTAGAGTTCTCCAGTCTTGGCAAAGTCACGAATGGGATCAGTGAAACCACAGTCTTGGACTTTCGTACAGCTGACTTTGAACTGATCAGGACACTTGTTGGTAGAGTCTCTTGAGAGGTGGTTCTGAAGGGAGTCCAGGAAGGCTGGGCACTCTTCAAGAGGGAAATCTTAATGGCACAGGAGTGGTCTGTCCCCACGTGCCCAAAGACGAGCTGGCGGGAAAGAAGACCAGCCTGGCTGAACAGAGAGTTGTGGTTTGAGCTTAGGAGAAAGAAGAGGGTTTATAATCTTTGGAAAAGAGGGCGGGCCACTTGGCAGGACTATAAGGATATTGTGAGGCTGTGCAGGAAAAAAATTAGAAAGGCCACAGGTCATCTGGAGCTCAAACTGGCTACTGTCATTAAAGATAACAAAAAAATGTTTTTATAAATACATCAACACAAAAAGGAGGACTAAGGAGAATCTCCGGCCCTTACTGAATGCGGGGGGAAACAGTGACAGGAGATGAGAAAAAGGCGGAGGTGCTTAATGCCTTCTTTACCTCAGTCTTTAGAGGCAAAACCGGTTGTTCTCTGGATACTCAGCACCCTGAGCTTGTGGAAGGGGATGGTGAGCAGAACATGGCCCTCATATTCCACAAGGAAATGGTTGGTGACCAGCTACAGCACTTGGATGTACGCAAGTCGATGGGGACGGATGGGATCAACCCAAGAGTACTGAGAGAACTGGCGGAGGAGCTGGCCAAGCCGCTTTCTATCATTTATCAGCAGTCCTGGCTATTGGGGGAGGTCCCAGTAGACTGACAGCTAGCAAACATGACACCCATCTACAAGAAGGGACGGTAGGTAGACCCGGGGAACTATAAGCCTGTTAGTTTGACCTCAGTGCCAGGGAAACTCATGGAGCAGATTATCATCTGAGTGTCATGATGCAGCAGTTGCAGGGCAACCAGGTGATCAGGCCAAGTCAGCATGGGTTTATGAAAGGCAGGTCCTGCTTGATGAACCTGATCTCCTTCTATGACAAAGTGAAACGCTGGGTAGATGAGGAAAAGGCTGTGGATGTGGTCTACCTTGACTTCAGCAAGGCTTTTGACACCATTCCCCACAGCATTCTCCTCAAGAAACTGTCTGCTCATGGCTTGGACTGGAGTACACTTCATTGGGTTAAAAACTGGCTGGGGAGCCGGGCCCAAAGAGTTGTGGTGAATGGAGTCAAATCCAGTTGGAGGCCAGTCACTAGTGGCGTTCCCCAGGGCTCAGTGCTGGGGCCAGTCTTCTTTAATATCTTTATCGATGATCTGGACGAGGGCATCGAGTGCACCCTCAGTAAATTCACAGATGACACCAAGTTAGGTGCATGTGTTGATCTGCTCGAGAGTAGGAGGGCTCTGCAGGAGGATCTGGATAAGCTGGACTGATGGGCTGAGGTCAACTGCATGAAGTTCAACAAGGCCAAGTGCCGGGTCCTGCACCTGGGGCACAACCACCCCAAGCAGAGCTACAGGCTGGGAGATGAGTGGTTGGAGAGCTGCCAGGCAGAGAAGGACCTGGGAGTGATGGTGGATAGTCAGCTGAATATGAGCCAGCAGTGTGCTCAGGTGGCCAAGAAGGTCAACAGCATACTGGCTTGTATAAGAAACAGTGTGGCCAGCAGGTCTAGGGAAATGATTGTCCCCCTGTACTTGGCTCTGGTGAGGCCGCACCTTGACTACTGTGTTCAGTTTTGGGCCCCTCACTACAAGAAGGACATGGAGGTGCTCTAGAGAGTCCAGAGAAGGGCAACGAAGCTGGTGAGGGGCCTGGAGAACAAGTCTTTCGAGGAGTGGCTTAGGGAACTGGGCTTGTTCAGCCTGGAGAAGAGGAGGCTCAAGGGCGACCTTATTGCTCTCTATAGGTACATTAAAGGAGGCTGTAGCGAGGTAGAGGTTGGTCTATTCTCCCACGTGCCTGGTGACAGGACAAGGGGGAATGGGCTAAAGTTGTACCAGGGGAGTTTTAGGTTGGATCTTAGGAAAAACTTCTTTACCAAAAGGGTTGTTAGGCATTGGAATGGGCTGTCCAGGGAAGTGGTTGAGTCACCATCCCTCTTTAAAAGACGTTTAGATGTAGTGCTTAGTGATATGGTTTAGTGGAGGACTGGTTAGTGTTAGGTCAGAGTTTGGACTAGGTGATCTTGAAGGTCTCTTCCAACCTAGATGATTCTGTGATTCTGTGAAAGCTTTTCTCCTGAGATTATTCAGTTTCTTCCAAGAAAGAACAAACCTCCACCTTTCTTGGGGAGTTCCACTAGACCAAGTTGTTCCCTTTTTATAGGAACATGGAAATACAGAATAAATACAGAGTTACTTTCCATCACAGATTATAAAATCAGTTCTTGATTCCTAAACTGTAGAGAAGCTATCTCAAATTCTGGTATACCATGACCTTTACACTGGAGAAATTCAGCGCCGGACGATTACCAGAAGTAGAGTGTTTGCACTTAACCTCTGTGTCAGCCCACTTCATATAGAAAAAAAAAAAAAAAATAGTGTGTATTTTTTATATTAATCCATGTTTTAGAATCACTTTCTTCTTTTCCTTCCAATAACTAAGTATTCTCAGTATGTTGCTGGGCTATTCTTTTTTAACACTATATTTGCATGATGCATGTATGCATGTGTAAATCTATATGTAAATATTTATATTTATTTACTATTATTTATATGTATTTATTATAATTTATATTTATATAAATTATATGTTTATTTTTATAAATAAATATTCATATAATTAAATATATTTATTTACATTTATTTTATATTTAAATATGAACATATTTAACATATATTTTATATATATATTCCATCCATCTGCATTTGTATCAGTAGTAAAGGTGCCTTTTTGAACTCCTGACCTGTGCCCAGAACTGATCGAACATCCTGTAGTTCCAGTTTCAGTACTACTGCATCATGTTTTGACTTGGCTACAAATCAAACAAAACCTATTATATATTTAAAGTACTCACATAAAAATTAAAAAGGCTAAAGGTGATATTTTGGCCTTGAGTCTTTCTTTGTATTGTTGGAATATAGAATATATTTTCTTGCTTATTGTCGGAAGAAAATTTTCTGCATGGCAAGGAAAAAAAATCAACATTTCTATGTATACTGATCTCTATACAGGAACAGGCTAGCTTTATTCATTGTGGATGCCAGTATTGCCTATGGCCAATGGCATATTTTGAGTTCATTCAGCATGCATACAGATACTGTGCTCATGGTATGATATAGCATTCTCTTTTCCACTTGCTTGGAGCTTCCTTAATATTTGTCATTTGAAAGAACAGCAGCTAATGTCCCTTACTGTTTTGAAATAGATTAAGGTTTGTTAATTTGGCTGCAAGTTGTGTCCTCTTGGCTCATCTCGTCTCCTCAACTCTTCTTCTCTTTCCCTCTTCTCCCCTCCATTCCTCTCCCTTCTGTATGTATAGTAGGCTATATAACCTATATATATATTAGTTACTGCTATATTACCTCTCCCTACTCTCTCCTCTCTCCTCTTTTCTTCTTTCACTCTTATACATGCTAGTCTTTGTATGTGCTCAAAGACTAGTTGCTACTCCCAGACTGGAAATTTTAAATTTAACAGTAATCTGAAAGAAGTAAAATGTATAAACAGATATCAAGCAAGAGATTTATAGCCATTTACAGCATTTATTGCACTCTCATAAGGTCCCAAGGTCTCAAAATTGTCAGCAGAACTAGAAAGGATTCATTAGTTTGTCAGTAGGCTACTGCATCTAACTTTAATAAAAACAACAGATTCTGAAAAGCTGATGCAAAGATGAGTAGACAAATTCCCTTGATATACTTCTCCTTAAGTACTTTCTTGAAAGAACTGCTGAGCTTTCACTTCTAGGATGCAGTTCAAGTTTACCCTGCTTATCCAGAGTTTTGTACTCTTTATGTAGTTCCTTGAAAAAACTAGTTTGTTTGTGTTCCCTTACAACATTCAAGTTACTTGTTTTATGCAGTTCCTTTCCTTTGACAGATAAAATTTTCTCTGTTTTGATATGATAAATTCTAGGTTCAGAAAAAAAATGATAGAATGATTTACATGAATATAATTCTCTTTCTGTTTATAAAGAGTTAATGAAGAAATGTTTGCAAATAATTAACCATAAGAATCATGCTGTAGAGTTAAATCATATCTTTAAGAGTAATCAAGACCAGGTGCTTATTCTGCACAGTCAGATTAATTGGATGTAAACTGGAATCCCAACAGACTTTTGAAAGAATAAGCAAGAAATTTAGTTTAGTGCAAGTTTATTTTGCTTTATTTGGAATGTCTTCCAGATTCAGGGTATTTGAAGATAATTTTCAACAGAACAAGTTGGTGTTGCTGCCCTGTAGTTCATAAGATTGTCTGCTGATAAACAAAAATTCATTGTCTGAACTATGAAAATGATGAAGAGTGTAGTTTAGGCTTCAGTTCTAATGTAATTCTGACAGAAATCCTTGCACTACATGATGTATGTTATGACAATACCAGTGACAGTCATCTCCACACCAATATTCAAAAATTCCTTTTAAGTACTATTTTTGTTCACTGAAGGGGAAAAAATAAATAAAACCAAGAAAACTGTTCTGGCTCTGTTCAAAAGTTAAATAGAATCAAAAGTTAAATAGCAATATAGCTATTGGACAAGTCACAAATTGCAGGTTGTTTTGTTTGTTAGTTTGTTTGTTTTTTTCCCTAGTGCATATAAACTTTTTTTTTTTTTTTTTTCTCTCTGTGCTTTTATGGATAATGAAATGATTAAAATTACCACAGGACAAGTTCTGAACAGACCAGTACTGTATTGTTTTCACAAGTATAGCATAAAATCATAAAAAAATAAGCTGCTTAATTTTCAAAGGAAAGCTTTCTTACATTCCCTTTAGCCCACTTATTTTCATTTTCACACTGAAGTGAGCAGATTACTCATTGCAATATCTGTCTACATTCTCTCTTATCATTTAAGCTTTTTGGCTTTCTTCTGCCTTGCTACCTAAAATTGCATATTTCAAATTCAGTTTGTATTTGTATCCCTTGCTTAGTCTGGAAACAGCAAACTTTGCTAACCTAGGGGATATCAGTCTGGGACTAGGCATCCCACCACTCCCCTACAGCCTCAGCATTACTGATTTCAGCATCTTCCTTCTTGCAGCTTTTATGTTTCCTACTTATACCTTCCTTGGTACTTTTCCATCAGTTTAACTTTGGATATCAACAGCATATTATCATTAAATTAAACTAAAGAGCATATAAACTCTATCACAGTAATCTCATAGTAATGGCAAATTAATTTACATAGGATTTAAGTTTAAGGAGGTGACTGTTGAGAACCAACATGGCTTCACTAAGGACATATCATGTCATACAAATGTGGTGGCCTTCTATGACAGGGTTACAGCATTAGTTAATAGGAGATGAGAAACTGACATCATCTTCCTGGACTTGTGCAAAGCGTTTGACACTGTCCTTCCTCCATGCTATTCTTTTCTCTAAATTGAAGAGACAAAGATTTGATGGATGTACCACTTGGTGGGTAAGGAATTGGCTGGATGGTCACACTCAAAGTGTGGCGGTCAATGCCCCAAAGTCCAGGTGGAAATCAGTAACAGGTGTTCCTCAGTAACAGTTCCTCAGGTCAGTATCGGGACTGGCACTGTTTAACATCTGTGTTGGTGGCATGGACAGTGAAATGCACACTCAACAAGTTTGACACCAAGCTGTGCAGTGTGGTTAACACACTGGAGGGAAGGGATGCCACCTGGAGGGACCTGGACAGGCTTGCATGGTGGGCCTGTAAGAACCTCTTGAAGCTCAACAAGGCCAAGTGCAATGTCCTTCACTTGGGTCAGGACAATCTTGAGCATAAATACATGTACAGGCTGGGTGGAGAATGGATTGAGAGCAGACCTGACGAGAGGAAACAGGGGATGATGGTTGAAGAGAAGGTCAACACGAGCTGGCAATGTGCACTTGCAGCCTGGAAAACAAATTGTATTCTGGGCTGCATCAAGAGAAGTGCGTCCAGCAGGTTGAAGGAAGTGATTCTCTCCCTCTGCTCTCCTGAGAATACTGGAATACTTCATTCAGCTCTGGGGCCCCCAGTACAAGAAGGACATGGAAGTATTAGAACAAGTCCAGAGGAGGGCCACAAAGATAGTCAAATGGCTGGAGCCCCTCTGGTATGAAGACAGGCTGAGGGATTTGGAATTGTTCAGCCTGGAGAAGACAAGGCTCCAAGGAGACCTTATAGCAGCCTTCCAGTAACTAAAGAAGGCCTACAAGAAAGCTGGAGAGGTACTACTTATCAGGGTGTATAGTGATAGGACAAGAGGTAATAGCTTTCAGCTAAAAGAAGGTTGATTTGCATTAGATACATGTATAAAGAAGAAAGTCTTTGGTCTGAGGGTGGTGAGGTGCTGGAACAGGTTGCCCAGAGAAGTTGTGGATGACAATCCTTTGAAGTGTTGCAGAGTAGTTTGGATGGGTCTACTGGAACATTTCCCTGTTCATGGCAGGGAAGGTTGGAACTAGATGGTCTTTAAGGTCTCTTACAACCCAAACCATTGTATGATTCTATGATACTATGATTCTATGAAGTTTATTTTCTATTCTAGCATATAGGTGTGTATGTATATGTACTTGTATATTTGTGCAATTTAAGGATTTTTCTAAGCTAATTTATTTTTTAAGGGGTGGTAGGGTTGTGGTGTAGTTTGAAAGCAATTTTTCTTCCAGATATCTTTTTGACCTTTTTCCTAGACAAATGCCTTTGAGTATATATTCAACAGCGAAAATGTAACAGCACTTCTGCTGCTTAAAACTTATCTTGAAATGCCACATAAAATCACATATCTAAACTACTGAAAATAATCTAATTAATGATTTTGAAATAATTTTCACAGAATATGTTTCAATTGATTTTTTTTTTTTTTTTTTTTTTTTTTTTTTGTGGAAGTGGTGAATACACCTTCAATTAATACTGCTTTTTATGGTAGTTTCTTTGGAGTGTTTTATCAGTTTTAAATGAGGTTAACAAAATTGATACTTTCTCCCTTCCTCCCTTCCCCCTCTATGTTGTTAATTTTGTGTGTGTGTGTGTGTTTTTCATTTTTTAACCTTTTTAACCATTTCTCAAATGGTTGAAATCTGTTTTCAGGGTTCAGATCTTTGTTTCATATCTGATAAAGACAGACCTCAAATTCTCAGAGTCAAACATCTTCTCCAGGCTAAAGACTGATAGATCATGTTGAATCTGTGAAAATTTCAAGAAGATTGACCACTGAAACAAAAGCACGATTGCTGTTTTCCAACCAGCAGCTCACAGAGGAAATTACCAGTGTCATGCTTTCCTACCAGTATAACAGAAACATCTCTCTACATCACCAGACTGTGATAAGGATACATTAAATATTCCAGAGTTGCATATATTAGAGAAGTCTATATTTAGGTATTATTTCTCAAGCTGTTGCTAGAAAACTGTACTTGAAACGCAGTAATGTATAGTCAGCATAAGGAATAGATAAGGAAACACCAACCACGCACAATTCAAAACACATCCTTAACCATGACTCTTACTTAATGTCAGCTGATGCTAATGTCACTCCACTTCCTGGGAGAAATAAAATTTCACAATGAATTTCAAAATAGATTTCAAGTATATACTTAGGTCATTTCCTTTTTTATTTTTTTTGCCTGTTTGAGTAGCATTATGGAAGTATTACTCATGCTCACACAAAGTAGCTGTAGAGCTAGGAATGTTTTACACTAGTGCAACAGTTATAATAAACTCAGGAAAGCTTAGTGAAAATGCTACATCCAGTTATATAGTTCAGAATCTAACTGCAATTTTCTAAACAACTGCAAATTTCTAAGGTGTTGTGAGTATGTATCTTGCAGAAGCTAGTCCATGTAAATGAATAGTATCACTATTAACAGTACCAAATCTAAAACTCAGTAAAATTCAGTAAGCTTTCAACCTAAAGTTCAGAAGGTCCAAAAAAATATTTTAAAATAAAATAAAAAATCACACAAATACCATGTTTTAAAACAGTAAAATCTTAAAAAGGTGTTATCTTTTGTCACGAAGGTGTTTGTACAAGCAAGGATTAAGAGGTAACTAAAATTGATCAATATTGCAACCAGAATTTTCCTTATGGGAGTTGAAGTACTATCAAGCCCATTTCACATATGATCTAAGGTGGCAACCAATGGCAAAATGAATTTCAAATCTTATTGTGTTAGGGTTAAAAAGATATTAACTAGCTTTTTCAGAAGAGTGGTTAAGACCCTGTTCTTCTACTACACACTGTAAAAACATTTAATCCCTGTTGTTGCTCTTGTAGGAATAAATTATCTGAAAAATAGAATGAATAATCATGTTGAAGTTTTAGTTAGAAAGGAGGACTCAGATATATTTTCAGGTTTTTAACACTAATTTTCAAAATGTGCTTTCAGTGGAGCTCAGTGTAGAACTGATAACTGAATTTGTCTCAAAGTATTAGTCACTGGCATTGCATCAAGGATAGGAAAATGAGTACTGTCTCTCAACACTATATTAATTCCACTGTTAATTCACTCCAGCTATGTGAAATCATATTAAAATATTCGAAGCTCTATTTCACCATTGGTACCAGTGAGACAAACAAATTAAGATTGATAAATAACTATTTAAATTAACAAAATAGGCAAAACCAAAACTTTTAAATCAAAGGAATATCTTTCTCTACATTTGTTCATATTCAAATATTTTCTTTTCAATTCTAGATATCATGCTTCACAGACACGACTGTTTTTTTTGTTTGTTTGTTTGATTGATAACAAACATGTTTCAACTGTTGCAGTTACAGACAGCATAGGACTTTATTTGACAATTGATCAGTAAAAGTAGTTTAGAAATGGCCATGTTTTGTTTACTAAATTGAAAAATAAATAGAGTATATGTTTAAATTGTTCATTCATCAGCCTTTCATGTCAGATCCTGCAGACAATGAATGAGTAGTCCCTGTCCAGACCCGTTCACTCACACAGAACAAGCTCCAGAGCACAGAAACAAGATCTGAATGACCAATAACTGTAACTATTCATGTTCATTTAATGTATGTGCATCTCACTTAGTCCTTCTGAAAAGGAGACTTTTTTTCCTTTCTTCTAAAGTCAAATGATACAGGCTTTGTTTCTGTTTTTGTTGTTGTTTGTTTGCCTTTTGTTTTGTTCTTTTTTGTTTGTTTGTTTTTGTGTTTGTTTTGTCTGTTTGTTTTTCCCAGCAAACTGAATACCAAGTAATGAAACAGTTGCAACAATGCTCCTTCAACAACTAGATTCAGCTTGTAGGAAACCTGGAGTTCCTAGGGCAAATAAGTTCTTGCTTTTTATGCCAACACATCCTTGTTTCAAATAGAAAGAAGGATATATATAATGCATACATATATATCCACATATATATATGGAAAAACAAATGATGTAACAAATGTTTTGATTAGTGTCTGATACCCCTGGGGGATTTCAGATGATCAGTGAGGTAGCATACAAAATGCTGGAGGAAAAAAATACAGAATTTACTTTAAACTGATGGATGTAGTAGTCTAATGTACATTTCATGCTTCAGACTCTTTATGTCATCACATTTTATACTATGGTAGTGCCCACTATGGAATGATTTTTGCCATCCCAGAATGTCTGAGTGTGCTCAAAAAAGATTTGAACTTTAATTTTTTCTCACTGCAGAAGGGTATCCTTTGGCAAAGAACTATGCATTTCACTTAATTTATTTCCATCTGAACATACTCTCTCCATCAAATGTCACCTGTGTTTATCTGCAGTAGATAATTAGAATTTATCTAGCAGCAAGAAAATATTTGAGTTTACAATTAGTTTGAGACTTCTGATATTGCTGGACATGTTATAGCATTTTTAATGACTGAACTTACTGAAAAATGTGCCTATATCAACACACAAATATTAGTTTCTAATTGACAATTAATAGAATTTAGTATTTATAATATGATTGTTACTGTTAAAATAGATAATACAGCTAAGATTTTTTTTTAAGAACTTTCTTCCTTAACTTGTATAGTAAAATCTAAATGTAATAGCCTAGACATCTTTATCTTTCACAGTTGGTAATGTTACAGAAACAATAAAGTTCATTACATAACATCAAGATTAGTTTAGAAAAGTAATAAAGAGAATATCAATTCAATATTTTTGTCAAACTTACAGTTTTATACTTCAAAACTTTATACTTCAAACAAAAACAGATCCTATAAAGTGTAGCAAGACAAACTTATCTGTAATTTATCGTGTTATATTTTCATTTGGCCAGCAACAATTTGATATGAATTATAGTTGAAAACTCACCTGACTTAAATGTTTAGCCTAAAAGAGCTATTTAGCTATTTACCTTTGAATATGCAGCTTGAGATGGTTTCTCATATAGCTATGAGAAACGCAAAGTAGTGCTCTAAAACATTCTCCTTAGTATTCATAAAATTTTACTTATGGTACCTTTCAGAGCCACAGTCATTATTACATTTTCTATTAACAGACTATTTTAGTGTGCTAGTCTTAGGGGATAATGACTTTTAAGGGTACATACTCATCCTATTCTATGCAAATCATTCTTGTAATTCCTAATCACATTCTTGGGAGATACTTATAAAAATTCTTATTGAATTAAGCATAAAGAAAGGGCAGCATAAATGGGAAGTATGTTGCAGGCATTCAGAGACTTATAATCAAGGAGTAAAAGTCAGATTTTGGTGTCAGTTAGTTAATTTAGTGGTGACTCAGTTTACACACACATGATTTTGAAAATCATGATTTTCAACAGTATTTTGTCTTGGATCCAACACTACAGGATTGTTAAAAACATGATTAAAATAGTTTTAGAATAATGTGTGGAAGATATTACCAAAAGGTCACTAGCACAGTTTATTTGTTATTTATACTCTAGACAGTTCTTATTTCCTCGTCTCTGGAAATAAGTTCCCTAATAATTCTACTCTTATTTGTCCAAAACATAAAAAGAAATCAAGTGACCTTTTAGCTATTGTAAATGTCATTATGAGCTGTGATATGAACAAGAACAAAGTGAAAATTTATAGATTCAATCCTATAAATATCTACCAGTTATCTAATGCAAATACAAGAAAGGTGGAATTTCATGAACTCTTCACAGTGACCTGACTTTTATTTCTGTCAGATGGACACATATGAAACCTGCCAAGAGTAACTGGCAGACACCAAGTCATTTGTCTTACAAATGACCTTCATTTTATTAAACATTTGTATTTTACACGTATATTAGCAAGAAAAAAAAATTGGCATTGAACCAGATACTGGAATACTTTGTTAGGTTGATCGTGTTTTTTAGATAAAATTACCAGTCACTACAAGAGTATGTCCCTTCAGAGACTTAATTGGTCATTAAGTTTATACAAACCATCCAAAACTAGGATGAACTGACTATGTCTGTAAAAAGTAAAGATTTCTGTCTCCAATTATTCCTTGCAATTCACAAGGCAGAAATCTCAGTCATGTTGCCTACTGACTTGTAGAATGCTTTGATCATCTAATTCAATAATGGTGTGATGAGTGAATTCTGTGTAATACTAGGCATTCATACTAAAATTATGTATATGAAAAATGCTCATAATAGTTGTTTTGAAATGACTATATATATTTTAAAGAAGAAATTCACAAATTCTTAATTATTTATGTTACTATTGTTTTTGACAAAACTGAATTTAGTGCAAATGTTTACATATATAAGCTAGTAAATATGTAACCCATTGGATAGACTCAATTTACATAATGTTCTTGTACTTTCAAGATGCATATTTGCAAGTATAGTTTTTGTACAAGTTTCTGTATGCAATAATCACATTAACAGTGCAGCACAATTGTTCCAGTTTTAGCTGGTTGGTTATTTGATTTGATTATTTGGTTGATTGGTTGTTTTTTGTTTGTTTGTTTGTTTGTTCTTATAGTTAGGTTTTTGAATCACTAGGTTGGGGCTAGGTGATAAGTAAAAATGTTATGAGGCTCATCATCTCAGGGGAAAACATAGAAAGCACACGCACACACATAATATGATTTTTTACCCTGCCTAACAGTCAGCATATTCTGTGGAAAACAGATGTACGAAATATGAATGCCCTCCAATCTGTCTGAAATCTTTGGGGATTATTTGTGAAATTATGCCAGTCAGTAACAAAATAAGATAACACTGAAGCATTTTTGAGTGAAAGGAAGAGGAGCTAAGAATATTCTTCAACATTTTCAGAATGGCATATATAATTTCCTCCTGTGAATTGCCTATGACAAATATTTTCATTCCATCAGGATCATTACATATCTTTCCCATTTCATTGTTGTTAAACACTAATTGATCTATAAGGAAATCCATTATCACATTTCTTTTGTCAAGGACAAAATTTTAGTGCTCTAAAATTTATGTATTAACACTACCAAATCCAACAAGAGGAAGTTATTAGTGTTTTATCTTAATTAAAACACAATTTACACATTAGAATTCAGTATGCTGCTACTTATATCAGTGATATTGCAGTCTGTAGTTTCTGCTTGTCTCCTGTTTGATATGCAATCTCAGATGAAGATTGACTATGAAAGGTACAGGATGCCACAGGCTTTATGTGGTTTTAAATCTAATTGATGTCAAAATGGTTGAAGAGTTTGATAATAACTTTAGAATATTAATGAATATCTCATTAGGAAGATTAATAGTGCATAAACTAGATTTTAATTTTGGTACTAATGTTAATACAGACTAAGCACATAGAAACATGTTTAATTATCTTACTTCTCTTAATTATAAATCAATTGCAGAAAGAAAAAGAGAAAAAAAAGTACTGTTTGTGTAGTAGATAACTCATCTGGGTAAAACATCATCCTAAATATATAAATGATTTGTGCATACAAAACAAAGTAAAAGATTATTCCTTAGAATTTGTAATCACTGATAAATATAATGGTTTTGGAAGCTCTTTCTCAATAGATATCCATCCCTTCTTTTTCCCTTTGCTGGCTCCTGGGCTTTTAATCCTAAAAGTACTTAGTATCTCTATATATCTCCTGTTGCTTCTTGCTCCCAGGAGGCTATTTTATTACTTTAACTCCAACTCAGAGCAGAGGAATAGTATTTTAAGTTAGTACTAACAACACATCTTTATAGGTGCATAGGCAGCATGACATGCAGCGTTATGGAGTAATGGAGGTGACATACATCACTCTGGAGTCTCAGCTTACAATTTGGAACCCCAAATGTGCAATAACAGCATCAGCAAGTCTGGATCATTTTCTTCACTGAAAATATTGCAGTCAATTAATTCTCTGACCACATGAAGTTACTCAGCAGAGCAATTTGCATTTTTTACAAGCTTTAATTCTAACCTAACCATTTTCTATGACAATTAGTTTCCTTATCACAATCCCCAATTACTATGAAAACATTCTTCTGAAATTGGTTTCTGTGCTGCGAAATAGGTGAAATGGTTAAGCGCTCAATTATTTTGAAAAACGATGGATATTTATTTGAGGAAGATTTGACACCATTTATACAAAGATTCAAATATGTAAGTTTTCCAAATTAACTGAATGAATTTGAATGGCTCTTCTACATGAAGTCTGAAGATGTGATCTGGTTGTCTTTCCTTGCTAAGTAGCAAGTTATGCATTTTCATGCCATTGATATTAACCACTGAACTCCAATGAACATCACCTGAAGAAAAGTCTGCTAGAAAAGTCTGTTAAGTGCATTTTCTTCAGTCTTCTATGAAGAATTAGATTTTCTTCTGTGAAATAAAAGTTATTAATATACAGCCAGGGGTGGTTATAAGTCAAGGAGTTGGGAAAGGTTTAGATTTTAATTAGATAGAGCTTGCTGCAGAAATATCTGTGTCTTGCCTGCCCTTTCTCCTTCACTAACAGAACTGAGACCTTTTTATAGATACAGTTACAACTGAAATTCATTTCAGGTTATGTATTCATCCTGGCCTATGGAAATAACTGTTTCTCTAACAGTGTACATCATCACTCCACTTACAAGTAAATAAATAAATAGATAAATAAATAAATAAATAAATAAACACATATGCATACTTAAAAAAATAATAATGATTAAAAAAAAAATAATCTTGAGCTGCTTCCTTAGAAAATATATATTTGCAAAAGATACCGGCATTAAAAACTGCAGTGATGCTCCAAGTCATATGTCTTTCAACACATCCTTTGTAAAGAATAACGAAAGATACTAAAAAAATGCTTAAAATGTGACCCATTTACTCCTTTTCTAAGTTAATTATCCATGGTATTTGAAGCAAGATACCCAGAGACCATGAGTTTCAGTCTCTGTTTTACTTACAGAAATAATGTAGCCTTGCAGGTTCCGTGGGTCATATTCCCATAGGAACAGAGTGTTTCTTTTTCAGTTTGTCCTTTGCCTCGAAGAACTGTGCCTGGCAGTGTTCACACAAGTCCGTTCTGTAGACACCAGGTCTAACTGCTCTCATTCCATCAAAAGAATTAGATAGATGTGAAACTTTCTTAGAGAAATGACTTCTTTTCATATTGGTCTCAGAACAGTATTAATTTTCAAAAATCAAAAGATTGATATATTTCAAATATAAGCCTATATGAAGATTTGTGCTTCATATCAATTTACAACAAATATATAAAAAGTAGTGAATATGCTGGTCTTGGGTTACTGTCACAACCCTTGTAGTTTCTAAGGTTGAAGGGAAAACATTTTTCCAAGATCAGCTGAAATCTCGTGATATTGCAGTCTCCTTCTATTGTTGAACACTCCTAAGCATGGTGAAATTAGAAATAAATTTCTGAACCTTCATTGCACATCTTAGGTAGTGTTAATGATGTTTTTTAGATGTGATGTATATATTAATTGTATCTTAAATGTATAGGATTATTAAACAGAATCTTGACTTTCATTTTCAAGTAATTTTTTGTAAAAGAGTATAACTGCTAATGACACTAGTTTGACCTGATGGACCTGCTAGGAGTCATGGCTTTTTTCACCTGTATCACATATCACATCTCTGTTGGACCCTTGGAATCAAGTGTTGCAGTCACCTGGATGCACTCAGCAGCTTCATCTTCCTTCCAGTGGCTTATATCTGTATGCCTGAGTGCATGTGCCTTCTGATCCTAATGGTGATTAAGTGGACAGCTGGCATTCCAGATAATGTAGAAATTAATTCCTCTTTCACCTTGAGCATAATCTCTGTTAAGAGGAAATGGCCTCAAGGTGTGCCAAAGGGGTTTAGTTTGGATATTAGGGGGAAAAAAAATCTTCATTGAAAGTGTTGTGAGGCACTGGAACAGGCTGCCCTGGGAAGTATTTGAGTCACCACCCCTGGTATTCAAAAGACATGCAGATGTGGTTCTTAGGGACATGGTTTAGATTTGAGAGTGCTAGGTTAATGGTTGGGCTTAATTACCTTAGAGGTCTTTTCCAGCCTGAATGATTGTGATTCTAAAAGCTGCTATCATTCATAGAATTGTCTTCCAAGACATTATAAACCTGAACTATTATTTTTCTTTCTCCCTCACCCTGAGAATATTCTGGCCTTGTACACCTAATGAATATTGTCTTACTTCTCAGAAGTGGGTGATATTGTTGTGTGATAATTTCTAGAAAATCTATGTAATCTCTTTTTTCATGTTTTTCTTACTGATAGCATGCACCCAGTTGTAATTATGACAATGGAATGAACAACAGCTTACTTTCCTAGGACATGTACCTTGAGAGTCATTAGATTCTAATGACTCAAATATGCTACAAAAGCCTTCCTTTTCACTAGAAACTTCTGCTTCTTCGATTTTTGAATATACTGAGTCACTTTTTAGATCCTCCTCTTGCAGTTTCAACATAGGGTAATAAGCACTCCAGCTCCTACACTTTTTGCTCTATTGAGCGTCTTATGCTGAGCATCTTTTCTAGCTTTCACATTGTTTCCTGCACTATGGGACCATGTTGCCTGCATTATCATTATCTTTGTCCTGTGGTCTGAACTCTTTCCATTTCAAAATGATTATTTGTGCTGAACTACTGATTCTCACTACTTCAATCCCTTTTCTGGTTAAATCAGCTGCCCTCTTTAATTTGTATGCATGATATATGGGTTAAGCCTCTATCTTTCAGAAATACCTCTTTGGACTGGAATCACACAGTTTGCAAATGAGCTTTAGTTAAAATTTAAATTTTAAAATTAATAATTAAAATTAATTACATTTAAATTTAAAATGAAATTTAAGGTGTATCTTTAATTACAGATTTTTTATAATATCCACAAAGATACAGTTCTCATTTCTGTTTTACAACAATTTTCTGCTTCTCAGTTTCAGACAAGCATGTCTTCTTATTGTTTCATTTTCTAAGGGTGAAGTGTTTTCTTTATACTTTTATTGTCCGTGCCCATGTTTCAGACATAACTGTTGACACCAGTCTCATAGACATATCTGTTATGTGTCAAACATGTGACTCCATCCAGAGTTACTCTCATTCCCTATCTTATGCCTTTGTAGGACTCAAGTGCTTGATGCTGTTCTACATCCACATACCAGATGACCTATTGCTACTTCTACATTTTTAAGAGTAAGAAGAAAAAACAAACAAACAAACAAAATTTCCTTTTCTTATCTTTAATGTTGCTTGAGCTCAGTAAGCATCAATACATTTTTTTGTTGTTGTTGTCTAGTAGTCCAACACTGTGTCGTCTCTATCCTTTTTGAGCACACATTTCACAGTGCTTTTAATTTTTGCATTGTTTGCTTAATAATCAAATTCTCTTGCTCTGAGTATCCCTGGACTGATAGCTTCCATTGTATTTCATGTACTTCTCACTGCAAAAGAAGAAAAGTTGAGATGCTTATGAAAACCTGTGTTCCTTATTAAAAAACACATTTATTCAAATGCTATATGCATATCTGACATTCTGTATTCCCCATAGTGTTATTCTCTGATGCATTATCCAGATACCTCCCTCTGTAATTTACATCCCTTCATCCATCCTTCTTTCCATCTTATGAAAATGAGTATGTAAGTAGGCTGTATTTGAGAGCAATGGCATTCAGTTTCAGGACAAATTAACAACAATCCAGAAACTCTGGAGGGATGTGTATGTTTGAATGGAGGGTCTTTCCCTCCCTTAATAAACTTTCCTCCATCCCACTGCCCACACACATGCTCTTGTTTCCTATAGCCCTTCTCATAAACCCTTACCTTCCTTCTCTAGCTTAAGCCACTGTGTTCATCCATCCTTTCCTCAGCAAGGCCTTTCTTTTTTTTTTTTTTCTTACTAAGGCTGCTTTTTCCTTTTCTACTATATTGTTGCCTTTGTAAATGTTGGGCTTTAAGGCATAGTAGAGTATTATATATAAGAATATTGATTTCTCTAGAAATATATTTTGAAAATGGTGTAATGGACTTATGTAAGAAGTAAATGATGACCAAACCACACAGAACAAAATGTCATGTTTCTAGTTTCTCCTTACTTCTCAATTGAACAATAACCATTTTTTCCCACTAGAAGCTGTGGCATAAATTCTGAATGGAAACCTAACCATAATTGCCTTTGCTGCATACCACATCTCATGAAACATGAAAGATATAATATAAAATACAAGTAGGAAGATCATTTGTGGGGCAGATGATGTAAGTGCTAACTCAATTCTAACTGTATTTTCCATTATTGTGACGAGTGTATAAATAGAGCTATGTGACTTAGCGGTTTGTCTTATGTCCTTAGCTGAGAATAACAGTACAGGCAGTCTCTGCAAATGAGATAATGGCATTTATTTCTCAGTGGGGAATGGCACAGAAGTAGTTCCCCTCTTGTTGTCCCTGCTATTGCTGATGCTGTGAAAAAGGACCAACTCTTTCCTCAGACAGGAAATATGTTCCTTCACCAAATTTACTCAAAGAATTATTCTTAGAGCCTGCATATGAGTGCTGAGAAGCACTACCCTGTGAGAACAACAGCTGTCCTGATAAAAGTAATTGCTAGTTGGAAAAACTGTGGATATATGATAAAACTGTGAGGAAGCCCACAGTTTTTCTCATCCACCTCATTCTTGCCTACCACTTTACTTTATTCTGTGCCAAGTTTAGTTTTTAACTGTGGTTTAAATGTGACTTATTTTTCTGCAAGATATCTGGCATGCTCCACCTGACTCTTTAATCAAAGTAACATTTATTCACAACTATGTGCCATTCACTATCAGTTTAGGTGTTGCAGAGTACAAAGAAAGCAAAATGAATCACTGTCAATCAATACAGTACGGGCAAAGCCTGCAGTCTCTTGGCTGGGCTGACTGCATCTTCTCAAGGCTTTTGTTCCAAAAGCAACCAGTACTTCTCCACATAATTTCTGTATACTTCTTGCCAAATGGCTATGAGAAATACCACTGTTGGGTGTAAAGTTTACATTGTTTACCATTCTGGTTTGCCTTGCTTGACTTCAAATACAAATGGAAAAAGAAGAGCTTTTGTATAATGATTCCTTCTCTTTTATATGTGGTCCCTGTGTTGGATCAGCTGTGATAAGGGACCTAGGTTACAGATCCTTGGTATTCTCTTGATATTTGTTATAGCTGTGGTTTGTTCTTTTATTGTAAATCTTAGGTATGTTTGAAGATGAATTAGGGAGGGTCTTTGCTCAAAGAATGGAGCAAAGTTTTTGTGAGGTCCAAGGGATATCCCCTGTAAGTTTATCTGTCATGCAGAAGATTTGATTTGCTAAGCCATAGTGTTCCCTTCTATGTTTATTGCTACTTTAACAGGAAGTGCCATATTTTTTAGCTTTTATCTTGTTCAGAGAGGTAGGGAATCATGTTTTCTTTGTTTCAATGTTGTGTATGAGTGGTTAGAGTTAGTGTGCTGTGTATCCATCACTTGCATTAGACAAAAAGAATTATTAACACCATAAATTCTCTTTCCAAAACTGTTGCCAGGGGACTGGCTTCACCAAGGAGCATTAATTCAGGCACCTCTGAGTAATATTGTTTATTATGGTTTAGATTCTGTCTTTTCCAACAATTAAGCATCTATTTGCCATTTCATCAGATTGAAGTCCAAATACTGCCTGCTCAAAGTACAACCTATTTTGAATTAAAGACACGACAGGTTGACATAAATGAAAACAAGATTAGATCTATCTCAGATTAAAAAACAAACAAACAAACAAACAAACAAAAACTCTAGCCAGTGTAAGGATTGTAAGTAGAAGTTCACAAAATTTTGACAATTGAAAAACAATACAGCATTTCAAATCAGCCATAAATAATTGAGATAGCAAAAATCTCTAGATATTTTTAACAACTTTGATACAGATTCATGAATTTAAAATCAAGTTTCAGTCCTCCAGCAGTCAAGACTTTGTACTTTATTCTCTGTCCTTCTATGTACTGACAAATTTATCAAATACGGTATTTATAGAAACACTAACAAAAGTTAAGGGTAGGTTTCTCTGTATCCCTACTATGATCATATTAAACTCTAGAGTGTGTAATACTGACAGAAAAAATAGTGCTTCAAAACATCAACAACAATGTGTATGTCTCTACTGAATGGGCAGATTTCAGATGGAAAATGAAGCAGTGTTTTCTGGTTTAGAATAGATTTGATACGTATGATAGATATGATGAATAAATATTTTTAAATGAACACGCTTTAAAGCTCTGTCTTCTTTATCTGATTTTTTTTTTTTTTCCTTTCTAATATCTACATGCAGGTTGAGGTAACTAATTTTTTTATGTACCCATCTGGAACCAAAGCCCTTAGTGATTCAGGAACAAAGGATATTTGATGCACTATTGATTTTCTACCTTAGCAGTAGAAAAACAATTGCTCTATGCAAAGGTCTGTTTTTGCTGGATCTCTGCCATCCATCTTTTTAACATTTATGTAACGTAGCAGTTGTGAAAAAAAAAAGTTCACACAAGGTTAAAAAGGAAAAAGTCATAATCACAAAAATTTCAGGCAGGCCTTAATATTGCAAAGTAACTTTTGAAAAGTATTTAACATAATTTAGACTATTAAATATCTGGATTTCTTTGTAGTATATTAATCTGCATTGTATCCCCTCTTACTTCCCTTCTCTCAGACAACATGATGTTCAGTCTACCGGCAGGGACAGGGTTAGTCACTGCCATGTGCTAAAATTCCTTTCTTAGACAATCTTGCATGGAGCATTTTAGTCTTGAACTTTCTGGAATCAAACTGTAGATTATGTAAGAGGCAACAAGCATCCGCTGGTTTGGAAAATCAGTCCCAGTGTGTCTGGTATGAAAGTGTGACAGGAATTCTATGTGGGAAGCTCCTGCTTGGGATCTGATTTCAATGCATCTAAGTCCAATGTGTGATTCTCTTTGCTGTAGGGTTTCTTTGCCTGTGATCTGCAGACAGTTTGGGGTTCTTCAGAAGTGAAAAGCAAATCCGAGAAGCCTAGTTACAGTATAAACTTTTTATGAGATGTTGCACTATAAGGGTAATTTTATAGCAGTGTTCACTAGTCACTGTATATATAATATAAAATACATAATATATAATATATAATATGTAATATATAGCATCTATTACATATTATATATTGTATATCATATATAATATATATTAATGTTATATAATGTATGATGTATAATGTGTCATATATTATAATATATTATGTATATTATTTATATTATATATATTATAGTATATTATTTGTATTATATATATTATAGATAATTCTTCAAAATGACTGTGATGTACCCCA
This sequence comes from Aythya marila, assembly GCF_965140915.1. NCBI lineage: Eukaryota > Metazoa > Chordata > Aves > Anseriformes > Anatidae > Aythya > Aythya marila. The sequence goes on along the minus strand of NC_139043.1, from coordinate 98,881,863 downwards.
AAGAAGATATGTCATTGCACTCCACTGGTAGGTTGAATGCTGTATCATTTAATATGAATCCTAAATAGAAATCCTTTCTATAGAAGGCTGATCAAAATTCAAATTGAACATTTCTCTATCCGTAAAATATGTGTTTTAAGGAAGGAAGGAAGGAAGGAAGGAAGGAAGGAAGGAAGGAAGGAAGGAAGGAAGGAAGGAAGGAAGGAAGGAAGGAAGGAAGGAAGGAAGGAAGGAAGGAAGGGAGTGAACGGGGGAGAGTAACTAAATGATGTTTTTGGCATCAGGATCACTGGCTGTTGTCTCTCACACTGCACCACTGTCCCCAGATGAAAGGTGAAAGCAAATAGAATAATTCTGCTTTGTATGGGGACCTGAACTTTTCCATCCCCTTCTGTAGTCTGGAAACTCCATATTGTCACTCTGATTAATCTCTTCAGTGACTGCTTCCTCTACCATGCTATGATTCCATTGTCTAAAAGAAACAAATAAACAAATAAGAGGCTGAAGTTGGTCATTATATGTTTCAAATCAGCATTAGTCCATTGGTTTCAGTGGAGCTATGCAGAGTTTTATATTTCGTAAACCAACATGTCTTAGACACAAGTGAAATAAACTTGCCTCAGAGATAATAATCCCACAGAATAAATTTATCACTTGTTGCTGCCATTTTATGGGACAGATGGCTTTGTTGGAAGGGGTTGTAGTTAGTGAAACAAGTGAAGATCAGAGGCAATACTCAGAATTTTACTGGTGAACTAAATAATTGCTTCATTCCAACCCATCTTATGATCTCATATTTTCCATGAAACTCAGATGGTTGACAGTAGATTTTGGACTTTAAATAAACCCGCATGAATTAGATGATAGCAGCTGCTAAGTTTTTCCTCAATTGCCTATTCACACATTTTCACATTTTTTCTCATTCTGATTAATTTTATTTAGCAGAACAGTGGATGGGTTCTGCAATTGCTACATTATAAGATTCTACTAAAAGGGCTAAGATAATACTACTGACCATTCCCCCACGCCAACACACCGACAAAAAAAAAAAAAAAAAAATTATGTGATGAAGTGAAGAGATTGTTAAGATTTCTTATTTCACTCTGGTTTTACCTACTATCACTGTCTTCTTTCAAGCACCAGTGTATAAACCTTATTTGAGAACTTATTTTCATGTTTACATTATTCCAGTAATAATTCTTATATTCTGGCTGCCAAGGTGGATTTTTATGATTATTTGTTTGATTATTTGTTATGATAGATTGTCTTCAATGTAAAGAAAAATCATAGCTTTGGAAAGCACAGAAGCAACTGTGTAATAAAAATGTGTGAAGTGCATTTGTGTAGAATGTGCTAGAGACACACTGAGTGATTGACTGGAAAGAAAAAATGTTACTATTATACTTTTTTTTTCTTTTCTTTTCTTTTTCCCTAATTTAATTAAAACAAATGTTTCTCCAAGGGGAAGTCATGTTTGACCAATCTGCTATCTTTCTATAATGAGATGACTGGCTGGGTAGATGAGGTGAGAGCAGTGGATGTGGTCTACATTGAATTCAGCAAGGCTTTTGACACTGTCTCCCATAACATCCTTATTGACAAGCTCAGGAAGTGCAGCCTAGATAAGTGGATGGTGAGGTGGATTGGCAGTTGGCTGGATGGCAGATCTCAGAGGGTTGTGCTTAGTGGTGCAGAGCCTACTTGGAGGCCTGTAGCTAGCAGTGTCCCCCAGGGGTCAGTACTGGGGCCAGTCTTGTTCAACTTATTTATCAAAGACAAGGATAACGGAACGGAGTGCACCCTCAGCAAGTTTGATGAAAAATAAAGCTCAGAGGAGTGACTGATACCCCAGAGGGTTGTGCTGCCATTCAGAGAGACCTCAACAGTCTAGAGGGTTGGGCCAAGGGGAACCTCATGAAGTTCAACAAGGGCAAGTGCAGGGTCCTGCAACTAGGGAGGAATAACCCCAAGCACAAGTACAGGCTGGGGTCTGACCTGCTGGGGGCTGACCTTCTGGAGAGCAGCTCTACAGAGAGAGACCTGGGAGTCCAGGTGGACAGCCACTGACCATGAGTCAGCAATTGGCCTTGTGGCCAAGAAGGCCAACAGCATCCTGGGCTGCATTCGGAAGAATGTTGCCAGCAGGTCAAGGGAGGTGATCCTCCCCCTCTACTCAGCCCTGGTCAGGCCACACCTGGTATTTTGTGTCCAGTTCTGTGCTCAACAGTACAAGAGGGACATGAAACTACTGGAGTGAGTTCAGAGGAGGGCTACGAAGATGATGAGAGGACTAGAGTACCAGTCGTACCAGGTAGAGAGAACTGGGCCGGCTTGGCCTGGAAAATAGAAGACTGACAGATTGCCCGGAGAGGATGTGGAGTCTTCTTTGGAGATATTCAAAACCCGCCCATACGCCATCCTGGGTGACGTGTTCTAGGTGATCCTGTTTGGCAGGGGGTTTGGACTATATGATCTTCAGAGGTCCCTTCCATTCTGTGATTTTGTGATTCTGTGGTTAGTTACCAAAATATTTTGTATCCTTTGTTACGTCTTCCCATACCCAATGTAACTTTGAAGTATTCCTGTTGCTGTTCTCCATGAGCCAGTTGTCATTTTTTTTTTTTTTTTTATTTCCACCAAGACATTATACTACCCACAAATTTTTGTGGCAAATACAGACATATCCCTGTGGACAAGCCATACATAGATCTCTGGTCATTACTTTTTTCTCAGAATTGGCACAAAAAGCCAACTTCTGCAATCTGAATGGCTTTGTTCATTTGATGAACAAACCTGCATTTCTGAATTTTTCCAGTGGTCATTAATTGCTGTCTTGCACTCTTCTCTGTGCCTTTCACTTTATTAGGGCAGTGGTAGAGCAGAGGGTGTCTGATGGGGAACACTGAAATTGTAAGGAGTACATTTTCTTCTGCTGCTCAAAACTGCAGCAAGCTCTAGTTCCAATATTTATTTATTTGTTTGTTTATTTATTTATTTCAACAAGAAATGCTAGCTGCAAATCTCTTATTTAGTAACAACTAAGCTATCTCAAAGTCATAGTGAAATTATGGTAGCTGTAGCATTTTATTGGCCCATTATTTAATGATGGAACCTAGTGATGGATAGTTACCATGTTTTGTCACTTAAATTTGAAAATATGAATATTTCAGACTACCTGTAGGAAACAGAGAAAATCATAAACAACAAATTTGCAACTTGGTTTTATTGTCTGTCCTTTTTTTTTCCTCCTTTTTTTTTTTTCCCCCTAAAAGTCATTAAAAGTAACAGATATACTGGGCACATCTAGCACAATTCAGGCAAGGAGACTGCGGGGCTCAAGGACTGCCCTGTGTCACAGACGTCTCCAGCACCACAGAGAGCAGCCCTGCAGTGCTTCAGTGGGCCTCTACCCCAGCCCTGATGTGTATAAGAGCCACAGCCACTGTGGGGAGGAGACCCACAGGAAAGGAAAGACCCACAGGTGAGGAAAGTGGAGGGGAAATTTCCCCATTGCTGGGGACATGGCTAGAAATGCATTTTGGGAAGGGATGCACTCTGAGGGACAGCAGCTGTGGGTGACCCACAACAAGAGTGGTTAAAGGAACCATAGGCCTCATTGAAGGTGAGAGACCAAGAATAAATTGCAGAAAAGACAGGGGGAGACAAGCCTGGTGAAACAGGAATGGAAGATGTTCCCTGAGTGTTTGTTTAAGTGATTATGGTATTTCTCAATACCCGAATAAGTAATCAAATGGTTGTGTTAATTGTCAACAAATTAAACTAAGAAAAAATTCCACAAGATGAGACTATTTTGCCTACAATTGGTTGAGATGTTTTTGTTATTTTTTTTCAGTATGTTGAGATACATTATGTTGATAGATGTTGAAAATTAACCTAAATTTGCTCCTCTCTTAATTATTTGATGGTTTATTTTGCTGACCATATGGCTATAACTAGAACCATAATATATATTGTATTTGAACTGAAGAACAAGCACTGAGGACAAATGATAAGAGAATAATCTGCTTTCCATTTCTGCTATTTCCTGAAGGGATGTTTTGCATAATGAAAACAACATTGTAAATTAAAATTGTTCCTTTTCTTGTATCAAAGTTATTTTCCTATTTAGGAGAATTGTTTTAATATACTCACAGTATATTTAATAGTATAAATATCTTATTTCTGTTAGAATGTGAGCTCCTAGAGGAAAGAGGAAAAGAGCAAAGAAAATACTGTGTGCCTGAGTCCACTGGTCAGACTTCTGATTAAACATTCTGTGCAATGTGTGTAAAGAAGGATTGAATTTTCAGCATTTAATTACTTTAGCCAGTTGCCATCTGTTCTTTGAATTCTGACCTTTCTTTCCAACTTGAGACTACATGGAGTGTCTGCAGGCAAGCCAATTAGATCATGGGTGTTTCATGCTGACATTACAACAGACTTAATGTCCACCTGCAGAACCCTGGTTGATAAATTTAATAGTGCTGACATGGTGGCTTTCTGTAACCTTCATCCAGCAAGAAAATAATAGTTTATTACACTTGGCATTCTTCTTTTAAAATATAGCACAATGAGCAGTGGCAAAATCACATTTTGATTTGTTTCTTCCGCCCATGACATTAATCATACACTGTCAAAAGCTTTTCATGCTACAGTTTCTCACAAAGATAATGCAAGTTAACTCTAAAAAACAACCCCATAAAAATACCTTTTTCTGGTTTGAGAGGAGTAGTCACAGACTGAAATAACATGGCACTTTAAGCTACCTACCCTCCCAAAAAATTGCATGGCAACCAAGGTTGAACTTTGAAGGAAGTCTGTCATTCTATTCACATGTAGTTTATCTTCTTCTTGTGGAAAAGATTGACTGTCTATAGAGCTCTTCTACTAGCAACATGAAAATGCTAACTTTAGTGTATCTTGTATCCCTAATAATAATTTTATTCATAAATGTTTATCCTCCAATACCCAATAGTGATACAATGCTATTTAAATATTGCTTACAAGCAAGTGGTAGCAGTAAGTATTCAGGTTTATCTCAGTCTCTAATGGGAACCCACTTCCCAGTTGTGGGAACCTCAAAATATTATAGTTTGTGACTGTAATATTGTCATCAAATAGTAATGTGTCTGTAGATCTATATTTCTATATATCTACATTAATATCTAAACAAGTCTTTGTAAAGGAGCTTCTGAAGAAATATATAGCTTTTCTTCTTTAAAAAAAAAAAAAAAAAAAAAAAAAAAAAAAAAAAAGCTCTTCCTTGAGCAATCTTTTGAGTGTGACTAAGTGCAAAGACAAGCTGAAGGGCATGATGTGAAACCTATCAAAGTATCAAAGTCAGGTCTTGTATTGATTTTAATGGTCGTTGAATCAGGTCTTGAGTGTAAGATTTTAATAATCCATTAAAGCTTTCACATTTTAAAACTGAACTTCTCCTGCTGATTCACCAACTTGAAGACCAAAAAAGAAAAAAGGTGGTACCTGGATAAGCACAAATCCTTACCCAGTCCTTACATCTGTATGGGAACATGCCTCTTTGCTTACAGTACTGAGTCAAACTGCAGTATATATAGAGCACCATGTTGCGGAGTTTCAGAAGCAATTTTACTGAGGTTCAAGGAGATTAATCTCTTAATAGAACTGTGGATTGTCTGTTTACTCTAATAGGAATCTTAGATTCCTCCCTCCACTTCACCAATGCTGCAAAGTGCAATAAAAACAAGTGCATTTGCACTGAATAAAAATCATTCAATTTCAGTTCTAAGTAGTGATGAAAATTCTAATGAGCCACTTTGTGTGTTCTGTTTATTTGGCAGCAGCAAACAGAAAACTAATGCACTAGGAAAAAAAAACAAACAAACAAACAAACAAACAAAAAACAAACACTAATAATCTGGAGATTATGTCATCTTGCTGTATCTATTCTCCTAAATGGAAAATTTTCAGGATTCTGAATGTGAAACTAGCTGTTATTGTAGCTTAATGAAAGAATCTAAATGCTGAATTTCTTCTGTACAGAAACAAAAGTGTTTCAACCTTTCCACAATAACATCTGAATATAGGAAAAATAAAATCAAATTAGATATACAACCATCTGTACACAGCATTGTTTTTTATATGCTTAGATATAAACATACCCTAAATGTTTAACATAAAATATTTTTATTAAAGACAATAAAAGTATTACATTCAAAATGTGACGCAGACAGTAGTTACCTGTTATGCCAATTATCTGTCACGCCTCTTGTCTCCTTTGACCTCACTGATAGTTTATATTTTAAAACAGATTATTACTATTATTAACAGATTTATCATGTGCATATACACAAACACACATACTTGATAACTGTCTTACTCAAACTTTCTGCTGCCCAGAATACAGGAAAGTTAAAGCAAACAGAAGTACAGATTTTAGGTTGTGACCCATATCCTTACTTGTTTTATGACTTGACAATGTGTTTATTCTCATCTTGTTGGCAATTTAATGTTTCTTCAAAGAGCAGACTTTTTAGCAACTTAATTGCTAAGGACTGCCTATGTAGTCTTCTCCAGGCATTTATCTACTATTACCTGCTATTTTTTGACACCAGTTCCTTCCTCTTCATTGGAGGAAGGCTGAGGCCAGCTCTCACCTTTTCTTACCTGTAAGTTTCTTTATCAATTATGTTTCCAACTTCAAGACACAACTGCTGCACATGTGTAAACTTTGGGAAAATTTTCTCCAAGTCTATTACTTCTTTCCCTCCTAACCTTCCTCTTCCCCTCACTCCATTCAGTATAGTTTCTCCCTGCTTCCCCACCACCACATCTTCAACTATTCTGAGATCCTTCCATTTCTAACTACCCCGCTTGTCCTTCACCTTAGTTACGCTTTTAACTATTCACCTGTGTCTTCCTCAACTTATACTAACTTCATGCTCACTCTAACTTACAACCCTTCTGCCTAAAGATATCAGTTGTATTATTCTCTGTACTCATTTCTGCCCAGTCTTAGTGAAGTTGAGCAGAAAGCTCATCCCACCTTAGAAGGCATTCACTAAGCCCTGTTCCTAATTCTGAAGCCTTAGATCCAAGCTAACTGGATGGTGAGCTGAATATTGCAATGGTAACTGGATCCTCAGCCACTCTACATAAGGTTTAATTGGCTCTCATAGGCAAATAAACCCTGCCTTGCTCCTGGATTAAAGACCAATGAATTCAGGCCCCAATGTTTTCCTTACTTTTGTAGCTGTTGTTATAAATGACTTACAAAAATGAGGTTAAAAAATAACAGTGTTCATAAATAATGTCTTAAGAGGAAAAAATTCAAAAGGTTAATCAAAGTTAACACCTATGTCAACTCAGTATGTCAGCCTACAGCAGAACAGAGAAAATGTCCTGCATGGATAGAGTAACTTTTCCTACTGCTCAGTCTGTATGCTATCATGTGTGCTCTCACTCACATCTTCAGTTTTCAGACTGCTACATGACTGCTATTAATGTAATGCAATCATCAGGGATGCCCAGGTCCCTAGGGTTCAGAAGTCCCTTTTTTCAGACTGAGACAGATCACTTTCATCTGTTCACTTGCTGTTTCTGGAAGGGATTAATTAAGTTTAAGTAGCAGACAACAAAGAGCCATTCGGCCTCCATGATTTAGGGCCAAATTTGTGCCATTTTTATATTTTTTTTATTATTGTCCCAATGAATTCATGCCAACATTACAAGGTGAATTGTTTTTAAACAAAGATGGATCCAATGAAGCTAATGCACTTGCTTTTATATCTTTCAGAGAGAAAAAAAATAATAATAAAAAATAAAAAAGGGAGCAGAAAAGAGGCAGTGAGCACATAGAACAGACAATTTTTAAGGAAAAAATTTGATTCCTAACTAGAAAGCAACTCGTGACATAGAGTGTTAGAACATTCTTGCTCTCCATCTAGGTTAAGTAATCATGGCATTAATTGCTCACTGGCTGTATGAACTATTTCATTAGTTCTGAAGTCAGCTTATCAGTCCCATAAAATATAAGTATATATATATAAAAAAAAAAGTATAAATCACCAAAGGAAAAAAAAAAAATACTGCATTGTCACTTAGAAAGGCAAAGCAAATCTAAACATCAAAAAATAACATCTGTGTTCTTGCAACAGGTTTTGTCAAAATACTGTGATGCACTGAGGTACACTGGTATTAGTCATAACAACCAGAAATAAAAAGACACTGAGATAGAAGTAAGAGGTCTCCATCCCCCAAAATAATATCAAGAAATAAGAGAAATAAGAAGAAGCACTTTACTGATATTATAAATTATATCATTTGACAGAAAGTGGTTTGGAAAAAAAAAAAAAGTTCATTAAAAATGTTCATTAAGAGCTAACAGAATTTAAAAATGAATTTTAAAAAAATGTTCATTAAGAGCTAACAGAATTTTATGTTCAGTGAGAACAAGGGGAATTACTGATTATATGTGCAACAGCTGGACAGATAGCAAAATTCCAGAGGTCTCTTTCAGTCTAGATCCTAAAATCAGAAGTCAATATCAGCATATCTATTCCATTCCATTCCATTATCTATCATTGTTATAGCCAGTAAATAACATAAATAAATAAATAAACAAATAAATAATAAATAAATTGCAAAAAGTCATTTCAACTGAGCTATAGACGTTATATTTGTGTACTATGCTGTACATAAATTTGTCAATGTCTAGTAGGATTTAAGAGGAAATTAAGCATTCTGCAAGAACAAAACCCTAAATAATCATTTGCATTCTCTTGGAGTGGAACCTGAAGTAGAAGGTTGATTCACATTTGCTCATTGATTGTCTTAGAATGAACAAAAAGAAGCCAGTCAAGAAAAAGCAGAAATATTTTATTTCACAGCATTGTGGTTTTACCAGCAAATTAAATAAGAATAGCAAAGGCAATTTCCTTATTTTTAATGTCTGTGATCCTTTCACATTTTTGAAGAAATTGGTCGTGCCTTCACTTCCTTGAATTAAAGATTATTTTTGTCCTTTATGAAAGCAGTTAATGTTGCCAATTATTTATTTTCAGGCAAGCCTGAAGCATTTTAATGGAAAAAATTTATCCCAGTGACGTTTTTAAGTAGTAGATTAATGCATTCTTAGTATAAAATTATTCTTCATATGGATTAAAGAAGCTGGGAAGAAGCTGCCAAATATTTAAGATGTTTACTTCAATCTAAGGCACTAAAGATAACAATTGTAGAGAAAATATTAAGCAGGCAAATTTTATTCTCTTAAAATTTGTAAGCTATCGATGCATCAATATATTATGTGAGGTATTTGTTTAAACAATTGAAATAATATAGAGAGATCTAATTTTTTATGCATGAATACTTTAAGGACTATTCTAAAATAATGTATTTGTGGTACTGCAAGTTTAAGGTAACACTTTTTTTTTTTTTCCCCAACTCGAAAACTAAGATTAGATTAATCTGAAAATAAAATTTTATTTTTCAGCAATATTTCTTTCTCCAGTTTTAACCAGATGAATTTGTTGACAATAGTGCCCTCCCTTCACAAAATTTTACTTTGATAAATTGATTTTTTCTAAAATAAGTGTTCTGAAAAATTGTCCTTCACAAACTCTAAAGCCCGTGTTTAGCAGGTTAAGGACAAGGGTTTGCCATCCTAAGAACAGTCAGTTACCAGCAGTGCCTAAACAAAGCATCAGTAACATTTCAGTAAGTTTCAGTTAGTTGGAAAAAAACTTTCATAATATTTACCTTTACAAGGTGTTCTTTGTTCCTGGACACATTTCAAAAAAACTAACAGGATGAAAGTTTCCTCCAGAGTATGCAAACATACCAGAATTTGTAGAATGCTGAGGGAAAAAAAAAAAAATAATAATTTTTATGGCAGAAATTAATAACCATTATCATCAGTGAGAAGATGCATGTAATAAGAACATCAGATTTACACACTTATCTTATATGAGCCCTACTTGAAAATTTAGCCCAAAACACCCTCAAAAGCCTCAATGATTAACACACAAACAACAATAATTTCGTAATTTACCAAGTCAAGTAACTGTGAATTAAACAATACAATGCCCAATTTAAATTCTTCAGCTCTTTTCCATATAATGATAAGAATTCTTAATATCTGGAAAGATGAAGAATAGCAAAAATACTGAGATAAGACTGAACGGTGATCTCATTCATTTCTATGATGGTATAGTATGCATGTAATTTCCACGGTGTGCATGCTAGTGAATAACTGATTAGTTATATAATAACTGTTATAATAATGACATTTATTATATAATATTATTATATTATATAATATATAATGAATTATATATACTATATATGTTATAGATAATAATTAATATTTAATACAATGTATACAGTATATAATATATAATATAATAACCATTATAATAACATCTCTTCTATAACTACTGTTACGAAAATAGTCACATAACAACTGAATAGCTGTGAGAAGGGAGGTTCAGGTTAGATATGAGGAAGAGGTTTTCAATGAGAAAGTGGTTATACACTGGATCAGGCTTCCCAGGGATGTAGTCATGCCACCAAGCCTGTCGGAGTTTAAGAAGTGTTTGGACTATGCTCTCTGTCATACAGTCTGAACTTTTGGGTAGACCTGTGTGGAGCCAGGAGCTGGACTCGAGGACCCTTGTGGGTCCCTTCCAACTCAGGATATTCTATGATCCTATGAATGATTCAAAAATCCTTTGAAACAGTTATGGTGCATCTTGAGTAAAAAGGAAGATGTTGTCTGTTAGATTCTTTTCAAGTCACCATCTCCATCAACTCACCATTAGTATTTTCTACTAAAGAATAAACATACGTCGAGGTTTAGTTTTCAGTGGTGGGAAAGAGTGTAGGAAACACTAAACTCTTTTTCTTTGGCTGTTTGGTGGTTGTTTAGAGAAGTTTCTAGGAATTCTGTAGATGTAAGTCATAATGTTTTACAGAAATGTGATAAAGAATAATTAACAGCAGAAAGTGCAGGAGAGGTAACGGATCTTTAACCTCCACACCCTCCTTAATTATTTGCTATTACAGCAGGTAATACATATAATGCTTTGAGTGATTTACAATATTAGGTTAGAAGAAAAGAGAAACTGCCGGGTGAGACAGTGGTTTTGTCCTTGTCATGGTTTCAGCTGGGATAGAGTTAACTTTCTTCATAGAAGCTGGTGTTGTAATGTGTTCTGGATTTAAAGTGAAAGCAATGTTGATAACACACTGATGTTTCAGTTGTTCCTGAGCACTGCTTACACGGAGTCAAGGACTTTTCAGCTTTTATGGTTGCCCTGTCAGCAAGTAAACTGGGGGTGCACATGAAGTTGGGAGGGGACACAAGCAGGACAGCTGACCCAAATTTACCAAAGTGGGGGAAGTAGCTAGTGCTAGTAGCTAGGCTGCCAGCGCTTGGGGACTGACTGGAAATTAGTTGGCTAGTGGTGGGAAATTTCATTGTACGTCACTTGTTTCTATTATTTTTTTTTTTCTTTCTCCCTTTCTATTCCCCCACACACACTCAACTGTCCTTATATCAACCCATGAGTTTTCATGCTTCATAGATTCTCTTCCCATCCCACTGCAGGAGAGAGCAAGCAAATAATTGTGTGGTCCTTAGATACCTGCCAGGTAAAAAACCACAACAGTCCTTCAGTTTTCTAGAATTTTATCACAGCTGCCTAGTCACTGTTGTAGATTAACTTTGTATGCCTGTATTTAGGTATGAATAAATTGGAGAATTTAAAATGTTTACAGCATTATGTAAAGTTATAGTACCCTTCAGCTATTACTCCCAAATTAATTCTTCATTTAGTAGTGTTTCACTAACTTATTCTCATTTCCCTCTTACATGTGTGCCATTCAAACACACACACAGATTTATTTTGATTTGGTCTGATTCCTGAAATTTGGTATTTCATATTTTATATATATATATATATATATATATATAAGAAAGAAAGAAAAATATTGAAGCCTTTTTCTTGTTTTATCTTATTTTGAGTTGGAAGGATTTGAAAGATGATTAGTGTCTCTCAGCTGCCTTTTGCAGTGTTCTTCAGATTACTGTAAGTTATTTTGTGAAAATAGAATACTAGGGTATGGTTTATTTTACAGTCTTTGTTTTAAACCACAATCATGGTTTTATTTAGTCTTTGCTCCTAATTCCCACTACAATCATCCAGTATTTCTCCTGATGTGCCTCCTGTAAATAGACAGAATTTTCTTTGACTACTCTAGTGCTCAGCGCAATCGTAAGCTGGCCCCTGCCAAGCAATGTACAAAACAGCTGAGACTTTCCTGCTCTCCTTTCAATTGCCTGTCTCTACCCACTGTCATATCTTGGAAATTCATAAGAATGTCTTCCAGCCTTATGCTTTTGTGCCAAGTTTATTTGATTTTTGCTAAAACATTAAGTATTATTTGGGGAGATAATCATACAAGAGTGTGATCATATGTGCCTCATTTCTTTAAGAAACGAAGTAATATGTATGTTTTAAAATTATTGACAGTCTTTTTTTGTGATCTTCTCCACTTACCTGTCTTATTTAGGCAAAACTGTGCAAAGACAAGAGGTTAAAAAAGGACGATAAATTGAGATTAATTAGTGCTTTAAGTGGGAATAGTATGAAAATTGGGAAAGACAGACATAAATTAATTTTCTTTTCTCCAATCCAAAGCTTCATCCAAATTGTCTGACTGTTTTAGCCAGGCTCAAGCTGTATTTGAAGGAGAAGTATAGTTTCTGGACCATGTCAATGGAGTACACAGTTTTTAGAACATGATTACATCTTTGCCTGTATTATCAGTGAACTCAGATCTTCCTGTAAAATATACTGAGTGAATATATGTCAGTTGGAAAAAAGACAGACATTTTCTACTAATTAAAAAATAGTTTAAAATGCAGAGAGATAAGTGGAATATGTTAACTGATTTTGTCAGTTTTCCAGCAGTCACTTTTACAAAGAGGCAGACTTCTTTGGTATCCAAGAATACTATTTAGTTACACTAAATAGATTCCTGGCAAAACATCTCAAACCAATGCATTTAGCTCAGTTCACTTCTCTGTCTGATTTAGCCTAGAGATTCCAGGTGGTCCAGTTTATGGCAAATGTAGGTATACATTATTTATACGCGAACTATGGTGAACACCATCTAAAAATTACTGTTGGTTGGCTATTGCCATGAAATAAATACTACTCTTTTTGGTTACTGCATTTTAACTGCTTTTCTGACCTTTTCTTCTATTTATACACTCCATCTAAATACATCTCGATGTTTTGTTACTGTTGCTCCATTAGTCTTTAATTCAAAGAGAACGATAGAGAAGCTTAAAAAGTCACAACATAAAGTCAGAGATAGTAACATCCACTGTTTGAAGAGAGGCAAGAAACTCAGTATGGTTGTGAGGAGGAAAAAGGATAGGAGATGTATTTGGGTTACTTCTAGTTCTCTGCACATTGAATGAGTTTCTAGCCTTTGATGGTATACAGACTTTAAATGGATGTGGATACCTTGTGAGTGAAATTTGCTTTGCTTCTGAATCAGAGACTGGAAGGACTTACTTCTGCTCTTGAATCAGTAGCTACAGTGAGTCATCAAAGCACTACAATGTCCTTTTCCAGGGGTGCCAAGGCCTGTGACAACAGGCTGAGCCTACTGGACTTCTAGAATGAATTTTGGGTGCATCCATATTATAAACTCACTTAGTAGATAAATTAGATAGGTCACAGCTGCACTAACATGCAAGAAACATTCTTCAACTGTAGGCTGAGATTTTGAGATGGAAATAGCTGTCAATTATTACCTCTGTGTATTAGATAGAATTTGGCACATAGAGGAGATTTTCTTCACAAACAAAGTGGGATCACAAGAGTTGTTGGGATGTAACCTTTTCTTTAATTTGGAAATAAATAATTGCATTAAGCATTCTAAAAAAGAACAGATATACTGGACACAGGCCATTTTGCTTTCACCAGTCAGTCCAGGAGTTGAGTTAAGAAATTTAGGTGATTTAAGAAACTTAGCTTCCTGTAGAACCTTAAAAGTCTTCATGCATTTTAAACCACCTTAACATTTTCACACTGCTTCAAGGTTTTGAAGATGTGTGAGTCCTTTAGAACAGGCTATCCTGCTGCAAAACTAGTTTGCATTGGTTTGAAATGAGAAAGCTGCTTAAGGAATCTAAGATGTCCTGAGCTCCTAAAGTAGTTTTAATTTCTTATAATCTTATCTCTGTTACACAGGCTTTGGTCTGTATTTATAGTGTAAATACAATTACAAAGCTCCGGAATAGACACTATGACTTTAAAACAGAAGGACTGTGCCCAAGGCTCAGAAGAATCCTGAGAGGTATTGCTCTGTTTCCTCCTTGGGAAGCCTTGTCATACTATCACCTACTGTAGAAGTATTTATTTATTTCCTAAGGAAGAAAGCAAAGCTTTGCTGGCAAAACTTAACAGATAACTGCCTCTCTGAGTCATAAACTTTGATTTCTTATTCTGAAAATGTGTGTTTCACCTATTTTCTTGCTTGTTAGTTGCTCTTGTTTTGGCAAAGCACAAGTTCACTTCAAAACAGCACTTCCTTCTGCCTTCCCTACACATCACCTGTGCCATCTAAAGTTTTGGAAGACACCTATTGCAAGGGAGTCCATATATGAATTCTCTCTCTGTACAGTAAACCACAGGCACAGCGACTGCATGAGTCTAGATCATCTCAAGAAAAGCTCTGCTGCATTCAGGTAACAATATGTGTCACTGAAGGGTTGTCAATTAAGGCCAACTAAACAGCAGTCTGGGCCTACTGGAGGTATTAGAAGATCCAAAGATCTTCCGGAATACAAGATCCAGGGATCCACTGGGATAGAGGTAGCTGTGTATAAAGGAAGTAAATATCACAAATAGTCACTACATCCTGGTAGCACACAGTCCAGAGATTAGGATTTTATATAATAAGAAGAATTGTTTCTAGATAGGTGTAGGAAATACCTACATGTACGAAGGACAGAAGATAAAATTACTACAGTACAGAGACTACCCAGATTTGGATGTTAACAAATTTTGTTCTCCCTATAGGGATGAGATTGCTCAGTAAGGTGAAGCTTTTCAAAGCATTCTCAAGGACTTTCAAGAGTACTATGGTATTTATTAACTAGCATTGGTAGACAATAGAAAAAGAAAATAAATCATAGAATCATAGTATTATCTAGGTTGTAAAAGACCTTCAAGATCAAGTCCAACCATCAGCTTCACCTACCAAATCCCATCACTAAACCATGCCCAACCAAGAAGTCTGAGCCTAGATTAACCTTTGTGGTTCTGAAGGTAAAAACAATAAATTGTAGAATAATTTAGATTAAAAAGGATCTCTGGAGGTCCTCTGACCCAGGGCTGGACTAACTGGATGTTAGATATCACTATGAAGTTAAATCTGGTTGTTCAGTACCTTGTCCAGAAGAGTTTCAAGCCTCTCCAAGGAAATAATACAATCTGTCATTATATTTTCCTACATTTCTCAGTTCACGTCCTCTCTAGCTCCATCTAGCCTATTTAATGAAGTTCTTCAGAAGATGAGGATGGTGCTTTGGAAGCATTTATTTCAAGAATAAAAGTATTCAGGAAAACTGTTTAGTTTTCCTGAATTGACATGTAGTTCCCAGGCCGTAAAGTATCTGAAAGCCATGTAGCAATGGCTGAACTACACTGGAGTTTCCAAATCTTGCTGGTGTCATGTTGACCAGATAAATATCTCCTGGTCAGCACAGAATGATAAGTGAGTTTGTCTCATGTCTGTCTGTAAAATGGGATGTAAAGACTGGATAGTCCTCATATGGTGTATCTTATTTGCCTAAGGAGCCTGAAAGAACCATCTGGTTGTTTTTGATCCTTAAAGTTATTGTAATGAGAAACTCATTCAGGCAATTCTTCTGCAGCTGCAAAAAATAGTGGTGAGACAGGCTGCATTTGGGAGGAAAAAAATAAAATAAAAAGACTCAAATGCTGCTAAATGTGTTTCAGGATAATGGCCTCAATAGCACATCTGATGAGCATTTAGAATAAGTGAATGCTGAATGCCTTATCAGTGATAACACAGACAAAGGTTATCAGCATGTGCCACACATCAAACATTGATCTCACTCCAATTAATTTAGCTGAAAAATGGTCTCCATCAGCAAATGCTTTTGCACAAATTAGAGCCTGTTTCTTTATTGCTCCTCTTCTTTTTAATAGGAAACTTTGACCTGTTCTAGCAAGTTAGAAATATTTGTTTCTTTTAATTTATTAGAGTTTCCCATGCTTTGTAATTAACCTCCCAACCTTGCAGTCTGAATGTAGTAGGAATTTTGACTGATATCTTTCCCTCCCCTCGCCTTCTCTCCCCTTCCCTCCCTTTCCCTTCCTTTCTCTTCCTTTTAATACAAGTATTATCCAAACTACCTTCACCATACTAAAAGATCTTCTATTGATTCATTTTTTTTTTCTATAAGATTACTCAAAGCCTGTTTAAATGGGAATTAATGCTCACTAAAAAATTTTAATGTGTGTTTTCATTACTATTAGAATATATTTGTACCAAAGTTAGCTTCTGAGATACCACAATGCTTTGAAAAGATCTTCATCTTCAGTAACTGGCAACTTCAGTACCACGTATTCGTAGAGCCAGTGTGTGACTTTGCACAGACACTGAAAGAAATGAAGTCTCTTTGAATAGAAGCAAAGTCCTACCAGCAGGTTCTTGAACACAAATTGAAATGATGGACCATCTTAGACAATTATTTTTGAAGATCAACAAGTACAAGATGTGCAAAATAATCATTTGAACATGGTGGTGGAAAATATAGGAAAACCTGAGGAAAACCCTTGAGGAGAAATCTCTCAAAGTAGAAAGACATTAACAAATTATTAATATTTTTTACAAGTTCTTTTCATGGGACTTGTAAAAAATATATATAAATAAATCATTTAATTTATTATAGCCATTTATTTCTCTACTTTTAATTTAACATGACACCAGTTATTAACTGTAGCTGTGCTGTAAGAAAGCTGCCCTAGCATCTAAAATTGCAGCAAGTGTGAGTTATTGAATCTGCATTGAATCATGGATTCAGGGCTCCATTAATAGTGGTAACTCTAGGGTCTGCAGTGTTGTACTCATGACAAACGGCTCAGTGCCAGCACTCCCTCCAGATTCTGGAGACACTACTTTGTACTTTTCCAAGTTACATTTCACCTATTATCAAACAGTATAATATACTGTTCTCTCATGAATAGCTGAATATCCATTTCTAAATGTTGTATTCTGGAAGTACATGTGTAAATGATATCTGATCATGAAGCAAGAATTAAGAAGGGAGTGGGAATAGCTAAATCATCTAGTTCAGTTGTCTGTGGTTGTTCTTCTAGGACTACCTAGATAAGATTGTTATGACAGGGGACACCACAGAGCTGCAATAACCTCCCTCCATGTTTTGTCCAGCTATATGACCTCAGGCCATACATCCACGAGACAGCTGCCTGTATAGAATCATTAAGGTTTGAAAAGACCTCCAAGATCACCTGGTCAAACCATGCCCCTACCACCAATACCACCCAATAAACCATGTCCCTAAGCACCACATCCAACCTTTCCTTAAACACCCCCAGGGATGGTGACTCTACCACCTCCCTGGGCAACCTGCTCCAATGCCTGAATCCTTTACACCACTCTATTAAAACACCTACACTGTAGTTTCTGGTACTGCCACATGGAATATTGTGTATTAATGGCACAGGGAAATGGCATTGTGATCAACAGAGATCAGGATCAAATTATTTGGGAAATTATTATGGGCATAATAAATCAATTCTAGAGGGAGTCAGTGCTGAACAATATAAATACAAGGCAACATTTTACATTTTGCTCTTACACAGTCAGATTGTGGAAGTGTTTAAATGACTACAGTCAGTGCTATACAGCTATACAGTGCTATACAGTGCTATACACTGACTAGTCCCCTACAGCAGGACTAGGGCAAAAAGTGCAGTAAGTGAATTTGCTGAACAGAAGTACAATCAGACAGTCCATTTTGTTTCCAGATTAACAGACATTGTGATTTCATTTTGATTTGTAAATTATACCAAAAGAATAAATATTATAAAGGCTTGCAGATTTTTCTAAAGAGCAAAAATAGAGGAGCATTAATAAAATTATTATAAGGCATGAACCTTATATATAACATTTATAAAAATGCAGCATCACTACAATTATTCTGATTAATGTAATATTTAACTTGGAAAAGGACGAACGCCCTTTGAAGACCAAAATGCCATTTTAACATGGATTTTTCAGTATCTAACTTTTCAATACTTATATTTATGCATATCAGTTCAATACATTAAGATGTGCTCTGCATGAAGAAACATTATATATTATAAACTAATATTTTATCTACATAAATTATTTTATCTTTATCAAATTCACTGGAAGGTGGGACACATTTTTTTTTGATAACTTTTCTTTGCATTAATTTGTAAGAAAACATATGCAAACTAAGGAGTAATAGTTACTCCTAAGCACAATTTATGAAGCTGATGTATTGTTTAAACAAAACTATAGAAGTATAATTTAGCATGTAAATTGATCCTCTACAAACTGTAGCCCAGGGAGGAAAATTAGCAATATTATGTTATGATTGCTGACTGACAAAGACAGCAGTGGCAGAAACAGGAATTCTGCTGAAAAAAACATAACTCACTTTGCTCAGATATGCACATAAAAGCATATTGGATGACCACAACCCACAACAGTGATAGTGGCACAGTTCTACTTGAAGGATTTCTGATTATTTGAAGAATTATAATTTTGGCAGAAAAATATTTTTACTGTCTGCAATACTGGAACTCCCTTGCAATCACAACAGCAACAGGGAGGAGGGCAGGTTATCCACAAAAAAAGAAAAAAAAAGGTGAAGATGTCAAATGGGAAGTGATTTCAAACACAGGCCTATGTTGAGTCTGTGGTCTGAGTTGAGCAGTCCTCTGACTATCTGCCTGATAAGAAGAACAGCAATGGAAGTTTTCTGCATATTTCCCTAATTCTGTAAAATTAACAAGATTACTTGCTGTGTCAATTTTCTTCACTTTTCTAAATTTTGCCTCTATTTATATAGATAAGTACATTATACGTATAATTTACTTTATACTTCTTACATTAGGAGAAGAGATTATATGTATTTGCCTGGTGATTTATATCTCTCACTAATGCTCTGCCTGCTCCAGAAATATTACTAAATCATTAGCTACTCATAAGGCACTTAGAACAGAATTTTATTAGCGTTGCTTGTTACAGCCTGTGTGAATTCAAGTGCTGGTCTCTGCTCTGTCCCTCTAAAGTTTCTCTCCAAGCCTCTCCAAATTTCTAGACCACAAATAAAAACCAGTTTTAAAAGATTTACAATAAGATTCACGTGGCAGACATAAGTGACAAAGCAAGTTATCTGAATTTATATCAGAGCCTACAAATTTTAGAGACACTAAGATCCTGTAATTTCCTGACACTCAAGTTATATGCTTTTGAATAAAATTAAAGTATTACTCATATTTAGAAGCCAAAATTGTTGTACTTCTCAAAAGCAAAGGAGGGAAAATGGTTAGTTGTTTCCAAATGTGACAAACAATTTCTGCCTTTCAAAACAACTGCATTTACTTGCTAAGTGTAACATAATGAAATCTTAGCATGATAGGAAAATGTAACTAAATCACCTGATGCTTCAGTTGTAAATGCACATTTCCATGGAGATGCATACGCTGGATTTGTTCAAAACACTGTATGGAATTAATTCACCTAAAATCAAATCTAGGATGAAATAAATATTTAAATATTGAATAAATATTTAAATATTGAACAATAATATTATTAATAATAAAACAAATATTTAAGGATCTATTATTTCAAATAACATTTCATGAAGAATTTTCCTTTCTTACAGGAAAATATTTATCAGTCATTTTATCAATACTCTATGAAGATGAGGATTTACCCTCTCATACTCGTTTGCTTCGGATGCACCACAACTTTAAGTTTGCCTTCAAAGATTTGGTTCAAAAGTACAGTACAGTACAGCCCACACTACACAGGGTTGAATATAAGCCCTGGCTGGTTGCTGGTGACTCTTTCTGCAATAAGAAAATAACAAATGTTGTCAATTTTTAAATGTGAAGTAATTTAACAAACACAGTACATGACTGTAATGTTCTTGTGTATCTTGTAAAATATATATATACATGACGACCTAACTTAGAATTTATTTTCAGCACTATTTTCTTTAAACTATTTTTTAACTGATTGGGGAGAGATTTTTCTCCCTTTTTCTGTGACGGCATAATGCCATCCAGAGGCCAACTGAGCTCATTACAAGGTTTGTCAGGGTTATCCAGAAGCCAGCCATCTTCTGGTCAAACTGAGTTTTGAACCTCTATAGGAAATACATTTTTTTCCTATAATAAGTCTTGATTTTCAAACGAAATAACCTCTAGACCTTACAAAACTCTAAACATCTTCAAATTTCTCTATCAGACTGCACTATTCAGTACGTCAGCACTCAAGGAACTAGAGAGGAATGACTAATCAAAGAGCATATTAACACGTCTGGAGCTAGGCACTACATAGCTTTAATAAATTAAAGCATTTAGCTTCTTAGAATTCCCAGTTCTCTCATCTACTTTCTTTTCTGTGAATCACGGCCATTACATGTTTTAAAGAAGGAGCACACTGTTCCTCTGTTTTCAGTGTCAGTCATGGAAATTTTATGCATAGTTTTGAAATTCTTGATTAGTAAATTCTCAAAGAAAAATCTGAAGATTTTTGCTGAGTATTTAAAAATAAAAACATGATCAAAGCAATACATATATGTTGTGTGTGTGTGTGTATATATATATAAATATATATAAATATATATAAATATATAAAGATATATATATATAAAAATATATAAAAATATATAAATATATATAAATGTATATATATATAAATATATATAAATGTATATATATATATATATATATATTTTTTTTTTTTTTTCCCCAGCATATTTATCTTTGGATAAAGCAAAGCATGTCAAAGCAAAGATTATCTAGATATCTAGATATCTAGAGATATATCTATCTATCTAAATAGATAGATAGATAGATAGAGATAGATAGATATATATTTTCCCCAGAATATTTATCTTTGGGTAAAGCAAAGCATTTCAAGGCAAAGACTATATTTCACAGAATCACAGAATTGTAGGGGTTGGAAGGGACCTCAAACAATCATCGGGTCCAACCCCCCTGCCAAAGCAGGTTCCTTAGAGGACGTTGCCCAGGCAGGCATCCAGATGGGCCTTGAATATCTCCAGAGAAGGAGACTTCACAACCTAACTGAACAGCCTGGTATTTCTGGTATGTTATATCCAAGCCAGGGTATATACAGTGTATATTCACTACAATTAGACCAGAATATTTCATATATAATATTTCACACTGCATCAAAGCCATTGCTAATGCATTATATAACTTTCATATTAAAAAAAAGAATACATGATATCATATTAAATTAATATTTCAAAAATCCAATCAGGAACTGAAATTAATTAATTGCTAACTGGGAGTAGATGAATAAATGTAATTAAATGTTTTATTTCGAATTGGTTGTCTTTGTTTAAAAAGCTTAAGTAAATGTTAAAATTGACTGCTTTGAAAACTGTTGGGGTTGTTTTTTCTTTTTTGCTGTTGCATGTTTTTTCATTTTGTTTTATTTTCTTTTGTTTTGTTTTGCTTCATTGTATATAGTTGGAGAAGTTTGTTAACTCGAGGGTTCATAGGAAACAGAATGTATTGGAAACATCCCCACAAAGTGCTTTTCAAATTTACTGTTGAACTCATTGGTTGGAAGCAGCAGATGAAACTCTGGAGAGATGTCCAGTTTCAGTCCTGGCTCTTACAAATCTTTAAATACTCTATTTGTCTTATGTAGAAAATGGGAGTGAAAAGATAGCTTTGAAAGTAACACAATTATTTCTAGTACAATAGAGTAACGATGGAATGTTTGCTAGCAGTTGACATTTAGCATATGGTTTCTCTATGTTGTAAGGACTGATGGCCTATAGCATTTATTTCTTCCTGAACAATGTGGGGATGGATACCTTTGTAATTATAAACCTTTAAAGACTTTACAAGTGGTTTTCTCTACATTGTTTGAAAGTCTTCACTTTCTACTATGGCAAGTTTTAAATAGTGATTTTGAAAGGAGTCTATATCACTGACATATTAAAGTTGAGGGGATGGCAGAGGATGGCAAAGGAGAGGAGGGGAGGAAGTTACACATTATCTGTTTTGGGTATGTAACACATCATAATTGATAGAAAATCTGCATATTTTATGCTACATGGTTGGCTATGCTACAACAATTCATGAGCAAAGAAAATTTGATTACTGAATAGGCTAGCATTATTGTTATCATTGCTATCAGTCACTGCAATTTTTCCTTATAATATTCTATGAACAGAAAGACTGTATTGTGAAATTATCACTCGGTATAATTTGTAACTTAACTTAAATGGTCTTGTGTAACTAAAACAAAAGTTGTAGCTTACAGAGTTTTTTAAATAAAAATAAAAATAAAAAACATAGAAAACATTTACCACAATCACCAGATAACAAAATTTATATTATAAAAATTCCACTGTCCTTTTCTCTCTTTATATCTTAATACAATCAGTGTGGTTTTTTTGTTTGTTTGTTTGTTTTTTTTCTATAATTTATTAGTATCCCTGCTGTCCCTTATTGTGTTCTTCTCAACTTGCCATGTGAGAAAAAGAAAACTGATACTTACTAACAAGTTCCATATTTTAAAGAAAGCTCATCCATTATAAAGAGACTATGTGAAAAATAAATATATGGAAAGTTGTTTTCCATTTATTGTTAATAAAAATACTGCAATTTAAATACTACAAATATCTTAGATGGGAAGGTGTTTTGGTTCTTTGTAATCTCTAGGTCATTGCAGCTACTAAATTCAAACCATTTTTACTTCTATACTCCTTCCTCAGCTTTGTTTCTGCAAAGATATATTTACAAACTTAATTGTACATAATCATACCAAAGTAGATTTCAATGGAATTTTTCATTAGGTATGCATTCTAGATATCTATTTGAAATTTAGAATATAAATGTTAATGTGTGTATCAATGAGCAGTGGAAGGAAATCAATGTAGACTTCAAGTGACCATTTCTACAGCTATTGCTATTTAGAGTTTCATTTGGACTTTGTTTCCCACTGTGCATTGTTCTCAGGCTGGTCACATGAACAAAGCCACAGCACTTTCCATATCTGGGCAAGAAGAAGGCATGGGAAGCAGGGGCAGAGGAGAAAATATTAAATGGAGAATGTTTTAACCCCTGAATCATCTGCTATAGATAACCATGCAAACCATTGTGGTACGCAATAAACACTAAAAAATTGCATCTGGATGCATTCTATGTTACTGTACTTCTACAAACTATTGCAAATGATTTATCAATCTTCTTTTTCCTTTTTTTTTTTTTTTTTTTAATAGCTGATTTTTTCCCCATTCCCGTTGATTGTACTGTTGATTACTTTAACCAATGTTAAGAAAGCTGGAAGTTGTTTTATATGTGAAAGCTGAGCTGCTTCCAATTGCAGAGAGAATGGCAGTTTTCTTTAGCAGGGCAATCAGACTATAATGTTGCACTGAAATCTTGGCTTCACTTGCAGTAAAATGCAGTTAATTAACTTGAAGCTGTCTGAAAGTTCATGTTGAACAGATAACACAACTGAGTGAAAAGGAAAACTGAATTGAAAATCAAAAGATATAAATAATCTTCTAATCTCATGCTTTGACTTGTTCCAAAAATCATAACTCTCTTAGAATATAGCCTTTGAATTCTTTATTATCTTCTTTTAATACCCTCTCTATATCCCTTTTCAGTCTCTCATTTTCTGACATTTCTTATCAGAACAGGGTCAACTGTGCCTAAGACATTTTAATTGATAATGTGAATCATATAGACTAAATCAGAACAAAATCTGTCAATGAATATCTGAATGCCACAGTAATGCCAACCTCTCATGTTTTCCGTTTCTTTTATGGACCAATATTTGAATTTGAAATATATTTTATGTAATACATGCCTGTCCTTTTGTTGAGTTATATGTTTATTGGGTTTACGTGGCAAGGTTTTGTTAGCCAGGGGGTCTGCAGGGATGGCTTCTGTGAGAAGAGTACAGAAGCTGCCCCATGTTAGATAAGGGTCAGTTTCAACTGGTTCCAAATGGAGCCACTGCTGGCCAGAGCCAAACCAGTAAGTGATGTTGTTTGCGCCTTTGTGAGATCATAAGAAAAGGAAAAAAAATGCTGCACAACAGCAGCTGGGAGAGTGCCTTTCTAGTGTACATATACCCATGCAGTAAGTAAACATATTAAACTGTCAGGTGCTATTTTTATGAAATACCTTAAATGGAATAATGGTTTGGTTAATATTACTGTAGAAGTCAAAGATTAAAAAAAATAACTGTTACGTAAATTTAAAATGTGAAACGCTTGAAGGTTAACATGAAATGTTCATGATGACATTCAAAATAAAAAGTAGATCACTTTTTTATTACATTTTTACTTTTTAAAATTTCCCATATTAAGTTTCTGCTAAAAAAGATACGTTCAACTAAGGAGTCTCCATGGCAATTCATTCTCTGGTGTTTGAATAGTTACACAATACAAATCTATTCCCCAAATAGGTTTGGGTAAAAGATATAAAAGAATATATAAATAAATACATATATATTATATATATATAAAAGAATATATATATAAAAGAAATCAGTATCAGTAAACCTTACATTGAAATGCCAGCAAATTGTTTTTGAGATTATAAGTGAATGAGTTTAAACATAAAAAGATGTCTGCCTACATTCTGGAAGAGACATTACATACATTTTCTTTGAGACCTTTTCTGTTCAGTGATCTGTGCTTTTAATTTAACATTAAAAAGTAATACAAAACCTCTTTCAGCAATTTCTTCCTTGTTTGTGGAAGATCAGTCTGTAAATTTGTGCATGTTTTCAGCTAGTTAGATGAAGAGTGTTCATGTGAAAGATACTGTGAAGCTGCTACTGTTCTTATAAAAGAATGTTCACAAAATTAAATCTCTCCAAAAATTGATAAAATATCCACAAAAATTAGAAACCAAAAAAAGTATATGAAACCATTTCTGAGAAATTATAAAGAGAACCAAGAAAGAAATTAAAATGAGTTTGGAAGTCTTGTCAGATATCTGAGGAGTGGCTTGTAGACAGTCTACAAAACCATATAGCTGGACACACAAAATTCTTGCTCACTCAGAAAAAGCTGTGAAGTGTCTGACAGATACTGGAACTGTTATGTCTAGCTTGTGTACAACAGATCAAAGAACTATCAGTAACTTCAGTGACACAGAGTAGGGAGAGGCAGGAAGGAAGACTTTAAAAGGAGTAGAAAGCTTTGACCATTGAAATATTTCTTGCTAAAAGCAAGTTGAGTAAAGAACACAGAAAAAAAAAAATGTCAAGGGAACAAAAGCACTGTGAAAACTAGCTGCCTGGAAATAAAAATAAATAAATATAAAAACAAATAATAATAATAATAAAGGACAGACAGAGAATTTAACAAAACAAAACATTCTTAAACTTCCACTTCTGAGCTCAGATGAAG
Organism: Aythya marila; assembly: GCF_965140915.1. Classification (NCBI taxonomy): domain Eukaryota; kingdom Metazoa; phylum Chordata; class Aves; order Anseriformes; family Anatidae; genus Aythya; species Aythya marila. Next base: position 98,856,137 of record NC_139043.1, on the reverse strand, counting down.
AAAATGAGACTGAGTCGATTGAAAAAAATTTGCTTTTCACGGAAAGCAAAACTCATCAGATTATTTTAAACTCAATTTAATATTGTATTTCTACTGAATAGTTGGAGAAATCAATAGGAATAAATATATTGGGCAAAAGTTTTTAGCAGTGCAATAAACAATAACATGTCTTTAAAAAAATCTTAGTTAAATGAACCTAGAACAAAACTTCAGCATGTGGCATGGATGCACACAACACTTTTTGTTAGCTGCAGCTCTTCTAAGAGGAATTAACAGGTGACTGGGTGTGGTGGTTCTGCTTGAGTGGGCAGCCGAGTTCACAGAATCACAGAATCACAGCATTTCTAGGTTGGAAGAGACCTCAAGATCATCGAGTCCAACCTCTGACCTAACGCTAACAGTCCCCACTAAACCATATCCCTAAGCTCTACATCTAAACGTCTTTTGAAGACTTCCAGGGATGGTGACTCCATCACTCCCCTGGGCAGCCTGTTCCAATGCCTAACAACCCTTTCAGTAAAGAAGTTCTTCCTAACATCTAACCTAAAACTCCCCTGGCTCAACTTAAGCCCATTCCCCCTCGTCCTGTCACCAGGCACGTGGGAGAACAGACCAACCCCCACCTCGCTACAGCCTCCCTTGAGGTACCTCTCCAGGCCCCTCACCAGCTTCGTCGCCCTTCTCTGCACCCGCTCAAGCACCTCGATGTCCTTCTTGTAGCGAGGGGCCCAAAACTGAACACAGTACTCGAGGTGCGGCCTCACCAGAGCCGAGTACAGGGGGACGATCACCTCCCTAGTCCTGCTGGCCACACTGTTCCACCACAACCGCTCTCTCACTCCCCATCCTCAAAGAGGTACGGGGAGAAAATATGATGAAAAGGACTCAAAGGTTGAGATAAGGATAAGAAGGTCATGCAGTAATTATTGTAACGAGCTAAACAGACTCGGCATAGGGAGATAGTAAGATTTATTGCTTATTACTAACAAGCTAGAGAAGTGAGAAACAAAGGATAGAAACCAAAAGTACCTTCCCCCCCATCCACCCTCTTCCACCTCCTCCCCCCGAGCAGCGCAGGGGAATAGGGGAATGGGGGTTATGGTCAGTCTACAGCACTTCTTCTCTGCCGCTCCTTCTCGGTCACTCTTGTCCCCTGTGCTGTGGGGTCCCACCCACGGGATGCAGTCCTTAATGAACTGATCCGGCGTGGGCTTCCCACAGGCAGCAGCTCTTCCAGAACTGCTGCAGATATGGGTCTGTACCACGGGGTCCATCCCTCAGGAGAAAACTGCTCCAACCTGGCTCCCACACAGGCAGCAGCTCCTGCCAGGTCACCTGCTCCTGCGTGGGCTCCTCTCCACGGGCTACAGGTCCAGCCTGGAAACTGCTCTGGCAGGGGTCTTCCACAGGTGGCAGCCTCCATCGGTGCAGGGCCACCTGCTCCACCATGGTCTCCTCCACGGGTTGCAGTGTGGAACCCTGCTCCACCGTGGTACTCCATGGGCTGCAGGGGGACAGCCTGCTTCCCCCTGCAGCCCACGGTCCTCACCACAGGCCACAGGGGACTTCTGCTTTGGCGCCTGGAGCACCTCTCCCCCTCCTTCTTCACTGACCTTGGCACCTGCAAGACTGTTCCTCACTCCTCTCACTCTCCCAGCTGCTGTGTGGCACAGCGTTTTATTTTCCATCTTAAATATGCTCTCACAGAGGCGCAAAACAACATCGCTTATTGGCTCGGCTCTGGTCAGCAGTGGGGCCTTTACCAAACATGGGGCAGCTTCTAGATCCTTCTCGCAGAAACCACCCCTATGGCCCCCTGCTACCAAAACCTTGCCACGTAAACCCACTACACTGGGGAAAGATATCTCACTTGAACTAACAGATTTTGAAAAAATGTATATGCTTGACTTACCCAGATACCTAGTAGACCTGTGTTCAGCCAGATATTGATTTTCAGATTCTTATTCTGAAATTATAATAATTACAGTTTATCTGCGAAGCAGAACAGTAAAATGAAAGCAGACAAAGAACTAGATGAAAGCCATCCACCATGTGTCCCACAGCATATCTAATGAAAAAGGATTGGAACTGCTCCATATTTTCAGTGACTTGGAAAGAAAAATAGTTAAGAATCTCAAATAAAATGAGGAGGGACTGACAGTAACATAAAGACCACAATATAAAGAAATGTGCCTGCAAGACAAGCAACAAAGAATACTAAGAAAAAAAAAAAAAAAGAAAAAAAAAAAAAAATCTTCAAAGACAAATGAAAGCCTGAACCAAAACAAGTGCATTATATACACTACTCAAACTGGGAAGAATATCATGTGTCCGAGATAGTATCCTTATCTGTTAGAAAACTGTCAAAACAAGTGTGCAGCACAGTCAAAATGGAACAAGTATCACTTTTAAAATTAAACAGCAATATTTGGTAGTTACACTAAAAGCAAAACTGTCTTTAGGGTATGTCTTGCAAACTATGTTTATGGGATGACTTTTTGCATCATTTGACAAGGAATAGAAAAATACACGTGTATGAGTATATGTGTATGTGTGTGTGCATATACACTTACAATATGAAATTAATAAATTGTGGATGGATACAATACCAATGTTAAACAGAGCAGCTGATTTGTAACACAAATGCAGCTGCTGTCATCTCATGGCTTGAAACTACTTCAACAGAAGGTGCTAATACTCCTTTAGCCGTGTCACACACAGCTCTCAATAGTTAATCTGTTGCTCTGTGTCTATCACCAAAGTTAATTACACTGTTGTCATAATATTAAAAGGTGTAATTACCTGGGCATTAGAGTTTTAAAATATTTAACCACCTGAAATGTATAATCATCCATTAATCTGAAGATAGTATTTGATTGCCTACTGCTGAATTCACACAGTAATTATATGTTTATCCATATTATAAAGTAAAATAAACCTTTTAAGATAACAGCTACCTAAATGTTTGTTTCTTAATAACACTACAAGTATGTCATGTACTAAAATTTTATCAGTTTTTTTTGTTTGTTTTTTTTTTTTTTTTTTTTTTTTTTATCATGGAACCGCATTAGTTTGAATCAGCTGCAGCTTTAAGGCTTATGTCAATTGTAGTTCATTGCAGTAGGTAAGCAATCATAGAGAAGCCATATTCATTCATATTTTAATATCTGGTTATATCGAAAACAGTAGAGTATATGATGGACCTTTGGGGAAATCTGCTGCTTTCTTTTGTGTTTGTTCATTTTGCCAACTAGACTGTAAGTTCCAAGGTCAGTGACAAGTAAATGCCCTATCACAACTGTTCTATGTTTTAGTAAGAGACATCATAACTGAATGATGTAAAAATACATCTCCTGATTCTGTCTTTTTATGAAGCTTTTGCAGTTATTGAGACAGAACATAAAAAAATTTACAACTGCAGAAAATTTCAGTAGTACAAGGAAAGATCTCTCAAGACTCTCATTTGGCAATTTTACCTGTTCCACTGTGAGAGAAAGGGCAGTGAGATACAAAGTAGGCATGCCATTGATCAATTCAAAAGTACACTGCAAAACACAGATTATGCAAAATCACTCTTCTTTTGTAGCACAGCTGTATGAACACAAAAGTAATGGCAACAATAGTGCTAAAGATGTCCAGAATTGTATTATAGTTGATATTAGTTGATGATTAATGAATTAATGATGATTAATAGTTGATTATCAATGAATTGTTGTACTCAGAACAAAGAAGATTCATATGACAGAAAAAAATATATAAACATTTATGATTATTTTTTTAAATTGAAAGAAAAAAAAATATAGAGGAAAATTTTTCTTTTCTTTTCTTTTTTTTTCCTAGTTTTTGTATAATGAAAATACATTTACCTCTTCCTAAAACAGAAGGAAGAAAAGCATTGATTCAGTAACAGAATCATTTTGAGACTTACCCATGATAATTCAGTATTTTCACTAACAAGCTGATTTATATTTATTAAATTTAATATCATCATCAAGAATGGAATGGAATGGAATGGAATGGAATAGAATAGAATAGAATAGAATAGAATAGAATAGAATAGAATAGAATAGAATAGAATAGAATAGAATAGAATAGAATAGGTTTCAAAAATCTAGTCCAGCTACCTGACCACTTCAGAGCTAACCAAAAGTTAAAAAAAAAAAGCATATTAATAAGGCTATTACCCAAATGCTCTTTAAACAGTGACAGGCATAGTTGAGAGGACAAGGACAATAAAGAGATTTAAAAGAAATACCAAATGATCTTATCATATATAAATTATACTTACATTGTCTAAACAGAAACAACAGTCTTGAGTAGGGATAAATATGGTGCCTTATGATGGGAACTAAGGTACTTCTTGGAAGTATGGCCACAAAGAAAGGAAAGTAGTCTTCATCTCTGAAGGAGAGAGAAGCAGAGAGGTCTAGCTGCATCCCGTCATGAAGACTCCAATCCAAGGAAAATGAAGCCTGAGAGAGAGACCAGAAGAAGTGAGGATTATGTGTCCTATGTGACCTCTGAACATGTTCTATAAGAAGGTTCCTGAACAAAGCAGAGTTCTTAAGTCTGAAAAATAATATACGGAAGATATGACAATCTTTTTCTGCATAAAACATTGCTGGAAAGAAGAGTGTAATAATCTGATCTCAGTCCTGACAGGATAGGAAACAAGAATTTTAAATTCCAGAAAGGAAAGTTCCAGCTGCACATGATGGACAGGTGTAATGAAATATGAGAATAAGTTGATTAGAGAAGTTACAGACACTCCTGCCTGAAAACTCATTAAAGCTGGATATCCTGGTTTCTTAAAGAATTTAGTATTAGGTAACAAGTCTGTCCATACATTTATGTATGTGTATCTGATCCACCAACCAACCAATTTAAAGCAGAATTGGCACTATAGGTGTCAAAGATATTCAGTTACTTAGAGAAAAATACATTTATGAGTGAATTTCCTACATGTTTTAAACTCAGCCTTTACTAGATAACAAAGACAGTCTCTGAGAAATCAACTGTAGTGTGAACATATGTGAAACCTGGTTCAATTTCACTGTTTCTACTGACCATGGATTGATAAACAGCTTTTGAAGTACTTGGAGATATAGCCCTATGAATGCTTCAGCTTTAACTCTTCTTGGTAGCTGTCTTAGCTGATATTTAGCTCAATCTGAATCTAAAAAATTAAGTTTAAAATAAATGTCTTTTCTCACCCAAATTCATTTTCTGCATACATTTGTTCTGTTATGGTCCTTTCTCTAAATTGTTGTTATTCCTCTGTAGAATCAGAAAATCTGAAAAGACCATTAACCAAATTGGTTTGACTATATACAAAATCAGACAAAAATAAAATGTTGTTTCTGTAATGTCGAGTATTTTCTCATCATGAGAAAAATAATAACATCTCTGAGTTGGTTTGGGTTGGTGACAGGATGATCCATTATGTGTTTTGCATGATAGAGTGATGTCTGGTCAACTAGGTACTACTGTGTGCATGAAAATTTAGCTCAACCCTCTCTGTCATTTTTCAAACACTTTTCTCCATTAGGCAGCCATGACTAAATGTAATAGGTGTATAATCTAACACTTAGAGCAGCGGACTATGTGTGTACAGTACTCCCCAGTGCCTTGATCAGTACAATGCAAGACACATTTCAAACACAAAATTAAGCTTTAATGCCTTTACAAATAAGATTATTTCCATTTCACATATGAAAAAGCTGACCCCTTCAGCTTTACTGTATGTCTTCATACAGTAAAACCATCTTGTCTTTTACTTCATCATGAGCATATAGGTTTTATATATTTACATGTATATATATATATTTATTAAATGGCAGGGCCATTCACCCTTCCCTTCCCAGACCAGTTTCTTGATATAGCTGTCAACTGCTATCATAAAATTTCTCACATTAATATTATAAACATTTTTTTTCTTTCTATTTCAATAGGATGAAATCAAAACAGGCTGAATTAACAGCATCTTGCTCTCAAAAGGTAGGACTTAACAACTGTATTACAGAAATTTTGAAGGATACCAACTGGATTTTATTAACACTTACCACTTTTCAGGAAAAATAAAAATAAATAAAGAAATAACTGCCAGAGACAGAATGAAAAATAGCTAAGTTCTTTAAGTTGTTTTCAAATGCATATTGAAATGCTTGTTCTCACAACAACAACAACAACAAATAATTCATTTTTTTTCAGTGAAGATGAGAATTACCTTACACTATATATGTGAGCATGGTTGGCCATTTCTTTGAACCTCTGATGTCTGAAAATTTTCTTTAAGGAGAAAACACGGTGTCAAGATGTACAATTTAATGACCAGATCTGAGCTGTAGGAAAACCTCTGTTTTCAGGGAAAAGGATACACACTATCTTCTATCTCCTCTTTTTCTATTTTCCACAGGGAAAAACACAAAGGATGTGGGCAAGGAGAGAGCCAGGTCTCAGAGGTCTTCCATGCTGGATGAATTCAGCAGCCCTGCAGCCATGGCTGCCACAATTGTCTTCTGAAGCACCAGGTTACTTCAGGTCCATTCACAGCAAGGTGTGCTGACTCACTGCTCACAGACAGACTATTAGCCCTTAGTAAAAAGGGACACTAACAGAATCCAAATTGTTCCCTACACTGTTTACAAATGTATTAGGTGATGCTTTAATTCTTGTACTGGGTGTCAGACAGGGGAACTTAAGTTGTAGACAAGTTTAATTTTCTTAAAAATTATAATATCTAATAATACCTGTCACTCACAATGTTTGTCCTCAAGACTTTTCATTTATATTGAAGTATTTCAGACTCAAAAAGACAACTAATCATACTTAAATTAGTTCAGACAATTTTGAAAAGAGCTTCCTTCCATTTTAACACTTTAAAAGTCTATGTTTTTTCTTTGTTGGCTTAATATAAAATGAATATAGACCCACAGGGAGAAAAAATGGTATTTTTAAAAACATATATATATAAAATTTTATTAAATAAAAATGATTAAAATATTTTCTTATAATATTTAATAATTTCATATAAATAAATTTAAATTGAAATATTTTTTATAATTCCACACTTACATACCTGTGATAAACATCTAGACTTCATTGTACTGAAGTGTGATTATATTGTTTCTTTAACTTAAAAAAAAATACAGATTTTTGAGCATCTTGCATCATTTTTCCACAAAATCATAGAAAACATGAGAACAGTAAGGAATTTTAAATATTATGTTTTGACATAATATTTGACAAAATCACTTTCTTCTAGTATTATGTTCTTGTGAATTGACAACTGAAATACAATATTGCTATTGGGAACACTGATAGGTGAAGTTACCAACAACATAGTAGACTAACTATTGTAGCTTCAACCATGTCAGAATTTCTGCTATCACCATTACTTCTTGGCAAAGCATAGAAATCCCTTGCTTGCCAAAGTACTTTCAAGGTCAATGACAAAGCATTTACTGTGCATTCCAGAAGCTGTTTTTATTTTAACAAAATTTCAGAGTAAAAAATAGCCTAACTGTTAAACTTTTAAAATAATAATAATAATAATTAAAAAAATCAGACTGCCTCTCATGAGGTGGAAAAGTAGGAGACTAATAGCTTGGATAGCTTGGAGTAAAAATAACAAACTATATTAAAAACAGTAAAGATGTATAGAAAAAGTATTTGGTATTTATGTCTTTAACTGTCTTTTGTTCTATGGTATCTATTCTATTTAAAAGCTATATATTTTTGAAAAAGAAAGTGTTATTTCCAAAATCAAAATGATATATCAAAATAAAAGATCAAATTATAACAGCATAAGATATCAAGATTTATTTAGAATTTAATACAGTTCTTGGGACAAGACTTGAACAGCCTTTTGGAGGCATATGTTAATTTTTTGAAGCATATCTTGTTGTGTCTTAGTGCTGTAGTTAAATAGGCAGTGGAATGTGTTCCTCAGAAAGGGATTAATAACAATTTCTAACCTTAGAAACTGCTAACCAGTGCTACTGTACTTACAGAAAAATTAGACTTGTATCTTTGAGGAAGTGGTCAGACAACAGAGTATATATGTATATATGTAACTTGTATATACCTAAATGTTTAAATGCATTGCAATGAAAAGAAAAGATGTAGCAATGTAACTGATTTCTTAACTTTGTTTTTAGTAGATTAATGAATTGGAGAATGTTGGAATTTTAAGGGCTTGACTTATTTTTGAGAGACCATAACTAGCTTTTCTTCCTATCTCCACTGTATCTCTCTCTCTCCTCTGTCTTTTGAGAGACCATTTGACTGAAGGGCATGTATGCAATTGAAAAAGCCAGCCTTTCCATTAGTAATGATCAGGCATCAGTTGTAATAACTCCTCTCAGCTGCTTTTTGTTGAAACATGTTCTGATGTTGGACAGAGGACTGTAAGAAAAAGTAGTTAAGTATTCAGAGCTGTTGGTATGATGGGAGGTTTTGATTAATAGCCCAAATAAACTCAGTCTAGAGTGTTGAAAATGTGTACATAGTGTTGAAAATCCTTCTGTTTGTAAGAAAGAGTTCACGTGAAGAAGAATTGCATTTGTATAATGGACCTTAATCGTTAAAACTATGCTTTATGCCTTTCCTAACTGTGATGGGTTGACTTCAGCTGGTAACAGAAAGTTGAGGATCTGGGTAAAGTGACTATATAATAATCCTGTAATGGGATGGATTTTGTAGGTATGATGACACAATACAAATATTAACCAATTAATTTTTGAACAAGGAAAATGTTAATATTCTTGAGGACTTGCCTTCTCCAGTGAATGCATAACAACTGTACTTAAGGCAGTCTGGTGGCATGAACAGTCCTGTAGGAAACACCCTTGAAATACATGGTATCTCTTTTGCCATAAGTTCTGGAGGAGGCAGATCTTTTAATGCTTTGCCCCTATGAAAGGTAACATACTTGTCTTTTCTCTGAATATTTTCAGTGTTAAGTGTTAGTTCAGTGTACTGTTCTCATTTCACATCACCTTTGTAAGCTGATAAAAGCTGAACATGCATTGAGTTTAAACAAGTAGAACAGGCAGGGATTAGAATGGGGTAATTTCACCCAGGAATGAGAATGGGGAGACTGCTGTTGTTACTATTTAACATAAGGTTAATGTTTTTGAATTCTGTAGGAAAGTTCTGCACAAAACTCTTCTGAGAAAGGAAAATGCAGTTTAATATCTGCATAGAAAACAATTAAACAAATAAGCTCAGTATCTGGCTTATTAAAGATGTTTCCCTTATAAGCAGTGGTTTTTGTTGTTGTTGTTGTTGTTTTTCTTTTTTCTTGTGTTTTTTTTCTTTTTTTTTTTTTTTTTCTTTTTGTCATTATGGAGGGGTGGGGGTTGGGGACGTTGTTATTGGCAGTGGTGGGTATTTTTTCTGCACTGCTTTTTAATATTAAGGCAAGATTCAAATTTTATTTGGGGCTGTTGTGAAGGGTCAGTATGTTGCATGTCTGTATTTCACTTCTATATCAGTGTATGCGTATAATTTTTCAGACATTTCATCAGTCAGAGGTGTTGTCAGCATAGGAACAGGCAATATGCCCTCAGAGATCTTTTGAAATCTGTAACTAAACTTAATTGTTGCTTTCTCCTTTCTCCTTTGTCTTGGCCAATCTACTGCACCTCTTCATGTGCAGGTTACAACTTTAGGTTCTCTGGTTGGATTCACTCACCGTCACCAGACAGGGCCCTCAGTAGTCAAGTTGATTTTCCTTGACTGAGCACAGAAGTTGGGAGATTCCAGGCACTTAACTAGGATGCAATACATACCAAAATATGTAATTCTGGCTGTCCTCAGGTTATATTTTGATTAGGTTGAAAACAAGAAACAAGGCAAGTAATTGCCTTCTAAAAACCAGACTGGGAGAGGTTTAGAGATGTCAGATAAATAGATGAGTTTACCTTTCTTAAACAAAACAGCAACATTTTTTTAGAGACCATTCCCAAGCCCGCCCTTTCTCTAAATAAATGGCACAATGCTTAATCCATTTTTCTACCATACTAGCCTACTTGCTTGGTAGAATAAATACATGTAGATTTCATAAAATGAAAGAATTATGGAATGATTTGGGTTGGAAGGGACCTTAAAGATCACCTAGTTCCAGTCCCCCTGCCATGCATGGGCAGGGAAACCTTCCACTAGACCATGTTGTTCAAATCTGTAGGTCTTCCTACCAGATAAGAAAAAGGGTTTAATTGTACCTTTTATCACAAGAGTGCCTAAATCCTGAGATTATAAAACAATACAAGATCCTTATTTTTAACTTTATAACTTATGTATATATAACTTATATATATAACTTATAACTTTACCAGATGAATCTATATCTGCTATATTTTGTATAAATGCCATTGGAAAGTCTGAGAGAAAGACAGTCCATCACAAATTTTAAAGAATTATGAGAAAAGAAGGGCTTGCTGTTTCTTTTCCCCATTGATATTTATCTCATTAAAAGTTATTTGGATAAAATGGTCTGAACTGTATAGAAGGAATAGACTTCGTTACAACATCATACAGTCAATGAACAGATTTCAAATACGGAAAATGAAAAGCCCATTCTAATAAGAAAAAAAAAAAAAAAAAGTCCAGATGTATTTTTCTTGGTCCTACAGTGTTTGAGGAATAAATTAGTCAAACCAGCAAGCTGCCATACAATGGCAATTCCATTCCTTTGATTGGAATTTCCTGAACTAGTTTATTGTACCTCAAAACAGATTCCACCTACACACTTTTTGATTGCATTTGACCTCTGAACTGAAAAATCACTCTTTAGTTTTCCCATTAACATCTATTCAAGGTTCTTTTCGTCATTGTCATTGAAAGTGATTTTTTTTTTGTCATTGTCATTGAAAGTAATTGTAATGGAGAATACATAGACAGAATTGTAGCTGATATACATCAGGTGGTACTGAAGTCATATTGGTGAAAATGACCTCCAACCCTCTTACCCCTCCCCCCCCCCCCCCCCCCAAAAAAAAGGGGGGGGGGCTTAATAAGAAAAAAGATAAGAAAAAGGATTTTTTAAAACTCTTCCATAGGAAATAAATAAATAATACAAGAAAAAGGTGGTGGTTGTTGTTGTTTTTAAGTAATAATCCGACTATGTTGGTCTGCCTGCCAGCCACATTTGCTGTCTCAAAACCAGTAACTGCTCTTTTCCCATGGGCAAACATTAAAACCTTTTCTTCTAGCTTACATATGCTGTCTTCCTCCATTTACTTACTTATAGTTTTTCTGGGCTTGTAGTCTTCCAGTGTGCTTGACATGACTTAGGGCTAAGTGGCACTAACAGGGAGCTTTACAGGTCTAGTTCCATTCTTTTATATTTAAGACACTGAAAGATCCTGCATGCCTTCAAATGACTGAAGTGATATACTTCATCATTTATGCAGCTTGCTTTGGTATGTAACAGAGTGTGTGCATTCTCAAAGAGACTAGTGCAGTTGTATCATCTACATAAGAAATGTGGAAGAAAAAAAATAAATAAAATAAAAAAAAGGAAGCAAATAAGAAAAAGAATCAACAATACAGCTTTTCTGATTAAGAACATAAATAGTCTTAATTTGTATCATAAATACTTATTTTTGCAATACTTGGCAGTCTGTTATGAATTTAAACTGTGCCAGATAAGAATCATTGTGGATCCTTCTCCAAGTTGATGAATTAACTAAATGAATTAACATATATACTGGTATTTCATATATTATTCACTTTTTATCATCCCAACCACTGAGAGAATAAAATACCAGTTTGGTTTATATCTGAAATACTACAAGGAATGTGTTCTTGGGTCTGGAAAACCTGAGTTTAACCATTTTTATTGTTTATTAAGGTTCACTGAATTTAAATATTAGGATCTCATTAGTGGAGCAATCTTGCTTACTATGAAGAGCATATCACAGTCCATTTGGGTAAAACATGAAAAATGAGAGGTTTGTTTCAGTTGTTACTTAAAACACTCAGTGATTCAGCAGGAATCAATGGAACTGATCAAGAAAAAAAAAAAAAAAAAAGAGGTGAAATTTAAAGAGATTACTTCTATTCAAAATTTTGTGATTTTTTGTAGGGACAGTTATTTGTTATAACTTTTGGCAATTATGTGGCAGGGTTGCCAGAAGTGTAATAATTATTTTCAAGACATTCTTTCCACTGAAATGTAATTTCTACCATTAAAATAAAACATCATAAAATGTACTTATTTTTATCAACAATTTTAATTACTTTTTTTTTGCTTTACTATTTTTATTAACAAGTAAGACTGAATCCAACATATACATGAGTATTGCATCTAAATGCAATCTAAAATCAGATATAAATTATGAACAGATAAGACCGTTGACATCTACCAAATTTGCATTTCAAAAATTCTTAAGCCTTTCCTTTTAATTATAACTTTCTAATGTGATGCTGTCTGTTCACACTGACAAATGAAAATTTCAAGCCTTGAACATGAAAGTTCATTCCTACTCTTCTGATTCATGATCCTCAGTCTGTGCAAGGCTTTTACAGTCAAGCCAGGTAACGTAAAAAATGCTAAAGAAGTCATATTAAGAAATCTTCTGTTTTGTCATTGATGTTACCTTAGACAGCCTTCTTCTATGTTTAAACTGACTGATAACACATTTAAATTAGCATTTAAAGTCACTTCTTTCATACTAGTATATGCTAAAAAGCTATCAAAGTAATGCCAGTTGAATTATGCAGTAGGATAACTAACGTTCATACTTGGTTCTCCTTGAGATTAAGCAGAGGTTAAGGCAAATGCAATCTAGAATGCATTTAGAAGAGAGTGAACAGGAGCTTTAACAGACTTGTCCTTTTCCCAGATCCTGACCTTTGGGATTTCCTGTGGCTCAAAAGAAATTTCTCTGATCTCATGCATGCACTAAAAGCCTGTTGACTTTCTTTGCCTATAAATTTTTGGAAGAATATTTTGCTCTGTCATTCCAGAGGGGAAAAAAAAAAAAGTTTTTGAAATGCTCTTTGATGGAAAATATGACTGAGGAAATCTTAGGCAGAAAAAAACAAAAACAAACAAAAAAAAAAAACAAAAACAAAAACAAAAACAAAAACACACAACTACTACAACAACAACAACAAAAAAAAAAAACACAAAGTGGAAAAAATACAAAAAAAAATAAATAATCCTTTCCAATTGATTTTCTACCAATATCTAATGCATAATACTGAGTTCCAATTCAAAGGTTGACTCACAAATATAAACATAAAACTATGCTCTATACTGAACCTGTGTTATTCATGTTACAAGGTAAGATGTTTGAAAATTAACACAGTGTATGATTTTTTGTATGATCCTAGCTCTATCTTTGTATTTAATTCAAGATCGGTGATTTCCTATCAAAAATTGTAGTATGGCAAGTAATTAAAGGCTGCACTACCAAGCACCTACAAAAAGATTTGGCTGGAGGAATGTGCAATCAGTCTGAATTCTGACATTTCCAAAGCCACCTTTCAATTCTCTTCTTTCTCCTGCTTTTGCAATAAGGTAGTACTTCCAGGGAGTTTGATGTGGCTGCTTGTCCCATTGCTTAGCTCTTAGGTTTAAGAAAGTGCCAGTGTGTCTTTGGCACACAGCCAATATTTTTTTCCTGGAGGATTATGAGTTAAATGAAGACAATTTTCATGTCAAATATGAATATGATTCTGTGACCAGAGAAAACACAGTCATGTTCTCACCAATTTCTGGCCTTTGGGCTCCAAAGACTGTGGCAGGTGACAGAAAACTGGAAGTTTTGCAAAAATTATTCAAAAAATTCTTCATCAGACATCTTGAGTATATAAGATGTTATAATCTATTATAACAGTATTTAGGAAAGTATTTTCTTAATTCAGATCTTGGTACAAGAAAAAATGTGTCATTCTTGCTGAGGCGATCGGCTCTGGGGCAGACACGTTCTGCAGCAGAGCGGGGGATCGGACAGGCAGGGCTGATTTTTCTGGCACCAAGCCCACTCGAGGGAGCCGCCAGGACCCGGCAGCCCTCATGAGGGAGGTGAACGAGGTGAGAACAAGGCGTAGGCGAAGCCAGCAGCGCCCCCTCACCGGCCATTCAAAAACTGCCCCAAGGGAGCGTGGCGACCAGGATGGGCAAACAGGGCGTGGCACCTCAGAGGGCAGTTAGTGCAGGCAGGGCGAGCAAGAAGGGCAGAGCGTTCACCCCCGCCCATACGAATGCCTCCTCTAACGGCGGTCTACCGCTAGCTCAGCTGCAATGCTGTACACCAGGCACATTGTGCTCTCCAGGAAGTCTGTACACACCCAGACCGACTGCCCGCTCAAAACTGCGTCAGTTCAGGTCTCCGGGTGCAGGGAGTGCCTGAGCCTGTTGCTACCACCTGCGGGGGGCAGAGAGACTGTGTGCGTGAGGTGCGAGCAGGTGGACAACCTGGTCTGCCTCGTGGCATAACTCAAGGAGGAGGCGGAGAGCTTGAGGGATATCAGGGAGTGTGAGCAGGAGATAGACTTGTGGAGCAACTCCCTGTCAGGCCTGAAGGAGAGGTACCGGGGTGAGACACCCCAAATGGGGGTGGACCCCCTGCCCTGTTGCTGTTGGGCAGAGGGAGGGGACCTAGGAGTTGAGGAGGAATGGAAACAGGTCCCTGCTCAACATCACAGGCAATGCCCCCTCCCTACCAGCCCCACCTTCCCAGGTGCCCTTATGCAACAGGTTTGAGGCCCTGGAGCTTGAGACACTGGTAGCTGAGGAAGATGTAGAAAGTCTACCCAGGAGGATGCCTAGGGCGAGGAAGTCAACTCCACGCCTCAGGACTGCCTCCACCAGGACAGAAAGAAGGGTGATTGTTGTAGGCGACTCCCTTCTCAGGGGAACAGAGGGCCCTGTTTGTCGGCCTGACCCTACCCATAGGGAAGTCTGCTGCCTCCCTGGGGCCAGGGTCAGGGACATTGCCAGAAAGCTTCCCAACCTGGTTCACCCCTCTGACTATTATCCTCTTTTGATAGTCCAGACTGGCAGTGATAATATTGAAGAGAGAAGCCTGAAGGCTATCAAATGGGACTTTAGGGGACTGGGACGGTTAGTGGATGGAGCAGGAGTACAGGTGGTGTTTTTGTCCACCCCTACAGTGGCAGGGAGGGGTACAGAGAGGACACGGAAAGCCCACCTGATAAACACGTGGCTGGTGCCAACACAGAAATTTTGTTTTTTTGGACCACGGGGCGCTTTACTCAGCACCAGGTGTGATGGCTGCAGATGGGTCCCTATCTCTAAGGGGAAAATGGATCCTAGGCCAGGAGCTGTCGGGGCTCATTGAGAGGGCTTTAAACTAGGTAAGAAGTGTGACGGGGCTGAAACAAGGCTTGTTAGAGATGTGCCATGGGGAACAATGGCAAGGCCAGAAGAGAAGGCAATGGTTCAACTGAAGTGCATCTACAGTAATGCACGTAGCATGAGTTACAAACAGGAGGAGCTGGAAGCCATCGTGCAGCAGGCAGGCTACGACTTGCCATCATGGAAATGTGGTGGGACCGCTCTCACGACTAGAGTGCTGTAATGTCTGGCTGTAGGCTCTTCAGAAGGAACAGGCAGCATGGAAGGGATGGCGGTGTGGTTCTCTATATCAGAGAGAGTTTTGATGTTGTGGAACTTGAGGCTGGGAATGATAAGGTTGAGTCCCTATGGGCTAGGATCAGTGGGAAGGCCAGCAAGGGAAGCATCCTGGTGGGGGTCTGTTATAGACATCCGAACCAGGATGAGGAGACTGATGAGGAGTTCTACAGGCAGCTGGCAGAAGTTGTGAAATCCTCAGCACTTGTTCTCATGGGGGACTTCAACTTCCCAGATATATCCTGGAAGCACAACACAGCCCAGAGAATGGAGAGCATGGAAGATAGCTTCCTGACGCAGATGGTTAGTGAACCTACCAGGGGAGGTGCCCCGCTAGACGTTCTCTTTACAAACAGAGAAGGGCTGGTGGGAGATGTGGTGGTTGGAAACTGTCTTGGGCAGAGTGACCATGAAATGGTAGAGTTCTCCAGTCTTGGCAAAGTCAGGAATGGGACCAGTAAAACCGTAGTCTTGGACTTCCGGAGGGCTGACTTTGAACTGATCAGGACACTGGCTGGTAGAGTTCCTTCTGAGGCAGTTCTGAAGGGCAGAGGAATCCAGGAAGGCTGGGCATTCTTCAAGAGGGAAATCTTAATGGCGCAAGAGTGGTCTGTCCCCACATGCCCAAAGATGAGTCGGCGGGGAAGAAGACCAGCCTGGCTGAACAGAGAATTTTGGCTTGAGCTTAGGAGAAAAAAGAGGTTTTACAATTATTGGACAGCTACTGCTGTCAAAGACAACAAAAAATGTTTTTACAAATACATCAACACAAAATGGAGGACTAAGGAGAATCTCCATCCTTTACTGGATGCGGGGGGAAACTTCATGACAGCAGATGAGGAAAAGGCGGAGGTGCTTAATGCCTTCTTCGCCTCAGTCTTTAGCGGCAATACCGGTTGCTCTCTGGATACTCAGTACCCTGAACTGGTGGAAGGGGATGGGGAGCAGAATGTGGTCCTCACTACCCATGAGGAATTCGCTGGCGACCAGCTACAGCACTTGGATGTACGCAAGTCAATGGGGCCAGATGGGTTCCTCCTGAGGATACTGAGAGAACTGGCAGAGGAGCTGGCCAAACCACTTTCCATCACTTATCAACAGTCCTGGCTATCGGGGGAGGTCCCAGTTGACTGGCGGCTAGCAAATGTGATGCCCATCTACAAGAAGGGCTGGAGGGCAGACCCGGGAAGCTATAGGCCTGTCAGTTTGACCTAAGTGCCAGGAAAACTCATGGAGCAGATTATCCTGAGTGTCATCACGCAGCACTTACAGGGCAACCAGGTGATCAGGCCAAGTCAGCATGGGTTTATGAAAGGCAGGTCCTGCTTGATGAACCTGATCTCCTTCTATGACAAAGTGACACGCTGGGTGGATGAGGGAAAGGCTGTGGATGTGGTCTACCTTGACTTCAGTAAGGCTTTTGACACCGTTTCCCACAGCATTCTCCTCAAGAAACTGTCTGCTCATGGCTTGGACTGGCGTATGCTTTGTTGGGTTAGAAACTGGCTGGATAGCCAGGCCCAAAGAGTCGTGGTGAATGGAGTCAAATCCAGTTGGAGGCTGGTCACTAGTGGCGTTCCCCAGGGCTCGGTAGTGGGGCCAGTCCTCTTTAATGTCTTTATCGATGATCTGGATGAGGGGATCGAGTGCAACCTCAGTAAGTTCACAGATGACACCAAGTTAGGTGCATGTGTCGATCTGCCCGAGGGCAGGAGGGCTCTGCAGGAGGATCTGGATAGGCTGCACCGATGGGCTGAGGCCAGCTGTATGAAGTTTAACAAGGCCAAATGCCGGGTCCTGCACCTGGGGCACAATAACCTCAAGCAGAGCTACAGGCTGGGAGATGAGTGGTTGGAAAGCTGCCTGGCAGAGAAGGACCTGGGAGTATTGGTTGATAGTTGTCTGAATATTAGCCAGCAGTGTGTTCAGTTGGCCAAGAAGGCCAACGGCATCCTGGCTTGTGTAAGAAGCAGTGTGGCCAGCAGGTCTAGGGAAATGATTGTCCCCCTGTACTCAGCTCTGGTGAGGCTGCACCTCAAGTACTGTGTTCAGTTTTGGGCCCCTCGCTACAAGAAGGACATGGAGGTGCTCGAGTGAGTCCAGAGAAGGGTGACAAAGCTGGTGAGGGGCCTGGAGAACAAGTCTTTCGAGGAGTGGCTGAGGGAGCTGGGCTTGTTCAGCCTGGAGAAGAGGAGGCTCAGGGGCAACCTTATTTCTCTCTATCGGTACATTAAAGGAGGCTGTAGCGAGGTGGGGGTTGGTCTGTTCTCCCACGTGCCTGGTGACAGGACGAGGGGGAATGGGCTAAAGTTGTACCAGGGGAGTTTTAGGTTGGATATTAGGAAGAACGTCTTTACCAAAAGGGTTGTTAGGCATTGGAATGGGCTGCCCAGGGAAGTGGTGGAGTCACCATCCCTGGAGGTCTTTAAAAGACCTTTAGATGTTGAACTTAGCAATATGGTTTAGTGGAGGACTTGTTAGTGTTAGGTCAGAGATTGGACTCGATGATCTTGAGGTCTCTTTCAACCTAGACAATTCTGTGATTCTGTGATTCACCATTAATAATAAAATAATAATTAGTGATTATTTTTATTATAAATAATTAAAGTATTATTATTAATAATAAAAATAATAGTAATCAATTGAACAAACAACCAAACAACCAAACAAATAAAGCATTGGAAAGCTGGGCAAAATAATAATAATAATAATAATAATAATAATAATAATAATAATAATAATAATAATAATAAAATATATATATATTTTTTATATATATAATATTTCTCCATTACCAATACTTTAAAAGAAGTCCTGTTTGGTTTGTTTTTCTAAAATCATTTTTGCAAAATAGATTTCTCTTTTATGCAAAAGTACAGGAAGAAATCTCCCATAACCTAAAGAGAGATTTTATGAGGTAAAAGTCTTTACTTGTGTCCTGGTTTCAGTTAGCACAGAATTAATTTTCTTCCTAGTAGCTGGTGGAATGCTGTGTTTTGGCTTAGAATGAGAAGAGTGCTGATAACACCCCGATGCTTTAATTGTTGCAGAGCAGTGCTTATACTAAGCCAAGGACATCTCAGCCTTTGCTCTGTCCTGCCAACGGGCAGGCTGGGGGGTGCAGTAAGAGCTGGGAGGGGACAGACCCAGGACAGGTGACCCAAACTAGCCAAAGGGGTATTCCATACCATCTGACGTCATGCTAAACAATATATAGGGGTGGCTAGCCGGGGGGAGGGGGCCGGACTGCTCGGGGTTAGGCTGGGCATCGGTCAGCGGGTGGTGAGCAATTGCATTGTGCATCACTTGTTTGTACATACTATTATTACTTTCGTATTATCACCATTGTATCATCATTATTATTATTATTATTATTATTTTCCTGTCTTATTAAACTGTCTTTATCTCAACTCACGGGCTTCACTTTCCATTTCTCTCCCCCGTCCCAGAGAGGGAGGGGGGAGGGTGAGCGAACGGCTGCGTGGTGTTTAGCTGCCAGCCGGGTTAAACCACGACAACTTGCTTCCTACTCAGAGGATGGAGCTGAGGGTCTGCACATTTTTTGGCATGCAATGGAATTACCACTTTACAACTTATCTGTTTGACCCACTCAAGCAACAAATGCATGTACACACCATACACACAGCAAGAAGAGCAAAATAGGTCTCCAGCTGTACAGATTTAATTGCAGGAGACAGAGTGGTGCACCACAGGGCTTTACCACCACTGTGGAACAGAGAAATATTTTCCCCATTGCTGTGTGACTGAGCTCTAGGAAGACACAACTATTAGAAAGACACTAAATATATATAAGTATATACCTATATTTAAATGCAGAAGTTTTTTTTTTTTGTTCTGTTTTGTTTTGTTTTTAATATTCATCATTAACAGAGTGATCATAAAAGCTTTACTTAATTGCTGAATTTCAGGAAAAGTTGAAGAAATAGTAAAAGCAATTTAATAAATAGAAGAATACTGGCTGATACAACAAACAAAATATCTATACATCATACAAGACTAGAGAAAAATTAATAAAATTTTGGTTCATATATTGGACCTACATATTCAGACCCTGAATGCGAAGAAACCCTTTTCCCTGACATCAGTGTATGAATACTTCGAAACAAAGTCATCATTTTGGTTGCTCTTTGGCTCATCACTTCACTTTTCTGAATACCCAACTAGTGTCACATGTCAATGACCTTAAATAATCTTTAGTAGTGCTCAGAGAGTATCCTCTGTCATTTTTATTTTTTTTTTAGATACCTGATCACAGAATCACGAACTCATCTAGGTTGGATGAGACCTCCAAGATCACCTAGTCCAACTTCTGACCTAACACTAACAAGTCCTCCACTAAACCATCCACTAAACCATATCACTAAGCTCTAAATCTCATCTTTTAAAGACCTCCAGGGATGGTGACTCCACCACTTCCGTGGGTAGCCTATTCCAGTGCCTAACTTTCAGTAAAGAAGTTCTTCCTAATCTAATCCACAGTCGCTATTGAACATTTGCTAGACTTAATCTGCTTTAGAAAGGTCTAGAAAGAAAAAATGCCAGCAGTTAAAACATACACTCCTCAAAGAATAGGAACAAATGTCTCTCCAGCAAGATTTTGAAAACCAGAATCTCCAGAAAGGTTTTCCATTAACTTCTAACAGAACCATGCATCTTTTTAATGATGCATTAGAAAGTTTTATATTTTTAAGTATTTCAGCTGTCATTCATATGTGATATAATTATGTGTGTTTTCTTTATTGAAACTTATTTTCATTGTTTTTGTTGATTACCAGTAGGAATGCTGAAGAACAGACTGTGTAGTTCTCACTTCTGCAGTTACCTGTGGAGTCACGAAGCTTTGGAGTGCTGTTATGTCTTCATCTCTGACTACTACTTCATACCTCTACTAGCATACAGGAAACAAGAAACCACAACCCTGTGTTTCCTTTAAACAGAGTATGACTGAGAAGGAGACTTTTTTCCATTATTGGGGATTGTTTGGCAGTATAAGGATTCTGTTAGGATAAAGGGAGTGTCAGATCTGCATTCAGTATTTAGCTACTGTGGACCTAAGCAAGAAGCTTTCACTCTGCATAGGAGGGAGAAACTAGTTTTAGGTGTCTGTCCTGTTTGCTTACGGGAAAGGATTTTCTTGTATGCATATGGATCTGTAAAAACTCTTCTATGACTCACAGTTAATAATGGACAAACTAGTACTGAGTAGTAGTGACTAATTTATTTTCAAAACTGAAAAAAATAATAATATTTTAACTAAGTTAAAATATTTATCATGTTCTGTTTTTTTCTCAGAAATCTTTTTAATTGGAAGTGGTATTAATTATATATTACAGATATATATTACAATGAAAGCTGATCTGTATTTGTTACACATTTCATTTGTGTAGCCAGTAAAAAATGAAAGCCTAACCTACTATATACCTTCCTTATAAAATGAATACGAAAGGAAATAATTTATAGAGGATACACTTAATGAGTTTAAACATTGTTCTCCAAAGCAGTCACCAGAATATTTCTGGGAGCCAAATGACCTTACTTTTCCAGGGCTCTGTTAAAGTCAAGAAGATAAATAAGCAACTGGTTTAAGTGTAGTGAGAGAGGATATTATATTTGTTTCTTGATTTCTGCTTGGGTAAATCTGTGTCTTTCCTTAGTAATCTGGATGTGACTGGTTTGAAATTAAATCAGTAAAACTATGAAGAGTTAATTGGGATCTCTTAAACATAATCAGGGATACTGTGTCACCCACACTGCTCTACTGATCACTGGGCTCTGAAAACATCACTGATGGTCTCAGATCATGAAGAATGTAATTCAAAAGCTCTGTTTTAAGATTTTCTTCCTTTTAATTTTAACAGATGCTGGTTGTCATTTCAAACAGGCATGGCATTGATAGAAGATGAATGTAATATGTTATCTGTAGCAAACTTATACATTTATTAAAAAATTAACAGGTATAAAATAATATACATGTACTTTTAATAAAAGCTTTCTACATAAATTTCCCTTCTAGAAAATGAATCATTCAACATTTTTTTGGTCTTAGAGCACAGATTGCAAATTCAGACGAGAAAGAAAAATCTAAATTTTTCATAAGTATAAAACTTTCTGGAAATCATGTAACAGTTGTAATTATCTCATCTTTGAAAAGAATAATCATGCTTGCTCCTGATTAATATAGTCATTCATATTTAAAAGATAAAACCTGGATTATCTGTGGTGAAAAAAAAAGTCAGGCAGAAAGAGCAAATAGTAACATCACCTCCTAATAACAGATGATAGGCAAGTAATAGCATATCTGACAGTCATAAATGATCAACGCAGAAATTTCTATCAAATCATTGTATTTGTCTGAAAATACATTCACTGCTCCAAACTGATAGGTTCATGGAAAGCAGTCCTTTCAAATTACTGTCTTTGGAACAAAAGAATGAATTAGGTGCCCAGATCTGTATAACTAAATTGAAGCTATAAAAAAATGCAGTCAAGTAAGTCAGAGGCTGATGGATTCCTGGATGATTTTTAAACATTCATAAAATGTTTAGCTGTATTTTATAGACATACACAAGAGTTTTATTGCACTGTTAGGGCACAAAAACAGATAACAGTACTATTAAAAGTTACATCTTGGATCTTACATTTATTTGGGCATGGACACATGCTTATATGTACGTTTAGAAGCAAATGAATGAATGTTAGAAAAGACTTTCTCATTTGGCCTAAAATGTTACACATGGTTTTAATGAGATAAGAGAGTAATTTTTCAGAGAAATATTTCTGAAAAGTTCCTGTATTCTTTTTTTTTTTTTTTTTTTTTTTTTTCAAACAATGTCTATCAATTTTTGATTTTCTCAAGCTGCAGTTTCAATCAATCTATGCAGGCAAACAAAATTTCATTAACTACGAAAACAGTATTAAATTTGAAAGATTAGAAACAGTATTAATTTGAAAGATTAAAAATGGGCAATTAGCTACATACATAATACTTGTATCATATCTGAAGATTTACAGAAAGCCTGTAATCTTAATATGGAAATTTTGGGCAAGGTATTCAGGTAAGGCTAAGCTGTGAAATCATACATGTACATGTCTGGGGATAAGTAGGGGAATATTTATGTTTCACATTGTACATCCATTGAAGAGGTATCTATCATCTGCTGTACCTGTTTTTCCAAAACTTTATCAGATTGATCCTCTGTTTCTCACTGGATTTGAAGACACAGTCAGGTTAAGGCTTATAAAAGCACGGACCAATTCTCAGACCCTACAGAAATGGTTAGACTTTCCCAGCAGCTGTAATGTTTGTAACCTCGTTGAGTCCTAGTCTAGATGATCCCTGTGAAAGTTACAGATACTGACAGCAACTAGAGAACATCTCTGCAAACCTGAGATCTATTTGCTAGCATCAGTCAAGATACATTCATACAACACTGGAATACGTGTCACTTTGGTTTATGGTGTTTCCAGAATGTTCTTAGCAGAACAAAGCTTTATAAAGTGGGGGTTTTGTACACTCTCCTGAAAGAGATTCTTAATTCAATCCTCTGAAGTTTCAGTACATCTCCTGGTAAAGTAAGCAATGTGAAGTATTATGCTGGGATAGTGGGTTTGTGACAGCTACCTCCTCCGCTAATATTAGTAATACTATATTCTGAAATGTTTGGTACCCATGAGGACCACTGTTTGCAATACTGAAGGCACACATTTCAGGGAGCACAAAGAAAAGTTACACATCTTGATGCCTGTCTCAGTCTGCATGGACTGCTGGCAGTGTGAGGGGTTAGGGTACTGTCAGTGCAGCTGGATCTTAGGTGAGTTTCAGATCTTTACTCTGAAACCAGATAGGCCAGTCAAATATCCTAATTTCCCTGTGGGAGGGGAGTGAATTATAGAAGTAGAATATGTTTAGAATGAGTTTGGAATTATTATTTTTTTCTTCTGTAATACTCTTCATTAACAGCGACAATTCTGACAATTTATAGACTTGAAAAGTATATCAAATATGAAGAAAAGTGGTAAGCAGGTGAATTATCTTTTTCATACAAGACTTCCCATTGTAGAAAACTTTAAAGAATCAGAATTCAAGTTTCTCTTCAATAAAAAAATGTACTTTACAAAGCTTCAACTTTTCAGTTTTTAAACATAATTATAATGGAAAATAATACTTTGTTCACAAAATGGAGTTTCATACCCTAGAAGTTTTCCTGATGCAGTTTTGCTGCATCTTCCTGCTGAAGATGGTTGTAGTATCATATGTAAAATGTGAAATGTACTATTTTTAAATAGAACACTTATGTGGTATTTGCTGTGTTTCATAGAAGTTGGCAGAAGCCAGTCAGAAAAATATTCTTTTTATGACTTTTTTTTTTTTTTTTTTTTTTGGCTTTATGGGCTCTCTAAGATTTAGTTGCTTTAATTTAAAACCTTATTTCCCCTGTAAGCAGAAACAAAGAATCTTACTCTTGGATATTGCAGTTCATAGACAAATACAGCAGTCTAAGCCTTTAATAAATTCATTAATAAAGCCAGAATACATATATATTTAACATCCCTGCTACAGGTGTTGTGGTTTAACCTGGCCAGCAGCTAAACACCACACAGCCGTTCACTCGCCTTCCCCCCACCCTCTCTGGGATGGGGGAGAGAAAAGGGGAAAGTGAAGCCTGTGAGTTAAGATAAAGACAGATTATTAAGACTCGATAATAAAATAATAATAATAATAATAATAATAATAATAATAATAATAATAATAATAGTAATAATAATAACAACAACAATAATGATAATAATAATAATATGTATGAAACAAGTGATTCACAATGCAATTGCTCACTGATGACTGATGCCCAGCCTATCCCCGAGCAGCTGGCCCCCCTCCCACCCCAGCTAGCCACCTCTATATATTGTTTAACATGACATCAGATGGTATGGAATACCCCTTTGTCCAGTTTGGGTCAGCTGTCCTGGGTCTGTCCCCTCCCAGCTCTTGCTGCACCCCTAGCCTGCCTACTGGCAGGACAGAGTGAGAAGCTGAAAAGTCCTTGGCTTGGTGTAAACACTGCTCTGCTCTAAAATTAATGTTATCAGCACTCTTCCCACCCTAATCCAAAACATAGCACCCTACCAGCTACTGGGAGGAAAATTGGACTCTGTTAGGAGGAAAATTGGACTCTGTCCTAACTGAAACCAGGACAACAGGGCATTGATCTCCGAAAAAAAAGGCTGGGACCGACATCTGGGGAAAGTAATACAACAGGCTGGTACAGTTACATCAGAGATAACGTGTCTGTCAGGACAAAGTTTGTCAGCATAGTTATTGGGACCCCAGCCATACCTATCTGATTTCTTCTGTGGGAACAAAACTGAAAGAATGAATTTTGCTTTGTGGCAAAAGACAGAGTCTCAGAGGAGCAAAGATCTGACTCTCACTGGCTCTCTGATAGAAGACAACATTCCCTTTTCTGATCTCCAGAAAAAGACGAAATATCAGTTGTCAAGCACAAATACAAACTGGGTGGAGAATGGATTGAAAGCAGCTCTGAGGTTGAAGAATAGCTCAACATGAGCAATCAGTGTGTGCTTAGAGCCCAGAAAGCAAGCTGTATCCTGGTCTGCATCAAGAGAAGTGTGGCCATCCGGTCAAGGTCTCCTTTGCTTTTGTGAGATCTCACCTGGAGTACTGTGTTCAGCTCTGGGAACCCCAGCACAAGAAGAACATGGAAGTATTCCATGTTCTAGAACAAGTTCAGAGGAGGGCCACAAGGATGATCAAGGGGCTGGAAGGGGGTGGCCTCTACTACGAAGACAGGCCAAAGAATTTGGGGTTGTTCAGCCTGGTGAAGAGAAGGGTCTGGGGAGACCTTATAGCAGCCTTCCAATATCTACAGGAAAGCTGGGTAGGGACTCTTTGTCAGGGAGTGTAGGGATAGGACAAGGGGGAATGGCTTTAAACTAAAAGGATTTACACTAGATATAAGGAAGAAAGTCTTTACTCTGAGGGTGGTGAGGCACTGGAACAGGTTGCCCAGAGAAGCTGTGGATACCAATACATGGAAGTGTTCAAGGTCAGGTCAGGTTGGACAGGGCTTTGAGCAACCTGGTATAGTATAGGGGGTGTTTTTTTCAATTTACCTTTCTGACACAGGTCAGAAAAAACAAGTTGAGATATTAGCCTACCTGTCTACCTTATGTTTGGGAGATGAAAGTACATACACTATGGATCTGGGTAGTAAGCCAGTAATAAATATGCATGCAGTGTTATGCAGGAACTAATGGTTTTGCTTTTTACAATGCTCACGGAAAACAATAGTTTTTTAATATTGTCTATCTGGGTGATTTATGTTTCTTTCTGGTTCACAAAGAACTCTGGTTAGTATGTGATTTATGGGTTGGAGAATAATAATTGTCTGAAGTCTCGCTGAAGGTAGGCTTCCAAAGCATTAATAATACATTAGCTAATGTTTCTTCCTTGGCATTGCCTATGCAAATTTCTGTTATCATAATAAAAATTACTGCTTATTTTAGATTGGAAATAGCTTTAGGTGAGAACATTTTATTTATTTATTTATTTTAATCAGATGTCTTGATTAAATACTAACTGCCAGTACCCTGATTAACTTTTAACCAGAGATTCTCCTTTAGACTCAGCTGGTACTGGTGAGAGAAGAAAAGGGAGAAACACAGCTTCCTTGGCTAGAAACAGAGAGGAGTTTTGTGTGTTTCTCTTTGGTAAGTGTGGTACAAGTCTCTTATGGCTGGAAACTTCAAACACTGGTATTAAATCTTAGTGGAGAATTTTTCATGAATTCATAGGATATATATAAGGTATGTTTATATATATATATATATATATATATTGCCAAAATGTATTCATTTCAAAAAGCAAGCATAAGTGAAGATAATTTCATTCAAATGAATTACATTCTGACAGAGGTGAATGGCAATACTTATTGTCTGCCCAAAATAGTTTGATTGGACTTATGCTAGATAGGTTAGAAATTAACTTATCTGCTTGAAGTAATTTGGAACTGACTGAATCATTTCCTTTTTGAGATGATGATTTCACAGCAACAAGAGTATTAGAAATAGACCTTTACAAAATATCTAATGCATTAATTCATGGCAATGTATTCTTCATAATCATAACATGTCTTTCCTGATTCTTTCCTTTGGCTCCCTTGAGCGTGTATCTGTTGCGTTTCTGATAATATTTGCCTCCCTGAAATTTCCAAGGAAAAAGAGGATAAAACATTTGGTGATGTTGCTTTGTGGAATCTGCCTTCTGATGCAGTGACTTTTGCAGCAAATACAATGTACAGATGTGTTATGAAGAGTTTTAGAATACCACTTTTACGGGGAAGCAACAAGACAGTTCAGTTGTCTACCTGTGATTCAGAGTGGCCTTGCTGTGCATTTATGGCACAAGCTGCCCATGGGACCCATATGCAAATGAATATTTGATCGTTCTGTCTGGTGCCATCCAAAGCAGCTGAAAATAAATACCAGATGGATTGTCTTTCAAGCTTAGGCCAGCTAGCTTACGCTCTGAAGAATGCAAAATAAAAATGCTTTGCATTTTACACATATTTTGCTTAACTCTCATTGAATGTTTATTGCAATAAAGTAAATAATAACAATAATGATATGATTCATGCATGGGTTTTAATGAAAAAGACAAGAACAATAATAAATAATTGTGGAAAAGCTGTTGAAAATTATTAATAGAGATATGATATGCCATCAAAACCATTTTTCATACATGTTGTATGAATATATATGATATAAGATAATATGCTCAAAAATAAATGACTGAATAGCTTTTGGAATATATTACCTTGCTCATTTTCACTACCAGAAAATTTTCCAAACAGCAGAATTCTGACAACAGGACATGCACATTAGTGAGGTGACACAAGTTCTGCTGTATTGTTGCCTCTTACTGCAGAGACTGAAAAACTTGAAAATGCCCAGGAATATATGTTCTAAAAGTGCTGCCTTTTTTGCATAATACACAACACAGCACTATCTTACCATAAATAAATAAATATAATTACTTTTTTTTTTTTTAAATAAAACAACCAACAAAGAATCAAAAAAATTAAGTGTTGTCTCGCTGAGAGGTGGTGAGAAAGAGGGCAGAGACCATATGTGAAACCAGATCTACAAACTGACAAATCTTTCAGTGTTAGTCTGCAAGTGAAATATCTTTTTGTAAATTAATTAAATAGGATTATGCACTTTTCTGGCTAGCAATTGCAAGAAAATATTCCTCTCTTTTTTCAAGAGCTTTTATACTTTAAACAATTGCTAGTCTTATTTTGAACGAAGCTTATGTTTAATATGCTATGTGTCATGAAAGAATTGTTTTATAGGCATATCACATTTTTTTCTATAAAATCTAAAATATTCTGATTTGACATGTCATATCAGACATTAGAATAGAACTTAGGGACTAGTATTCTGCCCAAAGTAGATGTTTAAACATATCCTTTTGACATTGCACTAGAAATAGCTAGGAAGTCACAAATATACTAAGTATTTTTTCTATGTCTCTTTATGATCGTATCTTTTATGTATTTTATGTAATGTTATGCTTATATAGATATTTGTTCTTGGATAAAAGTAATGTAGAGTCTTACCCCTAGCAGATGTCCAAAATTCATCTAATCAGGAAACAAGTTGCTAGGACATAAAAGGAGAGTCAATCTCTCATCTCCCTCACTGTTTACTATTTGATTATGGCAAAAGAATTAAGAACAAGAGTTATCCTGGTGAAAGAGAATTTTCTTGGCCTAGTATCATAATTTTTACACTTGTTACACTTGGATAGAAAGCCAACAGCAGCAAGAGTCTTTAGATATCAATATTCTGATAACTTTTTTTCTTTTGAGTGGGATTCTGGTAAGCTAGCAAGATGTTTTTATCACAGTTAAAAATATTTTGGAAATCAGAAACATCAAGATTTCTCTTTTATTTGCCTATATTTTCCCCTATACATGTATGTATGGAGTGCAGTTACAAATCTTTTCCTCAGAATTCCATCAGCCACGTGGTGTAATGTTTTTTAGATTGTATTTGTTGCAAGATTCCTCTCTAGATGTAAGTTCACAACAAGACCTTTACTGAGAAAGTCAAATTTGCCAAAAGGTTTGACATACAAAAACAATTAAGTTATAACAAACTTCATAATCTATTTACTAAGAATACTATCGATTCAAAAAATCTGAAATACATCTGACAAACTCAGCTACAGAAATATGCTTCACCGCAGTCCCAGTGGGTATAGCACTCATAGGGATACAGTATATGCTACAAATTCCTGACCCATAAAATTTAAGACAGTGGTGCACTTGGAAAGAGGAAAAGGAACTAGGAAAAGGACTTCTGAAACTTCCATTAACAATCTTTTTCACTGAAAATGCTTATGGAGTGCATTTTTATACCACAGTAGCAATGCACACTCTCTAACCAATCATTTGTAGTTTTTTCTTTCTCGAGCAGTTTAGATTCATTCCTGTCTGTCCATTTCACGTATAACAAAACCAAACACAAGCAGTTCCAATAGTTTTCCCTGATCTCTCTAAAAGCATTCTTTTTTTCCTAAAAGACATTCATTTATTTATTTATTGACAGATCCATCTCAAGGAGCAGTATAATTAATTAAAGGCATGGTCATCACTGTGGAGGGCACAGAATACCCATGTGTGGCAGCTCATTTATCAAGTTCAGAAGGGACTTGTGCTTTTCTTCACTTTTTATTTTTATTTTTTATTTTTATTTTTTTCCCCACGTTTAGTAGTTTAAATCTTTGTGTCATTGAGATAGTCGTTAGACACCACATTTCAGCGTCTGGCAGGGAGGCACCTTCGTGGCTTCTTGCTCACCAAAAAAATACCCTCCCGGGCCCTGTGTCCGCACGGATCCGCCACCCGGGCGGGAGATGTGGCCGCGGCCACAGGCACCCGCCTCCTCCCGCAAAGTCAGCACAACCGGTGCCGAGCGGAGCCGCTGCCCCCTGCCAAGCGGCAGCACCCGGGCTCGCCCCCCGGACAGCTACCCCCGGACCCCCGCGGCCAGCAGGGCCGGGCTGGGGGCGGGCTGCGCGGCCGCGGCGCCGGGGGCGGTGTCCCCGCTCCGCTCCGCCCGCTGCCCCGCCCGCCGGGCCGCCGCCGGGAGGAGCGGTGCGGAGCGGAGCGGAGCGGTGCGGAGCCGGGGAGTGGCGGCGGAGCCTTACCCCGGCGGGCGGCCCCCGCCTGGCGCGGAGCGGGGCGGCGAGGAGCGGAGCGGAGCGCGGCGGCTGCCGCTGCCTGGATGCCAGAGGCGCCTCCGGAGCCGGCGGCCGGCGGTACCCGGGAGGGCCCGGGGAAGGAGGAGGAGGAGGAGGCGGCAGAGGAGGAGGAGGAGGACTCCGGGCGCGGAGGGGAGGAAGCAGGCAGCGCTGGCCATGGCCTCCAACTTTAACGATATAGTCAAGCAGGGCTACGTGAAAATCCGCAGCAGGAAGCTGGGGGTGAGTGAGCTCTCCCTTCGCCTGCCTTGTCCGCCGTGGGGGCCTGGGGGGCGGCAGTGCCCCGGGCCGGGGCCGGCAGCACGGGGCGCGGCGACCTGCTGCTGCCGCTGCTGTCGCCGCTGCTGCTGCTGTTCCTCCTGTCGCCGCCTCTGCTGCTTGCACTTCGCTCCCTTCTGTAGGGGTCGGTGGGGATGCGCTGCCATTGCACATCGCAGGGAACCGGTTTCTCCCCACTCCCTGCCCGCCGCATCCCTCCGCGGCTCCTTCCTGGAGCACGGTCCGCGGGGAGCCTCGCCCCGTCCCTTCGCCCGCCCGGCTCTCAAGGCTCGGGCCGGGCGAGCATCCATCCCTCCTCGGGAGTCCCTTCCCCCAGCTGCCCCTCTCCGTGATGCCTCCAGCAGAGGCTCTGGGGGAGGGAGAGGGAGGGAGGCGCAGGCAGGATCTGTAGAAACTTTGTGCACGGCTCCTTCCTCACCCCCACAACCCTCCCGTTTGGGGAAAGGGATGCCTTTGATCAGGGCGAGGGCTGGAAATACCGGAGGCTCGTAGTGAAGCTAATAACTGAGGAAAGTGGGGAGGCTGGTGCCCAAGGACGTGGGGAGCTGGGGGTGGTTGGGCAGAGGGTGACAGCCAGCCGCAAAGATGCAAGAGGAGCTGTAGAAAGTGACAGCAGGCTGGCCTTGGTACCCACCAGGATGCTCAGGGAAGCCGAAGGTAACATCGCGTTCTCAGGCTGGCCATGGGCACTTTTGCTGATGGGGTACAGCAAGCCTTGGAAAGGCAGCAAAGTTGGAATAGAGTGCATGCGGCTAGGCAAGGGCCAGCATCTCCTAAACTTCAGGCACTCCCAGGACTAAGCTGTCCGGGCTTTCTTCCGCTCTTTTGGGTGGCAAGAGAAGGCTCAGGGGAGATGGAAGCCCCAAGGCCTCTGCTGCCTTGCACAGCTGCTGATGTTCCCAGTAATCCCAAAAGACCTGGCTCTGTGTGGGCTGGGGATCAAACCTGGTGGAGAATGGATGGGGTATGTCTTTTGGGCTCTTCCTGTTTTATTTTCTCTGTGTGTGCAGAGAAGTGGAGGGTAAAAAGCACTTGCTTTGCCCTCCAGGAAGGTGGGCTGCCTCCCCCTGCTTTCCCAGTAGAGCAGGGGCCATGTGAAACCTTCGCCCTCTGTCTCCCCCACCCTGCCCCACAAGTCAAGCAGAGCAAGCTTATCACAGTGCTAATATTTATTTCCTCATCTCCACTCTCCTCCACAGATGCTGTGCTCTGCTTGCAGACACAGCATGCGGGATGGTGGGAGACTAATCATAAATTGACCTTTGGAGCGTTTCGCTGCCTTGGCAGGGTTGTTAATTCCAGAAGAACACTGAAGAGTTTGGTCCGAATCTTTAATAGTGTGAAGTCTGAATGTTTGAGGGAAGGTATAAATCCAAAGAGAATGGATGCTCCCATTAATGATTTTTCAACCCAAAAGTTGCTTTATGCATCAGAGTCATGCATTTGTTTATCTGAAGAAACAATTTTTAAGCCTTAGTTTGTTTCTGGCAGTCCTTTGCTTAACCTTTGCTCATTGTGTTTTTCCCCAGCTCAGTTGCTGGATGGGTCCAATACAAAGCAGTGGGATGATAGTTTCACATCACCTTGGTGTTTGTAGTTGAAGGCAGCTGATCTATTTGATTTGCAACTCTGTATTTGAAGGTGTCTCAGAGTCCTTTAAATGTGAAATGGTGTATATGCATATCTCTATACATGCAAATACATATATACTTTTGCGTATAGCGTATATGCAACAAATGTGGAGTTCATATTACAGCAATTTTGGACAATATTTGCTGACTTCTGAAAATGAAATTGTGAAAGTACTGGTATTTCATTATGGCACAGCTTAAAGTAGCTTCAAGGCATACATCTGATTTTTGGGGGGCAGAACGAGTAACTGCATTTTTTGGAAGCAAATATTATTTATGGTCGAAAGGATTATTGTACTTTTGCACTAAAGATAGTGAAACAGTTTGTACAGTGTCTATGGAGAATGTTCTCCTATTGAAGAGGTGTGCGTGGGGTGACAATTCAGACCACAGCCTCAGGCAGGTGGTAGTATAAGCTTAAATATGACATATGGGGATGAATAAATCTATTAAGTACAATATAAAATGGATTGTGTTTTATAGAAAATAGCATCAAATTCAAATGAGATGTGATGGTTGAAAGGTATGAATATGTGTGTATATATCCATAGCTAATTGGATTCTGGTGACTGAATTTCTAAATTAATGCATTTTTTATTCACCAAGTGAATAAAAGTGAATTAAAGGTTTGTATTTTTCCCCTTAAATCTGTCTCCTAGTCCAGACCTTAATGAATTACACTAGAGCTGTCATAATGTAGGTGAATGCATCAGCTTTCATGGATATAAATGTCTGTTAACGAATATTTTTAACCTCCAGAAAATATTAAAAGTGGGGAAGGGAGTTATGGGTTCTGCAAATTAAGGATAAGATCACTTAGTAAATACACTTATATCTCTTGCTGGTTATGTTTTATTCTTATACACTGGGAGTTATTGATTTTATTTTTTTTTTGTCATAATAGTCTACATTCTATGAATATTTTGATGTCTCCTGAAAAGTAGATTAGAAATTAGAGAGCCAAGGTGACTAATGCCAATTGTAGTGCTATACTTGGGCAATAAAACTAATTCTAACCTTTAGGATGGTAGCCAACTCATGATGGAAATTCTTCCAGTGCAGCTTTTATTCTGTCGCGTTTTGTGACTGAGGGAGCCCTGGCTGGGAATCAAAGGGAAAATACTTCAGTATAATGTAGCCTGTGAAGTTTTAGGTAAAACTGAGTGACATAATACTGTAGAGCAAAAGCAGATAGTGTATTTCTTTTTTTTTTTTTTTTTTTTTTGTCTTGGGGTGAATTTTCAGGTAGGATTTTATTTCCCCAAAATTTATTTTTCAAAAACCTTAGTTGTTAGGCTTCTTCTGTGTGCCTCCCTTTATTGATTTTTTTACTTTGTAAAATAGAAACTCTTCATAAGTTTTTTGTTTGTTTTGTTTTTATTATTAAGATGTCACACATTTACTTTTGATTTATTATGGCTATGATTTTCAGTAAGTTCACTTGTTACCCTGGATACCTACTCCCTACATATACTCAAATTAGATTCATACTATGAGCAAGTGCTGCCTCCAGTCATGGAGGATGGACAAATGTCCATTCTGAATCGAGCAGTCAGGACTTGGAGCTATTTAAGATTAACATCTTAATGTACTGCTGTATATTTTCTGACAGTCTGGCATTTTCCGGCAGGCCCCGTTATTTCGATATTTTTACATTGTTTCTTTCAATTTAGGGTTGGATACTCAGCACATCAAAATGAGGAGCTTTACCAGCCTCTGTTATTGTTAGAAGCTGACATCTACCTCCTCTGGGAATATCATGGTTTCTGCTGTGGAAGTATTAGGCCACGAAGAAATATCCAGTCGGTTAGACAATTTAGATTATCTCCTTACTTTTGTTAAGCATGGGCTGTGTATAAAATAGCTCTATGGTGCCTTCATTAAGTTACTTCAGTATGTACTGAAGCCTACATAATGTTCCCTCTCACGTGTATACTTGCAATGGCTCTATGAAGATGTCATGTATCCCTGAAATTTAGAAATTGTAGTCAGTGAGGATGGCTGTAATTAAAACATCTTAAGAGCTAGTTTCCTTGTAGCCTAAAATATGTCTTTCTTTTCAGTATTCTGGCATTCCTGTGCTGTTTGATGTTTTGCTTTTCTCTAATATTACATAAAGGAAATACCTCATTCTTGCAGCCATTACATTTGACCTGTGTGACCCTCTTTTGAAATAAATTTGATTGTAATGTGGTGTGCTGTTTAGATCAGAATAGGTCATTTGTGTAGTGTGGAGTAGGACTGTGCTGCCTTTGTTCTTTTGGAGTCTTTCATAGTTGTGTTACATTAAAATTCATATGACACAATTTTATACTGTGCTGGCTGTGCTCATAGCTGAAACTTTCCTGTAGCAGATTGGAATCCCTTTGTTGTCTCCTAATAAACTAAGTTGCAAGGATTTCATGCCTAGCTGAAGTGCTGTTTCTTAGAAGGAAAAATAATTTGATGTCACGTTAGGAAGTCTAATTAAAAATGAGTGTTGTGTCACTTTGGTAGTCTTGTTTTGACCCAAATCAACCTTCAAAGTCACAATCTTTTTGTTTGTTTGCTTTCTCCTTATTTTTGGCACTCCTTGACTACAGAACAAAAGAATCCCATCTAATGGAAATTTTTACTGAGTTGGTGAATAAATCCTGTTTTTTATGTATTTCCACATACCGAGTAGAATTATTTCTTCATTGGTTCAACTTATACTCTGCTTCTGCTATCCAAAGAGAAAATTGTACCTGCCAGTCAGTCTTGTTTGAGTAATAAATAACAGGATGCTGTTAGTCATCAAATGAAAAGTTTTACTGTATAAACTCCCCCGCTTTTAACTATAATTTTAAGTCATAGGTAGCTTTCTGGAGAGAAGCATAGTGTTTTTCCTTCTGCTGGTAACACTGATTGGCTGAAGACAGGGTTAACAATGTTACAGACATGAACCTCTGACTGCTGCTTAGTTCCTTTTGAGCGCAGTATGTATTTTACAAAATCCTAACATTTAATTGATAATATGTAATATTGATAATAATAATTGATAGGGTGAAGAAAGTGAAGGGATCTGCAAGGACAATCTGTGCCCTAAGTTTGAGGTTATGTTGATTGATGACAGTGGCTTTGCAAGTGGGTCGTGATGAATACAGGAGACAGAGCAAGGGTTCTTCATGTTCTCTTCTGCTATAACAACTATAAGACAAACAAACAAATGGAAAAGCCCAAGCAAAGAGTGCAGCCTGGAATGGATATCCTTTCCATAGATTATTTTATATTATTATCTATGGCAAATCTGCTTACCCTTTTTGAAGGCACTGAGAATGGCATTTATAACTACATCATAATATGTGACCTAAACTATGCATTACATCTCATAGCATGAAAATAATTCAAATGAGACTTTAAGAACTTAATTCCTATTTATTATGAATTTATTTTAATTTCAGTAAAGCTCCAGACCTACAGGATTTCGATGCAAGATTCCTTCTATGTAAAGGAGTTCATTTTTCATGCTAGTTCTAGACAACCTAAGATAAGGAATTAAAAGGATTTCACTGTAATCCATTAAGGACGCTAGTCACACTTACTACTTAATACTGAAAGTATCATTTTAAATGCCAATAATTACTGCTTTCAATACTTTTTTGTGCTATAGTTACATGATTGGTTTTGCAGAATTAAATAGAAAATATATGGATTTCCAATTAGGTTATTATGGAAAGAACAGTCATTTTGAACTTTGGACCAGTTCTTATTGATTAAGCATATTGTGTAGCAAATTGAAAGAAATATCTTGCGGCATTGTAAACAAGGACAAAAAGTCCAACAATTTTTTATGCTAATGTTTGTGTTTAAAGAAACTTATGAGTCAGACTTGTATTAAGTGCTTCTGAGTTGCTGTTTCCCAATTGCTTTTCTTGATGTGCTTTTTCACTTAATTCTCAAGAGGTCTGATAGCCAAATATCTGTAAATTTCATAATGGATGGGCAATTATTTAAACGGACAAATAGTTTCTCCGTGGCAGATAGCATATTGCTTCCTTGTTATCAATGGATTATAAATGCTTCTATTTTTACTCTTGTGTGTAATACCATTAGCCTCAGTGAGATTATACCTTAGCTGTATGAAGACTACGAGATGAAGTGTTTGTAGACTTAGCAAGGAAGGAAGGTCGAGGTGGTCACATTTTGTTTAGATTTTGTATCTCTTGGGAGATTATAGCCTTTTCTTTCCTTTTTTTTTTTTTTTTCTTTTTTTTTTTTTTTTTTTTTTTGTTTAGTAGTCTATCATTTTTGTCCTATGGAAGACATTAAAGACCTGATCAAAGACCCTGAAGTTAATTTAAAGAAACCCATTAACTTCTGTGGCTTTAGTTCAGAATCCAAGAGGGAATGTTAGCTGGATACATACAACACACATTTTCTTGTTATAAAATGCCCTTCAAATCCTGCTCAAATGAGTTGTCCTTTCTCAAATCAGTAATTATGGAAGGAACATTCTCTATGAATCCTGGAAATACACAAGGAATTATTCATGTCATTACAGTAGTGAGTTTTCTTCCTTTTTTTTTTTTTTTAAAATAATCTTGCTTCAAATCATTCATTCAGATTTTTGCAAGCAGTGCAAAATGTTTTATAGCAGTTGCCTAGCAACAACATACTCAGGCAACAGCATATGTGAATCAGTTGTTAGTTATACATTATATATATATAGCTATATAGGGAGAATACATTTTAGATAAGTACTAATGAGAAATTTCTGGAAAAAGAAAAAAGCATACTATGAAACACTGTTAATTATTTTAAAGACAGATAAAGGTTTTTGTATCTATCATAGCCTCAAAAGTTTGTCTTATAGGTTGTGTAAAAGATCTGCTGGTTGAACTGCTTTTCACAGATGTCATGATATAGTTAATATGCAGTCATAGCAAGCAATTCTTTGTTGAAGGTGAAAAATATGTATGGATGCTGATTTATATCCCTCACTGTTCTTTAAATTAATAATGTGTTCTCAAATAAAAACTTTACTGTATGCTGTAACCTTTCAACTGTGTTACATTTAAAATAATACTTGCAAAAGCTGTGCTATGTTTTGTATTTTTAATCTCTTCAATTTGCATTGCAGCTTTAAGATTCAGAAAGATACTGGTGTTGTATTTTAATTGTCATTTTGTTGAATTTTTTTTTTTCTGGATAAAATATATAGTTCAACTCTAAACACTGGGAAATTTCTGTACTGATGTCAACAAAGGTAAATAAGGAGATCTTTAAATTTTACGGAGAAAGTTTGTTTACAATAGGACAAATTTGCAAATGTAGAAGCTGAGAGAAAGCAGGGTTTACTCTTTCTTAACACTTTCCTATCACATAAATGCCTTTTGTTTTAATGTTATTTATAAATTAATGTTACTTCCAGAATATTCAGAATATATGCCCATGCATCATATCTGAGAAGGAAATTTGTGTATTTAGTGAAGCTAGTAAGTGATTTTTAGAACTGAAAGCCTTGTACAATTTGAGATTTCCAAATACTGAAACTTTCAGATGGTATGAAAATTGAAACTGCTGACTGCAGGAATACTTTCACTGATTAGGGTAGGCAGTCTTTCTCAAAAAGCTGGGACTAGAACTGTGAAGAGTTTTGCAGATGAATTGAGTTCTGAGTGAGAATGAATATTGAGTTCTACTTAGAAATTATGGAAGAAAAAATTATGCAATTTGTAACGTTCTTATGAAATATCTTTCTTTCCAGTGAACCCTACTACCAAATAAGTCTTACGTATTGCATCTTTTTAATAATAGTAATATGTCAAGTGATGTTGCTGTCCTACTGAGAGGTCACAAGATCATACAAATGGAGCCTCATTGTATGTAAAGTGTGTAAAATCTTTTAAAAGATTTTAAAAGATTGCTTTTCTCTCTGTTGTTCAGCTGCCTCACTGGCCCTCATCATCCTGTTTACCTGGATGGAAGTTTGAGAAGTTTTGGTGTTGGTCAGGTATTAAAAACAGAGCATTTTCTCCAGCACCTGGAGAAAAAAAGATACAGACTACTGTGCTGGGTCTGGCTGGGATGGAGTTAACTTTCCGTGCAGCAGCCCATACAGTACTGTGCTCTGCACTTGTAGCCAGAACAGCATTGGTATCACACCAGTGTTTTGTTTTTTGCTGCACAATACTAGCACAGCATCAGGACTCCCTCCGACCCCCCAAAAGCCATAAGGCTGAGGGTTGGCCAGAGATGAGGAGGGGACTAAGGCAGCTGACCTAAACCAACCAAAGGGATATTCCATACCATGTGTCACACTCAGCAATAAAAGGTGTGGAAGGGGAAGGAGAGGGAGGTCTCTTGTGGAAGAGTCTGTCCTTCTGAACAACCGCTACACATATTGAGGCCCTGCTTCCTCATGGCTGAACATCATTTGTTGATGGGAAATAGAGTAATTGCTTTTCTCTCTCTCTGTGCTTCCGCATGGCCTTCGCTTGGTGGTTTTTTTGTTTGTTTGTTTGTTTTTGTTTTTTTTTTTTGTTATGTTTGTATTTCCCCCTCTTTCTCTTCCCTTTAATTAAATCATCCTTATCTCAAACCTTGAGCCCTTTGTGTCATATTTTCTTCCCCTTCCTCTTTGAGAGAGCAGCTGTGTTGGAGTTTAGCTGCCCACTGGAGTAAAAACACAACTACCTTCCTCCTGAAGGTACAACTCTTCAGTTTGTTTCTCTAAGTTTTTCATTACAAAAAGAAATACTAGCAAAGTTTAATATCAAAGGTTTTTCATTATGGTATAAACAAACTAGAACCAATACTGAGCAGGAAGCTCATCTTAGTTCTAATGCTTTCTGCTCTTTGTTATTGTGGTATATTTTTTTAGACATTGTTGCTCCAAGGTACTCTGTGCTCGGATGCAGTTGGTGCATTCTCTGTTTTTATGAATTATTTTTTTTTTCCAACAAAAAGAAAATAATGTATGAAGTCAGACAAAATAATAACAAAAAAAGAGTTTTCTGAAGAAGTAGTCATAATTATTGTTTTCATCTCCTGGAAAGAGGAAACTACATTTGTGGATGGCATCTAGGTATTTATGATAATTTATTATAACTACTATTTTTATTTATCTAACTAGTTGTAGAGAATACAGTCTGATAAAGTGTTTACTTGATATAGTAAATGTATTATCTAGCTCAAGTGTGATGAGAGAATCAGAAAAAATACAATATGTGAGGCCTCACTAAGGAAGGAGAAAACTTCCATTTTAACTGTAGTTGAAATGCTAAATTATTAATCACTAGGTTAGTATGCTAATAATAAGGTACTTTCAGATGAAATCATTTTGCTGATGGAAAGTAATTTTTGTTGATGTAGTTAGAATAGTAGTCTTTCTCCGAATGATAATTATTTGTCTTCTTGAAACTGTACTTTCAAACTGTTCCTATGAATACCTCAGCAAGATGAGCTTTCCCTATGAGAACAGAAAAAGAACTGTGTTTTTGATACCATAAAAGCAAGCTATAGCTGTTCAGTTCATGGTCCTTTCAGTTGCTAAACACGATCAGATCACTCTGAGTTCTGTAGCAGGCAATGAAGGTCCTCAGCTTCTCATGGAGTATAATTCTTAATTAATGTAAATTTTGCTATTGATTACATGAAGCAAAATACATTAGTCATATTTTGTATTCTAATATTAATGATTGTTGCTTTTAAGTTGCTTACTTAAAACAGTGTTTACTTACTGACTAAGGAAGATTGACTTTTCACTTGGGATGACTTATGTTTCTTATCTGAGAATAGATTTCTTGACTTATGAGTATCAAAGATGTATTTAATGCTAGTATTATTACTCTAAGATACATTTTTTTGAACTCCATCTATATATATTGTTACTGATAATACTAAAAAGATTGAGACTTATAAGGATGCAAGTGGAAGAAGAAAAACTTCTTATAAGCAAGCTGTTTTTTGCTTTTCAGGAGACTTTTTTTTATCTATATATGCATATAATATATATTATATTATAAAAGAACAACATTATTATATAAAAGAACAACAATATCCTAACATAAGGATATATAAGGGTAATTTTCCGTAATTGTAGCAAGAAGTGTAGTAAATAATATTTTTTTCTGTAGTTGTTGTATCTAAAATTGCAGTAGAGCTCTTTGGAGTTCTTTGCACTGTTAATGAAATAACCTCTTTCTAGAAAACATACCTTCATGCTTACACATTGGA
Organism: Aythya marila; assembly: GCF_965140915.1. Lineage (NCBI taxonomy): Eukaryota > Metazoa > Chordata > Aves > Anseriformes > Anatidae > Aythya > Aythya marila. The sequence goes on along the minus strand of NC_139043.1, from coordinate 98,816,110 downwards.
TTGTGTGTGAGAGGAGTTAAATTTTAGTCTTTTTCAGAGATATGATTTGTAATCTTGAGCACTTTGATTCATTCCAGCCTTATTCTCAATTATACTAAGCCATGTGTACACTGCATACATTAAATTTAAACCTGAATTAAGGCCCTTGACATTGCCAGCAGAGTGAAGAATCCTATTAGTGTAAATGGGAAACAGGCTTTCTGTGCTTAAGTTTTCTATCTGTAAAATGAATATAATTTCTCTTCTTCCACCACTTCTTTATTTTGTTGCTTAACTTATAAACTCTTGATAGATCTTATTTATATATGTAGATTGGCACACGCTGATCATGGCAAAAAAATGTTTGATGTTACCATGATATAGAAAATGTCAGAATAACTTAAAATTTATTTTTAATAGTGTGAGTCACAATGACAGAACGGTTGAGGTTGGAAAGGAACTCTGGAGGTCATCTGGTTCAACCCCCTGCTCATGCAGGAGCACTTTTGGTTTGAAAATATATTTATTCTTCTTTAAAATGGCTCTTTTTACAGTCAGGATTTGTTCAAGTGGCTGTGTTTTTTGTTTGTTTTTAGTACGTGTATATTTTTTTCCTCAGATCTTGTTGATACAAGACATTGCTCATCAATTTTCATCTTAGAACCAGGTGTCAATGACAGCAAGGCAAGGAGGTCTAAAGCTGATAACTCCAATAGGAATTCTGTCTCTCTTGATTTATTTGACACACAGTTGTAGCACAAATTCTGAAGTCCTGGATGGTTTCACTTTTAAAGGTGGATATCACTGAAAATGTTAAAGGCACAATTATTCACATGTTAACTGGCAGAATAATTCTGCAAGCTGAATCTAGTCCATGAAGCAATTCCATAACTGCTAGGGTTACTGATCTGCAATTGCAAATGTAAATGTCTGACCTCAGACATAAACAAATAAGCAATATTTGTTAAATTTATATGACACACAATGGAACAGCCTCATTTAAAGGTGGGGTTAACAGTATTCCTACATTATCTTTTTCCTTTGTTAGTGCAGTGGTCAGACATTAGATACAGAGATTTTCTCATCTCTAAATTTTATTAGTTGCAAGTTTTTCCACAAAGCAGTTTGAAAAAATTATGTGAAGGCTTATTAAGGCTTGTGTGAAGCTTTCTACTTAACAATACTAATACCTAAACTAAATTGTAAATTTCACCCATAAATATCTTGGAGCTCAGCACAGGGAGATTATATTTGTATATTGCACAGAGGTAGGTCTGTGGGACTACATGCAGTTGGTGGGATGAATCAGTTGAGTCTACTTGCAGAAGTGCCAAATACTTTGACTCTGAGGAAATCTATCTACACAATTACACAATAAAAAAAGCAATCGCAGAATTGTTTAATGAAAACAAATGCACAAGAGATTAAAAAAAAAAGTTGTTCATCCAGAATAATAATGCCAACGTGAGCCCTTCCAAAAGAAGTGTTGTAATAGCCAGTGTTATCAGGGTACTGGTTTGCCTTTAATCAAAAAAAAAAATAAATATATATATATATATATATATATCTTTCTTTAGCCTGAAATCCCTGAAAGAGTTGTATTCTCTTCAGTAGGTCTTAGCTCAAAGCAAAAGATTGAAAGGATACTAGGTAGCTTTGGCTAATATGGTGTGTGTTTATTGAATATGCTCTTAGGTTATGCAGTGTCATCACAACTAGGTAGTAAGGTATTTAATGAAACCCAGTTCATTCATCTTATCACATTTTTCCAGTTTTTCAATAATCCTGATTTTTTAAAAATTTTATTTTTTAAATAATGAAAATTCTAATGTAGACCCATTCTAGGGTAGAGTAACAGAAAGGAAAATGTTAAAAATAGGCAAAAAGCCTTCTTTTTGCTGTAAAACAAATATGTAGTTGAACTAGATCAGTTGTTTCTGGCATGTGTAATTCTTTCATTAAATCTCATTATTCTGTATAGGTGCACTTTTAATTGCTTCTAGCAAGTGGTAAGATCAAACTTTTTTGCATGAAAAGCTGTGCAATGGGAAACAAAATCTCTGCAGTAAATCTATATTTACATCTAAAACTTAGCAAGGGTGAATTAATGAAAGTGAGATTTACAAAACATAGAGTAAAAAAAAATTTAAGATGTGACTAGACCAGAATTTCTGACAGCAGTTATTTCTGATAATGACCTGTAGCAGAAGGAATAAGGAGCAACAGCAAGCAAGCTGACTTCTCTATTCTGATGTCTTGGAAGAAAAATAGGAATAGAATTATTTTTATGGTTTCAGGGTCATTAGTAAAGTTAAAGATTCTGCAGTTTCTAGAAGACAAAGTGGGTAAGTTAATGCAGAGACTGGATTTCTAGAATAAAAGCCATTGCATGGTACAGGACTTGTGCAAGACCCAGAGGCTGAACAGGGTATTGTGAGATCACTGAAGATTTAGGTTATTGGAAGAATTAGCTCTGAATGTCTGTGAAGACATTCATTAGAGATGAATGTTTTCAAACACTTCTTAATCATTTGGGATTAAGATAATACTTACAAATTGTAAAAGTGAGCTTTAGGTAATACCTTAGCAGAAAATATTGGTTATACCATCAAATTGTGAGGTGCTTTCAAGGCTGAAGCCACACAGTGAGACACAGGGAGGAATTGGTGGAGAAGCTGTGGAATAATTAGATAAGATTTATGGTCAATGAGTGGAAAATTTACGTTGCTGGGCCTCATACTGTACTTATGTGAGGATAAATGTTAGTCTAACAGCTTTCATACGATAATGTACCTACAGCATTTGGATGTATTTGGATGGATTTATTTTATTTTATTTTAATTTTATTTTTTTGTATTTTATTTTATTATTATTTTTTTTTACTGGAAAAGAAAATATACACATTTGTATCTATTTGTATCTAGATATTAAAATATTTTTAAAATGTGTTATTGAGACACAATCATACCAAAATGAATTTTTTGTCCTTGGTGAACCCAGAGGCTAGATACATTTCAAAATGTTTCTGGAACTGTATTTTTGAGAACTCTTGATGTCAGAAAATAATTTTTGCCTGTGATCTTTTCTTTTTGCCTCTGAACAAATAAATCAGTCATATCTGCAGTTTCTATGTAATAGTATTCCAAAAATTATACTCATTTTTTCTAAAAAGAAATATTCCAGGTGAATGTCTCCTCCACTGCAATATGAAAAAAATTGAGTTTAAAATCGTAGTGAGATGATACCTGTTCTTCAAAATTCTTTTCCTTTTTTTTTTTTTTCCTCCACCTCTGTCTAACCTGAAACATTACTTAGACCAGCCTGTATAATAATAATTGATCTTCTTATAGCAATACTAAAAATTTTCTGTAATCAGGAAATTACACAAACAAACACACTTCTAAATATACTTAACTGATTTACTTGTACCAATTTAAAAGGCTTCAGCTAATGGGCCAAACGTACTTGTGAATAGAAAAACATATGTAGAAGAAGCCTCCTTCAGTTTATGTCAGGATTTCCAGTCCAGGAGAATGTAAGAAGTTGTAAATGATGCTCATTTTTATTGACCTGAACTAACCCACAGCTGTGCTCTCGCTGATACTCATGGATGACCTGAGTTAAACCAAGAGATTTGGAGTGGGAAATGTTACTTTCTGCTTCTTTGAAGTCAACTTTAGAGAACTATAAAGCAAAACTGCTCCCTGCGTAACTCTTAGGATGGTCATGACTGAAATAGTGAAAATGGAAAAAGCTAAATGAGCGATATCTGATCATGTAGAGTTCATTAATTCTTGCTTATCAATTATATCTCTTTGGGAAATTAGGTTTGCAGTGATACTTACACACCAATAGAGGAAAGGCATTTGAGAAAAAGGGCCAAATCTGCCCTCGACTGTGCAAGTATCCCTGAAAGTGTTGCAGGTTGTATGTGCCAGCCACAGGGTTTACCACAGAGGTGAAAGTTTTGGTCAATTTTTATTCAATCCTTTGCTGCAGCCATTTCATAAAGTTCTATCAGTCCCAGAAAATGTCGTTATAAATTAAACTGAACAGAGCAGTTCATCATTTTCAATATTCTCTTTCTAAATAAGTAGATAACTATTTTTAAGAAATTATTACTAAATGAGATTTTTGGGGGATTTTTTTTTTTTTTTTTGGTAATGAATCAGGAGGGTTGAAAAACTTAATTTCTGAAAAAAAAAATAAATTGAAATGCTTGTGTGATATATTGTCCTCAGAACGAGATGCTATAGGCATAGGCCTTTAATCCCTGTGCCCTAGTTACAGCAATTAGGGTTCATGAAATATAAATTTAATTGCATAAACATCCTGATTTCTTTTTTCTTGTGTTTCAAAATCAGTCTGAAATATTAATGATCACATTAAATGCACTCTATTATATGAATTGCTGTTAATACTGCATTCTAGTTATCCTCATAGGTGCAGTGAATGACATTTTCTAACATTTAACATGTACTCTCCTGTTGAAGGAAATTTGACTTTTATAATATGGTTTCTTGTAGGCCTGTCTCTTTACCTGCATTTAAATAAAAGTGCTGAAGATGTTTAACTTTCTGGAAGACCACATTTTTGAATTGTTCATGATTTATAGTACAACACGATGCTGAGGAGAATGGAAATGCCAGACAAAGTTGTGGTTCCTTCCTGGAAGAGCTGAAAAGAGCTGAAAATGTTAATCTGAAATGTTAAAGCTCTCCAAAGCCTGATGTTATTTTTTTTCACTGAAAGATTTGTCTCCATCTAAATTTACCAGCCATTTCTGCCTATCATGTCTTTGTAGATGTATTTCTAAAGCTTAATTATAAAAGTTCCTTTCTCCCCTCAGATTGGTGAATAAACAGCCACTGATGTGAATCAAGTCATCATCAGAGCATTTGCATTGCATTACATGATTTTGTTGGGATCAGGGAAGGCACTTGTAAGGTATGAGGGTACAAGTAGAGGTGGAAAATGTGTGTGTTTTTTTTTTTTTTTTTTTAGATATTTGAAAGCTGAAGGCAATAAAAGCATATTTTTTTATTTTTTTTCTTTTGTTTGTTTTTTAAGTTGTTTGTATATCAACAGGTATTGTGATGGATAGATTGCACATCACTTATATAAACACTGAAAGCTCCCAAATGAAAAATTCACAGCCTTGGGAGGGGGCTTGTTTTGTTTTTTTAAGGCCAAGGCATATGTCACTATAAAACAACTATATCTACTTTAATGTGGTCATGGATGAGGCACTTAGCTGTTCTTCTGCAAGAGGAATGAGTTAATAAACCCAGCGCACAATCTGTTTCTGCTGTAGCTCTTGGCACACAGCAGCCCTAATTGGTTGAAGCTATTGAGGCCTTAATTGCTGATTTTGCAGTACTGCCATGTTTACTGATAAGGTTTAATGCAAGCTAAAATTTGTTAACTAGAGAGAAACAGTCACACTTGTACCAAGAGTGTGAAGACAAACAGCAGACTTTGCTGTAATACTGAATGACGATTAAGTATTTCAGAATGTGGCATTGTTAAATATCCTGTTTCAGGCTATTGAAATATCTTTCTTTGAGCAGAAAAACAGGAAAATGTTTCTGGGTTAGACGTTATGCAGCTAGTACTGAAATAAGTCTATAGTGGGTGTGATAGCTGCGTGTTTTCTTTACTGATTCACATGACTTTCAACTATCTTTTTTTTTTTTTTTTCTCCTGGAAGAAGACTGATAAAACTCTTAGTTTGCACTGAGTCAGGAGGTCTGGGATTCAACTGAGTATATAAAAGGAGAAACTCCAGTTGTGCCTGCCTGGCTAAGATCATCTGCATCAATATTTTTATCTTCCCGATACCCTAATTTTGGCTTAATATCAAAATTTATTCATTAAGCTGTGGTTTTATTCAGATTCCTGAATATGACAAGAACCTCACTGTCTGCTAAAGAGAGGGCTATTGTATTTAAATGTTTAAGAAGTTAGGTCTTGAACTGAGATATCTTCATGTATATTTTTAACGCAGTATTATTGCAGTATAATACAGGAACCTTTAAGCTACTAACCTGCTCTTTCATTTCTGAATTATATCTTAAAATCATTTTTACTCGTGAATTTTATATAATAGTCATAAAAATACCAAGTAATGTTACAATATGGTTGTTTATGTCCCAAAAGCTTAATAGAAGAATAAATGTGTTTTGTACTTAGCATAATAGTCTGGAAGTGCTAGTTTTATGTGTTTTGGCATGTTTTTTGTATACTGGATGCATAGCTTGGAGTAGTGGAAAAGGTAAAATATTAGTTGAGTGAAAAGCAGATGCTATTGGAAACTCCAGACTGAGTTTTTGTTTTAATGTCTGAAAAATACATGACCCTGTATTCGGAGAGGTTTTGTGCTTGTATGTGATTTAAGATCTATTTCATTTTGTTACTGAACCATATCTTGAGTGTATTATATAAGCTATATATATCATCTCGTACAGTTCATAAGATATATAGATTAATCTACACAACTAAATGTGTAGAAATGTGTATCTGCTCTGTAGAAGAGCAGATAATTGAAGGACCTAATAGGGGTTTAATCCATTATCTACTAATGCTCAGAAGATGAGAAATAGGGTGTGTTCTTCAAATATAATAAGACAACTAATAGCAATTATTATTATGTTTTTTTCTATGCAGTTTAAAGCAAAATTGTGACGAACTCTGCTTGCAGACTTAAGACTCTGTCAAACTAACATAATAGGTATTTATTTCAATTAATGGTCTACATTGATTGTAGATTTTCTTTGACTCATTTTGGTTCAGGTATTCATTAAATTGTAATTCCATATGGGTCTAAGATGGTATCAAGTGTTATATACTGTATTAGGTGGTGTTTTAGATATATAACAGGGCATTCTTGCTATTTGCTTGTGATATAAATAAGTGGTGGGTTTTGAATTTCTTCAGCACTCTACATCCTCTGTAGTAGTCCATCATGTTGAACATTTCTAGCCCTGAAAGGCTGACAAAAAATAAAATGACTTCCATCAGCAAGATAATTCTTAAACAAGACTCATCTTCTTGTGCTGTGGCACTTGTACTGGCAGGCAGATCAGTACCACCCAGGTGCTTTCTCATTCGCTCCATGTGAGATGGAGGGGAGGATCAGAAAGTTAAAAGTGCAAGTGAGATAAAGACAGTTTACCAAGTAAAGCAAAAGCCATGTGCTCAAGCAAGGCAAACAAGGAATTCAATTGCTACTTCCCATTGGCAGAGAGGTATTCAGCCACTTCCAGGAAATCAGGGCTTAACATGTATAATGGTTTCTTGGGAAGACAAACACCATCACTCTGAATGTCTTCCCCTTCCTCCTCCTTTACGTCAGCATTTATTGCTGAGCATGACACAATATAATGTGGGATATTTGTTAGGCCAGCTTGGGCCAGCTGTCCTGGCTATGTCACCTCCCAGCTCCAGGTGCACCCCCAGCCTCCTAGCTGTCCAGACAGCATGAGGAGCAGAAAAGGCCTTGGCTCTATGTAAGCCGTGCTCTGCAGCAACTGAAATATCAGTGCCTTATCACCACTATCTTCATCAAAAACCCAAACAACAGCATTGTGTGAGCCTCTACAAGAAAATTAGCTGTGTCTTAACCAAAGCTGTGAGACCATACATAAGATGCTCTCCAAACCCCCAGTCAAGAATGTCTGTATATCTTTCTGCATTTAAAAATCTATAAGGTTTGCAAGTCCTGCTCATACAAATGTCCTTTCCTCTTGCCAAACTATTTAGCAAACTCATGTGGTTATCAATAGAATATACAGTGTGTTTTTCTTATTAATTTATTTAAGCAATATGATTCAGAACCGTTTATTAACTATTGTTCTATAATCCATAGATGTGGAAAAATATACCTTAATCATGTTGATTTTATTAAAATTTGAACAGTAAGATATTTCTAAGAAGAGTTACAGAAATTGCAAAATAATTGGCAGTACCACAGTTATGTGGACTCTTTACCTATCTATTTATGTACTTCATTGTGGATTAAAATTAATTTCTGTTGCCAAGAAACAGTTATCAAAATGTATCTGTTCTGTTAACATAAAAATATGGTCTTCAGTCAAATAGTAATGACAGCAAAATCATGAACTTTCCTCCTTCACCTTTTCCTTTCATTTCACTGAAGTATGAAACAAAAATTATGAAATAATAAGTTTTTAATAAGAAAAAACAGAAAACAAACTGCTATGTTCTTGACCCAGTTAACACTGCAGAAATATTAACTTGTGTATTTCCTTACAATTTAATTAGGATATGCATGTTGACAATATTATGCTTATAGTTTTAAATTTAATATTTTACCAGTAACTTTAATACTATATCTTACTGTGCAAACTTTTTGCAGTAAATCACATACGTAGTAACTATACTATATAGTGCTTTACTGTTAATGGTCACCTAGGTTGTTTCATCTCCTGTTCCAAATCTTTTATTTGTCACCTTCTTCCCATTATATTTTAAGCAAAGATAAAGAATTAAAATGCTATAAGTAGAGAAAAAGACTTTAAAAGAACAGAACATTTTTTTTTTAATCTTCACATAGTGTATATTAGGATAGACACAGTATTTTTACTGCCTGCCATTGCACTGGGTTGCAATAATAGTCCAGCCAAGAAAAAATGAGATCTATAAGAATTCAAATCTTTTATCTTACTAGCAAATCAAACTTATGAAATACGCAATTTGTATTTTATATGCAGTAAACATTGTGGAATAAGGGATGTTATTTGTTGCTGACTATTGTATTATTTTTTAGAAAGAACACTATTGTGGCAAAATCAAAACGTTAATTTTACGGTAGACAGAAAGCTCTTACATTTAAAGCTTCAAGCACCCTCCAGAAAGTGCCAAATGCACTAAACCAGACTTTATCCTATGTTGTAACCTTTGTGAATCTGAAGAGCATGAAAAAAAAGTGTGAGACTCACTTTGTCTAAATAAATGGCTCTGAAGATTTAAAAGAATCAAATTGTAAATGTCCATTATTAAACTCAATCTGACCAGAGGTGGTATACACTTTATCAGGAGCTAGCAAATTGCAGAATGGTAATTACTTTTTTCCAGTAATTATATGCTCCTTATATAGGCTTTTTGCCTGCTCTGAAATCAAGAAAGGAATAATTTGTTGTTACTGCTTTCTTTTAATCATGGTAGATGGCTCTACCAAGCTACTGTAACGTGTTCTGGTCACAGTGGTTGCATTTTATTGAGGGCATTGGGATGATTTGAGTAGGTAGTTGAGGTGTTTGTAAATGGGGGAGGCTCTTCATAGGTTTGTTTTCTTCTTCCATATAAATTAGGAAGAAAGAGCATGTGTCCAATGTAAATTGGTAATGGCTGTTAGGTAATGACTGCACTTAAGTTTTGCATTCATATTAACTAAGTCATGTCCTAAGTCAGATCATACTCTCTGATTTTGAATATTTTCACAGCAAAATAATGACCAAAAAGAATTTCCTGCTTTAAAAAGCAGTAAGCTAAACAATATAATTTGAACAGAATAATAATAAAGATAGCAACTGCTTCCCTCCCCCATGCTATTTTCATGCCTCTATTCCTGTTAATTCCTTAATTTCTTTCAAAAAATTTCCTTTGAGTATTTCCTTTGAGTCCAGTGTATTCTGTATTATTTCTTCCTGACATTTGGTAAAGGTAAAGAGAATCAATGATAACTCGTATTCCTTTATATTATATACATTAATATACAGGGAAGACATCAGATGTCATGTTAGAAAATAAAACATAGACTAGGCTGGCTTCTGCTGATGAGCTTGACTTTGTGATTTGGTAGGTGGTCTTCTTCTAAAGTATACATGTACATTGTAATTTAGTATTAGTCTATGCTGGTTTATTTTCCTTAAAGAACAATTATTAAAGGGAATATATCCCCTAACTATTGGGAATCAAATACTGTTTTTCAGTTTCATGAAAAAGAAAATATAAAACATGAAGAAAACAAAAATACTGAAAATTCCTACTACCCCAGGAGAACTCCCCCAGATGTTCTGTGGATGAAGACACACAATTTGGGAAATAAAAAATAAATAAATATTTTTTAAAAGATAGCTAAAATGAAGGAACAGTTTGTTTCCATAGTTGCAGTTTCCTCTTACAACTCTTTGATGCATCATAAATGCAGCAAGCATGACCATTAACTTGATTCACTCTATTTCCCAATACATTCTCGCTGTTCTGGAGAGAGGTTTGAGACTGTGCTGAACAAGACGAAAGTAGACAGGGTAAAACAGAGGTAAACAGTTGGGCTGAACAAATGAAGGAGACTCTAGAATCAGTGAATTTAATATATGGAAAACATTTTCTAAATGAGAAACAAAGGAATATATTTTCTGCAGCTAAAATTGCAGCTTATAGTTTCTAGCATTGCTGCACTTGTTCTAATAGAAAATTTAGCCCACAGTTCTCACTGGCATTGTGTTGCAGGGTTATTTCTGCAGGACAGAAAGTCCCATCTAATTTCATATGGTGAGAATGATTAATAACAGATTAATGTGACATCATGTACAAATGTGATAATAGATAAACCGCAGTATAGTGGTTTAAATTTAAAATATTTGGCTGTATCTTTGGCTTTTGAGGTTATTTTCTTGCAGATGCAGTGGCTAATAATCTTATCTCAATGACTAGGAAAAAATGAGCTGTGGAATTTCAGGTACTTGACTGGTTACGTCTGAAAATATGTCTAAACACGTGGTATCAGTTCTTGTTTTTAAGGAAGATAAAGCAAACCTGGGACCATCCAGTTCAATGATGCTAATCATATATGGCCAAGATAGATACAAAAGAAAAAAAGTGGGGAAGATGGGTTCATGCTTTACTTTGAGGTTTTGGTGGTCTATTTGTTACCTACACTAAGGCAATTCAACAGACATCTGTGATGAATAATAGAAAATAAGCAGCTACATTTTGTGTTTTACAGTCTCAAATTTTGAACCTTTTCTGACTTAAGCATCTGCTGTCAGTGATGTTGAGTCAGCAGCTTGTTTCAAGTCAAGTATTCTAAACTCTGAAAATTACTTTTCTGCTTTTGTTTGCCCTACAAAGAAAACTTGTGTCAGAGTACTATCCTTTTGTTTTACCTCTGATCTGCACTTTTTTCTCTGTTGAAAACCTAGGCTTGTGTCTTCAAGGATTTAATTTCAGTCCAAGGTCACAGGACTCTGGATTTACCAAGCCTTGCTGGCAGCTGGGAAGATTGCATTTGGCAGTATAACCATTTTCCTAGCAGCTTGAAGAATGCCAGCTCACTGTTCAAGCTTTGCTCTTGGCTATTATCTTCTCTACCAGAGACCTGGAAAACTAGCTGGTTAATGTCATGCTTCTTTTGGTTTCATCTCTAAACAGCCATAATACTATCTTTTGACTGTGGTGTAAATTCCCTCATGGGAGAACAAATTGAGGGGATGCACAAACAACGACCTATATAACTTAGAACACCTTTTTTTCCTCAGTATTATTAAGAAAATCAAGCCATTATTATTGATAACAGAGAATAATTCACAGAATATATTTACTGATTTGCTCACATAGACTACTTATGCACCTGCTTGTAGTTCCTTCGCATGGGTAACGGTGCAAATATTTTTGTATAGCCAGGAGAAGAGCGCTACCTTGGCATGCCACAGGTTTCTTGTTTGGTGTCCGTAAAGAACCTCAGGTGGCCCTTTCACTCATTCATCTCTGTATATGATACGTATATGATATCTGCATATAGATGCCGGCCTTAGATGTAATCCGAGTTGTTCATCTGGGCGCTGGTGGTTGTGTGTCCCATGGCCTTGTGCATCTGACAGACGTTTGGTTTTGCGTATTTGTTGGCTTTTGCAGTATCAACAGGACAGTTTGTCTCCAGATCTTGTCAGTTCTTGGGAAATTTTCACAGACTTTGTCTGAGAGTTCAGATACATGCTCTTTGGCCAGTTGTTTTCTGGTAACTAGTTTCTGTATTAAATCCTATAGATAATTCAGAAACCCTTTCACATAGACAATCAAAAAGGGCCATAGTGGCATCCAGGAAGATACATAGGTTGATTTGCTGCTGTGTAATTCTGATCTTCATAAGTGATGACAATAATTCTTTTTTCAAGCTCTGTGTTCATATTTGACTCTCTGCTGCATTTCTTTCTGTCACTTTTCCGTTTGGCTTTTTATTCGTAATAATCGATATTAGATTAAAACTGAATGTAGAGCTTCCAGTGAAGAAGACTGATGCTAAGTCAAGTGCACAGTGAGATGACAACCCACACGGAGTAAAAGAGCGCCAAGGTCTGTATTTATAAGCACAGAAATATGTGATAAGAGTAAAATTCTGATTTAAGGAATTCAGAATTAATGACTGCTCATTGAATACCTCACTTGAAGCATCCTCTTTTGAAATTATTTTGTCTGTTCAGCAAAATGCACCATGTTTCTGTCTTTTTTTTTTTTTTGACTACGTTTATGCAATAATACTACACTGAAGAGAAAGCAAGCAGGAGGCTAACTGAATGCAACATTAAAAGCCTACTGTGTGTAAGGCTTGAGAATGTTTAGAAGTGCTGACTTAATCGAAACATATAGCATTTTCCATCCAAGTTTGCTAAATAGACTTCGTGATATCTTAATGCGAATTAGCTGAATATTTCTACTTATTAATAACAGTTGTTGGAATGGTTCTTGTGTAGCTGAATGTGCATTTACATTTGCCAATATAAAAGCACTTCTGTCCTGTTAAAATGAAGTCTGTGGCTAAATGAAACCTGAATGAAATACCAACTTATTAAATGAACATTTTTTTCCGTTATTTGATGCAATTAATTTTTTAATTAAAGTTTTAGTAATAAAAGGACAATGATTGACATTGAGTACAACATTGTAATCGAGTTACAAATGGTGATTTTTTGTTGCAAAGAAAAAGAAAAGGTAAAGTACGTGTGTTAATAATGGAGTCTCCTTATAAAGAGTATTTAAACAGTTATGATTGAAATTTCACATAACATTAGACAAATTTTCAAATGCAATTTAATTGATGTGAAAAAAGTCTCTAAGATTTGTCTTTGTAACTCTGCTTAGGAGGTCATTCATGACCTCCATACTGAGAATTTCACCTATATAAAGCATTTCTGAATTGTCAGTCACTGCAATAACAAGGTGTCTTACTGATTTGAAGTTGCTATAGTATGTACTATGACAGAAGCTTCCTCCATGCATATTTCTGCAGTTTTTCTCAAGACTTCTGTAGAGAAATCACCTCTAGACTGACAGAGTATATGGGTGGTTAGAGGCAGATCCTCTCCCCCACTTCCCCCAAATCCTGATTTCAGTTTGAGGGTTTTATGTAATTTTTATCTTACATAAGGTTATCTAGACTGACTTCAAAATGAGTTCAGTGACCAGTTGTTCCAACTGAATGGTCATGTTAAATTTTGACTGAAGTGCTTTGATGATGAAGACTTTTCATGTACCATTTGGCCTTTAATCTTTGTGTGATAAATAGGTATGCATGTGGATATCTTCTTACACAGAACTGAACCCAAGAACTTACCAAATAAGGCTCTAACAAAACCAAATTATATATGTTTTAAGACTGACTGTCTAAAGCATGTTAATCTTTATGATGCATTTCTACTCTTGGGTTCAATGCTTTCTTACTTTTACTTGAGGATCATAAAGTCCTCAGGCATTTCCTTGCCTTTATATAAAATAGTTTCACCATTTTAAGTTTGAAAGACCTTTGAAAAATCTCTTTACAATAATGGCATATCACATTGTTATATTATCAATGCTTTTAATTGTTAGAAGAGTTAAAGTCCTCCTGAAGTCTGTGTGTATTATACATAAATTTTTTATGGGCACTTTTCTTGAAGTTTATGAGTAATGCAGAACAATTTTAAGTTGAGTTTTAGTTTTATATACTGTTTCACTGTCCTTTTCATATCAACATATCTGTCTGACACCCTGAAATGGAAGAAGAGCTGAGCCGACTTCAGCATATATATATCTTAGCATGACTAGCAAAGCACTGAGAGGAGAGATATATCTTGCATTTAATGTATGATGTAATACAGGGATGACTATGTAGTAGTATTCCAGACCACTATTAGTGGTTCTGCAAAAACCATTCAGAAAGGGACAGAGGTCACTCTTCCTGTACAGTGGATGGGGTGGCCACAGTCAGACTAGGTCCAGGAGCACTGTTTTGCATGAAGATGAATTTTACACAGGTTAACTGAAAGTCTCCCCAGTTGAAAGGGTGGCCAGCTATCCCTTCTTTTCTAGTCCTGAGATACATTTAAAGGCATTTGAGACATTCGAAGACCACTCGCACAAACTGTCATATGAGAAAATGGTTTACGTAGAGGTTATGTGTGTTGTGTGAGCCAGTGTGGCTCAGTGACAAGTCATGCAGTAAACTTGCAGTAAATATTTACTTGTGTATATGTTTAAAGCTTAGTCTGTGCACTAGCAGGTCCTCCAAGGAAGAACAGCCGTGAGATGGTCCCATGTGCTGCAATACTTTGTGATGTTTCAACAGTCCAAACAACTATCTCTTTGGAAGCATATTCTCTGTGTGTTTTTTCTTAGTATGTGATAAAGCTGTTATGCATCTTTTTGTATTTCTACGTATCTGTGAGACTGCAGAGCGTAGTGCCCATATCCTCTTTCAACTGTACTGTGAATTGGGTAGTAAGGTTGTAGCTGAGGCTACAGCTGGATGCTGAATGTAAAGATGTGTTTGCCTGCCAAGGAATAATTTTTGAGCATGCAAAATACATCATCTTTTTCAAATGACAGGCAGCCCTCCATGCTGCTTTCACCAATGGTAGGTGAGCCTAGACATGTATTAATTTTAAGATAGAGTGTTTTGGGGGGATTTAATTAGTCTTTTTCAGGAGGATCTAATTTAAATCTTAAAATCTGTAGGCTATGTTTGCTCATGGTCTTTTAATACTCATTCTTCTGTAAAACACACAGGTGTATATGAATAGGGTTAAAGCGCTTGTCCTCCCCTCACACCCACCAAAAAAAAAAAAAAAAGAAAGCCCTGACATTTCTTTTGATCTTTTAGAGTAGAGAAACCAATTTGTGTAATATAAATTGGTTTCATTTCATGTTTTGTTTCTATTCAATAACAAGATTAAAATAATTTAGCAACTATTTTTAGCTTGGTTTGCTTTCACAGGGCTGCTTTAATCAACCTGAATTTAGAAAGGCTCCATTATGTTAAGCTTATCCCTAGCTGCAGATGAAATAATTCTGGATTAATGTCATCAAGGTGTGCTTTGAAGGTAGGCCTAACATTGATAGCAGCCATAGTAATAGCTGAGCATGTTATTTTTCTTAAAAGAATAGGAGTAATTTTCATTTGCTGATGCATTCATATGAGACTGACCTTTTTTTTCAGTATGGGTAGGGTGCCTTGAGAAGAATAAGGATGCTGACAGGAGAACAGAAATCAAACTGGTACCGTATGATAGAGGTTGAATGTAATGTAATGCTATTTAATATAAGATTGGCTGTCTTAATACTAATATAGCAATATGCTATTTTTAAGGGAACCTTTTTTGACAGAGTGATGTAGAAATTCCATGGCAAATCATTTTTACTTCCTCAGTATTTTTGTCCTTTTTTTTTTTTTTTTGGAATCATTTAGAAATAATCCTTGAAATGATTTCCCACTTTCTTCACCAGAAGAATGTATTATTTCATTGCAATTTTCCTCATTAATTAGGAGGAAGTACCCTAGAGTTCGTGTTGTGCACTATATGCCTCGTTCACCATGACTAAAATCACTAGCCCTGTTTAATGGCTAGTCATTATGATAAAGACAGTATGCTTTAAGGTGGACTAAATACTCACATAATGTTTTCATGTTATAAATCCGTTATTTTCTTTAGGAAATATAATTTAGGTTCTTTACAAGAGTTAGATCTCAAGTTGTACTTTTCTATGGTATGTACAAGTGCAGCTATGTATATAATAGTAAAAGTTGATTTACAGCAATATGATTAATGCACGTTTTAATATTATTGATTTTATTTTTATATATGCATATATATAAAATATAAAAGCCCAACGAATAATTAAAGTTTTAAACTCTTGGAGCTTGTAGTTTGCAAGTTGTCATTGTTCCAAACAATAGATATTTTATTGAATAAAACAGTACTTTCTTTACCATTTGCTTCATAGTTAGATTGTAAGTAAGGAACTGTGGCAGAAGTAAGACATGTTGGGAAGGCAAAAAGAATACAAAAAAGATGATATCTGATGGCAACAAAATATTTAGTAATACTAGTAAGAAGTCTCAAATGCGAGTATGTAAGAAGACACAAAGTTCAGCTACCTATTATGCTTGTGTTGAGAATTTTTTTCCCTACACTTTAGGAGCTAGATTGAAGAAACTGCAAGGCACTGAATATAAAAAAAGGAAAATGTGATTTATGTAAGGCCAGAGAGTGCAGTTTTTCATTTTGTTACAAAAAGTTACCTGTAAAATCAGAAAAATCACTTTTCTGACATTGTGACATTCTGACATTATTTTACTTCATTTTCTGCTGAATTCTTTACACCCAGGTTGTGACATCATTTCTGTATTTGTCTGTTGGCATCTACTGGCATAGCAGTATATTGTGGGATATTTTACCTGACTTTTTTGCAAAAATGCAAAAGTAGGATTTTTAGGACATAATGTGAGAAAATGGAAATTATTTTTAAAGAAACATTTCATCTTTATTTTTCTTTTGACAGTTAATTGCAACAGATCAGAGAAAGTAAAAAAAAAAAAAATAATAAAATAAAATAAAGCCTGGAATAAAAACATCTTAATATAGAGGTGCACACTTAAGACAACTCAATTATTTTAAATAACATGGCAAAATAATTACCTTGTACTAATGGAAGGTGCTTCAGTCAGATCTTCTTTATTCTGCTTTAAATTTAAGGACAAATCTTACACCATAGTCTTAAAAAAGTTATAAAATCATGCAAATGCTAAATTACAGAGTTGAAACAACTTGTAGCAAGCCTTCTATCACTTACTCAACACTGATACCAGCGGTGATATCATTGAACCTATTTCTGTGATAAGTGCTCTGCCTCAAAGTTACTGTTTTCACATAAAACACTGTCATTAGAAAAATGAGACTCTTGTTTTGAACAGAAATGGCAATGAAACACATTTCTGGCAAAGGATAATTCTGTTCTGAATAAGTAATATAATATAATTGAATATAATATAATTGAATAAATATATATATATTTATTACCATTATTACTTTTGTATGTGTACACTTAGTTTTCCTTTTTATCACATGGTTGTTCATAAATGGGAAAATGTAAATGCATTAATCTTAACAAAATATATCAGAATTTGTTGTGGCTTAACCCAGGTGGCATCTAAGCCAGCATTTAACATAGCCGTTTGCTCACCCTCCACACTCCTTCTCTTTGTTGTGAGAGAGAATCAGAAAAAAATGAAATCAGAAAAAATGTGGGTTGAAATAAAAGACAATTTATTAGGACAGAAAAGAAACAAAAAATAATAATGATAATAATACTACTAACGATAATGTACACAAAACAAGTGACGCACAATGCAATTGCTCACCATCCGCTGACGCATCCCTGAAGTGGGTCCCCCCACCCTGGCCAGCCACCCCATATTAATTGCTCAGCATGATGTCAGATGGTATGGAATACCTTTAGCCAGTTTGGGTCAGCTGTCCTGCTTCTGTCCCCTCCCAGCTCCTGCTGCACCTGCAGGCTACCCACTGGCAGGACAGAGTGAGAAGCTGAAAAGTCCTTGGCTTAGTGTAAGCAGTGCTCTGCAACAATTAAAACATTGGTGTTTATCAACATTATTCTCATCCTAAATCCCAAATGCAGCACCATACCAGCTACTAGGAAGAAAATTAACTCTATCCTAGCTGAAACCAGGACAGAATTGAAGAATACAAACAATACAGACAAACATTTGAATAATTCTGCAAGATTTGATTATGTAAGTCCACCTGAATATGCCAGAGAACCATGTTATTCAATAGAAAATTTTACTTAGACTGCTTTTTAGATAATTACCTGAATTTCATAAAGTAAGGAATTACCTGAATTTCATAAAGTAAGGAATTACCTGAATTTCATAAAGTAAAGTAATATTTATGCAATATTAAGATTTCATCATCATGAGAGTTGAAATATAGTGCTACAGGTTCAGTGTGTATAAAAATTCCATCAAGTTCTGCTAGCTTTGAAATCTTTATGATTTTTATTGAGGGCCTCCCAACATGAATTTTAAATTAAAAAAAAAATAAATCTAAAAATAAGTGAAATAACACATCTTTATAAATGAGAAAATGAGCTGCTGAAACGAGAACAACAAAAAAAGGATGGAGCAGTAAAAAAAAAAAAAAAAAAAAAAAGTTTGGTTAAATTCACTGGTATAGTAAGTAATATTTGCCCATGTACTACTACTGTCAGAATTAAACTTCATTGCAAGCGAAAATTTCATTTGCAGAAAAAATTACAAACTGGCATGCCATCTCACTGATCTTAATGATTAATGAAAAGTGATTGCACAGAAATCTTTCAAGATCAGGTGCTGTAATATTTTCCATTTCCTTTCCCTTACACTTCTTGTGCTTCAGAGGTGTCTCTCTCAAACAAATCACTTGGGAAAAGATGTGACACAATAACAAAGGGCAGACTGATGTGTGTGTGTGAGTGCCTGTGAGGGACACCAACTTGTGTGAATCAGGGGATCGATAGTAAGAAAAACTGTAATCTATCTGAAGCACAGCTTGCCCTTTAATTATGATTCCCAATTATAAGGGTAACGTTAAAATATAATGGTGGGGGACTTAATGATATTTCTGGTTATTTTGGGTTAGTCTTTATTATGTGCCCTTCAGCTACTATTGTATTCTTCAGGAAGGCTCCAGAGTTGCTTCCCTTTTTGCATCAGTGTGTTGGAAATGAATGGTAGCATTTCTTATCCTTCATCCTTCCGTTGTACTGCAACTACAAAAAAGGCAGACTGATAGGAAAAAAAAGTTTCTCCTGATTTGGAAGTCAGGTGGATTTTATTGTACCTTAGGGAAAATTAAAGAGGTTGCTTTCCCCATAGGTAAAGAATGCACATTTGACTTCAAGCAGAAAAGGACTTGTTCTGAGTCCTCAGAAATCAGTGAAATACTTTTATGTTTCCTCAATGGATCTTGACTTGTATCATAAGTTTACATCTGGAAAAAATCTGATCTATTTTTTAAGGTATTTCAGTCACTGTATAACCCTTCCTTCTGGTTTTAGCCTAATGCATCAGGCAGATTTGAAACGGGGAATTTATCCTGCTTTAAATCATAAACCGGTTTATCAGTTTGCTCTATAGAAACCTTACTCTGCTCTTTGCATGGAATAGATTCTACAGCAGCTTCCCAAGCAGTTAGCAGCTGTGAAGCCACTTACATAAGATACCGCATAATGGCAGAATCTGGCCCTAAATCTTAGTGTATATTGCCGGTGCTATTTGTTGAGGCTGTTACTGTCATTGTAACTGCACCACTTATTTCACTGAGCAGCACAGCAAATGGCATGGTGTTACATGTAAATGATTTATCCAGAGGTCATATGGTAGTGCAGTTTTAGATGTTGTATTATCCTAAGTGCCATTTTCTTTCTACTGACTTTTTGTACGAGCGTTTGGGTATGTCATTGTGAGGGACACTTAGTTGAGCTTTTCAGGAACATTTTGATTAAATTAGTGCCGCACATAGTCATTTTATTATTTGTTCCTTATGACAAAGATATTTTGAAAGGTGTTTATTCAGTAGATTGTTTTAAATGATAGAGTACCTTTCCTCCTAACAGTTTTGTTTAATCTTGTTTTTTATTAAAACTCCATGAACTGTCATGCCTGGGTTTCAATATATTCATGGGACATTTTATATTTGGTATTAATGATTAATCCACGTGCTTGAAGATTATGAACTCAAATCTGTATATAATCCAACAAATCCAGATTAAAAAGCTTTTAAGTATTGAGAATAATGGATCTCTCAGGGACCTAAATAAATATTTCGTTTTTTTGCCAAAGAAACCAAGTCATTAAGAGTCATCATGTGTTTTAAGTTCTTTGGCTATAGAGAGCTGACTGACAGCATTGCCTGGTTCTCATTTTCATGGTCATATATTTATTTTCAGCTAGCTGAAGAGCTTTTTTTTTTTTTTTTTTTTTTTAAAAAAAAAAAAAAAAAGGTCTTTCAATCCCATACATGCTCTTTCAGACATGAGTGGCATACCATCACTGGTATATACCGTGCACCCAGACCTCTGCACTCCAAACTTCACAAGCAACAAGATACTTATTATTTCATTTGATTTAAATAAAAATAAAATCAACAACAAACAAAAACTCGACCTGTTATAATTATTTAATAATGTAGTTGATGTAAGCAGTTATGTGGAGAATGACCACCAAAAAATAAATTGCAAAAATGAGGAAAATATGCCAGTATTTTACAAATATTTTTGGCCTACTCCAGAGATAAAAAGTATTTTCAGTTTTTGAGATCTGAATTTTGAACTATGCTAATTCTGACTTGAAAAACCTCAAAAAAGTGTTGTGTAGTTTTTAAAATTCAGCTGATAATTGTCTATTTTAGTATATGACTTTCACACAAGTTCCAGAAGTCCATTCTTGTTACCTAGATGCTGAATGGTCCATTTCTCTTAATCACTTTGTGTGTATAATGAAATATAAACTTGAAAAGTTACTTCCTCTTTTACTTCCACAAAACACAAGTAACAGAAGTGCTGTTTCAGAGAGGTTGTTTATTTTTCTTTTGTAAAAGAACATATTCAAAATGGATTAAAGAAATGGCATTTAATACCATCAGGCCTGGACCACAATTAAGACCACAATTAAATAAGCTGCTCTGTTTTAGGCATCTGAATACCTAAGTCTATTGGAAATCAAAGTATCAAGCAAGTCCTAGAAGTTAATGCTGTATGTGTTTTCAGTTCCTTTTTAAATTAGATCTGCCTGGGAGTCCTTGCTATGGAAACCTTCCAAAGGAAAGGAAAGGAGTGTTTGATCACTAATTCCTAGATGGTGTATCAAATTTATATGTATGTCCATTGAAAATATTTGAGATCATATTGATATACCAAGGTTTTTTTTTTAAGGCAGTTGCTCTTCCATATTCTGACTATTGCCATAACAGTCATGCAAAATGTGAGATTATTTCCAATTTTTTGTCTGTGGAAATACAGAATGATGTATGGCTGTCCAGAAGTAGGTTGAACTGATCTGAATATTCAGTTCTGTGTTCTTACTTGCATTCTTCTTACGAGAATTTAGTTGCAGTAGATAATTCAGGAGCTCCAGTTAATTTGGAAATCTGCAATTAAAAAGGAGAGAGGCTTCTATAAAGTTCTATGCCTCCTCTATCTAATGGAGCTGTGGGTTAGAGTTCTGAGATGTCCCAGGTAGAAGTCAGAAGTCAGGGATACAGAAGATAATATTGGGTGACCATGAAGTCCTAGATTAAATGTTAATAACACTGTCATATGGATAGTAAAGATAATAGAAGAAGAAAAAGAGATATTCAAAGCTTCTGCTTTTTATTGCTTAGGGCTGCTTTAACTCAGGTAGGAATGTGATGCTTAGATGAGTGTTTTCTTACTTATCTTCTCCTCTATTACTATCTCAATAAATAAATAAATAAATAAAGATTGTACCTTCCCTACATTGTCAAGCATTTTAATTGTTGCACCAAGGAGAAAGTTTGCCAAGAACAATATCCTTTGAATCCCTTAATTAGTTTGTTGTTTGTTTTTATTTTGTTTGTTTGTTTTTGTGTTTTTTGTTTTTTTTTCCCTTTTTGAGACATTTTTCCCATTGATGTCAGCGTTCATTTTATATTTAGTCCATAGGAACCATTATATGCAGGCTTGTAGGTGACTTTTGGCATAAAAGAAGTAAAGGATCTTTTAGGGAAAATTCAATAGTGAGTTAAGATATGTATTTCCTCTGAAATTTTCTACTTAAAACAATATTGAATTTGTCCTTCTGTCTCCAGGCTCAAAACAGTATAAAGACAGTTGATTGGAATAATAATATATACTAATAAAATATTTCTGTCATTTCACCACTCAAGTGGACCTTAAATATATTTAATATATCACTGTTTGCTAAGTAATCACCAAAATATATGTACCTCAGTAGCAGAAAATAGCAGAAATAACTTACTGAAATACACATCACTCATTTAGGAAACAGAAAATATACTGGGGCCTGGTTTACAGACCATTGTGCACATTTTTTTGGCACATATATACTGATTTTATTTATATATATATATATAAAAATATAAATTTTATTTATATATATATATTGGTTTTGTTTGTTTCCCCCCCCCCCCAGCGCAGTTATGTGAGAGGATTTAAGGCAGTGGGTCTAATACTGACAGAGGAGTGTTCTTATTACAGATATTAACTGGTTCTGGCAAGGAGTGTAATGTTTTTATATTACACGAATGAGGAAGCAAATAATAAGCCTCATTTTTCTTAAATAGTTAAATTGAATTGCATTTGTAATTAAGGTCATTGTCAATGGCTGAGTGAAAGGCCATTCCAGTTCAGAATGCAATATCTGAATGAGAAGAATCTTAATCTATGAAGATTTCATCTCTCTTCATTCTGTCTTCTTTTTCTTGGATTTGAGCTGTTGAAGCCTCTTAGCCAAACTACTGATACAACCAAGATAATGTCATGTTCTTGATGTCTATAGTCTCTTTTGCTTTTTCTTACTGAAGTTACTACACTGCTTTTTCTCAGTGCTTCTGAAGGTGCAGTAGAAGTGTGCTACAACAGGGTTTTAAAAAAAAAAAAAAAAAAGAGGAAAACAAAACAAAGCAAAACAAACTCTACCTGTCTGGAAGTTAAAAATGAATAAGTAAATAAATCTTTCTTTACCTGAACCGCAGCCTGGTCTGCACCATGGGAGGCCTGGAGAACTCCCTCAGTCCAGCACAGCATACAGGTGCTTCAAGCAGTCTCAGGTGCTGTAACGTCTTAGATTTGAAAGGGATTCTTTGCTGTTACTAGCTGCCACATCACACTTTTTTCCAGAATTTGACTACTGCCTGCTTCAAAAGATGACAGCTGTGCTTCATGCAAATTCTAGTGCCATCTCCTACATACTCCATAAGTGTTTTTAATGAAAAAAGGGGAAAAAAGTGTAATTGTTGAATCTTTCTTGGTAAAATATGCTGATGGTTCTGAGGATGAAGTTCCTCAGGACAAAGTGAATGAGGTGCAACATACCTCAGAAAACTGCAGCCTTCCTTTTTTATCTGAACAGTACCCTTCTTATTTTTCTTCGGCTGGGTCCCATCCTCATGTGCCCTCATGTACACGTGTCTCGGTGACTTAGCTGATTTTGCAGTGCTATTTTTGATTTGTCTAGGCACGTGGGTTGCTAGAAATCCATGAACATCTAGGAGAATACTGATTGGAGTTTCTGTTTGCTGTTACTAGTCTATTTATAGCAAGCCCATTAACTTTGCACACTCAAATATGGAAATATTCACCAAAATTTGATCATATAAGGTAAAAGTTTCTAATTTATTAATTTTATTTTTATGAGAAAAGAACGATGTCTTTATTAAGTACCTTAACTACATCTAACCTTTTCTCTTAAGAGCCTGCGTTCTCACTAGGGAACCATTCAGTTCTGTGATTGGATTAATACAAATTAGATGGGAAAATTGGGTGGGTAAGAGCAATTGAATTTGGAAAGTTTATGGGAGCTGCTAGTTCAGGGTGAATAATAAAATAAAGACAGCAGTTTTGCAATTTTGAAAAGCTCTGTGCTATGTAATAGACTATAATTTAATTCTGAGAGACTATTTTATTAGATTTTTATCCAAGTAAAATCACAATTCTTATTGTTCCTTATCATATGTCTCATTACTGCTGCAAGTATTATCCTCTTTATATGATTATAGTGATTCATACTTCACTCCCTTGGTTGTTTTGTACACAGTTGCAAGTAAATAATGGTTGCAATTTGATGCTTCTGAATATAAGACAAATAGTGTTTTTTGTTTGTTTTATTTATTTATTTATTTTCTGAACAGGGGTGTATATTTTAGCAAAGAATTACTGACAAGTCTTACTCTGAGATCAGTCAACAGATGCATAACTGATTAAAATGTAAATTCTAACCATTGGTCAAAGAAGAAGAAATGCCAAAATTGCTACTTCTCATTTTAATGCCTATGCCAAACAGTCATTCATAGTTCTACAGTAAATCTGTAAAAAAAAAATTGTCATTATTTAAATTCATTTTATATTTTTCAAAGTATGTGGTTTTTTGTTTGTACATTTGAACATAAAATTGTCATAAGAATATACCCAACTTAAACAAAAAAAATCCTTTTTGAGGGGAGCTGAGGTGAGCATTTCTGTGCAATGTTGGGTGTTTGCAAATCCAGACACAGCAAAGGAGTGTTGAGAGAGAGAGTGATTTGAATTGAAAGGACTTCACTAGCAGGGCAAAAAAAAGACTGATCAGTTGCAGTTTTGAGTAAGCAATGACATAAGAAA
Source organism: Aythya marila (assembly GCF_965140915.1). Lineage (NCBI taxonomy): Eukaryota > Metazoa > Chordata > Aves > Anseriformes > Anatidae > Aythya > Aythya marila. The sequence continues at coordinate 98,791,498 of NC_139043.1, read as the reverse complement.
ACTAAAAACACAAGAGCGATGGCTTACAAATAATAAATGTGAAACTGTACAGTGAATTGAGACCTAATTACTCTTGCCCATTCAGAGTTGTGTGTTGCTGTCCTGTTGAATTAGATAGCTCTGTTTGAGAAACTGAAATTAGCTTTGTGTTGATTTCGAGGTTGTCTTTTCCTTCAGAATTCTTAGTTAATGCTCACCTAAGGAAGGGAGGAGTGAAGGAAGTCAGCTGGGAATGTCTGAAATAGCATTTCACTGAAGCCACCAATGTAAATATAACTGCAACTACAGCAAAGCAAAACACATGCTCACAAAATTGTAGAGTGAGCAGAAGCTTAGTTTTCAGGGATTTTTTTTTTGTTTGTTTGTTTATTTCAGCTAATTTCATTATGAATTTTTAAATTTTCTCCTGCTTTTAAATCAGGTGCATCAGGTATTCAACTACGAGAAAGGTAAATACAATATGGGCTCTCCACCCATTGTGACAAAGGACAGCATTGACATTTGAGCCATGCTAGAGAAGGTTATTTAAGGAATTAAGTGAGTCCTGCGTTTTGGCTTCTGGATTTTACTTGTGGATCAGAGCACTGGTTTAGATTTTGCTTAAAAGTTATAGTACAAAATAGATCAAAGGATATTGGTTATTACGTTTTGCTTGCCTTAGGGCATCTGCAGAAACTTGGATTTTGAAAGTATTGCCTTTCAAAAGGCAATTTTCCTCATTTTTATCACAACATTTTTCCTAAGTTTTAGATTTTAGCATAGTTTAAATATTAAAGCAAATATGAATCATTGTGATTCATTTGGGAAACAAAAGCAATGATAGGCCCTAATAACTGAAGGGTATCTGTCATACTTTGGGTTCATCTTTTAATATTTACATAATGAAGATTAAATGAATGTGAAAGCTATACATTGTTAAGAAAGCGGTGACATTTCTTCAAGTGGAAATAATCTTTAAGAGCTCATTCAGAAATGGTTTCAGATGTTTACAATAGGATTTCATTATTTTAACGGGTTTGTTTCATATTTGTTACTTTCTATTAGTATTTCTACTTCCTAATGGCTGCTTTTATACAGACCTAAGGTTCGTGACGGCTATGTCTATGATACTACAACGTGTTGCTATTGAAATTATTTAAAAGTCATAAATGTAAAGCCTACTTTTGGATAAAATTTTGGTCTTTTTGCTTCTCTGTATTTGTAAGATTATCTAAATATACAACTACTCTAAATCATCAAGACTATTAAAGATGTAATTAAGAAGGTTTGAGTGCCAAAACTGCAAGTAACCTTCAGATGGTTTAACAAGATTCTGGAATGACCAGTAGGAATTTGGTATCCATTTTACATGAGTCCTGATGTTAGAAACAGATGCTTTGATATATTCAGCCCAAATGCCTTTTGATTTGTAGCAGTAATACTACTTTATCTTTTAAGTGCTTTTAATCTGACTATTTTTAAGCTTTCTTTCCACCCAGCATTAATTAACTTAATGTTCTGATGTACAGTACGTTAATATCATTTTTGTTTTACAGATGAAGAAGTTATATCTAAAAACGTCACATCTTATGTCAGTGATGGATGGAGGTTCCCAGTACTCTTCTTCTCTAGCCACTGAGAAAAATGTCTTTCTTCAGTGTGCATTTGGAACTGTTACCCTAACCAGACATAAATGCCCAGAAATAAAGCTTTTCATTGCAAGAGCACATATTTCCATCATATGAAGGAAGAGAGGAGGGAAAGAAAACTCTAGTAGGTAGCCAAAACAGACGAATTATAGCATTCAAGCGGACTGGTCACAGGACATGGACAAAACTATATATATATATATATGTGTGTGTGTGTGTGTTTGTGTGTGTGTGTGTGAGAGAATCTACATACTTAATATATTTAAATTATGATTTAGAAACAGCTGTGGAAAAAAAGAAAGGAGATCTGCACTCTGGTCTTATGTTTAGAGGTACTAGAAAGGATTGCTTCCTCTTGAAACAGATGTATTTGTCATGATTTGAATTGGAAAATTCTGTTTGATAATCCAAAACAAAAACTAATAGTGAAAAAAATAAAATAAAAAAAGTCCTGTAGTGGTATGAGCAGCTGGCATTTTTTGCAGAATAGAGATTCTGAAATTTGATTTAGAGGAAAATGTTTCATTTTAAGTGATCTTTTGAGACCATCTCTCTTTCTTCCAGAAGCTCCTAAACATCCTAAATTCCAGCTTTTAAACATTGTGTCTAGAGGGCATCTTGGACTGATTATAGACCTGGCATCTAGGTTTACTAGGTTTTCTAAGCTGATCCTGAATAGGTTTTGAGATGGTATTAAAAGTATTGTTCATTTAGTTGAATTTAAAAGCTATGGGACCTGTGTCTCCTCAACAGCCTATTTCTGGGCTGCCCCTGAAATGAAAGGGCTGTAAAGCCTATTAGCTTTGGCTTCCGTATGGTTTGACTTGCAGGAGGAAGTTTCTGTGTAATTAGGAGCAACTTCTAAAAAATACATAACTATCTTTTTTTTTTTTTTTTTAGCAAAACTGAAATTCTCTCACGTAAATCATAACACCTGTAAAATGCACATTTTCTATCATCATTTTATTTTCTTAAAGGAAATATCATTGATATCAAAGGAAATAATAATAAAACAGGAAATTCTGGACCAGATACCTCAGCTATTTTGCAGTAGCATGATTAATGACTACTGAAGACACTAGAGATGTAAGCAAAGAAGTCTAACTTCTATAATTGAATATAGTAGGGCATTTTTTATATAGGAAGCAATTTGATTACCTAGAAATGCAATTAGTTAGATATGTATCATCTAAATTTAATTTTTAGCAAGACACTGGGATTACTGCCATTACTTGTAATTTTTTTCTCTATCACTACAGAATAACATCTGAATAACTGCACCATCATGAATACACATGTATTTATCAACAAATGATTCAAAGACCTTATTTTGGTTGCACTTAGTATTTCCTTATTTTCCTAATAGGTGATCTTCCTTACCAATCCTATTTTTGTTCATGTTTATAAGGAAGCCAGTTGTGAAGGACTACATACATACCCATGTCTCCCCTGTACATTGTCTTAGACGCTCGGCCCATATAGTAGCTGACCCCTAAACCACTGGTCTCACCTCACGCAGCACTAGGACCTGCAAGTCTGGTGATGTTCATGGCCTCACCTGAGTTACTCAGACCTCTTACTGCATTTTCATGCTAGTCCAGCTTTAAGTTCACTGGCATTCATACAAGCACGCTTGGAACTGAGAATGTATCCATGCAAAATCATAGAATATCCTGAGTTGGAAGGGACCCATAATGATCATCAAGTCCAACTCTTGGCACCACACAGGTCTACCCAAAAGTTTAGACCATGTGACTAAGTGCACAGTCCAATCACTTCTTAAATTCTGACAGGCTTGGTGCAGTGACTACTTCCCTGGGGAGCCTGTTCCAGTGTGCAATCAAGTTAGAGTTTAATAAGAAGATAGGACAGACTGCAGTGCAGTGCAGGCCTCAGGCAAGTGTACAGACCGACAACCTATTTACATGTGAATGGCCTCTTTTATTCCCTTTTTCTCTCGTTTTTGCCATGGTTATCTTTCCCAGATCTACCTTGATCCTGCTACCTTTACGTATCTTTGGTCCTTCCCCTAAATATGTCATAGTAAGTGTTACACCATACCAAATATTCTCTCTGCTTTATCCCTAAATTCTCTTCCCCATAACAATTGCTATACCCATTTAACACCATTTAATGTGCATGACTTCCCAGGGAGACATTTTCTCTGTTGCCCCACCTCTGTGGGTATCCTCATGAGGGACGACTGTCTCATAATTTTCCTATGATGGCCTCTGGAGTAGCCATTTCAATACAATCCATTTTCATTTCTTTATGTTACTGGGGATCCTATACCTATTATTTCTCCTATGATCCCTGCTAGTGTTTATGGTCATCAGCCATTAGTCAGATAACCTAATGTTTGTTGTCAGAAAAGATTGCTTAATTAGGTTTGTCTGGATGCCACATAAATTACATTAGGCATCCAAAGTCGAATTTCTGTAGGACTTAGGTTCTTCATCCAAAATTGTGATTCACACTGCCCCTTTTCACCACTGCTAGTTATAGGAACTCTTACAGGAGCCTGTGCAGCAGGACTTACCGGTGCTTAGCAGTCCCTACGTTTCACTTCCATTTTTATACTTAGAAAAGCTTCATTTGTTAGACAATTTCAGGCTACTTCTTTTAGATTGAAGCAGGATTTGCCCATTTGTTTTTGTAACATGGCCAGTGCATTATATATATCTTTCCCCAAAGCAGTGCTTCAAGAAATGAATTAGTGCAGTTCATGTTTAAGTGCAAATGAACCTCTGAAAGTTTTGTAACCCATCCAGGGAGAGGGTTTAAGAAAAATTTCATCTGTTCTCTGTTTTTATGTAAATTTGATCAAACAGCTTGTACCATGACTTGTTTTAGGTTCTTCCCATACAGAACACGTGTTTATAGACATCTTGACTCCTGACCCTCACAATCATTAAGTAGAGAAACTGGTAATTGTAACTGTTGCTGTTGGAACAAAACCTAGAAAAATTACTAGTGAAATTCTGGTAGTCTATGGTAAATAGTTGCTATATTTATGTCTATTTATAAAGGTAAAAAAGCATAACCAAAGTTACAGATTTAAATAAATGTAATGGGTGAAACAGTTAATAGAGTCCTCTAGAAAATAATATGGGTAGTCACAGGGAAACTGAGTTTTTCAACAACCAGAATTTTAAAGATACTTTCCCTGCATGTGATATAAATTCTAAACAATGACTAATTTATCCTTTTATAATTTGAGTTTCATTTGGAGAGTGGTATACTCCCAGAACAGTTGCTTTTTTCCTCAGAAATTATGATTTCATACATAAAAGAAATGGTATAATTAAGGCTTTTTGTGTGTGTGTGTGTGTGTGTGAAACTTTCACAGAATAAAAGCAGTGGACTGTAATACTCTACTAGTAAAACTGATCTAAATTTCAAGACAAGTTTTTTAATCTCCTTTTGGAAAACTAAATTCTAATCTACAGTGCTCTCCTCACCCCTTCCCTGCAATGTGACTTTTGTTTTTTTGCTTTCTGTTATTAACTGAAAAAAGTATATACATATATATATATATATATGTATATATATAATATATGTGAATAAGTTTAAAGACATTCTTACCAATTGCTGAACGACTGTTATTGACATAGGGATAGGGAGTCATGTGTCTTGGATATATGTCAATTATAGAGAGTTTTATTTTTGCTTTAATATTGATAGTTAATGTTTTTATAGTCAGAGTTATACCTTCCCTAACTGGTCTAACTGGTATAATCTTTTTTTTTTTTTCCTTCGAAATTCTGAATGCATTTCTCAATTTCACCTTTTTTTTTCTTCTTTTTTAGACAATTTCTATTGTATTTTTTTCTTATAAAAAAAATCTCATTTCATTTTTCTTGATGTGTAATTTTTTTTCCTTGGAGTTAAACATACCCTGGCGTACTGTGTTAAACCTTGCAGGCCTCCTCTATCTTTCTTGTTTCCAAATAATGCCAACATTCCAAATGTACGGGGATGAAACCTGTGTGTGTTATGATATTCAAATTTTGTCTGTGTACATGGAACTTATCTACAAGAATAACTGCAATGTCAGAATAAGTGGCAGGGGAAAAATAATCAAAACTAAACAAACAGCTGATACTTATCTGGTTACTGTAAACTTCAATTTTGAGGCGTTTATTGAATAACTGACATCATTCACTGATGTTTTAAAGATGTTGGTGTTATCTTGTCTGTAGAATGTATTAAATCATTGAAGGGAAAGTGGCCTGGTATATTCTTGGGTGACAGTTCTTAGCAAATGCAGACAATTCACTAATATTCTTTCTCAGATATGAAAACAGAAAAAAAAATCTTTGTGTTTACATGGAAATTTGTATTGCACAACTGTGTTTGATTTTTTTGTTCTTCTCCACAAATAGAATGATAGGCAATATAATGTAGTACAGTGTGCCAATGTGAACTCTCTAGAGTAAAATAAAGTTATCCTTTAAGAGTCATGACATTTTATACCAATGATGCAAATACTATTTAAATTTAAAATTAACAGAGCCTTTTATGATGGGTTGGCCTCAACCCACATAGGTACCCAAACAACTGTTTGTCTACTCCCACCATGCAAAAGGATGAGGGAGCAAATGAGGAAAAGAAAAGAAAGAAAATGAATGGGTCAGGATAAAGACTGATAGATGAAGGAAGGATGGAAAAAAGCAAATGATGCAAAGGAAATCACTTACTGCCTCCCACAAGCAGATTGATCTGCAGCCATTATCTAGGCAATGATCAGCTTGGGAGTCAAGGTCTCACCCCCCACACTCCACCCCACCCTGTCCTCTTCTTCAATAACCCCATGTTTGGCATTGGTTGATGGTATGATGTAGTAGGTATGTATGTTACATAGAAGTTGTGGTGGTTAGAGGTGTGTGAAAATTTGTAACCCTACTGTATTTCTGAAGATATCTTTTCTAATAGTGTTCTATTATCTCCATTTGATATATTTGCAATCATTTTGTCAGGGTAAATTAAAATGAATGGTTTCATTTGTTTCTCAGCACAGCTGGACATTAGATCTTGCTGACCTTCAGCAATGCAACGTTTTAGTTATTGGAGTCTTGCTTTAAGTCTACATTGAGAAAAGCTGAAAGCAACTGGGTTTATAAGTTTTTTTTTTTTTTTTTTTTTCTAGTTCATGCTTAATCTCTTTGAAAATGCTTCAGTTTTCATTGTATTAGAACTGTTCATTCTTTAGCTTATAAAGGGAGATAAAAATACAAAGATGAAGGAAAATCAAAAAGAAAGCGCAGAATGAATACGAGATAATTGCATTGAGCAACAAAGGGGGGAGAAATTCATTTCACTGTAAAGATCTGAGCTCTGTATTTTATTTGCATTATTCTAATCTGCATAGTCCTCATAATTTTTCTTCTTATCCAGCACAATGTTGAAAAATAGAATTTAATAATAATTTTGTACATAAGCATAATTCAGATTTGAAAAGGACCGATCTATTTTTGATGTAATGATTTTTGTAAGTTGTTACAAATTTATTTTATTTATTAATCATCCGTCCAAAAAGTTCAATACAAAAAAAAAGATGAGATCAAGCACCTAAGTTCCAAAGTTAATCACACACACACACACACACACACACACACAAAAAAAAAAAAAAAAAGAGAGAGAGAGAAAAAGAGGAGAACTGCCAATAGATAATTAATAATGTCTGAGATCATTTAATAACTGAGGACATATATTGTGCATTGTGCATTTTTAGTATGACTAGAAAATTGGAGCGGGAATAAGTTAAACTAAATCCTGAGGAAATCCTGAGGAACTGGCAAGGCATACTGCAGGTCTTTGTATATTTTTCAGCATATTTGCAAAGACGAGTTTACCTTTGGTTATGGATATGTTGTTCACACTTAAAAAGTAGCCTGAGAAGTCCCAGTCTCTTTTTTTTTTTTTTTGGGGGGGGGGAAGAGGGGGTGCGGGTAGTAGATTGGGAGGGAGGCTATCTTTGTTGGATATTTTACCTTAATGCATCATTTTTCTACGTAAAGTTTCATATGAATACTCATTTCTAAGCAGATCTTCAAATTTCCATCTGTTCCCTAATTCTGTAAAAAGCTTTTTTTTTAAAAAACAAAAAACAACAAACAAACAAACAAAAAAAAAACAAACACAAAAACTCATTCAACACAGAATTTATATTTAAAACTGTGAAAGTAAATGTGAAAGTTAGAAAAGTTTACTGGAGACGTCGTAAAGTTATGTCAATGCAAAGTTGTATGTTCAGATAATATTCTCTTTATATATATCTTCATGTAAATAACAGTGATGTTTCCTAACACGTTTTTTACTCTAGATTAGATGCAGCTCAGTGCAAACTTACTTAACTTTGCTTGAATCAGTGCCTTCTTTAGTAGAGAGAAGACCAACTACTTCATAAATAGTAATGTAACACATGAATAAAAATGTTGCCATCTCTGCAAGATTTGAACATCTAGTAGGCATAGACTCGATTGTTGTGTGTATAGTTCAGTATGTTTAACAGCATACATACATAGGTTCTGAATCAGAACCTGAAGACTAGCCGCACATTGAAACTTAGCTCTTTTTCAGTTATTAGATTTTTGCTCAGATATACAGACATAAATCTAATTATATAGTTGCTGCAATAGGAATGTACATTTTATCCCACATTACACATTCTTTAAATTTAATAAAGAAGTTTAATGAAAAAGTATAGTTCAGAATCAGAAAAACTGAGAAATGTAATTGGGTGGCATAGTAAAGGAAGTGTGTCTTTATAAGTAAGCATTTTCACTGTAAACCTCTATTTGTTCTTGAAAACAGCTTGAAAACATGCACTAAATACTTGATAGCAATGAAGGAATATTTGTGTATGAGTGTGTAGGTGTTTAGGAGAAGGAAGAAGAAGTAGGTGTTAAACATGACAGGTGGAAAAAGTGACAATGGGAGAATGACAAATCTAATGCAGAAATTTATCTTGTGCAACTAATCCTTGAGACTCAGGTGACTTCAAGTATAGCTAATATCTAGAAGATATGTCTGAATTAATACCTGTATGTTCTTATCCTCTTGTGTACCTATTTATTTAATGGCAATTTATGTACATAATCAAAGTAATATTGAGCACTAGTTCCAGGATCCTTGTAACCATCAAAATAGGTTACTTTTTTTACTGGCAAGAGCAGAATACTCTTCTGTTATGTCTTGGAAGCACATGAATATTCATAATGAATATTTCACATTTGTGTAACTTTATTTGAGGGAAAGACTGACAAGGTGTCAAATTTTGCATGTTTAACAAAAAAGAAAAAAAGGGGGAGGGGGAGAAGATGTTTGTCATGCCCCTGATACTTTGTCATTTCAGGTTATATTCCAATCAAGTGTTCAGACAATAACTGAAATGAATTGAAATGAACATATTCGTAATGATTATACAATGTGGAATATACTATGGCGAGGTGTTAGTGAAAATTTCCTGACCTTTAAAAGCTGATTACTTAGCCATTCAGTGGTTAAAAGAGTAGCAAATTGTATTAAGAAGTTAACAACTCTCAGTTATGACCTGTTCCCAGTTGGCATGCCTTTAACTTTATTAACTTTTTTGATAATTATATAAAAACAAGACTAGTGTAAGTTCCTAGGAAATACAACAAATGTAAAGCTATGATCTATCATGTTCATATCAGGCTGATCTTTGTTGAGTATTTTATGGTTTTGTTTTCCCACTGATTGGCCATAACATGTTCTCTTCATTATGAATATGTATAGCATGTGTTATGGGTTTACATACCAAAAAAATAAAGATGACAGATTAGAAAGAGTGTATAAGAAGCTCATTGTCATAAAACAAACTTTGACACAGTATTGTTGAAAGTTCAATTTTTTTATTTATGTTGGATATCAAAAAAATAAATTTTGTGACTTACAGACAATTTAGCTTGTTTAGGGTGATAGTTTACTTCATGCTGTGTTAAAAAAAAAAAAAAAAAAAAAGTAAAACGGAAAAGCTTAAACATGTGTATAGAAAATAAAAGTTTGTATAGGAAATGTGATTGTATTAATCATTTTAAAATATATACATATATATATATATTTAAAACTCTTATTTCCAAATGTCAATTGTGATAAATTGCAGTTGTTCTGGGACACTTCTTTTAATGATAACTATTCATAAACGACACATTACCTGAAAAAGATAGGGGAATCACCATGAGCACCAAGGCATGCTCTGCAGAGTCACAGAATGGTTTGGTTTGGAAGAGCCCTTAAAGACCACCAAGTTCCAACCCCCCTGCCATAGGCCGGGACACCTCACCCTAGATCAGGTTGCTCAAAGAACACTTGAACACTTCTGGGGATGGGGCAGCCACAACTTCTCTGGGCAACCTGTGCCTGTGCCTCACAACCTTCACAATTTTGTCCTTATATCTAATCTAAACCTATCCTTTTTGAGTTTAAAGCCATTCCCCCTTGTCTCCCACTACACCTCCTGGTAGAGTCCCTCCCCAACCCCCCTTGGGTGATGGAAGGCTGCTATAAGGTCTCCCTGGAGCCTTCTCTTCTCTGGACTGAACAACCCCAACTCCCTCAGCCTGTCTTCATAGGAGAGGTGCTTCTGCCTTCTGATCATCCTTGTGGCCCTCCTCTGGACTCTCTCATAGTTGTGTAGACTCTTATGTGTTACTTATATCTTATAAGTATAGGCTCTTATGATCATTTTTTAATGGCCTGTGCATCTTCCTATAATCCATCAAATAACTTGTCAACCACCCAAGAAAAATACAAAGCACTTTTAAATATATTTTAATATTTTTTTCTGTTGGGTTTGGCTTCCAGTAGAGGCATGAATTGGAAAATACAGACAGAAATTGTTGAAATGTCAGTTCTTTCTTGTATCACAAAGTTTATTCCAGAATTGTATCAGGCTTGTTACATTGAATATCGCTTTTTCAATAAATTTATATACCCAAATACAGCGTCAGTTGTATCTAAAAAACAGGAATTTTGACCTTGATCTTTTTTCTCATTGTTTTGTATATTTCCTTGGTGTCCTAGATTCAAGAATTCAGAATGTTTTACATAAGAATAAAGACATTTGATTGTGTTCTGCTAGAACACAATTTTGTCAGAGTATGGATCTGTTATAGTCTCAGTTTCTTATGTTTCTGAGTGCGTTTCTTGTGGTCTTGTGTAAATACTGTATGTTCCTGAGGATTGGTGGCTTTATGCCCAGGTATACTGTATTGCTGAAGACAAGAGGCAGGAAGGCATATATTACATGTTGTCAATCTATAACCTGCTAGAAAGAAATGCACTGAGTCAGCTATAGATAGCAGAACACATTATTTACATAAAATATAAACTATTGTAGTTCAGCATCCTAAATTCAGGAGCAGTCCTTACATTGTAATGTGTCAACCAATTTACAAGCACAAATGTTTAAATAAAAGCGTGTTATACATAAAACTTAATATATTTGATTTTTCCAAATTCAGGCATATAAACCTTATCCCAGGTTGATGTCAGCCAAGTGTTATTTGTCTAGCCAAAATTTTTAACAGTAGTGGAGGTTTGTTATGGGTCAGCTTGTTTGGGCATCTTGTTTGGTGCAAAGAGATTCTGCAAACATTATATACATAACTTGAAAGTGTAAAGCAATAATTTATTGCCAAACATACTACTCAAGGTCTTAGGCTAAGCATTAACATGCTCGTTGACATACTTTGGCTATGAGGTAGCCAAAAGTCTTTGCTGGCCAGGCAGGTAGCAATTAGAAGGAGAGGAAGTAGTTTTTGTTGTTGTTGTTTTCTATACCTTTTTTCCTTTAGGGTTTTTCACCTTTCCATATTGGCACTTTTAGAGTCCTTGAGTGGTCACTAACCCTACTTCTGTCTATATTTTTTACTTTTGTTATCTTTATACAGATGTATATATATACTATATACATTATATATATATACACAATATATATATACTATATATATATTGTATATATACTTTATACAGATATATATATATATATATACACACATATATATATATATATATATATATATATATATACTTTTATATATCTCACCATTTTTTCTCAGCAGTTGGAGACAGTTTTGCAGCTCTGTCATATCATAGCTGGGTCTTGCACCTTGGGCGCATGGTTAAGGATTGTTGGCTAGGTTGAAGGAGCCGTGTAGCTGAAGTTGCAGAGAGAAATGGTGACAAGATACACATTTTGATGTGTATCTTTACACATTATCTTGATGTATGTTACTGATATGCAAATGCATGATTTTCCATGTTAGTGCACATTTCAGACCTACTTCTGAATACAATAGGGTGAGAGTAAGAATGGTTGTTTTAAGACTCTGATGTTTGTTTTTTGGCCTAGGTGATGATCAGTTCACCCATAGCCCAGCCCATTTTGGGCTTTTCATTCAGAAGGCATTCCAGTGCAGTAAGGGAATTGTTCTGACACTGTCACCAGCTGGCCTATGAGTGTACAAATCAGTATAGGACAATTGCAACTTACATCTTCCCACCAACCAATGATAGGAAAGGACCACTGAAAATCTTTCATTTTCCCTCAATCCACATCATGCCCCGTCTCAGTTTACTGGATTTTGTAAACAGGCTTGAAACTGGCTTTTAGATAGGCTTTGAAATTTTATGAGAAAAGAAAAACTTGACTCTTGTAGTGATGGTGGCTTGCCCAGAATGCAGGTTTTGCATACCTGCATTTGTCCAGAATACAGGTTTTACATACCTGCTGGATGTTTTGAAGATCTTAAAGAAAGGAGGAAGTTTTAGTTCCTGGTGTTATTAGGTGTTTTCTTGAGAACAGCAACTGCCATCATAGTATTCACTGTTTTTTTCTGTAAAAAGATAGAAAAGCTGAAGTCATGGAAGAATGGGGTATTTTTTGGTAAGAATAAAGATTCATGCAGTCTTTTATTTGAAGGCAATGTTTGTGTGTTTGTGTTACATCTTGTAGTAAATCTGAAAATGAATATTTGTATATATTTATTTCAGAAAAATATAGCAGCTTTTTTAATATAATGAAGTGAAACCATAAAATAGCATAGTCTGGAAATACTGTTTCCTCTGTTAAAAGCATCTTAAAATAAGATGTCTGCTATTCATGTTTTTCTGATTTCAACAGAAAAAGTAAAACTATCATGCTTTAAATGTTAGTTTCTCAATAATAATTGATGATGTAAATTTCATTTAGCCGTACCAAAATCCATTTTCAATAACAGCATCACCTTTTCTACTTTTAAAGTCATTATATCTTAGCACTGATTAATTCACGTAGCCAACAGTAATCAAGTGATGTCATAGTAAAATATGCCAGAGTTCAACTGGAAAGTTGTAATTTTAGCTAGGTTAGTATTCCTAGTGAAAAGTATTCAAGTAGTATTCAAGTAGTAGTATTCAAAGTATTCAAGTAGTAGAATACTTAGTGTTTAAGTGAAAAGATAAATGTAGTCTTATGTGGCTGGGCAGGATACTTTGCCACCCAGAAGAAACATGGCTACTAATAAAGAGCAAATTAAGTAGCAAAAGCTAAAAAGGATGAAGAATAGAAAATAAACTATTTACATTTCATTGTTATGATTTGCAAAATTCAGTTTTTAATATTACTGTAGCAATACTTTTCATGTTCTTTTCTTTAACTGCTTTTTTGTTTGTTTGTTTGTTTGTTTGTTTTAATTGATATAAATATTGGAATTATTTCTTAATGTTTTATGTTGCAAATTGAAAGCTGTGGCTTGTTGTATTGGAAATACTAAAAATAATGGTTTTAGCTTAAAGTAACACATTACAATTTATTGAGTTGATAATAATCTATTAAAGCCACAGTTTTCTTAATCATGAATTTAAGCACTGTAGTTAGTCAAGGCATAGTTTCAGGTAAATTTATATCCACAATTGAAATTTATTCTGTTAGTAAACTCACTGCACTTTATGAAGCTCACTAATTATTTTTCAGACAAGTGTTTCAGAGCATACTGAGTTTCAGGTTTTTACTGGTAGATTATGAAAGCCTGCTGGAGGTCAAGAAGTATTTTGGCAACACTGTTAGAAATGTGATTTGATTTTTGTATGGTCCTCTGTGGAGCCAGGCATTGGACTTCAGTAATCTTTGTGGGTCCTTTCCAACTCAGGTTATTCTGTGATTCTGTGGTTACTACTGTTCCTCAAACTGCTGGATTCAATGAGTTCATCTTTAATTTTCCAGAGGTAACTTGAAAGTTAAGCATACTAGCTCTAAGACAGCGAACTTCTAGCAGATAGCAGTACGATGTTCTATTAAGAGTCTGTGGCTAGAGAATGCAATTGCTTGAGTTATTAAGTTAGAAGTAGACAGCATATTCATAAATGTTTATGCACTGTTATTCCTGTTACTGTACCCTTTAAGTCTTATGGCTCATCTCTCAGCAACTAAGTAGGCAATATAGGCAGTAATCATTAAGAAGTGTATTTGAAGAATGGTTAATTCTATAGAATGTACTTCTATATTGCTATAGAAGTACAAATAAGTGTTCTGCTTCAGTTTAAAATAGATCTGTGCTTCGTCTTGAAAAGGGAAAATATGGTATCAATTCCTACTCTATGGAAGGTCAAATGAAATAAAGGTCCCTTTTGAATACTTAAAAAAAAAAAAAAAAAAGTGAGTCTCAAGAACAGTGCCTTAGACATTTAACAGAGTATCTGCTTTATCATGGTTATGTTTATACAGTAAGATATTTTTTTTCCTTCAAACAAATCAGTTTCTTTCAAGCTTGACTTTTTCTTTTTTCTTCCTTTTTTTTTTTTCCTTCTTTCACTATAAATATGTGACTATAAATAGAAGCTCTTGACATTATGCATCATTCTCTACACTTGCACTTTATATAGAACTCTCATTGATTTCAATTGTGTATATTGAATTATGCTAGGATAGATGCCTTTTCATTTATAAAAAGGTGATGACAGTATTAACCTCTGTGCCGCTCTAAAGGTTGTTAAATCTTCTTTCATTATAAAATACTTTAAATAATATCTCTGTATTAAATAGTCAATATTCTAGGCCATTATAAATGCTGTGAATGTATAAAGGCAGGTAAAGTTAGTTCTGAGCATAACTTAAAAAAAAAAAATCACTGTTGAAACAGTTGAGAAAAGTGCTGACTTGTCTGTAATGTACCTTTGGAGTCATGATGACATCCAATGTACAACTAATAGTAGTTCAAATTCATAATCAAAAAAGTAGTTCAAATGTAATAATCACCTTCTGTATACTCACAAGGAGATATTTACATCAATCTCCACTTTGAAGTTTTCCCATGTTTTTACATTGGAGAGAACAAACTGGTCCACACCCTTTTGTCTGTCATAGGATGGGACAACGAATCTGTGTCCAAAATCTCTGCTACTGAGTTCAAGACTCATTTTAAGATATGTCACACTACAAGGTCTTAATTATATACACTGCTCATTTTTTCTTTGGTACATTTTTGAATAGGAGTAAGATAATTGAAGTGGGTTGTGATTAAAGTTAGAAGGTAGTTATATTTTGCTATTATCTCCTACGAAAAAAAAAAAAAAAAGGAAAAAAAAAAGAAGTGAATTCCTTTGGAAAATAGTAAACACAATTGTCAAAACAAACAAACAAAAAACTTTATTTTCAAAGTTATTTAAAAATTCAATGCAGATAACTAGTCTCTAATTCTTTGTTGTTTTTATAGTTTGAGATCTGGAGCTTTGGACACTACCATTATTTCATCAACACAATGGTCAAACTGGGATGGATGCAGAATAAAATTTGGTTTTCTGTTGGAGGAAAAGGAAGGATGTATTATATGTGTTCCATGCAAGAAGACAGGATGACAAGATTTAATTTCATTTTTAAAAAGTAATAAATATTAATCTATAGTAGATAAATTTTGAATGAACAATCATTCATGGTTCATTATTTTTTCCAGTCTTTTGCTCCAGGCTCATGATAGATTTGCTTTGTTTGGTTAAGAGAGTATAGACTGACACCTGACCATCTACCATCTACAGCATGACTTTTGTTTCCAGCAAGTAGCTGGGCCTGTCTTGAGCATGGGGCCATAAGAATTGTTGATGAAACAAAACAAAAGAATCCAGTATTTTAGGTTCCATCTGTCAAAAACACATCGCAAGTTTTCTTCAGCAGCTTTATATGCTGCTGAAGGAAAGTATAGTTAATGTATTTATAATCATTTTAGTTCATTCTTATTTCTTGAATACGTACTTTTTTTTTGCTTTGGGATGTAACCATAAATTAGTTTAAGCAAATACTTTCCAAGAAATTCAAAAGAGATTGTATATAATAAGAATTAAACCTGTGTTGTTAAAAGGCAGCTATAAATATTAATTACACTTTATTTTTAAGTGAGTTGCAGTAAAAATTGTCTTTTAAGAGGAATAAAACTTTCAGAATCGTACAAATAACAACCATGCAAACAAGCAAAGATTATGATTTATGAGCTGGAAAACTGCTGTAACATTGGCTCTGACTGAATGAAGTTTATCTGTCTTCTTAGACAAAAGAGAAAAACAGAGTCAAAAAGTGCTTGCTCAGTTTTTACTCGGGCAAAACTTTTGTTTAAGTCAATGATGGGTGAAAAGGAAATATGAAGGGTGAAAAGGAAACACTTCAATTAGGTTCAAAGTGTTTCTCATTAACTAGGGAGGACACTGGAAGGTAAATAAATGAAAGTGTGGGAATCAATAAAGTAGGGTAATTAGCACTGTGAAGAAGTATCAGTACCCTGTCTCACAGAGACACCCTCCTATGTAAATTTTAGTCTAGCTTATTAGCATTTACTAGATTTCCTGACATTTCTCATTACAATAAGTGATTTTTAATCAATTAAGTGATATTCAGTTCCAATTATGTAATGTAGGAGGGTCAATGGACTCCCATGCACTCCCAATAGAATTGCATGTGAAATTCATTTTTATTGGATTTTAAGAAGTAAATTTGAGAAGGATTAAGTTGTCTTCTATATTTTCAAGGAGTTGTTTCTTTGAGATTTCATATATTGAATGATTCTGTGGTCTTTTTTTCCCCTATTCTTTTCTTTTTCATATTGGAAGATGATCACAGAATCACAGAATTTTTAGGTTGAAAGAGACCTCAAGATCATCGAGTCCAACCTCTGACCTAACACTAACAAGTCCTCCACTAAACCATATCACTAAGCTCTACATCTAAACGTCTTTTAAAGACCACCAGGGATGGTGACTCCACCACTTCCCTGGGCAGCCCATTCCAATGCCTAATAACCCTTTCGGAAAAGAAGTTCTTCCTAACATCCAACCTAAAACTCCCCTGGTGCAACTTTAGCCCATTCCCCCTCATCCTGTCACCAGGCACGTGGGAGAACAGACCGACCCCCACCTCGCTACAGCCTCCTTTGAGGTATCTGTAGAAAGTGATAAGGTCGCCCCTGAGCCTCCTCTTCTCCAGGCTGAACAGTCCCAGTTCCCTCAGCCACTCCTCGAAAGACTTGTTCTCCAGGCCCCTCACCAGCTTCATCGCCCTTCTCTGGACTCTCTCGAGCACCTCAATGTCCTTCTTGTAGCAAGGGGCCTAAAACTGAACTTGAGGTGCGGCCTCACCAGAGCCAAGTACAGGGGGACAATCACTTCCCTAGATCTGCTGGCCACACTGTTTCTTATGCAAGCCAGGATGCTGTTGGCCTTCTTGGCCACCTGAGCACACTGCTGGCTCATATTCAGGCGACTATCCGCCATCACTCCCAGGTCCTTCTCTGCCAGGCAGCTTTCCAACCACTCATCTCCCAGCCTGTAGCTCTGCTTGGGGTTGTTGTGCCCCAGGTGCAGGACCCAGCACTTGACCTTGTTGAACTTCATGCAGTTGACCTCAGCCCATCGGTGCAGCCTATCCAGATCCTCTTGCAGAGCCTTCCTGCCCTTCCTGCCCATGATTTATGGTAGCAAGCATTTTTTCCAGCCTTTTTCACAGAGGTGACTATTACTATGGGGGCAGGTATTAAAAGAAGAAGCAACCCAATAGCATGATAATGGAAGAACTAATAGTTCAATAGTTTTTTTTTTTTTTTTTTTTATTTTTTTTTTTTATTTGGCATACACTGATTTATCAGATATCATTATCTGAGTAAGTAATACTTGTGGATATGGCATTTAATGAGATGAAAAAGGAATTGTAGAAGCATTTAAAAATATGGGACTGGGAACTCCAAAGAAAGCAAATGCATTTTCAATGCAGACTTCATGAAAATTGTATCATAAGGTGGTATAATATAATTTGGTTATTTCTAGTAGATTAGAAAGATTTTCTACATATATGGTTACTTTCTAAGGTTTAATTAATTGCAGTGATGTACATAAATACTCCCTAAAATTAGATATGAGATTATTGCTCTATCAAACTTAAATGGCATTCTGGAAAAAAAATATTTTATATATATAAATATTTATATTTTTATATATATATATATAATATATATTATTCCTTCCACTGTGCAATCTTAAAATATTAGAGTTCTTTGACCCTCCTAAATTATGTAATTTGAACTCAGCATCCTTTCATTGCTTTGTGAACACTTTTTCAAATATTTAAATGTAACTCAATTTTATTTGGAGTGTTTGAGTGAACCAGCTCTCTTGCGTGAATGCAGTTCTATTTTTATAACAACTCTCATTATAATCATTTTTGCAATTTGAATCACATTTGAATGATACCTCACAGCCTAGAACTTTCTCTGAATAATAGTTGAAAAATGTGTGAAGTAGTAAGTAGTCATGTGAACATATTTTTTTCCTTTATAATGGATTATATTTTGATTACGAAACACTGAGTTTATGAGACAACATTGTTTTACTGGCTCTGGTTTTATCTTTTTGAACCAAAAGTAGTCTTTCTATCAGGCTGTATGTTAATTTGGTGTGTTTTTCTCACTAGCTACTCTGTCAGGATTAATAAAATATGGGTAGAATAAACTGTATTTCAAAATGAAATAGGAATTGCCAAAAGTGCAACAAGAGAACTGCTGACATTACAGAAATCTTCAGTTTAATTTGTTATATTATATAAATAAATTATACTTTTTGAGAGAAATTTAGCAATGTCTGCTGCTCTAACTGCATGATACTGTAAATCATATTTTGAGAAGTAGCATTATCTCTCATCAACTTAATAAATATTTATGAATTATTTTCATATTTGTTTTGCAGTGGATTCTTACAAAATACATTTGGAAATGTCCAAGTGTATTGCATGCAATTATAATCAAGGTTAGGGTACCAGTCCTTAAAAAGCAGAAACAGAAGGTGTATATACAGTAGATATATGAGATGTGTATATATAGTAGGTAATACTTACCTATACCTCTATATCAGTACAGGATATTAGAGTAATCTATCGTCTATAACTGATTCTGCTGTAAGGTGCATTCCACCTAGCTGTTTTGTTGTTGTTGTTGTTTGTTTTGTTTTGTTTGTCCTTTTTTGTATTTAAACTACATATAGCTAAAAAAACATTTCTGCTTAGGCTGTCAATCATGGGCAGATACAGTAGGTTGCTGCACAGTTCTAAATGTGTTTGAGTTATACTTTAAATAACCTTTTAAGGTACTGTTATTGTATTTTGCCATAACTCATCATTTATGACATGCGTTAATACCATTAGGAGCTATCTATCTTTGTGCTTCTGAAGTTTCTTGTATCTTGTATTACTACTTTTGTGTCCTCTGATGTAGTAGTCCCTGTTTTTTTCTTCAGAAGCCTATGAGATTTGGCTTCCTGATAATATAACATTTAGTAACACAATACTATTTTTTATGCCTTACATACAAGAATAATAACCTTATTATTTTCCGGTTAAACTAGAATAATTTAATCTACAAAAACAATAGGTTAATTAAGAGACATACTGTAGATAGACAGACAATGCTTTTGAAACTATGTGTTACTAATATATACTCTTTATCACGTTATCACCAGTCCTTTGTCAAAATTACTCTGTTACAGTGATACAGTTTTTATGATGATAGGCACTGCTCTTTTACAAGAAGTAGATTATATCTTATGTAGACTTCCATAATGTTTTTTGCTACCATCTCATAAGAAAGGCAAACATCTAGAAACAGATAAAAAAATCAGTTGAGGGATCTAGTGCTCAGGGAACACTAGATAAGTATTAAAAAGGAAGGATGTATCAAATTAAATTTTATTGAGAATGTTGTGGATCCAAACTCTCAAGTACTTTCACCAAAGACATCAATGAAAAAGGAGAAAGCATTCCTTAAACTTACAACATGTTGTAAGCTACTGCAAATAGTGTGAAAAATATTATTAGAATATGCTATGTTTTAGGTAAATTAAAGAGGTAGTTTAAACAAATATGAAGAACCGTAATAGGGACATGTATACAAAGAAAAAATCAAGCCTGTAAACTTACATTGAAAGAGTTCAGAGAAGGAAATACAATTTGCTGGTCCTTAACAAAGGTTTATAAGGTAGTCTTAACTAAACTCGTGTGAAAAATCCAAAGTAATTGCTGTAAATGTACCTAAGAATAAACCCAAGCTGCAGTCTGTTCACTGACCTGGCCTGCTAAACTACAGTGAAGACTGGACAACTTAGCAGTAAATTTTGCTGTGAATTCTGCACTGTGTTTCTCAAAGAAAATATTTTGAGAGTAAACCACAGATTTTATCAAAAAAAAAAAAATTTTTTTTTTTGTCCACATACTTTAAAGTGTAAAAAAGAAAAATAGATAAACATTTGAAATTATTCTAACACAGAGGTGAGACCAGCATTTTAGAGTAGGACTGCATAGAAATCTTTAGGTCATTTTAAAAATGGATTGTGATGTGAAATTGCCTATGGTGCAGGGAGACAGCAGAGGTCTGCAAACAAATAGCTTTTTCTAAATGGGGTAGTGAGATGGTTTATTTGATCCTTTAGTTGTATGTCCCTCAGTCTAGGAATGCAAAAATGTTCAGACCTTGTATGGCAATACACAGGGGCTCCTGGAAAAGCATTTGAAAATAATGATAGCAGGGGATTTGTTAGCAAGTGGATGCTATCTATTATCCTTTCTATACACTCTGGTGATGCAATTAGTACCTGAGAAGCCATTGCAACCAGTGGATTGGAAGAGAGTGGCTCAGGGGTGTTAGACAGACAAATATGCAGTTGCTCTAGCCAGTTTAGAAACATCCCAGAACACTTTTGGTCTGCCCTACTGTTCTGGCATCAAGAGTGTTTTATTTGCATATATTTGATGCATAGTACAAAGACAGCAACATCCCAACTTTTCTGCATCATAAAAAACTGTGTACATAAATTACTTTTCAGTATAAAGTCCAAATTCGGACTACATTTTATTGTCATTTCTAAACAATATAATGCTTCCTTTTTAGCATAAAAATTACTGAATTGAGGGAAAGAATTTAAGACAGACTAGATATAGTGCAAACTGCCAGCACATCTGGAAGACAGTTATTCTCTAATTACCCAAGAGACAGAATAGAAAACTGGCAGCTTTGCTGCTATTATAAATCCCATCACTTCCAGAGGAGTTAATGGATGCCCAGCTAATCAGTCTTTGTTATCTTGTAACATGCAGAGACAAAATAAAAGCTATAAAAATAAAAAGCAAAGGAAACTCTTTGGTCTAGGACATTAAAATGTGTGGTTTTGTCTTCCCAACATTCTCCCAACAGACCTGTCGTGCAGTGATTAATCTGGTTTTAAAATGTGTGATATTTTAGCTGTTTGGATGAAAAAAATGTTTCTGTAGATAGAATGGCCATTGTGGGTAATACCTTCTTCTTTCATTTCATCTTACGATGTTCTTCTACACTTAATATGGTACATCAGTGGTACCACTGGCTGCAGAGCAGTCTTTCTGCTAACAAGCTTTGTTTCCTTTATTTTTCTGAATTTGACTAAAAGAGAGAACGTCACATGTGAAAATCCAGAGCATTTCTGTGCTCTTTCTTTGATAATAGAAACCACAAATTACTTACCTCTGTGTAGACCTAAATAAAAAAAAAAAAAGGAATCAAATTCTTTAAGTGTACAGTATGGTCTGACCAAGGAAAATAAGCTGAAAAATAAGTTTGCTGAATGACATAAATAACAGCCCAATTTGGAAAGGTTCCTGAATATGATCAGAACCGTTTTAACATGGGCAAAATATTGGCAAAGTATAGTAACAGGCTAAAGAGAGAATTAGTATCTCACAAGAAAATTTCACTTAAGCCTCAGTCATAAAATGCTTAGGAAATTAAAAATGTGCAGTACTTACTGCACATTCTTCACTTAGGGATGGAATGGAAAATAACATTATACTGACCTGGAGATGAGTTTATAATTAGTTTATAATGAGTTCAAATTAATAAAACCGTATTATGGGTCATGTGGTCTAACACCTGCTAAAGTGTTCTTCACTTCTTAAAAAAGTCACTACTTGTTCCTCTTTCCTTCAGCCCATAGCTGTTTTCAGGGGTCCTTGTATCTAGAACAGAACCACTGTCCCTAGAACAGTGGTGAGTCACAATGTAGCTCTGAATATCACAGAATCACAGAATTGAAGGGGTTGGAAGGGACCTTGAAAGATCACCGGGTCCAACCCCCTTGCCAAAGCAGGGTCCTTAGAGCAGGCTGCCCATGTAGGTGTCCAGATGGGCCTTAAATATCTCCAGAGAAAGAAACTTCACAACCTCCCTGGGCAGCCTGTTCCAGTGCTCCATCATCCTCACTGTGAAGAAATTCACATGTTGATGCGGAACTTCCTGTGCTCCATCTTGTGAGCATTACTCCTTGTCCTGTCCCCGCAAACCACTGAAAAGAGGTTGGCCAAATCCCTCTGTCTCCCACACCTCAGGTATTTATACACATTGATGAGATCCCCTCTCAGTCTTCTCCAGGCTGAACAGACCCAGGTCTCTCAGCCTTTCCTCATAATGAAGATGCTCCAGGCCCTGTGTCATCTTTGAGTCCCTCTGCTGGACTCTTTCCAGATCCCTGTTTTTTTGCACAGGGGAGCCCAGAACTGGACACGGTACTCCAGGTGAGGCCTGACCAGGGCAGAGTAGAGGGGGAGGATCACCTCCCTTGACCTCCTGGCCACACTCCTTTTAATGCACGCCAGGATCCCATTGGTCCTCTTGACCACGAGGGCACAGTGCTGGCTCATGGTCAACCTGTTGTCCACCAGGACCCCTAGGTCCTTCTCCTCAGAGCTCTTCTCCAGCAGGTCATCCCCCAGCCTGTACTGATACATGTGGTTGTTCCTTCCCAGGTGCAGCACTCTACACTTGCTCTTATTAAACCTCATTTGGTTTCTTCCTACCCATCTCTCCAGCTGGTCCAGGTCTCGCTGAATGGCAGCACAGCCTTCTGGCGTGTCAGCCACTCCTCCCAGCTTTGTGCCACCAGTGTACTTGCTGTGGGCAGACACTATTCCCTCAACAAGGTTGTTGATGAAGATGTTGAACGAGACTGGACCCAGCACCGACCCCTGGGGAACACCGCTGGTCACAGGTCTCCAGCCAGACTCTGCTCCGCTGATCACCACCCTCTGAGCTCAGCCACTCAGCCAGTTCTCAACCCACCTTGCCGTCCACTCATCTGTCCCACACTTTCTTAGCTTTGCTAGTAGGATGTCATGGGAGACGGTATCGAAAGCCTTGCTAAAGTCAAGGTAGATGACATCCACTGCTATCCCCTCATCTACCCAGCTGGTGATGCCATCACAGAAGGCAATGAGGTTGGTCGAGCACAACTTCCCCTTGGTGAATCCATGCTGACTACTCATAACCTTCTTCTCTTCCAATTGCTTGGAGATGGCATCCAGAACAAGCTGTTCCAACACCTTTCCAGGGACAGAGGTGAGACTGACTGGCCTGTAGTTTCCCAGATCCTCCTTGCCCTTCTTGAAGACCTGAGTGACATTGGCTATCCTCCAATCTTCAGGCACCTCTCCTGTTCTCCAGGACTTTTCAGAGATGATAGTGGTTCAGCAATCACCTCTGCCAATTCCTTTAGCACTCATGGATGCATCCCATCGGGACCCATGGATTTGTGTGCGCTGAGCCCACTCAGATGCTCCCAAACCACTCCCTTGTCAACAAGGGGGTAGATCTCCACTTCCCAGACTCTTTCTCCTCCCTCCAGGGTCGAGGAGTCCCAGGGGGGAGTCCCTGAAGGAAAGACTGAAGCAAAGAAAACATTCGGTATCTCCGCCTTCTCAGTGTCTCCCGTTACCAGGACACCCCTCTCGTTCAGCAAGGGACCCACATTATTCCTAGTCTTCCTTTTACTGTTTACATACTTAAAAAACAAAACAAAACAAAACAAAACAAAACAAAAAAAACCACCTTCTTATTATCTTTTATCTCTTTTGCAAGCCTCATCTCTAGGTGGGCTTTAGCCCTCCTTGTTGCGTCCCTGCAGGCCCTGACAACACTTCTATACTCCTCCCAAGAGGGCAGGCCCTTCTTGAGATTTTCTTTATGGATGGATAACATCTGATATAAGTAGACATAGTCACATATCCATGGTATAAAAGCACCAACCAATTATCTATTGGTAAAGCTCAGTGACATGCAGCAGGCTCATCTTCCTTGCACTTCTTGAAGATTTTGAGCACCCAGCTTCAAACCATTTCAATTTGCAAGGCAATACTAAAGTGTTTCCACCTTGTACTGTGTGTAGAATCTCTTGCACTGTCTTTGACATTCTCAGGGTTAAAGAGAGACTGCAGGCATGTAGATAGAAACTGGACATTTATCTTGCTAAAGAGAGTAATTTTCTGCTTCCTTTTATATGGAATTGCATGGTCCCACAGAGTGCATGGTGCACTGTGGCACAGCTCTGCAGTGAAATCCTCTCAGTGTCTTGTGGTAATTTTTATATTGGCCTTTTCCACATCCTACAGCAAGATTATCCTTAGTAAAAGGCCAGTTCTGCTCAAATGTCAAAACAAATTCTTAATGGCCTTGATGCCGTGTTCTGGTATCTTCATGCAAAGGTGGGAGAATATCTGAATCCTTTATAAATATGCAAGTACACCTGTGGTTTATCTCAGCTGGTAGCTCCTTACAGGAGTGGGATGTGAGTAATAGCCTCTACTATACTCTTCTGCTCTGAATCATAGCAGGAAACCTTATCAGAGCAACTGTCAGGAAGGGTTTTGACCATATACCTTGTCATCCCACCTTGTTCTTGTGGGAAAGCTGGTTTATGAGTGAGTGCTTTTTCCTTGTAGCCTAAGTAGCTGGAAACAGCTTTAGAAGAATCTTTCAGAATAACTGATTGGCATCTATTTGTCATAAACATTATTTTATTTTTGATACTACCTTCATCACTCAAAAAGAGCAGAATAAAACTATCCAATTGCATTCCTCTGTGCTTTGATGTCATGGGATGCCTTTTTTTTTTTTTTTTGGTAGTATTGTTTCAGGGAACCACATGGGGAGATTTATCTAACTGCCATTTAGTGAACATGACCACTCTGCTTTTCATTTTGCACCATTTTTTGAAGTCTCTGAATCAGGTATTTTAACAAGTATTTTGTTTATGGCCAACACATGAAAAAAAAAGGCATATGTTATTTGAGACTGTAGTTGAAAGTAAATTGAGGAGAAAACTGAAAAATCTCACATTTCTTTTTTCCTTTTTTTTTTTTTTTTTCCTTTTTCCAATTCTTGGATCAGTTACTGGATAGGTAATTACCAGAAGTCTTAATTTATGCAAAAAAAAAATGGATGTCAGAAAGAATTAGAGATTTTTCTTCTCTGGGCTTATACTTAGTTCAGGAATGATTTTCCCACATCTGGTCATCTTTAAAAATACAGTATTAACCATAAGTTTGCTAACTTTTGCTAACCTGAATGTGAGATAAGACTTCCTTGTTCTCACTGCAGAACCTTCAAGAGTAAAACTGTGATTTGTGGTTTTACGAATGGAGAGTTAGTTTTCTGCCCTATTCTCTGCAGGGAGGATGTACAATATGAGAAATCCCTTCTCACCAGCCCTGTGGCACCATGACTTATTTATATCAGCAGCAGTGTGGTTCTTTCTGCCCAGGATATTATGGCCATTGAGCTGCTAATACTTCAATTTAAAGGCCTTGGGGGAGGAGAAACGAAAAGCGCTGCAATTGTTTTATTTTCCTTTTTCTCATCCCACACACTGTCCCTATAAGGGTTTCCCATGCAAACTGTACAGGGCAAAATTGCTGCAAAAGAATAGATAATGATTATACACAATCCTGAGTTTCCCAAAGAAACTTGGTTTTTGGCTGGTCTGTTTCAACTGTTATGGTTTTTAAAATCAAAATTTTATGACACTAACTGTATTTTCCTGAATTACAAGTTGTGTTCACAATAAAAAAGGTCAGACATGACAGTGGAAGAGCAGAGATTTGAGTAGGTGGCTATGAACTTTATACAGGTCCTGTTTATACATCTGAATTGTGTACATTCTGTATTTTCTACAGATTTCTGTGAGAAACTTTTTATTGTAATGTCTTGCATTTGAACTTTATATTTTCTGCCTTAGTATTATGCATATACACTGTTTTCACGCATTGCTTCAGAAGAAAAGTTATAGTTCCTTGCAGTGTTTGGTTTATTTCAGTTAGAGTCACGACCATACATCTTTTTGAATTCCAATATGGCAGAAAAGATATATTTGTTAACAAGGGTCCTCCGTGTTCTCTACCACTATAAAGTAGCCTCTACTACTATGTGAAAGGAAGGGAGATGACAGGAAAGTATTTGATAAGATTTGTAATTAAATGGTAGTGCAGAAACCTGTGGCTGTGTACGGATAGGAAGTGGTCAGTAGCTTCCTCACTTTGGTCAGAAAGTCTCCCTTGCTTTTGCTTTCCTTTCCAGGAAGCAGAACAGTTGTGCCACTGGATGAGGGAAGTGATCTTGCTTTCAAAAGAAACAAGTACATGAGGTTTCCTTGCCCCCTCTATCAGCCAAAATAAAGTATTACATGGCTCTCTGCAGGGAGCTGGGTCTAGTTTCTCCCATGTTTGCTAAATGTAAATTTAAAATAGAAGAACAAATGAAGTCATTAACGTTTGTCTCAATTTGCCACTAATAAGAGAGAAAACACACTTCATCACAACTTACTCAGACCGGGGTCTTGAATACCAAAACATAAATTCTTCTCAGGACTATTCTTTTGAATATTTAAAACTTTAAAGGCTCAAATAATTTTTTGTTAAGGTTTTTGTATTCTGCACCCATCCCAGTGTGGTCACTGGACATTTAAGAACTATGAAGCAAGGTCAAGTAAACATAACTACATGAAAGTAAAATTCATTTCTATAAAAAGCTTGGAGCACTCAATTCTTGTGAGACTAAGTATAGCATATTTTAGGTATCTTCTATGAGACTAAAGTAAGACCTTTTATTAGGTATTAGAATCTGTCAGTAGTCATGGATTATCAAATCTGACATGATTCTCTCTAAAAAAAACAAAAGACCCCCCCCCCCCTTTTTTTTTTTTGAAGATCGTTTGCTAATGGAAGATTTACTGCTTGACAGTGTAGGTGCTTTAAGGGTTCAATGTATTTTCCTCAGACATACCATTTTAATACACAGGAGTTTATACTCAGGCTATGTAAAAGGAGCATTATTGAGCATTTAAAGCAATCAAATCTTCACTTTTTTTTTTTTTTTCTTCAAATATTCCATGAAGAGAGGATGATTTTCTATTGAAATGCTAGGTCATGCTTTGTAGAAATGCTGCTCTGTCTTGCTTTCACCTCGTGAAAGTTTCTGAAAGGGATGGGGTGAATTACACTCAACATTTGAAATGAAATTGGATTTTCTCATCCACGTTGTGAAATTGAGTTCTCATTTAGAATGCATTCTTTCTGGCCATATTCCTGGATACAGGAGCCCTTATTATTATCTCTGGTTTCCAGCACTGCTTTAGTGATGGCCAGCTATGACCTCTGTTATTCATGTGAGCCAACAGTAACACATATGAAAATGTTTGTGGGATTTCAGGGTGGACTTTAGAGCACATAAGATCAATAGAAGAAACTTCTATAATTTCTTTCTACTCAGATTTTCTGCTCAAAATTTCATATGAGAGATTCCAGACTCACAGTCCACAGAGAGAAAATGAAGACTTTTAAAATTAGCAGAATATAGTGTATTAGAATTAGTGAAAGAAATAGCAAAGTAAATTGATACAGGTATTCTGAAACATACTTCCTATAAGAACACATAATGGCCACACTGTCTCTCCAACTTGGTATCCAATGAAGTTAGTAGAAGATACCTATGTTAGCAACAATAAAACATCACAGCAAATTTAGAGTGATACTTCTTTTCTGAGCTTGTGCTTTTCAGTGTTTTCTAAACTGAGGTCAGTAGTATTTTGAATACTTCATGGTGAGTATTTTCTTCTGAAATTTTTTAATTGCTGTTTAAGTAGACATATCTAATAAAGCTAAAACAGTAAATTCCACAAGATTGTTTTGAGGGATATGAATAGTACTTCCTTTATTATTTATTGTATGAAAAATAGTTTCATCTGATGCCCCTTTTTTATTTTATTTTATTTTATTTTATTTTATTTTATTTTATTTTATTTTATTTTATTTTATTTTATTTTATATTTCATTATGAATCAGTTAGCAATCCATCTTGACCTATCCATCTTCACCATGCCAGGCATGATTTTATGTATGCACACAATCTCTCTTTTCAAGCTGAGGCATTTCAATGCTTTTAGTCTATCCCATTACAGAACCTATTATTTACTTTTAATAACTGTTATTTCCCTTCTCTCAAGTTCAAGTTGTACTGTCTGTTCTAAGAAGCCGTATCCCTGATTCCAAAAGTTACACTGACATTTCACAATTTTAGAATGCTTATCCATTTCTTATTAACTCTGTTCTTTGTTTTTGACTATTTTACTCGTGAAAGTCAGGCTCCCTGCTCTGCATTTTGTACCATATCTGTTGGAATAAAAAATTTGGTCACAGTTACTATTTATCACACTAGTAATGGGACCATTTTAAAGGCTAATTCATTCACTCAATCTTTTGGAATTTCTGTACTTCAGTTGTGCAGCACTTGTATAGGTGCTGTTCGGTTGTAATAATCTTTTATTAGTCATTTTATTGATTATTTTTTAAAGCCTCTATTACTAATGCTTTAACTGAGACAGCTACTTATTTAATGTCAGGAAAAAAAAAAAAAAGTGGTTTGGGTGTCATTCACTATCCTCAATAGATCGATGCAAAGAATCATTATTATTTTTTTATCTTACAAACATGTTCTTTGAACATTACATTTACACTCTTACTGTCCAGACTCCCTGGCATTGGTTATTCTTTTCTTCTTTTTTCCCAATTTTTTTATACCTCAAAATATTCTTTGGCCTGACTTAACAGTTTTGCATTTAACTTGTTACAAATTATTTTATTCAGCTGGACATAACTTTCACTTTTTTGAGAATACATTTTTCAGATTATTTCTGCCAGTTTCTGATGGTTAAAAAAGGCACTTTTTTTTTTGTCTTTTTCATGTTTCTTATATATTCAGTGTGATGTTCTACATTAGTAGATACTTTAAATAATTTCTTCTTAGCAAGACTTTTAACTTTTTAACTAGTCCATTTAATTTCAGTTTACTAATTTAAATACTTTCACGTAGTTCATCTCTTTGGTGGAATGTTACTGAGTAGATGTCTTAATTTATTAAACTTAATCTTTTTTCTTCTTTAAAGCACCATGACATCACCTACTATGCCATTATCATATTTACATGCCAGAATGTATTCATCTAATTCTATTTGTAACTATTTCCAAGATACCTAACATGTCAGTGTCCTTAGTTGCAATAACGCGTTTCATTTTCATTATTTGTGAACATGGACTTTATATGGCTGCTGTCTATACTATATATCTGTTCTTAATACCTGTATCTTCAGAGCTATCATTCTGAAAATGGATGCTTCCTTAAAAAAACAAACAAACAAACAAACAAAAAAGTTGATGTTTGTGTTGCAGAGCAAGGAGATTGCTACCTGTGGTGCGTAAATGTGCATCTCTTTCCCTTTCCACGCAGTCACTGAAAACTTATCAAAAGTCAGTGCTCTAATATCTCCTTCTCAGAGAATTTCTGGTGCTCTTTGCTTGAAGAAGGAGTTAAAGTTCGATAAAATCGAAACAGATTCACTATCCTTTTCCATCTGTTTTTGCCTTGCGGTTGAGACCTAGATCCCACAGCTGTGTTTCTAATTTTACATTGATTACCATTAATGTGTGCTTAAAAGAAATGCGAATTCTAGCTCAAAGGAAATGCAAATTGAATACATCAAATGACCTGACCTGTACACATGAAGAGCTAAGGGAGAAGCCTAGTTTCATGTTTTTTATTCTGTGTTTTTATTTATATCATGCAATCTGTTACTTCAGTAGCATTAAGCCAAAACTACAGCAGGCAGGATTTTTGCAGAACTGATGAGAATTATATGAGGCATAACTCCCCAGGCATTAATTTCTGTCCACAGATGTGGACACAGAGCAAGAGATCTTTGAAAAATAACTTTATATAAATTCTAGTACAACAATTAACAAAAAATAAACATAACAGTTATGTGTACAATATGCAAATATAAGTTTAGTTCCTTAATTGTTTAATAGAAAAGGAAGCTCTGAGACACTTCTGGCCTTCAGTCTCCCTCCTTATATCCTCTGAAAAGTAGAAAGATAATTTATGCAATGCAAATAGTTTTTTTGTATTTTTGCTGTATCAGACAATCCTAGAATGGTTTGGGTTGGAAGGGACCTTAAAGATCACCTAATTCCATACCCCCTACCATGTGCAGGGACATCTCCCACTAGACCAGGTTGCTCAAGGACCCATCCAACTTGACCTTGAACACTGCTGGGGATGGGGCATCCACAGCTTCTCTGGGCAGCCTGTTCCAGTGCCTCTCCACTGTCTGAGTGAAGAGTTTTTTCCTAATGTCTAACCTAAACATACCCTCTTTTATTTTAAAGCCATTCCCTCTTTTCCTATCCCTGCATTTCCTGACAAAGAGTCCTGCTTTCTTGTAAGCTCCCTTTAGGCATAGGAAGGCTGCTATAAGGTCTACCTGGAGCCTTCTCTGTTCCAGGCTAACAACCTCAGCTCTCTCAGCCTGTGCACAGGAGAGGTGCTTCTGTCATGATCATGGCCCTCATCTGTACTTGTTCTGATATGTACATGTCCTTCTTGTGGTGGGGGCCCCAGAGCTTAATGCATTACCCCAGATGGGGTCTCATGAGAGCAGAGCAGAGGAGAAGAATCACCTCCCTCTCCGTGCTGGCCATGCTTCTTTTGATACAGACCAGGATATGGCTTTCTCGGCTGCAAGTGCATGTTGCTGGCTCATGTTGAGCATTTCATCCACTAACATCCCCAGCTCCATCTCCTCAGGGCTGCTTTCTACCCATTCTCCACCCAGCAAGTTTATGCTTGGGATTGCCCCATCCCAGATACAGAATCTTGTACTTGTCCCTGTTGAATTTCATCAAGGTCACACAGGCCCACCTCTCAAGCCTGTCTAGTTCCGTCTGGGTGGCATCCCTTCCCTCCAGCATGTACTTTCTTTCTGTATCTCGTAAACACATCCCAAACTCACAAAATTTGGCCAACACGAATAAAACCTGTTCTGTAAATGACTAGAGGTTACCTGTACAGTATATCTAAGTTTTTGTTTTGTTTTGTTTTTGTTTTTGTTTTGTTTTTTGTTTGTTTGTTTGCCAAAAGCAGTCTATTACATTGAATGAAGTTATATACATATGTATTTATTGATCATTCTGCTGACTTTAAGTAAACTCATTCAAAGATAACACTTTTTTTTTGCCTTCATTAGTTGAGAGATACTATATAATAGCATCTTGTATGTTTTGAAACTGTAGGTGAAGAACTGAATTGTTCTTTTTCCAAAAAACAGTTTTGTCATTTCTATTCACTTTGTTATTAGCAGGAAATCATTAAGAATTTATCCTGTAATTGAGTGGGGGAGTTGTTCTAGATGGTCACTGTTGTTTTATGAACCCAGTGGTAACCTTCTCAGTCCAGAGGAACCATATCAGCTTCCTTGCAAGAGCATGTAAGACATATGTTGCATATAAAATAGAGCTTCCTCAACATGCTATTTTTATCTCCAGATGAGTAAAAAATACAATATAAAAGATTAAAAGTGTGATTTATAGTGCAATTTTTTTTATTACTACTTTTTTTTTATTTTAATGCAGATATTTTCTTAAATGTTAGAGACTTAACACTTAAATGTTAGCAATATGTATTCTAAGTAGAAGATGAATGATTTTTTTTTTTACACGGTTTTCCACATAAGTTTAAATTAAGGAAGTTCCTTCTTTTTTACTCTATGTATGATTTTCAAATGTCAGTACTAACATTGTTTAAATGATCCACACCAATTGTAATACGTAACATATATATATTGGTTCTGTTTCTAGTTCTGTTTTTGATCACCTTCATTAATTGTTTTATATCACATTCATTGTACTCTTCTTTTTTTGTCCCTAGTCATACTTCTCTTTGTATTACAAAACAGTCTTGGAGGACTCTGACTAGGAAACCTAGACAGATCCCAGGAGAAGTGCTGGGGTTGCACCTTATGCACTCCAACCTATAAAAGCATTTTATCAAATGCAACAAGACACAAATCCAAAGTGGAATGCAGATTATGTGGACACTGGATTCTCAGTCCCATTTACAGACCCTGTAGTATATCTCTAATAATAAATAAATAAATTAAATAAATAAATAAAATAAATACACAAATCATGTCTGTGTGTGACATCTGCTTTTGTTAGAAAATGTCACTTTTTTCATTGTAACTCTTTCTGTTAAAATCCTAAAATCTATGATACATATTGTCAAAACAGGAAATTTTATTTTTTCTTACTTGTAAGAAATTGTTGAGCTACCAAACATAGGCTACGCTGTAACAGAAGCTGTTTACATAGTGGACTGCATTCTCCTAATTCCTTTCCAAACATAAATCCTGGGAACAAGCCCTCAGGTTATTTCTGATCACTGAAGTAATCCGCATGTAGTGGGATTTTAATTATGTTAATGTTTTACAAGTGTGTTGATTTCACTCTTTGAAATAGAAATAATAAGGAACATCTGGAAATTGGGAGGAATGATGTTTATTTCACTGGGGAGGTTGAGCTGAAGAGCTATTCATTTGTAGGCATTGTACAATTAACATAAACAAGACACACTATAGCCTGGTTACTATTTGCAATGAAGAACAGCATTCTCACATTCTCCCAAACTACATTTGTTTTCAGCATTGACAGCAGAGAACTTTAAAAACAAAAGCTTGGAAGGTAGGTTTATATATACCAGTTGCAAATATATTTGCAAATGTTTTTTACTCTGTAAATTTACAATGCTTCATAAAAACTTTTGAATTAATAGTTAAATAAGAATAATGCTAATATTCTTGTTCTGAAGAAAAAAAAATGAGAAAAAAAATAATATATATTTGTAGACAAAAGCTGAACATTTAGAACTAAGCCATAAATCAGAACAGTGCAAATATTGCATGAGTATAAATTGTGCAATTTCATTAAATTAGAATATATTTTAAAAATCCTAAGCATATCATGAAATACATTTTTATTTATATAGTTTTTATAGTTTATTTATTTATTTATTTATATAGTTTTATATATATTTGTTTATATAGTTTTTATAGTTTTATTTATATACTTCCTTAACTATGTTGAAAAAGGAACATAATGCTATAATAGTTTGATCCTATTAAAATTATCTGAAAGGTTATTAGTCATGTCACTGGAAATAAATTTAAACCGTCTATAGGATTTGTATTTGTATTTCTTGTTTTGTTTTGTTTTCATATATAATCTAATGAATGAATACTGGTGTTCCAAGTTAAGTATAGTAACAGTAATGAAGTGCTGTTTTCATAATGAGCTGTCAGTGTACATCTATTTTATTTTGTATTCTATTAATGATATTTTTCTGGTCGGTATTGTTAATGGAAATTCTTGACTGGTCACTCATGCTTATATTTCACCTTAGCTATGAAAGCTTTCTCAGTCAATTCACAAACTACAGTTTTGCTGATGGTGCTGATTTAGTACTATGAATTTCTGCCAGCAATAGGCAGAAATTAGCCCTAAGCTAATTGACTTTTTTGGTTTCACAAGTGCGGTAATATTGTGCCTTTCTTGGAACATTATTTTATAAAACTTCTTACACAAAATTGCCCCGAGAATCATTTGCTGTGTTAATAAAACCTTCAAAAACAAAACACACACCTTATAGAAAAGAAATCTACAATATGTTTCATCCGGAAGCTGACAAAGATACCTTAGAACACCATAGAAACTTACTTTCAGAACAACATTTTTTATGACACTTAACTGTAACAAGAAAGAAAATCTGTAGTAATTTTTTAAGGAAAATAAATAGTATATGCTTTCCTACTGCGCCCATTTTTTTGTCTCCCCTCCAACATGTTTGGATTCCTGTTCCATGGAAGATTTTCTACACGTTTGCAATGGCTACAGTGTGTGTAACAAAGTTTTACTAATGATGTTTCTAACTGAAATACAAATCGAGGGTGCAAAGATTTAATATCTATTCTTGAGTTTTGAATTTGAGTGACATAGTCTGTCAGATTTTGCAACATGGTTAGGCTTAGGATTTTTAAAATATCGTGGTAACATCTACAATATAGCAACGATTAACAAAAATGCAAAAGTGAAAAATCAGATTATTTGAAGTATTCTATAAAAATAACCTGTTGACTAATTCTTACTTTGTCCTTTTTTCTCTGATGTTTCTTTTATGTTCTCAATAAGCAATTACCACTGTTTTTATTCTTTTGATTTAAGAGATTTCCAAATTGTGCATCAAAAGATAGCAATCCAGCACTGCATATTTATGTATGTTTTGACCTGTAAGTAACTGTAAGCCCTATTATTGTAGCATGTTTTAAAGGCTAGGTGAGTAAATATTCTAAGCAATTCAAATGAGCATTTCAGCTCTGGCTTCTGAATGGAAATGCCAAATTTTATTCACCCAGGTCACTGGAGAGACCCAGATGATTCAGAATGGGTTCTAGAATGTACTTACTGACGAGCAGTTAGTTATAAGGGCTTAACCTGAAAAAATAATAGCATATGGATGTTTACTGAATGATTATTCAAAAATTTAAAAAAAAAAAAAAATCTTAATAACCTCTAGCTGATGAAGGCACTTAAAATATTTCTTTAAAAAGTCATTTTCTCTTAAAATAATAATAATAACAATAATAATAATGGTGTTTGCTTCTATGTAATAACATCCTGAAGAAAACATGTTTGGAGGTATTGACATGGATCTCCTATATCCATTATCAGCGCAATCAAGTGAAACAAGGAGATGAAAAGATAATTCCTAGTTTTTACCCAGCCATAAACAAGAATATGGCATGCTTTTATCCATAGAGTTGTTCTATTGCAGAAACCAAGTTAGACCTTGAGGTTTCATCTTGCCCATCTCCAATAACACAATAGAATCAAGTATTCCAAAGAATTCCCTGATGTTTCTCTAACTCGTTTAGTCTTTTAGTTACTGTATTTTAATCTTAATCTTGTATCTTAAAATCACATTTTCCTTCTATAATAGGGAGGCTTGTAAGTGGGTTTTTTATTTATTTATTTATTTATTTATTTATTTATTTATTTATTTTTTACTAAGAACTTCGTTGAATCTGTTTTTAATGACATTCTTGAAGGAAAGATTTTATGTGTTACTATTTTGTTTCTGTTGTTATGGGTAGAATGCTATGCCTTCCATCTTGTTTTTGAAAGATATATTTTTTGGAAAGATGAGACAGTAATAATGCTTTAATTTTTGATGCCTGAAGAATTTGGACAAATATATTTGCATACTGGAAAGTGCTATAGGTCTATCACTGAGTTTCAGCTGAGAATGCACAGGATTCCTATTGATGCTCTTTAACAGCTTTAAAAAAGCAAGGTAGTCATTTTTGAGATGTACTTTTGCATGTTTGCATTCTGTCTTAAATATCTTTGCTTGCAATCTTGTAATATTTTTAAAAGGTAGGGTTTTGCACAAGAATACATTTGAAGAAATGATAAATGACTGCAAAAAATAAGATGCTGGTAGTTTTGAATTGTCCCTCCTAGAAAATTCAGGTACTGTTTTTGTTGGGATCACCATTGCACCATTGCCAGTATCATTGCCATTTCAGTAGCCAGTTACTAAAAGTGCGTGCTCTGCCTCCTATTCTTTGTCTGTGCCCTGAATTGATTCTTTAGAAAAATTCAGGAGTATTGGTTGCTATTTTGACCCTTTAAGATAAATGGATTAAATATGGGCTAAGGATTATTTTTGTGCTTTCCTAACTAAAAGATATTCATTTATTGCATAAGAAATTAATGCAAATTTGAAGTCTCAGGTAAAGATAGAAACAATAAATCTATCACTTAGATAGATAGATATTGTTAGTTTCTCTAAATGAGAATATAATATATTAATTTTCAGCTGCACAAGATGCCAGTGGTTAGGACGGAGGTTTTTTTCTTTTTCTGTTGTATGATAACAATATTGCTGAAAACTATTTTACAAATTTTACTGTTGTATGTATGTAGTTTCTGATGATATATTAATTTACTCAGTGTGTTTGAATTTAGCTTGCCAACTTTAGGGACATCCATATTTATTACTGAAGTGCCTGCTTGGTCTATAGCAAAGTATAGCTAAGTCTAGCAATTGCATAAACAATTATATATATATATATATATATTATAAAATGGTGCCATTAGGTTGTAAGGGTTGTGTTTTCCTTTGTTTAGAGGAAAAAGAAAAAATATATATTTTATACTAAACACTTGATAAATTTAGATGACACTGTTGAATATAGAAATACATTGTACATTGGAGAGGAGTTGTAATTCAAGATGGATAACCTAACATGGAGAACATATGGAGATATAAGTCACTTGGATTGCCAGTCTTACAATTCAAGACATTTCTTCCTCGTCAACTCAGAAATTAGTTCTGCAAATGTTCCAATAGTTTTCTTCAATCAGCTCAGACAAAAAGCAAATTTGTCTTTGTGTTTACATGATCAGGCTTTAGAAGACAGAGAGAGAGAGAAAAAAAAGAAAGAAAACCATTATACAGATAGAGGAGACAATAATAGAACAAGACACCAGGAGGTGTCTTGAAGGAAGAAGGAAGGTGGCGGAGAGATGCCAGTGTTTATGGGCTCAATTATGTTGCCTTTTCTGCCAATGAGAAAGGGAAGTCTTTTTTTTGTTGTTTTTGTTTTTTGGCAAAGTGAGAATTTGCTATTGCAACTGACAGTTCAAATTAAGGAATTGATTTGACACACCAGAACATATTTTATATATAAATAGGATGATTGTAACAGACCACTCAAAAGACTGGAATTTTGCATTGTTCAGTGAAGTATAAAAAGCAGCAGTAAGGCTCTCAAGAAAGATAAAATATACCTTATACCTTTAAAATAGGTAAAATATACCCTATACCTTAAAACTAATTGGCTTTGTGATTGTGCATGCACAGCAACCGAGGACTTAATGAAAACTTTAAAAACCTTCATTCATACAATCTCATGGAGCGTAAACAACCAGGTAGAAGACATTGATAGACTGCCTGTGCCGTTTAATCACAAAGCAAATGGCAAGCTAGTGGCCTCTTACAATGTAGAATGTAATTTTTCTATTTGAAACATGTTTTGCACAAGCCAATCTCAATTGCTTTATGAGAAAGCCAAGGCACCTATGCAACCTACTGAGGTTGACTCAAACACATTTTCCTTAAAACTTACGATGGGACTGCCTAAGTTTTAAGGAAAATGTGTGTGAGTCAACCTCAGTAGGTTGCATAGGTGCCTTATGCAGAGCTTTCAAAATGCTAGCATACCTCACCAGGTTTGTTTATATGT
This sequence comes from Aythya marila, assembly GCF_965140915.1. NCBI lineage: Eukaryota > Metazoa > Chordata > Aves > Anseriformes > Anatidae > Aythya > Aythya marila. Next base: position 98,753,855 of record NC_139043.1, on the reverse strand, counting down.
ATATATAAAAAATCATGTTAGTTTAACTATGAAAGGTCTTCATAATTTCTCTCTTGTTCTCTCTTTCCTTTTATTATAATAAGCATCAGCAAAATCTTACATGCCTGCACCTATCGTGCACCTACATGGTGCACCTATTCTGGATTCTTTGTCATTTTTGTAAAATTCTCTAATTTCCAAAATATGGGCCAAAATTCAGGTTATAAAAAAAATATTACAATTACATACAGATTCTATATTAAAAATATTTGGTTTTTAATATGTGACAAAGTATATTAACATTTTCATTTAAGAATTAGGTCTATTTGATGGTGTTAGTTAAAGACATTGCATAATTCTGTCATATCATAGACTTCAGATTTTTTTCTTTTCAGCCTTCATTTCAAAATACATCATTAATAGCAATATTTCAGTATTTGCCAACTATTAAATAATTCATTTCTTCTTAATCATGAGCATGCTCTATCTTAATTGTAGCACTGCACTGCATTGGTATGATTAAACCTGAAAAAAAAATATGTAATTAAACCCTCTCTTATGATATTCAATTTATAATATAAGATTCATCAAATAAAACCTTTCTCTTTTAGTTACACAGAATTTGTATTAGCAGTATGAATGAATGTCTTTCATACATCATGATCCCCTTTTTTTTTTTTTTTTTTTTTCTTTTTAAGAAAGATGTAAATACTGGGAAGATTGCCTGTTAAGCATAAGTGAGTTTTTACAAATGTGTAGTTACTCAGAGCCAGAGTGGAATTCTGTCCCATGGAGAACTGTAACAAAAGTCTGTGTAAGAATCTTCATCCCAAATAACTTGTCAAAGTGAGACTGCCAAGTCTTATTTAGCAGAATGAACTGGGTGTCATCTTTCTGCACAGAGCTGGATTGTGTTAAGGCAAGCTGAAGCACGAATTGTTTCAGTAAAGATGATTTCTTGCGTTTTAGGTGAAAGTTTGAATCAGCACATATGTAAGCAGCTATATCTAATTCTTAGAATAAATATCACTGAAACTAAACGGAGCTTGCTTGTAACTGTCAAGAGATTCTGTATGCAAATGTCTGAAACATGAGGTAGCTAAATGGACTATGAGTGATGGTATCAACAGGGAACTTCTCTACAGCTACCCAAGTTCCATTGTCTGAGATGAAGTAGGAAAGATTGATATTTTTTCAGTTATTGAAACTGTTCAACATTATTAACTTAATTCTTAATATGTTACTAACCTTGATAATGTGTCTAAGGGAAGCAGAAAAACTGAATAAGAGGTCTATTCAGTTACAGCAGGAGGAAGAGTGTCCATGAATACAAAGTGCTGTTGGCAAGATAACCTTTCTGCTGTAAAGGTGACATGTAAAATATGCAGAAGCTATTCCAGGTCAGAGTGAATCAAATTGCTAAAGCAGGTTGCCATCCCTACTTTACATTTTGACTAGTTAGATACCTAAATAACTAGCGGCCACTACAATTTACACAGTCTTTTTTTTTTTTTCTTTTTTTTTTTTTTCTTTTCTGTTTATCTTTGATTTCATTGCTTTAAGAAAGGTGCTCAGTGAGTTCCAAATTGTGCACTCTTCCGTAATGCTTGTTTTTATGAATAGATAATATTTTTGTTTCATCTGGATCTAAACTTCTTAGGATAGAATAAATTTGATTTCAGATTCAGGAAATCAATAGCTGCCTTATTTTATTTTAATATCTACATAAGAACATCAATATTTTTATGTGCATATTATTACTGTTATTAAATGATAGATACAAAATACATATGAAACCCAGTGCCAGTCTGTGTACTGGACACCTACAGTGCAATGACCGTTTACCTAGCCAAAATCCTTATTTTTCAGTAAAGAGATTAGTGCTTAGTACCATGAGAAAGTCCTAATATTTGTCATTTATCATCCAAAGAGGGACATGGATCTGAAAAACAAGATGATTCCCATTAATTCTTCAGACAAATGACCATCTTTTGAATAAAAGAAATTCAGAAGCTCTGTGAACTAAAACTCATTCAGTTTTAAAAGGTCAACCTTTCTTACAGGGTTTCAGTATATTTCTGCCTGCAAACAATAAGATCTTGATCCTGTTCTGGAATAAATGGAAAGTTTTCCACTGATTTAAACGCTGATCATACCAAAAAGGGACATCCTTATTCAAGAGACCAAAAGAAAATTACTGAACTGTTTGAAAGTTTAAAAACTATATGTGAACTCAACAACAACAACAAAAAAAGCTTCAAATGTATTATCTTTTATTTTTAAATTGAATTTTTCAAGCCTGGCATATTAAGTTTTCTTTTTTGCTTTAGCAGAAGATCACAGGAATTAAGTGAATACAATGAGTAGTGGTTATGGAGATAACATAAAACAATTATAAGGCCAGTTGGGAAGTTTTTGTTCTAATGCCCTTTTTAAAGAAATGCAACTACTACAGGAATTATTGTTATTATTTATAACTAATGAAAAAATAACTGTAAATTGCAGATTTTAATTGTTTTTCCCAATTAAATTTAAAGATTTAAAACAAATATTTCATTTTGTATTATCTAGATATGAAAATAAATGTCATATTTTTCCTTTTGTGGGCTTACTTACTGGAAGTCATCCCCCACGATGCAATGTCTACTTTGGTACATGTTATATATAGTTTATATAGTGTATAGATATATATGTGTATATATATATATATTCATCTATTCTGGAACTAAAAATAAATAAATAAATAAATAAGGGAAATACTGGAGTTTTCTCCAGGCCAAGTTCTGTGAAAAGATTTTACAGCACCTAACATATTGCTCAATTACAAACAAGTAGCTGAACAAGGGACTCATTAGTAGAGAGTGAAGTACATGGCAAATAGTTCCTTTCCTTTTAATTTCATACTTGGCATTAGTATAATTCAAATACTGTTAGAACACAATGCTTTTACACTGTAATTATTCTGTCACATTGTTAGTTTGATGTTTGTCTGAGTTGCTGCTTATTCCACATAACAAAGCTATAGCTGAGGTTATTAAGATGACAAAAGAATCAACCCTGTTCACCTAAAGGTTAATAATAAGGGGTCTGGATAATTTAATCCATAACTTTCTTTGTTGCTCTCTTCCTGCTTACAGTAGTTTCCTGCACAGCTGCTCTAGGGGTCATAGAAACTGAAATAATTAATTATATACTCCAAAATGGTTCTTCAAGCCTCTGAGTACAGCCATACTAATTATTATAACTGTATTTTGGCTATTAAATTTTTACTTCAAGATGAGAAAACCTAAATTTATAAATGATAAATAAAAATAAAGATAAACAATAGTATTTTACTTTCTTAAGTTTTTAAAATGTGGTGAAATAGATATTTTAAGTTTTATGGAAGAATATAGTCATCTACATACAATGATTTGACACAGAAAATAATTGATATTGTGTCCACACCATCATCCGTCTTCTTCCCAAAATGTAGCATTGATAATGCTCATATCAAATTAAATAAGTATCTTTGTTATACTGTTAAAATCTTCTGCCGTTTTGCTGACATTATTTAAATAAGTGGTAATTGTTTTCAGTTGCTGTAACACTGGACACCTATGAACTTGGAACTGGGCAAAGATAACTTATTTTCTTTGTGTAGGCAGCAGATGGTAATAAGCTTCAGTCAACACCAAGCTGGGTGGGATTTACACCTTCAAACAAGATGTGGAAAACTCAAAATCCCTTGGCTAATTCCACGACCCAGCCATTCCCCATAATTGTGTCTTTCCATAAGAAGATGCATGTAACATGTTCCAGTCTCAGACGAATGAATAAACATGATTTAATGTACTGACTGAATAAAAAAATAAATTTTACTAATTTATTTATTAGCTTCCCTTTCAAGAGAAGTTATAATGATGTATTTTCACTTAAAGCAATTAGAATGTATTTTTAACAGGGGAAATGACATAGATTATAATTACAGAGCATTATGCTGTACTTTTAATTATTTTGCTCTTTAGAAAAATGAACAGTGAAAATCATTTTTGCATAAAGTTATTATCTTGCTCTCACAACATAATACTGTCTTCCTACCCAGGCCATTACACTGCCTACATCACCACAGCTGTTGGATCAGGGGCCTCTGTCATAGATTAAAATAAAAAAGATGATGAATAAATATTTACAATTGCATATGTAGCACCTGAAATATGTCTTCTCAATTACACAATTTGTGTCTTCATATAATTTTGAGGCAAACCAAAAATGGTGTCTTAACAGTATAACAGGAAGCTAAATATTTGAAGATTTTGTTTTTGTATTTATAGTTCAGTGTTGCAAGTCTAAAATAGAAAAGTAAATTCAGTGCTATAGCAACAACATATCTATGAAATGATAAAGACAAGCATGACTTGTCACATGTACTCAACAGATAAAGAAGAAGTAGAACAGTAGAAGGTAGGGGAATTTTCAGTGTCGTGAGAAAAGTGAACAATCACAAAACAGTAGATAGGAAGCATGGTAGGTAGGTCTTCAGCTTTGCACATGCACCAGTTTGCATACATGTATTGGGGGAAATGACAGCAGCCATGGAGCTGCTATGTAGACTCTTTTGGAAGGCTTTTGACTGAAAATTTTGGAACATTTTCCTCAAAATACATTAAGGAAACCAAGTACATTGTCTGGACACTGAGTCCTTCAGCTGGTGTAGAAGTTACTGAAGTCACTGATATGCAGCAAAAGAGAAGCCACACATTAGTGAGGTTAACTGAATCAATCCTCTGTACTGAAACCTGACAGGGTCTATTATTTTCTTCTTTAATTCTCCTAGGTTACCCTGTATCAAGAGTACTTACAAGGTGAAGTGAATGTCTTCCTGTGAAAGGTAGATATGTAAGAACAAGCAAGTAAAAAGGATAAGTGGTTATGCATTGTAAAAGTGAGACAGAATGGGAAAGGTATAGAGATAATGGATTTTTACAGCCAAATATTTGGGAATCATAGAATTGTTTGGGCTGGAAGGGACCTACCACCTATTTCCAACCCCCCTGCCATGTTCAAGGACACCTCCCATTAGATCAGGTTGCTCAAAGCCCCATACAACCTGACCTTGAATACTTCTGGGGAAGTTCAAGAATCCACAGCTTCTCGGGGCAACTTGTTCCAGTGCCTCACCACCCTCATAGTAAAGAACTTCTTCCTTATGTCTAATCTAAACCTATCCTTTTTCAGTTAAAACCATTCTTCCTTGTCCTATCACTACACTGCATTGTTTGTCCTTTGACAACATTATATTATTGACAATGTTATAGAGCTCATACTTCATAGGTAAGTAATTGTACGTTTAGCTGTTTCACCACACTGTGTGAATAAAGATTGTTTGGCAGCCTGGTATAAGTGAGGTTCTGAACTCAGAATTTCAAGGAAGAAAGCAGGGAGAGACAATCATTGCTTTCCTAGACAGGGAAGTAGGAAATGTACTGGACTGAGTGGAAGCAAGCTGGGAATGTTTGCTACTTGAAGTATGGGACAGTGCAGTGAGAACAAGAACGATGGTGCTGAGCAAGTTCACAAATCTGAGATGAAATTGGAGAAAATAAAGAGGATGAAGAGGATAGGGTAAGAGGAGTTCTGCAGGAACTGCAGGGATGATGGGGTAAGAGTTCTGAAGATAAGGGTGCAGTAAACAGTATATTCATATCACAGCTCAGATCTCTTCCACAGAGAAGATCAGATCCCTGATATGTTAAGAACAATTTAAAGTTTGACTTCACTTACATTTTGTATTGAGGTTCTCTCAATGTCATGTAAAACACAGATTGCAAATCATTACCTTCCTTCATCGCAAAATATTTTCAGTCATCATACCAGTTCTGTCTCCCTGCAGCTAGCCATTTCCCTTTAAGGTACCAGGCATCATGTAACAAAGCATCAAACAGGGGTTTCTGTGATTTGTAACACAGAAAGGCCATTCATATTGTTCTTTACCCCACTCCTGACTGACAAAACTATCCTCATCTGCTTATAGACCCATTATTTTAGTGCAGCAACTTCCTCAAGTCACACACGTGTGTTAAATCTTCCAGCTGTGGGATGGTTGTCTAAGATGATCTCACTGAGGTACCTGTGGCTAAGTGACTCTGGAAGCATTTGGTTCTTGTAAAAAGTTATTAACAATTTCTTTTGTTGTTGTGCATCCCTGAAAAGTACTTGGGGAAAAAGATCGTGTTTTTTGATGGGTCAATACATGGGTAGGCTGGAATTATAATGGTGTGAGTTGGAAAGAAGGAAAATAAGGAGGTTTGATTCATCACTCAAGCACTCCTTAAAAGGCAGAGACCCTATGGAAGACAGAGCAAGTGTTCAATGTGTTTTTATTTTTTTTTCTGCATTTTTTTCATTATTATGACTCCTTTTTTTTGTAATCAATTTATCAAAATATAATATATTTTGAATGCTCTGATAGGAGCATGATGATTAATCAGTTTGGATTATAGGAGGCATAACAATTTGTATTCAAATGAATTAATTTTTGATTAGCTTTAAGATTTCACCTGAGTACTATAATTTCCTGGGCTTTATTAAAAAATATATAAATAAATAAAAATCATTTGAGTTTAGTTCTTGCGGTATTTGTTTTTGTTTGTTTGTTTTATTTTTACTGGTATCTTTAGTGATTACAAATCACTTAATAAATAGGTAACTTTCTTCCAAAGCTTTTCTGTTTGTTAATTGATAATGAAACTTATGCTGTTCTTAATATCAAATTTCTATTAGTATTGTTTAGTAAATAATGAATGTCAAAAGTAGGCAAGGAAATTTTAAATTAAATTCATATTTAAAACCTAATATGTTTTGCATTCTTCTATCCTCGAATGGGTATATGGAGTACTACTGCAGTAAAACATGAAGATGTCACCCCTCATTTAAGTTATCTTTACTGTAATGCAAATAATATACAGAATGAAATTAATGATTAAATCTAGTGGCTATTTTAAAGTAGTCATCCATTCACTGTTTAAGGTCTACAGGAAATAAACTCCATGTTAAGAATGATTTATTTTATTATTATTTTTTTTAATATTTGTACCAGTATTCTAACTGAAGTTAAAATTTGGTCTACTTGAAATTAGCCATGTGTTTGAATTTTTGAAAAAGACTTCCTCTGTCTTGCTTTTCTTTCAGCTTTCAGTGACAGTAGAGTCATAGTGATGCCTGGTAAATTGGTGTGTTGCTATGGAAATTACTGAGATGCCACCAGTTCTTACTTGTTCTTCATTTCCAGATCCAGTATAAAGAAATAAGTGAAGGAGAAATCTCTAGGCTGCAGTAGTAGGGAAAAAATATAGTGCCAAACCTTGACTTTAATAATGAGTTTTGGTTTGTTTTTTTTTTAAATATAGCTGACATGTCAAGCATCTGTTTGAACTTTGAGAGGTTCAGGGTCTGTGCTTGATTCAAAACTATCCAAGAAAAGACTCATTCAACCTAGAAATTAGGATGCCTAACAGGGATGTCAAATTATGGCCGAGTTTATGTCAATACCTTGTTATCCTACCTTTTCTGTTTATGTGAAAGAGTATAATTGTTTTCCAGTAAGCCTTACGGCCAGTTCTCAGTCATTTCAAGAAATTAGCAAAGTGGAGGAAGGATGTACCAGCAATTATTTGCTTTGAAGTTTCTAATTGGGTATCCGTCTGCATGCGTGCAGAAGAAGGGATTCTGTCAGACATTTATTTTGCTTGGTTTGGAAGGACAGATATTGCAGGGAAGGGGATAGACAACATTGTAAAACAATACAAGATGAAAATGCTCATTTCTGAGACTGTTACGCTGCTTGTTTTGCTGTAAAATATCTTTCCTGTGGGTCTGAACAGGATTATTCAGGTTTGAGATGAGTGATTTTTAGGGGTTCTCCACTGTAGTCATGGGAGATGCATCTAAGACAAAATGTGTGTCTGAGTCATAACTTTCCTATGAGATGTCCTGAATGATAATGATGAAGCATTGGTTGTTCCTGAGGTAGCTGTTTGTTTGTTTTTTTTTTTTGTTTGGTTTGGTTTGGTTTGGTTTTGCAGACAGTCATCCAGGCTTTCAGCCACAAGGCCAGATGTGACTGCCTCCAAGTAGAGTGCGTAGCTGACCATGTCACAAGGTCATGACTGTACTTTCTTTGGCCTCTCTTTCTCTTCCATATTTTAGTCACTATTGCTTGAATATATGCAAGAGGTTCAGAGGTGAAATTCCTGCACAAATTGATCTCATAAACAAGACAACTGAAGCTTTCAAATCACTGAGGCATAAGCTGCCATTTCCACTGGCATAATTCCCTGTGCTCTGGGAAGACTCTGATCATCTGAGAGTCTTCTCTTGAGAGCTAATGTTAATTATTTCATTCTATATGAAAAATAACTCTTCAGTGAGACAAGATAAAAACTTAGTGCTGATTCCATTTTAATTTTCAGAAATCAAATTTGTTTGTCTTAGTTCTGTTTAGTCTTGGAAATGTGCTTCCTTGGGGGGCAGCGGAAATAATTATATATGAGCAAGAAAACAGAAGTAAGGTAAGATAAAAAGAAGGGTAGGCAATCTCTTTTTATTTATATATTTACCACTGTCATTTTTTCTTAAAGGAATCTGCTACCAGGAGTTGGAAATGAGAAATGTGTTCTGTTTCATTTTAAATTTTTGTCACTTCAGATGTGTCTTACAACCTGTCAATAACTTGGATAACTTGCTATGCTTGTCTTCAGTGGTATTTGCAGTTGTTTAGATGAAAAATGAATGAATCAAATTTATTTATTCATCCTGTGTGTCTTCTTCACACATAAGTTTTTGTCTTATTCATTCAGCTATCATTAATTGAAGGTGACATGCAGGAAATGAGTTTTCTGGAATGCTTGGAAGCACACTCTCTTCTCTTCAAGCAATAATTTGCATCTGTGGAGTCACACCAGTCTCGATGTTGTGACACGGGAGTGCTCCTGCGGTAGTACAAGAATGTCAGAAATATAAAGGTGATACATGTATATTTAAATATCAATGAAATTTTAACTTCTAGTTTGCAAGTTGTTAAGTGCCTTGATGAAATCTAAAGAATACAGTTGGTTTGAGCCTCTGGCCTTTCTAGACTAAGTTAGGTGCTTAGAGACGTGGTTTATTGGGTGACAGTGGTAGTAGGGTGATGGTTGGACCAGATGATCTTGGACGTCTTTTCCAACCCTAATTCTATGGTTCTGTGATTCATGATGGATGTTTTCATCCAAAGCACTACTACAACAACAGCAGGCCTGTAAATGCTGATTTGTGCAGTGCTTCTCTTAAAACATGACACAGAAAAGGAGAGAAAAGTGCCTTTGTGGAAATAAGCACCTTAATTTAAAAATCCATATGGTGCCTATACTATTTCTTCTATAAAATGTAACAAAATCATTGTATTTAGCATGTGCAGGGTGTGAGTTATCGTAGACTGGGAGTAAAAAATACAAGTTTTGAACTATCCCAGAAGTATTGTGGTATAAGTATCTAGACGATGTGGTCAAAACTTTGAAAACTTGTCAACAGTGAGTGCATTGTATGATGTTAAGTAAAAGCACACATTTTTGTAATAGCAGATAGAACTCTGATCCCAGACATGGAGTTACTTCTTTCCCTTCATACTTTCAAAACAATGGAAACTAACATTTGAAAGCTTGAAATCTATTTTCTATTCAGCTTTTGTTCAGAGTCTGACATCTGTGTGCATGTTTTGAACTGTGCTATGTTTAGACTGAAGAGAGGAGGTCAGAATTATGGAATTCAGAGGCATAGAGCATGATGAATTTAGGAAAAAAAATGCATATCTTTACTCTTATACTCTAGCAACACTAAACTTTTTACTTTTTTTTTCTTTTTTTTTTTCTTAGAAATAGCTAAACCTTAATCTGCAGACACCGTAATCAAATTTTACAGATACACAGTGGGCCACAACCATTGCTAAAAGACCCGTATTTTAGTTCATTGACTTCTTAAAAATTTCTATTGACAACCCTTTTTGGGAAGACCTTTATTTGGAAAGGAGAAAGTTGAATTTCAGCTATTTTTGCAATCTAAAGTGGGGAAAGAGCCATCACTGTAAGTTTTCCCAAAAGGTGACATTTTTGCTGCTGACAAGAATACAGCAGCAGGAAGAATGAGGGGAGGGGAAATGGAAAGAGAGACAAAGGTTGGCTTGGGAGAAGCAAACTGTATTAATTCTTTCAACATTTGCAGAACTAGAACATGATAGGAAACCTTCCAGCCATTGCCTTTGCTTGACAGCCCTGTCAAACCCTGTCTACAAGTGGCAAAACCTCTCGTAGGCCCTGTGGACCAATTCTGCTCAACCTCACTTAAATAGAATTAAAAAAAAAAAAAAAAAAAAAAAAAAGTGTCTGTAGAAAAATACCTCTCTAAGTCATTTTTTCTCAGAAACTCTCTTCAGAGAGAAATGTACCTGAATTTGTCTCTTAAAGAAAATGTAAGCATTTGAAATTGCCTTTAGTCATTAATTCACATGTTCACAAGATCATTGAGGTTAGCTAGTCCATCAACCCTGAGTGGGACTATTGACTGTTATTATGTGATTTAAAAATAATCTCAGCCATCATATCAAACTTTTGCTGTTCACAATTTATAAGAATTCTTTGCAGCAGTAATGAAAGGGATACTAAAATAGATTTCTTAATTTAAGCACTCTTATATGATGCACACCATCTTCATGACAGTTCTAAGAAATTTTAATCACCAGTGGTAATATCTGAAAAAGTGCTGCCTTAAAAATGAAGGATTTCAGTCAGCAAACCTTGCAAGTGCTTTATTATCGTTATTATTGTTATTTGAAGAACATACACTTTGTTTACATCTTCTGTGCTAATGAATTTTCCAATTTTAGTATCTATAAATTAGTTAAACTTTGATATCTTCTGTGCCTTCATTTTGATAGTGTACATTTCTCACAATAAAGTGTCTGAGTAAAGTTGTATTTACATATTGAGCCATTTATTTGTGGGTGTATATGTAGTACAAACACTCAGTTGCATAAGTGACTTGCATCTCTGGAAAAGTGTTGTATTGTTACAAAGAACCTTGACAACTCTGATGACACAGAACTCATGACCTTAAAGGTATTAAGTATATGTTGTATTGTTGAATTATTGAATTAGCATAAAGGTCCCTGAGGTATTTATATATATACATATATATACATATATATATATAAATATATACATATATACATATATATATAAATATATATGTATATAGATATATACATATATATATATAAATACCTCAGGGACCTTTATGCTAATTCAATAATTCAACAATTAAATTAGGCTTGTCTTCCTTTTCCTGAAAAAAAAAAATCAAAAACTTATTATTTCCTATACTAAATTAGATGGTTCCTTTGTATTTGTAGATACAGCAGGGGAATAAGGCAAGGAAACACTTTTAAACTTGCTTTTAAAGTAATCCCATTTTAAATAAACACTAAGACTCCAAGACTAAGCCTAAAACATGGTCTAATCCAAAATTACTGATGTTTTGTCTGGATAAAAAACAATAATTATCCAAAGGAATTGGAAACATTTGAATTAGTCCAAAGGAAATTCTTTTTATGGGTGCAGGGATTTTATATGCAACCAGAGGTTGTTTGAAGACTTCTTGACTAAGGACAGAAAATTGTGGCCTTCTCATGATATCTGAATGATGAAGAGCACTGAAAGACAAACTTGATATACACAGACTACTTTATAAACATTCTGTTAGAACAATTCTAATGGTTCTTACAAGGAAGACATAGAATAAGAAATTATTAGATTCCGTGCTTCTAGAAAGAGTTTGTCCACAAGATCAGCTACAAGATCTACTATTGATCTATGTAGGTATAGCTTGTAAATATATTATATTCTTAATTTTTTGTTTGTTTGTTTTTATTATTTTTTAACTATTTTTTGAGTATAATTTTTTATTAGCAATGGGCATAAAAGAAAATTCTGAGAAGAAATTGGGAAAATATTCATGTACACAGACCAGTTCTGGCTAATTTTGACCACCCATCCTAACGGTGGTATTTTGAAGTAAAACTTGACTAATTTTGGTGAAATGTACCACTTTTCTCTTCCTGTTTCTGTCTGTGGTCAGTGATAATACTGCTTTCACTGTTTTAAGATGCAGATAACCAACTGCAAGACCCCCATGTGCAGGAGATGACTGGAGAAGTTGAATATAAATAAGACTCAGAAACTGTGTAGTTAACAACTATGCTATTACTTCCTTAAAAGACAGAGATAGAAAAAGATAGAAAAAAAAATTAATAACCCCAAGACCTCATCTTCATTGCCTGTACCTTTAAAATGTCTGTGCCATTGGAAACCACTGCTTTTTATTGATGTTTCTGCAGACTTCAGAAACAAGGACAGGAGCATCTAAAATATCTGGAAAATATTTTAAAAGACTTTGCATCCAAACAAGTATTGTTGTAGAATGTTTTGTTTGGTATGTCTCCTATAAAAATAGAAGATTTCAGCTATGTATGTAGGATGGAAATAAGCAGACTATGTATTATATAGCATTCTAATATATCTCCAGGAACTTACCTTATGAGACAATTACTAAAGCTAATAATATTCCTTAATTGCTGTGCTGCTAATAACAGAAGAATGAAGCCTGTTAACAGCAGAAAAGGAATTTGTCACATGCATCAGTAGAAATAGCAGCAATAATAGAGGTAACAGTAGAGAAATGTAGAATTCTGTGAAATGTTCAATGACATATTTCATTGTAAAGACATCTGATAGATGTTCCATTATGGGTCGGGTCCATTTATGTAATATTTTTATTCATTTATAAAGTCTAAAAGTGTAAATCCATCATAAACCATGACTGAACTCATTTAAGGTGATTATTGAAAGATGTTTAAAGACCAGCAGGCAGACTTAAAAAGGCCTGAGGGAAAACAATAGGAAGTAGTGGCTTATTAATTTGAAAGGTAGAAGAGATGAAGGAGAAATTACATACTATGCTCTGTCTAAAAAGAATAGAGTAGGATCCTTCTGAAGAGAAGTAGAACAAAAGGTTCTGTCATCAAAAGGTAAGATGGTTCAGGATCCTCTGCTAATGAGTGTCACAGTGACTATCTTGCTGTGAACTGATGCTGTGAATTCACTGGTGAATTCTGTATTCAACTACTGAGTCTGCACTTAAACAGTTTTTCCTGCTGATAGATTCATTATAATACATGTTAAAAGTACTAAGGCAACAGGAAAATATACTAAACCAAATGATTTGGATTCAAAGGCAAAAATCCGTTAATGAAAATGTTAGCTGCAAAAATTAAAATTTCTGCTGGACAAGGCTTATAAATTAAATCCCCCCTCCCCCTCCAAAAAAATAGCTTTCCAAAACTATGAAAAAAAGAAACACGACTTTGAAATGCCTGATACCATTCTCCTTGTACTCCTCAGGAACGGAATTAGTCTGTTCTGGTAAGCCAGTACAACAAGGACAAGAAAAACTGACAGACTTCAGATATCTTTTTGGATATAAATATGTTGATGTGTAGAAGAAGTTAAAAAAGTGGTGGCCACATATTGAATGGATTTTTACAACCAAAGAGGCAGGGCTCAGTGACTTGCACATTTTTTCTCATATATCTATGCCTAATTCTCACCTAACTATTTCAGTTGATATGCAAATTGAGTCACCTTAATGGAGATTTTAAAACATATTAAGGTAATATGTGTAGCAATAGCTCCTCTGCAGTGCTGCACTTAGATCTGTCTGTGTGCTGGATACCTTTTTTTCTTTTTTTTTTCTTTTTTTTTTTTTTTTTCTTGTTAATAAAAAGAGTTGCTTGGGTTGATTTCCAAGATACTGGAAATATGACTGGGAGTTTAGAGACCTACTTATGTTAGAAATACATCAATAAATCTATTGTTGTATGACCAGAAAATATATTAGTTAGCATACAGAGACTGAAATCTACCTACTGCTGTCACTATATATTATCTGGTGTGCATAAGTATGCAATTCTAAACAACAACTCTGAACCATTGAGGATACCTGGGATTATGAGTGTTCATTTATGTAATTCCACATTGATATTTTTTTCCTTCCTTTGGTTCCCTTGATTTTGAGGTCTTGAACAGCATTTGGGAATTTTCAGAAGTGGAAGCAATGTTAATTTCTCCATAACTTCATTACAAAACAAATAGGTCAAAAAAGTACGCTTTCCGTTGACTCTTGATACGTAAGATAGTATCTGTGGTGAGCCAGTCTACTGGTACTATGTATGCAAACTCTTACCTTGAAGAAGGTAAGAATTACTCATACTGCATAATGAAGAGTTGCTCATCACACTTTGCTTATTTCATTAATACAAAATTAAAAAAAAAAAAAAAAAAAAAAAACACCCCCAAAAATCTTAGTCCACACTCTGACAGCCTCTGCATTCATCAGAATTTGACAACTTTAATTTAGTTCATGATTCATAGTATGTTCTTATTCAGAGTGGCTATTAATAAAGCTAGATAAAAATAATTAATAATTACTTTTTTGACCCTATGAGATATTTTCCATACAATCTGCATATTTTATTTTGTAACTATAGTTTTCTACTGGCTTTTTGCATGGAAAGATTGCTTAAAAAGAAAGCTGACTTTTTCTGATTTTGTGAGTTAACTGATTGGCTGTCATATAAAACTGTATCTGTGACAAGTCTCCTACTTTTTAAGTCTCTACCTGAAACTTCACAACTAAAGTATTAGGATTAATCATTTAATACCGCAAAGCCAAATCTTGCTTCTGGTAATACCGCCAATTACTACTAATATAGAAGTAATACTAATGAGCACACAAGCGTATTTTTGTCTCTCTCCCTCCTCTTTTGTATTAGAAAGCTTCAGCTTTGTATTACAGCTTCAGAACTTGTAACCAACACTATCTCAGCAGTCACAGGATGTCAACAACACTTTTTTGCAGTTGCGCTTTTAGTACTGCAAATGAGAAAAGAGACTTATTCTAGTTAATATTGAACCAGGATGCTAGATAGTGTATTGTCTATATAGCGTATCAGAGGTTGTCTGCTTAATTTGATCACAAATATTGCAGTATTTTTTCTCTTCTGCTGTCCAATCCTGTCCCTAGATGGTCTCCAGAGCAAAGAAAATCAAGATGTTTTCTATTTGTATGCATCTGTTTAGAATATCAAAATAATAGCATCAGCTGAGCAGACTAATCTCTTTCTTCTGCCCACTGGGAGGGATTGTAAAAGGATAGCCTTATCTCCTACAGGCTCTAGAAAGCTGGTGATAATCAGTGGAAGCAATGACAGTTTTTGTTTGTTTGTTTGATTGGTTGTTTCTTGAGATAATATAATTGATTTGGTTACCACCTTTCCTTTACCAAAGAAATTTTCATTTGATCTGAGATGACTTAAGTTTTACTACTGTATTGGGTTTGAGTTAAAGTATATTGGCATTGACATGGCTTCTGTGGATTTACTTGGATAAACTTTGGGTGAATCTCTAAAACACTTCCAGGGCAGACATTTTTTGAGATCTATCACAGGTACAGAGCAGGGAATTCAGAGTGGTCTTTTGTACTTATGAAACCTGGATTTGGAGACCATCTGATTTTCCTCTGCATTATTTCCCTTGGGTTGCAACAAAATTTCCAACCCACGTACCAACACATATCCCCAGAGGATGTGCTGGGTGGGGATGTAGCACACCAGCTGCTTTTGAGTTCTTAGGGAAGATCATTCATTCTAGTTTTCTTAGAGTAAATGCTATCTTAAAAATTTGTGCTGTTGCAACAAAAGCTGAACAGAGTTGATATTAGTAGTTACATGAGCTAACGGCTATAGCTTTTTCTTCCAAATCCTCTTAGTTTTGTGTAAATATTTGTTTTCTCACCCTTTTCTTGCTTAGGCAAGTCTCTCCTTTTTTTTTTTTTTTTTTTTTTTTTTTTTCCTTCCCTGTGCAATACTGATGCATTGCAATAGAAGACTGGTATTTTTTTATTATTATTTTTTAGAGATTTTCAGGAAATACTTTAAAATAAGTAGCAGAAATGGCAGAAAATATACCACTAATACAAATGAGTGAAGTATTTGAAATATTTATTATATACATCTTCCTCTTAATTTTTTATCTAGAGCAAATTAGATTTTTTGTTTGTTTGCTTCAACTTTACAGATTCCAGATAGTTCTGTGAATAATGCAAAAAAAAAAAAAAAAAGTTTCACCAAACTATTCAACAGCAAGCTTCTTTTGAATATCTTTTTTCCTACTGCTGCAGAGGATTCTTGCAAATTTGAATCTTTTAACTATTTCCAGTTATTTACAGATATTAGTTAATTTTCCTCCCCTTCAGTTAGGTTAAAAGATGTAATGAAGGTCTTTGGGCTGGCATCTGTTAAATCTGTGATTCTTTGGCAGAAGAGTTTAAGCTAAGGGCACAGTAGTGCAGGTGATCAGATATCAATAAATTTTCACTGTTATTAGACATCCTCTTGATCATTGCTGTTTTCAGGGTACTACTTTAGTCCTACAGTAGGCTTCACTTTTCAGAGCACCTTATTTTCTATATAAAATTAATTTCTCCGTAAAATCTGGTGGATGCCATAATGCTTAAAGGAGAGTCAAAGCATTATGTGTAACTCCATTGGAAAAAAAAAATGATAAATTTGATTTTTAGAAAATGATTGATTCATACAACCTCCTACTTTAGAGGTTTATTGAATCATATGTCATGGATAAGTGCAGTTTTCAGAATTTATATGCTGTTCTTCCATACAGTATATCAGAGGGTGTTTGAAGGGCTTTTCTTCTACATTAGCATATTGTTTAATCTTGCTGTATTTAAATATGTTGCATACACTTCCAAGAATTCTTGGAACAGTGACCAAGCACTTAATACCAGCGCCTATAGATCACAGTTGTCTTTCACGAGTATTAATGTGGCTGATTTTTGCAGGATTTAATAGACACATGCTGAAACTTCAAAACACCTCCAAAAGTAAAATGCTTTAACTTTCCTGTTCTACTCTTAGGATCAATTGCTGTTAGATATTATGCATGTATATAAATATTCAGTGTATTCAGAGTATCTATATCCAACAGTTTTAATCTTTGTGAACAGTGCTTTGGACTTAGTGCTGTGATCAGCTTTATTAAATCTCATGCTAAGCACACTATTTTCACCTATTTTATAAATCAAAACAATATACATCTTGAAGACTGTGATAGCTTTGCTGAGAGAGGTTTCTATGCTGCAATGTCAAGAGAAGTGCAGGTAGATGTGACAGAATGCTATCTGATGATGATGTCAATCTAAAGAATAATTTTTGACTCTGAATTTGAGCTTACAACCCTCTGAATTGAAGCTGTAAAAATTACTTGAATTTTTTGTCCTTAAGTATAGGTGTTTGAACTGTTCTGTTCAGAAGCTCTGCTTCATTTTAAGGTATTCTGTTGCATGGTTTTGATTTTGTAACACTTGTTTTCACAAATCCCTACCTTCCTAAAGTACAATGCTGAGCATCTGAGTAGATTTATATCTCCTTTCAATGTGTGTTATTTCAGGTTGTGTGTAAAGGTCTGATTTTTTTGTATTATAAAGACTCCAGCTTTATCTGTTTCTCAATGTTAAATTCCCTTGCAGATGTGGGAAGTGCCTTTATTATTATTATTATTATTATTATTATTATTATTATTATTATTATTATTATTATTATTATTATTATTATTATTATTTGGGGGAGGGAGGGAACAAAGTTATGAGTTTCTACTAAATATGTGTAAAAGTTACTGTGTTTCAGCTTTAATAAACTTACACATGGAAGAGTTAAAAATTAAGAACCTTTACTCCAGTGATATTTCCATTACTTCAATATATAGCTATATGATTAAAAACTAAAGAGAGAAGTTGTAACTTCTCCTCTGTAAATACTACTTTTCATTGCAGAATATCAAAGCATTATTTTCAGTCTGTCATATTCAAGTGGACTATGTGTGTTTTTAACTAATTAAAGTAAAACAGTATAAAAAACAGTGAAAAAACAATGTTTCCATCAAAAAGCAACAATAGTGTCTGGTGACTGAAATAAACTAATGGCCCAAGCTTGGTTCTGTTTGAGAAATTACTCAAATTCTGTATTAGAGGGTAATCAAACTGCAGTTTTCTCTCTAAGTTTTTTATATGGATTTGGGTGCAAACTCTGGCCACACAATTGCTCATAGATAATTGCTGCATGTTCTGTTTAAGCTCAATGAAATGCCTCATATTTCTTGGCTATAACCATTTCTTTAAAATATTCTAAGTTCTAGGGTTTTCCTGCTGTATGCCTGCTAAAACTGTTGCAAACAGTTTGTTTTTTATCTACTTTATGAGGCCAAACATGAAGTATTAGTTTTTCTTGAAAAGAGACACTGACGTTAGTCTTGCTGAAACTGAGTTGGAAATGCAGAAAGCCAAAAGTGGCTACTGGAACTGATTTTATTAAAATAATTGATTCAAATAAAAAGTGATATATTCTGTGCAGGTACAAACCACCATGAAATCTGAGTGCACTCTTTGTTGTCCTTCTATCCTTGAACTGCCCTGCTGGTGCTTTGAAACAAAATAATGATGCCGAGTTTCCAAGTTTTTAAGCTGTAGGTACCTATGGATTAAAAAAATAAATAAAAAAAAAAAAAAGTAAATCACTATTCAGAAGAATAAAACTTGCAAGTCTTTCTTTCCAGATTTGTATCCCCCTCTTGTTTCCCCCACAAGGAGAAAAAATTATATAAAAAAAAAAAAAATACTTAAATACTTCAGCTCCCACAGCTAAACTGATTGTGCACACAGTACTTTAGTTACTATATGAATATTTCAAAAATTACTATGGTATGCTTTGATTTCACAGAACTCTCTAATAGTAAAATGAATCTTATGGATTACATATATAGCCTGTGACTATAAAACCACAAATTATAGTATATTATAAACATGTATATGAATCTATAATGGTATGTTATAGAGAATTGACATATATATATACTTTAACTGGGTGAATTGTCCATAATCATCTCTAACCATCATAATTCTCACTGACTGCAGTCAAGCCCACCAGGATTGATCTAATCTGAGTTTGTGGCAGATGTTTCTATATTTCTTCTATTTCTGTTTTTAAATGCCATTAACTTTGCAATCTGGAAAATACAAATAATAAAAATATGCTATTAAAATGTTTAGGATTTGAACTGTGATACCAAAATGATCCAAGACCTAATAGTCTTTTATAACCTTGTAGAATGTCATACTACAAGGTTTCTAAACTGCAGGCTTATCTTTGCTTCCTAATTAGGATGATAAAATGAAGCTCAAGAGCAAGAAGAAGGATATAAAAAATGATGAATCTTTCTGTATTTGACAGCCTTCAACAACACATCTTCAGACAGTATTTACTTATTACAGGCATTACTAGTGATCATTTTAGGATATATCTGTGATTTTTGACTCCTGGCTTTACGGTTTAAACAGTTTTGCTCCTATTGTGAATGTTTTGTGATAGACACTTTGGCAATGTTTGAAGAAAATATATTGAAATAGACGAGAGAGTGGAAAGTTAAAATCAATAGAGGAAAAAAAAAAAAAAAAAAAAAAAAAAAAGAATGTTCCCAAGGGTTTTTGTATCTTGTAACGAACAAACAGCCCCATATCCCAGAACTATTGACAGAAGCAAGTAAACTCACACATTTGATCAGGGCTGTAGGTTATTTTTGCCTTACTTCCTGCTTGAGCAGAAATTGGTGGGTGTCAGATGGCCATGGGGAAACCCTGCTTGTCTGTGGAGAAATGGGCAACTTCTTAGCATGGCATTATGGGGCAGTATGCTTGATTCCTACTGCTCTGTGCCCATTTGGAAGCTCAGTGTTGTGCCTGGATATTTCTCCTTGTTGGCTTTGTCATCCAGATTGAAGTTTGCCATTCGTAAGGTACCTGCTCAGTGCTGTGGTAACTGTAATTCAGAAAAGTAGGCAGTAAGATCTGTGCTGGTCAAGACAGGAGAAACAATGTTTCTGGGGCACCTTCATTTCAAATGTGCCCAGAAACCAAAGGGCAGATGTGATGGCATGTGTTGTTACAAGAGTACTTGCTTCTATCTTGTTAATGCAAAGTATTGGTAACTCAGGTAGATGGACTCTGATGTTGACTTTGTTTTAAACTGTTGACTTTATTCAGCAATAGTTCAAATCTTATAACTTGCTCTTTAGCTGAGGAATGAATAATTTTTGCCTTCTCATTTTCCTCTTGGGCCTTTTCACAGACAATAACTTCATCAGTACCTTTTAAAGTTTATTTAAATGTGCAACATGCTGAAGCAGTGAAATGTCACCTCTCATCTCTTCTCCCTTTGCCAAAGTATACACGGGAGAATCAAAACAACAACATCAACAAGTGGTGGTGTCAAAACAATGGTTAAATATGACGTTATTGTGACAACTGTTTTTATTTTCATTACAATGGATGCTACGTTTTGTTTTTTTTTTTTAATTTGAGTGTCAAGGTACTTCTTTTGTTGGTGGTGGTCTTTGTTTTTTAACCTCATGACATATTGTATTTCTCTTACATACCCCATAAAAACTTCATCCACTTTTAATGTAGAAAACTAACAAAGTCAATTTGAACTTTTAATATTTTAGGGCTTTAACTGGAGATGTGTCATCTAATGATACAGGTCCTGTATCCTCTGCACATGGAAAGTAAGGAAGGATAAATCAGCCAGCCTATTTTGTAAATAATGAGATGTAAACACAAGACTGAACATTACTACAGGTATCTTCCTGGGAGAACCATTGGGGTTTCTCTAGCAAAGAGCTCCATTAATGATTGTTTGATCCTGTCCTGGTCAGTGATGGTTTCTGTCAGTAACTAGGAGCTGGCTCCCTGCTGCTTCTCTCAAGAGACAAATGTTTCTACAGCTGTCATGTTTCTACTGACAGAAACATGTCAGAAACATGACAGAAAAACAGGTAGTTTTCCAATATAGTAGAGGAAATTATTGCCATTTGTACTGTTGGATAGAGGGATGGAGATTTCAGAGGAATGTATCCCTTTAAGAAATCTTAAGTGATCTGATTACAGATCTATACTTTTTTTTGGTGGGCGGGGATGATAACTTAAACGTTAAAATGAATGAAAAACAAATTATTATTACATGTATTATTTGAGTGTTAGGTGGAATTTCTGGAATAATATGTAGAGACTTGTCAATAAAAATCCCTTCTCTAAATATCAGTGATGACTGGCAAAGCTCAATTAGTTACAGCTGTGGATAAAGACAGGCATTGCATCTTTGTAAATGAGTATTAAAAGTCTTTAGAAGTCTCTGGAAAATGGAAACTCCTATGTAAGATTCCCAGAGCAAGCTAATTCTTTTAAGTTATTTTAGGAAAAGGAAAAAAAAAAACCAACTTTTTTCTAAAAAACTAGTTTAGTCAATGTGTAATGTGTAAATCAATGTGTAAATGCTGTAATGTGTCTTTTAATAGATTTATTATGAATATCCACAACAATAATAAAACAGAACTGTGTGGTACGGATATGAAGAATAGTTATCTATTCAGAGGACAGACTTTTGCATATATTAGTCAATAATATTAAAAAAATAAAAACATCACTGAAAAAGTAAGGTGAATTAAGCAGAAGAAAAGGCAAGGAGAGGTTAAGGAGAGATTTTCATCATAAATTGGTCTATAGCAGTGTTTTAAGTAAAATATAAAAAGGGGATATCTAAAGATTAAATGAAGTAGTAATGGAAGTTGAATTTTTGACTAGAAAGATTTTAGGAACCATTCTGGGGAGATAAGGTTATTTTGTTCCAGGTCTGGACTCCTTTTTCTTTGCTGCAGGACAAGGCTATGCAGAGCCATCTTCAGCAAGAGAGGCTGTTCGCCCTCTGCATCATCATGAAAATTGTCTTTATGTGCTATAGCAAGTGGCTGCTGAACCAGCTCTCACCTGACCACAAGTGTGCTGAATTACTGCCATTGCTTACTGATGTGGAAGTACAGATAATGGGGTTGAGAGGAGTGTTTTTACTGCCCAATGGGCATCTTGCAAAACAGAGGGGAAATAATATTTCTGTTTGAAGAGACTCTGCTCTGGCGTGGACTCAGCAGGTAGTTTTGTTACAGTCCTCCTCAGGACTTGTACTGAACTAGTTTGGGTCCTTCTAAATGATACTATAATAAAAAGGAAACCCCAGTACAGCACATATTTAATGTTATCTTTCTGAATTTCTCTGGGAAAAAAAAAAAAAAAAAAAAAAAAGGATGTCATTAAACTGTTGTTTGCCCTTCACAGAAAATTATTAAATTACTTCTGTTGTTCTGGGTGCCTATCCAAGAATGCTGTAAAACTGATTGAATGATCAAATATTTGGCATTTCTTCAACTATGCATGTGTCAGAAACAGATACTTAAATCTCACAGGAAGTACTAAATATTATAGAGACAAAACCTGCAAGTGGTTATCATTTTCTCTGTTGTTAAAGGGCTGATGCTGAATTCCTTCACAATGACTACCCCAATTATCTGAGGACTTCAGAAGTCTTTCAGAAGTTTTGATTACAGCCAATGGCATCTTAAACTAGGCCAGGGATAAAAGAGCATCTCATAGTTCGTGAATAATTGAGTAGGTTTCTGTATAACAATGAGGTGCCTTATGAAAGGCAAATGTTTGTTTGCTGTGTGCTCGCATCTGCACCTATTTATTCATATTTATAGGTAAATTCATATGCTAATGCATTTTCAAGCACTATGGTACAAACTGTCTGTTGTGATCGGATAAAATGCTGCTGAAATCCACTGGAAATATGTAAGTCTTTTTACCAGTTTTAAAAGTGATTGTAGGTTAAAAAAAATCAAATACAAGAATGTGTCTTGGTGTACCTACTCCAGTGCTGAGTGAGCCGTTGCTTTCTTCAGATCTTTCCTTTCCTTAGAGGTCTGGAAAAAACAGCTGTCAATAAACCAAAACAGTAGCAATCTAAAGGTAAAATGTGAGTTCCTTCCTCTTGCAGTTCAAAGTGTTCTGCTGTAAAAGCAAGTCATTCATCCCACAGCCCATATATATGCCAAAGCTTTTGTGTTTAACACAGCTCTGGGATTAGGCCTAATGAGGAGCATCCCTTAAGATAACTGACATTTGGCCCTCGTCAATGGATACTGTGAAGACACCTCTAATAAAGGGCCGGGGGGAGTGGGAGGGGGGTGGTGGTAGTCAAAGCCTCCCTCTTGAATTCTGTTAGTTAGCTGTCAGACCCTCAGAACCCCTTCCACACTCAACCAGGTTGATATCCAGTGGAAAAAAAAAGACTGAAATTGCCAATCAGGAGACCCTGCTCATTTGTCACTGAATGAATTGCTTTGGAGTATGCATTAGATGACCTTTTATCTGGAAGATACTCTCATCCTCCTGGGGAGAAATTTGACTCTGTCACTTAGCATGTCTAGCTTTCTATTTACTAGGCATGCTTCTGAGGTACTGGATCTAACTGATATTTTAAATTAAAATAAAATATAACCGTGGTGTAGAAAATGAACAAATGAACAAATAATAATAATTTAAAGAATGAACAAATAATAATAAATTAAAAAATAATAAAACAACTCAGTCAATTGATGTAAAATTTCTGTTACCTTATCACCATCTATCCAAAATTCAGGTCACCTGTAAAATGAGGGTTCTGTGGCTGTTCTAAAACCTGCTTTCACTGATGATGAGGCCTGTGGCTTGATCTGTTTTTCTAAAGAGATATCTGTGAGGGCAGCAAACTATTAAGGGCAGATAATGGAAATCAATAGAAGATTTGAAATGAAAGCAATGATTTTTACCTTGATGAAGAACTTCGGAAAATACTATCCTCAGAGGAAAAGAGACGAACTGAAAATACACATAGCCTAAAAAAGGAACGGTTTCCAGAAGAGCTGGGAGTATTATTAAAAGAAACACTTATATTAAATGAATAAATATTTCCTCTTAGGACAGTTGGCACTATTGCTTCTAGTGAGTCAAAGGGAGTCCCTTCAAAAAGAAGTGAATCTTCTGCATCTCCTGCAAATGTGGAGATTTTCGCACCATAACACTGTGAAGAATTAATATGGGTTAAGCAGAAGAAAACTGTGGGAGAAATGTTGTAGTTTTGGTAAAATAAGTTGCAGTGTTGCCAAGAGGTTATTTGAAGAAAGCACTACCTAATAAATATGGTTTATAATGTCCCACAGTGCAAAGCCATTTTTTCAGGAGATAATGATATTCTCTTTTTTTCCCCCAGGTTAGGTGAAGTATTTTCTAAGGTAGAAAGTACAGCTCTACAGTAGTTGCCACTTTACAACCTTAGAAGAAAAAACAAAAACAAAACCAAAACAAAAACAAAAAACAAACAAACAAAAAAAAAACTTGTATACTTTTAAAGTCTAATTACAGAAGTTTTCATTAAATGTCTTCATATTTAAATGAAGATAAAAGTACTTATAGTCCAATTAGTAGGTTTTTAAAAGAAAATACTTGTTTTGCCTGATAACATTCATTTGAAATAATGACAACAGGATAGTGTCAGTATTCTTCTATCAAAATGTAGTTAAATAAGCTTAATTATTTTAGTGACACTGTATTTGCTGCTTTTACTCAGTTTAGAGAATACCACACTATGAGAAAACTCAGTTTAGATCTCCTTGCCCCTATTTCATTATTTTTTAAATTTTTTTCTCTAATGTTAGATTTGCTTGATCTGATCATCCAAACTAAATAGTACTGCAGTTCTTTTGTTGTGTCATTAAATTCTGTAGAATTTCTGAAGAAATAAGACTCTTCTGTATATATGGGTGGGAGAACCATTAGCTAACATTTTTTTGTGTTTTATTCTAAATGTACTAGTAAAATAATAACATAAAATTCCATATGATATTTTTCACAGAGCTGTACAAGTAATGAAAAGGAAAATGAACTAAACTACTCCCATAGATCTTAAAACCATATATAATTCCTTACTTATGCAAATAGACCAGAAGATTAGCCTCAACCAGCTTTTCTTTGAACTGCAAATGTTTTCTTATTTGATTGATTTTAAACTTCTGGTTATGGCAATATCATCAGACCTTTGGTAAATAGTCTTAAACATGCATTCTAAGTAAAATTTTGTGTGGTTTTCACTGAAATGTTTTGTTTTGTGCTTCTTGGATGTTTTTCTTACATACTACATTCCCAAAATGTAATAATTTGCATAGTTTTTCCTTAGAAAGTTTGTCATTGAATTAAGTGAGAGAAATAGACGCCCAGCAATGGTCACTTATTTTACCTGGAGTTTCTTCTTCTGTGTGTACAAGATATAGTAGCTGCTGATTACTGTGTTATGTTAAAAGCTGCAATAAATGTTTCTGATACTCTTGTAGAAATAGAATATAAATGTGAAAGCTACAAATGCATAGAGTGATATCTGAAAGCACTTTCCCTAATGACAGACTTTTAATTCTTTTCATGTTCAAAGTTCGTGGATTTACTTGCATCTCAGCAATTGTCAAATTTGGCATGTGTGAGAAACTGAAGCAACAAAGTCTATAAAAGACTGACAATCAATATCTATAAATTGAGGAACTGGAATCACTAGAGTAGAAATAATTGATATTTCAGGGTTTTCTAGCCATTTAAAATAAAATATGTTGGCTTTAAAATTTCATACTAAGTGAATTACATAACTGAATGCATTTATGATAACTTCTACCTCTAAAGAAAAGCTAATATAATCCATTGATATTGTTTCCAGATTTTCAGACGATGTTGGCTGGTTTTCAAGAAGGCTTCCAGTAAAGGGCCCAGGAGGCTAGAAAAGTTTCCAGATGAGAAGGCAGCATATTTCAGGAACTTTCACAAGGTAAATCATGCCTTTCTAGTGAACTGCAGTTCAAGCACTGGCTGTCTACCACTCTTCCATGGGAAGAGTGTATTTTTGATATGTCTAGTTTGCAACTAATACACTGGGAATCAGGTTGAAAACCTAACCCTGACACTAAAAACACAGTAAACTTTCTCTATATCTCAGCAATACAGGTCAAATATTACAGTTATTTTTTCTTGATGAGCACAAAAGCCCCAATGTGTGTGAAGTGACAAATTCATGGTTCTTTTTCATTACATATCAGTATTTTGTAAATGTGTTAAATTGGCTGCTTAATCAAATTTTAACCATTATTTATTAAGTATTGACTGAGTTCTGAAGATGATGAATGCCTCAGTTGTAACGGCAACACTCATAGAATAAGTATTTTTTTCCCCAGAACTCTTCAAAATTCACAAGCTTTGTGCACAGCAAGGATTTTTAAGTGTAAGAGTATAGGATTTACTAAATGAGATTTTCCCTGCTTTGTTTGTCATGTCTGCGTTGGAAAACAGGATCTCTGAATCTCATCCTCAGGCTCAATGTCTTTTTAAAATATTTTTGTTTCATTACTATTATTTCATAATAACAATTTGAGACCTTTCTCCTCAATTACTGCCATTCTGCTAAGTGGAGAAGTGATGGAGATGTATATGAGTTATGAATACTAATTTTTGCTATTTGAGTGTTACTATTGAGGGAACAGTGCAGGTCATTATGAAAGCAAATATAAATATCCCAATTCTCTCTCTCTTTCTCTTTTTTTTTTTTTCCTAGAGCTTCTTATTGCTTTGTTATATTTTTAAATAGTTCAGTAATGTTTATTGTTATCCAGTGAAAAATGTTAGCCTGTGTTTTGAAATTCCATTTCTTTATCTTTTTTTTTTTTAAATATATTGAAAACAGGGTATCTGGTATGCAGAGCTGAAGAAAGGTAACTCTGATGTCTAACAATGAAAAAAAATATTTTATATTGAAGAAATGAAAGACGTTTGTTTGTTGTTGTTGTTGTTGTTTGTTGTTGTTTTTGTTAAGGAAGATTAATATATAGGTTGCAAACCTGACTTCTTATGAAGAGAAAACATGCTCAAAAGGATGAAAGACTCATTATCCCCTAATGTGAATATTAGAATTATTTACATCAACACAGAGATCTTTATTGCCATCTAATCTCTTTGTAACTAGTAGAAGAAAGAGGTGGTACAGAAGTGGCCCAAAACTTACTGGGGTTCTCTAGCAAATTGTGTCCTTCAGATCACTGTAAGTTACTCTGGGAGAAGGTCTATGAATAGCACATAGCCTCATGAGGTTGAATTGTGCATGTTTTCTGTCTTTCTCATGCAAAGGGTTACAAGAAGAAATTTTACATTTCAAGTGGAAACAAGGGAAAAATTGATACCTTTTATATATCAGTATTCAAATAAGTATCCAGGAACACACTTTCCTAGTAAGTAAATCATCAAGGTCTTAAGCATCTCCACTTTTTCACAGATATTTGAACTTGAAATGCAACTTAAGTCAAATTTGTGTTTTAAACACAAAGGTACTTCACCTAGATAGCTACATGTGTCCTACACTCATAGACCTGTGATAGACCTGTGTACTGACTGGGCAATGCAAATTACAGAAAGCACTGTAGGAAAATAAATAAATAAATTTTAAAAATTGGCCTAGTAGTACAAAGCTAGGATCTAAAATCTTCTGTTTTACATATCCTAAATAAATATTTATTAATGTGGAGATAAGCTGACCTCTGTAGAAAATTGACGTTTTTTTTTTGTTTTTTGTTTGTTTACTTGTTTTCTTGCATCCAGGCATTATCTGGATATATTTGTTATTTTGTAAATTCTCTAATGCATTGCTTTGTTTTTCCTAGTGATTTTTCAGTTGTTGTAAATACCAGTAATAGCATTAGTCCTTAAAGACAAGCGCCTCCTGACAGTAACAGTGAATTAGTTTAAACGGGACCTCATCTGTTCATTCCAGTTTCTGGCATCTAATTATAACTTATCATTACTGTAAATTTAAATCATTACACTCTTGCTCAGGTAAGTAGGCCTAGCTGTATTGTTTTCCCTTGAACATTCATTGTAGAGGTTGTATAAAACAGCTGTGTTTACTCCCATTATTCCAAAGAGGACATAAAGTGGCAGTAGTTCCATATCCATCCCAGGGGTAGTAATGTTCCTGGGAGTCATTCTTACAGTATGAGAAAAGGATGAAAAAAGACACCACAATTTTACAAACTTAAAAGAGGGAAGAAATAGCAATAGAAATAGCTTTCTCTCTCTCTCCCTCTTTCTCTCTCTCTCTCTTTTTTTTTTTTTTTTTTTTTTTTTTTTTTAGTAGAAAGTAGAATTATGTGAAATGTGAAATTCTTCTTTTAGGCTTTGGAAGCATGCTGATCAGAGAGTACCTGTTAAGGTACTGTTAAGGGTTTAGCCTGTTAGGGTTAACCCTTAGGAGAGGGTTGCAGGAGGCTTAAAGGAAGTCAGCATGGCTAAGTAACATTGTGAAAAAGTTATTAGAGATAAGAAAACAAACTAAAAAATCTAAAGTGTATCCAAACAGTCTAGAATGCATAATAAAGTTGGCCAATTAATTGTTGGAACAGAATTAGAAAGATCAAAGTAGATTTAGAAAGAAAAGAGTAGAGCTTGAAGAACAAATAGTAACGAGAGTCAAAACTGGTTATAAGTACAGGTCCG
Source organism: Aythya marila (assembly GCF_965140915.1). NCBI lineage: Eukaryota > Metazoa > Chordata > Aves > Anseriformes > Anatidae > Aythya > Aythya marila. The sequence continues at coordinate 98,725,238 of NC_139043.1, read as the reverse complement.
GGTACATCAGGAGAATAGGTCTGGAAAAAAAAAAAAAAAAAAAGTTCTACATCCAAATGATAAACTTGATCATAAGCACTCAACCCCAGGTAGGCAGTGTGGTCACTAATGAAGTATGGAGAACAAGAGGCCAAAGGGAACTTAAGAACAATGTAGCTGAATTACTAAGGGTAGTCTGTTATGGGAATTGATGTGGACTCTTCCATTTCTTGTAAAATCTCCAGTTTTCTCACACGTTTTCTCACTAATGAGGTAAATAATGTTCATGTAAAATGAAGGTTCTAGGAGCTGGGTCTGTCTCTGACAATATATTGCTATCTTGGAGCACAGGCAAGAAAAGCCTGAAGTATAAGAGGTATGGCTTACACTTCAGGACTTACTGATTTATTTCCCCCAGTATGAAACCCTTCATTATTTCAGCCCCCCAGTATTTCAACCCTTCCAGTCTTGAAGAAAACAGAAATGGAAATACTCTCTTCACAAGGAGGCACGGGGCAAGAGGCAATGGGTAGAGCTTGCTTCAGGGGAAATTCTCTAGATATAAGGGGAAAAAAGAAATTCACCATAGGAACAATTAAGCATCAGAGCAGGCTGGGCAGAGAAGTCAGTATCTATGTGCTGGAAAAATTGAAGAACTAGCTTTTTAGGGTCCTGTGTAACCTTATCTAAGGCCCTTCTTTCAAGGTTGGACCAGATGTTAGCCAAGGGTCCCTTCCAGCTTAGACTTCTCTGTGAACTGTGGAGTATGTGTGATTAAAGTGTCTACAAGCTCTTGATATATCCCTGGGCTGCTTGCATTGTGTCAAACTGGTCCTGTCCTCTCCTGAGTATATTTCAGTTATTTCTAGTGATGAAAAAAAATATACTTAATCTTCCTAGTGTCTTTTAAAACAGTCTCAAGAGACCTTTTCTTTGAACTGCTCTAGTGTTATTGCTTTATAGTTGAGGACATGATGGTGTGTGTGTCAGTTATGTATAGTCTGCTTTTCCTATGAAAATCTATCCATGTTTTGGCTAGATTTAAAGACTTTGCAAACTTGTATTTTGTGCATGTTTGTTAGAAACACTTCTGACTTTGACAGCTAAAATGTCTCATGTCATCTGTAATGCTTCGTGTGTGATGGAAATTCAGATAATTTTCTCTCTTGAGTAATGAAATGTGTTCCCCCCAGTTATTTCAGGGCTAACACCTGACATTCACTCTAATAACTATTTGTCATTTCTGAAGACTTTTGTAGGGTCAGGTATTTGAGATGAGATCACGGACACATTCTCTGTATATACCTCTTACATCTAGGTAACATGGAAAAGGAAGTTATTGAATTAAAACTTAGAGAAGAAGCAGACCAAATGTTAGAGAGTGGTTAAAATAAAAATAAAAAAGTAAAAGAATAAAGCACTGGCACTCTATGAGAACACGTTATTGATTAGATATCTGGGAGAATCACAGAGTGGCTGAGGTTGGAAGGGACCTTCGAAGATCACATAGTCCAACCCCCCTGCCAAGCAGGATCACCTAGAGTACATTGCACAGGATGGCATCCATGTGGGTTTTGAGTTTCTCCAGAGAAGGAGACTTCACAACCTGTTTGGGCAGCCTGTTCCAGCACTCTGTCACCCTCAGAGTAAAAAAGTGTCCTCTCATATTCAGGAGAACTTCCTGTGCTTCAGTTTGTGCCCATTGCCTCTCATCCTCTCACTGGGCACAAATGAATAGAGACTGGCTCCATCACCCAAAATATCAAGAGCTTGCAGCAGATGGAAACCTAGTTGATCTGGGAGAAACTGAGATGAGAAATGCTGAAGGAAAAAAATGGAACCAAAAGATGTTGAAGAGTGTGTGTATTTTTAAGGGTAAACTGAAATCCCTTCTAGCTGATTTTACACAAAACCGAAGTGACTGATACAGAAGTAAAAATCAGACAATGGGAGGGAGGGTGACAAGAAAGCAAACAGTATGAACACAGTTTGTCTCTTCAGCTCAATCATTTCTGGGGTAAAGAGTATCAGTGCAGCAGGATGGATGCACATTAAGTGGGGTCATTCAGATTTTTTACATGAAATCAAATTTCTCTCTAATAACACTGCCTCATTTGTTTTGGTAATTAGAATGGGTGTATTTCTCAGAAATTTGCCAGGAGTCGCAAATGCTGAAATAAGAAGAGCCTGTGTTTGGGAGTGTTTTAGTGCCACATACGCAGATGAATCTGATGGAGAGGTACTTCTGAGAAGAGAGATGGGAAGTGAGGTCTCTAATGGAGGTCTCCACTGCTCCTTGTGGAGAGATCAAAAAATAAGTGATTGAGATAGGTTTTAAAACAATTGGGGTGCTGCATGGGGTATCACACTTACTAAGCATTCCTTTGGATGTAAGTGTTGTTGAGAATTTGAATCCTGGGTATCTCAAATTCAAATTGAAAGTTTAAAGGACATTTTTTTGACTTTCATTTGTTTTCACCATACAGTTGCTCTGTTCCTTCCTTGCCAATATAATCTTCACTTCTCAGAAGTGAGGAAGGTGTGAAAGGAAATTAATATCTGTGAAACCATCAGTGTAAAACATATTTGTGTGTTGACCATTATGTTGAGGGAAGCCAGGGTGTTATCACTGTAGAAAAAAATGCATGAAATTATGAGAATAACAAATAATTTTTAAACCCTCTTAATAAGGGTGCGTAAGAAGATGGAGCTAGGCTTTTTTCGTTGATGTCCAGTAACAGGACAAAGGGTGTTGGACACAAACTGAAGAGCAGGTGGCTTCTGAACAACAGAAAGTACTTTTTCACTGCGATGCTAACCAAGAACTGGCACAGGTTGCCCAGATAGATTGTAGTGTTTCCATCCTTGAAGAGAGATAAAGGCTGTCTGGATATGATCCTGGACAACAGGTTCTAGGTGACCCTGCTCAAGCCAGGGGGTTTGGACCAGACAACATCCAGAGGTTCCTTCCAACATCCAATATTTTGTGATTCTGTGTTTTTTTCTGAGGTGAAAAATAGGAAAAATCAAATGTGATCATATAATCAACACAATGTGTATCATAATATATATAGAAGGGCTACCAGTAAACATGTAGGTATATTTGTGTTAACACGCAGCTTCAGAATCAGACCTGGTGGGCCTCACTGCCATACAAGGAGACAACATGGTAGACTAGACCTATAGAACTAGTATTCAATGTAATATGTATATGTTCCTTTCCTACCCTTCAGCATTTGAGTCTGTCTTTGTTGTTGTTGTTGTTTCCCAATATTTTGTGTATCTATTTTCATTATTTATTTGGAGAATGTAGGTATATAACATAAGGTTCATTACAAATGTTAAAGACTTAATTATCTAACATGCTATTTGCTAACACCAGCAAAGAACATTAGGTGAGGATTCTTTTTTTTCTTATTGACAATTTTTTTTTCATTAAATATGCTCTGAATTACGTGCAAGTGTTTTGTGGGGGTGAAGGGGGAGGGGGAAATGCTTACTATTTTGATGTAGAAATGGGAAGAGGCATACTTCCTTGTGTACTAAAAGGAAGCAGACATACAAACATTATGTTACGGTGTACCAGGGAGGGCAGACAAGTTTGTCACTGTAATTTACTTTCTTTTAATAAAGACAGGTGAAATACAAGTCTTGCAAGTACTAACAGTTTCATTTAAGGTTTGGATTTTATAGTGAGGGAAGATTTACAATGTAATAAAGAACAGTATTTGAAAATTGGCAGAAAACTACCTAATTTTTACTTCTTCACAGAAGGAAATTTGAAATTCAAATCACTGGCTGATGAAGAAGGTTATTAAAAATTCATTAGAGCTGAAAATATAGCTGTGTGCAATTGTCATAATAGATACTCAAAATTAATTTATCCCCAGTGACAAATAAGGTAAATTCGATTGATCAGCTAACAAATTTCAGTTAATTTTATAAGTGAATGAAGTGAAAACATTTCAAAAAAAAAGTCAAAAAATTGGAATTATTTCATTTTAAAAAATCTAAAGGAATGGCAGAGTTTCTGTTCAGCATCTTTGCATCTTTACAATTCTTCTTTCCCTTATTACTGCATATTTTTAGTTTTCTTTTGCCTCAGGTTCTCTCTATGTTATTTTTCTTTCTCTTTCATTTTTCTCTTAGAGACTTCTGAACCACTTTGATTGTGTGTGTATGCACACGTACACACTGAATTTAGGTTAATTTAAACTTTTTTTCTTTCTCTATATGTTAATTTTTGATCCAGTTGATGATTTTTTCTACTGAGCATGAAGAATGTCATAGTTAATCTGGTGCTCTTAAATAATTCTTTCAGAATATATGAAAAGCCTACTATGAATATATGCATTTGTGCTTAAGAAGAACAGCATCAAAATTTCAGGTTTTGCATTGCTGAGATGGGACAGGAGGTTATTTTTAAAGACATTGAGGCAAAAAATCAACCCTTTAAAAATCAATGGGTAACTTTTTAATTTTTTAGTTTTTAGTATTATTATTACGTCTTTATTGTATTAATCAATGAAACAAAAAACTTAAGATAGTGGCTATCTCTTCTGTGCATTCACAAGAATGGTACCACTTGCAGATCCCCCAGCAGAGTCCTGTGTTTCTGTGGGGCTTAGTCTCCTTTGGGACAAAGTGAGCAGGGCAGAAACGAGAGGGTTCTGATGACATCCCTTCTCCTTTCCTGTCTAATGTCCTTTCTACTTTTCTCAAAATAGCTCTTGATAGCCCAGCTGATCCTCAGTATCTGAAGGGTGCCTAAAAATTGCGGTGTAAAGTACCTCTCAGTCATGTCTTGTTTTCCTCTGTGAGTAGTACAGTAGAAATAAGCCAGCCTTCCCTATCTAGTTTTGACCCGAGATTTCCCCAGGGTTTCAAGATCTGGCTAAAAGGAGCTACAGTTGAATTTTAGGGCTTTCACAGTGTCAAAGGAATATGAAGAGGAGTTGAACCTAAGGCTCAGCCACTGGCATTGTATACATCCTGAATACAGCCAAAATAATTTATGTGCATTGAAAGTTGCTTATATCCTCTACACTCCTTATTCAGTTTGTCAGGAGATAAACTGCAGTGATACACTTCATAGCTAGTGTTATATCTCACAGTTTTGCAGTAAGAATTATGTACCTATCACTGTATTCAATTAAGTTAAATTTTGTAAGCATGTCTTTGCTTGTAATTTGTTTTGAAATATATCCCATGTTAATAAACACTTACTTTTAATTTAGCTTATCTAACAAGATAAGTGGCAATTATTAGAGGTCAGCCAATTTAAGTACAGCAAAAAGAAGGTTTAAAGGAACTTTTAGAAAAGTAGTTTTCCCCTGTCCTCTTTACTCAAATAGCAATAATGTGTTCCTTTTAATTAATGAATATGTTTGGGCTGAAACTAGAGAAGGTCTGGACATAATTATATACTTTGAGAATGTTATAAGTGAAAACTTTGAGAAATGAAAACAGATTCTAATTGTCCACTATGTCCTTTTGAGGCTATTAAAACTCATATAATGATCTAATTCATTTATACATTCACTTTGAAGTATTGTCTTATTATAATAATTGGATAATTAACGTACACTAATGATGAGGATGATAATAAAAATAATAATAACTCTATTTTGTTTCTCAGGCATAAGAACAGTGCTACTCTTTGCATACCTAGTAACTATAGCAGGAAGTTTGATGTTAAAAGTCTCTGTTGTTTATTGTAGATGAAATTTAGGAAGATAATTGGGAAGCCTGTTTTATTTCAGTTGTGAATCATCTCTGCATGGTGTTATATTTCAAGTGTGAATCTGGGTTCCAAAGTGCAGTCTTTTAGTATTAAAGTATTAGTTATTTTAAACTTTGCCAACACTCACTTTTACAGAGGACTTCCACCCCCACACACCCCACCCCACCTCCAATTTTTAGAGGTACAATAACATAGCAGTCTGATATTCTTTGCACATTGAAATGAAGGGGAAAACATATTTCAAAGATTCTTTAGGATAGCAGGGAAACTGGATTGGAGAGAACTGTTTTTTTGTTGATGATATTCTGTTTTGTTTTGTTTGGTTTGGTTTGTTGGTTTTTTTTGTTTGTTTGTTTTTGTTTGTTTTTTGTTTGTTTGTTTGTTTTTGTTTTGTTTCATTTTGTTTGTCTTTTAATTTTTATTACAAATGATTGCCTATAAAAATACTCTTTTAAATGTGCAGGCATTTCTTCTTCAGAATGTATTTAAAAATCCTTATTAAGGGAAGAGGTGCATGTTCACAGGAACTGATCAGATTTTAACTATTGCTTTAAAACACCAGGCTAACTTCCTCCTCCCCCCCCCCAATAAATAAATAAATAGAATGGTTGAATTTATACATTATGGAGATGTTCTTCAGTTCTTTAATTTTTGCAGTATTACAGCAGCAAAGTTTGAGAGAAAATAACTTGGCCCGACAAAAAACTAATTTTCATCTATTAAAAGTAGATAGCATGACAATATGTTTATTCTTCCCTGATAGGTTAGATTTATACAATGTGAAACGTTGCAGAATTTGAAGTGGCTTAACAAAAGCTAATATAATTAGTTTGTGTTCTATCCTTAATTGTTTTAGATTTCATTGAGGCAAAGAAAAGAGTTTGCTTATATGGTAAGTGGCCAATTAGAATGCAGCTTAAGTCTGGGTCCTGAGATAGTAACCCTTTTACAAATCACCAATAGTGACACTTAGCAATACTTAGCAATAGTGATGACTTAGAAAAAGGAGAGAGTTGAGGTGAAGATTAACAATTTATCTTTCTTTTATATTTATTTAAGTTCTGAGTTTTTTTTTTTTAAACAGTTACTGTATTTGATAACATAAATTTGTGCACATACATCCTCTAAAAATACCGATTTTGTTTTTAATTTTTTTAAATCTTAATTTTATTTTAAGGGCAAGAAAATATGATTCAGTATCTCTCTGCTATCAGACCTATACATATCCCATCAAACTTTATGTTCTTGCCCTGACATTACTTATCCTGATCTATTTTGAATATGTGTTCATTCTGTCCCTATTGTTTTGTTTCTGTAATCCACCTTTTAAGTTTTCAGATAAAATTCTTGCTGCTATATAAGTATGTTCTCCATTTAGTGCTTGCAATAATGAACATAATTTACTTGGTAGCAGTTTCTTAAACCCTTATTCCTCTGAAATGGCAGCTGGAGACCTGCCCCAGAGGCATAATGTGGAGGTTGATATGCCTTTCCTTGGCAAAATTCCTGGAGAGCGTTGTTACCATAACAACTCATCATCTTCCAGGGATAAATCTGCATGCAGAGATGGGAAAAACTGTTCTGTCTTTTCTGTGAATTTATATTGCTTTTGTATGATCTATTCCTCCACTTTTCTGATCTCTTAATTTCTCTTTTCCATTCTCTTCCTCCTCTAGTCTGGTGTTTCAAGTTTTGCAGTTCTTTCATGCAATATTTTTTTTCTGCCTCTTAGCACTTTTTTCCCTCAAGTCTTGTTTTTCAGTTTCTTGCATCATGTTCCTATTCTTGATCATCATGTGCTGCTCTTGTGCAGGATGAACTATACTGAAGTCAGGAAAACATGTTTCACCTTAAATTCTCTGAACGTTTTAATACCATATGGATTTACCCAAATCCCTAAGGGTCCCAAAAGACTTGCAGATCTTTTAGCATCCCTTTCTTAGGCTCATAAGTTCATTCAGATGTGAATGGACCTCAGGAAGTCTGTAGTCCAACCTCCTACTCACAGCAGGGCCAACTCTGAGGTCAGATCTGGTTACTCTGAGCTTTGTCCAGTTGGTTATAAACCCCCCCAGAAATGGAGACCGCACAGCCTCTCCAAGCCACCTATCCCACTGACAGGCTGTCCTTGTGGGGAAAATGTTACTTTTTACATCCAGCCTGGACACCTCTAGTCGCAGTTTATGTCCATTGTCCCTATCCCTCCCACCATGCACAGCTGTGAAGGGACTGGCTCCATCTCCTCACCTCTGTGCGAACACTGGGGGCTGTTATTAGATGCCCCTGAAACTGTCCCTGCTCCAGGCTGGAGCAGCCCACAGCCCCACAGAGTAGGAGCTCTGACTGTTTTTGGGGGCACTGATCAGCTTGCCCTGATCTTTCAGTTGTATTGGGGTCCCAATTCTGTAATCCCAGAGGTCTTTATGATTTTCAGGCAGTGATTTTTTTTTTTTTCTTTCCTCAAGCCAAAGCCACATCTGTCTTTGTCTGAAGCAGTAACAAGACTTCTACTCTGTGGCAATTGGATTTAACCATGTGAAAGGAGCCCCAGCTAACTGCAGATAGGATGACTGAAAACTGAGCTAAGGGAGATTTTTTTAATTTTTATTTTTTCCTTTGGGTTACTCCTCTTTGTATTCTGTTCATCTGCAGTGGGCTGGTATCTGCTTTTCTCCTTTTGTAGAGTGACAGCAGCATTCAGTGTGACTGGCATATAGGTGGCTCCTATCCCCTTTTCCTGTTATAGTTATGAAAGTTAACATAGCTATTGCTTTATATATTGCTCTCTTCTTATTTCTGGCTTAAGGTTGTTCTCAGCTGCCTGGGCATCACTTGCTAGAGCCCCTTCTCTTTGCCACTGTGTTGGCTTTTGCTTTGTTTTATTAATGCACAGCAGATGGTAGTATGCAGGCCATTATTTAGAAATAAAAGGGTGAACAGTTACATTTTGTAGCACGCTCTTCTGCTTCTAATTTTGCTAGTTAGAAATTAAATGACAGGAAGGTAGTGCACAATGCAATACAGAATCAGAATTATGTAAATTCAGACCTTTTCTTCTGACCAAGCAATTTCCAGGACTCTGCACAGCGGAAGTAATATTAAATAGCTGGAATCTTAGAATCATTTCCCTCCCCATTTCATATGGGAGGCACATGTTTGGAAGAAATCAAGTAGGATACATCCCAGAATATCCCACTTGAGATTTTATGCATTTTTTATGCATTTTTTTTCCTTCCTTTCTGGCCCTCCTTCTTATTTACTGTGGATTTTTTTTTTTTTTTTTATTATTATTTTTGGTAGTGAGATGGATGTAATATCCTATTTGGAAGTCATATTTCTATAATTGTAGAAGATTTATCCAACCTATTTAAATGTACAAATTGAGCCCCAGCGTCCTAGTATACATGTAGTCTTCACATGTTTATGTGACACAGAAGTGGATACTGCAGGTCCTAGATAAGCCCATCCATTTTTAAAATGTTCCCTGACCAGAACAGATTTTAGTATAATAAACAAATAAATGTCCAGTGTAGGTCAGTGATAAATTATGATGGATTCAAGAGAAAGTGGAATGAATTGTTCCTAAAAGTCGCTCTCTCTGAAAAGAACTAAATGCATTTCCAAAGAAAATGATCAGTAAAATGTGAAATTACATTGACAAGAAGCAATAGAACACAGTTAATCTGAGTCTTTATTTAAATTAAATGTATTTTGAAATTTAATTGCATTTCATATCTAATAAGATAAGGAAAATGCAAAAATAAAAATAAAAAAAGCATACATGAAATAGCATGCTTTAATTTAAATTACGTTGACAGGGACTGTTTAGTCATATTGTCATATCAAATATTTTGCTAAAATAATGGAAATATAATTATTTCCTGTCATTTACTTAGATTGCAACTGTACTTCCAAAAGGAAGACTGTAGATTGCTATAACATGGGCCACAGACTCACAAACAGAAAAAAATGTGATTTTTTTCCCTACTTGAAAATAAGCTCTTGACATGCTGAGTTGTTACAGCTGGAGCTCAAACTAAGAGAGTTATGAAATGTCACATAAAGATAAGGTCTAAAGTACCTTTAGAAGGACCAGAAGTTTTTTATCAGCAATGTATTATCTGATCTTGTTATGCAGACGTAATTGTAATTTGAGGTTGGATCTACTATTAAGAGATTTTTTTTTTTTTTTTTTCCGTTTAAGAGTTCTGAGTACTTTCCTTGATCATCATCCCACACCTGTATATCTTGCTTGGACTTAGGCTATTGCTACTTGCCACTGTAGACTATCTTATGATAGTTTTATTTTATAATAGAATTATTTACTAGGAATCCACAGCATGAATTTACTGAAATAAGGTGATAGTTGTTTCAGCTAAGGAGAAGTTAGGTTCGACTTCTGAAATCAGGATGGTGTTTTAGATCTTTCCCAAGTCTGTCGACGCAGAAATTTATGTAATCTGAAAAGGCCAGTCCTTTACTTTTACATGTAGTTCAGTCCTCTGATATTAGGCAATACTTGGAAATTCTGGCAGAGAATAGGAAATGGAAGCATTTATGCTAATAGTGTTAGTGTAAAATTTGGGATCTGCATGAAAGGTGAATTATGTTCCTGTGGACATCTTAGGGTACAAATGATTATCCTAGGACGGAAGATAGCAAAAATCTTCAAGGAAGCTAAAATTTTTATTTTCTTATGGAGATTATAAATTCTTCCTCTCACCCTCTCATCTTTTTTGAGTATAGGTGAGATCCTATATCAAAACAAAGCAAGTATGAGTTTTGGGTCCATCTGCAGACAAGGATAAACAAAAATGATGATGATCAGTGGAAGTGCATCTTGAAGCAATCTTGAAATTACTATGAAGTGTCCTGCACATGTGAGAAATGGCAGCAGGAAACTAACTACAGTTTTATTTTCATTCTTGCTCAATGTTTAGCGTTCCTCTGTAAAGAAGTTTTGCATTTTGGTGAACAATCTGAGGCTCACCAAAAAAAATTTGTGTGCAGATCAAGTACATTTCTCTTCCTGAGGCTATGCTGGTGATTACTTATGTTGATGTAGAAATTTTGTGGTAATATAAATTCAGGACTATGAGAGGAAGCAAGCTACAGAAACCAAAACTAATGGGTTGCACTGAGACACTGTTACAAGCTGAGCCTAGCCTAATTTTGCAATGACAGAACTGCCTATACCTATCCTAGAATATCCTCTACCACAGAGATCTTCAGTCTTAGGTCCTTTTTCACCAAATCTTAAATGAAAGGAAAGGAGATAGATGTCTCTTCTATAGCGATGTCAGAAAGTCCCACTAAGAATGAAAATAAAAATAAAATAAATTAAAAAAAAAAAAAAAGCTTTTGTATATGAAGAAAAATGAACAACAACAACAACAAAAATCTTGGCAAAGAAAGTTTGTTTAAATTAACTATTTATTTATTATTTATAAATAAATTTATTATTTATTAACTAAATTAACTATTACCTATATTCTTTTCTTCAACTAGTGTTCATTGTCATCTTAGAAACAAATAAAATGGTTTTAGAGATTGACAAAATCAAGAAACCAAGTAGAAATAAAACCCAAGGAAATGTATGTGTAGGATGCTGAGTGATGGACATATGAGGCGGGAGTGAGGAGTAGGAGAACTGAGAAGAAGGCCAGGTGCTAGGAGTCCCTTACATGTACCACAAGGAGTTCCATATGGAGGCATGCACTAAGTGATAGAAGAGAAAAGCTCTAAGTTAACATACTAAAATTAGTAAAAACATGTAAGCTATGTAGTCATAGCTTAATACAAAAGGATCTATTTTGCTTAATAGAAGAAATCACAAAAGCTAAGGGTAGGCAACAAATCCATTTGCAAGATTACTCACAAAACGGGTGATAGGGATTTTATTTGTTATTGAAGTTTATTCTTGCTTTGGTGTAGAGGGACATAACTGTGGGTAAGGAAGGTGTTGGCAGGGGAGGAAAATAAGAAAAATGATTTTCATCTTTTTTATTTATTTCTTTTACTTTTACTAATATACCATTTTTTAGGCAAATTTTAATCCCACTATTTTTATATTTCCACCTGTATTGTGTAAAGTCTAGGCAGGGCTTTTCAGCCCATTAAAATCTCTCCTTATTCTTTTCTTCTTTATGATACAGTTTTACTAATGGTCTACTAATGGTTTACTAATAGTAGATAATTCCAGAATACTATATTTTTATTGTAAAAAACAGCAGTATTTTCAGTGAATTAGCTTTTTGACACAAATATAAATAGTTGCAATTTCCTTATAAAAAGGGTTTTTTTTTTAATATATTGAAATTTTGAACTTCTAAAAATCACTGAGATAAAGCAGTCTAGTTGCCAAACCAAAGTTTGTTTTTCATTCATACAAAATAATATAAATTCTAAGGTGTTTATTTTTTTAATTGCAAACATTCAGTGTGTAGAAAAATGATTCATGCTTCATTGGCATTAAACCCAGAATTCAGGGTTTGATTAACTTCAGATCTCTCTAGCTGTGGGAGGAAAGACTTTCACAGCATTATTACTCTCGTCTCTGTCTTTCCGCTCTGATTGTGAAGGGAAGCATAATTTCAAAAGGTGAATATGGAAGCAAAAATTCATGCCTCTGATTGATATTAAAAGTTACATATTCAATAGAAGTCGTATTTTTTAGTATGACCTCTCTGTTAATATCAACTCGTATTTCTGTGATGTTAACTGTTGTCTGTTTCCTATAGATAAAACTAGAGCAGTTTCTGTAACTTGTGTTGTTTGATTTACATGAGCCAACAAAGTGCCCTTGCCACAAAGAAGGCTAGCAGAAAGAAGGCTGCATTAGTCAAAGTATTACTAACAGGTCAAGGGAGGTGGTATTTCCCCTCTATTCAGCAGCACTGGTGAGGCCACACCTGGTGTACTGGGACCAGTTCTGGATTCCCCAGTACAAGAGAGACATGGACATACTGGAGAGAGTCCAATGAAGGGCCACAAAGATGATGAAGGGATTGGAGCATTTCTGCTATGAGTAGAAACAGAGACAGCTGGTACTGTTCAACCTGGAGAAGGGAAGGCTTGGGGAGATCTCATTAATGTCTATAAATTCCTGAAGCGAGGGTGCAAGGAGGACAGAGGGCACAGGAACAAACTGAAACATAGTGGGTTCCCTCTGAGTATCAGGAAGCACTTTTTTTTTTTTTTTTTACTGTGAGGGTAACCAAGCACTGGGAAATGTGGAATTTCCCTCCTTGGAGATATTTATAAGCCATCTCGACATGGTCCTGGGCAACCAGCTCTAGGTATCCCTGCTTACGCAGTTGGACCAGATGACCTCCATAGGTCCCTTGCAACCTCAACTGTTCTGTCATTCTGTGATATTCATTGCTTTCTCAGATATAGTAATGGGACTGTGTCCTAAAGCTGAGTTCCTCTTTCACTTTTCTTTTTTTCTATGTTTGACTAATTATTTTTTTTACTGATCTCTGTATAAATTCCTTTTATCCATAGATTGTTATAATGAAATCAGTATTATTTCAAGATCTTCAGTTCTTGTAAAACAAAGTATTTCAAGGTGTAAGATATGATGTATTTAAAAAAAAAAAAAAAACAAAAACAAAAACAAAAACCTTTTTTTTTTTTTTAACTGCCAGAAATACATGTATTTTGGCTACTCATGTTAAACCATTAAAACATTTGATGAGAAAAGTTATATCTCACAATATCTCATGATAGTTTGAAACAAGTCCATTATTTTTGAAGGATGTACACAAGGGAAATATGACCTGCATGAAACTGAATGGCTCTAAAAAAATGTTTTGTTTTGTTTTGTTTTGTTTTGTTTTTTGTTTAAAAAAAAAAAAAAAAAAAAAGAAAAGCAAATGTCAGGGAGTTTGGAAGAAGCAATTTATGTTGGGAAGAGGTTATTCATGTACGTAACACACAGGAGTTATAAGAAATTCTGTGCTGTCTGGGGAGGCAGTATGATTCCAGAAACAAAGTTGAAATGTGTTTAAAACAAAACCCTTCTTCCCCTGAATTGAAACTGCTTTTCTTCACTTGTCTTGCATTTTGTTCTACTGAATCTCTCGTGTGGGCACTGAAGAGCAGAATGTCAAAATTTGGTGCTGTTCTGATAGTCTTGTTCTGACATGAAGTTCCCACCAGCACATAAAATAAAATTGTGGTTTTTGTTCATTTCATGCTGACGGTATTTACAAGTGTATAAATGGTCTTACATAGAAAATGTTCTGTCGATATTAAATTAAGTCAGCTTTATGTACTGATCAACAAGACAACCCATAAAATCATCTTTACAGATAGATATGTATGCCTCCTTCGTTGTCTGCAGTTACCAAAGTCTGAAAAAAATTACTGTGAACGTTACGTTACTTTGGTGCCAGCAATGTAAACTTTGTTTTGGATCTATTATTAAACTTATCAGCATTGCAGGACTTTTGGTAATCTTTAACACTTGAATGTTAAAGAAAATAATATGTCTTTACTGTCTGAGAGAGATTGAAAGAATGTTTAATATGTCCTCTTGTCACTATTCAAAGCGTTTATGTTGTCTTTCCTGTTATTCCAGGAAGAAACATTTACTCTTCTTAACGTAACAAGACTTAAGATTGTTTTGTATATTATGAACAGTCATACACATTCTTTGAATAAGACAGTGGTATTTAGTATTCAGACCCTCTCTTGCCCTCTAAGCAAAAATAAAAATAAATAATAACAATAATAATAATAAAAGAACAAAGAGAGAGAGAAATAAATGATTTCTTGCAAAGCCCTATTGTGTTAGGAACCCAATGGCAATGCAAGTGCCCATGTCCAGAAAAAGCCAAAAGGTCACCTTGGGGAAACTACAGGTCTGACAACCTCACCTTAGACCATGGGAAGAACCATGTTAAAACACATTTCTAAAACACATTTCTGGGCATGTGAATGAGAGTTGGGAAAAGATGGCATCAGTTCACCAAGGGTAAATAATACCTGACCAATCTGATATCTATCTATGATTAAATCACAGGATTTGGGAATGAGAAGAGAACAGTGGTTGTTATTGAGTACCTCTAATTTAGCAAAGCTGAAGACATTGTCAAACTAGAGTGAATTTTGCTGAAATCAAGATCTCAACAACACCCATACAGTCCATTTCATGCTTTGTCTCCATTTCTTTCCCTGGCTTCTTGATGGCTGACCCTGCTCATCTGCTCTCAATCTTTTTAGGAATTGCCGTAGCATGCTTTTTTTTTATTTGTTTTACTGCACCATATAAAGCCTGCCTCATAAAAAAAAAAAAAACATTCTTCCAAGTATCTTAAAAGGAATGCTAGAGCTACACACAGGGATCATCAGAACTCAAAAATAAATAAATAAAACCCCACCCACTTGTAGTCCATTTTTTCCCCTTGGTTGATATTTGAAAGAAATTAATTCTGCCTGAGGCAGATGTTCTGCCTGGGTGGAAAACCTAACTATAAACAGATAAAGTTTGCCCAGAGTTACAAGTAACCAAGAACATTTTACGATAAGTGCTAAGCAGCTTAATATAGGCTGTGCTACCAACCCAAGTTGTAAAAACATGTTCTTCTTCCATTTTTGTTAATTGTAGTTATCTACTTGCATCAAAGGAAGCTGGAAATAGATCGGATTGCTTATGCTGTAAATTTGCTCTCGGAGTTTTTGTTTTAATTGATAAGCTTTACTAATATTTGGAAAATAAAATAAATTTGTCGGTTCTGATGAGGATGACAATTACACTCTAAAGAAATGAAGATCTATCCACACAACTGTAGTGATATTAATTGGCATGATCACTGAGTTACTTGCCTGAACCTATAATACACTGTTGTTTCTACATTAGGTATATATTTAATGTAGATTTTGAAATTTATAAAAGTTGTATGAATGTAGAAATTGAAAAATTATTATACAAGACTCTTAGTATCATTGTAGTATCTGTGTTTTCAAGCAGAAATTTATTATTAAAATATACTTCACTTTTTGATATATTGAATTTTATAGAATTTTTTACAACTTTAAACAGTAGTTATTTATTTGTTTTTGTCAATGACAAACCTACAAATTTAGCTAGCCTTAGTTGGGGGGGGAGGGGAAGTGTGGGGGGGTGGATATAGGGAATATAGACTGTAGTAAAAATTGCGTTGTGTATTCTTATTTGTATTATTTATAAACTGACCTAAAATATTTTTCTTCATTTTAAGGTAACAGAGCTGCACAATATCAAAAACATAACTAGATTGCCTCGAGAGACAAAGAAGCATGCAGTGGCAATTATCTTTCATGATGAGACCTCAAAGACATTTGCGTGTGAGTCAGGTAAGCAATTGGTATTGCATCTTGGGCTTGATGAAATCAAGTTACACATCAAAGCCTTGCTCAGATGAATTAACTTAAAACACCAGAGAGAATTCCTAAAGTTAAAGAAATGTGTTATAAACAAGAATTCTGGTGTTTGGGGTTTATGTTTTGGGGTATCTTTTTGTGTTTTTGTTTGTTTGTTTGTTTTTCTCTTTGTTTTTGTTTGTTTGTTTGTTTTATAATACAATTTGGGAGATGTCGGGGTTGTTATAGAGCTCTTTCCTCCATTACTCATCTTTGACTGCACCTAGATGGCCTAAAGACTGGAGATTTTCATCTAAATTTGTAAAAATGAGTAAACATTACCTATGGGGTATTATTAAGTCAAGATGTGAAACATACCTTTTTTTTTTTTTTTTTTACTAAGTTTTGCTATAGGCACTTGCTAAGCTTATAATTATCATTCCATTGCAAAGAGGTAAATAACAGCTAAAACCCCAGGATATAGTAAAGCTGGATGTCAAGTAGTCTGCAGTTTGAACAGCTACATAGTATAATGAGTGAGTTAAATTGAGAGCAGAATTGGGAATCGTGGTACATAATGACAGGTAGTTATTGTGAGACACTGAACACTGCACTATTAAAGTGCACTGTTTTCTTGTTTGGAAATGCATGTATATATACATCTATGTCTGTGTCCTAAAGATTAGTTAACTTGATTTTTTTTTTAATTAGATTTTTTTTAAATTAGTTACTAATGAGATTTCTGTTGTTGTTGTCGTTGTTTGTTTGTTTGTTTTAATTGACATATTTGAAACTGTGCATTTTAAAATGATATCTTTAAATTTTCATACAAATATTGCATGGTTTACAATCTTAGTTAAGTACAATCAAGTATTTTCAAGCATTGATCTGTTTATCCCATCATGAAAGACAGATTGACAGAAAAACTTTTGTTTTTATAATTTAAATTTAAAAACACAAACATAGAAAAATAATGGCTTCCTAGGATCAGATAGCTGTTCATTAGATAAGTATTTCACATTAAAGTCTTCAGTTCCTTATGTGTGTAAATATTAATGACTCTCTACCTTAATATGATTAATAACCTAATAAAAGCATTTACATTATATTTCAACAGCACAGAAATCACTTCTACAGAAATGTTTCCATTTGCCAACACATGCATTCCCCTTGTTTTCTAATGAAAAGGTCTTATTCCTTCCCTAGAGTTACTATAGTGCAGATATATTTTAAAGTGACAACTTTTTGATAGCTTAGGAATGTTTCACCAAAGGAGAAAACCTAAGTTCAGGCTGTTTGGCGCTCTCATCCCTCTCTTCTATAAAAAATATGATGTACCTTCTCAATCTTGAACCCAGCTGTGTATAAAAGATGCAGGTACCTTAAGGTGATAACAAGATACCAGTATTAGACACTCTACCTTAAGATTATGTTCTGTGTAGAGCTGTGTTTTGAGTGAATGGAGTCTTGGGTAAAGTGACAATCCGGTGGAGAACTTGTCGGCAGACATCAGAGGACAGACCAGCACAGCTGATGTTGTAGTACATTTCTGCTATAGACCTGCTCATCAACAAGGGGAGACAGATGAAGCCTTCTTAAGGCAGGTGGAGAAAGCCACACAGTCCCAGGCCTTGGTACTGTTGGGTAACTTAAGCACACCAATATCTTCTGGAAGGCCAATACAGGTGGACAAAAGCAATCTGGATTATTGGAACATATTGAAGATAATTTCTTGATGCAGTTGATCAATAAACTGGTGATAGGCAATGCTCTGTTCAGGGATCTGCTTGTTAGAATCCTGTGGGGAACTGTCCTGGAGAGCAAAGGGGCCCAGAAGAACAGGCTAATCTTCAAGGACAGCCTCCTCTGAGCACAAGAACTGTAATTTCCATACTGCAGAAGAAAAGCATTGTGTAAGGCTAGTATGGATGTACATGGCCTCCTGACTCATCTCAAACACATAAGGAAGCACACAGAAGGCAGAAGCAGGGACAGACTAATTGGAAGGCATACAGAGACGTTGCCTGTGCTTGCAGGAATGGAGCCAGAAAAACTCCAGCTCAGCTGGAGCTGAAACTAGCCAGGGAGAAGGACAATAAAGATTTTTTCAAGTACATCAACATCAAAAGGAGGGCTAAATGAATGTGGGAGGGAACATAGTGACAAGGGACATGGGAAAGGCTGAGGTACTCAATGCCTTGTTTATACCTTGCTTTTCTCTGGTAAGGCTTTTCCTCAGACCTTCCAGGTCCCTGAGCCTCCTAGCAATCAGCAGGAGTGAAGTAGATCCCACAGTAGAGGAAGACAGAGGCAGTCCTCAGTTAAATCACTTTTATGTCATAGACAACTCCATTAAATTAGATGGGATGCAATAGAGGGTGTGAAGGAGTTGGCCTGTGGCATTGCTAGACAACTCTCTAGCATCTTTGAATGATTATAGCAGCCTGGGGAAGTTCCTGGTGTTTGTAAAAGGACAGATGTCACATCCATCATCAAGAAGGGCAAGAAGATAGCTGTGGGCAAGTTATCCTTTTCTCTGTCCCTGCGAAGGTTGTGGAGCAAATCCTCTAAGAAGACAGTTAAGTTAGGTTTGAGGTATGTGGGTACTGTGGGTTAGGTATGTGGGGACTGAAGAATATGAGACAGGTTTCTTGTCAAAGTTGTATCTGTGAATGTTTCGATATAACACATATCATTTTTGCTTTTGATAGTATAAGTTGGTATCTTTCTCTGTGCAGTCTGAAACAAAGCACATTTTTCTGTTGCTTTCTTAATTACGAAATTAAGCACGGTAAAATGTATTCTAATCTAAAATATGACTCTAAAGATGTAGAACACTTTGGAAAACAGAAGGCCTGAGAGCTGTAATACCAGTCCATGGAGCGTGCTGTTTGGGAGCCTGTTTTTTTCCCAAGTTCCTGTGGCTTATAGGCCCTCAGCCTGCTTATTGCCTTCAAGGCAGATGCTGGTAAGCCTGAGCTCTGTATGTGTTGTAGCCCCCATATTTCCGTTAGGATTTCATCAAATGAGACATCTGAGGAGCATCTAATTTTTGATAATCTTCATTTGCTGTTGAAAACATTCCATAGAAAAACAGAAATATTCCATATGCCTTTGTTATCAACTAGTTGTTCCCATCACTAACACCAGTACTCCCAAACCCTATAACAGCTGTAGAAATCTGATTCTGAAAGTCTGTTGAAATGTTTTGAAGAGCAAACCCTTCTCAGATATTACAGTGCTCTGATAAAAAGCATGAGATAACAAGTCTTTAAAGAAGAATCATCCCTCTTTAGGGATAGAAGGAACATGCTTGCAGTTGTTTTATTTCTTTCTGAATTCCATTCTAGCAGACAAAGTTGTGAGTTTGATGATTAGTAAGAAATATTTTTAAATTTTCTCAGAATTATTTAATAGTAGCAAAACAATGAGAAGTCATGGCTGGTTAAATAAAATGAAAAGTAGTCTATAACTCATTCAATTTAAGACAGACTCTAAACAGTGGGACTCCTTTTTCAGTCCATGGGAAATTGCTGCCACCTTAGTCAGGAACATGCTAATGTTTCAGTTTCAGCCTTCCTGAAAGTCATGTGAAAGTTATTGTCATTAAGGGAATTTTAACAATCTCATTATCAAGAATCATGAAATTCTCAGTTGCTATAGAACAAGGGAAATGCAATACTCTCAGGTTGCTAACACATTCAGATGACATACAATTTAGTGTTGTCAAATGTATAAGCAGGTTAAAAGTAGAAGGATAGAACACTGTGAATAAAAATGAAGTGGCTTGGGGTAATCTAACATGTTTACTCCAGCATAATAAAGGTTGAAAAAAATATTACTGTTGTCTTTTAAATGCATTAGGAATAATAATAATAATAATAATAATAATAATAATAATAATAAAAATTAAGATAGGAAATTACCTTATCACAAGAACAAGTACAGAAGGTTAAAGTTGACATTCAAGTAGCCGTAGCAACATTACTGAAGATGTAATGACTGGTTAGCGGTAAGGGCATTTGTAAAATAAATGATTATTTAATGTGTTTTTCATTCATCCCTTTTGCATCATTTTTCATACGCTTAAATAAAATGGGCATGTGGGTAAGAGTACCTCCGTGCTGCCATGTGGGAAAATGCCTTCATCCTTTACCTGCCACATTTCCTGGTATTTTTACAATGCACAGAACTTCCGAGAGTACTTCAAACAAAGTAGAACCACTCTAGCTACTGTGTTAGGGGTGTTGTCTTTCTATAATACTATTATTAAAAAATCTGTTTTTTGTTTTCAGGTAAGTGTTCTATTAGTCTTTTGTATATCTATGGCTATGCTCAGACAAATGTAGCTATTGAGAAGCTATTCTTCCTGCAAGGCTTACTGTCTGTAATGTGGCAGTAACCAAGTGTCTGTGGTGAGACAAGCATTCTGAAATGTCCTGTAAATTCTCTCTAAATTTGTAGATGGAATGAAGTATGTAATACTTCATTCTATGACCAACAAGAAAATTAAATTGAAGGACAGGAATACTGATTAAAGTTTGTGGTACTATTGTGGAAGTTGATACCATGATAAGGATTGTGCCTGAATAACACCTAGCTTATGATGAATGAGATTTCTAGGTCACTGACAGGCCACTTGGGAGCATGATTTTTCCTTCAGTGATGCCAACAAAATATTAAGTGATACAAGTTCCTTGCTCATATCAGCTTAGTGCAGCACAGGTTTGTGACAAATTTGTTTTAATATCCCAACTACAGAATGTAAAGAAAAATGATGAAGTTGTAAGCTTATTAATAAAAGGAAAATATTTGTGGGCTTTTTTTGTTTGCTTGTTTGCTTGTTTATTTCATTTTGGTTTTACTATTTTTTTCTGAATGATGGAGATTCAGATATGACCAACTCAATAAATAAGGTCTGAAATGTGACTTCAGTGATTTCTTGAGTATAAAATAAGAGTGGCATGACCAACAGAAAGCAGGGGGCAAAACCATAGGGCAATTCTAGAACTCAAACCATGAGGTAAATGCAGGCAGCTCCCAGGATACTGGTATTTGTCTGGTCTCTCTTCAGTACAATGCCCTATTCTGCAAAGTAGTAGATGAACTGAAGAAGTTTATTTCTTCCCAAACATACATAAACTGCAGTTACAAGAGTCATCACAGCTAAGAAACATCTTCATTATATTTAAGACGCTGTATTTTGTCATTCCCTTAAAACTCCCACTCTACAAGCCCTGGGGAAAACAGAAATGGGGTATTGCAAAAAGTCAGTTTTGAATATTTGAAACTTCTGTGAGGTTTCTACACAACAACATCAACACAATATATTGATGCAACTTAACTAATGATAGTACAGTTGCTTTGGTTGAATCCACCATTGTAATTTCTTGAATATGTTGTTGCTATGATTGTTACTTTGATAATGCTTTTTTATACATCCATAAAATAAACAGTTCTTTTCTTTTATATTCTTATGCTTTCAGCTCTTCTAAGTGCAGTGAAACTGATGTCTTAATAGTAAAAAAAAAAAAAAAAGTTTTCCTTTTTGTTGAAAAAGAATGATACACTGTGTCAAATTACTTTTTATTCTTTTGTTTCTGTCCCCATTTTCTTCTTTTAAACTTGTTTTCACTATTTTCTGATGTTGCCATCTCTTATTAAAAAAAAAAAAAATTACATTGCTGCTTTTTTTTTTTTTTAAAAAAAGGCACAAGTTCTGTTTATTTTTATACTAAAAAAGCTTTTAGACTATTACTGAATTACCACTGATTATGAGCTGGATTCTTCTCCTTGCTTGTTTTCACAAGAAAAAGTGAAGACAACTCTGTTCTATATCCTGTGATTGAATAGTTTGGCAGATGTCATTGGAATATTAGATGTAATTCATATCACTATATCCTTTGACAGCTAAGAACCCTGGAGGTTTTGGATTAAAATCACAGTGAAACACCGAGTCTTTGAATGAAGTGATTATTCTTGCTGTTATTACTAGCAATACAAATAGCTACATAAGTTTTAAAAACAACCAGGCTTTCACTGTTTTGTGGATTTGAAGCTCTAGGATCATGAAGGTGTAGAACAGCTTCCCAAACAGAGTTCTGGTACCATAAGAGGGAACACATGCAAAGCTTCCCTTTTGCTTATAGAAAAACAAAATATATAATCTGTGCAGTTGAAAACTTTCTGCAAGATATGTTTCTGTTGTATCAGTGAGGATTGCCATATGAAAATTTATGACCTGTTATTTTCCACTTTCTGTTGTTTTTGTTTGTTTGTTTGTTTGTTTTTAAATGATGGACCTGAATGAATGGTTCATTGGAGTTCACATATGTTTGTACTTCCACATGTGCCACAATTTTTTTGAGATTAAAAAAAAGGTGAAAACACAGGCATTGAATGAGATTAAATATCCAGATGGATTCTTACCCTCCCTCTTTTTGATCATAATATTTGAAACACTTTTCCACTTTCAGGGCAAAGTTCAATCTATGGTTATAAATGTTATATTTGAAGATCGATATTTAGGATGTGTATTCTCTTTTTCTTGACCACTGGTTGCCTTATCATTAATACTCACTTTTGTTTCTTAATTATTTCATGCCTACCTAAAAATATGCACCTTTATTCTGACTTTAACATTTATAAATTAGAAATATTTGGATTTTGAGTCATTTCTCATAGTTGCTTTTATGTTGGTCCTCATTTTTCTGTGGTGAGTTTAGGAACTACATTGATACAATTTTCTGACACACTAGCATTATGTTAAGTAGTGAATGGAAGGAATAGAGAAAATATTACCCTATCTCCAGGAGATAACCTTTGATAGATCCTTAGATAACCTTGATAGATAGCCTTAGATAGATTACACTATTAAATTCCATATTTTTCAGCCACTTTTAGATTATTAAGTAAGGTGCAAACTTAGTTCTAAGAAGTTCTGTATTGTTCTTTCTTCCTGTACAAATATATTGAAGTGTAGACACTGTAAGTGCTCTCCTTATCACAATTCTACTCAGAGGGATTGAAATCTAAACTGTTCCCATAGGAACAAAAGTCAAGCAAGATAGTTAAGATAATAGCAAATCACCCATTTTAGAACATGTAGGACTCCTCGAAAGTGAATAAGTAGAAAAAGATCTGCTTAACTGCAGAAGGCAAACAGGAGAAAGAAAGCAGATTCCAACTTAATCTGGTAGATAGTGAACATTCAGCAGAACGTCGATTTTAGAGAGACTTGTACAAATCTCAAAGCCTCTGCCCTAGAAATTTGACATACTTTCCCAATGAGCACAAACTGAAGGCAGGTTAGTCTTCACTAACCTGGTGAAGTCCAGGATGTCAGGCATGCAGAGGCATGGAATTATTTCATAGATTTTAATAAAAAGTTTCATAATTATTTTTTCCCCTAAGCTGCTAAACATCAAAAGAATCTTGCCGTATCTGCAGCTGCCATGCTTTGTACCAGGACAAAGGGTGTATTAGTGGGATGGTACAGGTCTATAAAAATGCTGTCTCACAACATTGTCTAATATTTAGCTAATGAGAAAAAAAAAAAAAAAGAAAAAAAAAAAAAAAGAAAAAAAAAAGTTCTCTTTGCTCTCTGGCTGTTTACCCTAAAACTGAAATCTGAAATTATTAATACTTTGTGCATCTATATATAACAGGATTTCTTCTTGATTCCATTTTGAGTTTCTTAGGGGATTTGATAAATGTACTATACCATAAATAATTGCTAGTCCTGTGAACTAAAAATATAGAGATACTATTTTATCCTTTGTATAATTCATAGCATGAATGAATATCAGTGACAGAATAGTTGTCTTTCCAAACTACATGAGAATAGATTAACTATGTTCTGAAGCATGAGTAGGTCCATGCTTCCTTTCTCCTGAAAAACAGAACCAAAAGCCTGCTAATTCAAATTACTGAGTATTTTGTAAAAGACAGAAGCTAAATGCTTTACAGGGTTGCTTTTCAATGCTTTCTTACATGTGGGACTCAAGATATAAAATGACACATTGGGCTGGAAAAGGGTAAGACTGCAAGCAAATTTAATGCCTTCATTTTAAAAGCACCATTTAAACATCCATGTTAACAACCACTCTGGTGTTCACAGAACAGCTAAGTATTTGTCATTCTACATTAAGCAAAGTCATTTCTTACTGACTTTCCATAAAATAGAAGGCTTTGGGATTTTTCTAAAGGCTTTGTAATGTTTTCATTATACTTAAGGTTGTTTTTCCTTCACACTATTCAGGTTCTTAGGCATATTACCTTGTTTTTATTATAACGATCATAGAACTGAATTCTTAATAGCCACTGCATTTGAAATTATGGATGGTCTGCCTGTCATTTAGTTGATTTATAATTTCATTATTAGGCAATACAGAACAATATAGGTCTTAGTTTGGAAAAAAAAAAAAAGAAAAAAAGAAAAAAAAAAAAGAATCGCTGTCTATATTTCTAATGGAATAAAAGGCTGAAAGTAATCATGTGGAGATTGTCCTAAGAAATTAGAATCTGTAACTATTTGTAGGTGTATATGTATTTATATGTATTTTAGTGTATATATGTTTGTATGCTGTAATGTAATATAATGTAATTCCTGGTAGATTGTCTTGTTTGTTTAGATTTTTTTTTAACATAATCAAAAAGAACAAAAATGTATCAGAAGTGCTAAGGTTGAAAAGAGATGCATACCAGCATCTAGTTGAAACTGGAACAGAAGCCTGTCATCTCCACCTTGATTAATTCATCCCACACTGCATTATGCATGTGGTAGCATTAAACTGAGTAATTTGTTCCAGGGTCCTCTGCTGTACTAGGTACTCTGGGAGAGAAGTGAATGAGACTTTATTTTTAAAAAGTTCAACGTAAACCCAGGAGAAACAGGTTCAATTTCTTTCCAATGCTTATATTTTCTATCACCTGGTACTACAAAAGAGAATAATGCACATTTGTATGGTTTCACATTTACTACATCCTGTGTCCTAAAACTGAAATTTAAAACTGGATTTAAAAAATGTTCTTGTGAAAAGGAGATTTAAACAAGATTTTTTTCTTGGAAATTTATGCAGGACTCCAGAGCCTGACTAATTATTCTATTGTAGCTATAGTTCCCTAGGCTTTTGAACTTTTGACTTCCATCGACATGAAATAATTGTCCTTGATGCTGAAATCATGGATTCTTCAGCAGCCTACCAGTTAGACTGGCAGAGAGATGGGTAGGTTTCTGACAGTACATTTAGGTCTGGATAAATCTCTGTTCAGTCAGAAAAGTCCCATCTAGCTCTAGGAACACCCCTAGGTGTCCCTCACTGCCTTATGAATTATCCTTTAAAACCTTGCAGAAATGTTAGCACCATGTTAAGAGGTCTCATCTGAAAAGGGCTGTATTCTTCATTGCCCAATGAAAAGGAAAGTCAATAAAGAATTTTTGTTGTTGTTATGTCTTCATGCATACAACCAGTCATGCTCTCCTGCCAAGCCAGTCTGCTGCAAGCCAGCTCTGGTCTGCAAAAAAGGCATCATGCTTCTGCGAAAGTACCGTGCTTCTCTTCTGTTTTGCCGTGGAATCGAAATAGAATCACAGAATCACAGAATTTCTAGGTTGGAAGAGACCTCAAGATCATCGAGTCCAACCTCTGACCTAACGCTAGCAGTCCCCACTAAACCATATCCCTAAGCTCTACATCTAAACGTCTTTTGAAGACTTCCAGGGATGGTGACTCCACCACTTCCCTGGGCAGCCTGTTCCAATGCCTAACAACCCTTTCAGTGAAGAAGTTCTTCCTAACATCTAACCTAAAACTCCCCTGGCTCAACTTAAGCCCATTCCCCCTCGTCCTGTCACCAGGCACGTGGGAGAACAGGCCAACCCCCACCTCGCTACAGCCTCCCTTGAGGTACCTATAGAGAGCGATAAGGTCGCCCCTGAGCCTCCTCTTCTCCAGGCTGAACAAGCCCATCTCCCTCAGCCGCTCCTCATAGGACTTGTTCTCCAGGCCCCTCACCAGCTTCGTCGCCCTTCTCTGCACCCGCTCAAGCACCTCGATGTCCTTCTTGTAGTGAGGGGCCCAAAACTGAACACAGTACTCGAGGTGCGGCCTCACCAGAGCCGAGTACAGGGGGACGATCACCTCCCTAGCCCTGCTGGTCACACTGTTCCTGATACAAGCCAGGATGCCGTTGGCCTTCTTGGCCACCTGAGCACACTGCTGGCTCATATTCAGCCGACTATCCACCATCACTCCCAGGTCCTTCTCTGCCTGGCAGCTCTCCAACCATTCCTCTCCCAGCCTGTAGCTCTGCTTGGGGTTATTGCGCCCCAGGTGCAGGACCCGGCACTTGGCCTTGTTGAACTTCATGCAGTTGACCTCAGCCCATCAGTGCAACCTATCCAGATCCTCCTGCAGAGCTTTCCTACCCTCAAGCAGATCGACACACGCACCTAACTTGGTGTCATCTGCAAACTTACTGAGGGTGCACTCAATGCCCTTGTCCAGATCATCGATGAAGATATTAAAGAGGACCGGCCCCAGCACCGAGCCCTGGGGGACGCCACTAGTGACTGGCCTCCAGCTGGACTTGACTCCATTCACCACGACTCTTTGGGCCCGGCTATCCAGCCAGTTTCTAACCCAACGAAGCGTGCGCCAGTCCAAGCCAAGAGCAGCCAGAAAACTCTTCAATTGCTCATTCCAGTATACCTGATGCTAGACTTGTGATGAGGCAAGCCTTGTTCAATGGCACTATTCAGGCTGTATGATTAGGTAAAAGAAATCTTCATAACTTTTAATTCCAACAAGCATATCTAGGACCCAGAAAACATTCATTTATGTAAGGATTTACTGATACATCAAGAAACTCTTAGCAAATAAGAAAGTTTAAGACAGTTCTACTTAGCTGTTTATCATTTACTCTGTATCTCTATGTATTTGTTATTGGGACTGGTATTTTAAGACCCTTGGTTTTGAAGCACAACTATTTGCTGTGTCATTCACTCAAGCTCCTAACCCTGTAACAATCTGGTGTCTTGGAAAGTACTGGGATGTCACTGACTCAGTCTTAAGATACCAACAAAGAAGTACATAGGTGGTGGACCTCTAGGTTCTTTCACTTTTTCCATTAATTTTCATTTCTGTAACTAGAATAAAAGATACAAATACTTAATTCAGGCCTACTTGACAAGCCATGTTGTGTTTGGGCATATACTTTACCTTTGGACTTGTTGGTATAGTACCCCACCTCCTCTCCTCAAGTTTGCTGAAACTGGAGTTATCAACTCAGATAAAAAGGTTTCTGCTCAGCTACATGGAATATAGGTCAGATCTCCTGGGATTTGTGAATATGTATCACCCTGTAAAATAATGTAACTTCTGTGGTTCCTGACCTCCCCTGTGAATAGCATACATTTAGTGACAGCACAAAAATCATGACATTAATTTATAGATTGAATTTGGTGTATTGACAGATGATGTATGGTTGTCTTAGCCTAGGGAGAGTTCAATGAATAACATGATAGTTTACTGCTCCAAACCTGAAACACCACATCTATTTTTTATTCTCTGTCACTCTTCAGTTTGAGTTACATTTTGCTACTTACAGTGTGTAAGGTATAGGGGACTGTTAGCAGGTTAACTGTTTCAAGCCTTTTGAAACACTTTTATTTTGGAATGAGGACAAGCTGATAAGAATAATGCATGTAAATGAGCGCAGAAAGTTTTATGTGCTATGAATGTGTATTTAACTGTATATCCAGTACAGTCTAGGCATGAACAATTCAGACAATTTTGTGCAGATTACAGGAAAGAAAAAAGAAAAAAGAAACAAACAAACAACAACAACAACAAAAAAAGATCACTGTCCATCTATCTTCATATCATTTTGAGATGTTGCTTGAATTCCACACCGATGTGATGCTGCTATCAGCTTTAAAACCCTAGTGGGCTGTTGAACAATCAGAATGGTAACTGCTGTCAGAGTGATCTATAAAGCTTATAAATTCGTTTTTTGCTGCTGGGTAGAAATGAGAACTAAAGCAATTCTTAAGACTGAACCATATGTGAGACTACTACAGGTGAAGGTGAACTTTTATATGACTTCTGACTATATGCCTTCATGAAATTTTCCAGAGGTGTCCCCCCTTCTATACCTGCAGAGCAGTTATTTAATGCATTCACACAGTCCATTTAGATTGTTTGTAATCTCTTTGGCAGTATTTAATGGGAAATGTATTGAACTATGATTTGACTTTAAGAACAGAAACAAACAAATTTTATGTAGAAGTAACTCTAAAATTCATGAATTCATAAATTCAGAATTTTAACCTTTTCTGTGTATTTGAAGGGACTACCACATCTATAATTTATGTCCTCCAAATAAAAGAAGAAAATGTGCTCACTTCAGAAAAGAACAAGAAGCTTTCCAGTGTGTAATAATGGTCTGGTAATCTCCAAGAGCAGAACACAAAACAATCTCTTATTTTGTGATACTCCGTGTACTTATTGTCTGGAGAAGTATCCAATCTTTTTATGAATTTCTTGTTTTATTTTTTGTGTTCATCTTTTAAAATATCAATTCCTTCCTAGTAGTTATACACTGATTTTCACCATCTTACCAAGACTATATTTTCTGAGAGTAGTCTAGCATTATTGTGATTGGAATCTGGTTTTGGAGATTTAACTAGGATAGTTCATTAATCTCCAAAAATAGGGCTTCAGTTAGAATAGATTCACATAGAATCACAGAATCATAGGATCTCCTGAGTTGGAAGGCACCCATAAGGATCACTGAGTCCAGCTCCTGGCAACACACAGGACCACCCAAAAATCAAAGCATGCCTCCAAGTTCATTGTCCAAATGCTTCTTGAACTCTGGCAGGTTTGGTGCTATGACCACTGCCCTGGGAAGCCTGTCCCAGTGCCCAACCACCCTTTTGGTGCATAACCTTTCCCTAACATCCAGCCTGACCCTCCTCTGTCCCAACTCCATGCCATTCCCTCAGGTACTATTGCTGTCCCCAGAGAGCAGAGCTCAGTGCCTGCCTCTCCGCTCCCTTTGTGAAGAAGCTGCAGACCTCCATGAGGCCTTCTCTTAGCCTCCTCTGCTATGGGCTGAACAGTGCAAGGAACCTCAGCCTCTCCTCATATGTTTTGCCCTCCAGGTGTTTCATAATCTTTAGAGCCCTCCTTTGAATGCTTTCTAATAGTTGTGTGTCTTGTATGCAACAGTTTCTGTCATATAATGGTCAAGATTCCCAGATTTCGGTATTCCCAAATGACTGAGATTCCCCTATTTACAGTAATTAATGATCCTAGAATGAAGCTCCAAGCAAGTCAGCATTAAGTCTCTTGAAAAGTGGACTCAGCCATTCCCCTGGTAAATAAATAAGAATGTTTTCCCCATTGATTTTTTTTTTTCCTAATTTCAAATAAAGGAATTCAGTCTAAGGTTGCAAAGACATGTAAAAGAAAGCCTCCTTTTTTTTTTTTTTCTTTTTTTTTTTTCCTTTTTTCCTTTTTTTTTGCTCCAATTTCTCTTTTAAAATGTGGCTGCTCTTCAAGTTTTATTTTAAGCAATTGCAACTGCTGCTACAGCTGTCTTGCAAGTTAATCTGAGGCTGAAACTGAATTAATAGAATTAATACCAATAGAGGGAAGCAGTTGACTATAAAGGTCTTTGGAGTTGTGTTTATCTGTAGTAGCCAAATAGTTAAATCTGTTTTTCAATTTATGCCTTTGAAACTCAGAGAATAGTGTATTAATGTGAAAATAAGGCAAGTAAAGTGTTAATGATAGCAAAGATTTTCTTACTCTTAGCTGTAATAGCTATCATTGATCTAAAAAATATTGAAAATGTAGGAAATTTATTTTCCCTTTTATTGGGTTGTTTGTTTTTTGTTGTTGTTTTGTCTCTTTTTTTTTTTTTTCTTTATATTCATCTTTTATCAATTTGTAAATGTTCCAGAATGTAGAACCAAAGCCATCCTCGGTTTAAATTTTGCAAGTGTCTGGTGCATCAAACTTGCATTGCTGTTCGGTAGTTTTTGATGACCACCTAGAGTAACAGTTCACTATGTCCATTCAGACAAGCTTTGGATTGCTTCATATTAGGTGGACGTTATTCCTCACCCCCCAACCCCCCAAAATCATTTATCATCCATTTAAATTCTTCTACCTGCTATGTAAAGAGAAAATCAATGATTCTTTCCACAAAAGTAACATAAGTTTTTCATCTGAAAATGCACTTATGTAGTATGTTTTACAAGTTTGAGCTTCATATTCAGTAAAATGTATATGATATGTGCTAGTCTTCTAAAGTCTTTTGAAGTTTTGAAGCCTTGCTTTGAAGTGAAAGCTACATATTCATTAGAATGATGAGGAACGTTAGTCTGGTTCTAAATGATGGAAACCTAGATCCATTTGGTTTCTGGAAAGCTGTTCATTTTGAAAATGTGGGACATTTCCTAATTTTTCTATGTTTGAATCTGTTCCTGGATTTTATTTCTCTTTCTCTGTCTCTCTCTCTCCTTTTTTTTTTTTTTTTTTTTTTTTTTTTTTAATACTATATCAGCATAAGGTTACTAGCAACACATATTAGACTATCACTATATGGGGCAGCATTGAGGAGCAATTATCCTTTTTGTATAGTTGAGAAAAATGATAATCTCAAGAATCTTGTTCGTTTTTTTAAAAATGTGTGTAGTTCTAAAGTCAAAATATAGACATAATATTATTTTCCTATTAAAGAACCCATAAAACCAGATCTATTATGAAGTATAATTTCTTTCTGAACTAGACAGTATTAAAAATAATTTGGTATTTTGGAGAAAAAATGTAAGCCTGTTGGCTAACAGAAGAATGAAACAAACTTGTAATTAGTGAAATGGAAAAGGGAACCAAGTCTGTCAGTAATGTAAACATTTAATCATATTCCAAATAAGATCAATGCTTTACCAATACATATTATCTCTGTTTCAACAAATGGGAACTACTTTGTGAAGTGTTCCACAAAGGTAGCTCTTTGGAGTGCTGCAGAAAACAGCCAGCTCCATTTCAGAATGATACATTTTCAATGACATTATAAATTTGTCTATTTCTTTCAAGTTCTTCATTGGCCAAACCTTTCAGTAGCACAGCATTTCATTTCAACTTCAAGGGAAAAAATTAAATCAATCCTGTAGCTGAAGCTTATATTCCATAAATAAAACATGAAGTCGATTTTACAGCTGTTTTTTTTTTTCTGCCTAGATTGTGTTATGGATAATTTTAACTGGACATAGCAACTGAAATAATCAAATTAGAGAATTTGCTGTGGGCATATAAAATGAAGATGGCTCATAAATGTAAAATCAAAGAACATTTGAATGTGCTAATGGACAAGCCTCCAGATAATTAAGCAAACTTGTCTGAGAAAGATAGACAAGTCATTATAGGTATGTTCCTCTAAGCATGAATCCAGTAGGAATGACAAAATGTCTTACTGAGTTGCTTCTGCTTTGTATGCAAAACATAGGTTTGCTTGAATATGCCTACATTTTCCTATAGCTTGTAATCATCTGACTGAAAAAAAAGAAGGGAATTAAATAACAAAGACTGTCTGACATGAGCGAGAACCTACTACCTAGTAATTAGGCAGATTTAACATGAACAATTCTAATTTGATTAAAATACACTCTGAAGTAGTATAAACGTAAAATTGACTTTTTCCTTTCTCTTACTAAATATGTTGTTTAGAACAAAAATAAAATATTTGCATCAGAAACTCATAAATCCAACTATTTTGAAACTGGATATTCACATTGTGTTAAGCAATCTGCACTCTCAGTAAAGAAGTTGCCGATTTTCTTTGGGTGCTGTAGCATCTGTCTTGAAAGTACTACAGCTGTTTAACATCCACCTCAAACCCAACACAGTGAGAAATGTTGAAATGAATATGCAAGCAGTCTTTGTTCAGCTGAGTATCTTAGAAAGCCACATTTGGGCAGTTTTGTTAGGTGTAATTACCTTCCTGTTACATTCATGGTTAATTATCCTTTTCTGAAAGTAAAAATTAAATCATCGCCTTTATGTTTCAGCCATAAGAATTCTGTGCATATTTTGGGATTTATTATGAAAATGTGAAGAATAATAAGTGTCTACCTGACCTTTTCTGACTCAGAAAGAAGAGAATTATACTGTTTAGTTACTTTTCATGATCTAGCTGCTGCTGTGCTCGTGTTGTAACACTGGCATCCAGAAAAACGAAAGAAAAGAAAAATGATGACAGATTAATTGGTCTATAACTAAGTCAATAAATCCTCAATTACACTCGCATATCACAACATCAAGTTGTTATTTTATTATTTTTAGGGGGAATTTTTTTTAAAAACAGAAGATCCATAAGTAGGGCACGGTTTCCAAGCAGAAGGAAGAGTAATATTCAAGTCAGTTTCATTTAAAAGAATAAATTATTTTAAATAATCATTTAAAATGCAGAAAGTAAGGAAAAGAATTTTAAATGACAGTGTTCAATTTTCTCATCCCTATTCTTAATAATGCCTTTCTCATTATAATTTGTTGTCCAGCTTGTCCTCTCCATTGTAAAATAATCAGCCAAGGAGAAGAACCTGGATTTGAACTTAGTTCAAATGTATGTATGTTCAAATGTTCTCATGAGAGATCCCAAAGAGGATTTTTGCTGGGGTTCCAAGCAAGAAACACAGAAGACCAGTCAGTCTTTGCTAGCGTTTGAATGTTGTCCATCTGGCTATTCCTTAAAGGAGAGAAAGGGAATCTATCCCCTGTCCTGTGTGTGCTTATAAATCAATTTACAACTAAGCTGTAAGTGGGCAAGAGATCAGCAGCATTCATAAATTAGAGCTTCATCTTCAGATAATGTTTTTCACTGTAACCAGCATTCCCAATTTACAAACCTAAACCCTAAACTTTCTATGCAGCTCTCACTTTATATTGTTCAAACTAATAAATTTAAATGTCCTTTATACTTTTATGATGAGTTGTTTGTCCTGAAATAAGGAGGAAAGATTTGAAATAAAACAATCTTTCAACAGCGAGTCTCCAGTTAACATGGCCTTAAGCCATGATTCAGCACAGAGTTCTTGAAGTTTCATATTATTTAATCATGGCGTGTGTTTTCTAATGTTAAATTCATCAAGACTTACCCTGATTTTCTTGGAGAAAAATGACACAATTGAATATGGGCCTATTTGGTGTTATTTTTGTTGTCCTGAATCTTAGATGCCTTCTACTGAAATAAAAAGAAGAAAGGAAGGGAATGAGAGGAGAGGGGAGGGCCTATTAAGTTCTTGAAAGATGATATTCTGAGTTTAAGTTTTAGTCAGACTGCTTCCCCTCAGGCAGCCATATGTCTCTTACTTAAGATTATGTTGGTAACGACATCAGCAGTCTATGTCAAAAAACAAACAAGCAAACAGACAACAAAATCTAAAATGATATAACTTAGATACAGTTTTATTTCAAACACCTAATATTTGCAGGAGGCATTGCCTAATTTGAAAGTGTGAATGTTTTCATTGTTCCTATTTTCATAAGACATTTTTTAAATTGAAATTATATTTAGGTATATGGAATGTAAAGATCCATTTCATAGTAACAATAAAAGATTCAGGAAAAGAGTAAAATAAGAGTAAACAAAGTGAAGAACTGGTAATAAATGAGAAGCTCCTTTGGATTTAAGTTCTGTATATATATTTAAAAAAAAAATAAAAGAGAGAGAGAAAAAAAAAAAAAACACTTTTCTCATATTTCCTTAGATATTAAATGTGCAGCTTTAAGGTGTTTTTTTCCTTTTCTTTTTGCAGTAGTACCCCATTAAATTCCACTGAGAATGAATCAGTAAAAACACAGAGTCCTCTCTAGCTAATAATTAGTTCTGCCTGAGAGTAAAATTTTATGCAATTGAAAATCAAGTAGAACACATGAGACTGTGTTATGATATTCTAGGTAATTTCAGTCAGAAGTTGTCCACGATTGCTTTGAATCAGTTTCTTTGCAGTTACAGTGTCATAAAATCTTGGTTGTCAACTCTAATAATAGCAAGGAATCACTTCTTCATGTTACTCATTTTAGTGTTTAGGGCAAAACATTGTATTCTTGGGTGACGGAAGCACAGAAAGAAAGAAAAAATATTTAAAAAAAAAAAAAAGGATTTTTTCATTGGTCTTGTTTTTATTTTAAAAGAATCATATAGAACCATGCAGGAGAGGTTTCTTACAGTCTCTGCAACATCAGAAGGGTGCAGCGCTGACACTGACTTGTCCTATTAAATAGGTCAATATTTAATAAATGTGAACATTTGAATCTGTAAGACTTCATTCAGATATGTTTAGTCAAATAAAGAAACAGAGATTCCTAAGACTTTCTAGTCTACTAGTAGCTGTCTCTATGTACTGAGTTAATAAAGTAGCAGATATTCAGATGGCTCGAGTGAAAAGTCCTGTGGTCAAAGGCATAAAAGCAATGAAGCATGTAATGACAATGGTGCATGTTTTTCCTCCCCCATCTTGAAACTAGTCATTACCACCTTGATCTTGTATGCAAAGATTATACTGCTGGAATCGTTTACATTAATTCTTCTTTTCAAACAGTACGAATTGTCACTACTTCAAAGATAAGAAGATATTAAAAAAAAAAAAAAAAAGTTAAAAAAAAAAATGTGAAATGAACCTTAGAACTTGCAATAGTTTCTTTAGGTCTAGATTCTCTTACCAGGCTGTAACTTAAACATTTGACAATAGGAGAGAAGAATACTTCAGCTTTTCTGCACATTTAAGAAGAGTCTCTACTCCCAAGAGAAATAAAAGTATTGTAGGACTAAACTAGATCTGAAATAGTATGAACTTTTAAACCAGACAAATGTCATTGCTGACTGCCAGTCATGGAGTAGCTGCATAAGTTGATGTGATAGCATCTTCTGCATGTTATGTTGCTGGTGACAGACCCTTTTTGGACAGTTGACTGATGGTGTTTTTGACATTCCCAATACAGACAAGCTGCCTGAGGTTATTTTACTTTCATGCCATTGTCATTTGATGTTAATAACTGTTGAAACAGGTATGAATTGACAGTCCTGGGGAAATGTCTAATTCCCACACCAGATCCTTGTAACTGGTCTGTTAGTTTCAGTCACAATGCAAATCTTTCCTCTATGTTCAGGCAGGTTTTTATGATTCTTACTTTGCATTTGAAAGGAAGTTTACATTGAGAGTGAAAGGTTGTTAGGGATATTTTTGAGTAATGATGCTCTATCAGCTCACTGTTGGTCTGTTGGACATACTAATGCTTGATAAATAGTTGTGGTATAATAAGAAGAACTAGTCCCCAGTGTAAAGTACCATACATGGTCCATAAGCGTACCTAGAAATCTAACCTTAAAGACTAATTAAAACACTAATCCACTTCCCAGAATGCTCTCATTCATTTCTGTAGGACTAATCACTGAGTGATGGTCACTTTTTTTTTTTTTTTCTTTTTTTTTTTTTTCAAAATAGCCATTTGGGAAAGGGAAAGGGAAAGGAAAAGGGAAAAAAAAGAAAGCTACATTAGCACTGGTATTGATCAGAGGAAATCACTGTTTTGTAGATTAACTATATCTCTTCATTTCCCCACACCTTCTCCATTTTTAACAAGTCAGCAGAAAGTTCTGTTTGAAGACTACATTCTCAAGTAGTATTTCAGATGAGAAACTTTAGTTCCTAATGTTGTAACTTTGGTTACAGACTACTATTCAACTGTGTGTGGCATTTCTGAGTTTGAGCTCAGAATTTGATGCTCAGATTTGAGCTCAGAGTTTGATGTTCTTTCAGTTGGAGTGTTTCATTAGCTATCATTGTGCATGGACCCTTGCAGTCCCAGAGCCATTCTAAATTGGTTGGCATATTAGCTAGCTTTGTAATTAGCAGTTGCTATTCCTTCAAAAGCATCCGATTAATGCTTTTAATACATACACTGCATATGTTGTATGTTAATTTCATATTGCTACATTTGAATGTGATACTGTGTAAATAATCCTTCACTGGACAAACTGTTCTCAGAAGATTAAGTCTGGTCCTGACTCTTTTGGGGAGATAATATCCCCTGCGTCATATATCCAGCAACCTTTATAATAAGCAATGTAGGTAAAAGTGTAGATATTATATGCAAATAGAGTGTGCTTTAAGGAATAGTTTAGTGGATGGTAACAACAATATGATAAATCTTTTTAAATGTCATTACTGTCTTCAAAAGCAGTCACATAACATTTAATGTTTATGTTAAAGACAGGATAATAGATGGTGTATTGCCTGGGTACTGGTTAATTGAGCTGACTGTTTTGATCAGACTTTCAGAAATGAAGGGGGAATTGTCAGGAAAATGTCAGTTTTCATATACCTAGGTAACTATAGGGACACACAGCTAGCCATTTACAAGCATAGATACCCGCAGAGACTAAAATTAGCAGAATCCTATTTGTGATGCCTCTTCCAGCATCTTTAGATAAGTGGGAATGATTGTTGGTAGAAATATCAGTTTTGATTTTATAATAACTAATAAATGTATTTTGCTAATTGTTGTAATTAGCTGTGCTACCCTCATGCCATGTTTAATGTTGCCAATGAAAGGAAACTATAAGCTTTTTTTTTTTTTTTGGCATATCACTTAGTTTATGTTTGCTTAAAAAAAATATAATAATAATAAAAAAGCATTAAAATCATTAAAATTATACCAATGGTTGAAGTTGTGGAATAATATTTGCTCATATACCGTAATTTTTCATTTAAATTGATCATTGCATCATTCAATACTCCCTTAAGCAAAATTTATACTGCTAGAAATGTACAGAGAAATGTAGGGATGTTATTAAATTTATATTTTTAGAAGATATATGTTTCAGGAAAACCTAACATTTTAGGTTTGCACAGCTTAATGTTATGGAAAGCTCAAAAAGTACATGAGATTTCTGAATTTGCATCAGGACAGTTTCTGTTATCTCCCTCTAATGTTGCATACATGTTATTTTCAATTTAAATCCATGGTGAAACCACTTTAAGTGGGCTGCATGAGAAGGCAAAGCAACAAAATTCCTCATCTTTGTTTTTAAGCTTTGTGAATTACATAGAAATAGAGCCCTTTTTTACCAATGGAATATGTGCTGTTGATAGTGACAGGAGGGGGTTTCCTGGAAAAGAGGGCACAGCCTTACAGAGCAGGAGATGGCATTGCTCAGAGAGATGAAAACTGAACTGAGCAATAGAGTGAGCACCTCTTTGGGGCTTTACTTCTTCAACCATTCTGGCAGCTCATAGTGGTGTGTGGTGACAGTGTGGAATGTGAACTTCAGAGATAAACAAGAAAAATCTGACATTATCGGAACTCAGGCACGGGGTTTAGTCCATATACAAAAGGTTTCCTAAGTTAAGATTCTGAAAACATTCACAACTCTAGCAAATATAGGCAAAGAACTGTAAGTATAGTGAATTTATATATATAAATCTACCCCATCACTTCCTTCCCAGAGCATATGTTGTGTAGCATGAACTGTTTTAAACTTAAAATACCAGAAGAGCTTTTATATCACCTCATGACATTTATATAGCAGCATCCTATAAATGAATTATGGGAAAGATGCAAATGCAAGAATTTTGATTTTATTTATAGCTGTTAATGTTTTTTTGTTTGTTTGTTTTTTGTTTTTTTGTTTGCAATTTATCATTCAGTCCAAGAATTCAGTTATCTTAAAAGGAAACTAATTTTTTTTAGCGATAAGTACCAGTTACCAGTAAAAAGTCAGCATTTACCACCAATAAATTTAATCTACATGCATTAAAAAGAAGAATTTTGCTGGCAGTATTTTATGGCCTTATTCTACTGTAGTGTTTCATGTTTCAAAATTTACATGTAATCAAAACAAACAAGTAATAGTGATATCTCTCTTTCGCAATGTGGTAACTATCATTCTTAAAGCTTGATATTGTGACTGGTCCATTTATGTACTATAAATTATAATAAATACATTTTAAAATTCATAAGTAATATTTAATTTTTTACCCGGAAAGACAAAGCATTCTAGACTTGCCACGGGTAAATTGCTTTATAGATACACATGATGAAAGGAGAAATATGGCTTTAACTTTGAAAGGTCATTCACCTACTTCTAAAGAAGATTTCGTACGTGAGACAAGGAAAAGGTCTAAGGCAATCCCTTGCAAGTAAGCAATAGCTATCAGGATGCATTAGGTAAAAGTAACTCACACAGTACCCTCCTACCCTTGACCTTCCAAACACATTTGGAGATAATGTTGATGCTTCTGACAGCATACACAAATCCTCACAGCTTTTTGGGAAGATATTTCACACTTGCATTGAAACTGTATTCTTTGTTGTACTGCATAGATAGTTGTTAAGACACAAATTTTGAGTTATACAACAATACAGTGCATGCATTACAGTCTACTTTGCAAAATACAGCCATAATCTTTTAGCACCCACATTAAGAGAGTTTCTTCTGTGTGGTAGGTGGAAAATGGTCTAATCTGGGTCTGATCACAAACATCTTGCAAGGAAGAAGCAGCAGCTTAAATTAAACTGCTAGAGTCAAACACTCGGAAAGGGTGTTTCTGAATCCAAAATTCCAAGTTCTAGATGTTGCTATAATAGGAAGAAGCAAGTGAGCAAGTGGACTAGAGAGATGAAAACAAAAACACTCACAAGGAGCAGCTTCCTAGAGCTTTTTTTGTTTGTTTGTTGGTTTGTTTGCTTGTTTCCCCAAAAGTCTGCTGGAAATGTGGTGTGATAATATATAAATAGAATTTGTTGCTTTTACATGAGAGTAGTATTTTGAATATATATAGATGTTAACCTAGACTTAGGGAAATGTCAGTACATTTTCCTTTCTCCTTAGATGTTTGCAAATTAGAAAGATTAGTTTTGTATTTTTACCATCATCTCAGTTCAGGAATGTACCCTTTTGGTCTGGGTGCAGGCAAATGAAATAAAATAATAAAATATGGATTTAAGTAAAATTTTGTATCCTGATCATCCTCCAGGAAAAAAAAAAAAAATGCAGGCTCTGTATAAACCTAGACATCCTGTCAGCATTTACAATATTCTGTAGTACAATTTAGTCAAAAAGGAAAATGTGAGAGGGAAGGAAAGGAAACATGAGAGCACCAGACTAGATTTGCTCTCTCACTTGTATGCTACAAGCCTTTCCACACTGATTCCCCAGAGTTGGAGTAGCTGTTGGGCAAGTCAACAGTAACCCTCCCTTGAGGGCTTGGTTTACCTGTATGTAAGTGCACTGCCCCCGTGCCCCCGTCTCCATGCTGGCAGCGTATTACAACATGTCTTGTGAAGTCCTCTCCTTTATAGACATAAGTCTGCTTCATCAGACCTCACAAATATCCAAGGAAAAGGCAAAGGTGGAAAGAGAGGAAGGCAGGAAAGCTGGAGAGAAATTTATTTTCTTCATGCATGAGCAAAAAATGAATTTGGGAGGTAGGATTTTAAATGAAATCATCTTATTACTATTAACCCCCTGTTTTATTTTTATTTTTATTTTTATTTTTATTTTTATTTTTATTTTTATTTTTATTTTTATTCTCTAGTGATATAGCTTCTTTCTCCATACTTCCATCAAGCAGGCTGCATCTGTAGAAAAAAAGTGTTAAGAAATAGTATGCTGTTACCTCAGTATTTTCTTCTTACACACAAAGTTAAATGTCATCTGGAGATTACTGACAAAATTCTCTTACTACCAGCAGCTGAGGATGTCATGAGAAGAACAACTTTGGAAATACGTGTCTTGAGACAAAGACTGCAAAAAATCAGTAAGGGTTAAAGAAAGCCTCTTGGCTTGCAGCACTCAATAAATAAATAAATAAATAAATAAATAAAATTATATCCCTGCAGCAACAGTCATGTTAGTCTCAAAAATTCCCAAACTGACTCGGTCATTTGATCTTTCTGTCTGGGAACTCTGTCAGCCAATAGACAGATTAACTCAGGAACAATCTATGGCTGGATTATTCAGGGCCCTGAACAAATCCATGTTTCCAAATATATTGTGGGAACCTGGAAGAAAAAGGCCTTTCTCCCTTTCTTGTCCAGCAAATGTTTCTGTCACTTGAGATCTGTGCAAGGATTCAAGGACTGTACCAATTAGGCATGGAAAGATTTTTCTTGGATATAATTTTTTACTAATTACAGTGAGTCATCATAACTAGATGCCTTTTTTTTTTTTTTTTTTTTTTTGTCTTTCTGAATTTCAGCACTGCATTGGAGAGATTGTCACCAAAGTACCAAAGTATTTTCCAGATCTTCACAAAAATAGGAATTGGAAAAAAAAAAAAAAGTGGCAGTTTAATAGAGACATTTCTAGATAACTGGAGTCAGCCAGTCCTAAGGATGATCAGATATAGACTATGACAACGGATTTTCATTTTGGGCCTGGTGCCCAGCCTGCTCTCCAGAAAGTTTCCCTTAGGTGACACTTACTCTGTAATAAAAGGCAACCCGCCTAGCTGCATGATTTTTATTAGTTGTGGTTTCACACTATGTGAACACCCATTTGAGATATTTGTTTGACCAATACCAGACATTTTGTGATGTTAAATTTGGAAAGTGGATGAAATGCAAGTGGGTGTGGAGAGCAGCTATTGTGCTGTCTCAGACAGTGTTCATATCTTGATAAACTGGCAGATACGGAGCTCTCAGATAAAGATCAATGGGATGCAATGGACGACTCAGAAAGGATGAGGAGGGTTTGAATTTTCATACAAAAATTCCAGCTAATGCCTAAATTGCTCTTAGACCAAAAAGAGGTGAGCAGAACTGAATGAATTCCTTATTCAGTCTGACTTGAGTGGCGTAGGTGTTCAGTACAGCAAAGGAATAAATTTTGCATTTAAAGAACTTTTTATTGCTGTTGTTTCCTTTACCCCTAGAAAAATATGAACCTTTAGAAAAAGAATGTTTTTCAATAGTTCAGCTGAAGAGCTAAAGCTCTTTAAATAGTTCAGCTAAAGAGCTAAAGACTATTTCAGATATTATGTTTGATGTTTTTTCTAAATTGCATTTTTCTTTCAGGCAGGCCTTCTGGAAAGATATTGTTTTGAAAACAAGTATTTTCTCTTTTCTGTTAACTCCACCTCCTATCCCTAAGTCTGAAAATGGGAATTGCAGTACTCATAGTGTAAAACCCCTTTTTTAAGTTCATAAATCAAGACTAAGAGATAGAAGTGGAATTTTTTTGTTACTAACTTAAGCTAGTTTTTAAGAAGTTACTGTTTTTGTTTGTTTGTTTGTTTTTAGTAAAATGTTAACATTAATATTTATTTATTTTTATTGTTTTTTTCAGAATTAGAGGCAGAGGAATGGTGCAAACATCTTTGCATGGAGTGTCTAGGAACCAGGCTCAATGATATAAGTCTTGGGGAACCAGATTTGCTTGCTGCTGGAGTTCAGAGAGAACAAAATGGTAAGTAACTTTGTAAGTGCTCCTATATCAGTTCTTGGCTGATGTCCCATGTTATCTTTGCTGGTATTTGTGTCTGTGGGGTTTTTTTTTGCTATTACCTAGACTGTTGGATGTATAAACTAAACTGTTGGATGTGATTTCAAGGCTTAATCATATTTTTTTCTACAAATAAATATTAAATTCTACACCAAATAGCATAAACTTCATGTGTTCATTGTGTTCACATTTTCCTCTCATGGGAAAGGATGATAAAAACCTTTCTGGTTGAGGAAGCAGTGGAAGAAAGCAGTAGCTGTTGTTCCACAGCCTTTAAAAGGCAGTGATAAACATTTCAACAGCACTTTGGACTACAAAATATATTTGCTTTAAACTCATATCTGCCTAGAATAACAAAAAATCAAAATCTAAATGTTGTCAAACACAGGTGGAAAGGACAATGGCAGGTGCTAGTACTAAGCCCAAGCTTTGTAAGTCTTTTGAACCAAAATTTAGACACATGCACAGGAAGGATGCTAGTGGGTGGAATATGCTATAACAAAACAAAATCTGTGATTTTCCTGTCATTTAATTCCTATTAATGAACATGAGGGCAAACAAAAAATGTGCTCATTTATTCCTCCCTAAATTACATCACTCAAGACATCAATTACTGTCTTGATGCTTTTATAAAATCCAATAGCTTTTAACAAAACAATAAAATGAGCTGCCTCAATGGTCATAACAAAACAAGCAAAATATCATTATAAAAAATGACATAATTAAATTATAGAATGAATAGCACTATATCAATTATATTGTATTAATTTCTTATGAGATTCTGGACATCTCTGAACCTAATAGCATAAAATGTACAGAAATCTTCAAGAAATTTGATTCAAAGATCAGGTATTTTTTGTGTGTGATTTAAAGAAAGTTCAAATGTTTGTGAAGTCATTTCCTTTCCTTTTTATCAGAGGCAGGATTTAATTTGTGACTTGGTTTAATTTACCACTCGTCTCAAACTATAGTACAAGTATAGAAGTATACTTAAAGTATATTTCTTACTTATGTCGTAGGAAAGTGATAAGGATTAGAAACCACTCAACGTATCCTATCTGGCTATCCTAAAGGATCACCACCCTCTTAACAAAGTATGGCTGATCAGAGGGTGGAATCATTTGGGAGCTCTAATAAAAAATTAAAATTTAAAATGTATTATCTTGCCAGTATTCCTCATGTTTATTCATATATATTCATCATATAATTTACTTTGTCCTAATAATAACATTTTTAATACATTATGTTCTTCATCTGTCCAAGTACTTATCCATTCTCGCTTTTAGAGTAAATTTGCATGCTCATAAAGGCATACTATCAAAAATTTTAGTTCAAAACACATCTAAAAAATTCTTAAAAGACTACTGAGGTTCTTTTTGACCTGAAACTGAAAGGTCTGTCCAAGTTACATTTTGAATTTAAAACTCATGAAAAGTGAGTATATTTATAATACATCTGAATTCTTGCTCATTTTTAAAATGGAAGCTGTATCACTGCCAAGGTAATTTTGTTATTTTCACATTAAATAATAACTGTACACCGATAATTTATCTTTGAATGTCATTATTTCAAAACACATAGTAAGTATAAGTTAAACTCATTTTGAGATTGACTCTTGAGTTAGTCTATGTAGTAATTTACTTGAAAAAGAGATGCAAACATATAGTTTGTACAATCTGGAGTAGAATCAAGAAGTCTTAGCACCTTATTTCACACATGTTCTGTAGCCATACAAAGGCTTTCTTTCAGGTCACCGACTGAACAAAAGATTTCTCTTAGTACCTGAGCAAGACCATAGATTGTATTCTCATAGAAACTACAGTATTAGTGGGTTTACAGTTTTAGATTTTTGTCGTTGTTGTTGTTGACGTTTTAAGGGCTAAAAGCAATTGAGTAATAGTGTTATGCTGTTTATATCTAAATGATATGACAGGATGTTAGACATGACAGGATGTTAAAACCACTAATCCCTACAGAGCAGGTGTTAACCCCATCCATCCCGCTATCTTTTTCAAATGGTTACTTTCCCTTAAGAGTTTGTGAAATGTTTACAGTTTGATAGATACTTCTCTGATCAGAAAAGAACTAGCCTAATGAGTTTTCTTTCATAAGATATTTCACTTTGTCTTGGCAATAATATTTTTAATACTCTATGTTCTTCATCTCTCCAAGTCCTTACACATTCCTGTCCTTAGAGGACATTTATGTGATATATGGCATGTGCATCTAAGAGTATTCAGTAGAGGGATCAAGTAAGCCTACTATCCCTTGACAAAAGAGGGAAGGTTTTCTGTTGTGTAGTCTCTGTTTTAGTCATTTGATATGACAAACACACACACACACCAACCAGCATATTTAGTTTGGAGGGTTAGTAATAAATCTCTCAATTGTTATTACATATGCCCTGGGGCCATAAAAAATCTGTGTTACATGCTACTGATAATTTTTATACCCAAAGACTCATTGACATATGAAAATGCATGGCAGGAAAAATATGCTTTTTTGTGTGTGTGATTTGTCTAACATTCATTTTTCTTACATCTGAGTTTGTTTATCCTCCCACTCTCACTCTTGTATCTCTCCTGAGACTTTTATTTTATTTTTTTTTGTGTGTATGTGATAAATGCAACAATACGATTTGCAAAACAGTTTATTTATTTTAAAGACTGGCAGAATTGGTGTTTAGTGGGCAAATGTCATGGTTAAAAGGCTGTACATTATACATGTATTTCTGTCACATGAGGATAAAATGCATGATAGCACACCAATCTGAAACAGATTAATTCCTTTTTTCATTCTGAGCTGTTTAGTAGGTGTTAGCAAGTTCTCTTTTGCACTGTTGCTTGACCCTCTAGCACCAAGCAGTTCTGTGGTGATTGTAGCTACAAAAGCCAAACTATAGATCTTCACTGCTTATAGCAGAGACCTCTGGCTACTGTGAGAAGAATAGAGAAGAATTCTAAGTGATTCCTGTGCAAAGCACATCAGTAATAGAAAGCTTCTCACTGAGTTTCATCTCTGTTATTACTTTCAAGTACTACCACAAGCATTAAAGTTGTAAACTCCACTGTGGAAAATGACCCTTAGGTGGTTTTATTTTTTATATCTAAGGCTCACAACTAATGTCTGCATAGTTTACAGTGATATGCAGTTTCTATTGAAACTGAAATTAAGCTTCCTTTCTCTCC
Organism: Aythya marila; assembly: GCF_965140915.1. NCBI lineage: Eukaryota > Metazoa > Chordata > Aves > Anseriformes > Anatidae > Aythya > Aythya marila. Next base: position 98,680,463 of record NC_139043.1, on the reverse strand, counting down.
AACCATTTTACTTTCTCTCTTCTGCAAGTGCATGTGATTTGGTAGCATTTGTCAGCCCTATAAAAGCAACCCTGTTCCTGTTTAAATTTATTTTCACAGCAGACACAGTTTCTTACTATTTGTGAGTGTCCATTTAGATAATTTTTTTAAGGAAAGAGAATTCAGTATTAAATCAAAGCCAGTAAAGACTACATCACATTTAGATAACCAAATTAGTATAATGGCAGTGGAGCTATATATACAATGATAGGACAAATAACAATACACAGTAATAACTTCTGGAAAGAAAGTCTGGACTCAGTTGCAGTTTATAACAATGATGACAAGTGGTCTTCTATCCTGTGAGTATATATAAGTGAGCGTATATAAATATATACACACCTCATATCCCTTAGGTTTCTCAAGATATCCCTCAGATTTCTCAAGCTGCTGATAGGGAAAACATGAATGTAGAGTGCTGTCTTCATTTGGAAAAACTGGTGACCTGATTTCCAAATCTCAATGTATTTGCATTTCTATTATGTGTTGCTTTACCTGGTTTGTTTTGTTTTGTTTTGGAAATGTTTTATAAATATTTGAAAGATAATTAATTTTTATTTCTTTCACTCCCTGCCTAATATTTCAATTGATATCTCAGAAAATTACTTCCTTTGTAAAGTTCTCTTTCTCATAACTGTTCTATCTTCCTTTTTTATTTAAAAAGATTGCACCATACTGCAGTCCTGCTTTCTGTTTTTTAATTGCCACTAACTCATTAATTTGTTAGAAAAGAATGTAGCTCCTTATATAATTAAATCCTCAGAAGAGGATTACAAGTTATTTCTTTATGCTACATCTTGAGATTACAAACTACAGCCAAATCATAGGGATTTCGTAATGAAGTTCATATAGCTGACCTGTTTTAAGGCATTTTCTAGCGTCTGCACAAGTCCTTTTTGTGATTTTCTACATGAAAACATTGTACATGCTTTTTATTCATTTTCTGTTATCTTTAATCAATTGTTACAGGGTTGTTGTGTGTATGTTTTTTTTTTGTTTGTTTTTGTTTTTTTTGTGTGTGTATTTTTTTTAAGATAACCCAAATAAAGGCAACTTTATATTATTTGATTTTTTTTTTTCTCCAGAAAATAAAGACATTTACAGTTTTAATGGCTGGGTAAGACAGTTAGTTTTCAGATTCTTCTCTACCTCACTATCAGTGAAATAATTAAAGATAATTAATTAATGATAACTTTTTTTTAATTTCCATTGAAATGCTAATAAGCATTTCTGCACATTATTAACAGAATCAAAGCCATAATTTTTTAATTCTAAAACCATGGTTCCTCACTTTTTAAACCAAGAGAAATTGTTTTAACAAACAGTGCTGTGACCAAGACTTGGAGCTCTCTTTCCACCTGAAAATAATAGCTTCATAAGATTCCTAGATGAAGAAAGAGTTTCTTCCAGACAGAATGTGAATGTTTGCTTTCAAAGCCTCTTCTTATATGGATCTGGCCAACCTGACTGCCTCCTTTTGAAAGCACTTTTTCCCTCACATTAAAGCTGAAATGAAATGAAGCCTCTGGATTACAGGATTGGAATGTTGTCTGTTCAGCTCTTCATCTGGGATGATTTAGGCAAAGGCATCCAGTGATAAAATGATTAGAACCAGGATTATTAGGCCTCCCAGTCATTTTTTGTTCCCTAGTACAGCTGCACTTCAAACTGAAAGACTGAGAGCATTTCATAGCTGCCACCAAGTCTCCATCTGAGTCAATACGCCCATTTTAACAAAGCCTCTTCTGTTCTCTGGAAACCATTATTAAAGGTCATGTACTTGCCAAAGCCCAAATGCTAAACACCTTTATGTAGACAAAGTATATGACGAAGCATTGCTGTGCTTATTCAAGGAGATGGGAAAGAGCAGCTACACTGAAAACAGTGTGGCAATATATTACTTCAGCTGGAGTCCTGCACTTCCTGAACTTTGCTCTTACCAGTTTTAGAGGAGAGAGCAAGATTGTAATACTAAAATGGTGAGGAACTTCACCTGCTCAGTCTCAGTCTTGACTTATGCAACAGGATAGCATCTTCTTGATTGGTTTCTTCCAGTTCCCTATTTGTTGAGGACCTCATTAACTTCTATGTATTTAATCTGACCGCCCAGTGGACAATGATTATCTCACCCCACTGATACACAGATGATGACTGATCCACAGACAAACTAAATATCTCATTCAATGTGATGCAGAAAATCTGGAAACTGAATTCAAGTGGAACTGATTCCAGACATCCCAAATCTAGACTATGAATGCTTATTCTTGCCAGTATGAGTTTAAGGGCAAAACTTCCCTCTAAAAACTGAATGATTGTATTAACATTATCTAGAAACTTGATCAAATGGACAAATTAGACCCTACATTTTAATTCTTGAAAACATTTAGTAGTATTCACACTTTTTCATGTCCTCAATTTCCTGCTATTTTAAAATGTTAGTAAATTTTAGCTTCAAAAGCACATTTGTACACTTTCTTTTCTTGCCAGTTTGAATAAGTTCTAATAGTCCCACATTTTGCCCTGCAGCTCATGGTCACTTCCATCAGGCAGAATTTCTTTAATTCATGACACCTCACCTTAGACACCAACCTCCACTACAAAGTAAACAAAGAAATATCTCTTGACCTTTCAAAGATACTGTATGTCCTCAAAATCCCTCATGTAATAATGTCCTCAAATGCTTTAGAGAAGTTGAGCATTTTGAGTGTGTTCTGATGGCTTCTAAAACAGCTTGAAATAGCCTTGTGTCTTCAACACAATAATTTAATGTCTGCTTTGGAAAATAATTGCACCTTTCCATTTTCTCTGCTGTCCAAGTACTATGTCAGTGAAGAGTTAAGGGTAGGATTTCACCTCTCATATAGTAGTGCCTTCCCCCCCATGCACACTGTGTAACTTCTGTATAATGGGGAGGCCTAGAGAAGCAGCTGATATGCTGAATCTTTCTTTCAAATACTGGAGGTAAGTAATTGAAAGCAACAGCACGGTAGTGTAAAATCGGAATCTAGTATATGATAAAATCACATCTGCATACCTCCTAGGCAGTTTTGTATGACTCATCACAGCAGCATACCGAAAAAGGGCAAATATATACAATTCCATTGTAAATTATGGTATCTTCTCCACAATTGCTTTTCTGATGCAGTCATTGACCTGTACCTCCATGCGTGAGATTTCCGTTTATTTCAGTAGACATTAGATTTGACCTGTGCCTAACACATAACTCTTGAGAGTTAGGGGAAGTTCTTTTCAGCAATTTCAACAGCATGTGCTTATATATTTATGCTGTATATTGGAAGACTTTTACAAAACATCAGGAGTTTTGCACTTGTTACCTTAGTCCTAAAATACAAGTTTTAGGGATAAGACCATTAGCTTGATTAATGAGAACTGGAGCCTGGGAGAAGAGGTTGAATGGCTATGAGACAGAGTGAATCAGCTGAGGAGTCATTAATGGGACGAAATGAAATTGACTAAAACAGAATAACATTGTAGATGACAAGTTTTCATACAGCTATGCAGGACAGCAAATCTTACTGCTTATCCAGCTGTTCCATTAATTCTTCAGCCAAACTTTTGTTACTTTATTGACACTCACACTCTCATACACAATTCTGGCATATTTTGTATTAACTCACTTATTTGCCATATTTTCACCGATTTGTCAGAAAAGTACATGTAACAAACTATTTAAAATGGAGTCATAATGTTGGAGTTATTGACCATCAAACACAACTGGAAGCTGCATCTTATTTTGATTGTTATGATTATTTCTCTCATTTTATACCTCTGATTACTTTAAATTCCTTCCTTTTTAAAAGAACACTATGAGAAAATACAGTGCAAATAGTGTGTTCAAAATATTCCATGCCAAATTATCATTCATTGTTAAGTACTAGGAGTGAACTTTCTGGCAGGCATCCCTTCAAAGTACAGTTTTCTAGTCCTGTTCACAGAATGAGCATTCATCATGTTCATGCTTCTAATTTTTCTTACCTTTTTTTTTTTGCCAACACCCTTCAATATAACAGTATTGACACTTTGCATTACTAACCTGTTTCAAAAATGAAATGTTTCAGTGCCTTTAGAGATGAAATACTCTTGCACTTCCAAATATACAACCTGAACTTTGTTTTCCTTTCTTTGTAGAAGTAACATTAGTTATTCTTCAAAACAAATTACATTTTGCTTTAAAACCTTTTTGCTATTATTATGGTATGTGTATTTATTTATTTTTTCTTCTAAGTTAGTTTTTGTTTTGCTTATTAATTCACTCGCAATATAGGCACTTCAGAAAATTGTTAATGCCCTTGAACTCGTATTACAATGACAGCACTATGAAGTAGAAGTGTAGCTGATAGAAATTGATGTTGAGACCATAATATTATGTAGTGTTAAATGAGATTTTTCAATAAATCGATTATTAAAAGTGTTAAGAATTTTACTGAATTGGAAAATAATTAGAAATTGAATGCAAAAGAGTAATTATTAACAGGCTTCAATAGGTAAACCTGGGTTTTCTAATTCAGTTCTAAGGGGCAATGATTGTATATACCTGTTTTGCCAAGATACTTATAGTTCTATTCTTTGAGAGAGGAGTCTCTATCAGAGTTCAAGCCATTGCAATTTTTATTTGCAAAGTCATGGACCTTACTGTAAGGATGCAGATTTCAGTTCAGTTGCTGGAGTCATATATTAAAAAGTACTCTGAAGATCATGTGTGAAAGATCTTTCAGTCTGCTGCATTATTTATACTGAAAATGAAATGAAAATTCTCCTCTTGGAGTATTGGCAACACTTCTTGGGCATCAGTGAATCCCCACCACTGTTCACAGGCTAGTAATTTGGCCTTGATATCTGAACCTTTGGTAACTAAAGACTTTATTGTTGTAAATATATATATATATATATATATATATATGCAATGTTAAATCTTGCTTAAACCTTCTATGCCTTATTCTGCTTTTGTCTTCCAGAGCGATTCAATGTATATCTTATGCCTACACCAAATTTAGATATCTATGGGGAATGTACAATGCAAATCACACATGAAAACATCTATCTCTGGGACATCCACAATGCCAAGGTCAAGCTGGTCATGTGGCCTCTGAGCTCTTTGAGGAGATATGGACGTGACTCAACATGGTTCACATTTGAGTCTGGAAGGTAAGAGTTAAGGAGAAACAGCACCAAGAAGTAAACAATGATTTTTGGGAAGCACTCTGATAAGTTAGATTAGCCTCTCATCTTAAAGTAAGAAAGACGGAATACATGGCTTCTCCATAGACTTCCATTTGTTGAATATCACTTTTCAATATATTCAGCCCAGTGTTCGAAATAAACATTAATATACCTCATATTTAAAATGAGCTTAAACTTTATGGCTTGTCACCTCCCCTTCCTCTGATTTTTATTTAACTGCCATTGAACTGTCATTCTTAGGTTTTATGGGTCTCACAATGCTTCTACACTAGTGTGCTATATATCTGAGTACAGTTGATACAAAAGTGAATTCTGGAATATAGAACAGGCTCATCATACAGTGGAATAGCTTCCATCACAGTAGATATTACTTTTCTGGGTGTTTCTGATGACTGATTGCCACCCTGGTATATAACTGCAAGCAGGAGTACAGAGAACATTGTAAGCCCATAAAAAGGCTAGCTCTATTTTTCTGCCTGCAGTTTTAATCCTCATTGCCATTTCTTTTCACAGAACAGTTTTAAATATCCATGCAGCTCTGTTTTGTCTCCCTTTCAGGTCTTTTTTAGTATATTTCATGTCTTCATTTCCTGTCATTAGGTTCACTGCCTTTTCTTTTTGATACATTCTCTCCTTGGTGATGTTTAGTCTTTCATTTTGTGGTTCTAGACTTTTTGAAGTCTGTCTTCCTTATGCTGAGACTTGAATTTTTTGGAGAAATCTATGGAATTACCATTGTTTCTGCATTCTTCTGTTAGCCACACTGCCTCATTAAAAAACTTGATACAAATTTCAGTGTGTGAAATACCATTGTAGTAACAAATATTAAATATTCATGGAAATACAGTTGGTGATCACAAACAAAAAGACATATCAAATACACTCCACAGACTAATTGGGTAGCAAGCAAAATTCCTATACAGCTTCTTATTGATGGGAATTATAATAATTCCAATCAATTATAATTATATTATAATTATATTATATTATATTATATTAATTATATTATTATAATTATTATAATTGTAATTATAATAATTCATAACTTTATATATCCAAATTGATCACCAGAGCGTCTTAGTGCTCTGCTATTTTTCAGTGATAACTTCAACATTAACAATCATGAAGACATAATTCCTTCTTCTATTTAATAATGTTTTTCCAAAAATCAGCAATGGCTGACCCGTGTTTCAGTTTAATTTCAGTGATTAAACTGTGGGGTTCATGCAAGTATACAGTTTTAGTAAGAATCATTTGGTAAATCATAACTTCCCTCAGGCCTTAAACTACTTCATGGGAAACTAAAAGGCACATGCCTGCTCAACACCAGAAATTACCGATCAGTACCATATTACTCGAGAAGAAGGGAAAAAGAAGGGGCGAGGGGGGAGAGGAAACTAGGATTTAGCTTTATCTTATTCTTTCTGAATATCCCATTCATCTAACTCTTTGATTAAATTTGTATTCTCAAGCATGTGTTCTATTAAGGGGGAATGGGGTGATTTCTGCATAAAAAGATAATGATTGAACTGTTTGCTTACACAGATTAGTATATCTATCTGTCTTCTCTTAATTGATTCTGAAGGAAACTCTCTTTGGAAATGAGAATCATCATTAACTCAAAATTAAACTGCTAAAACTAATTCAAATTAATCACTTGAAGTTGATTTGTAATACAGTGTTCAAAATGTGGGTGTGCTTCTTCTACAGTATTTTCATTATGAAAAATTTCATTCTATACCATCCTGAAATTCTAACTTTTTCAGGATGGTTGCCTTCTGTACTGGTCTATATATAGTGACTGTATTTATTCAGGAAAAATGAGCTTTATCTCTCTGCTTTTTCAAGTCTCCCACAGTATTTAAATTTCATACTAGTATCTAAATATCACAATCCTCTACATCCACAGACCATGCAACATGATGAAACTGGATTATTTTCCTGTATTTTATTAGTATGAGCTAGTTCGGCCTTTATTTGTCATGTTTTATTAACTTTGATCTGATTTGTCCCTTTTACTTGCTTGGGAATGATTAATCTGTCTGATTTGGAATTGTGTAAGGACTAGATTTTGATTGGCAGAAAAATATGGAGGTAAAAAATAGGACTAGAGAAAAATCAGTATCTTCAATAACATCTGAAGACTATAAAGACTAATGCTCATTTTAAAATCTGCTGTTGATTTGTTTGGGTTTTTATTTTTTTCAATCAGCATCTTCTTTCTTATCTTCCTGAGACATGAATTTATCATTGTCCTTTGATCTCCTAGGATATATAGTACAGTAAATTCCTGATGCATGCTGTCTTATCAGAAGCAAAGTGTTCATCCATGGTTTATGAGAATATTACATAGTAAAAGTGTTTTTGCTTTAATTTTTCCCCAAGGCTTAAATATTAAATAGAGGCAATTTCTTTAAAGGAAATATTTTGAAATAGGTTCTTATTTTTTACTGAGCTTTAGCAGTTATGCTAAAGTATATATGTATGTGCTCAATTTGCATGAACATTAAGAGCTCATTTTCATAATTATTTATTTATTATCCAACCTCAATTTTGGTATTACTTTCACACACACACACAAAAATATCCCTCACATTAAAATAAATGGACATATTCACAACAAAGTACTATAACAAACAAGTGGATCAGAATTAATCTTTCAGGCAATTAAATTTATCTTTAATAAGCATATTGTCTTGCATTTAAAAGGAATTCAGATATATAAAATTAAAGTATTCATTTATCTAATGAAATCTAATAAGTACACAATTGAGAGTATGCATAAATCATGGGTAGAACGAACACAGATTTTATTTTCTGTTGTTTTTTCCACTGAATTGAAGTTTCTGAATATGTATCTTTGTACTAGCTACAAAGTTAGACCTATCCTTACTTTTCATTATTAAGCAAATTGGTGAAAGCAAATATTTCTTGCAAACTGATTTAGTCATTTGCATTCTTCGCTATTCAAGCTCTGCTGAAAAGTAGGGGAAGAACAATTTTGTGTGGCTTATGTGGCTTGTGTGGTTTGATGCAGAATGGTGAGATTCTCATTATTTAAAGTATCTTATTAAGAGCAATCCCACTCATTTAATCTATTGATCAAAAAATAGTAATTCACATCTCTGTTGGGCACTACAATGGCTTTGTACTGATTAATGCTGTACATCTGGTATAGTGAATGGGAATTCAGTAATTCAGAGCCCCAAAGGACCAAGCATTTACTTTTTCCAAGAGCCAGGCTTTCCACCTAACAAGCTTCAGATTGGCTTGGCTGGTTTTATTGTTGAATTATCAACAATTTTCCTTAAGGTTGTACACAGGTAACGTGTTCAGATAATTCATTGTTATTATTTTGGTTATTGGATGTGTTGGAGACACTGTGCCTAAGAATGCAGTTAATCTGTGCAAGTTTCTCTTAGAATTTATGGAATCGCCACTTCACATGGGTGTTAATCCTTGACTGACCCTGAAATGGCAAAAAAGTTCCTTATGGAACTTGTCTTATGCCTTATGCCTACTCAACTGTCCAGATGAAGATAATGCAGATATGCATTGGAATAATTAATTTTATGCAGTCTAAGAAACATGCTGGTAAAGCAGTAAAATAGGTACAGATAAATTATCTCAAGGTCCATATTAGATGTGAAGACTGTTTTCAGTGCCAGAGTTTCAGAATTCATTTTTCTGATGTAAACCAAACATTCTAAAGTCCATAAACAATGTTTAAAATTTACTTTATGGAAACTGAAAAAAAAAAAAAAAAAAAACAAACAAACAAACAAACAAAAAAAACAGTTATCCAAGCTTTCCTTTTGGCAAAACAAGCTGGCTGAGGCACTTTTTATAGGAGCGTAAGAGGAGACTCCTAAGAATTCATAATTTTTTCTCATATCTTGGGGTAGGGTACTGTGTAAAGTAAACATTCATGGATGTTTCATTGTTTTTGAAATGTTCTTTTTTTTTTTTTTTTTTCCACTTTGCTGCAATTCTTCCATGGACATTAAACAATATTTGCTATGTATGAAAACTGTGTAGTCAAGTCTGTTAATATCTGAGATATCTGAAAACAAAAACAAACAAACAAAAAAACAGTCAAGCTGAAGTCAAGTTAAGTACAGTGAGAAGTTGCAATATGGGAATATGTTGTGAAATGCCAAGCCAAACTTTGTCAAATACCTTTAATTTCCAACTGAGCAGAGAGGTAAATATGCTCCTGGAGTTTCAAGAAGAATAAAAGGAGCCACGAATCCACTACACCCTCCTTTTTCCTGAAATATACTTTCTTCTATTTCATAGACAAGATGTAGAAATTTAAATGATTTTCAATATTTCTAAATTTATTCATGCTCTGCATTTGAAGAACATAGTGTGAATACTGTGGCATTAAATCACACTAAACTTTTGCTTCATTTGTCTTTGATTGTGTTTCTGTCATGAGAAAAAAAAAAAAAAAAAAAAGAAAAAAAAAAGTAATGAAATGTGATATTCCATGACACATGACACTTCAAAGATATGGAATCTGTTTGTTTGGTTAAAAAAATATAAAGCTGAAGCATGGCAGAGTGGTTACATGAGACTTTCTCAGATTTTCTTTTCTGTGTATGCGACCCACAACTGACATACTCATTTTCTCAGTGCTAGATACACAGATGCTAGGGTTATCTGAAGCAGAAAGTTCAATGTTTGCTTCAGGCACTACATCTGACTGATATCTTTCATTTGTCTGTCGGTGTTCTGTGGTGATTGTGTGAATGTGAAAAGCATTAGTCGATAAACCCTTAGGTTTTGGGAAACATCCTCTTTTTCTTCCCTTATGTGAGGAGAAGTTCCTTAGGTATGTGCCTTTTGAGACAGTTCTGGGACTTCACATGCTGGTGTATGTAGCAGCTCAGGTCTACACCTCCCTGAAGGAAAGCATTTAAATCCTGATTGCTGGTGAATTGTCTAAATCATGTGATAAGATGAATCTAAATCATTAGATGAACCTAAATCATAGATTCAGAATATCACTGAAAGTTGTAAATTCTATGGGTTTATAATCCATATGAGCATTCACATGGAGCTGCAGTAAAATAGACTTATAATTTCACATAAACACTCACTCAAATCTCTCAGTATCCACTACTGTATACTGTTAGGTTTTTGTTTGCTTGTTTGTTTTTCTGTGACACTTTTTAAATATTTTTTAAAAAGCTATAACATGAATTTTATGTGGTTTTGTTTTCTGTTTTTTCTCACTGCCTCTTCCTTCTTTTTTGTATTCTTACCGAAAGTGGCATGTATTGCTAAAATCTGAATATAACTACAAACAAAAAAAGACAAGACAAACAAACAAAACAAGAATATCTTGTCTCTATCCTTCCCTTCTTTTTTGAGTAATCACATAGCTCTAGTTTTAAGATGTGACATTTTCACCACTGAAAAGATTTAATTAGTTCATGGCTTTCAGAAGTACCAGGGTTACACTCTAATATGTTGTAATTGTAGTTCCATTACTACTTTTTTTTTTTTTTTTCCATTGCAACTTCATTCCAGCTCTCAGTTTCCTTCTGCCCAGTTTCTGACCTGGAAGAATTTCTGTGTTAGTCATCTAATTTACTTAAGTCCCACTTAAAAAGGAGTTGTGCATTTAACTCATCTACATGACTCTTATTCTGTTTTCGATCATGGCACCTAATCTAGAGCTCTTTTATTGGAATAATAGTAATAATAATAATAATAGTAATAATTTGTTGTAAGTTATTTATAAAGTGCTCATTGCATTTGTTCTCTGCCAAGGCTCAGACTGCTTTTGTGTTGGTAAGACACAGTGTGGTCCACAAAAACTCACGTGCAAATAAAATTCTTCACAACATAACCAACTAAGGCAGACAGAAAGGATTATATGCTAGCTTTTTTATGCTACATTTCTACTGTGTGTTCTAAAGTGTTCTGCTTTCCTTTAGTCCTTGTTTTAAAAATTCAGCCATGATATGTATACACACACCTACAAAACTTTCACGAAGAATGCTTGTGACATTCCACTTTGCTGTAAAAGCTCTATTGTTGATGAGAAAAACAATCACATCTCAGAAAGATAATCTATTCAAAGAATAAAAGTATTTTTATTAAGCTGTAACTTTATTGCAAATAGATTGAAAAGTCACTGACTCCTAGGACAGGGCAGCAAAGTCCACAGCTGAAGTTTTGTAGCACAGTAATGAACAAATTTATAAATGCTAAATCAACAGGAGTGAAAACACCACGAATTCATTGATTCTCTATTGTCTAAGCAGTAAAATTCTTTACAAATTTGCACTGAGTGAAAAATATGTAGTTAGAAAAGGTCACCTGAAGTTTGTCTAATGAACATAAAAAATGTGCAGCTCAAAACAAATCTCGTCATTTCTGTGGTATTTATAGAAGTCTCCTATTTTTATATTTTCCAGCCAGAAGGCCCAGCATGAATTTTTCTTTTCAGCTAATCACTAGGTATGCAGTATCTTTGGCATGATCTAAATGTTACAAAGTTATTAATGAAATCACTAATGGTATTGGGTTAGCCTAGTATGTTAGTGGACAGCATGTTATATTCCTTTTGATGATCCTGAGATAACAGGAACTATGCCTTCCAATTGAAGTGCACAATTTGATTTCTGCCTTCTAACATGCTTTTATGGCATAATCAAAATAGGACTTGTTTTGAAATATTTTGAGATTACGCACCATTTTGCTTTCTGGTGGCTTTTCATCCACATATAAGCCCAGAAGAGTTGATATTTACTTACCATTTTCCAGCTGTCCCTTTTTCACACATTGCTCTACTGAAAGCATCCATTTTTGCATTAATATTCCTGATGCTGAATATGACTAATGAGGTTATTGCTATGTAATGTGTGAGAAGAAACAGACAAAATAATTCATACATTCATAATCATATTAGGACTATATTATTATTACTACTACACTTTTTAACCATTGAACTCCATAGTGGGCAAAAATTAGTCTCATATAGCAATTCTGAATAACTGTAGATGCCCCAGCACGTGGTCCTTTACTCTGAAGGAGTTGTATTAACCTTTAATATTCTACCTCAAAATACAGGACAACTGAAGCATCTCAGATTTGAAATGTAAAGCTATAAAAATGCTGTTTCATCCATTTAAAAAATAAATAAATCAACAGCACAACTCAAGTACTCATGTATACAAAATGCTAATAAATTTCATAATGGTGTTCATTTTTATACATATAACATTTACATTAAGAGACAGGGTTTCTATTTTAGCTTTTAAACACTGCTGCAACCCCTACCAAGCCAATTTTCATGAGCTGATTTCATGCTGAAACTAGGCAGCTAATTACCTATACAGACAGTAGGAGACTGTTAAATACTTTACACAGGGAAATCCAGAAAGCAACACTTTTAACAGAGACTATCTAGCCACCAAGAATGCTAAACACAAGTAAATCCTCCTTTTCTTCAAAGCTTTGAGTATAGTACCATCAGCTGAGGAGGTTTGAAATATCCTCTATGTGCTGTGTACTGCACAAATGCAGAAGGAAGTAATCAAAATGCAAAGGGCTGAATTTGCACAACAAAAGAGTCTTGTTCATGAATATGTAGGAACCTGTGCAAAGGCATACTTGCACATACACACACAGAGCATTGCAGAAGCATTGAGGGGTGTGTTTTTAAACATTTGTAGGCTTCATTTGTTGTCAGGAACTGTGTTTCCTAGGCTTTGGCTGGCATATAGGTTTATTCTAAAGGTCATTGGAATGTTTGAACAGTTGTTTGTTGTGTGTCACACATGAAAATCTGCAAATGAAAGTTTTATTTTTCCCTCAGTCTTGGGACTTGATTATTCTGGAATCAAGTGTCAGCCATGACTCAGGAGCTGAGAAGCTTATGTCAGCAGGCTGGTCTTGGAGGGTTTGACTAATATCTGCCAGATTCCCTGTTCTCAGCTAGTGTTAATTCATTGTTATCACAAATAATATGTTCACTGACAAAATGCCTATTGACATCTTTTTATTTAATTTTACTAAGACATATCACTAGTGGAGAATGAGGGCAGCCACTGATTTCTTTGCTTCAAAAAGGGTTCATTGGAGTGGTTTGGGCCCATGATGCCATTGACAGAACAGTACAGCAGTTTCAGAAGTACCTCTGTGTTCTGGATATAGTAACTATGTGACAGCAGAAACTGTAGTGCAGGAATGTCCATGGTTGTTCTTTTTATTAGGCATTGAATTCTTTCTTGTCATTATTAAGTTGAATGCCATTATTAACAGAACTTTATAAACATGTATATTACCTATATACTTTTGCATATATACTTGCATGTGTGAACTTAGTACACCCACGACTGTGTTGGAATATGTGTGACTGTATAAGGTACTAATTTTTTTCTACCACTATACTTATTTCAAATGTCATTTATGAATCAATCAATAATCATTAAAGAAATTATTTTTTTATTAAATTAGTTTTTTTCACTTCCATTAATTTCATTAATTAATTATTAATTCCATTAGTTATGCCATCAATTAGAAAAACAAAATATTCTCCACTGTAAAAAGCTATAGCTGTACAAAGCCAAGACAGTAATATTAACAGTAAATTGATGAGGAATTTTCTTTCATTTGCTTTTTGTGATTTTTTTATATATTTTTTTTAATTCTATATTCATAGATACCAGACAACACTTTGGATATTTTGGTTAAAACATTTAAAGCATTCTCGGAAACTGATATTGATTTCTCATCACTTCTCAACGTCTGCACTCTTAATGATATCCAAGTTATGTTTTGCGACTATTTGCTACAAATACATGAAAAAATATTTTACAGATGTATTTTACTTATAAAATAATATAAAATATGTATTATTCCCAATTGTATAGGGAATACAATACAGTAGCAAAATGTCTATACATATAAATAGCCAGGCCTGGAAGAACTATCAAATTTAAAATTTGTGGGTAATTCCTTTTATTTTTTAGATAGTGATGGCATACTCTGGTGAAATACAAATGTCCATGTGCTAAATTTCAGTTTCTGTTTTCACAAAGCATTCTCCTAAAGAGAAAAATGTGTAATAATTGAAAACCATATCACAGCTTTCCCAGCATTATTGTGCCCCCCTCAAGTCTTTTACTGCAGCTAAGTGTTCTCTCATTCTAATTTAAATTAACTAAAGAATTCTTAAAATGCTGTCACATAAGGGAGATGGAGAGCACTTTATACACAGTGCCTGCTCAGAAGCATTCTAGAAAGTGAGGCTATTTTTGAGGTGGGCTTGACTGGTCCCACAGGCTCTTTTAATCTTCCACTTATTTATAAGGTACTGAAGGAAGGTATGTCCCTTAGCCCCTGTTAGAGGAAATGCTATTAGCTACTGTGTCCCTCCTAATAATACTTCTTCACTATCACAGTAAGTTATTGCTATTATTGCACTATTAATAATTCCGTACTCTGAGTAATAGTGCGATGGTGTGTGATTTATTTCAGCTATGAGTAGTCACTTGTCACATATTTTCTAAAAAGCTTCCATCTTATTAGAAAGAGGTGAGGGAAAGGCAGAGTCTAATGGAATCCTTCAGTCTCAGCAGTTCCAGACATCATTTGATCTTCCTGACTTTTTAGAAGAAAACTCAGTACAGTGCTATAACTCACCAAGATGCTTCATCTAGTTGATTATCCTGTCAGTGGCCAAAAAGTCAAATATAACATTGCACTTGCATGACTTGCTTGAACCAGTGCAACAAAACAGATTTTCACATTTTAAAGATAGATATATACACATATATACTTGGACAAGCTTGAGGAGTGGGAGTATGTGAACCTAGTGAGGTTCAACAAGTCCAAGTGCAAGGTGCTGCATCTGGGTCGGGGAAATCCCAGACATGAGGACAGACCTGGTAAAGAGGTCATTGAGAGCAGCCCTGCAGAGAAGGACTTGGGAGTTCTGGTGGACAAAAAGCCTAACATGAGCCAGCAGTGTGTGCTTGCAGCCCAGAAGGCCAACTGCATCCTGGGCTACAACAACAGAGGGGTGGCCAGGGATGTGATTGTCTCTCTCTACTCTGCGTTTGTGAGGTCCCACCTGAAGTTCTCCATTCAGGTCTGTGGCCCCCAGCACAAGAAGGCTGTGGAGCTGTTAGAACAGGTCCAGAGGATGATCAAAGGGTGGAGCACCTCTCTTACGAAGAAAGGCTGAGAGAGCTAGGGATGTTAGGCCTGAAGAAGAGAAGGCTAGGGGAAGACCTCATTGTAGACTTTCAGTACTTAAAGGGGACTTATAAAAAGATGGAGAGAAACTTTTTGCTTAGTCAGATAATGTTAGAACAAGGGAGAATGGTTTTAAACTAAAAGAAGGGAGATTTGGATTAGATGTTAGGAGGAAATTCTTCACTCAGAGGGTGGTGAGGCACTGGAACAGGCTTCCAAGAGAAGCTGTGGATGCCCCATCCCTGGAGGTGTTCAAGACCAGGCTGGACAAGGCCCTGGGCAACCTGGTCTAGTGGATAGCATCCGTGACAGGGGAGTTGGAACTAGATGATCTTTAAGGTCCCTTCCATCCCAAGCTACTCTATGGTTCTATGATATATCCATGTCTTTCCAACTTGGAAAATATCCCTCCTTTAAAATGATATTTTAAATGATCTTTGATATACTTTTTGAAAACAGCATCTTGGGATGAATGACAGAAGAGAATTTATTTTCCTTAATTGCATGATATCATGCCTCAAAATTCATAAAAGTTGGCATTAAGTAAATAAAAGTGCAAAACTGCATTTATTTGTATACAGTATATAAAAAGAAACAAACAAAATTGAAACCCTCTGATAAGTACCATTTACCATTAGTGATGGTATTGAAGGACAGTTTAGATGATGACACAGTGGAAATCCCTGAAGTTCTTTCAGATGATGATTAAGGGTGCCTTATCTTTTTTAGTGAAAACTGATTGGATGATATTTCTGTTGACTTGTCTAAGAGAACTGTCACTGCCACCAGAGAATGAAGAGTGACAGCAGTGATCCAAACAAACAGTGGTCTGGAGACAACCATAGCATGAGTGTGTTAAAGGTGTTTTGCATACACAGTGGACCAGCTTGCTGGGACTAATAGAAATGAAAGAGATTGATGCAAAACTGTTTTGTGGGAGAACTAAGCGCATGGAAGCAGAGGAGGAGACAGGAATGTGGTGATGAAATACATAGGCTGGTAAGACAGAAAAAGAAAGGGATTTCTGAGTAAAAGCAAGGTACCTGATTTTTTTAAAGAAGCACTGTAACAACTTTTGGAATACATTTAGCATTTCAGGAATAACGTCTAGTCAAAAAGTGTGGAAGATCTGAGCACAAAGTAGCAAGAAGAAGTTAGTCGAATAGATGCATGTTATTGGCAAACTGACTGTCTCAAATAGTTCGTGTCACAGGTACTGTGTCATTTTATGGTATGCTTCTTTAAGCCCCATTGGACCAATTTCTTTCTCAGAGAGAGAAAAAAAAAAGAGAGAGAGAGAGAGAAAGAAATTAAAAAAAAAAAAAAAAAAAAAAAAGAAACAAAGAAAAATGAGCATGATTAGCTCTCAGCCTTAGAAGTGCAGATGAAATGGAGGGCAGCCAAGAAAAAAGTGTTCAGTGCATGTGGAAGTAGTGTCAAATAACCGGTAAAAAGGACCATCAGAGCAGAAAGACAATTAGAGCAGAAATAGTAATACACAGAAATAGAAATGTATATTAGCATTTGTCTTGAGACTAATATTCTGTCCGTGATATGAAGGGTACCTATAATATGAATGTTCCAGAGTGAGAAAATAGGAAAGTACTTCAAAAGACTTTTGGCAGGGGTACTCAAAATCGTTTTAATGGCATACATGAAATAGCCACAAACATACCCAAGCTATGATGCATAAATATCTAGGGAAGGTGTGGTCATCTTTCACTGCATAAGAAGTATCCACAATACCATAACGGAATTGTGTCCTTCGTATTGGACTTGATGATCCTTAAGGGTCCCTTCCTACTCAGGATATTCTATGATTCTATGATTCTATGATTCTATTCTTCCACCAAAGTGGATTCTATTCTTCCAAAGTGTTTGCTTTTTGGATAGCTATATATAAATGTTTAATGAAATCAGTAAGTCTATAGTTAATGGATTTTTTTAATTTATTTTTTAAACCTGGCATACAGAATCATGGACAGAAGGGCTTGATACAGTCCAGTGTTCAGAGCAGTTCCATGGCTGTTATAAATTTCTTATAAAAATATTACTAAAGCAGTGCAGGACAGTAGGAGCTTAAATTATGAAACATTGAACCTAGATGAGTAAGCTCCAGTGTAAAAGTAACTCGTTAGTGTTTTTGTTGTTATTGTTGTTGTTGTTTTGTTGTTATTTTGTTGTTATTTTTGTTGGTTTATTTGTTTGTTTTTCACAGCAAAGGTAGATTGCTTTTTTTCATTTTGCTTTCTAACAATGCCCCAGATTCAATGGGAAGAGAGCAGGCACGCTGTGTTTGAAAAGCTTGCGAATTAAAGAAAATAGATTTGAAAAGCCTATGCATTAAAGAAAATGGATTTCATGCTTTTAGATTCTACTCTCCCATATTTGTTTTGAAGTCTGTGTGTTTTTTCTCTGCTGGTGGACTTGTCAAGGAGCATTTCTTGTCAATTAGTAGCATCTCCTGCCATGCAAGAAACTGGACTGAGGGAATATTTGCAAATAATAGACAGTGGCACATACACGCAATCACTAATACTTGCCATTCTTACACTCTTTTGTTTTAAGCAAAATCCTCACTGAAACTAACCCAAAGCATTTCTTTCTCTAGTACAGTGTAAGCAGTTTCACACAGGACTCATAGCAGATATTCAACTAAGAGTAATTGATTGCTATTAATCAGGATCAGGAATAAGCATTTATCAAAACTTCAGAAAATGGATAGCCATTCCATCCAGCAAAGTTTTAGAAATATGATACTTCTTGGAAAATATGTGGTGAGCCAGTCGTTAGAATATCAGAATATTAGAATATTAGGCATATGAAATTATAAATGGCAACTAATAAATTGTAGTTATTTTTCATCCTTTTATATGCTTTTCCTCTCCTTTTTCTGCATCATTTTGGTCCATGCTTCTTTTGCAGGCCACCTGCCACTCGTTTTTTAATCTCTTTGTTTTTTTTTAATCCTTTTGTGTGAAGTAAATACTAGTACCTTTTCCTACACGCTTACTCCTGTAGTTGAAAAGACTGTCTACTTTTACATAACAAAATTTTACAGAAATGTTTTGAGGGTTCTCAAGTTCTTATCAAGTTGCTACTTCTCTGAACATTTCAACAATCAGGCTAAAGAGAAATTCTTGCTGAGATTTTTCCCCCTGCTGGAAGCACCAACAGAAAGATATATACACAGTCAAAGTTGGAATCAGAGATGCCAGGCAAATGCAGTGTGATTTGTTTGATCCATAATAGAATTGCTGTTGTTATCAATTGAGAGAAGAACAGAAAAAATGTCTGTTTCAATTCTGCTCGGCTTAGGTAAAAGAGGAAAAGGTAAAGAAAGTGGGAGGAAAGTCATGTTTCTTCTCTACATACCACAAGTAAAAAAATGGTGGAAGTTCAATTAATGTTTTATGTTTGTGGTGGGGGCCATGCCTTTCATGTAATTATTTTTCTATATAATGTTATTATTGCACATACAGTTTACCACCAAAGGACTTACTTGACTGCTTGTATCTGTATGCACTAGGGATGTGGTCTTCTGTTCTTACTGTAAGCTCCTGAGAAATCCAGCTTTTTTTTTTTTTTTTTTTTTTTTTTAGCAAATCCCCATCCTGTCTTGCCCCCAGTGTTTTTAGTTTTGTGATCAGTGTTGGTGAGTCCTTGGATATTATTAGCATATGTTAATTACTGATTAGTGTATGTACATAGCATGGTGAGTGTCTCTGGACAACCCTGTGTGCCCATAATATTTGCATATGACTTTCTGAAAATTCCTCTTTCATCAAAGTAGTCAAAGCAGTAGCTCTCATATTATGCAGACAGAGAGTGACATTGAAAGAAAACAACAGTGGTTATAACCCCATCACAATAAAAACAAAGTGTACGGAAAGTTTCAGAGTGGCTGACCACAAGTGCTTTAAAGTGGCCAAACCCATTAATGATGCTGCACTTAAAAGAGGGAAGAAAAGAAAAGAAAAAAAAAAAAAAAAAAAAAAAAAACTTGGAATGTCTTACTTTTGTAGTAGTGAAAACTCACAAAGCAAACAGCATAGACTGCTGTGTTCTCCCTTCATTACTCCTTTGCACTTTGTGTGTCCCACTTTTGATATGGGAGAATTCAGCTTTATTTTCCATAACCTGGAAAAGATGATGTTTTGAATATACATCATAATTAACTATAATTTGCTTTTCTTCACATGTTCTATAGTACTGAACCTGGCTTTATATTAGCTCATTAATATTTTTTACCTCTATTGTCTTAATATTTACTCAACCACTAAAAATGTTAACTTTATTAGTTCATTACCATTCAACCCTCCAGAATTTTTCCCTGGCCTCCTTAAGGGAACATATTCTTATACTTTTATTGAACTTCAGGAAATGCCTGTGTCCTCTGCTTCTGTCAACATAAAAAGTAGAGTAACAACACAAATGCAATATCTGACTGCATCATATTAGGTACAAAGTGTTTCCAGTAGCATTTAATATGTAGAGGCATTATAGGATAAAATATCTTACAGATCGTTTTGAACGTGGTCCTACATTTAATATTTAATATCATATTATTGGTAAGTGCAGGTACAAAGTGGTTTTTTTATTACTTCTTTTTGGTTGAACTTTTAGGTTGACCATGATCAATTACTCCAAATATTGTTGGCATATGTGCAATAGTGTCCAGTATCATAGCTTTGGAGCACCCCCAGTTCCTCAAAAATGAAATAAACAATTTTATCTACTAACACTAGTTCCTCGGCTACTACTTTGCTAACATTGGCAGATGCCTCCTTTACAAAACTCTGTTTCCAGAGAGATGATTGAATAAGTTCAGAGTTGTGCCTCATTTCATCAAGAAACAACTTGGACACTAGCAAGTCTAAGCTAAGAGGATTTCCACCCTCACTGGGAGTAGTCCCAAACATAATGGTGCCTTCAGGGCTCTGAAAGGGAAAAAGAAGAAAATGAAGATCCTAAGCTGCTAAGTTTTGTTGCCTCTGTTGTAGCAAGTAGTGATGCACTGCCAGAGGCCAGAGGGTCCCTGTATGCTTTCATTTACTTTAAACAGTAGTGATCTTATTTGAGTTTTCTCACTAACATTTATGTATTTGGCAAAATCAGTGTTATTGCTGTAGATTAATGCTGCTTCACCTGTTTTTCTACTTAAGACAGTGAGAGGAATTGAGTAATATTGTTATGAGATGTGCTTGCCTTCACTAGAGAATAATAGGGTGGCAAACATCCTGTAGCAAATAACTGTATTTGAATATGATCCCATGTTCCAGAACTTGGAGACTATATCCCTTTCATTCAAAAGTGACATGAAAAATAATAGCTGAACCATGCTGAGTGAAATAGCTTAATCAAAAACATTTAGCTGTTTGTCATCTTCATAACATCTTTATTTTTTTCAGACCACTGTTTTCAGTTGTGTCTTTGCAGTATAGCCAACTGTAACTGCCACTTCTGCACTAAAATTATAATAGTGATATAAGAGTTCTTGGTTTATCTTTCTCAGAGCTGCTAAGGACATATAATCTTCCAAGACACTGTTCAATATTATTTCATCATTATCAACAAGAACTGAGCTTTACAAACCCAGATAATTAATTTTTCAGGAACATTTTCTTGTTCGTTCTGTTAAACTGTAAAAAAAATGCAAATGTCTTGTGTATTTAAGAATATGTCAACAATTGTTTTTATTATCCTTCCTTTGTTTTTTATCAATTTCCTTTTTGCATGATATATATAAGATCTAAAAAGGGAAGGGAAGGGAAGGGAAGGGAAGGGAAGGGAAGGGAAGGGAAGGGAAGGGAAGGGAAGGGAAGGGAAGGGAAGGGAAGGGAAGGGAAGGGAAGGGAAGGGAAGGGAAGGGAAGGGAAGGGAAGGGAAGGGAAGGGAAGGGAAGGGAAGGGAAGGGAAGGGAAGGGAAGGGAAGGGAAGGGAAGGGAAGGGAAGAAGGGTGCAGTCAAAAATCTCCACAGAGTGGGTTGTTCTGCATATACATATTTATTAATTGCCTACACTGATTAAACAGTGCAAAGTGAATTGAATACTGACACAAGATAGCAATTTGCATGCTCAAGCTAGTATACTTTTACTTAGAGGTGCTAAAGCATAAACAGCACCATTCAATCTTCCCCATCAAATTGTTGATGTTTTATGAAACTAATATTTACACAGGAAGGAATAAAGTTCATATATATAGTCATATTAAAGTATTTGGGATTTGACTTATTAGACCAGGAAATCTCCTCTAAGAGAGGAGAAACTAACTGTAGTTTCTACCGTTGAAGAAATAGAAAATGTAGCCTCTGTATGGTATGTTTACCATTAAGTACGGATATATTTCATAATTTTATGTCAATCTCAACATTCTGCTTCTTATGCACAACTCCAATGAAATCTGCTTCTCTGCTTCTTGTACTTTAACTAGCATTGGAAATGAGTTACTATATTTAACTCTTCAGCATTATTTCACATTTATTCTGATACACAATGGTAACTAAAATAAATAAAGTATTTTAATGGAAATACACAAGGAAGTTTGTTAGTTACCTAAATAAAAATGGTCTGAAAAAAAGTCCAAAACAGAGTCCTGCTTATTATCAAAACCAAGCCTTGGGGAAGGAAAATAATAATAATAATAATAACAACAATAATAACGAGAAGAAGAAGAAGAAGAAGAAGAAGAAGAAGAAGAAGAAGAAGAAGAAGAAGAAGAAGAAGAAGAAGAAGAAGAAGAAGAAGAAGAAGAAGAAGAAGAAGAAGAAGAAATATTAATATTATTATTGCCACTGTCTCTTAACTATGTCTTATGATGGACAAGAAAATATTGCTGGAAACGAATTAGAGAGTTACAATGGTGGTGGATAATCACTCAGTCATTGGTATAGTCCAGAGAAAGGCATAGCTTTCTTTTTGTGCTTCTGTTAAGCAAAAAGTGGACAGCATATGACATGCAGGAATGCAGGAATGGGATAGTGTCCCTGAAGCTTTAACAATGAGATATATGCCCCACTAGTCTAAATGGGCTAAAACAGAGACACAGCAAAGACACAGCAATTGTAGAAGCAGCCCAAGCAATGAGAAGAAAAATTTCCCAGGAGGCATAATTACCTCAAATACTGTACAGAAATCTCTCCCATCTGACAAAACAAAGAAAAACATGTTTTCATGATTGAAAAAAAAAAAATGTATTATATTATTCCCCTAAAATCATCACTTGGTTTAGGCAGAAAAAGAAATAATCTCATCATACTTTTTTTGTTGTTGTTGTTTTGTTTTAACCATGACTACATATAATATCTTAAAAAGCTATGTAACTATCATTTGGAAAGTATCACAGTCCTCTAGGAAATAATGGAGAAGGACTGCTTTCCTCTGAGTAATTGAATGTCAGCTATCTTGGAGAATATCATCACTCCTTTCCATCCTTATGTTCTCAGAATTGCAGAATGATGCCATAAAAGGACTTATTAGGAAATCTGTGCCTTTAGTTCTTTTAGTTGAAAACACTGAAGATGACTCAAGAAATACAAGATCTGACCTTGAACAAATCTAAGCTGCATGATCAAGTTACTGAGCTTCATCATGTGGTAATACTCCATGCATTAACTTATGCCAAATTCAAGAAGATTCCACATGAAAGAGAGACAATTTAAGATTAAACACTGTGCTACTTCATAACCTATGTGCAGGAACAGTGAAAAGTTACCCATCTCAGCTGAAGTGCAACAATATTACAATAAATTTTATAAAGGAATGTCTATCTAAGCAATTAGTAGATATCTTACATAATTAATTTTTCTTGTTGTATATACTTGTCAGTAAATAACTATAGTCTAGGGGGACAGCCAGATGCCTCATATATCAGATAATTTTCACTATTATTTATCTCAGATCATAAAATTGTCAGGATATCCCTGTTTGACACTCCAATGAAACTCTGAAATGATGACAGCAAAGCAAGGCAATCTAACTCATTAGTCACATAGGATGTGAGCAACAGACAAGGCTCGGCAGATTTTGAGATTCTGTGTCTGCTTGTTCTGTGTTTTGCCCTTTATATTGCTGCTGTGCTTTGTGTTGGTGATTTCCATTTCCCTTTTGTGGATATTTCACAGGACATTTCCCTACTTTCACTGACCTTGTCCCACATATAGGGCTTTCTATCCACGTCTATATCTGAATTAATTACACTTTCTGCACATTTCTCTCATTAATTGCCTTCTCTCTGCTTCACTCATAGACCCTTCCTGGATCCCATACATATCCTATTTTTGTAGTTATCTTTTTTTCCTACTGATTCACCCACAAAATGTATCAGTTTTTGATTGCTTTATTCTAAGTCAGATTCTTAGCAACATTTTCTTGCTTCTTCCTGGTTTTCTATCCTTTCAACACAGAAGTTCACCTTACAGCTTTATAAAAATCTACATTGTTTGTTTTAGAATTCGTGATAACTATTCCAAGGTATAAATTGAGTTGTTATTTGTTTGTTTGTTTTGTTTGTTTGTTTATCTCAATATGCTCCCATCAGAAGGAGTTTATTTGTTTTTCTTGCTATTATTATTATTATCTCAGGAAATAGCAACTTTGGGAGGAAGCAAGTTAGCGTGTATTGAAAGTTGGAGAGAGCAAAGCTTTTGGATCCTCAGGGGAGCTTTGTATTCATTTCTCTGTGAGCTCTACTGGTTAGCAAGTCTGTGTTTCGTGTGCGCTGTGTGTAACGTCCTTGCACACAAAGAACAAACAGGATTTCTGTCAAAATGGCTTAGTCCAAGTTGAGATAACAACAAACATGGAAAGAACAAAAGTGAGACATGCACAAGGGGATGTGCATCTCCTCTGATAATCAAATTAAACTGAAGGCAAAATTGCTACTTTCGACCACTTTTTAGAAAATCAAAGCAGTAGTAGTAACACAAGAAATAAGTACCTTGGTTCAAAGCTAAATATTTTATATCATATGGCTCTTTCCCAACCGACATCCATATCTTCGAGGCTTTAAAGAAAGGCCATTTATTATTTACTGCTCCTCTTGTGACAGAGAAGGTTTGCTTCCCTATATCAAATCTGACCACATTCTTTGCATACAGGAAATAAGCACTAGCTAACTTTTTTACTGCACCTTGAAGTATCTGAGTGAACAGCTTTGCTCTTTAAAGGAAATCATCTTGCACACATTGAGTGTGGACTACACTACAGTAATTGCATTCATTTTGGTACTGCTGACTGCTGACTTTTAGCACTTAGATTTCTGGACAATACTTAATCATGATCTAGTCTCATTCAAAAATTAAATTTTTATTTAAAGAACTAGAAATGCCAAAAAAGGGTACTAATTTATTATGCATTAGTTATTAAGAGCTATTAAGAGTTATTGATAGTAAGTAGTTGTTAATTCTAAAGGTTATTTGTTTGGTGCCTATTTGAGGATATTTACCTTTTTAAAGTTATTTTTCTGTAGTTCTATACGTTGCTGAGTAATGAACTTACAAATCACCCATTTCTTTAATGCTAAACTGTATATGGGTATAAAGAAATCACTCAAAACCATTAAAAAATAGATATATGAAGAACTAAACTCTTTCTGGTTACAATTGTCTTTGTTTCTTTTGTTTTAAAGCAAAGACTTATAGCAAATAATGTTCCTAGGCATCTCATATTTCAGACAACCTTCATTATTGTGAAAATACATTTTATATTTTACTGAAATAGTGAAATGAAACTGTCAGGCATGA
This sequence comes from Aythya marila, assembly GCF_965140915.1. NCBI lineage: Eukaryota > Metazoa > Chordata > Aves > Anseriformes > Anatidae > Aythya > Aythya marila. The sequence goes on along the minus strand of NC_139043.1, from coordinate 98,655,261 downwards.
GAGTATGAACCTCTGTTTGGGAAAAAGTACCATTTGAATATGGTGGTCAAGTCAACAAAGTTTCCTTTTTGGGGGGAATTCTGTGAGGTTACTATATGGTACTGATTTTGCTCTAATAGACAAACTTCTGTAGTGAGCAGAGGCAGTGGGAAACCATTATGTGGATTTGGGAAATGTTGAGAACATCTGGCAAGAGTGGTGGGAAAATCTCTTTTGGCTGAACATAAATCTTACCTTGAGTACAACCAGGAACTTTCATTGTGGATCTCTGAGTCCACAATGAATCCACAAAGTTCTTATTTTAAGAACTAAAAATCTTATGATGATTTTCAGACCTTGTGCATCTACTTGTTTCATTATCTGCCCATTATAATTCTTTAACAATAGAGGAAAAAAATACACTTTTCTATTTCAGTCAAAGCACTTCATACATTTTAATGCATTGAATCCTTAAATATCCTAAAGCATAGGTTAATCACATCCCTGTTTTAAAGTTGGAAAACACAGAAATAGAGAAGCTAACATCGGCAGTTTTCAAGCATTCACAGACTGTTAAGTCTCTCATAAAAAATTAAAGTATACAAAACCAGTGAATTTTTTTGACAGTGAAGGTCATATCAAGTTGGAAAAGCTGCAGTGCAAACCTGTGGCAGTACCAGGAAAAGAACAGTTCCACACCTTCATTCTGTCTTTTCTCTAATGTGACTTTAGGAAATATAAAATTTATACGTTACTACTTGGATATAAAATATTTTTTTGTTTATTAAGAAAAAAATGGACATAAAACTATTTTGGAGAAAAAAAAAAAAGAAATATGATGAAAATTTTTGGTTTATGCTCTGGGGAAGGTCATTTTTCATTTCAAAAGATTCTAGAAAAAAGAGTTTAAAAGTTTTTGAGGACAGCTCTCAAGCAACAATAATTTGATTGAATTTTAAATATAATTCACTGTAACAAAAAAAAAATGCATTAAGTACAACCACATGTGGTGTGTATTTTGAACTAAGAGTCTTTAATTTACTCAGTTACTTCACATTCAGTCAAGCAACGTGTTAACAAAGCTAAAGCTGAAACTGTAGTTTGAAATGGACAGTTATCTGGCACCTAAAAGAGACTGCAGAATAAAATAAAATAAAATAAAATAAAATAAAATAAAATAAAATAAAATAAAATAAAATAAAATAAAATAAAATAAAATAAAATATATATATAGTATCTTTGCTCTGCTGACTGTTTTGACTGTAAATAGGACATGCCCAAAAGTATGTTTTAGCATATCTGTTTGTCCATTTTCTTTGGCCAGATATGTAAAACTTCCCTTGTCCTTTCTGGAAAACTCATAGAGTACACTTACCCCTCTCCCTGTCCCCATCATGCTTCTTCTAGTTCCATAAATTCTTCTAATTCAGGAGTTTTTCTAATTCAGTCTGTTTCAACCTTCCCTTGAAAGACTGTAACTAAACCTGAAACATGCCTCTCCTCTCAGTGACCTAACTAAGGTCTAATCACTTTTCATCTCAATGAAACAATAAAATATTGAGGAGATGAACAGAAATACTTCACTATAGCAAAGAAAATCACCTTTTTGGAAGGCTGCTTGCAAAAAACAAGTTTAGATGGCAGGAAGGGAGTTTCATTCAAAGTTTTTGCTTTTATAGAGCTCAGGCTTGCTGTTGGCTTCATTCCTGGTGCCTTTAAGTCATGTTTAACATAAAAGGGCTATTTGACACTCGAACAAATGAGGCCCATAATTCTCCTCCACATCTAATTTTGAGCCTCTGCATGTATATCATACACTGTTAGCTAGGGAAACCCATAATCCTGGGAGGCTGCCATCAAGCATGACATGTCAACTGTGGTCACCCACTCCAACTGGAAAGCTGGTCCCCGCTGTGCCATCCTGGGTGGTGGAAGCAGTGCCGCAGGGGTGCAGCAGTCTGCATGCCTGCCTCCAACTTGGTGGCACACAGATGATACAGGATGTGATCAAATCAGCAGTGGGGGTGATTAGGTTTTGCTCCGTCAAAATAAGCAGCTTAACTCCTGAATCTTAATCACGTTCCATTGCCTGCTTCCTTGTTTTTATCCCTGTAGGATTTTTCATCTTCTGAAACCAACAAAGAGATCATATTTTGCTTCAGTTTCTGAAACCTCATCTTTTTTTTTTTTCTTTTTTTTTTTTTTTCAGACATTCCATTCCATGCTGTTTGAATTTTATTAAGATCTCTTTACACAAAAGCAGAGTACCAGCTATATGATGCCCTGAGGGATCTCAAAGACTGTTGCTATAATGTCTCAAAACTCTTGAGACATTTTATTTCTACCATAAGCTCCCTGGAGGATTGTGGCTAAGAATATAAAGTATCTTAAATGTTTATAGCAGGGATCTTGATCTCCACTGGAATTCAATGTGAAAGTTTGGGTATTTTTTCCCATTTGTCTATTAACTGGCACATCTCATTATTACGGATCAAATAATACCTGTCTGCAAAATGGCTTATATTTTTCTTACATCTTGGGATGAGTGGAGACTTTTTGTTTCAAAAGTATGGATGTTTGTAACATCGTGAATCATCTATTCCTAAAACTATGACTTTCTTTTCAACATCTCAAATGGTCATTACTAAGTATGTTCACCAGGCATTTTGCAGAAGCAGCTCTATTTTATGTTTCTGCTTCCAATACTTTCTATTCTCTTATGCACAGCCATGCATAAGTTCGTTACAGGAGACCCAAAAAAGCATGCCTCCTCCAGTGTACAAGCAAAGATTTAGTAGGTGTTAATAAGGTTTTATTTTAAGTGGTCAGTCCTGAAATCAAAAGGAAATGCTGGATTCTCAATAATTTTTTATAAAACACAATAGCCATGTAAAGAAATAATGTTACGAATTAGAGAGACAGGTTTTAAAATAAAATTTCAGAATAAGAATTATTTAGAATTCAGAAGATGTATTTATAAGAAGATAACTCATGAAAAGAAATGATTCAGTTTTCAAAAAGCTGTTTTGTAATTGTGTGTGTGCACATAAAATAGCAGGAGACATGTTTAATGACTAAATAAAATAATATAGATCTATATGTTAGTTTGATTGGACAATATTTTGTACAATTTAATTTCTGAATAATCATTCAGATCCTGGATTCAAACTTTAAATATATTGATATTTAAAACTTTTTTGAATGTTCAACCAGGACACATTTTTCTAAAATGCTTAGTAACAGTAATTCTGTATGCCTTGGACATCCTGGGACCATACTGAAGGTGTTGGGATATTCAAAACATCACATGTCCTATAACATAATAAATAAACCAAAAAGAAATTAAAGAACCCTGGTATTTTAGGGAAATTTAAGTCTTTCTGTTGTCGAAGGATGTTATGCATCAGTGACTCAAGTCAACAATTTTCTGTCGAAGATAACTCTGAAAATCTTTACAGGCAGTATCAGACCAAATCAAAAGGATTTTTATTGTTCAGTTTCTAAAATTTCAAAAAGAAATATATAAAAATACAGAGATGAGACATAGATAATCTCATCATGGAACTACTAATATAAATATGTCAGATTCCACTGCTGTTTAGCACAGTATATATCCTTGAAGTAACCGTCACTCAATAGTCTACCACGTGTGGTCTACTAATTTTTTCTGTTTCTCAGCCCTCTTTGTCCTTGCATTTACTATATACCACTTTTTTTCCTCTGAATAATACCATAAGGCTATCACAGTAAGGGTGATAGAAGTTGCTCTTTCAAAAGAAGAAGGTTAATTTATGGATTTTTTTATTTATTTAATCTTCTTAGGCAATAGAATTACTGTTTCTATTGTCAAATAGACTGGATGTCTCTTGTAATTATAAAGAGATTTAGATATTGCCTCACATAAATGTACTGAGGCAGACGTATTTTAACTCTTGTAATGCTGCCTTTCCATACAGCTTCTCTGTAGTGATCAACCCAAAGAATATTTTTAATTGGCCAGTGTTATGTTAAAATGTCAGCTATTCAAAGTCATGCTATACTATGTACTTCTGTTATCAATTGGTTAAGATAATTAAATTTAGCTCCTACGTAGCCATGCAGACATTTGAAATAATGCTATATACAAGTGACTTCATTACTTCAAGTTTTATTCTGTGATAAAACTTATTTTTGACTGTTCAGAGAATGATTTAAACTGAATTTATAGGTTGTGTTCATGAAGTTCTGCACTTTTCTTGCAATATGTCTCTCTTTAATGGAAAAAATAACTGCAGATAGTCAGAATCCAAAAGATTAACTATAAAAGTTGGCATTTTCTACTGCAAGGTGTGCACTTTTTATAATAGATAAAAATTACACTACTCTTTTTTTTTTCCTTCTGTTCTGCTTACTGCAGGATGTGTGACACAGGAGAAGGGCTGTTCACCTTTCAGACACGAGAAGGAGAAATGATATATCAGAAAGTCCATTCTGCAACACTGGCAATAGCAGAACAACATGAAAGATTAATGATGGAGATGGAGCAGAAGGCACGGGTAAGGTCCCATCACTTATATATTTGAACTTATAAGGATTGGCAATGAACAAAAGTCTGTACTAATGTCAGTCTATGGATTCGGACATAATAACAGTATTAGCTGCATGACTAAGACAAAACAATCTTTAGCTTTTATGTATTTTCATGGTCATGGATTTTCAGCATTTGCTATACAGTGATCTATTGTTGCTGTCTTTTTGGAAGAGTAGATACCACTAAGCGCTAGATCCATGGTTATCTTCTTGAAAACTGTGGTTCTCTTACTCTGAGATGAGACTATTTGTCAGCTGATAGTCAGCTGACAGCTGACAGCTGACTATCAATGACTAAGTGTTAATTGGTCCTCATGGCCTCACATGTGGAAAAAGACCAATGTAAACAATCCAAGGTGACAGCAGGCATGTACTGTTTTACTTAACACAGGAAAGAAATTAGTTCCCCTTACAGTGAAGTGAACTCATAAAGAGCTATTTTTTTAATTTCAAGGTCAGAATTCCTAGTTTTCACAAGTTATCTTTAAGCACTCATAGAAGCTACTAAAAAGTTTAGAATATTTAAGACTAATAATAATAATATAATAATAATAATAATAAAGACTACCTTTGTATGCTTAGGAGTAGAGATGATCTTAAGTGATCATTCTAGAAAGCTAACTTTGAAGTGTGGTTTGAAGCTACCTTTATATTCACCGAAGAGGGAAGATATGGGAAGGCCAGGAAACATTTTCTGCATGGTTTTCATAGAATCATAGAATGATTTGAATTGGAAGAGACCTTAAAGATGTTCTAGTTCCAACACTCCTGTGATGGGCAGGGATATCATCCACCTTTCCTCTCAGATGACCACAGTTCTCCACACATCTTTCTCCCTAGAAAGAGATTTCAGGGTAATTGCACCCTTTCCACTGACATTCTCTTCATTCTTTCCTTTGCCCACCATGCAAATGTCCACAGTCACACAAACATGACTGCATGATCCTCTTCCCACATACTCCATCGCTGTCAAAATATCTCACACTCCTGAGAGAAAAGCTCTTTCAAAGCTCTTTCTTGTCTCTAAGAAAAAGCTGAGATGGGAAGCCATAAAAACTGAACAAAGTAGTACCGTGTTCAAAAAAAACTTGAGATACATAAACTTTGGACAGAAAAAATAGGAAAAGGAATATTTACAATCAAGATATAAGGTTAGGGACACAAAAACAATTGCTAGAAAGTCCAAGCCAAGATAGATGGCAGAGTAAATGTATCTCAAGCACTTGGGGGGGTGCGGGGGGGAACTGCATTCTGCTGGGCTGGAAATTATTTAATAATAGTCCAAAACCAGGAAAAAGCATCATTATAAATGTTATGTTTTTAAAATGTCTACACCCATAAGAGAAATTACAGCATTTTCAAGCTGCCCTAATAAGCACTCTAGACCTGAATCCATATTCCTTTCATGGAATCACCAACTTCAGATTTTCCACCAGTGCTTCTGATTAGCAACTTCACTGCCTAGCAAAGCTGATCCCATTCTGCCATCATATGACTTCCCTAAAACCTCATTTGTGATGACTGTGGCCATATGGTATCAAACTCTAAGAGCAGACTGAGAAGTAGAAATGACTCAACATCCATGCAGCATATAATATACCTGGTTTCTAGATAAAGCTGTTATGTCATCAGCATGGGGAGATGGGTAGAGGCTTATGGCCTATTGCAGGCTATGTAGAAGCTGTAGGCTATGCAAAAGAGGCTCAAAAACTAGTTGATTTTTAAACTCCAACTAGTAAGGTAATGTTTTGGTTTTGGAAGCTCTGCTGCTCTTGACTGATGGGGTGCTGAACTTTTAACACATTTTCTGGATTAACTGCAGCATCTGAGTTGTATTCATATTAGGAATAAAATATGAAGATACTAAATAGATTAAATGTATTATTTTCCTTTTAGCAAGCATAACTTCTCTCTAATATCTAAACCCTACAGTTTAACCAAATACCTATCTATATTATTTTTTCCCTTAATTTCTGAAATCAAAGTACAAGCAAGAGATCTCTTAAATCTGGGATCTAGGGGCTACAGTTGTCTTTAAGCCTTCCTAAAGCTTGACCTTTGTTCCTTTGTTTTTACAGCCCTAGAGTTGATTTGTATTGTTTTGTTTTACTTTTTCTTGACCCTTTCTGTAATATACAGCTTACATATAATATCATATAATTAAATATATATATACTTTTTGTGAAGGTGAAAATGAAAGAAATTTAAGTAAAGGAAATAGTATAATAGTATATCCATTATTATACAGATCAGAAAAAGGGAAGAAATCTAATGACATTACTTCTTCCTTACAATCTTCAGAAGCTATATATTAGGAAGGACTCTTAAATATGTGTTCTCTCCTAAATGTTAACACATTTTAAGTAACTAATACTTCAGTTTAGTTTATTTTTTCCAGATTATGTTACAATCCAATATTGTAAAAAGTGAAAGCAGAAATCAAAATGCATTCTTTACTAGAACAACCTTGATGAAATGTGTAGGTAATGATTAGTTCTCATAATGAATATATAAAGTGAATATAGAATATAAGACAATACAAACCTTACTGATTAAAAAACAAACAAACAAAAAAGACATGAAGCATACACACACACACACGTTTAAAAAAAAAAAAAAAAAAAAGCTGAATTAGGTAGTCAGGTGCACACTTTTGTTTTCTACCACAACTCTTCCAAAGTATAACTCTGGAAGAAGGATCTGAAACATGAGATCAATTGTCACTGACATAGATGTGTTTCCAGGTTGGTTATTGGCTTTACTGTGATCAAAACAGACTGGATTTTATTCAAAAACTAAATCAAAACTAAGTGAAGAATGACCTAATTTAGCTCAGGTGCTCTTCTTGATTGAGTTTGAAATGTTAAATTGACAGTATGATAATGTTTTATGCTCACTTTGTTTTGGGCAATAGAAAATTTGGGCTAATGCTACTACTTAAACTGAAACTATTTGCAGGGAAAGTGTTATCTGTATATGAACTTTTTTCAGACTTCCATTTGTTAATTGCTGAGTGTAATAGAGATGACAATTTGGGCTTAGAGTGGTGTGTGTTTAGGGGGGAGGGACTGATATTGGAGTGTTTTGTTAGTGTTTTTTTCAGTATCAACATGAAAGTGTAATTAAAAATAATTCTTGTATGCTTATTTTTTTCGTTGTGCTATTTTCTGTTGTGCAACATTATAGTTGATAGTCTCTTAAAGATATGTTGTTAACCTATCTATGATAACATATTCTTATCATCAGAATAGTCTGTATTCTTGCATATCTCTTCTCTCTCACACACACACACCCTTCTTTTTTAATGTAAGATTTATAAATCCAGTTGGATTGGTAGTCCAGGAATTAAAAACAAAAAGATGATATCCTCAGGAATAGCAAGTATCCTCACCAGTATTGTGATGTTCAGCATGGAAGATATACATTCCTTCCCTGTCCCCAGGCTGGGCTGCAAAGTCCTTCCACTTTGCTTCTATAAGCTCAGGTTCTTATCTGACACAGTGACAGAGTGAGTTAATTCAGTTTGCTAATATGGCAAAAAAAAAAAAAAAAAAAAAGGAAGAGGGTTCTGTTGGGTTACTGGGCTGAACTGGTTTGCACTAAACCATGAGATCTTCTCCATTGTGTCTTCACAAGGAGAGGAGGAAAATCAACTATTAACTCTGTAAATGCTGAGCATCATCCTTTCTGCAGCTAGTAAATGAGGTTGATTTTGGTGATCTTTTTAAAGAATCTCAGTTAAAGTAAATCTCATGCATCAGCATACAAACACTGCTGTTCTTAGCTTCATTTGTCTAACCTCTACAGCATGATGACAACATGCATACAAACAGCATTGTGACTTACGGCATGATTTTTCTCCCCAATGTCAGCTTTATTCTGCCACTCAGCCTTCACTGAAAACACTTCTGATAGAACTACTTCACCTCTTACTGTCTGAGTGTCTAAAATGTGAGGTTAAGAACTGTAGATTTCTCATATTATGACTCATATGAGGGAAGCACACTGAGGTAATAGTGTTATTCCTTTGTAACCTTATAATTACTTTTTTCAAGCTGCCAATAGAAACCTATTATGTAATCTCAAAATAAAAATAATACAATATGTAAAACAATAATTCTAAAAGAGATAAAGTTGATACCGACCTTCTGATGTTAATGAAACATCAGTAAGACTGAAGGAAAATTTCATAAAAAATGAGTGGTTGGAGTTTCCATAATTTATTATCATAGGAAACTTTCTATGACACTTGTTTTTCTTAACAGAGCAAAGCTGCAAAAATAATGTAGTTTTAGATTGTGATACTTTTAACATTTACCAGAAGATAAACACATTCATAAAACACATCTGTATACTTTTCTTCCATTCTCATTATTTACAAGCCTTGTATCTAATATTCAACTTAATAAAAGTGAATGAGTCATCATGATAGGTTTCTGTCATTTAAATAAAATAATATCAGTGAGTTTGTATTAAAAACAAATAAATAAATCAAACCTCAGTAGTAGGGGAATAACAAATTTACCAGAGAAGACAAATATCAGGGAATTTAACTGGACTTTAAAAGATGCTGGAGAGGAAGGTGGTTAAGAAACAAGCCTGTAAGTAACTTAATTTTTCTATTCCTTATCTGAAACACGGTGAGGACAGTATTTCATTAAAACTGGTCTGAGGATAAACATAAATTACAGGGTTGTCAGGCATGGTATGAATGAGAATGTAAATAGAATTAAGAATATCACTGTAAATTGTCATAGAATCAGGAAAAAATAACTGAAGCAGGAGAAAATAATATCATTAATTTCATAGTAAGCTTTTAATTTAGCTTTGCTCTTTAAACAATTCTTTATTATGTATTTCTTTACTTATTTTAAGCTGATCATAGCCTAAACACGTATTTATCAAAACATTACAGAATCAAGCATTGTCAATGAACACACCTACAGATTCTAAATTTTTTCACTTTCAAAAGGTGGTTTCCATTTGAAGTATCCTACCTTTGCCAATGCATCTTCGAGGCCTTACTTGGGATTTGGTTGTCATTTATGTCTGTGTAATGTTACACCTTATTATTTTCCAACTGTGAAAGATAGGAAATGCAGGAACACACTAGTGGATACTGCAGGCACAATGATTATATGAAATATTTACTTAAAATATATGTCTTTTGGGCTCCACTTCAACATTGTAGTTTACTTAATATGATAAAAATCTTTCATGTTGTTATTCTGCCTAAGTGCATTTGGCATTTACCTGAAGTCAGCAAGTACCTGGAGGAGAAAATGGAGGAGAAAATTCCAGAGTTCACCCATACATGGTTCCATGTCATGACACACTGTTTAGGATGTTTCCTTCTGCTTCCATATGATGTATGAGCTCATATATTGAGCTTCTTAATACGTATGATCATTCATGAACTCATGCATTTTATGGTAATTGAGGTATAGTCTCAGGCTCCTTATTCCTGTAAATACGTAATTCAATTCTGTTCTGTATTTCCCACCTGAAACTACTGTATAGTATTGCTGTAGAATATTTATTTAGAAAATTGATAACTCTATAAAAAGATGTGTGCTTTATTATGATGTATAGTTGTTGCATTGTTTACTTGGTTCACACAGGTATTATGAAGCTTCAATTACTCATTCTAGAGGTCTTTGAAAATTACAGGTTAAAGCTGAAATAGCCTTTCAGCGTGTTTGGCAGAAATGACTTCCAGAGAAGTAGAGCTCACCCTTCTTTGCAGTAGAAAACAATAATAGAAAAATGGGAGTCTTCTACTGCAGGACCTGTCTATCCACTGGTAAACTGTGGTCATCTGTAGTGGGTTTACATGGCAAGGTTTTGGTAGCAGGGGGCCATGGGGGTAGCTTCTGCGAGAAGAATCCAGAAGTTACCCTACGTTAGATAAGGGTCCCACCACTAGCCAGAGCTGAGCCAATAACTGATGTTGTTTGTGCCTCTGTAAGAGCAGAATTAAGAAAGGGGGAGGGGGAGGGGGGGAGTAATGCTGCTCAACAGCAGCTGGGAGAGAAAGGAGTGAGAACCAGCAGCTCCCAAGGTCAGTGCAGAAGGAGGGCATGGGATGCTCCAGGTACGCAGCAGCAGTTCCCCTGTGGCCTGTGGAGAGGCCCCTGTTGGAGCAGGCTGTCCCCCTGCAGCCCATGGGTCCCACATGGAGTAGATCTCCACACTGCAGCCCTTGGAGGAGCCCCTGGTGGAGCAGGTGGATGTGGCCTGGAGGAGGCTGTGGTCCATGGAGAGCCCCCACAGGAGCAGGTCCCGGGCCGGAGCTGCAGCCCGTGGAGAGGAGCCCACACAGGAGCAGGGCGTCTGGAGGGAGCTGCCACCTGTGGGGGACCTGTGCTGGAGCGCTTGTCTCCTGACAGATGGACCCTGTGGTATGGAGCCATGTGGGAGCAGTTCTTGAAGAGCTCGTGGGAAGCCCACACAGGATCAGTTTGGGAAGGACAGCATCCTGTGGGAGGGACCCCATGCTGGAGTAGGGGCAGAGAGTGACCATGAAGGAGCAGCGGAGACAAAGCGTTAGGGACTGACCACAGTCCCCATGCTCCCATTCCACTGCACCACTTGGGAGAAGATGTAGAAGAGCATGGATGGGGAAAAGGTGTTTTTGGTATCTTTCCTGAGTCTGATACTTTTTTGTTGTTGTTGTTTTTTTACTCTGAGTCTGTTTTGCCTGTCACTATAATTGTTGAGCAATCTCCCCATCCTAATCTCAGCCTTTGAGCCCTTTGCATTATATTTTCTCCCCCTTTCACTTTGAGGAGGGGAAGTGAAAGAGCAGCTCTGGTGGAGCTTGGCTGCCCACCCAAGTAAAACTACCACACCATCAGGAAATATTGCTAAGATGAAAAACAAAACCAAGAATGATGCCTTCCCCCCCCCCCCCCCCAAGTCAGAATCTGTGTACTTTTTGGTTTGAGTTTTGTAACCTTAGTTCCCATAAATAATAAAAGATAAAAATTAATATTATAGAAAAAAAAAAAAAATATATTCTTACTTCATTAAACACATAATGATATTTTTCCTGATTTATATTTTTCTGTGAAAATGTGTTAAGAATTCTGCCAGGCTCCTTGTTAGTACTAGGACTCAGAAAATTATGTGTACTTGGATGAAGTAAATCCTAGAGCAGTGAAGCAGGTCAATTCTGGACATTCACCACTTCAGAATAAAGTAATGGATTTGTGAATATACAGACTGGATGTGTTTTATTTTTTAATTGTATTTCAAATAAAATATTTTCTTGAAAGTACATATATTTCATTAGCATTTTTTTCAGGGACTATTACTCATATCCAATAATAAACATACAAATACTGCAGGAACATTCAAGAACTATGCAGTAGATGCCATGCAATTCCTAAAAGAAAATACTTTGCTCTGCTATGAAATTGTAACTTCCACAGACACTATTGTCCCACATACATTACTTTTTTTCCAAGTAAACACTATTTACCCCCGTCCCTGTCCCTTCCTCTGTCAGCTGCAGGAGTCTACTACTTCCTATAGGGTGCCATTACAGGCAGTGAGAGGATGAGGTGGAGGAAGTTGCAGGCAGTGGTTGTTGTTGAATATTTTCTGTGTGTTTGAATGGAACCACAGAATAGGGAAAGTCTTTACTATGGGAACAAAGCGTTAGAGCAGGTGGGAGGACAGAGCTATTTGTTGTGTCAGAAACACTGCAAACCACATGAAGTTCTGTGAAGTGTATAGATAACTATTGTGAGTAGGTGAGGGAGCAGAGCTGGCAAATCCTTGTATAAGAGTATATCAGATATTTTGGTAGTTGGTGATGTAATATAGGTGCAGTTTTGCCTTTTAGAAAGCTATTCACTAGAGCCTGCACTGGCTTTATTAATGTTTTTTGAAGTGGTCATACTCATGAGGGCTCTCACTCAGAGCATGGTGGGATAAATTCAATTCCTTCCTCTGCCTGCAAGAAATCTGAACTCTGTCTTATCCTTAGCTATTGGCCTGGATGACCTTGAATGCAACAACATGCTCTAAATCTGTCCTAGGGACTAAAACCCAGGTACCTCTTTATGTGGATATATATCCTAACCTAGAAATTCTTTTGAGTCTTCTTAAAAAAAAACTGAAATATAGTGTGTAATATCACAGTGCTCTTCTAGATTTCTGTCTTATCATGCTACCTAAGACTCTGATTGAAATATTCTTCCTAATATGAAGTAGGAGCTGAACCAAAACCTATTTGTAATAAAAGCTTCTCAGAGGTATCTCATAACTGAGATAACACAATTTCTTGTCTGACAGGACCCTGTTTCATCCTATGAATCTGTCCTAAACTTGCTTGCATGAATCCTGTGAACACTGTTCTCCCTGTTCTGTGCACCTCACTTGTATACTTGAATTCAAATATGCTGTACTGTGAACATTTTGATATAAGCAATTAAATAAAGTCTTTTTTTTTTTTTAATTCAATAAGGCACAGTTTTTTACAGAATCAGGTTTATGAAGATGCAAGCCCTATTGAGGGTTTAGCGTGTAAGCTCTTTAAAAATCCAGGTAGCCACCTATCTACATTTCTAGGAACTTTTTAAAGACCTAGGTACATATTTCTTAGAAGTCAGGTGTAGTTTATTTCAACTGTACAAAGTTAACCTTTGAATATAAGTGAATTTTAATGTTGGTAATATAAGTGCATTTGAAGTTTTGGTGGTGTTTTTTAATTATTATTTTATTTTATTCTATTTTTTTTTTCAATATTTTGCAAAATACTGCATTTTTACAGAACTATCAAAATAGCTGGAGAGGCAATGTCAAATTAAAACTTGTATTTCTTTCTAGAAAATGCAAGAAATTGAAGAGCCAAATAACTTCCCCTGAACAAAATAATTTGATTAACAGTCTTATTTGCTAAAAGCCATGGGTGATACAAATTATAATTAGGAATAGTTGCTGTAATTTTACAATAGTTGTTGCATGCCTGACTGAGCGCTATGTGGCTATTCCCAACCCTCCCCTTAAGTAAACTCTGAAAAGCATTTAGTATGGAAGGGAAGTTTTCTTTGGCGTTGTGTACACTTTAACTTGTTTGCATAACCGTGCTGATAGGTTTATATCATTAAACTCTCTTAACAGAGGAACAGGTTATGTTGACTTAAGTATTACTAGAAAAGTAATTCTCAGGACAGCTCTCGAATGGGCTTAATATGTTATTAATCTCCTCTCTGCTATTCTGAGAAAACCATTTCTTGTAAAATAAACTAAAGTAGTCTATAGAGCTCCTATTAGCCACAATAATAGCTGATGAAGCCACCCAATACTCTCAGGAGATAGGTATTATTATAATAATTATACTAATGCGTAAAATGAGGCACAGAAAGATTAAGGCCAAATTCAACTGTGTGTGACTTGCCCAAGGTCACAGTGTAATCAGCGGTATGCTGGGAGTAGCACATCAACAAAACAAATCCTGGATCATAGTTGATTACTTATTCATAGAAGAATTAACTTCTGAAAAACACATTTTTTCACACAGTTTTCATCAGTCTTTTGAAGTATAGTATCATTCTGTGTCTTCCATCAGCTAAGGCCTTCCTCTATTTCAGTAACTCTGTTCTTTATATCACACGAGGGAATAGTTAATGCTTTGTCTCTGATTAATAAGAAACTTCTTTATTGATGATTTACAGATGGACACTGTGCTTCTCAGATAATGGGAGATTCATAAAAAGTAATAATCTGAGAGGGGATCAGAAATTCTCATGATAGTCATAAAGTTACTCTGTAAATCCCTCCTGTGCTTTATGTGCTTTGGCTCATCAAGTGCCTGTTGGTATGACAAAAATACGTGTATGTGAAATTCACACTTTATCGTAGTTTTGCTTTTTTTCCCCATTTCTGTTCCTTTTGCTGATGATAGATTTTTGTAACTTGACAATTCCTTATAATAATGTCGCTGGTTATGTTTAGACTGAAGAAAACTGATACTTAGTATCTAAAAAACCATACTTGAATTATGGGCCCTTTTCCAAGTACAAGCTGCCTTTGATATGTATTAATCAAAGCCTGTCCAGACAAGGTTTATTTATGTTTCTTTTTCTGCTCAGCCTTGGGTCGTGGTTCTTACATGACTGATATTCCCTGAATGATTCCAGCCATGCTAACAGTTTATCAGCTGCTCTGCAGTGATATGCAAGAATCTGCTTTGGCAGAAATATAAAAGCCACTAGTACAGACAGACTAGTCTCTGAACTGTTGACCTGATAATTTCACTTACTGTAGTAGCTGCACATCTATACAATATAGTTGCTGTAGGTGCTGTGAAATGTCAGATTAACACACTGGCACAGTACATCTCATTAGGCTTTCAAACCCATTGATTATAGCACCAGAAAAAAATAATATTGGAAAGGACCACTGGTGCTCAGCTGATCTAATCTTTTTTCAAAGCTAGGATAACATCAAAACTAGATCAATTTGCCCACGGCCTTAGCCAGTCAAGTTTTGAATACTTCCTAAGATGTAGGTCCTGAGAACCTGTTCCAGTGCCCACAATCTCATTGTGAAGATTTTTTTATTATGTCTAGAATTTCCTTTGCCGCAGCCTATGACTGTTGCCTCTTGTCCTTTCATTGTGCATCTCTGTTAACAGAGATGGTCTGGCTCTGTCTTCTCTACCTTTAAGAGGAGAGAGAGAAATGGCAGTTAGATTTCTCTTAGCCTTCTCTTATCATGCGGAATAATCCCTTAATACAATGTTGCTTATCATATTCTGCTTCTTAGAGGTTCCCTGCCAGGCTCTCCACAGTTCTCTTGTTCTGGGGCACAAACCTGAAGACTACGTGAACACAGCTGAACTTCCTGATGTGGAAGTTCCAAAAATGCCAAATAGTGGAGAATCGTAGCCTCCCCAGATCTGCTGGCTATGCATTTGCTAATGTGGTCCCATATGTGGTTAACTTCCATCACTGCACATTTACAGTTGTCATTCATGTTATGTTCAGGACCCCAAAGTCCTTTTCACAGGGCATTTTCCTGGCAAGTCAGCATGTACTCAAGCACTGAGTGGCGTTAACACAGGTGCAGCATTAACATCTGTCAGTGCTGAACTCCATGAGGTTCCTGTTTGCCCATTTTTCTGCTTTGCTGAGGTTCCTCTGAATGGAAGCTGTCCCATCTGGGCTTTTTCCTGCTTGACGTCACCCCCAAATTTGCTAAGAATTGCTTCTGTCTTGCTGCCCATATCTATGATGAAGATGGTAAAAAGTTTTGGAATACTGACCCATCTAAAATTTAAGAATAAGTTTTTCAAAAATATTTCAGTTCTGCAGCATTCAACAGCAAGGGCTTAATGATTTTTACATTTTCTTTAATGTTATGATAGAAGCATATACCATGCTGTTACTTATGACTGTCTCAGGATAAAAGCCGCTAGTCTTATCAGGTATTCAGTCTGTCAGCACAAATTTCCATAAAGGTAGCTGCCAGGCAAGATTCATATGTATTCATATGGCTGGTTGTTGAATACATAACTTTACAATGTTTATGATTCTAAATCCATTGCCAAATCAGTGTAGGTTCTTGTTTATAAGAAGAAAGAACTTGCAGTCCCCTCATTATTCTTAACAATTTCCTTTTAGGGCACGGTGGTAAAAGTTACAATTACCACTGGCCAAGAGATTTGGTAAAATCTTTGTTGTTTTCATGTCTTTTTTTCTAATGCTTTTTTTCTAATTTTTCCCATTGCTTGGTGATCACCTTTACATACCTTTCATATTACATGAAGAAAAAAAAAATGTTGTAGTTGCAGATTTCCATGGCAACAGCTATAACTATTTTCTTTGTTTTGTGAAGTTGGAACTTACCAACACAGCAGCAAAGGATTCTTTTCTGTTAAATGGCAACAGTGGATTTTTAAAGGCTTCAATTATAGGACATTTGGTCATGCAACCACAACCTCTACTACACCAAGCAATTTCAAGTCAGTTATAGTATGAAAATGAAATTTAATGGAAAAAAAATACAAGTTGTAGGATTGTTTTTTTGCAGTTATTTCTTTTACATTAGTAAACTAGCATCAGTAAGGAAGAAAAAAATCACTAGTTTCTTTTATATGCAGAAATTTGGACTGTGATTTGGAGAGTTTTGCCTCTCATTTTAAAATTTTGCCTCTCATTTTAAAATGTTTCTGGGCTAAAAAATAATAATATTTATTTAATTCCAATATAAATTATATTTATATATAATTTATATATATATATTTATATAAATTATATATATTATTGTAGTGGGTTTACGTGGCAAGGTTTTGGTAGCAGGGGGCCATAGGGGTGGTTTCTGTGAGAAAGATCTAGAAGCTGCCCCATGTTTGGGAAGGGCCCCGTTGTTTTCCAGATCTGAGCCAATAAGCGATGTTGTTTTGCGCCTCTGTGAGAGCATATTTAAGACAGGGAAAAAACGCTGCGCCACTCAGCAGCCAGGAGTGAGAGAACAGCCTTGCAGGTGCCAAGGTCAGTGTAGAGGGAGGGGGAGAGGTGCTCCAGGCGCCGGAGCAGAAGTCCCCTGCGGCCTGTGGTGAGGACCATGGTGAAGCAGGATGTCCCCCTGCAGCCCATGGAGTACCACGGTGGAGCAGGGTTCCATGCTGCAGCCCGTGGAGGAGACCACGGTGGAGCAGGTGGCCCTGCACCGACAGAGGCTGCCGCCTGTGGAAGACCCCTGCCGGAACAGATTCCGGGCCAGACCTGTAGCCCGTGGAGAGGAGACCACACAGGTGCAGGTGACCTGGCAGGAGCTGCTGCCCGTAGGGGAGCCAGGTTGGAGCAGTTTTCTCCTGAGGGATGGACCCCGTGGTACGGACCCATATCTGGAGCAGTTCTGAAAGAGCTGCTGCCTGTGGGAAGCCCACGCCGGATCAGTTCATCAAGGACTGCATCCCGTGGGTGGGACCCCACAGCACAGGGGACGAGAGTGACCGAGAAGGAGCGGCAGAGAAGAAGTGCTGTAGACTGACCATAACCCCCATTCCCCCGTTCCCCTGCGCCGCTCGGGGGGAGGAGGTGGAAGAGGGTGGTTGGGGGGGAAGGTGCTTTTGGTTTGCTTTTTCCTTTGTTTTCTCACTTCTCTCGCTTGTTAGTAATAGGCAATAAATCTTACTATCTCCTTATGCTGAGTCTGTTTTGCCCGTTACAATAATTATTGCGTGATTTTCTCGTCCTTATCTCAACCCTTGAGCCCTTTTCACATATTTTCTCCCCATTCCTCTTTGAGGAGGGGGAGTGAGAGAGCGGCTGTGGTGGAGCTCGGCTGCCCACTCGAGCGGAATCACAACAATTATATGTTATATTATATATTTATTATGTATTTATATATATATTATATTATATATATTATTTATATATATATATTTAGTTGTGTGTGAATTATTTTGAATGATTGATTATTGCAGTTCTAAAATTGAGAAATGTTGAGAATTTTGTTTGTATCTATCTAGATACATGATCAATGAGAGCTCCATTTGTGTGGGCACATACAGTGTAAAGGAATAGTTCTTTATTATTACATCCTAGCTTCTCTGTTTATTTTAAATCTGTAAAAAACACTAAAGGCAATGAAGTAAATATTAAACTAAATGTGAATAAATTATTTTAATTGATATTAAAAAAATATATGTATTTGCATACAAAAATAGGCAAGTGTGTTTAGCGTCCCTCCTCAAAAAAAAAAAAAAAAAAAAAGTATTTTTCTACTTTAAAACTTTATAATTTACTTTCATGTGCATTGTATAACTAGCCCTGATATGTATGATTGAAGATGCATTTGAGATGCCTAAAAATAAATACTTAATGGAAAGAAAATATATTGTTTTGGAAGGTTTTGAAGAGTCATCTGTACCTTTGCTACATGCTACTGATTTTTATGGGTTTGTTGTGTTTGTGTTGTGTTTTTTTTTTTCTTTTTAATTGAAATGTCTGTGTCTGACATATAAAATTAACTTCTGAAAATGTCAGAAAGTAGAGGTCAGCAAATCTGTATGTGCTACTAAATACTGGAGTCACTCAATGACAAGCTTAATAAGGCAAAATATTGATGATTGTTTAGCAAGTATTCAGAAAATTGTATTGCTGTCATTTTATTAGAGTTCATTGGTATCAGCAGTTTCTATATACAGAGATGAAGTAACTAAAATAAATGTGATTTCCACAAATATGTATAATTGGGAACTACTGATCTATTTTAGACTATAGAATAAAAATGTAATAAACAAGCTTGTGAGGTCCCAGGCATTTATTTTATCAGAAAGACTGAAACTCAGATAACTGTGCAGTGAACACTCAATACAGATTCTAGCATTTTGTTGCCAAAACATGTGTGTAAGCCTTAAAATTACAAATTTACTCTGGTAAGGTTTGCCCAAATAGGGACATTCTTAATTCACCTTTCTTGCTACACACTAGAGAGAGTTTTGAAAGGGTTCTTCACAAACGGTCATTTTTTTCATGTCATGATTTTTAACATGCTAGCTCTAAAACTAGCCAAAGCTACTTCCATGAAGTCAGAAAGGCTATCTTTCCAATACTCTCAAGTAAAACATTGAGAACTTCAAGTGTCCAAGATCCTTCAAGATGTCATATCTTTTGGCGAGCAGCACCGTGAAAAAACTTCCATACTCTGAGATCTTCTCTAAAGCATATTAGGCTGAGGTGACACATGGGCAGTATTGTCAGAGAGAAGGATACCCAGCAGAGCAAGGACAGCAAAAAGCAGACAGAGGAAGTAGGGCAAGACTGTATAAGTCAGCACTGATAGCAAGTCTCACTATTTTTAACTTTGGTTTGACACACCTCATGAAAGTGAACATTCTGGAATACAGTAAATCTCAGGTTGAATTGCCTAAAAACACTTATTCCTGGTGAAACACACCAGTCTTTGCAGACAGTGTCTTTGATGTCTCCAACTCCTTCATTTAACTTCATTTTTCCCACCCCAACTTATTTATCTCTATAGTTTTCAGAAGATCAAACACTTGTCCCTTTTTGGTTAAAACCTACTTTTTAATTTTGGAGATGTTAATCACAGAATCACAGAATGTCTGAGGCTTGAAGAGGCCACTGGAAGATATTTTGTCCAAGACACCCGCTCAAGCAAACCACTACGGGTTGCCCAGGAATATGCCCAGATGGCTTTTAGTATCTCCAAGGAGGGAGACTACAGAACCTCTCTGTTCAGTCTGTGCCAGTGCTCAGGCACCTGCACAGTCACCTTTCCTCTTGTTCAGAGGGGACTTCTGTGTTTCAGTTTGTGTCCATTGCTCTTCTTCTGGCACTGGGAACCACTGAAAAGAACCTGACCCTGTCCTCTTTGCACCCTCATTTCGGGTGTTTTTATACATTGATATGATCCCCACTGAGCCTCTTCTTCTCCAGGCTGAACAGTTCCAGTCTCTCTGCCTTTCCTCATAGGAGAGATTCTCCAGTCCTTTAGCCATTTTATTGGCCCTTACCTGGACTCTTTCCTGTAACTCCATGTATCTCTTGTATTAAAGAGCCCAGAACTGGACAGAGCACTCCACATGTGGCCTCATCAGTGCTGAGAGAGGGGAAGGGCCACCTCTCTTGACCTGCTGGAAACACTTCTCCTAATGCAGCCCAGGATGCCATTAACCTTCTTGGTAGCAAGGGCACATTGTTGGCTTGTGTTCACCAGGTTCACCAGGTCTTTTTCTGCAAAGCTGCTTTCTAACTGGGTGGCCTCCAGCATGTACTGGTGCGTGGAGTTTTTCCTTCCCAGATACAGGACTTTACACTTCTCCTTGTTGAACTTCATGAGGTTCCTGTCAGATCATTTCTGCAGCCTGTTGAGGTCTTCCTGGATGGCAACACAGCCCTCTGGCACTCTTCCCAGTTTTGTGTCATCAGCAAACTGGCTGAGGATACATTCTGCCCCATCATCCAGATCATGAGAATGTTGAACAAGACTGTGCCCAGTATTGACTGGCCTCCAACTAGACTTCATGCCACTGATCTTCACCCTCTGGGCCCAGCTGTTCATTCAGTTTTCAATCCAACTCATTGTCTGCTTATGAAGCTCATATTTCAACAGCTTCTCTGAGGATCTTATTGGAGACAGCGTCAAAAGCCTTACTGAAGTCTAGGTAAACAATATCTACTGTTCTCCTTTTTTCTACCAAACCAATCATTTCACCATACATGGTTATCCTGTTGGTCAAGTATGTTGGACTCCCTTGGAGAATCCATGCTGACCACTCACAATTATGTTCATGTGCCTGAAAAGGGTTTCCAAGATTACCTCACCTTCCAAGGTTCCATCACCTTCCCAGGGATCAAGGTGAGGCTGAACATCCTGTAGTTCCCAGGGTCCTCCTTCTTACCCTTCTTGAAGATATGAGTGACATTGGCTTTCCTCCTGTCCTTTGGCAAGCCTGTACTTGACTATCCTGCTATTAACTCCTAGATTCAATGAAGGTCAAAACTTCTCCTAGCCTTCCATCAATTCATCACCCACTAACAAACACTCATAGTAATGCAAATAATTTACATTTTTCCAAAATGAGACAAAAATGAATATTTCAGTGATGAACTGCTTGAGATGAATGACCCCTAGAACACATCTTAGAAACTTAAGCTAATACAACACAAGCAGATCTATATCATTGCATTATATGCCACCTGTCTTCAGTTAAGCATTCATAAGTCGATCTGAGGGCTTGTTCTAAGACTGTGACTCATCACCATTTTTAACTTGAAGAAAATATGTAGGAAGGTGTTATTTTTGATTTTGTTTCCAATTGTATTTGTTTTTTCACTCTGATCCTCCCTATTTCCCATCTGGAAATAGTCATACCTTTAAGCAAACCACTTTCAAATGTCCCAGGAGATTTTTTTCTTTTAAAACCTGAAGACTTTGTCCTGAGTAATGCTGCGTGGAGAAATTATTTTATAGTTCCACACAGTCTTATCCCAAAATTCTGTATGTTTGCAGGGCAGCAGGTCTACAAAAATCTTTTCTTTTGTGTCATCCAGCACCAATCTCTATTATGATAAAAGCTCCCATATCATGCTGACAGAAGGACAATCAATGTCTGCCAAAGCACCTGTGCAATACTGGATTCTCTATTACATATGCATTGAACACAGTAGTTCAACCTGCTAGGAACTGTTTCTGTTTGTTTGGGACCCCTAACAACTAGTTATGTTTGTTTTCAGCAAGACCTACTGTGTAGTCAGGTTTGGAATAGTCTCAACTCTGTTCTTGGCAGCAGCATCTCCCGTGTTATTAGTAAATGTTTTTATTCATTAAAAAAAAAAAAAAAAAAAAAAAAAAAAAAAAAAGATAAAATAGTTCAAATATGGCTTATAATACAATAGCTCAAACCCTGTAAAGATGTAAGAACCTGACATTCTGCCCTCAGAGTAATCAGAGTAGTTTCCACGGGTGGTAAATGAAAGAAAGAAACAAAAACAAGATTTCATAACAGAAATAAGTGAAGACACACACCTTACTGACATTTAACAAATATTATCCCAATGCACTATAAAACCCAGCTACTTTCCTCCAACATTAATCTATTCTGTCAGACAACAAAGTGATCTATTATGAGCTTCTTTCAGAGAAAAAAAAAAAAAAAAAAAAAAAGAAAAAAAAAAAAAAACTTCTGCCAGAAAAGGAGCAAAATGTCCCAATTCTTTTATTATAATACAGTCATAAAGAATATCAGTCCCACTGAATCTCCCTTCATAATGCTTTTCTTTCACCACTGCTTTATTATTCCTACATAATATTATTCCACAGCCAAAGACTAATCATCATCCATGTTGGCACTGCAAAGCAGTGTTAGTATTTTGAGATTTTTTTCCTCCATGATTGATTAAGAAACTCTGTAAAAGGTCCTTACAAAGTTAGAATAGTTACTGAAAACTCAAATACTATAAATGTATTACAAAGATTGAAATCGCTGAAATTACTTTCACAGCTAGTTTTTCTGTAAGTCTTTCCAGAATACTTATGAGATCATATATCTGGAGTTCTTTGCCAATATTATGTCAGAAACAGCAAGCTGGGTAAAGCAGTATATAGGAAAGAAATAGTATGCTGATACCTGTAAGTGTTTTTATTGTTAGTGGACAGCTTTAAATACTGAGTCCAAATCATGCATGAATGACTATTTTGTAAGCAAGATAAGGGATTGTGAATAAAAGGTTATGGGAAGATTGTAGCCATAGAGTAGTTATAAATAGTACATTCACATTGGACTTCAATAGGAATATATCCTGTATCCTATTAAGTATTTGCATAAGTCTTGGATAAAGATACTATCTAGTCATGAAAATTCCTGATCTTACCATTACAATATGAAATTGAGTCAGTGAAGAGTAGGAATTCAAAAAGAATTTTAAAAGGCAATGTGGACAAACTGTTTGCAACAGCAAAATAATTTCAACAGAAGCATATGCAAACCACTATACTTAAGAATAATCAGTGTCACAATACAGGATGGAAACTGCTTTTTGTAGAACAGGTCTATGTATCACAGTACACAAGTTGAACATGGTACAATAGTGTCTGCTTTGCAAAAAGGCAAACATGACACCTTCTTGGCTTTAACTTAAGAATCATTAAAAAAATAAAAGGTGTTTTACTTCTCTCTTTTTTTTGTGCTCTAATTTATGCTTGGGTGATGCTAGATTGTATAATTTTTGAATTCCAATAATATGTCACTGTGAAATGAGTTTGTGCCATTCCACTGGCAACTTGTGGATTCTTGAAGTGAAATATATTTCTTGTATCCCTTCTACTTCTACTTCAAAGCTTACTCACAAAGGAATCTTCTTTAGAGTTATAAAGAAAAAAAAAATAGTAAAATTCATGTTTCTAGATTACAATTCTTGTTAGTCTTCTGTGACCTGGTTCTCTTGCTATTTTGTTAAAGACTTATGAAAAAGTGAAATGGGCCAGACTTTTTTATCTGTAATAACCTAAACTATTTCCAAAGCAAATCTGTTAAATACATATATATATTATTTGCAGATTAAAATATGGATTAAGATATGGATTGAACTGTTGTCTCCCCAAGACAAATTTATTTCCTTTTGCCTTTTATATTTTGACTATTTTACTGCAAACAGAAAATTAGAGAATAATATGCTAAACAGATCAAAACTCTAAAAACACAAAAATATGTGTAAGAGGCTCCATTCTTGGAACTGCATTCATTATTAATAAGAGAGTAACAAATCTAAGTCAGTTGAGTTGCCCTGTGGGAATTAAAACAAAGATTTAGCCCCTAAGCCCTGTTTCATGAAAGAAAAATAGTGAAAAAATATGAGGAACAACATAGAATAACATATTAATATATTTTTTTTTCATTTCTATTTTAAGAACTATAAAGTTGTCACTGGCAAAGAAAAGCTTCATATGACTTAAGATTTTAAGTAACCAAGAAAGAAAGTGTTCACCATATGAAAGGTATCTTATCAAAGAAAGATTCTGGAAGAAATTAGGTGAAACCAAACTACTAGGTAATTCACATCCAGTAATGAAAATGCTTTGGTGATGGCTTTATATATATGTGTGTGTATATATATATGTGTGTATATATATGTGTGTGTATATATATATATATATACATGGATATATATATAAGTTAGTGTGCTTTTGATGTATGCACTTCTACTCTTCCCCCAAATTCTAATTACCCCATCACTTTTACCTTCTAAGGTGGGCAAGAAAGTCTACATTATGTTATTTGTTTCCTGAAGTCTCATCAGATTTGAGGAATATTTGTAGCAAAAGCATTCTAGGTGCATGCTTTAGTTAATGGTACATTATTATATTAATGTTCTTGATTTGGTATACAGCTTTTACTTTCCTTTATATTTCTAAATCTAGTTAGCAAAGATTAAATTTAGTTAATTCCTAGAGAAAAGTGTTTATTTCTTCTATGTGATTGTACTACTTCTGCTGTTATGGGCCCTTCCTTTCTGAAGAGTTAATGCTAATGTGTCTGAGCCTGTTTTGCCAGCTCCTGAGAATGTGCTAGAGTGGGAAACAACAACAGAACTTTGGCCTCCATACTCAGAGATATTGATTTAATTCTGTAATTGGAAAATAAGCCTAAGGACACAGCTGACATAATTTTTTAAGATATTTTTGAATTGCTATATTGTTAAGTCAAGGACAGAAATAAATCTGTGTAGGAAACTGATGGGCTACAATTTTAGAGAAAAGAGAAAAATTAGAGGTTTTTTGCTTGATTTCTCCTGTAAGGACATGTTTTCTGTTTGAGTTAGATGAATCAGATAAAGGTTGAGGACAATTCAGTTTTGGTTTGGTTTGGTTTGATGTTTTCTGAGGCATAGTAAGAAGATGAAAAGGAAGAAGAATATCTAGGATGAGGTCTCTAAATTTACCCAGAGTGATCTCTTCCACTGGGCTGGAGAGCAAGTCTCAAACCTGAGAGACTAATTATGTTACAAATTAGCAGTTCTGGTTCACCTTCCATGATCTGTAAAATGCTTGTTTTTGACATTGTTAACTAACAATGTTCATTTACACTTCTGGTAAAAAGAGTTTTGAAACAGTAGATCTTTGTACATTCAATTCTTGTTTAACCTGTATTATTTGCTATATTATTCATATAGCAAAAAATCTATGTAATTATACATGAATAGTTGATTGTATGTATGTTTAGATGTTTGTTTTCTTCCCCTTTGTTTCCAAAGTTTTTTATTTGAAACACCCACAGGCTAGCACATAAGATGTTCTGTACAGAAAGTAGGTTTCTGACAGCTGATTATCCATTTTCCTTTGAACATAGCAATATTTTTGCAAACACCAGTTTGTAGGAGTAAGCCTCCTATCATTGTCTCATACATTTGACCAATAAGTTAATTTTATTCATAAAAATTATAAAAATATACACTGTAGTTAATACTGACCTAACAATTAGTAAAAATAACTTCATGGACAAATGAGATGTACAATGTACAATGAGATTATCATCCTTCATATTACTGACAAGATATTAAGGTCTTGAATTCTGTATGTTTATGTTTATATTTTAAGGTATCAAATTAAAAACAAAACTGACTGTATTTTACTTTTTTTTTGGTGTTTTGTTTGTTTGTTTTCTGAGGATAGTATTTTCATAAAATATAAATTGTTTTTTCTCTCTATGGTGTCCCCAAAGAAATCTAGTTCTTCAGACCATATTGTGTTTAGCATATAGTGATACTTTTTTTCCCAAAAGGTGATATCAGAAGTTGTTCTTTAATTAGAGAATCTGAGGAAACAAAATATTGTGAATGCTCACAATGTACTACAGCATTTCTTATTTTAATTTAAAATAAGAATGATTTTTTTTTAATTCTTTCACAGCTTTAATATTTGCATCTGTTCTGCATCAGTGTTGGTCAGATCAGGCCATTAATCACCTCAGATCATGAATAAAAAAAATAGCTTTAACTATTTCAGTTCATCCCATAGATTTATCTTTGAGACAATGAACCATAGTCAAAGCAGTTCTCTTTACTAGAATTTGTTCATAACGCATAATAATGAGTTTTGCCCATTGCCTAGACTGAAGTTTACCTTTAAATTCTGAATAAATCATCCATTTACTGAAGTTACATGATGTTTTATTTTTCTAAATCAACAAAATTACCTTTGTTACTCTTGCTAAAATGAAACAGTAATTCTTAGAATGTTTGATATTGCCTTGATCTCCACAATAAAGGAACTTCTGTACACTGAAAAACTTAAACTTCCCAATCTCCCCAAAATAGATCAAGCTTTTGAACTTCTCTTAATGGTTGAATTGTTTCTTCACAGTCTTTACTTCATATTGAATAGCTTGTAGTGATGATCTGCAGCACCGACAAATGAAATGAAATACTGGCTATAAATGAGCTGTGAAGACATTAGCTATTGAAAGGGATTAATTCTGATGATAATTCTCAAGAAAAAAAAAAAAAAAAAAGTAATTGCTATAGATTGAACAGAGATCGAAATATTCACCACACGTCAATGAATATTAATTCTCAAAGATGAAATAATTATAAATCTTTGGGTAAATATTGTTTCTAAACAAGCCACGTATTTGTTGGTTTATTTGTTTTTGTTTGTATGTTTTTAATTAGTATTACAGATTATCATATGATTGTATGGATAAAAATGGCTTTTTGAATTTTGGATTATGATTCTGAAAGAGGAGTCTCTAGGAATTAATCATTAGCCTGCAATAAGCCATCTAAACCATGAATACCTTCTACTGTATAGACGGACTCTCTGAAAATGTGGCTTACCATTTCAGACTACCACCCTCACCATACTGGTCCTGCTCCTGAAATTAAGGATTTTTTTTCTCTAAATCTTTACATGCAATTGATCCATTCAGTGCTGTTCCTTCCAGACATCTGAAGAAATGACATGCTCCACAGATACAATGATTTGTTAGATCCCACAAATTTTATATTTTTTCTGTAAAGCCAGAGATACACAATTTTTGCAGATAAATTTTATTTTCTTCTATCTGGAGAAAGTGTAAGGTACACAGACATATCCAAAACATTATCAGGTGTATTATCAGCATGAAAAAGGCTCTGTCATTGTTTCTGTTTCCTATAGCCTAGTCTTGTCTTTCTTCCACAGCTCATTTCACATCTGTTTTGGAGACAGAACTGTCGTTATTAAAGTTTACATTCCTCCTGTCAGGTTTCTGTGCTGTAGCTCTTGTAGATGTGAACACTTATCATGTAATTCATGCCTTCAGTTACATAAAGTCCCCAAGACTGGGAAATTTGCTCTTGAGATTGTAGCCTGGTACTGGTAATGAAATGCCTCTACTTAAATGGAGGGTTATGGGACTAATGACCCTTCGTTGCTAATTATCTGCCGGTTGTCTCAGATTCTTTTTTAACATCTTTCTGGATAGGCAATCCAATATGCACGTTACATGACAACAAATAAATGTGATTATAGAGGGTTTTAAGATTTCAGGCATATTCTAATGCATCACTATAGTAAAGTTAAAGAAGAAAACAAAATTCCAGTGGTGGTAAGAATAGCCATTGACAAATAAGGACATACTCTTACGTGCTAATATTAATTTTGCTAGCAAACCTGTATAGCAAAGTATACTTCTGCATCCATTTTTCTGAGCATTCGGAATGCCCATGCTTACAGTGCATTTTAAATGATAGTAGAAAACCTGTGGTAATTCAGCAAATAGTGTCTTCATAACAGCATTGCTTCAATTTATGGTTTCAATATTTATCTATCAAGTATACTTATGTGTGATCTTTCCCTTATGTTTGATTTCTTTTTTAGCTCCAGACCAGTCTGTCTGAACCAATGACATTATCCAAGTCAATCTCACTTCCTCGAAGTGCATATTGGCATCATATCACTCGGCAGAACAGCGTTGGAGAAATCTACAGTTTACAAGGCAAGTTCCTTTTAAGTACATGCCATGACTATTAACTTCTTTCCACTTTACCACAATTCATGTAGTTTGCTTTTTATTTGCACTGGTTTTCTCTCCATTTCATTTTATCAATTGTCAGGAACTGCAGCAGGTTTCCCAAATTTACATAAAGCAGGTTTCTTTTAGTCAGTTTGTAAACTATTGGTGAAAATTATTCCAAGAATCACTACACATACATACTAGATAGACAATTTGGCTCAATGTAGTTTCTCAGTAGCTAATGAATGTCAGGGTGCTTTAGTACTTGTCTTCCAATAAGATTGTGTAGATTTCCAATAAGATTTGGGCAACCTCAGGGTGCCCAATTAAATCTACATCAGGTAGCTGTATAAATTGCAAGATTAGAATGAAGTAATTCTAGGAAAAAGAGCTACTCTTGGTGAATTTGCTCGGAGAATCGTATATATGAACTGTTGATTAGACTAACTTACAGACATGCTGTATACAACTATCATCTGTTTTTGTATCCAAATCTCTTTCATATATTTAGATTCTAAGCTATTTGCCTAAATGGTATAATTAGCATAAGGAGGAGGATAGGGAGGATTCACTGCTGTTAAGCTGAAATTATTTTGTATCTTTTAGGAAATTGACATTATCATTAAATTTAAAATGTAGACATTAATTAAAATCATTTTTTCACTTAAAAAAAAAAAAAAGTAAAAAGTACCAAACTTATTCCTTGAGCAAGAGTTTAAGGATTTCATTTGAATTCCCATTTAATAAGCTGTTTGCATAAGCAATTTACATTTAGATGGGAGGTTAGAAACTACTCAAGAACCAGAGTATGCCGTCCAAGAAAACATATTACATGCTTTCATGCAATATATAGATTAAATCCACGATGTATTTGTTTTGTAAATTATCACATAAATTAAAATCAGCAGGTGAGCTGTGAATTCAACAGGTGACTCATTAAAGGGTACAGCATTTGTTTTTCCTCATCCCCATCCAATAAAGGCAAAGTAAACTGCTAATCATAATTACAGACTTACAGATAAATAAAACTAATGAAAAAATAATAATAACCTTCCAGAAGTTGGTTGTGAAAAAGGTTGTGCCTGTAGATCACCTTTAAAAAAATTATTATGTCACTGATATCTTTCATGAACACAATAAGAATGGAAAAAGTATTTTTATAGAGGTATTAGAGTTCCTCTTCTTATATGCTTGGTGAGATTTTCCTTTAGAAAAAGAACAGTGAAAGTGTTATGACATGCAGGACGTGAGAAAATGGAACATTATTTATCTCTGCTGTACCTTTTGTTTCTCATAACTGGGCTTTGTAATTCAGTACAATTTAATTTAAACAAAAGCAAAATTTGATACATCAAATACTCAATATGCATACCAACTGCGTCTGCAGGAGGCAACTTACTGGAAGTGTACTATTAAAAATGCAAGAATTCTGATTTTTGGAAGTAGGTAGATTCTATTCCCACGTCCACTGAAACATGGGACTAATAAATATTTCAGAACTTAATATTTTCATTCATCTTACATGTACTACAATGACTGAAACTTGAGAAAGCGTAATAGATTTCAGGAGAGAGCAGTCCAGTTTTAACAGTGGGCTAAGAAATGCACCCTGAGGACAAATTTCCCTGCCTCCAATTGCAAAACTTCAACATTCAATAATATTATTCATTATCTGTAATGAAGATCTCTTTGAACTTTCTGCTGCAATGCTTCTGGCTAATTAAATGCAGTATATTTGTGCAGAAGCTTAAGGGAGCAAAAAGTACACGTTTTTGTCCTAGTACCTGTTCATACTAATAGTCTTTGCACAGAAAAGACCTACTAGTCAACAAAGCCTTAGCCCACATGCTTCACACATGAGGGTGGAAGGTGGGTAGGGAGGAAGCCGATTTAAAGCATTACCTCAACACTGACCTTAGCACAACAGACAGGTGAGAAGAGTTGTTGCAGAGGAAAAAAAAAAAACACTTGCTGCTACCGTGGTCTTCTCTGAGTTTAAAAAGGTATATTTCACCTTCAGAGAGGAGACTTTTTATTTAGAGAATAGTCCAGCAAACTCAGTTCAGCACTTCATGTGTGTTTATTACAAAGCATATTACATTAAAAAAGGTGAAAATTTCACATTATTCCCATTGTCTTGCAGATTCTAAAATGAAATAACTATCATGGTGTCTACCAATATTCAGATTACTATCAATAAGAGTAAAGTAACATCCAAGCTCACTGTTAAATACAGTGCAAAAGTATTTGCCTAATGGCAGTTATTTCAGACTTGCAGTTTGAAGTGACTAGAATTTAATTAATAACAGCTGGTGATATATAAGGAGAAATGAACATGTACTCATACTACCTTAGATAAATTGGCTCTTTGGGAGTTATTTAGCAGTCAAATTTAACTTAATTAGTACTGTGAGTTGATCTGATAATGAATATGCTGCAGAGTAAGAAGGGAGGGGGTGGGTGTTTTTTTTAGAGCCTCTATTTCAGATGAAAAAAAGGCAATTCAGTAGATGGATACTGGGTTTATCATCCTCCATCTGCCTATGAAAATCCTTCATGTACAGACCCAAAAAGATTAAAACAGTGAATAATAGTGTTAAAGGAACACACACTGCACAAAATATCTTAAAAATGAGGTGAACTAGTTTCTCTTTATATACCTTTTCTTCTATTTGGTCTTCCTTGCACTCTTTCAGTTCTTGATTGCACTACTATGATGAAAGTAGCAATTTAGTTGTCTAATTAATCTAATACATAGGTACAAGTTGGTGGTTGGCTTTTCCCAGTGGTAGCACATCACCAGTAGTATTATTTCAAATTTTACAGTATAGTGCTGCAGGTCTGGCAGAGCTGCCATGTGATCTGCAGCTGCTGTGTAGGTTGTGCAATAGGCCCTTGTTAGCTGAAACAGTCATGTCTTTTCATTGCTGTGCACTGCCTTTCCTCTTTTCCTGACGTGACATTGGGTATGTGGCAAGCCCTACTGCACAATATGAAAAAGGGGAGGGAAGGGGGAGGGGAATGGGAGGGGAGAGGGAATTGTTTTCACACAGAAAATCACAAAGTTTTTAAAGCCATCAGGTTAAATTCTAGTCTTTCTGTGTTATAATAATTTCACTTAGACAAGAAAAAACAGTATCTACCCTCATAAGTCATTATTATCAGGCATGTGATTTAGCATTGTTTCACAAAATAATTAAAAACTGAAGTAAGTAAAAAGAATGTCTTTTTATACCACAAATGTTAATTATATTAACTTTTGGTATGGTTTAAAATTTTCCATTTGGGCATTTAGATTTGCTTAGGATGATAAAGGATTGCAGATCGAATATTCAGCTAGCTGAAATGTAGTTTTGTGCACCTTGCTGTAGAGAATGCAGATAGTATAAATTTTGATCGTGGTCATGATCATATTATTAAACAAACAAGGCCAAATAAAATTTTGGTATGGAAACCTACATTAGCTTTTTGTATTGCAGTTATGGAAATCCCTTAGGAAACTATTTTCAGAAAATCTAATTACAGTTTGGCCTTTCTCCAAGAAATTCAAAATAAAGAATTGCTTTCAATCACCTCTGTTGTGTTTGAGTCTTATTTGGCTTTGTTTTTGCATACACAAAGGGATGTACCCACTTAAGCAATCGTAATAATTTCTATGAAGGTATTCATGTATGAGTGTGTTTGTATAAGAATTATACCAGTAACACCTTACATGTTATCCTATTAAAGAGAGCAGTAATGCTTTTTTCCAACACAAATAGCTTATCACAATTGCTTATCAAATTCTGTAGTAAGCACATAACAAAGTGATTAAATAACACTAAGATTCCTGCTAAGAGTCTACATTTTTCAACTCAGTTAGGAACTTGGAGAAATAAAACTATAATCTTCAGTGAGACAGGTCTTAGGCCAAAAGCATCATTAAAGCTTGTAAGTATATATGAAAAATAAAAACATAATGGATTAAAAAGTAGCCTCTCTGAAGTCATAGAAATTTTGCTATTGATGAAACTGGTTTTTGTATTTCACACTAAAAATGTGGGAAACTAAACTTTTGCAAATCAAAACAGAATGAACCTCTGGTTCCTCTTTAATGCAAACCTCCTCAAAAATCAGGCCTGCATTGCTCAGTGTCTTTGGCCTTTTTAGGAGCTCTCCTCTCTTTTTTGTAATATATTTTAAATAGAATAGCATGTAGGGTTAACCCATTCGGGTAAAAGGTTTTGTATTTAAAAGGAAAGACAGTCAGACACAAGATTTCTTCCAGATACAAAAGTTTGCAGCCTTTCCAAAGTAGCCTTTTCATATGCCATTTAGAATAATTAGATACTGTTTGAGTTGCTAAATATTTAGAAGGATTTGAATCATCCTGTTCAGCCTTCTTTAGGCTAATCCTGCAGGAATTTCCTATGTGGGCTTCTGCAATTTTCTACAAATTAAAGCATATAAAATGAATTGAAGGACATTCATCATTTTGCCATTTCCATTGTTTGTTCATATGCCCAGGAAAAGAGCACAGAATTCATTTCCCCATCTAATTTGATGCTAGAATAATGTGGATAATGTAAAATGTTAGAATATATCTGTTATTTAAACCTGATTGTTCAGTAATGTTTCACTAAGTGTCTACCAGCAGCTTTGCTGCTGACGTGCTTTATATCCTGCCACCTTCCCATTTCCTTTTCTGAATCTCATCAGGACTTTCACATTAGCAAATGAAGCCTATAAAACTTGAAATATGAATAAAGGACACCTGAAACAAGATACTGAGTAGAGAATGTGTGAGAGCTACATTATTTAAAATGACTATATTATGTGGCTTCTTAAGTCTTACACTGAAGATTAAAACTTTTTCTTCTGAGCTTTGAAGTTCTGTGCAAAATAGTGCATCACTAAGCTGACTTTAAAATGTCATATTGGAAATGGGAAATGTCCTACTCAGAAACTAGTAAAGAAGGACCTCATTTTGTTTTACAATGATTGCTATAGCTAAATAAGTGCATTACTGACCTGCTGTAGAGAGTATCTTAACACACTCCTTTTCACTCTGGTAAATAGCTTAAGAGGTTCTTATGGTTACAAGACATAAAAAACAGGTGGAATGCCAAAAATGATTAATAAAGTATATTCCGTTGTCAAATTCAGAAGTTCTGGTTTACTTTAAGGCCTTTGTTGTAATGCACTTTCTCTCAGTATATGGTCCTCCAGTGAGATCACTCATCAGCAAAGTTATTTTGTGTTAGACCAGAAAGCTCAGGAGTCACTGTACTGTGAGGTTACAACTGAAAGCTTGAACAGTTTATGGAAAGTAGTTAAATCTAACGATTGCCTTTTCTACTCAAGGAAAAAAAAAATGTTTTTAGTACCAACTACAGAATTTTTTAGTTATAAATCTCTTTTTATATCTTAGGTTAATGATTTCATTAATAACACTAGCTTCTCACTCAGTATGAGAAGTAAATTAAGCTTTGGTCCTAGCTTAATTTAACCAAACCCAGGAATTTTTAGTGTGAATTAG
Source organism: Aythya marila (assembly GCF_965140915.1). NCBI lineage: Eukaryota > Metazoa > Chordata > Aves > Anseriformes > Anatidae > Aythya > Aythya marila. Next base: position 98,621,719 of record NC_139043.1, on the reverse strand, counting down.
CTCAAGAAAACACGTATACTCCTGACTGAAGCTGGACTGCTGCAGTCATTTTATCTCTGTTGTGTGATAAAATTCCAGGACCTTCATTGTGTCATGAGACCTGTAGCTCAGAAAAAGAACATGTGCTGTGGGAGAATAGATGTAACCAGCTCCATGGATGCTAATTGTCAGCTGGCATTGGATTGTCTGAACAAGAAAGGTTAACCATGTTATTTTGAAGAGAAAATTGAATTATTTGGCAAAGGTCAACTTTGTGAAAACTGCTTTTTTTCTATTAAACCTTTTCACCAATAAATCCAGACTTTTCTAGCTAAAACTATTTTGTGTTAAGTATGTAATTACACTTACTATCAATAAGATTGTCGGTAGGCTTAATATCTCATTTTTGTAATTTCAAATAAATTGAAAATATTTCTATGCTGAAAAACCCTGTTTTCTAGTCTAACTATTACTCAAAATCATGAATGCATTAAGCCCCCTTAAAAAAAAAAAAAAAAAAAAAAGACAACCATGCCCTGCATACTTAGGAAAAAAATACCTGAGCAAAAAAGATGTATTTTCTTTAGTTCCTATTTGCAGGAATTGTTTGCACTTCTTTATCTTTCAGTAATTATTTCAAATAATGTGAAATGATTATAATTGACATCTCTACAGAACATGTTCACAAGAATTGCTATAATCTAAAAACAGTGTGGGTTTTGAAAATAGGCTGTATAATTGGATGAGTGTGGGAACATTAATAATATCAGCTTTGCCTACAATAATGAGAATAGGATTCACAAGGATATCAAATACCATTGATTGTGTTTAAATAGAAAAAGATATAATACCCCCTTCACATCCCAATGTTTATGAGTTAAAATGACATCATATAAATATCTATTTATCTGTTTGTCTAAAGTGACATAACATTGACCTGCCTGTTAATTGTTTGTTGTGAAGTTTGCAATATATTTGCTATAGAAAGAGCATTGCAAGATCTCAAATATATTAATATAAGGTTTCAGTGAGATTGTCCATCTTATGTATCCCACCTTATTAATCTGCAACAATATTATGGTGACAATATTTGTAGCACACAACACAGAGTCTGATATTAGTGAAGACTATTTATTTCATGGTAAGAATTTTCAATTTAAGCATAATGGACACTCTACCCACTATGTTCAGTTTAATCAAGCCATAAGAATATGTTCTTTATAACTCCATAGTGAATTTTAGCTGTGCAGAACTGATTAAAAAAATCACAGCATTATTCAGTAGAGGAAAAAAGACATGTTCAAAAAAGTATCTTAGAATGTCTATTTGTTAAAAAAAAAAAAAAAAAAAAAAAAAAGCCTTTTCATCTTGGTGAATACTTATGTCCTGCCAACCTTTTATTAGATCAGAATGATATGTTGTAAGACACTATGATAATTTTCACAGAACGAAGAACTGTGAATAATAGGAATTTCCTCCCAATGCAGAGTTAAAAAGATTTCACTGAAGTGAAAGCTTTTCATCCTTTCCAAAGCTGGTCTGCCAACTCCTTGTAGCTCCACATTTGAATACGAGAAGTAAGTTTGCTGTTTAGCTGCTGGATACTTGTTTATCTTTCCAAATTCTATGAAAATGTCTATTGAGAGGGTATTTTATAGCTCTGACTTCAAGAGCACACAAAATATTCTTACATTAAACAGAGAAAAATGCACAACCAAACTGGGATAGATTGAAAAGTGACAGGATTTGGTATAAATGAGAGGAACGGTGGAGTTAGCTGCTTGGTGATTTGGCATTTACATTACAAATATCAAAGGCACTGTCCTTCCCTACCTGTGATCAGATATGTCCACATGCATATTCAGCATGAAGTAGCAGAGCACTGTATGATAAATCCATACCTATGCTAACAGACCAGAGAAGTAAAGTCATGAGTGGTACATGTTTTGCTGTTCAGCAGCAAATGCCTCAATTGGAAAGTGAGGGTGAAATGAAAATATCTTTACTACTATCATTAGTGACTTCATATTAATGTTGTTGCTGCTAGGCCAAGTTCACATGCGATGGGACTGTACATTAGTTTTCTCTGAACTGCTAGTGCATGCAACATAACAGAACATGAACAGCAGAGTTCCTAGCAGAGTCCCATCAGCCCAATGCCTCAGCCCAGCCCAAGTGGAGAAAATCCAGGTCTGGTACCTGCTTCTCCAGTCTTCTCCAGGCAGCAGCCTGGATGGGGGAGGCATGGCTTGACCCCTGTGCTGGCAGAGCTGAGGACGCATCTTCTCTTTGCCTCTCATCTGTCTTTCAGTTTCGTCCCCATTCAGGATAACAAACAGGTTCTTCCCTAACCCTCTGTCTTGATGGACAATACTTGGTAGGAGCTACTGCTGCCAGTAATCCTTTTTGCTCTACAAACTCAGCTGATCCCTGTATAGCCACCTCAGACTGTTTCCATGTGTCCTTGATATAAGCTGACCTAAACAGACAGGCACAACTTACTTATAGTCAGTATTATCATGCACTCACAGTAAAACATTTACTTTCTTACCAGAACACTTAGCTGAGAATTAGGTATCTGTGAAAAGTACAATGGCCTGACAATAGTAGTAATGTGGGTGGTTTTTTTTGTTGTTTTTTTGTTTGTTTGTTTGTTTGTTTTGGAACCAAATATTATTAAGAGGATTTTGATCAGCTGTTTGTTTTCAGTTTCCAAGAAGAATATTCTTCCCCTGTTTTCAGTGTTGCTCATTCTTCCCACTTTTTACTAATTAACCAGGACAGATTTATTCTCTTCTGTACTGTGTCTGTAAAAAAAATAAAATAAAATAAAATAAAAAAAATCTTATTATGGTGTCTTTTCATTGAAGCTAGTGAAAACTGCATCAAGCAAGTTTTCATTTTCACCTCATTTTGCTACCTTTCCATACATGTGTATAAATAGATAACAATAACAAAATGTTTTCTTCTTAAATATCTGTTGCTAACATGCCAAAGTAGAACTTCTGTGCTCATATACTGTCCTATATTTTTGCTAAAATAAGAACAATTCTTGCTTTTAAATACGGTTTCTGTATGTTGTCTATATGACATCTAATGGGGAGTTGTCATATTTCCTGGTTTCTTGGTCATTAATTGATGGCATGAGATCAGGAATGCAGGTACCCAACTATGCTTTATGTCTCTGCTCCACATGTGCAGATCCCAGGTTTCAGAAATATTGTCAAGCAATGCTCTTGCTGAAAATAGGGTTCAGAGCTTACATAAATGTTGAAGCTTAAACATAAATTTGAAAAAGCCTATTTTCATTGTAATTTTTATAAATCTATTTGATTGAATGATTGTTGACAGACTGGTCATTTGATTTTATCCATTATTACTGTTAGATTTTTCCAGGGTGTCTCAGCAGTTTTGCAGAGCTTTGTGAGATGACAGTCTATCATTACTAAACATTTGATGTCACGAGCATTTTATGATGGAAAAGATAACCTGTTATGGGTTAGGAAATGGAAGTGTATTATATTTGGTCTTGTCAACTGTCTCATTATTCCCCATTCATCAGAGCAGGTATTTAATTCTGAGAAATAGCTCAGCCGTTTTTTATCCCTTCCATGCCTCTTATAGAAACACTTTCCTCTGATCAAGTATGTGCATTTTGGTGTAAGTGTCAATCTGTTGTAGTGCTTTTCTATGAATCTGTTTCTGAACAGTCTTGTTTTTCTCCTTAACTGTTGCCATATATTAATTAAGGCAGCTTGTTTTTAACAAGTAACTGCAGGGGGGCAGGGATGGCAAGTACTGAGCATTATCTGTACCAGTGTGTGATTTTTTCAGTCATAATATATGCACCAATAACCTATTTTGACTCTGTAGTGCAGCTGGAAGAAGGTCTCTTCTCAATGCTGGTGACCGCAGTACTTTAAGACCATTGATCTTCTATTCATCTTGTATAAGAATGAGGATTTTTTTTTTTTCTTGAGCTTCTTTATCATTTTGTATGATTTCTTGATTTGCTTACCAGCATTTATTCTCATGGATTGGGCCAGCACCAAGGTGTCTTAGGACAGAAGAAATATAAAGAAAGGCTTACAGTGACTCTTCATATACTCTTATTACCTTAGCCGTACTTCAAATCTTGTATTGAACTGTGGGAACAAGCGACAAATTTTGCAGTGGTGTTTATTATATAATAAAATACCAAAGAGGGAGACAATTTAAGCTGTTATCTTCAAGGTGTGACTGTTTATTTGTTGTTGGTGGTGGTGGTGGTAATTTTTTTGCTTATGCTGCGGTAAATCAGGAACATTATCAGGGACATGAATGATATTATGCTAGTGTATAGGTACTATGAAAAAGGAAAATGTACAGAAAATTTAAATGGTATCATTGATATGAATATAAGATGCTTACTCATTTTCCTTGTCTAAATATTCAAAACCATGCAAGATGCAAGAGAAAACCTTCATAACTAGACAAGAAAGAGAATTTACTGTTAAGGCATTTGTCCTGAGCTGCTGCAAGTTATCCTTGTTCTTCAAAAAATAAATAAATAAATAAATAATTTAAAAAAATCTGCTCACCTACAGAAGACAAAACCCTTCCTTATAACTTATGTCCGAAGTTCACTGTGGCATAAACACTGTTGAGCATTTCTTCAGTGACCTCTACGATTATGTAGGGCCTTTTTGACTGAAGGTCATCTTTATTCTGATGGCCATGGACCTCTGCTAGATTTTTATAAGGAAATGTAGATTAATTTTCTGTGATAAAATACCTGTATGTTTGCTGTGGACTCAGAAGTCATCTGTATGAAGGAGATTCTCTTTTTAAATTTAGTTACATTGCAAATGTGATCAGACAAAAAAGTAAACTGAGAAAGTCAATGGAACTGTGGAAATGGTTCAGTAAAGCCATCATTATTACCATCATATAGTATGAAATTTTCCCACCACATATATTGTTGCAGCATAGGTTAATACCTAGAGAAAGAGTCTACACCATTACTCTTGTCATTAAAGCAATATTTGACCTCAACAGTAGGAGGATGCCATTATTTCACTGAAAACAGCTTTTAGCCAGTAGGAGCTCTAAAGCCAGTGAGTAGTGGCCTGCTACTTGCAAATGTTTTTTTTAATCCAGAAGTGACAAGAGAGAATTAGTTTTGAACTCTGTCTTTGCTGACCTCAGAGGAATAAATTACCTTCTCCTTAGAGGTAGTATGACAGACTGACACTTTACACAGTGTTAACAGTTTTCACCAGCCTAGGGAATAATCATTCAAATCTCACAATTATTGTGGCACCTCTCATCTGGCAGCCAATCACTGTTCTTAAACTGTAGTACTAGGGTGTATGTACAATTTTAGTAGACACTGTTTGAAATTGGCTGTTTCTTGAAGTGGACACTGAAGCTATAAACCTGTCAAGAATTTTTCCTAAGAGAAAATTGTTCAGAATCAGTTTATAGCATTTTATTGGAAATTTATATTATCCCTTACCCAGACACATTTATAAGAAGCATTTTTTCTCCAGATAACTGCAGTGTGGTGTGTTTTTTGTTGTTGATTGTTTGTTTGTTTGTTTTTGTCTCAAGTTTTAATAACAGAATCAGAATGCAAAACCCGTGACTATGAATTTATCAGTCATTCTACAAATATCTCATGCAAATATGTTAACAGGATTTTTAAACCTACACAGTGAAGAAGCAAACAAAAAAAAAGTATTATGCAGACCAAAATGAAATACATGAATGCAGACAAGACTCACATACTAAGACAAACCTTATTATAGCACATGTTAAGGTGAACCTTGTTATAAAATAATCATTTCAGCATGAAGAGTTTCATCTGTTAGTTTTGGAAGCAGTGTTATAACTCTTTCAATGTGAAATTTCTTCTAAACTGTAAAAATATATCAGGATATGCCATATCCCAAATATGTATATGTTTGTGTATTATGTAATTGGTTCTTAATAGCTGCAATCTTGAACCCAACTCACATTCAGGTGTTGATTCATCACAGAAATGTTTGTTAGATAAAAAGTACCATTTAGTGAAGATTGGAATTAAACAGAAAGCCAACTTATCCATATTTTTACTTATGTTTATCAGATTTCACAGACATAAAATACATTGCATACAGCATATTGTAGATCTTCTTACACCTGTTTAAGTTACATCTGTCTTTCACAAGTAGCCAATTATACATTATGTTCCTCTTAAAATCTTTTCTTGCTTCTTTTCTACATAACTTTGTTTTCATTTCTCATAGATCATAAGTGTATTTATTCCTTATTACTCAAAAGTCTATGAAATACAAGTAGTTGGTGACAATTGGGTCCAGTGTTCATTGGTTATATGACTAAACGAAAGGAGTGTGAGATACCAATCTGTTACGAGTCAGTTTAGCTCTGATGAAGAGACCTCCTAGTTTGTTTGCTAACGAGATGTCTATTCTTATTCTACATATCAGAAACATGTTTATTTCACCATAGTTAATTGTCCTTTATATGTTACTATTGTGTACCTGTACTATTTGCTATCATAAATGCAGTTGTAAATAGCTTTTAATTGTTATATTATATATATACCATTTTAATATGCTAAAACTTTTTTCATTTGGAACATATATATATGTATATATATATATATACATTGCCATTAAGGCTGTGTGCGAAATGATATCCCTGGTAAGTATTTTCTCTGTACTAAATCTAGTGTCTCTGGGAAGTGTAATAGAAGTGCCACATTTAGTGCCACATGATAGCTGGAAGTGTCTTTCCTAATGACAGCCACTTCAGGAAAAAAGAGAAAAGGAAGCACTTTGCTGTTCTGGATAGTGATGATGAAAGAATGATGATTATTGCAATATTGCACCATTAGACTGAAATGCAGATGCCTTTGACAAGAGTTTTCTCTAATGTAATAAGCAGTACAGGTCTTTCATATTTGCTATGACCATCAGTATACTGAAGAATAAACTGAAGGAGAAAGAAGAAAGTCTAGCTACAGGTCCACATTGAATTGTATTGCTGAGTATTGTCATGTTGAAAGACTTCGTAACTTCAAGTGCTAATCTAATGAAAGCTATTTACAGTTGTATTGTTTGCTTGCTCATTTTTAATGGCAGAATCTGTGCATAGATATTGATATATAATGTAGATATATACATTATTATAAGTGGTAGCACTGTCTTGATTAATTTCTTCCCTTGATTGCTCATGATCCTCTTGATGTATGGAATAGGACTGTGATTTGACAAGACAATAAACCTAGCTTGAAAGTGCCTACTGTCTGATAAGAAATGCCATGGCTGTGTGATTTGGAATTACTCAAAATATTTTGATAGGTAGCATTGTTGAAGCAAACTTTATGCCAAACCAGATACCACTTATCAAATCTGGTATTATCTCATCTTCTGTTGCTGATATCATGCCAATGAAAAGGCATATGGCTAACATAAACACTCCATTCTATGTTCTTACTTACTCACAGTAAATAAAATCATGTTCTGAGGCTTAATCTAGATTCAGTCTCTGACTGAATGATACATCTGTGCCTTACTGATGTTAATAATAAGGTTAGAACAATGACACAAATCTCCATTTTGTTTTTTTCTCCTGGCTGCTGCAGTAGTGGAATTCGGGACAGTGTTCAAAGATTAGATCACCAAGGATGCAAGAAATAACACACACATTTGAAGACATAATATACTCAGGCAGTGTTTCTGGACCAATCTAACATTTAAATTGCCCTAAACCAGTCAGTCTGCCTTTCTGATTTAGATGATTACTTCCTTAATATTGCAGGTATATGTTTCCTTAAGCCCCTGGAAGGTGTAAGTCTCTAAATAGAAGTCAGCATTGATAGTGGTATGATTACAGCTGCTAACATAAGCTGAAGGTGTGACTCCCTCTGTTCACTGTAAGTATGTGAATCCTGGGAAAGTAAGTGCCTTAAATTCCCAAAAGCTATGAGTATAGTGTCATTATAGGAAGTATTTTAGATTTTGCAAAAAAGCCCTCAATCCTCAAGTCCAGGTGTCAGGGCAAGGTTTCATAAAAACAATGCGAATAGTTCCAGATACCTATGCCTGTCCTTTCTATATGGACTATGGCCATGAAAATCTGGACATTTTGAAAATTAGGTTTCTTTCTTTCTTTCTTTCTTTTTTTTTTTTTTTTTAATACTTTGTTTCTGCAATAACATTTTTCTTTGCCTCACTCTAAGCTTTTAATAAATCCTTTTCTCAGCTCTCATAGCTTATGCAGTGAAGCTGCATTGTTGAGCTGGCACAGATAATACAATTTGTTCATCCTTCTGGTAGATACTTCCCATGGAAATTATTGGGAATAACCTGCTTATCTCTAAGACTATTTTTTTGTCACACTGAGAAATAGGGTGATTTGAAGAAATGTTATATATAATCACCATTGTAGTTTTAAGTATATGATTGGGATAAAGAATATTATTCATAAAATATTAACTAATGTGCAATTCTGAAATCAAATTAATTATGTCTTAATTTCTTATAATGACTCTGCAATAAATATTTTTCTTAACTGTTTTACAGTTACATTTTTTTTACTACTAATACTTGTTTCACTAATGTGAATTGTCAGTTTCATCATTTTACTGAAAAATCTGAGTTAATTCAAGAAGCCAGAAATAGCTGAGATACCTCAGGATGGGAAGGAAGGGGAGGTGGCAGTGGGAGGATGTTTTTGAGAATTTTCTTCTGTAAAGAGTTTTCAAGAAGTGAATAATCAGTATTATGTTGGGTCCCTCCCACCCAAGAAGCTATGTGCCAAAATTTAAGCTTCTTTTGAATAGCAGCTATATTTACATGGCTGGAGAGTTTGCTTGGATCTGTGGCTTAGCATCTGAGGAGAAAGAGGAAATGCATGAAACTCTTCTCTTTTGATTGCTAATTGCTTAGAAACTGTACATTGTATCTACTGCTCATCTTATAGTTACTAACAAGTACCTTTATGTTTTGATCAAACTGTCGTAGGGCTGCGGTAGTCTATCATTTATTTTACCTAGAAGAAGGAATGTGTTTAATATTGTGAGCCTTTGTAGTCCTATTGAAAATAGAGAGAGAAAAAGAAGGAGAGGTTATATTTTGCAGTGACTCAAAAAAATGAAACTTTTTGTTCTCTGCCCTGGAATGTTAATAAAAGCACTGTAGTGACAATAATATATAGCCTTTTCCAGGATGGAAGGAACAGAAACGTATGTTCTGCCTTCTGGCAAGAACAATGATTATGTGTTTTATCTGTCAAATCTATCTGTATATATAATGCTTCTAGAAGCATAGTATCTCTATACTGAAATTAAATTAACAATTCTACAAACCAAAGTCATGCTGAAAATAGAAAGCATGTTCTGAATTATAACTGTAGTTTCTAGGAAAAGGAAGACAGAGATGTTCATCCACTATGTAAATATTAACTATTTTTTTGCATGTATGTATAAAGTAGATCTGTGACCAAAAAAAGAAATAAGCTTTTTAAAGACACTCTTTAGTTCCATTTTAACAGAAGGTTTTGTTTATTAAAAATTATAACTAAAATTCTTCCAGTAATTTAGAAGTTTAAATTCAAACCTTCCAAACTTTTTTTTGGCAGACATTACTTTTTTGACATTATGTTATGAGAGGGTAAACACAAATAATACCATATTTTCAGTATTTTGAGAGGCACAATCAGTATAATCCAACACACTATCAACAGTTAGGAATAAAGATTCATTTCTGAAGTGTTTTATTTAGAGAAAGAAATACATAATACATTTATTTATTTAGAGAAAAACACACATTTATTTAGAGAAAAAAATACATATTCTATGGATATACTTCAGTCATTTGACTCAAATTTATTTATTTATTTTACAAATAAAATTAATTTAACAAATTATAAGAACGTTTACTCACAGCTAATTTTAACTTTGAAAACTATTCTTTCTTGTAACATAGATCTGCCCATAACCTTTTTTATCACACTACATGCATAAACTAACTGAATTCTACATCTGTATTCAGCTAGGCTTATGCTGACATCACTGGTTTTAATATGTTAAAATAAGATCACTTTTAGGAATGTCCTTTTACTTGATACTTTCACACTTTGATTACATTCATGTTCTTTACCTAGTATTTATTTTAACAACACCAACAACCAAAACCAGTTTTGAACTACTTTTCAGAAGGATTTGTACAGTCTTTTGTTATTATACTTTCTAGTGACAACATCTTTGTCATTTTCAGGATTTCATATAACATGCCTAGGATGTTAAATACTGACATCAGACAAGAGGAACTAACAGTGTCTGTGAGCAAATTACCTGTGAGCAAATTTGAGGAATCATTCTCAAGGGATTAGCACACAGGTAGATTCCAGTGAACATATGGATAATTGATGAGTTTTGTCTTAAATATTTCAATTATTTCCATTTCCAATTGATATTTTCTAGCAAAAAGAAGAAACTCATAGTAACTTCCAACATATATCCTATCATTTGAGACATGCAATACAATTATGTATTCCGTTTTTTTTTTTCTAGTATAAATATAATAGATGATAGAACTGTAATTCTGTTCACTGTGTTAGGAAAGGCCATAACTGTGCAACAGAATTCTAGCAAAGGCAATAGAAAAAAAACTGTCAGAGCACATTCAGTTCTTATAAAACAAACAGAAAAATATCGTGATGAAATACATGTACTCATATGAAAGAGTGAATGAATGCAGTAACAGTGATGTTCATTTGAGTGAAAATTTTATCTTAACAATTAGCCTTTATTTCATGTCAAGTACTATTCTTTGTTGTTTCCTTTTGATATCCATATAAGAAAATGTGTTATTTTTCTTCATTGGCATTTCTATCAATCTGAAAAATAGTTTATAGTGATATGATATACTATACCCATAAATGTCATAAAATCATACCCTATCATCAACATCCATGTGGTTTTGGTCAAAAGTACAGAGTAGATATGATGAGGATAGTTGGTTTTATGACACACTCTTATTATTATAGAGCTCAGATGGCTGAAACAACTGCTTGGAACAGAAACACCTAGATTTTACCCAAAGGAAGGGCACATTATCCACTTGCCATGAGGCCAAGTGAAATATGCTATTTCTCTAAAAAGGAGCAAATTGCCTTTCCATAGGTCAAGAGACATGCTAAGCTTCACTGTCATATGCATAATATGTAGCTATGGACTACAATTAGAGGGCGCCAGGAGCTACATTTATTGTCATTATTATTGTCATTATTACCATTATTACCATTATTGTCATTTTTACCATATATTGTCATTATTACCATTGAATGCCAAAAGGTACATGACATTGAAAGAAAATGTGATTCTTGCTCTATGAAGACTTCAGTTTTTCTGTAAATGGAGAAAGGCAAGTATTAGCTCAGACCTTATTGTGGGTGGAAATTCCATACTTTTGTGACCTCTGCAAGAGGTTTTTGTATGCAAGCAGACATTTCTATGAATTTCAGATGTTAGAGTGAAAGGAGGGGACAATTGAAAATGCATGATCAATACATATATAACTTCTTAGTCTGTAATTTATCATATTGCTTTTGCTAGCTATGGGTTAGATTATTTATTGTCATATTTAAAAGGGTTATATTTTTCTCAGAGAGCTTATTTTTCTTTTAATTTACTTAACTGATACCAGTCCACTACTAAAACTTCCCATTAAAGATGACTTTGTGATATAAATATTAGCTGTTTCCTTTGCTCTCAGTCTGTTAACTGCTAATGAGTAAGGGAGTATTCTGCTTAAATATTGCTTAACATCTTATCCATGAAAACAATGTATGAAACAGTTTCTGAAGCCTACATATATGGTCCTTCTGGTAATCTGGAAACTTGGCAAAACTACTTGACTATAGATGAAATGCCATTTTGTGATCAGAAGGGACTGCAGATACAAGGCTGATAAAGTGCATCCATATCACTGTAAGAAAAAAAAAAAAGAAATGACATAAATGCTTCTCCAGAGCTTCATATCACTAGACATTAGGTCTTTAAAGGGAAAGTGGGAGGGACTAAACCAGTATTTTTTTTCTATTTTCCTTTTTTGTGCATGTGTAACTCTGCACAGACAAGTATTTACAAACCATACATTAAATCTATTGCACACCGATAGAAATACTATAGTGAATCAATTTCTATTTTGATTCTGTATTAATTATTATTAAATTAATGAGACTCATTTATAATTTTTTTTGGCTTGGTCTATCTAGGATGCTGCAAAATATTGTGCTCCTAATGGCATGCAAATCATTTTTCCATCTGCACAAGTGCTCAGCCCCTTCCCAATCAAAAGCAACAACTTTAAATGAATGATTTAGCACAAGGGAAGTGTATTTGATAAGAGAAATTGGAGTTATATTCACTGAAAAAAAGAAAAGAAAAAAAAAAAAAAGGGCACTGACAGAGAAGCAACACTGCTAACTTTACTGTGATCACAAAATCACAAAATTCAATCCAGATGATTCATCTGACTAAAGCAGAGTACCTATTGCAATGGTTGCAATATGCTGTTTGTATATTTATGTATGCATTTTTCCTATTTAGAATTTTCCAATATGCATCTGTATACTTTTTTTTTTTTTTTTTTTTCTTCTAGAGAAATTTACCATGCATTTTTACATGAATGTAGGGAATTCTTAGAGCAGGCTTATTATAGTTCTGCATGTAATCTGACAGTGGGATAACTACTGTTTTTTTTGTTAGCAAATTAAATCTACAGGGCTGGCTTCATTTTCCATAATTTTAATGTAATAGCAGGATGGGACAATTTTTTTCTAGTGAAAATTCTAAAAGTTTAAAATATTCCTTCTTCTACAGGTTGTGAAATGAGATCCAAGTGCAGGAGCATGTTTTGGTTTAAGTTTAGAAAAACAAAGCACAAGAATGATCATTTTAATTTCTTAGCATGATATTAATTCTTTTCATTGCTGTGGAGTTGACACGAGTTGTTAAAAAGGTGTTTGTTTCATTTCTACACTGCTACATTTGAGTACTTCATTTGTATGTTATTCTCAGTCAAAGTATATATATAGAAGGGGAAAGCACGTATACTACTATTCATTACTTTCCATTACACAACTCATTCTAATTATTCTTCTTGCTTTTGAATGATACAGTAAAAAATAGCTACTACATGTATAATGCTCTCAGTTGGTATTTTTATGCAATATCTGATATCAAATAGTGAAACCCATTTTTAATAGTAGAAAATGGTACCTTTAAATTTCCTCCTTATTAAATACATCCTCAAACTTTTCAGCTTCTATATGGAAGGATACATGATGGATAAATCCAAGTATTTCCAGGGATAGAATGCAACCTAGAAACATAAACACAATTCAAAATATGAAATACTATACTATGCTATATGACCCCAAAAAAATAAAATTCTTCAGGATTAATCTTGTTTTTTGTTTGTTTAGTTGGTTATTTTTGTTTGTTTGGTATTTCTTTTCTGGGCATAACTAAATACAGTGTGCTTTCGGAACTGAGGAATTAAGATCTACTGTTCAATACAGTACATAACTGGAAGACTTGAAAGTGTCCTTGACATAAGCCAGAGTTGGGACACAGAATCTGCTTTCTTTAAACTAAGTCTACAACAAGAAATTGTATTCTAATGCAATTTCTATTTAAGTTTAATGTACTATATTTAATGCCACCAAAAGTGGTGATTTGGGATGAAGAGAACACAGAGCTAAAGGATGTCCAAGCCCTTTGTCTTTTATACTGCCATGCTATAGTGAGACATTGCCAGCATTGAGGCAATTACTAAATGAGTATTGGCAAATTCTTTTTGTATGATCAGCCTTTGAGTGTCTTCATGAGTTACCTAGTTAAGAAAATGGTAGCTTGGATCACAGGCATGAAAAGAGTGCCTCTTCTCTATTCTGGCAGAGATCAGAAGGAAAGAATAATAGATTCACTGTGTTATTACATTTCTGTGTCAAGGGAATCTCCTTTAAACTGGATCCCTGAGCAGCTACCAGCTGTGACAATGTATGGCAACAGCAACGATTTAGCACAGATATGTAAAGCTTTTTCAAGCTGTACCTTTTTCTTACCAAGTTCTCATACTAATCCCAAATGGGTCGTCCTCCCTAGTCCATTCCCCATGGCAGGGTAGTATGAGTCCAGCTGATACTATTGTTATAAAAGCAAACTTCTGCACCTGCATTAGCAATCTGAACATGTAGTATCTGAGTGAATAAAAGGTGCTTTCTTCCATTCAGCAGATTGTGTGAAATAAAGGTAGTTTTTCCCCTCAGTTTCTAAAGTGAAGATTCCCACAAAAGACATTAATCTGATAAATATCTGCAACAGTTTTAAGTGCTGGAAGTCAGTGCAAGTAAATTAAAAGTAGTGCTATATTCTCAAAGGAGAGTTTGAAATCTCAGTTCTGGGACTGAATGATTATTTTTAAAGCTCTTCCTGCAAGAGAGAGATCTTTTAAAAATACTTTTTTTTTTTTTTTTTTTTTTTTTTTTTCCGTATCCTTTATTAAAAATTCTATGAACTTTTTTCAGCTCACAGAGTGAAAAGTGCAGGAAAATTAAAGCATTCACATGTGAGAAAACAATTGTTTGATGGCATCTGTACTTCTCTTTGTAATGCATTATTTATTCCCTTGCATACCTATGGCTTGTACAACATATATGGAAAGGAGTGCAAAGTTCTGTCCCTAAATCTTATATTATGCTCTGGCTATAACATAAACAGTATTTAACACAATAATATATGCACACCTACTTCTATATGCAATACAACTTTTATTACTGCTTTGTTAAGAGTCTGAGTTAAGAGTCTGTGAGTTAAGGGTCTGTGGCCTGCATCTCCTGCATCAAATAACATTAACAAGGTCACCAAGGCCTACCTATATGGCTGATCAGTCAAAGAAAATTATCAACAACTTATCTATTTCATGTGTATCTGGTGATGTCTTCAGGGTTGTCTGTACACTTATCTGCTATTAAAATAAATAATTACAACAAAACAAAACATTTTTAAGACATTATAAATATCTGTCGAGTTTCAAAACAATATTGACACTTTGCTTAAATAATGAACTTTTAAAGAAATAAGTTTTCAGATATTTCCAAAGTGAAAACATTCTTCACTTCAGGACTTGGCCAAGTATATTTAATAATGATCAGAAACATATACATCATCCCATTTTTCATAGAATATTCAAACCATAGAATGGTTTGAGATGGAAGGGACTTTAAAGATCATCTCATTCCAACCCCCCTACCATAGACAGGGTCACCTTGCACTAGACTGGGTTGCTCAAAGCTCAATCTTACCTGGCTTTGAACACTTCCCTGGATGGGGCATCCACAGCTTCTCTGGGCAACCTGTTCCAGTGCCTCACCACCTCCTGAATGAACAATTTCTTCACAATATCTAATCTAAATCTACCCTCCTTTAGTTTAAAGCCATTGTTGCTTGTCCTATCACTACACTCCCTGACAGAGTCCCTCTCCAACTTTCATGTAGGCCCACTGTGTGTACTGGAAGGCCACCATAAGGTCTCCCTGGAACCTTCTCTTATACTCCATCAGCCTATCTTCATAGGAGAGGTTCTTCATCCCTTGATCATCTTCATGGCCCTCGTCTGGACTCGTTCTAATACTTCCATGTTCTGGGGACCCCAGAGCTGAAGGCAATGCTCCAGGTGAAGTCTCATGAGAGCAGAGTAGAGGGGGAGAATCACCTCCCTCAACCTGCTGACCATACTTCTTTTGATGCAGGCCAGGATACAGCTGGCTTTCTGAGCTGCAACATTGCTGGCTCATGTCAAGCTTCTCATCACCCAACATCCCCAGGTCCCTCTCATCAGAGCTGCTCTCAATCCATTCTCTGCATGGCCTGTATTTGTGCTTAGCGTTACCCTAGCCCAGATGCAGGACCTTGCCCTTGGCCTTGTTGAACTTCATGAGGTTTACACATGAGCTGTGATTCATGAAATTTCAGAGTCATACTAGAAATGAAATATTTTGCAAGACTGAGGAAATTAATCAGAATGGCATGATATAAAAGAAAAGTTTATTGAAATTTTTAGCTATTTCGCAGGGAAACATAGCAATGTCTCTTCACTTTTTGATAAACAAAGGTTACTTTTTATCACACATAAGCTTTGGGGCTTGCTTTCTTTTCCCCAATATTTTACTTTCTTTGACTGTGGATCCCATGACACTAGGTGAATGGAATAGAAAGAGGTGAACTCCCATGTAAGCCTAAATGTGTCACCAAATTTAAACTGTTCTGATTTGGGTGCATTCCTTTATGGAGATTTAAAATTTGTTCTTTCCTACACCACATATTTCCAAACTTCTAGTTCGTCTGTGATCCTTAGATTCACAGCAATGAGCACTGAACAGGAGAGTGAGTGGCTACGTCGACAGCCCATGCTGAGATTCAAATGGCAAGTCACTACCCTTTCTCCTTCCTTCCTTCTGTCAGTAGGATGGTTATATCCATACAGATCAAATCTTGCAGATAGGCATCTGTACTTCAGGCTTAGAAAATATATATTCAGCCACTGAGTGAAGTGGCTGAATAGTGGCAGAGGTTTTTCATTAATCCTCTGTTACATTCCACTCTTCCAGAAGGGCTCTAACAGAAATAGTGGGTTCCACAAAGCATCATCTAAAAAACCTATACAACTGTGCATGTACCCAGCCACATATATTTCTGCAGAAGGAAATAAATTACCCCTATGAATGATGCATTAGATCTGCATTTGGAAATGAGATTTCAGGACTAGATTTTGTGAACTTGTTTTTCTTTTGATTACTCATATGGGTTATGAGATATGTTCATTGGTCTTTGTCAACCACTGTTAAATAGTTCTGAACTGACAGGATACCTAGTGAATCTACACTTACCATTTATACGTACTTCTTTCTTACTCTTTCTTCTGGACAAAATTTCAGGTGTAGGTGTTCTTACTGGAACAGGGGAGATTGTTTTAAACTGCAGGGATTTTATTGCTACAAAATTCCAGCAACTTCTCCAATGCTGTAAAAGATTTTCACCTATTACAGCTCTGCAGCTGAATGTATCACAGCTCAAAGCCAGGTGGCATATGTCTTGTGACTGTACACTCTCATAAATACAGTACAGCAAAAGCCTAAGTGGAAACACATCTTTTTGAAACCATCTGTTCTTACAGATACCTGCAACAATAAAGAAAATAAAGACTTTAAATGTTGCTATGCTGTTTTAAACCTTAAAGGCATTTCTTATAGGTCTCTCATTGCATTCTGAAAAGCTCAATTTGTTTCACTTATAAATAGCTTAGCTGCCATGTTTGTTACTGTTATGTTTATGAGCTTATGAATTTATGAGTTTATGTATATGAAAATTTGACTATGGCTGATGTACCTATATGTGAATATTTATAAAACAGAACCTTTGTCATGCTGGAAAGTGCTGGATTGCTCTCTGGTAAATATAATTCTTCTTTGATTGCACATTTTATAAAAATCCACAGTGTGAAACCGTAAAAATACAGTATTCCTAAGTTTACATATTTAGTTTGTACTCCTTGATTGGTGTAGTCTATAGGAGCAGAGACTTTTGCAGTATTATTTTAAGCCAGAGATTTCTTCTAAACTAAACTTCCGAGATCGCTACTCTCAGAAATTCAAGATGCAAACCAATATATGAAATGACCTTAGGCATTTAGGCCTGACAGTCTGACCTCACTGGGGAATACTGGGGAATACTGGGGAATGTTGTGGAGAGAATCAATTTGAGTACCATCATAAAGCATATTAAGGACAGCTGAATGATCAGATGCAGACAGCATAGGTTTTTGAAGGGTAGGTCCTGCCTGACTAACCTAATCTCTTTATTTGACAAGATGACCCACTTAGTAAACAAGAGAAAGGCTGTGGATGTTGTTTGCCTTGATTTTAGTACATTATTTCACATCATCTCCCATGGTATTCTTCTGGAGAAACTGGCAGCACATGGCTTGGACAGGTGTACCAAGGTTCACTGGGTGAAGAACTGGCTGGATGGCAGGGCTCAAAAAAACACAGTGAATGGAGTTTAATCCAGTTGGTGGATGGGCACCAGTGGTGTTTCCCAGCGCTCAGTATTGGGGCCAATTTTTTTTTAACATTTTTATTAATGATCTGGATTAGGGGGTTGGGTGCACCCTCAGTAAGTTTGCAGACAATACCAAGCTAGGCAGAACTATCGATTTGCTTGAAGGTAGGAAGGGTTTGCAGGGGGATCTGGATAGGCTAGATTGATTGGCCTAGTCCAATCACATGAATTTCAGCAAGGGTGTGCTGGATCCTGCACTTGGGTCATAACAATCCCATGCAGAAGAACAGGCTTTGTCTAGAAAGTTACACAGTGAAGAAAAGGATATGGGGGTGCTTTGACTGAAAGTGAGTCATCAGTGTGCCCAAGTGGCCAAGAAAGCTAATGGTATCCTGGTCTGCATCAGAAATAATGTGGCCAGAAGGATTGGGAAGTAATTGTTCCCTTCTACTTGTCCACTGTGAGACCACACCTCAAGCACTGTATTCAGTTGTAGGCCCCTCATTACAAGAAGGCTATTACGTTGCTTGAGTGTGTAAAGAGAAGAGCAATAAATTTGTTGAAGGGACTACAAAACAAGTCTTGCTAGTTTGCTCCTACTCTGGAGAAGAGGAGGCTGAGAGGAGACCTCATGTCTCTCTACAAGGTTGCAGCAAGGAGGGTTTCAGTCTCTTTTTCTCAAGTGACAAGTGATAAGACACAAGGAAACAGGCTCAAGTTGTGCCCAGGGAGGTTTAGATTGGACATCAGGAAGAATTTTTTCATGGAGACAATGGTCAAACATGAGAAGGGGCTGCCCAGGGAAGCAGTGGGAGCCCCCATCCCTGAGGTATTTAAGTTTAGTGATGGCACTCAGCAGGTGAGGTTGATGGTTGGACTTGGTGATCTTGAAGGTCCTTTCCAACCTGGATTATTATACAATTCTGTGTTTCTATAAACAGTGCCATTCCTGAAAATCTTACAAAGAACAGAAGAGGAACTACAGCAAGATAAGCTGCAAAGTGAGGTTGTGAGCCGAGTAGGGACTGGCTCCTCAACCAGAATCTGTTTTCAAAACTTTTAAGTAATTTCTGTGGAGTCTGGGAGCAATCCCTCTGAAAGAGGTGGAATTGCACAGCTGCAGCATCGGTGTCTGATCAGCAAGGACTTCACTGGAAGTATCAAGGGGAAATCTGAAGACACTGGTTGCTCTACCCAAATGGGGAAATGCATTGAGGGAAAAGTTCATATTAATGTTACTGACTCAGCTGCCAAGGTGAGCTTAGTTTTAAGCATCACAACAAGTTGTTACAAGCTATTGTTTAATGAGATGTGGAAAAAAAAAAATGCCACTGATAACTGGAACAGTGATGGAGATTAGAGCGACACCTGGGTGTGCTAAAAGCTGTGTTCTGCTTCAGTGTTGTTTTGTTGATAAAAAAAATAATCCAGCTGATCAAAAATGTTTGAATCAGAATGGGGATTTGGTGTAGTTGTTTCTCAGCAAAACTCAGCCAGCATAACAGTATTGCGAAATTTAATGAGGTATTGCTTTCTCAGGAAATTAAATATTTGCAGAAAAAAGTTTCCACTTTACAGGTGGGACTAGGTTGTTCTCATCCAGATGCTTTATATAAATGGTACACTTTTCTGGTGCATGGGGGGAGGGTCAAAATAATTTTAAAAAATCATCATAATACAGTTAATTAATATTCACAGTTTTCAGCTGGTGTTCTAACTCCTCATATGGCAGTGGGACATTCTGCTAAGTGCTGTGAAATGACGGCAGTTGTGATAAATGTAACTTAGATATTAAAATACTTTAGGCAGCAATGGTATTCCAGCTGATAAAGCACCTGTTTAAAAACTGGTTTTATTTAGAGTTTCTAAGACAGGTAAACAACCAAAGGAGTCCATCAAACACACTACAGGTAATAAAGTGGTTAATAGGTGTGTCACAGCTTGCTATACTTCAATATATTTCTCTTATTTCCTTCAATAATATTTAGTATATAGTATAAAGCATCCTTTTATAGTGAGTCCCCTTTAAATGTATGGGCATTTGAGGAGCACATAATAGTGCTCAGGTTTTTTTCACCTGAAACATGATCTGCTTATATGAAATAAAGCCAGCTTAGAAAAAAATGCTATGAGACAAAATCAGTAAAATAGTAAAACTTAAAATATTCAAAATCTTCTAGAATATTTTTAGGATTCTTAATATTGCATTATACATTTACCATAGATCACTCTTAGTGGAAAGTGTATATGTGTGAGATATTGCTGATAAAGCTAAAAAACAAGTTATGGAGTTATGGTTATATGGAAATATTGGATGTAGATAATAATACTAACGGGAGGAAAGTAAGAAAAGGCTCTGTTTAAAAAGGTGTTTTCTTTCTCACTAAAAAGACTCCATTCCTGTGCCTTACCTCTGACCATCAAGAGTAAGGCAAGTAGCAGAGAGATTGCTATTACTACAGAATAATGAAAAGAATGTTTTGCTCTCTGTATGATATTCTAGGAAAAAGATCAGAAACCTGGAAACATCCTATTCTTGCACCCACTGCATCACAGTTGCATTAAGCAAGGGACAGAATTTTTTCAGTGGTTTGGTTTGGTAGTGCTCATCATTTGAAAAGGTTTCTATTTGGTAAGTTAAAAAGCACGTATATACTAGGTTCCTGTTAGGAAAATACAGGGCACTGAAAAAAAAAATAAAAAGAATGGATCTGGTGCAATATTAGGTGCTTACAGTAGTTTTAAAGAACCTGGTCAAAGGGTGATACTCAGTCAACCAAAAATCACATCTTATTTGTGGGGAAAAAAAAAAAAAATAGCATATGCTATAGAGGTCCCTTCTCTTCCCGAAGGAAGGCACTGCAAGGTATTGTGACACGTCTGCTGTTTTTTCAAGACAATTTATTTAAAAAATGAAGAATAATATCTCGCAGAAATAGTAATGCTGCCTTGTCAATGTGCTTCTTGCTGCTACTGCTTCCTCATTTTTGCTGTTATAGTTGTAGTGGTAAAATGGTGCATCTGTTTTTAAACTGTTTTAATCTGTTTTTAAACTTAGTGAAAACTTTTATTTCCATCCTTTATTTGATTCAGGTGATACAATGTAATGCATCATGGTGGTCCAGTTGCCTGAAATATTGCTCCTTAACCCTTCCAGCAAAGACTTAAAAACTGGATCTCCTCTTGCTCATTTCATACTGAAATCCCTGAATATCTTCTGGAAAACACATTTATAGAAGCAAAGCATATGTTCTCAAAGCCTTCAGCAGCAGGCCTGAACATCTTCTGAAATTATGATAGCTCCCCAGAAATTCAGTTCCTGATTATCCTCTAAAGCAAATGGACAGAGGGGTCCTATGCCACAGAACAGTTCTTTTTTTAGCATATGACTCTTTCTATGAATTTATTTAAAAAGCAGTAATGTTTGTTTATTTATTTTTTTTCCTTTAAAAGTGAATTAATGAAGCCAGGGATTTTTATAATGGGTATACACTGGCTGACATTTTGAGTTCCTGCAACAGTTTCTGAGTTATTTTAGAGGTTTCTATACTCATGCCTTTATTTCATTAGTATTCATCCTAAAGAAACAGAAGTGGAAGTAACTAGCTGTTACTAGAAAGATATGAAACCTTAAAAGAATGCGAAGATTTCATTTTGTGAGAGACAAGGCTCTCCAAAAAGGATATAATACTCCTTCCTCTGTGAATTAGTTCTCACATCTGCAGCTGCAAGACTATACAAAGAAAATTATTTTAGCTTTAGGATTTAAATACGGTGATTTTATGACGCAGAATCGATGTCCTGAGTAATCAGGATGGAGGGATGAAGCAGTCATCACCAATGTGAGCTATAACTTAAAATATTTTAGTTCATGCTCTTCTAA
The DNA here is from genome assembly GCF_965140915.1 of Aythya marila. NCBI lineage: Eukaryota > Metazoa > Chordata > Aves > Anseriformes > Anatidae > Aythya > Aythya marila. The sequence continues at coordinate 98,599,742 of NC_139043.1, read as the reverse complement.
TCATATAAATCGTTTATATTTTGTTGTTAATAGCATACCTGTTCTATGAGAGTTATCTCACACCTCAGCTGTTGCAGCGTGAGGACTCTTCTAAGAACTTTATTCTGTTTAAACAAGTGATGAGTAAAATTCCTCACAATTACTGATTTTTGATTATTATTTCTCCAGGGAGGAGAAGGCTATAAGAAGATAAATTGAAAATAACTGGAAAAAAACATTGGCTTTCCTCTTTATTTTATGAAATTGCTTTGTTAGGTATTTTTTGCTTTTTTTTTTTTTTTCTTAAAAAATGTCCTCAATATGCTCATAAAATAGAGGATATATATTTTTAATTTTAGTTTGGCTTTATGCTTGCAACCTAGAGCCAGTGCCTTATACAGCACGGTTTTGCAAGCTGCCATTTTTCTTTAATGCAAAAGTATGCCATCATGTTTCAATAGATTCAGTGCCTTCAAAGTAGTTTCTGCTAAAGTTATGCTTTTTCTTTTTAAATCACAGTTGATCGCCAGCTCTCTAAATTCCCATTTCTTGTCCTTCTGAAATACTATTTATATGCTATTATTTTTCCCCTCCATTTAGAGTTGCCATAATAAACTTAGAATGTTATATTCAAGTTAATATTTTCTGCAGTGTTCATGAAGAAGTAGTGCTGTAACTCAAGAATATCGTATCTCATATCGTATGCTTCTACATTATATGCTGCTCTGGTGTAATATTAACTGAGAATAGAAATTGCACAAAAAGCAACAAGACAAGGCAATGGAAGGACAGAAGGAAAAGCTGCTTTTAGGCTCTTTTGTGTTTGAGTGTATTTGGAGCAGCAATACACAAAAGGATGCTCTGAATTTCACTTGTTCTGTTGATGCCAATAGCCGAAAATTGCTGGAGTAGTATATGGTCTAGCCATATACAAGAAATTATAGCCATATACATAAAGTAAATGCTAAAGTGGAACCTGAAATCCAGATTTCATTCAGATACGATGAAATAGGTCTTTTATGTTACTTCTCTTTCTCTTCTGCTGCTGATGGCTCCGTGTTGTCTTGCTCTTAGCTAATCGGCTACCAAAGACCTATATCTTTAACACCAAACCATCTTGAGGGAATCATCATTGTTCACTTTCTGTTATGCAATACTACAGACACTCACAATGAATTTGACTTCTGCTTGTTCCTATCAAAGCCAATAGCAAAATTACAATCAGGAAAATGCCTTGGTTTAACATAAGACGTTCTTTTCTCCAAATATCTGTATGAAATATAATTACTCTGCACATGGCATGTTCTGAATATCATTGTTGGTTATTGCTTTGTGCTATGGGAAATTTTTAAAAATAAAATATTTATTTCCTAGCTTACTTTAATAACATTTAACTAATGGGCACTGAGAGAGGGCATCACTTAAGAGATGATAGCTTTCTGCCCTTTCTATCTTACCTGTGCTTTCAGCATGTCAATCTGCCAGATCTGCCAGAGTGCACTGTTTTTGTCAGAACTCTCTTCCAGGCTGCTGGGACTAAGGAAAGCTGTTGAAATCACAGCTGCACTGCTTTTACAGTTTCTGTGACTTGAGTGGTCACAAAATAAATGCCAAGGGGGAAAAAAAAGAAAAAAAAAAAAAAGAATTGTTATTATTGTTAGTTTTGATATTCTATTTATTTGTTTATTAGCTAATTGGAAAGAAATAAGTGCTTTGACTTATGTTGTTTCTTCTGTCATCTGAGGGAAAAAAAGGAAAAGGGATGACTCCCATCTCTAGACAAAAACAAATAGTTTGACATATCTTTTTAAGATTTACCTCAGCTCATTTCCTCTAGCTTTACACAAGTTGGATGAAAATGACACAGCTTGTTCACACTGAATCACAGTGAATTCCCTTTCAGGGGGAATGCAAAAGAACATCAATCGCATCCCTCAATGAATTACAACCATTGTTTTTGATTTCCTAGTGAGTAATTGAAGGCTTTTACAACTAGAAGAAATAATTTATAGAGCCATGAAAAAAAGAATTAACTTTTCTGAGTGCTTCATTGATGTTTTAAGGCATCTACTTTATTCCAATTAAATTTATATAATCTAAAATCACTGAACTTCTTTATTTTAATGAATAAATTATGGAGTAAAATAATTTGTTTAGCCTGTGTGAACTGCCTTGTTTCCACATATTTTATCTTTCTAATCTCTGAAAGGAAAGGAAGAATTCAAAATTCTATTAAGCTCAATGCAGACAGAAACCTCCCAGTGCCTTCAGAGGCTGCACAGAAGCCTGTCTTTGGGAAGGAGTCTAGGAGTTTTCCTGCTGGGTTAGACCTATATCCATCTAATAAACTGTTCTACCACTTACAGTGTCTACTACCTTAAAAGAAGGCATAGAAACATTCAGGACATCTGGTATATCTGTCCCCTAAGTTATTTTTATTTTATTATTTTTTGCAATGCTTAGAGAATTTCTCAAACTCACAATAAGCCTTAATTATCTACATATATCATAAAATCTGTTCTCTTTTTGTGTTTTTGTTTTGTTTTGTTTGTTTGTTTTTTTCCATACAGTGTGCATGTTTCTCATCTGAGAATAGTAGGATTTTATTTCCAATTCAGATCAATATATATTGATTTATCTTTTGAGAATACCTGGCTAAGTAAAGATAAATGAAAGGTAAATGAATCTAATGAAATCTGAAGTGACATTCTTAATAGCCATAAATCATTTTAAAAATATATAATACAATCTTTATTCATGGGAAAAAAATCTGTCTGGACACTGAACATGGAGATGGTAAGGCCATCAGTTAAATAACAGTGACCAGAACAGGTCCCTGTTACCATGTCAGCAATAATCATCATGTCTCTTGAGCTAGCTCAGGATGGGATCCACTAAGATGAGAATTCCGAACTTGTTCAAGATGCTTAGTTTTTACCAAGTTGATCTCAAATTATCCTATTCAAGATGAATTTTTATACCATAATAACATTGTGTCTGAGCCCTGAAATATTTTAGATAGGCAAGGTTTTTTATTTCTATTTGATGAATCACGCAAGGGTTCACCGTGAAATATGAGAAAACTGAACTAAATCCTGTGAAACTAAAGGAAGCATTAAGTTGTCATTCTTCAGAAAATAATCAAAAGGTCTGTTTGGGGCAGATGAAATACTGATTAAGAAATACCCAAATCTTAGGATAATTGGAAATAGAAAAATCATTTATCAAAATGATCAAAAATCATTTATCAATTATCAATTTTTTTCTAGTCAATCTTTTATGTCTCAGCTTAAGTTTCCTCACTAAAACATAAAATAAATTCACAATCCTAAACTACAATAGTGAATTGGTAGCCTGTAAAATTCCTTACTAGAAAAGTATAAGTATTAGGTACTTTTTCTGGTAGAACTTTACAACTTCACCTTACCAGCAGGCGTTGAACACATAATGATTGAACATACATTTAAACTGAAAAATTCTTTCGTGTGTGTAAGCTTAACTTTCTTACTGATCATTTTCAAAACTCTGCTGATTTTTTACTTCCACGAGTGTATAAGAGAAACTTTTGCTGTAAAGATGACAGGAGAAAGATAGGGAGGTTTTAACACATTTTTTCTGGTAATTCAGCCATGATGGAAAAACATTCCCCTCATATGATAATCTTCTAAATCTACAACTAGCTATAATCATGCTTTTATTTGGTCTAAGAAACATCTTTAACTTGGTGGACTTGGCAGTTTTAGGTGAAAGATTGGACCAGATGGTCTTAGAGGTCTTTTTCCAATCTAAATGATTCTGTAATTGCATGTCATTCAGCAGATTGTCTTTGCTATTTCAGAGAGAAAGTATCACAGCATTCCTAAATTTGGAGTCACCGTATTTCAGTAGTTCAGTTTATCCTTTTAAGTTGTTCTGGGAATGTATAGTGAAAGGTTAAGTTCTGTATTAAAGAAACTCAGGAGACCTTACATTTTAGATAAAATGTCTGCAGTCTTGAATCTTACTAGTTAAGTTTAACGCAAAACTATAATTTCAAATTGCTTTCAGAATAAACCATTGTAATTTCTTCTTTACAACTGCTGGAAAGATTTCATCTTCATGTCTTCAAGTGTTAGAAGAAACCTCTTAATCATTGCCGGAGAGCTAATTAAGCTAACGTAATATTTTCACTTTTATATGGCATCTACTATTACTATCTGGTTGTAGCATAAAATAACTTCAAAGTCCTCTAAAGAATAATTCCAATTACTATTTCATCGAAAGCTTAAATCTGAATAGCAAATGGTTCCAGAAATGCTTTCAATGCATGAATAAAAAATAGAACATCATTTAAAAGGTATAAGTTCTAAAAGCTGTGTTTCATCCCTGAATATATTAATGAGATCTATTATCTTTTCTGAAGTTTGTTCATTGGTGACAGCAAAGAAATTAAAAAAAAAAATGGAAAATCTGTAGTCAGCTTAAATAACTCATTTTATTAAACTGAGGAGTACATTTTTGCCACCCACAACCCGCCCTCCTCCTCCACTTCCCAGCAAAATACACATACGCAAGACTAATTCCCATGTTACATATAATTGTAATGTTCCTTGAATGACAGAAGTTTTACCAAGTCCAAGATTTTTTTTCTATCTTTGAAGGATATTATCTACAGCTTGAACAGAATTTGGTCCTCAAATATATATAAGGAAGTGCAATGACAGGATGACTCTGAGGTCTGTATCAGAGATAGAAGTATAAAAACAAAGCAGCTGATGCAGCTGCTTTTTGCAGCTTTTGTGCAGTGAAGAGCACTAGCACAGCTCAAAGGAGACTAAGGCTGTAGTGCAAAAATTTGTTATAGTAATCTAAGACATATCTGACATCAAAATGCATGGTCCAATTATACTTCATAACAATTTTTAACAGCAAGACATCCCTGCCTTTTCTCTGAACAGTCCAGAACTGGAGCATATCTGACTACACAATGAAAGCCAAGCAGGCATAAAACATGGTTCAGGATTGGATTTTTGATATTTCGTTGGTTTGGGTTGGGTTTTTATAAGGGTTAGTTTTATTACCATTTATCTCCTCATTTCCCTAGCTCATCATGTGTGCAAAGAAACTGGCTGGGAGAGTCAAAGTAAGGGCTGAGCTATACTACCACACTCATCCTGAATGCCATAGACTTCGTGTTCTATGTGTTTAGCTCTTAAATAATACTCATGTGATAAAATTGGCTGTGAAAAAATGAGAATTTGTACATTAGCTATCTATTTGGAGTGCTGTAAATCCTTCTCTCCACACCTTTTCCCATGTCAAGCAGTGTAAACTATACTGCTTGCTGTTTGTTTGTTTTTCTAATCAAAGTTGTATTTTACTTGCACTTAACCATGGTGAAAATCATACACACTCCATCCTGTCATATCAAATTTGCTCCCTGGCTTCAGACCTCATGTACTGAGTTTCATTTTATGGCAACTTTTTATAAGGTAGTTATAAATCTTTGTGAATGGAGTGTTTATAATAAAAATACTACCAAGCGAGGAAATATTGGCAACACTAAATATCAACAGAACTATAACAGCAAAAAGATTGGACAGTACTAATCAATCAACCTCCAGCGGCATTTCATTTTCAAAGGCAGTATCCTAACTACATTATACATTTTTGTCAATGAACATTTTTTCCTTCATATAGCTTTACATATATTCTAATATGAAATTAGAATTTTTTTATTTTACTTCACCTCTGTACTATCAATAGATTTCGTGCAGTTTTTTGTAGTTAGTAGTTTTGTTGTTGTTGTTGTTTTGTTTTGTTTTGTTTTTGAATAGTGTATCCAAAGAGAAATACCAACATGGTTTGAAATGCAGTAAGTGTTTACCAGTGAAATATTCTACATCATCAAACTGATATGCAATATCAAAATTTGCATTTTTGCAAAATTTTTGGAATTTTTATCTTCATGCTAAATCCATTACAGATTTAGGGGTTGATTTTTTTATTTTTAACATGTTAACTGATAAGACCCATATTTTGAATGCACATTTAGTTTGGCTTTGATAAAAATGCAATAAAAATATTTTCAGGAAAGGAAAAATTAACAGTGAGCTAACAAATTGGTAAAGTGAGATGATAACACTGCATGTATAGCTACCTATTTTGAATTACTCTGGTAGATGTAATTTTCAAGGATGCAAAAGAAAACTATACTTGAAATTTATTTATGTACAGATATCAACAATCAGTTGACTCATATAGTGACTTGCTACTCTTTCCACACAGGAACCAAAAGCAAACGAAGACAGCCAAGTGACCAACCAGCTTTGCCTACTCAAATACAGCAGAAAATCATTACTTGAGACAAAATAACTGAATCCACACAATTTTAGCTATCATTTGTATTTGTTTTCACTACCTTTATATTCTTCCCACTTTTTTGTTATTCCACTAGAAAGGTATTTTTTCCCATTGGTTCATTTTGCTTGTTTCTTATGTCCCCATAAGGCAAAGTATTGTAAAGACTAAAATTATTTGTTTGTTTTTTTTTTTTAATTGGAGTTTTCCTTAGCTATTTTTTTAATTTTTACTTTCCTATATGCACTTAGGATCAGAGCATTTTCTTCTTATTTCTTGTCTTTTTTTTCTATCATCTTGTCATTTGTCAGCATTTTTAACCAATTCAAATGTTCTTTAAAGTAAAAGAAATAGTCACCTGGAATAATTTTCCCTCTGCCATTTTCTTATTTCCTTAGTATTGATAACATGGAATGTCTCAGTACTGTGAAGATCCTGTTTAAAATGCTCATTAGGTTTTGAGCTTGAATAGGCATATGAAATTAGCTGCATTTTGTGCAAATAAAAATGCTTAGTCTCTGTTTACTTCTGTGGTAAATGAAATATTTTTACTTGCTTTTGGACAGACACAGAGTTCAGGAACAAAGTTATTATTCTCTCACTTAGTGGTTTATATTAGTTTCTTGTTGACTGAGTCTGTGGCTGAAAGGATGAATTAGGCTGGGGATGCTAGCCACCTTGCACAAAGTGTTCAGCCTTTTCCAGAAACTTTGTTAGGACACTCAAGATCACATTCAAGATCAAGATCATATTCAAGATTTCAGATTTCACCATTAAACTGCACAGATTTCCTCTTGGAAGCTTTTCTTCAAGGTCATGATACCTGTATCTTTCATTATAAAACAAAAGCTCTGTCCATGGTCACTTCTCTACCACACACAAATTGTATCATGTTTGATCTAGAGAAAATCACAGGTCTCCTAATATAACATGCTACTTATGAAAAACAGCTGAATGTTTTCTTTGAGTGATTTAAAACAAAGTGGTTTATCTTCTCTCAAAAAGCAAAATAGCTGAAAACAAAGTATTGCATCTTATCAAAGCATAATTTGAGTTGGAAGATAGCTCTGAAAGCAATTTCATTCTAAGCATGACTAGCTTAGATCAGCTTTGATACATCTTTTATAATTCATAATCAAAGTATCACTGAAAAAAAAAAAAAGAAAAGAAAAAAAAAAAACTTTTACATAGTCTGTGAAAATGAACTCAGAAAACCCTTCTGTCCAAGAGTTTTCATCTGGAAAATTCTATCTGTTTTGAAGCAAAGTTGGACCTTAGCCTAATTCTGTGTTAAGTGAGAACACAATTATGCCTCCTTCAACTCTGTTGGTATAGTTAAGGAGCTGGACTCAGAACTGAGGGAGGGAGGAGGATTTTCTCTTATTGTAAGACTAGCATAGTGCAAAAAGATGGAAAGATGAAATCAATTAATCTCTGTAAAGACCACTGTAGTCTGTATATGGAAGACAACAAGAGAATGCTTAGTATGAGCTTTCTGTCCTTATCTGCATGTTGGCTTAGAGTGCAGGAATAAAAACATTACCACTCTGGTTGGATAACTTCTTTTATTTAATCTCTCTGTGGTTCAGGCATGAAGCCATACAAATATATATTATGAACAGAATAGCACAGGAGTCACAGAGATGAAAAATATATTACTTTCTCCCAAACACGTGTCATATTTTGGCGGCAGGAATAGGGGTAAAAATGGAAAAGATGTGATGCATGTAATGTAATGTAATGTAATGTGACACATGGTCAAGTAGATGGAGATGTTCAATAGTGGGCATATATATATATGACTCCTCCCTTTATAACACATTGAGGCATGGAAAGCTGGTACTATGAATAAAAAGATGAATTATTAGAAAAAATCCCTAGCAGTCAAAGAGTAATAAATTAAAAGTAGAGAGCAAGGTAAACCTACTCATCTTTGTGAAAGATGTTGTTGATGTTCTGATATTTCTACCACAAGAGCTACAGCAGCTTGTGATAGCTTGTGATAGGATTTTAAAGGTAAAATACATTTTAAATGCAATAGGAGAGCAAAGTATTTAAAAGCAATGTTTTGCAACACCCAACTATGATTAAACTATGTAGTAATCAATCTGCCTTCTAGTCGATACATCAGTTTTAGTTATATGATTAACATAGTGTTTTTAAATACTTGCTCTTTTAGGTAGGAGTACAGATGAAAGAATGCTCATTTCTTCTGTACATAATGTTCACAGTCAATTACCTTTATTTGTAAGTATTAAAACAAGTACATGCATTTTCTTGGTTTCAAAATATTGATGTGTAAATGTACTTATCATAAAACACTAGTATTCTTGTGCCAAAATTGCAATATTGAAACCTTAATCCTTAAGATGCAACAATTTTGTAAATTCACTGCCAATTCAGCAGTCTTTTCTGAATGCATAAGTAGAATTTCTTCTTTTCTAGAGTGTGACTTGATAACAATCCCAAAAACTTTTAAGATAAATAATGGACTTTTAGTTCTGGAAAGTGGTAGGATTCTGTAACAAGTATAATCTACTCAGATACTGACTGATCTCAATGATATCCAAAAAGAATTATACATTTCACTTAAAATTCCAACAAAAATTAAAATGCTATTTGAGAATAAAACCAAAATATTTTAATATATAAGGAAGGTTGTTTGTTGGATTTTTTTATATTCACTTTCTTAACATATTTCCTATATATTCTAGGAAATCAATTTAAAATATTTTGATTCAAAATTATTTTTAATTATAAAAAGTAATGCTTAAAATCTGTTTCAAAAATTATGTTTCCAAATACTTATTTTCCCTAAAGATATATATAATGAAATGAAATACAAAATTGTTTTAGAAAGTATAAAAAATGGAGCCCAGCTGTGTTCCCTGGATTTTTAATTCCAAATGCAGTTAAATTCAGGGGAAAATCTGTATGTCTTTATTTGGAGTTGAAATAGACCCACGTTTTCACTTTCAATTAGTATATGAAAATCAATAAGCTGTAATGTAGTTTATGCTATTTTTCAGTTTCCATCTGCTCCCTTCCGTTGCATCTTTCTGTGAGTGACAGCATAATAACTGCTGTACCAATTAATGCCCTTCCAATCCAACTGCATCGTTACTGCAAAATAAATGTTTTGCTTTGTAGCAGTTTGTCGTGCTATGAAACTTTCCTTTAGTTATTCCAATCATCTAACAGCAGAAAAGGAAAAGCTGCTTTGTCATCAATAGCTCAATAGAAGACACTGTATATTCAATACAGAGAGTTGGCAGAATTTTAACCAGTATCAATTTATAAATAGGATAACAGCAATCACTTATTTTCTGCCTTAAATGAAAGTATCCTTTTTTTATGCAATAATAGCCACTTAACTGATTTCAGATTGTAGTAGGGTAGTTGTTGTTGTTGTTGTTGTTGTTGTTTTTGAGAAGCAGAATAAAATGTGGACTCTCTTTCTTTGCAACAAAAGCTCTTAGAAGGATAAAAGCTTCCATTGGAAATAAGCAGTCATAGTAATTTAGTTTCTTGCAGTAAGAGTTTCATTTTTCCTAGAGGACTTTCAGTGCATAGCTACAGTGCCTTTCCCATTTTGTCCTGTCTTAACAAAAATGCTACAAAGAATATTAAAGGCTGAACCATTTCAAGACACACTTCCCCATCAAAACTTTAGTACAATCTGTGGGCTTCCTCTGGTAAAAATAGGAGCTGTCACTGCTATTGGAAACGTCCTTAGAGAACTTAAATCTAGATTAAAGGCTGATATTAGCTTTGTGAACTTTTCTATCTGAGGGACCACATTCATTGTCTGGTCAGATTTGTGTGAGCAAACAACATAGAACTAAGTCCTTCTTGCTATCATTTCATTCCCGAAACATAATAGCTAATTTGTTTCATTTGGTTCATTCACCTCCTCATGTTTTCATTCACCTCCTGATGTTTTATCCTTTGTAGATAAAACATCATCTCAGTTTCACTGTTTTCCGGACTGTTTTCTTTATTGTGAGCACCAGAATTTTCCAATTAATACTTATAAAAAATAAAAGACTGTTTTACAGTACAGCAAGTGTTTCACCAGCTTGGTCAGCTTGCACTGACTGATTCATCAAAGTTTCTATTCAAAAACCATGTTTGTCTATAACATTTACAATCGTAGAGCTTTCGTCCTCATGAAGTCTCAGAGGACTCCCAAAACACAAATTTCCAAAATATCTGAATATCCAGTTGGCTTTAATTTAATGACTTTAATTTAGTGCTCATAATATCGGGAATGGAAACGCTAAGTTTTATTTTGAAAAATAAAGTTTATTATTATTAGCTAGAAAAGTAATATGTAGAAAAGTAATGTAGAAGTAATGTTAAAAAAAAAAAAAAAAAAAAAAAAAAAAAAAAAACCTACATTAGAAAACATCATTTTGTTTGTAAAGTCATCTGCTCAGGGGTTAGGAAATCCCAGATGAAGTCTTGATGTGCAGCTGCAAAATACTGCTTCTTTATTTTATCTAGTGACTATCTAATGTGAGGTGCTTAAAAGGATCTGCAACAGAAGCTGATACACAGTAGTCTCTGGTCCAATTAACTTTTAATCACTGTAATGTAAGAATGTACGCATACATGAGATCTTACAGTAGAAAAGCTTAGCCACAGGGTTTCGAAAGTGATCCTGCATCAGAAACCTGAGTAGCCTGATGGCAATATAATTTGCCATCATATTTGCTTACTATTTGCTCACAGGTCCTCATTCCCTAGACAAACAATCTGGCACTAAAGCCAGTTGGAAAAGTCCTGTCATCTCTTCCCTTTGGTGACTTGTTTCTGCTCCTCAGCTGTGCAAGTGCAAAAAATTTTAGGGCTCTCTGGCAAGCCAAGTGGCCAAAATGCTTAATTTTACAAAGCAGTCTTTCAGACAGTTGTAGTGGCACAACTGAGAGATATTGAACAGTGGTGTGGGCAGAGAAGAGGAAGGGAACATTTTCAGCTTAGTTTTCCGCTACAGAAAGTGTAATGACAAACCCTACCCAGAGAGAGGAGAATTTTAACACAGGACTTGTATATCATAAATGAGTGCTTTAACCAGAGAATACCAGATGAGATAGTCCCTTGACTTCTTTTATTTGAAAAGAAATTTGACCTTTTTTGTTTGTTTGTTTTAGAAAAAAAGGGTTTGCACATGTATTTTAGTTAAGAATTTGAATTCTGAATCCCAGAGAGAGAAACATCTCCAAGTAAGCAAAGCAGCAGTAAGGGAGTTTTTAAAGCTTATCCCTGGATCCCCTCCCCCCCCCATCTCATTTAGCTGAGTACTGCAAGTTTCCTCTTAGAAGTTGTGATCGATCTACTTATATGTACATCAGTCATTGCTGTTACTAGGAAACCATTGAGTATTTCCTCTAAAGAATTGTTATAAATAAGCACCATATCAAGAAATAAGATTCTTGTGTATACTGCCTCTGCTTCCAATATAATTAAGACCAGAAAAAATCTAATTTTGCTGTAATTTGACAGGTTACATTAAATTATCTTTATGAATCATTCATACTTAATTGCTTGGGACTACAGTTTCATTGCATTCTGTGATCCTGAGAGTAAATTTAAATAAGGGATGAAGTAGACTGAATAATGCTTAACAAGGTCCTGTCCTAGAAGACAAAAAAATACATTGCATAGGTATGCCACAGGGGAAAATAAATAAATAAATAAATACATAAATTAAATAAATAAATAAAATTCTGATGGTGTCTTCAGGTTACAAAGTGTGTGGTAATCAAATTCCTCTTATGCTGACTTCAGAACAATAGAGAAGAGTTAGGCTATTATTCTTGAAAATGGCTTTCCATTAAAGAGATGGAAAATCCACAATAAATAAATCCACAAAAAAGGAGTTCTTCTTCTTCCCTCTTAATAAGATCCCAAAATTACAGAGAAAATATTATTCAACCTTAGAATATATTATTCAAGCTTAGAAACCTGTGGGATTTAAATTCTTTACCACAAAATTCTTACTGCTGACGTAAAGCATGACTGTGGAGACTCTCCAGGCTAAGGCTCCATGATGTTGATCAGCCATATCAGTATTAAAATGATCTTTAGTAGGAATGCAAATAAAAGAAATGATTGTGATTGAGAATTTCTAGTGCCTAATAATAATAATAATAATAAATGATAATAAAAAAAGATGAACAAACTCCTAATTTTGGAAAGTTATAGACTTGGAAGTCTTAAGCAAACTTGAAAGCCGTTGAAGCATTTCATTTTTTAACCACCATTATTTTTCATTGATTTTATTTAAATGTTAAAATATGTTTTGTTTTGTTTTGATTTGTTTAAAAAAAAAAGAGATGAAAATAAATATTTTGCCATTCTTTCCAAAGTCAGAAATTCTTTATCATCCATAGCTTTCTTGTTTCATTTGAACTGAGATCTATTCTTTTCATTATTATATCCATATAGTGATGTCTTACTGTTTGACTTGAGCCTAGACCCAGTGTCTTTAATCTTTTGTCTCTGCTGAGTGTGTCTTTTAATCTTTTGGATCTCTGATTGTTTCTATCTCTCACTACATGTTGTAGCAGTCAGGGAAGGAGACACCCTTATTAACCCTTTTTCTTACAGAATGTCTGAATCCTATTATGTGATTTAGCAGCTTAAAAATTTCTTTTAAGGAACAGTAAGGAATGTGCTAGCAGCTGAGGCATATGTCTAGGAAATGGAAGACCTGAATTCAGTTTACTTTTTAACCTTAATAAGTTCAAATTTATCTTTGTATTCTAAGAGACTGCCTTAATAACTTATCTAGAAATCAGTGGGAGCACTCTTCATTTCTGTACTGAAGCTGCAATATTCTATGGCAGCAAATTCAAAATTGGCTATATGACAGACAGTGAATGATATAAATAGACCTGAGTTAAGGGAACTCCTTTGGTTAGCAAGTGTTTTTACTCTTGCTCATTGTCACAGGGTCTGTTTCTGTGTTCTACACTTTTTGGATAAGATAAATAATGAGAATGGAGGAAAATGTCACATTGACATATTTTATTTATCTTTACTAGTAAGAAAGAAAACAACAAAGATATAGCTAAACACATGGCTGGATTAAAAGTTACCTATGGCCCTTAAAAATATATGATTCTAATTTCTGAATAAAAAGAAAACAAGATAATACATCCTTAGAAGGAATGACAGATTTGGAACACAAAATTAAAACCTACTACTACTACTACTAAAATCATGCTACTTTATATGTTTAGGTTTGCATGAAACTTAATATAACTTAATATAATGGTTAAAAATTACTTGAAGTACAGCTTTTAAGACTATTCTCAATGTATTATCGGCCTTTTCAGTGCTTTTACTTTGCAGGTCAGACCTCACAACCACCACACATTTTAATTGTTCAGTACAAAAGCTTCTCAAAGCAGAAAACAGTTAAAATTGGCATCTTAGTCAAGTTTTGATAGCCAATGTCAACTTACTCCACAGAATGAACAGTAAAATCAAACATACAAAATTCATTCTGCTTGGTCATGCTCTGAAAAGGATTTTATGGCCATTAACATGCCCTTGGGAATTCAGTCTGTAGTTTTATTGTTTCCAGTGTCACTGAGATGTACCTTTTATTCTGTTTTTAATTTAGTTTTTATTCCTCTCTTGGTCCCAGTATTGCTCTTATAGACTTGTCTTCAGAGAAACTGTGATTTTTTTGCACGAAGCAGTCAGTAACATGTTTTAGTCAAACTTTTCATGTTACAACAATTAAGACAAAGTTTTAGCAAGTCTGGTAACAGCATTCTTACTTCCAGTACTACTAGGGCAATCTAGAAAATTGCTAACCATTTTGAAACCTTTCAACATAAGCAGAATTCTTCAGTGTATAAGTGCATATTCTGTTAAAGGTATTCTTAATTAGTACTGTGCTCAACAGAAAAATACTATTTTGCTTTCCTACTTATAATACATGTATTAAATATTGTTTTAAAAAGCATTTTCCAAAACCATTTTAAAACTAAGCTTCAATATGCATTTCCAAAATCTGGAGAATATACTTTACATGAAGTTACACCTGTTTAGCTACTAATTAGGTCTCAATTTCAAGAGGGAATTTTGAAATGGGCAAATGATCAGGGTACAAAATAAAGTTGTGGGAGTTAGCTAAGTTTTGCCATTGGGTTTTTAATAGCTTTTCATGAATGATTTCCCATCTCCCTGACTGTGAGTGAACAAGCCATGACTATGTGAAATTCACAAGACCACCTGAGATCTTATATCCTCTTCCTACTAGTCTTCTGCCAGATGGCCCTATTCCATTTCCAATTAACTTTTACCAGTTAAGTAGGGCATCCGATAAATAAGAAGTGGGTTAGTTCTTCATCAGCTCTAAGAAATATAAGAGACTTACAGAGTATCAAATATATAGACGTAGATTTGCAATTCAAAAATAAAATCCAAGCCTAAATAACATACTTGTTGGGTCTGGGAATTCTCTGCCTCAGCTGGATATATGTCACCTGCTTATGCCTCAGGTGCAGGCAAAACCCTCCTTTCTAGCCACGGAAAAGCACAATGGGGTAGGTCTGCTCCCAAAGCACCCTGGCACTACCAGGAGCAGCAGAATACCCAGGGAATACCATGATTTTGTGCTGGGGCAGCACAGTTGTGGCTCACCTGGTGCCTCAGACCAGTGTGTTGAACTTCAGTGAGCCTCTCACACATCCCTTTTCCCCCCTGCAGGTCACGGCCTGGGCTCTGCAAAGGTGTCCCGGGCACAGACATTTCCCAGCTACCCCTCAGAGCAGGGCGAAGAGCACCAGCAGTCCCTTTCGCTGGCCAGCAGCTACACCTTCAGCTACAGCTCGGGCCTCGTGCAATGACAGCCGGGGACAGCCGGCCGAGAGAGACAGTCAAGCCTGGAACCTGCCGCCAGGGCCAGGGAGCAGCGTGTGCCCTCCGCACCCACAACTCGCCATGAAAACTGAAGCCTACCAGCTCCAGCCTGACCACCGCGTAGATGGGAACCTGGAGAGGCGGCTTCCCTGAAGCAGAGGCTAAGTCTTTATTTATTTTGCCGTTCCTTCTGTTAATATGTTTAGGAAGGAGGGGGAGGGGTGGGAGGGCGGGGGGGCAAGCATTCGTGTTGTAAGACAGTGGTTAAAACAAATGAAACTGTGTTGGTGTGAAGGTTTCTGCATGACCAGAGAAGGTCCTGTCACAGGGCTCTGTCACAATGACACATTCAACATTGGGGTCTTCCTACCCATCTCCATCAGCAGGTTGGCCCATCCTAACTGGCGACATGTTTAGGTCACTGCTGCAGCCCACTAACTCCAGCTGGATTCACTGAAATGTTGCCAATGGAACAAGCAGCATAAGCACTGCAGGTGTTGCCTTCAGAGCCAAGCAGGGTTGCTAATTGCCATAGAGGGCCTGGTGTTTTTTAGAGTCAGACTCCAAATAGCAGCAAGTTAATGCTGTTTGTTGAGAACAGAATCTAATGTGTTAATATAAGGTTATTGCCTAGTACATTTCTTAAATTCTTTAAATTCCTGGGGCACAAATTCAGCAATTATTAATATGCACATACGTCTCATGAATGCCCACAGGAGCTGCGAATGTTCATGTGAGCAGCAAAGTCTCATCCTTAGAACTACCAAGAAGCCTTCTAATTTGCAATTGATTTAAGTATCCATGCTTGCAAGAATAACTTTAAAAAGCAGGAAAACTCTTCTTCAAAATAATAAGCGTGGGCTGCATCCCTGGCTGGCAATCCCCTGTTCCATGATTGGACCAGTTATGGTCCAGAAGTTGAGCTCTGGTCTTTTTTTCTCTATGTTCAGCTTTGCTTTGAATTTTCTCTGTTTCCTTCTCAGCTTTCTGTTTTAGATGCACATCGTATCTTGTATGATCACATATCAAGCATCAGTTTACTTTGGAAAGGATGATGAGTACATCTCAATGGAAATTTCTGTCTTTGGAAGACATCTTTCAAAATTCAATTGTTATAGGTGTGTTTGTGATCAGTAACAAGGGAGTAAGTTGGAAGGCATACCAGTGGGTAGGGAACAAGTTTTACCTATCCTGAATATTTGGATTTTTGTAAGTGATATCAAGTATTTATGTACGTCTCATGATACCCTGAAATGTGTGAAAATGTGGGGAGAAAAATCTTCTCTTTTGCTATCATACAAGCAGGCCTTGCATTCTATTCCCAGGATGAAACTGATTGCCATGATTACTAGAGGAATTCTTCTCATTAGTTGTTTCTCAGGACAGGCTGGAAGCATATCAAGGAGGAGACACAGACTCTTTTCCAATTAAACAATCAGTTTTATGTACTACAATTTAACTGAAAAAGTGCTGTTTGATTGTTTTATATATACACATATCTATATATATGTATTAAAAAGTATGGAAGAAACTTCTGCTTTTAATTAAACGTTTACTAGTACATCATGTCCAGCTTTTCTCCAACCATTTTACAGGCTGAGAGACTTTGCAGACACAGCTTTCTACACCTCAGTGAACAGCTGCTGAATAAAAAGGCTTTGTGATCCACTTGAATGAAACACTTCCACCCCACCACAATCAGCTTTATTTTTCCTCTTTTTTTCCTGTCTCATTCACTACCTCTTCTCCTTCTCACAGTGCTGCCATACTCAGGAATAGAATGACTTCCTGTGGAGAATATTTTGATGAGCTAAAATGAAAACCTGCTCTCCCACGCTGTGAGGGAGCTATACCTACAGTGCTCTCTGAGCTGAGCTGTACCCATCAAGGAAGTTTCATTCATGCTTTCATATAAAAAATAAAAACATGGTTGATATTTTGCTTTGAGAAAATTCCGGTTTGCAAATGTTATATGCAAAATATGATTAAAATATATATAATGCTGGTGTAATTCTGTTAATCAAGGGACCTTTACCAAAGAGCTTTTTTTGAAGAACTTACTAATTATTTTTATTTCTATGCAAATGAGATTCTTTCACTTGCCCTATTTTTTTTTTCCTTAAAATTTCTTAGATTAAGTTTCCAGTATGTTCTGCAGTTTTCTATTGCATGTCCATTTAACTGTTTCCCTCTGTGACTTGAATACTAGTCATTTAATGCTTTTATATTCTTCATAGCCCCAAAACAGGCAAAAGGCAAAATAGGAGAATTATCAGAACTGCTTTGAGGACACAGTGCCCATACAGTTTAAGAATCTTTTCAGAATCTAAATCCTAAAGTGAGTGCTTTAGCTGTGTTTAGATAGAAAGCATAAGGTCTATATAGTGCACTCTTTCCATTATCTGGGGAAAGGCCACTGTCTGTCAAAGAAGGTTTCATCTTTTTCTGTAGTGCCTAAATATTAATAAATAAATAAATAAATAAATAGAAATAAAAATAAAAATGGATTGGCCATTTAGAATTTTACTAAATATTTTGCTTTCATTATTTAATGCAACTATCTTCTCAATTCATACATTTATAAATACTTGTGAAATTGTATCTTGTAGCAACAGAAAATGAACTCCAGGGCAAAGCACAAGAATGCTATCAACAAAAAGCAAAACTGAGCTATTGGGAACTTATGTCTTGCAGACAGTAAACACAAGCACACTGGAAGTTGAAGATAAGGATACATCTTCACAGTGTACTGCAACACAGTCATAGAAAACTGGGCGCCAGAAGCACAAAGGTACTACATGTCCAGTGGAGTTTGCCATTTCTGCCACTCCAGAACAGCAGATAATACCGTTGTAAAATTTGTGCATTTGTGTAGCTTCCAAAAATGTTCTTCAGAAAAGCTCCATGAGAACCACACAGGCACTAGGTCAACAGTTTGCCAGAAAATTGTTTTCATGGAGTTGCTTTGATTCCTGGTGTATGCCTCTCAATAACCTAAGTAATTCCCCACTGAGACAACTTTGTACAGCTCCTAGTGGTTCTGCCAGAAAGAAATCTCTCTTTTGGCGAACGTGGTAGAGCTGCCTGCCTAGAGACTACAAGGGGCTTTCAATAGGCCCTGGGGCTCCGCTGGTCCCTGTTCAAGTCTCGGCTACCTTCAAGTGAATGTTTATTCCTGACCCAAGAAGAGCTCTCTGATTTCAGCCAATGAGCTGGGAAGAGCAGGAGGGCAACAAAATGTCTTCAGTGGTAACCAGATGCAACTGGTGAAAAGGGAACTTAACATTAAAAAGGGAACTTAACCATAAAATTATAAAATTGATGTAAGGCTATTGTTTTCATTTCAGTTCTGAGGAAGTGTGATGAATATATAGCTGTAATATGATCTAATTTTTTTTTAAAAAAACAACCCTTGATACAAATACATTCATTCCTTTAAAAAAATAAAATAAAATTATATATATATATAACACACACCATTGCTGATATAGTTACTAATAACTCTTAACTGACTATTATAGATTGATGCATACTGGTACTTTTGATTCTGAAATCACTCGGTGCAGAAAAGGAGAAATTGAAGGAGACCAGTAATAAATCATAATATGGTTTAAGGTACTTGAGTAATCCCATTTTTTAAATGGCTACATTTTATTATTACTAGTTTGAATCATCAGTGAGTGTGCTCCTTTGGAACAAATTTTCTTGCCTATGTAAAGGAAAAAGTAAGAAGAATATCTTATAACATGGAGTTTGCTGCCTTACTGTTCAGGCTCTACTTTGTTCAGGCTCTACTTTCTGTGGTAGGCTTTAACTCCAGCTGCTCACATGTATTTGGTTCATGCAAAATTCTTTTTTTTTTCCCCTTTTTTTTTTTCCCTAAAGCTAGCAAGTAAAGCTTAGAAATGTATTGACAAACCAAAGAAGTTTACTAGACAGCATCGATAGCTGCTGTCTTTTGTTTTGTCAAAAGTCTGGTTTGGGAATGTCAAAAGCATTTTTGGAAAATACTTCATTTCACAAATGAATAGAAATCCTGTTGGGGAGTAGCAAACACATTTCTAATCAAATCGTGTTCTAAACTAATAAGACTGTGCTGGAAGAAGAGTTGAAATTAAATATCCGAGGTCAAAAATCTTTTTGATTTTTGCATTCTATAGCAATATTTTATAGCCAGCAAACAGCCTGCAATAATGTAAAGCTGGCATGCAGCCTGCAGGCACATACTTGTTTAGGTGTTGCTTAGTGCAGGCAGACTGTGAAAACCCTCACCTGTTCATGGCAAACAGAAAAAAAAAGAGCACTAATCAGACCTCTATATTGCATTTATCAGAACTTCATACTTGTTCAGCTTGATCTCTAGTGTAATAGGAAAAACTATGAAGAGTAGTGATTTTTTGATCTATTTGATTTCTAGCAGCTGACAAAGATCAGCAGCCTGTAGCAAATAAAGCTCTACACAGACTTAGCTCACCAGCCACATTTACTAGTTTTCAGTTGTTAACCTAGAAGCTGCAGGATAGTTTTCCATGACAGAATGTTAGTCTCGTGAATGTCTGTACTTCCTAGCATGAAATGCAATGTTATTTTTTTTTATTTCTAAAAAGAAAGGAGGGAAGTGTTCCATTTACTTTGTTGTTTGGGGTGGGTGTTGGTTTGTTTTTTGTTGCTTTTTTTTTGGTGGTGGTGGTGGTTTTTAGTGTTCAGCATCAGCGTATCCTTTTTATTCCTGCTGCAAATAAATAAATGTGGCTTTTATCCACATATAGAGTAGCATGGACTGTGGAGAAAATGTGAAAAGGGACTTGGTTAGAGGAACTGATCCAACAGCACTAGAAATTTAATTTTTCCATACATCATCCAAATATTTCTGACTCTTTCCAAATCAACTTGTTACACAAACTGTGTATATTAGAATCTTTTATTTTTCAACGCTGACAGCTGGTTAGGTCTATGTATTGTTAGAGGAAGTTAATGACTGTGCACACCACTGTAGTGATAAAACTTTAAAATTATGGGGTATAAAGGTTTGATATATTCATTCTTGAATTCATTCAAGTCTTCAACTCCATAAAGGATGCTGTGTTTGTTCTTGATATTCTAAATAAATGCTTTTCAATTTTGATTTTGGATAAAAAGGTGTGTTATACTGGAAACATGTACAGGCATATGGTGAAATAAAAGTCAAAGAATATTGACTAACCTGTTGTAGCAAGAAGTCTGTCTCTCTATTTCCAGACCCTTACAGGACAGTAAAAGGTGACAGGTGAACATGCTGAGTATTCAGCAACTACTTAAATGGCACTGTGCTTAGAAACCTAAATATTAGAATCCAGAGGTGAACGGGTTCTACTGAAGTAAATGGAAGTTCCACTTCACAAAGATGCATCTAGCATCTTTGCATGCATATGCAACTTAACAGATTTTTATGTATAAGATTAAAAAAGATATGAAAGTGACTGAGGTTTAAGTATGTTTAATTACAATTAAAGTGTTTGAAAATGTCAATATTGTTAAGAATGTTGCAAGTTACAATTGAGAAAAAAAATCTGTTTTAACTAAATGAAAGCTCAAAATCTAATACCCATCTCTTTAAAATGGAGTTAATCCCTTTAAATCTCATACTGAAAACTCATAGAATGGTTAAGATTTTTTTTTCCTTTGAGTACAAAAATCCTGATGAGGTTAAATAGATTTACCTCATGCTCTTCTTACAGTCCTGGGTTTGTCAAGAGAGTGGATACATTTTACAGTAGACTTTTTTTGTTGTTGTAGTTTTTTTCTGTAACAGTGTTTGGCATGAGTGAAGTTAACCCTCATTTTTAATATAGGCTACACATGGTTTTCAATCTTTTTTTTTCACTGTATGATAGCAAGATGTATAAAATAGCAAAAAATTAGTTTTGGTAATTTGATACCAATAACAAAACTAAAGGTTGCAGTTAAATATTTATTCTCATCAGAGCTTCTACAGCTAAAACAGAATAAATGATATAAAATAAAGCTGTCCTTGTTGATGTTAATTATTGCATTTCCTGTCTTTTCTTAGATGACAGGCTGTGATAGGAAATATTTATGTTCTAGAACTGCTGAAAGTTTTATTGATTTTAGATAGTTACCGGGAAGAACAGACAATGCAGAATAAATGTATTATGACTTCCTAGAAAAGTATGACATATGCTCACCTTTTCTTTCACTGTTTTCAGTCTTGTTTTTCCTTCTTTGAAAAACACCATTATAGAGAGGAAAGTTTTTGAAACCTAATGAAAAGAAAAAGAATAGCATAAGAAATCAACAAAAATAATTTAGAGAAAAAATCTGTAATGTTTAAAAATATTAGGAAATATTTAGGAGACATTTTAGTGCATTGCAGTGGTTCGTGTTGAGTGCAGAATAACTTCCCAGAGCATTCAAATTCTGATTTTATCAGGAGCTGGCAACAATATTTTGTGTTTAGTGTAACTCACAGCTCTAAGCTGAGGTTTCAAGAGTGCTGGGCCCATTCTCCCTAACATGTCTGAAAGAACCAAGTACCAACCTAGCTAAAGTGCATTGTAATCCTCAAAATGCAATTATAATGCAATATAATCCTTGCAAAATAGTATCATATATAATGCATCATAATTGTTATCACACAAATTTGTGAAACTTTCTGCATCCAAATATTGCTAAATATTACTAAATATTTGGATGCAGAAATTTATAGTATTTCAGAGCTGATCAAATTCTGGATAATAAGAGCAACATTTGCATTTATGATTCATAAAAATACATACATGGGTGCTTACACTTATGCTTCCAGTTATGAAGTGATCCGACAAAGCTGCATGAGAAAGATCCACCTTTACTACAATTGTTATGTAAATTATGGAAATTTAAAATTAGTTAATAAATGTCTGCTTCAGACAGTCTTATTTCTGATAAATATGTGATGTTAATAGAGAGTATTTGTAATAACGTGTAATCAAAACATATATTTTCCCTCTTCAAATACACAGATAGACATCAACACAAATGGAAAAAAGATATTGCAAAAGAAAAAGGAAAAGTTGCTGTGCATTTTTTTGTCTATATCTTAGTATGATAAGCTATTGATCATTTAAATCATGTTATAAAACATACTGCTTAATACTACAAATGATTTATTTACTTTAACAGTCTAATTAAATAAACTGTTAAAAAGGGTGTTAAATTTCCTTCAGAATCACTGAGACTTTTTTTCTAAACCTAGAAAGTTATCTTTTTGAAAAAGCATAAGGTAAGAAGAAATATATCAGTTAATACTAGTAATTTATATTAGTTATTTTATCTAATTCTACTGGCTAACAATGTGGATAAATGGAGGTAGTTAATAACATTCTTTAGAAAGTTGCCTTGAATAACTTGTTATTTCCTTTTGTATTTTCTAGCTTGAGCATTATGTTATGAGAAGCTTATTATATATTTGTCCCAGATGCTCACCCGGTTCTCATCACTCTGTATGCATTTGAACATAAACAGGGATTAGAAAAGAGTAAAACAAGGTGTTACAAGACAAAGCAGAAAGGAGGATACTCTTGCTGGAGGAGTGCCCTACTAAGCCCTGCAGGCCCACTCCTAGCTCTTCTTAGCCCTTAAAACCTGAGCTGTTTCTGTACAGGAAGGAGCCCAGCTGCAAAGGGAAGGGTGGAAAGGGCACAAGGAAAATGGGGAGTATCTGAAGTTGTCTGCAGGAATTGAGCCAGGGTCTTCCATTTCCTGGCTGATTTGGTAGGTAGGAAACAGTATGAAACAACTGTGGTAGAAGAAACAGACGGGATTTCATAGGCCACTGAAAAGCTTAGTCCAGCATAGTGTTTTGAACACCACTGTGACACTCTAGCCTCGAGCTGGGATCCTTCATATTGCATGTCAAAGGGACAGTGGCTACCCTGACCCCACATGCAGGAGGATGACACATGGCATACCAATAGAGATGCATCTAGCCCAAGACAGTTCCACAGGAATGTGTGAATATTTGAAATGTCTTTTGAGTTGTCTTACTCCACCTTAAATAATGCAGTCAGAGAACTTGATGTATAGTTTCTACTCCTGGGGTCTACAGACTAAAAGATTTTTTTTAGAACCTATCTTGTAGGCAGTATTTGGAACTAACCCTTAATGTCAGACTTACAAATCTGTTTAGGGGATTAACTTCTACTGAACATTTAGGCTTTAAAGGAAATAAGTCTTCTTGTGCTGGGGAATATTCTCTGAGTCAGTGTCAGCAGGTGTAAATAAATACCATGGATTTGAACTTTTACATAGCTCAATATCACAGAAGGTTTAGAGGAACATCTTTGAGTCCCAGATAGTTACAACACTCAGGAAAAAAAAAAAAAAAAAGAAGAAAAAAAAAAAAAAAAGAAAAAAAAAAAGATCAGTCCTCTGCTTCTTTGTTTGTTTGTTTGTTCTTCTTTTTGTCAGGTTTCTTATTTGAATTTTTCAAGAGTAAGCTACCATCTACTTATGATCAAAATAAAACCTGTATAGCAGGCAGATGGTTTGGTTGTGCATCGTAATTAAAACTAGTTGTTTCTGAGGGAGATTATAAAACTTTAGGTGCCTGATAGAAAATACAAAAATGTAAAATTCCATGGGAAAATACCTGGGAATTTTGGACAGGTTGCATCAGAAACAGTTAAGTGATGGACCACCCTGCGTAAAGTGGGAGTTTGGAAAAGTCCAGGTTCTTCTATTCCTTGGTGAGTCCAGTCCTTGAAGCAGACTGTTTCCTCACAGGAACACTGTTTTACCCTAAGATGCACATTCAAGGAAGATGAAAAGATAAGCAGACTAGGCAGTATCGTGAACATATTACAGGGTCAGAGACACTCCTTAAGTTATAGGGACATATTTGAGACAAAAGAAAGATACAGGATCAGGAGGTAGCATGCAGTATGTTGCTGTTCTAGCTTTCACCTTCTTTCATAGACAGTGGGTTTGGTGTTCTGCCTTGTGATCCAGATTCTGGTGACTATGTCTCCTACATTCGGAAATCCCAGCAAAGACAGATTTCAAATATTTTTTTCTCTGATACAAGTTTAAGCTCTTCTAAAACTTACTATTACTATTAATCTAAATGGTACTAAAAGTAATGAAAACAGAATTTTAACATGGGCTTAAATAGCTACCTTTTTTACACAGCATAAAACATAAACATAAAACATACATTTTTATTATTAGGGAGGAGAAGACTTGTTTTCCTTTTCTTAAAATTTCATAGGTTCATTTTTCTGTTACACAGAAATTAGTTATCCAGTGATTCAAGACTGAATTAATGAAAATGAAAACATACTTTATTATGTTTGTTGCCTTTGAGGAAAGCTTCTAAGGCTTTAAAACAACAAAAAAGACAACACTATCTTACAGTTCAAACAGTATTCTGACTTTGTTGTTGTCCATATTTGTGTTGTGTTATATTTGATTTTTTCTCCCTTTTAACTTCTTGAGCAAGCAGTAAAGAATGAAATAGCACGGTAACCATTCAAAATAAAATTTCCAAATTACAGTTGATTAAGTTTACACAAAAGGAACTAAAATTTTCCCAAAGAAAATGGGAAATCTATGGAAAATCCTGAAAAGAAACACAAGTAAACAATAGTTTTTATTATTTTACACTGGAAAGCCAATTTACATAATCCAAATTGTGTCACAGCAAACATGCTTTTGCTAGGTCCCATTCTGTCAGACTCATAAAATATATAAGGAGCTTTAATATCACATTTTAAATGACACTTTTGGATTTTTATGTTTTTCTTGGTGCATAGTTTACTAAACTATTGAAGAGGTTTGAGTTGATTTCTTTCTTTTTGGTTTTCGTTTGTATCAGTCTCATGTTCAGCTGCTGTTCACTGGTATTACAATGGTACAAAAATGAAGCTGTTGTTTTGGGTTTGTTTTTTGAAAGAAAAATAATATATTGTTATTATGCTATGTGTGATTGATGTGATTTTCCCTGTGGACTATCTTGGTAAAAGTAATGTGTCTATGGAATTTGAATTAAACCAGATTAAATACCTGCAAAGATGTGAAGTAGAGATTTTTTTTCTTTCTCAAATCTCAAAACTAGTTATTTTTAAAAAATGTATGCAGACAAGCTAAAGGCATCAGGGGAGGCAAGAAATAAGGACAGTAACAGAAATAATCAAAGCAATCTGGTATTATAGATACTTAACCTCCACCTCTCCCCTTTTTTTACCCTCAGTAAAGTAGGGATGTATTTTGAATGTCTCTACAAGCAGTGAAACAATGCCAACTTCTTGGCTTATGTATAATTCTGTATTAGGATTCCAACTGAGATCTTCAATGTAATCAAATTCATTACATCATCATTTTGGCATTTTAGTATAAATGGAATCATCAAACAAACAACCCAATGCTACAGGGTTTTTCTTGTAATGCTGTGCACAACTTAGAATTATCTGATATGACATATGATAACTCAGGAAATAAATCAACTTATTAATAGTACAGTTCTGTGTTCTCATCAACTTCACATGCAAACATTTATATATCTGAAGACATTCAATAAGTGAAAGCAAAAATATATACCTTGTAATGTGTATGTGTTCTTGTTCAGGAGTACACAAAACCAAAATGACATGTTTTCTAATGGTATTGTAATGACATGTAAAAGAATTTAAGTCTTCAATGCCAGGTTGAAGGACTCTTTGGTTTAAGTTTTTAGATTTTTAGCTGAAGCGTAGTATAACTGTACAACACTATTATCACTCAAATAGTTCAGACAAGCCTTGTGTCCTCATTATTGTCCAAAGAACCTAGACTTGTATTTTCTTTTGTGTGTGAGGAAAGCTTTGATTTGCAAAGAGTTACACAAATGTGCTTGTCACTGTCAGGCTGTTGATGCTCCTTCTTAGCCAACCAAGTAGAACTGTTTTGTAGCAGACTAACAATGCCTTCCCCCAACCCCTTTCAGAAAATAATAATAATAATAAAATAACAAATGAAATAACAAATCACTTTTACTAATGCTACAAGAGAAAAGGGGGATCAGACATAGGTGGGCCAGGAGGAATACAGTTTGTAGAACACAGACACATCTGATTATTAGCCGTCATGGTAACACCTTCATCTACTGGGATTCCATCCTCAGTAATACAGCAGGTTTGTAAAATGCCATAAGATGCATAGATCTTAATTCTCAGGTCTGCCTTCTAGTGCTGTTTGTTTGAGGAGTTTTTGTTTGTTTGTTTGTCTGTTCAATTTCTGTGTGGTTTATTCTGTAGGTTTCAGCAGAATATATACATATGCGCATATAAAACCACACATGTATTGTTTTGTAAATGTTCCCAATCATGCCTTTTCTGCTTTGCATCATTTATTCATGTATCTTCCATAATCTCATTTATTTTTTGTGCAACTAAACCTTATAATAAATTATTATGAAATATAACTTGACAGTGACAGAGTCTTCATGTTTTGCTTTCTTCTGGGCACTAAAGAGAGGGGAGAAAAAAAAAAAAGTTGTGTGTGTGCACATGCATGCGCGTGGGTGTGCATGTGGACTACGGGCTATATTTCTATTCCATCCCCAAATAGTGAGTGCTGAAATAATTTTGCTGCATGCAAGAAGCCTTTAAAACCACACAGCTGTCAGATAGAAAGCTTCTTTTCATACTTTTAAATCTAGGTTCAAGGATCCCTGATACATTTGCTTTTGCCAGCTGAATAGTACTGTTTGCCCAGCAGTATAATAACACATCCTTTGCAGAAAATAATGGATATTTATTATTCCATAAAGCTCTCGATTTGATATTTGAAAGTCATGGATACAGAGAACATAGAGCATATTTTCATTTTCACCTTTTCACACAGCTTTCTCAGACATTTATTTCTCAGACAAAATTAATGTTATATAAACATGTGCACCTCTGTTCTGTATGTTATAGTTGCTCTAAAATTATTATAAGTACACTTACTGGGTAAAATAATAATAATAAATTTTAGAAATACAAAAAATCTTCACTTCTACTTATGAATCAAAAGATACATTGATGCTGCAGACTGTCATGTTATACAGACGCATCCAGGCTGGTTCAGGGACCAATGCTGTCCAGCCGGGGCAGCCTGGGCAGTGACTTGAATTTTCTGCAGCCCACCAGTGCAAAGCAAAGCAAATCCAACATGCAAATTTGTTGACTGAATTTGGTTATTTCATCCATAAGAAGTAAGCTAATGGTCTTTCCTCGGGTTTATGCAGTTGATGTAAATCTCCTCTGTCTGATTGGGTAATGATTCTTCTCTTCTTTCTGTGTTCTATGGGGAACAAAAATTACATCTTTCATAACCATTAACGCTCTAGAAGAACAGAAAAAAAAAAAAAAAAAAAGAAAAGAAAAAAAAAGTAGAAGAAATTTTCTGAAAAAGATCTGAAAAGATATGACTGAAAAAAAAAATGACACATTTATTTTACACTGATTTATTATTGGAAAATATTCAGCCATCAATCTCTCTCTTTTTTTTTTTTTTTTTTTTTGGTGTGGGGGGGTCTCTTGTTTCCTAGAGATAAATTTTAGATTCAAGGAAATTTCATGGCTATTCCACATCAGATGCCTGGTAAAGTATCAGTATCAATGGAATGCCTCCTTTTCATGTACACAATTCACATACTGAAATAGTTACCTATGTCAGTCTTAAAACATAAATTCTCTACAGGTATGGACCATGCTAAGAATTACTCGTGTAATTAATGTGATGGTGCCTTGATTAATTGTCATTTTTTCAGAAGATGCTTTCTGAAGAAAATTAGTAGTCCCTAAGGTAAGGTTACCCTAGGAAGAGCTTCATTCTGATGTGAACAGTAACCAAAGGGGCAGAATGAGATAAATTGAAATGTTAGGAGGTCAAAGGGCTTTATGTGTCCCTGTCTACAGTGGACCTGTATGCAGAGTCATACAGCAGTGCTGTCTGAGGGAAATAGATGGAAAGCTAGAGTCACACCACTGTGAGGAAAGGGCCATTTCCCTAAGAATATTACTACCTCATACCATGACGGAGGGTATGAAGATACAAGGCAGAAGCAGAAGAATTGGATCCTGCCTTACCACTTGTAAATTTCAGGCCTTGAATAAGATCACTAAGACAAAAAGAGTAACAGAGCTTCAAGAAATTGATTATTAAAGTAGAAAAAGAAAGGAGAAACACTCAAACAGTTGTCCCAACAAATTACAATGAAGTTGAATAGGTAAAGACAAATGCTATGACAGGATTCAATTTTTTGCTTCCATTTTACAAGTAGTTACTTGAGGAAAAAAAAAAAAAAAGATACTGCCAATACACAAATAGTATAAAAGACAGCAAAACCAAAAGAGCTACATGAAACACATCTCAATATAATTAGATGCATTTAAAAAAAATGCATTAAGCATTTAAAAAAAAAAAAAAAAAAAGATAATTAAGGGATATATCCCTTATTTAAAAGTTATGCCAAGCATCAGATACTGAAGAGATGTTAAGAAATATACAAAATACATTATGAGTAAACTCCAGATGATCTTACCTTGGTCTGAGTAGAGTACAAAGGGTTTAGTAAGGCCTCTTTTATTCTCTTTCTCTTCTTTCTGATGGCACACATTCCATTAGAAACATAATGGAAACAAACTGCACCATGAATGATAGTATAGACCAAACTATCTAATTTCTGCATACAAGAGATAACAGTGGTATAGCTTACTTGTCCACCAAAACCAATAAAATCCAAGTAGCCTTTTCTCTGAACTGCAGACCATAACATGCTAGCACTGTTTTGTAAAGGCCTGGACACAGATAAAAAGACATTCTTATTCAGTAATAACTTGCCAACAAATTCCAGAAACTTTATATATTGTAATGGGAGAAGAAATATATGTATTTTTTTTCTGCTCAGTATTTCTTTCCATTGGAAGCAGAGATTCTGGATCAGACAACTACGATATATTTGGTAGAGAGTAGATATAAAATGCTAGAAGATGTAGAAACATCAAGATGTCATATGTTGTTTATGCATAAAACATGAACAGCCTATGCCTAAGCCTATGTTATTCTTGACAAATCACCTTTGGCATGATGTTTCAATTAGTATCAATGTAAGCATTTAGCTGACTAAGGAACTTCAGTAAGCTGTAGGTGTTTTTTTTTGTTGTTGTTTGTTTGTTTGTTTTTTATGTTGTTTTATTATTTTTTAGTGTGAAAAAAAAAGAAATGAAAATGTCATCTCTATCATAGGTTGAAGAATTGTTTAGTTGTTTTTTTTTCAAATTTTCAAAACTAGCTTTTTTTTTTTTTTTTTTTTTTTAATATCCTCTGAAGAGGATAGCAGAAGATGAGCTGTTAACACCTTCATACATTCATGCCACTGTATCAAGCAAATTGATTTGTTACTCACTTTTTGTCATAAGCAGTGGCGATGAAGATAATCCATAGGAAAACTAACAGTAAAACAGCAGCTGATATTCCTCCAGCTATGTAGATAATAAACCGTTTGTGATCCCAAGTTGCTAAAATAGAATTGTAATAAATACTATTAGTATTTTTTATAAATCATAATGAAGTTGCCATAACAGATTAAGTTGAAAATCAACAATTATGTAGACACATGGGATCTCAAGATCAATATTCAGAATTCACAAGCATTTCATCATTTCTAAAATGCCATTGTTATGCTGAGCTAACTCTTACAGAAGCTGTGACTGGAATGACCAAAGGTGAATGAACACAGCACAGCAGTATGAAAAAAAAAAAAGAAGTTTAACCACAGAACTTCAACAGCTTTTTGCAGCCTACCACAGTGTACAACTTCCTTCTTTTCTGCAGCATCTCTGCACTAGATGTCTTCAGACTTGAGAGTAATAGCACAGAAAGCAAACAATCACAAATAGCATGCAATAAGCACTACAGTATATAGTGGATTTGTGGCTAGCAATAGCAGCTTCTAAAGCACAAATCTTAGCCAGATGGTCTTGCCAACTTCTAGCAGTCTCAAATGACCCTATGTGATAGGATCTTGATGAGGTAAGCATCAAAAGTGACTCTGTTCAGTTAAGTACAGAAAAATAAATATTTCCTGTATATTCTTCAGTTTCTCAGCATGTAGGAATAAAACAAAAAACACTGATTACAGAAAAGTCTAATACTAATAATTTTTTTTCCCTGGAAAGATAAAAGAAAGAAAATTATCTTAGAAATTACATGCTGAAGGTATGTCACACAGTACGGAATGCTGACTGGTAACAAACTGATCTTTTCTATTGTGTTTTTGTATTGTTGTATGTTGTATTATGTGGTTACACATAAAGTCACCTTACTCCCAACATGTTTTCAGTTGCTACACCCTTGAAATGACAGGCTAGTGCATGTGGATGTGTCCAACTTTGAAAAAAATATATTATGTATTTTTTCTAAATGTTTGGCTACCCACCACAGAAAACCTTCACCTGTGCCAGTGAGTATTTACAGAAATAGGGAGAAAACCCTCTCTAAGTAACAGAAATTTTAAAAGTTTAGCTACTTTGTTAAAAATTCTGTGTTTAATTATCATCTAGGGTGGGTGAATTTGAATAGTTCTGGACTTCAGCAGCATCCCATCCAGCTGTCTAAGCATTCCAGACCTTATTTTTCTTTTCATGACATTTCACCTTCGGTTTTATCAGGTCAAGATAATGATCTCTGAGTGAATGAGTTTGAGAGCTGGGATTATCAGCTATCAGTTGAATTTGGATGAGAAAAATCATTAGATTTTTTTAGAAGTAATAAAAACTCAAAGTCCTTTTGCCTTTTCTCATCTGAAGTGAGTAAAGCTTTCCTGAGGCTTGTTATGTTTTATTTTGTTTCATTTTTTGTTTATTTGTTTGTTTAACTGTACAAAACCTGTTGTAATTACTTCCTTTAACATAACATTCAAGATTTTGCAGAAATATGCCAGAGGCTTTTTATGTGTCTCTTTAGTTCTCATGTTCTCATCAAAGGTGATATGCTGAAAGGAGTACAATTTCTATTAAGCATTAGAACAATATCCCACCTCCAGCTGCCACACCTAGTTTTGTAGCCTTGGGATTTGCTCTCCAGGACTGAAACCTTTCTGAGTGAAGGTTTTCAACCTTCAATGCCCTGACTTTGGTTTTGAGGAGGAAGCATTGATGAGGCAGACACAGTTACTTGTACCAACAAGAGATTTGAACTGCACTGGAGATCTTCATGTAGCTTGTCACATTCCTTGCTGGTCTAGCATGTAAGCTATGCTAACTAAACATCACTGAGATAATTTTGCCCACAAGTGAAAGGCATTCATGCTTGGAGAAAAGTGCTTCACTGAGAGACCCACAGGCGCAGATTTATATCTTGCGTTAATACAGGAAGAATTCAGGAAGGAAGAAAGAAGTTAATTTCACTCCCACCTTGATTCTCCTCACACCTTACTTTAGCCTTATTTTGTGTCTGTTTTCCATGGCACAGCTGTGATTGGTCAAGGAGTCCCCTGCTTTTCATCTCATCTGACACTTTTGTCTCGATGTTGGATTAGTCTTATTCTGTTCTATTATCTTTCTGATTATTTGGTTTTTGTTCTCTAAAACTGAAAGTATCAGGAGATGGAAAGGTTCCATTACAGCCAAAATAATACTGGAGGCAATTTATGTGCCCTGTCTCAGTGGGTCAGTGCTCTGAGACCCAAACAGCTCTCTATCACCCATTTTAGACATAAGTTGCATATGTGATTTAGGAAGAAAAATGACAATTTCAAAGGACAGATTTACTATTAGTCAGTTTCCATATTCCTGAGGAATAACTGGATCTTATAGGCAGTTATCTAAATTCTGCATGGAGCTCAGCTATGTAATTCTTTTTTTTTTTTTTTTTTTTTTTTGTTCTTGCAGAATAGGTGAATCCAAAAAGATGGTTAATTGTATGAATTTGTATTAACTTAGTATGAAGCTACAGTGAGGCTTAACTGTAATGCTAAGACAAAGAAAATGAAGTGGCTGGACTGGTAGAACATACACAAAAATATATACATACACATCAAATATAAACGTACGCATCAAGTTTCTGCTACCATTCTTTCATTCAAGCCACATCAAGGCAGAGTAAGTAACTGAGTTTGTGAGAGGCTTCACAGGATCTATGGGAGCTGACACCTGGCCTGTCTCTCCTTATCTTTACTGTTTCTCCATAACCGTCATGGAACTATTAGTCATGTATGGAACAGTTCGAAATGTTTAAAGACCAAAAAAAATAATTGGGAATCTTTGACACCTCATTTCTTTTGGAATAACAAGCAAGCAAACAAATAAATAAAAACGTGTGATAATGCAGAGCATTTAAAAGGTAGAAAATGTATATTTTGAATCATGCTATACTTCATATACTTCAGCTTCTTCAATGGTTTCACACTATTTTTTTCTCCTACAAACATGCATAACTATGTTGATATTGTTAAAATCAACAGTGATAAATAGGGTTTGCTTCAAGATCAAAAGAAGCACGTAAACTGAAGTTTGGTTGGGTTTGGTTTGGTTTTTTAGTAAAAGAATTTGCATAGGTAGGACATTTTTTTATTATTATTACCTGGCAACTCATTGTTTGGTTTAGTTTTGTTATGAGAAGCACTATGTTCAGAGTAAACATTTTCATTGCTCTACAATTTGTATGTGCTTAATTATATGAATGCAGTTGTCAATATTTTGAAATTTGAATGTTTAAAATTTTTGGAGGTGAGAGGAATTATACACCTGATAATTCTTATCATATTTTGTCGAATTTCATGGACTTTTGTGGCCGAGTATTCAGAGTAAAACAGATAAACATTTTCTTTCTGAGTGCATTCTCAGTAACAATCAAGCATATTCAGTTTTATATCTCAAGCCACAGCTCTTAGTGCTGCCAAAGGGTTGTCTGCTTTTTATTTATTATCACTAACAAAGGCAGTATCAAAGACACCAGAGAGCTCACCTGAATGTTACAACAGAAGAGGAACTGTGGTGGTACAAGAACCATGTTTTCAAAATCCATTCTACAGAGAACTAAAACTGAGCCTTTTCTGTTTGTTGTTGTTGTTGCTTTTGTTGTCATTTTCTCCAGCCATAATAAATAAATAAATAAAAATAGAACTAAAAGGGATTCAGCTCACATTTTGAGCAATCCAATTTTATGTGTTTACATACGGAGACCTAAGCTTACTTATAATCAAACTATGACAATATTCACAGCAAAACCTGGAGACATATTCTGCTCCCCAAAAGAAATTCCTCACATGAATAAGGCATTTTTTTCCATTTTTGGACAAGAGTGTGCTCTTAGCTCTTGTAGGAAGATAGGTCTTTCCCCTGGGACACAGATATGTACCACACAGTGCCCTGTGCTAATGAGGACTGCTCCACATCTCCAGGAGAGCACCCCTTGCTGAAGAGTCTGCTTCCTAGCATCAAACCAGTTTCTCACAAGCAGGTGTGAAGTCCTGTAACGAGATCAGACAACCTTAAAACCAGCTTTCTTCTGTGGAAAAAAGATTGGTTGTTAACTTTGCCACTGCTCATTTGAATGTGTTATGAAGTGTGATTTCATATAGGTAAATGTGTTAATACCTCAGAAGGTCCTGCCTGTGGAAACATTTACTACTACCTTCTTTACTTACCAAGCATGGTGAAACTCATCACATAGGTTTTGTTTCTTCCAGTAGCCACACAGCGATATGTTGCAAAGTCAGAGTCTGAAACATTTTGAATGACAATCACGGAGCTTGCTTGATCAGAGCAATCCACCAGTGCACGCTTTTTAAAATCTGCACCAAAGCGTTGCCCTCCTACTGAATTACACTGGACAATGGTATCTATGCAATCTGCTTTAATCCTTTCCCACATCACTTGTTGAACTGAATCTTCTCTTCTGTTATAAGGACAAATAAAAGTAACATTTTCTCCTGGCTTGGTAAATACAGGATTATTTTGTTTCTCAGATATTTCAAAAGCACCAGCTGAAAAACATTTAAAAAAATAATAATTAAAAAAAAAAAAGAGAGAGAGAGAGAGAGAGAAAGAAAGAAAAACTGCAATTAATTAATAAATGGAAGTTCTGTATTAACATTTCCTGCATAGCAAAAATGTTAATGAAATTGACTTAGAGCAGAAAGATACTCAAATCATTTGAAATACTGAAAAATAACATTTATAACTCTTTATGAGTTTATTTTTGTGCTTACCTAGACCTAACAGTGTGTATAGAATTGTGAGGCTTTACTGACATTGCAAGAAGCCTATTTCTACAATGTTTGAATATATTTATGTTTTATTAACAGTTTCAGCAAATATTCTACAGCATAAATTATGAGGCCAGTCTAATAAAATTTCTGATAGTCTTGTTCTGCTTTCACGTTGATTATAAAAAGAGAGTAGTTTGATGTGACCCTCAGAATATGTATCAGTAATGTTACAGGACATTCCAGCCTATGAACTCTAATTCTCAAATCTTGCCACTTTAATAAAAAATATTCTTAACCACCCACATATTATGGAAAAACATGTGCAATAGCCAGGCTATAGTAATAAAGGAGACTTACAAATAAATTCAAGACTTCACCCATAGATATATTCTTATCTCAAATAATTTTGACTGAAATTTCTCTGCTTTGAGTTATTACTTTAAGTAATAGCATTCACCATTTTAAAATCAAGTAAATAACAAAAAATATCTTCAGTAAAAAGCTTGTCAGTGTTTCTAATATTCAAAGCATTAAAGAGCCAATTGGTTTCTAAAGGCATCCTCGTAATACATATACCTCATAAGTTAGGACTAGCACCATCACCTTTTTGAAGACTTCACTGGTAAAAAAGATTAATAATCTGACTGTTTTTCCTACACTGTAAAAGCAGTCTTTTAAGCTCTTCAATAAGTTTCTACTTTCATTATCTGTCTTTATAGTGAAAAATATCACTAGTAGGTACTAGTAGGTGTTACACTAGTAGGTGTTTTCCTCTATGTAAGGTAAAAAATGCAAGCAGCAACGGAAAATTTAGGAAATTGCATAGAAAAAAAAAATGACATTCAATAAATGTACCAAAAACTGTTAAAAAAAAAAAAAAAAAAGTTTTAAAATGAAGATATAGCCAGATATGGATAGGATGGTTGCAGTAGCAGTCTGGATAGAACATAATACTGTAGTACTGAGCTAGATCCTGCTTGTTATGTTTATTGAAAATCTAAAAGAAAAAAAAATGCTTGTAAAACATATTGCTTTGAATGCTTGTAGTGCTAGAGCTGTCAAAATCGTAGGTACCAGAGAAATCATCGATACAGGGTGACCTAGCTCACACCCTAAGTTAGGTGCAAAGAGTAACAGGCTTTCATGTGAGCAAGTATACTGTCTTTAATAGGAATACTACCCTCACTTAGGAATAAGTGATTCTGTTCATATTGACAGGATGGAAGTCACTGTGGCAGCCTGTGACTTCTGACAATTGTCCAGTCTACATTTTCCACTACAATCATGAAAATCTCTTCTGTCTTTTAATTTATTAGTCAACTCTCTGTGTTATATTTGCCTAAAAATATATCCCAGTTTCCTAACAATATGTAATACTGTAATATATTTTTTTCTGCAACCTATAAATTACAAATCTAAGGTTGTCTTACAACTTCAGTGAAGAATTTCTAGGATACAAATCTTAATATATTTATATAATTTGCTGGATTTACATATAATAAGTAATATGTTAATAAGGACAACTATGTAGGAACAGTAAAAATAAATTATAAATATTTTTGAGATTCTCAGCCACTATACATTCTGCCATTATTTTCACAGACATTCTGACAGATTTATTTATATTTTTATTTTTTGCTTTACATGTGTAATTTACTTGACAGTATGAAGCAAAATTCAGGCATTTGCACTCCAGATAAAAGATGTAAATCACTTTCATCCCTACAGTATCATGCTGTGCACAGCTTAAATTGTTATGCAACACACAAGCAGTGGGGAATAAGGCCTACATATTTCTAATTAAATTTTCCAAGTACACTGAAGTGTTTCAGGCTTTTGTTTTAAGCAATTGTCCCATTTTTATTTTGACACCTACATAAGAACTGTTCTTTCATCCTCCTTCTCCTCTGTTTAACCACTTGCTTTATTTAGCATCTTTCTGAACAGTTTCTTTGCTTTCAGCCTGGTACGCGTGGGTTGAGAACCTCCCGCTCTGAGAAATACTTCTATGGAAAAAAGAAAAAGGCATACCCACATAGCTTCACCCCCGCACACACGCATCTCAAGGTGATACACCATGTCAACATTTCAATAATGCTAAAAAAATAAATAACATTGCTTCCAATAAAAATAGACTTCCCCATCTCTCTGCTCATTCTGGCCACAGCTGCTGCTGCCCGCTCTGCCCCCTGCCATGGCCACATCATCTCTCCTCCTGGAGAGAAAGGAGTAGGAGGTGACAGCACTTAAGGAAGGCACATTTACCTCTGCTTTATAAAGAAATGCTCAGCATTTGATACCGTCCTCGCATCTCTTGGCATACTGTTATCACATCATATTTTGCAACTACACATATTTCCATATGGTTCAGGGCCATTAGAAATACAAAGAGAGAAAAATAAGCTTTTATATTTTTAAAAGCATAATATTTCAATATATTTCTTGGAAAGTAAATCTCAGATATATAGAGGTATAAATGAGTGCAAACCAACTTCCTAGGATTTAAAGGCTCAAGAAACTGAAAAGAAATTCTGCAGCACAGAAATTGATTAAGTTCAGGATTCCATTTTGGAGGGAAAATAAAATAATTCTGTAGCTTTTTTTTTTTTTTTTTTTTTTTTTTTCTTTCTTACAGCAGGGAACTAAAAATCAAAATAAATGTTATGTAAAAGCCTGGTCTTCATTCTTTTGGTTAGAAAATTTCAGACTTTCTATTTGTGGTTCTTGTCTTATCCACTTCTGATATTGTTTTTTGTTTGTTTGTTTGTTTTTGTTGTTTTTTTTTTTTTTCATTCTTTTGGTCTCGAGCTAGAGGTGTTTCTTCACTGGAAAGTTACTTAAATATTCAGACTTGTTTTCAGCTAGATTATTCATTTTTAAAGTTAGTATATGTGACATTTTAATTACCATTCATTGTGAGTTTCACCAGTTCCAGATTTTTAATCTTACACAAGGTTCCAGAGTTTCACTCTGGGCTACAGAAATATTTCATAAATTCTTTCTGATCTAAAACCATATTTAATAAATAAATAAATACATATCACGCTTCAGCATTTGTACTGCAATATCAGAAAGTCAAAATCCAGCTGAGATGTACTGAAGGACTTAGGCATTTTTCTGGCTTTGCATGTTTCTGCTTTTCTGTGGTTAAGCACCACCAGTGGAGGTGTTATACAGAGCTACACTAGCTGCTGCTGCCCAGTGGGCCAGTGTACACAATGACAAGAAATTAACATGGTGAGTTACAGCACAGCTCCAACCATCCCAGCACAAGGGTATTTTCTATGTGCTCTGAGGTACCTCAAAGTCAGGACAAGCTCATATCACTCAGACTGATGATAACAGAACTATCTTCAGAGTAAGCTACCATTAGGAAGGAATATTATCCATCAGAAATAACAAATGACCTTAACAGATTTTTTCAAAACAGCAAAGCTAACTTAGCTCTATGGCAGAGATAGATTCCCAGGTTTGCTTAAGGTTGGTTTATGTACTAGAACAATTGTCTTCCTCTGCTAAGAGGAAGTGACAAAATAAACTGCAGATGAAAAAGAGTCTCAAAATTTTCTGCAGATAAACTTTTTCCAGGGCTTTCTAGCACCAAGAAAATCAACTTTCAGATTAGAAAATATTTCAAGAATGGCCTTTTCACCCTTTCGCAGTAGGCTATATTTGGAATTGCATTTAGCTCCCAAACTAACATCTTGTGTGCACATACTATGCAATTTTGTTGAGTCCTTAAAAAATGGTTTTGTCTGGTTTTGGATGAAGCAGGGAAATGTGGATACATAGCTATTATATACATTGGGCCAATAAAGATCTTAGTTTCTTATGAGCTACTGGCACCAGTTCTACAATCGGACTCAAAAAACAGCACTAGTAAAATAATTTTTCCAACAGCAAGTTATTCAGGTTGCAGAAGTCAAAATGAAGGTATTTATAGCCCTATACTTTTAAGACATACATTTAAGTTGTTATATTGTAACAACTTCGTGAAATAGTGTAACAATTTGGTGAATCTGTCTGTACCAATTAATAATTCTGCATGAAGTTATAAACAGCATGTGATTTTAATTCATCTGCTCCAGTTTGTTTGCATATATTGCACCACCATTTGTTGTAATTTTACTCTTTTAAACTGAACTTTAGCTATCTGCAATGCAAAGAAAGAAAAAAGCCAAAGAGAAGGAGAGAGAGAGTACAGTAGGTACAAACATTTCTGAGCAAGGAAAAACTTGATTGTTGGGAAAGAAATCATATGAAAAGAATATAAAATGCATCACCATAAGACTTGACTGCAGGAGGTCTTGAAACTATAAGAGGTCACAGTTTCAGATTTTTGTCTTCTCCAGGAATTTCATCAGTTCAGAATTAAGGGAATTTGCCCACAATAGCAGTTCAATGAATATCTAGAAATGGCATAGGATACTGTGCTCAGCCTTCACTTATTGTTAATGATCCATATTTTCTCACTGTGGATGAAAATAAATATTATGCTGGAGAACTGTATGTCACAACATCTCTGTGTGTGTCTGTGTGTACGTGCATGCAAGCATGTGCATGTGTGTATTTTGTGCCTCTCTGCTCACATCTCCCATAGAACAGAGGACATCACATTTTAAGTCATATAGGGCAGAAAAAGCAGAGGAGAGAGGGAGAGAAAGGGTGTGAAAAGGTAAAGTGGCTCCTAAGAGCAAATGTATTTTTAGATATATTCCCTCTGATGTTTCTCGGGGGGAAAGTCAAAGGGGTTAAGTCAGTGGACAGTGTATATACAGCCTCACAAGCGTTATAATGCCCTGGAGCACAACATGAAGATGTACAGGGTTGTTTTTTTCTGTTTGTTTTGTGTTTGTTGTTGTCATTGTTTCCCTGCATCTCAGAACATATTTAGTACTTTTAATGGATTGTTTCATGAACTGAAACTGTAGTGGAGAAGTATTTCACAATAAGTTCGTTATGCAGTTTGGTGCCAAGTAAGAAAAATAAAAGAAATCAATATATCATCAACATTCTACTCTGAATATTTCCATTTCTTTTTGTTTTTAGTAAGTTATAAATTATATTCCCTGTCTGACAGGCCAGCTGAAAGAAAAGTTCATCATTAGAAATATAAGTAGTAGAAAGAGGTTCTACAGATGGGAAAAAATCAGAACTTAAAATATTGATCACGTCTCAGTAATTTTCTTCAGAGTATTTTGGAAGTTTAATTATCTGAATCTGTAATTCCTTTTACCTTCTGCTTTTCACCTACCTCTATTCATTCCATAACTTAACATGTATTTCTCCAAATAAAATATTATTCTGTCCTATATAAATACTGTATCTCCTCAATTTCAAATGTTTTAAAACCGTCACTGTTCACTTTCTATTTTCCCCTGCAATTGCATCCTATAGTGATTTCCAAATTCCATTACCTCAAGATTTCATCTATCACATTTACACTTGCAGAAATAAACCCTAAAGTCATAAAACTCTTGAATCTAGATCTGGGTGTCACAGAAGTAATTGTTGATACCAGAGATAATTGAAATTATAATTAAGTTGAAATTCACAGTGATTCCTGCAGTGGCATAGAATTGGGGATTAGTAGCTGGGAAGATAAAGTGTTCTTGGCTTATAGAGACAGGGGAATACTTTTTAAAAAACAAACAAAAAAATCCACTAGATTTAATTTCAGGTTGGTTTTCCTTTCCTAATTGCATTCCTGCATGCTTGGACAATCTTCCAAGGTTCCTGCCATGTTACGTGCCACTGCTTCCACTTCTTCTATGCTCTTTTTTTATGCTTCAGTTTAGTTGGGATCTTGTTCACTCATGCAGGCCATCTGGCATTTTTGCTCAATTCCTGCTTGTCTGGATGTAATGCTAAGAGAAGCTATACTTAAAAATCAGCAAGATCTCCCCCAGCCCCCTTTTCTCCATCACCCATTGGATTCTTCTAAGCAGATCTCTGAATAGACCAGTCTGGTCTTCTGAAGCCCTGAGTTGTGATCCTACTTTTTCAGTTTTATCATTTTTAAATGGGATCATGAATTCCAGCACCACACGGCCACTGCAGAAAATGTTGCCCTTGATCATCATGACCACAAGTTCATCCTTTTCTGTAAGTCTGAGGTTCAGCAGACTGCCTCCTCTCATCAGCTACTTAATCACCTGTGGGAGGAATTTATCATTAATGCATTCCAGAAACCTCCAGAAATGTTTGTGCTCTTCTGTGTTGCCCCTCCATAGATACCAGGTAGTTTTATTCTCATGAGGTCTGGAAAATGGCAGGATGCAGTCTGAAGGAGGTCTCATCTACTTATTCCTCATAAGGATGTTGGTAGCTGACACCCATCACAGCATCACCCATGTTGGTCTGCCTACTAATCCTGGCCCATTATCTCTCAGATGGCTTGTCATCCATGCTAGACAGAACTTTCTGCATTCCCTGTGCTTTCTCACATAAAGGGCAACACCCTCAAATAGGGTGTTAGACTAACCTGGCCTGTACTTCCTAAAGGGCCCACATCCATCCATCGCAGCACTTGAGTCATGTGAGCCATCCCACCGCTTCTCTGTGATCCCAATGAGATCTTAGTCCTACAACTGCACACATAGTTCAGATTCCTTGTTTTTTCCCCCTGCTATGTGCACTGGTGTACAAACATTTCATATGGTCATTCTGATTTACAGAAAGGTATGAGTTTTCCCCCCCCCAGTGCTGCCCTTCAGCATTTCCTTATTTGTGTGCATACATTTAGGGTAGTCATCCTTCTGTCTTGTCAACTCAGTCCAATGCCTTGCTCATTTGTGGGTTGTCATCTCTCTTTCCTGTCATTCCTGTTAAAGATCTCCTCCTCAGTTTGGGACTGAACAGCCTGTTGGCAAAGATGTTTTTTCCCCTCTTGCTCAGTTGGATCCTGTCTCTTCCTAACATCCCTTGATCCTCAAAAAGGGTCCATGGTGATAAAAGACAACACCTTATTGTCAACACCAGCTATCCATCAGGTCCACAGAAAACAATCCCTCCCTCTTGGGACTTTTCCCTTCATCTGCAGGATCAAGACACCACCTAAGCCATGCATGTCCTTGACCACCACATCCAGCACCATGTAGTCATGCCTGGTCTCTTCTTGCCATGTTGTTGGTGCCTGTGTGGAAGAGCAGTTGGGGGTAGGAGTCTGATGACAGAGAAAGCCATGGCAATTTCTCTGCAACAACTGAATCAAGATCTAGTAAGTAGTAAACCTCCCCAGACAGCAAGTTTTGTCAACAGGTGAACAGATCAGAAGTGAGACTCATCCCCAAATTATCATACAGCAGCAGGTCAGATAATAACTATAGTATCCAGCCAACATGCAATATATGTTCATTAAAACAATGCTCAGAGAGAATGGATAAAATGACTCTTCAAAAGTATCTTATTTTGTTAAAAGCACACCACTCTTCATAGGTAATGAATGTTATCATTATTCCTTAAGATTGTACATTCTGATGAAAACATAGTAAGTAAGAGTACTACTACTAGTTTTAAGAAACAACCAGACATTCAAAATGGTAAGGAGAGAGGAGAGGAGAGGAGAATAATAATAATAATAATAATAATAATAATAATATTAATAATAATAATAATAATAATAATAATAATAAAGTCCTGAGTAAAAGGCTAAAAGGCTCTGGATGTTATAATTGATTGCTAGCTAGATAGAATCAAAATCAATTTCCAAAAGAAATTTTTATCATGTATATAAACCATGTACATGTAAGACAAAGAAATTATTCTGCTTCATTCAGCAATGTTAAGGCCTTAGATGGAACATTCTAGCTATCTTATTTTAATAAGGTAATATACAAATTGGAGGCAATTCTAATGAGCATGAGTGGGGAAATTAAGAATCATGATCTAAGTATAACACTTAACTGTTTGTACAAAGAGATGACTGAAGTCTGACAATAAGAGTGCCTTCCTTTTAGTTTTCAAAGGGAAGGACTACAGTGAATAAGCTCAATATTAAATAAAAGATACCTAGGTTAGATGTAATGGGAAAAAAAATCTCACTGCAAGACTGGTTAAGCACTAGAATGACTATGCAAGAATATTATGCATAAATTTCCAGCATAGGAATTAGTTAGAGATTATTCAGATATTCTTCCTCAGAATACAGAGATGGATAAGATGAATGTGCAATGTCTCTTCCAGCCTGAATTTTCCACTGCTCTGTAATTCCTTTTGATCAAAGCTTTTCCTTTGGAAGGGAAGCTTTTCCTTCTACTCTTCTCCAAAGAAGTAGTGTGTGTGTTTTGTTGTTGTTGTTTGTTTGTTTCTAGTCTTTTATACTGAAGGGGCATCCAGCCCTTAGTTCTTCACAGAAGATAAAAACAAAGAAAAGCAGTATTTAACAGGTCAATAACCACAGCAGAGGTGTGGAAAAGGCAGCTTCCCTTGGCTCCGTCCTCTTTCTTTTTAATTAAGTGCTGATAATGTGGTTGACACTTTGTAAAATACAGAGATACTTCTTGTTCTGGGCATCTCAGAGTCTAAGAGCTGAGGAATGAAGATCCCTCAGGATTTGTTCCTGTTTCCATGTGCTTTAAAGGGATGATAATTTTTCACTGTAGACCTATGAATCACAATCTAAATTGAGACAGAAATAAATAGAAAGCAAGCTATTTCAGGTGAATAGGTACTTGAAAAAAAAAATCTATACAACGTACTGCTTTTGGCAGGCAGAAGAACATTAATATAGAAGTAAGTGCTGAGTGGCATGGATATCACCACACTAGCTAAGAATAGAAAAGCTGTCTCTGCTGTCACAGAAGAGGTTGATCATTATATTTAAAGTATGGGAGTACTTTATGGTACATCTGGCATTTAAATACTTTATTAAAGAAGTTATTCAAAGTTGCTAGCAAAGCACATCTCCTGAGCAAATGATCCACTGTCAGTAACTAACTGAAAGACAAATTTACTCAAAAATTTAAGAAAAAAAAAAATTTCAAGCAATTTAACAATAAAACCAATTATGCAGCTATACATAATTAACATTACAAGACGTAAAAGTTAATATGAATGTCAAAAGAATATTTCCCGTTAAA
The DNA here is from genome assembly GCF_965140915.1 of Aythya marila. NCBI lineage: Eukaryota > Metazoa > Chordata > Aves > Anseriformes > Anatidae > Aythya > Aythya marila. The sequence goes on along the minus strand of NC_139043.1, from coordinate 98,556,254 downwards.
GCACAGCATGACATTTTTTTTAAGTCAAACTAGTAATATTTTATCAACTAACTGAAATAAAGCTAGTGAGAAAACAAACATAAGATTCAAAATATATAGAAATTCTTGGTCAGATTCAACAGATTTGAAAGGAAAATAAACACAGAACAAAAACATTGAAGGCAATTTTAAGTATATCCACTCTTCCTGTAAATTAACATACAACATTGGTCTGACAATTGCACGGTAGCTTTCATTTTATATATCAGTTTTCATTTTATATGTCACTTTTTTTTCTGATGAAGACTTTTGACTTTCTATCCAGATGTGTGGCAAAGACATGGTGCATACAAGTGGAAAAATACCAGATTGTCATAGATAGATGAGGGTGGAGGCCCTACAGACAGATATTGATAGATTTAGAGAGCTGGGCATTCACCAGCCATATGAAATGTAATAAGTCCTGGATTCTGCACCTGGGGTGATACAGTCCTGGGTGTTCATATAGGTTGGGGAAAAAGTGGCCAGAGTGCAGCCCTGTAGAGAAGGATATAGGGATTTCAGTTGACTCAATATGAGTCAACAGTGTCTTCTGGCAGCCAGAGGGCCAACTGTATCCTGGGGTACAATAACTACAGCATAGCTAACCAGTTGAAAGAAGTGATTGTCCTGCTGTGTGCAGGTACAGGCTCATCTTGAGTATGTTATATATGGAGTGGTAATTTGTGTCGAGAAAATGGTTGATATTAGTAAAGAAGGGGGAGATTTGGGAGTGTAGCCATGGGGGTCGGAAAGCCCTGTGGTTGATGATAACATCAGACTCTTAACGATGAGGCCATCAGGAATGTAAAAGAGTTTAGAGGGAACAAAGAAGGGTGATTCAGGAGACTCCATGCAGTCTCAGGGTTTCTTGTTCTCCAGCCATTGAGGCATGGAAGTTTCTGGGTGTTCACTGTTGCTGTTACTTGCAAAGTTGTTTGACCAATGAAAAGCTGTTTTGAAAAGAACTGCTGTGGGGAGAAGGGTATAAGAGGGGAGCCTGTCCTCAGGATAAAAACAAAAAAAAAGGCAACACTATGTAATGAAGTTATGTCGTCAATGGGGAGGCAGAAAGAAGGAATGAAGAGGAGCAGGCTAACAGAACGGAGACCAGGACGGGAACAGGTACGTTGATTGCCTCATGAAGACAGGTTTGGCCAAACTCAGCAAACTGCTCAGAGAAGCTCGTACAGAAAGTCGCTGGAAATGGGCGCACCGGAGCTGGGAAGAAGCTCAAGCTGGGAGATGCGGACCTGCACATACAACTGCCCAAGGTAAGGAGCTGCACATTATGGGGAATCATACATCCTTAGAAACAAAGATTGTCCTGGTAACCTTACAGCTTATTCTCCTTATTAACAATCGTACAGTTTATGATCCTGAATTATGGGACTAAATTGAGGTCAAGGTGTGGGACTCTGCAACTAAAAACGACAAGATTGCAGTGGAATTGCTCGGCACCTGGCGAGCAATATCTGAGGCCTTAAAGAGCCATGTGGGGCCACTGTCAGAAACATGTGGTTTGCCAGACAGCGAGGGAACTGTGGGCTCGTTTCCGACTGCTACTCCATCGGCCCGGCCCCTCTGCTGCTACAGTCATCGAAGGCTTTTGCTGTTACGCCCCCTGGTGTGCCTTTTGACCCAGGCCCTATTGGCCTTGAAAAGGAGATGGATATGTTTTTCTTCGATCCGGGAAGAACGGGATACATAAGGCCTGGAGACCGAGTTGCTTGACAACTTAAAGCAAGACATATTGTTCAAAAGGAATGGAAAATGGAGACTTATTTGTAATCAAGAAAAGGAATGGAAAATGGAGACTGTTAAGTCATGGAACTTAAAGGATTGTTTGTTACCTTTCCTGATTATACGTACGTATAGGCATACTCGGGTTTAGTATGTAAAGCAATGTTCTGTCTATTTAGAATGTTTGATGTTCGTGTGTGCACGTTGGTAGAACATAGACTCCCCACGCACCCAGCGCTGTTTACTTGCCTTTTATAAATATTCTTTTATAAATATTACTACATTCAGAGTGAGTTGTATTGTCTTTTACAACAAGTACTATGTGCAGTTTTGGGCACCAAAATATAAGTATGTAAAACTATTAAAATTTGTCCAAAGGAAGGCAACAAAGACAGTGAAGGGTCTAGAGAGCATGACTTATGAGAAGCAGCTGAGGTCACTTGGTTTGTTCAGCTTGGAAAAGAGAAGACTGAGGGGTGACCTCATGGCAGCCTACAGCTTCCTCATGAGGGAAAACAAAGGGGAGGTGCTGTTCTCAGCTCTCTGGTGACAAGAGATAGGACACTAGGGAGTGGTATGAAGCTGCATCAGGTGACGTTGAGACTGGATATTAGGAAAAGGTTCTTCACTGAGAGTGTTTCTGGACCATAAAACAGGTTCTTCAGGAAAATTGTCATGATATCAAGCCTGTCAATGTTCAAGAAGCATTTCAACAATGCTCTCAGACACACGGTTTAATTTTGGGTGCTCCTGTGTGGAGCCAGGAGTTTATATCAAAGAACCTTTTGTGTCCCTTACAGCTCAGTATATTCTATGATCTCTGATTCTGTTAACTTTAAAATGCACAATATAAATAATAAATAATGGTTATACAATAAATGGAAACCTAAATATCCTCAGTCTAGGGATTGTTACATTTTGATGCAATGGTACCTAGAGGACAAGGTACTAACAGGGCCAAGTGGCTTTGAAGGATGTATAAATCACACAAAGCTATCTGTATTTATTAATATTTCTCAAGGTAGAATGAATCAGAGGATAGTTTGTAGTTGTGTAAGAGTAATCAATACAGCGTTTTGGTAACGTGGAAAGTATTGCACTGAACAGCATCTGACAAAAAAAAAAAAAAAAAAAAAAGTCTTGTACTTTCATAAACATAATACAGAAAAGGGCAAGATTAACATCATGGGCAATGATGGTCCAAAACTATAACCAAGCAGTAATGGCATATTATGGGTCTTCAACAGACATTACACATTTTGGAGTGTAGTAGGAAAAAAGTTTGAAGTAGCAAGCCTAAATTTAACCCAATAGGTTCAAGAAAGTATTGTACCTGGACGATGTTTTACATGTGAGTTATTACTAATTTATTTGTCTAAGTTTGGAACAAGACCCAAATACACTTCAGCTTTTTAGAATTCTTAAGATCTTGATGTGGAGATAATAAGGAAATAACATGTTTGAACCAAAGAATTGTCTATTGATCTTGTCTTAACATTTCCTGTTTATATATATCTTAATGATAATGCTCCATGGGGACAAGAATAGCTGAAAAAGAACAGACATAACCAAGAACTTAAAGGCAGATATTCAAGACAGGATGATAGGAGCAAACCTTCATTTCTGTTGAATAAATAATATAAGGGGCCAAAATAATTCCTCAAAATCATTTTTCTGTGAATTGATACTTTCATAAAACTTTTAAAAAGATAGGTAACTGTTGTACTGATGAATTGAAGAGAGAAGAACCAAAGGACTGAGGACAGGTCTGGCAAAGGATCACTTAAACAAATAGATCAATGTCGCAGGTGTCTGTAGGTGAGGAAATATTTGGACAAAACAAGAAAAGACAAAAGATACAGTACAAAGACGGAATTTTGAAAACACCTCCTTCAATTCTTTTGTAAATTAAAACTATCCAATTATTAATTCCAAAGTGACAGAGACTGCAATTGGAAATGTCTCCTTTCTCTGAAAACAGCAAAAATTTATCATTAAAAGAACAGGAAATGGGAAAGGTGAAAAGGGAAGAGGGGAAGGGGAAAGGGAAAAGGGGAAAGGGGGAAGGAGGAAAGGCGAAGGGTGAACGGGGGAGGGGGGAAATGGGATGGGGGGAATGGGAAGGGAAGGGAAGGGAAATGGGAAATGGGAAAAAGGGGGAAAGAAAAGGAAAGAAGGAAAGGAAGGGAAAGGGAAAGGGAAAGGGAAAGGGAAAGGGAAAGAAAAATTGCAGAATTCCTGCTGCCTCTTTCCTACAGTTGGGCACAAGACTGGCAATTATTTGTATTTTATTTTTTATTTTATTTTATTTTATTTTATTTTATTTTATTTTATTTTATTTTATTTTATTTTATTTTATTTTATTTTATTTTATTTTATTTTAATTTTGGTCAGCTTGCCAGCTGAGCACTGTGGTGTTTAATATGGCCATCAGAGATCACAGTCAAACACACACCTCTTTACACACCTGACCAACAGATTAGTAGTGTACACCACTCCCTCAACTTTCTTTTATCTGCAATAAAATTACAAAAATCATCAGCTTAAATGCTTTCTCTTCTGCGCAGTAAACGTATGAAATAATATCATTTTGGTACTCGGCAATCCCTGCATGGTGTCTTCAACTCTAATGTTTCCTCCATTAGTAGTGACTTCACTTCACTCTCTATTCCTCACATTATATATGGTACTAAATCAGTCTTCAGTCATAAGGAACTACGGATTGCCCTTAAACTGTTTATTAAGAAAGGTGAAATATTGTGATTAATGACAATTCCTACACAATCTTTACACCTTTTTAAAAATTATAGAAGGAGTTATCTCTGAAAGCATGGGTTACATTTGTTTAATGTAGGAGTGGCTGTGAATCATAAAAATGTAGGAATATTAAGAGAAAAAAGCTCTTGAATTCTGTTCTGAAAACCATTGGATGTATGCTTACACTACAGGATAAAAGAAGCACTAGATTCACACAGCTGGCAAATACCTTCCTGTGGGATAACTAGACTATTCTTAGCCAATATAATCATGTGTAGTGGTGGCAGAATGTACTCTTGAGTTCTGTGCAATTATGTTACAGAATTTCAGCATTGCATTTATTTGTAAAAATATCCTGTAGCTATATAACATGTGAAGTTGTTATGCCCTAACTATTATTGCTTTTCTGTCTATCTCTGAGTAACTACCAACAAAGAAAACAAGGATAACATTCTGCAGCCGAGGAGAGTTCTTTCTCATGTATTTCATGAATGTCATAGGAAATCTTAGCCAAAATTTAAGGCAGAAAGAAAAAAAATATGTCCTAACATTTTTATTGTATCGCCTAAAATAGTTTCAGGACTGATTTGAAACAACATCTAGTAGTAATAATAACAATAATAACAACATCATCATCAACAACAATAATAATAATAAAACACTTGCTGGAACAATTATATCAAAAAAATTATTTAAGTGGTGATTTATCACCAATTTTAGGGTCTTCCACCTGTCAGTGATACAATGAGGATAGTGCACCAGGAAAAGACCTCTGTAATGAAAACTATAACCTCCTCTGTGTCCTGGGATCTCAGATCCTTATGAAAACTCAGTCATTCCCAATCAAAAATTAAACTTTTCTCACTTTTTATTTTTTTTTTTCCTTATTGAAAATGAAGCTAGTTCACTAGCTTCACAGTGGGACGAACAGGTGTTCAGTGTCCAGAGAGTAATCCAAGAACAGAGTCCTAAATAAGAGTACTCCAGCACTATTGTAGTACATTGTGAGAGTAGTTCTACTCTCACAATGCTAAACTGTTGTGACCTTTTATTCACTTAATAGCATCTTTAATTGTGTGAGAAATTGTAACAATGATGGAATTTTGATTTATAAAAACACCTTTAAGCTAAAGAGAAAGAAGTAGAGATGTCAAAATAATCATAAAAAGAGACTTGCTTAAAGTTTTTCAAATGCTAAACTTCTTTCTTTAAAAGCAAGTTGTGATCCCAAAACTTTTATATCTGATTGGTCTTGTAATGTGTCAGGGGCCTGTTAACATTTCTGTGTGGCTGGATCTAGAGATAGTACTTTAATAGATACTAACTGACATTATTCATTTAGCATTAGTACTTGATCCTTCCTACTATGCAAATAAAAAATGTTGACAAATCAGAATCATGCCAATTTTACTGACTTTCTATTCACAATTTTTAAAAATTGTATACAAGAACATGGGAAAGCAGAATCAGACTCATGACTTCTGTTAACTAACAGTAATGAAGCACTAGAGCAACTTTGAACTGTTTGAGTGCAGAAGCATTCATTTTTTCACAAGCCAGCAAAAGTTAATCCACGATACTTTATCCAAATTTACATAACTGGCAGCAGATATGATTACCACGTGCAGAACATTTTACTTCATACTTTAATCTAGTTAAGAAACTCCATTGTGACTATAATGCCATTTGTAATTATTTCCATTTATTTCCACTCAGTGGAAATTCGATTCCATGTTTATATTCTGTTGCAAATTTTCATTGAGATCTGTGCTGCAAATACATCATTGGCATACTTACCTATTTAAGATAGGCAGGAATATCTGTGTCCCCCACAGTACCAGGTCAGTATAGACAAATCCTGAAACTTCTCAATGCCCAGGTAGAACAAAAATTCTAAACTAGACTTCAGTTTTGACTGACATAAAAAAAATTAATAATATAAGTTTAATTCATCTGTGCTAATATAACAGAGAAAGCTTAAATTTTGCTCTGAATGTTGAATTTTGAAATTTAAAAGTTGCATCCACTTAAAGGCAGCAACAGCTTTAGCTTAGCTAACGGATCTTTAAAACTAAAACAATAAATTACAAAACAGTAGATATCATGCAATTCCCTGAATAAATAAATAAATTTAGTCTATTAAAAGGTTTGTTGATTAACTATTGTAAACTGAAGAAATGGATTTTACAGTGAGTTCATTTATCTGGGTAGTGCAGGCAAATTAGTGTTTTTCTGAAAAAAAAATGTTTATGATGTTTATTGGGAATCAATAAATTATAAATCCTAACCAAAGAAAACAGTGCAATTCAAAAGCAATTTTAATAACCTATAAAAAGATTTTTCTAGCATGTTGGCCAGATTTATGTATACCAGAGGATATAAAATTCCTTTAAAAAACACCTCATTTTCCAGGACCTTAACTATTTAATAGTGTACATTCATCCAACAAAACATTTATGTCCCGTGCATGTATGAGACAAACACTTAGATTTCTCAACACTCTCTTGAATTCCCTGGTGCAGAATACAAACTTTAAAGATGAACAGCAATACCCTAATTTTACTGCCTGGAAGACAGAAGAAAAATTATACTTCTAGTGTCAGCAGCAAGCTATACTGCTATACAGCAAGCATACTGGCTGTATGGAAGTGCAATTGAAGTTTACTGTTGATTAAGCCAAAACAAAATCTCATCCAAGGAATTTAAAATATTTATTACTGATGAATGAGTAAGTAAAATGTACATAAAGTCTGAGTAATAACACTTCTACTATAATAAATACGTTAAAAATAAATAAATAAATAAAATTCTTCAAGCTCTGTTTTTAATAACATATTTAATTTGCAGTGTAGTTGTAATATTTCATCTTCTCTGGTGACACTCTATTCTCTTTTGATCAGTGAATGTAAAGACCTTGTTTATGCACATCTATTGGGAGCTGAACAGGATTGATTGTTCCTGTTCTTAGAAACCTTGATTCTCTAAATGGAAAAGGATTAATTTCTATTTAACACTATTCTCTCTCTCTAGCAGGATTAAATAGACATATTTGAAAATGGGGAGGTTAGCTTTGTATTTTAAAGTGCTTAACCCAAGAGAGAAATCTTGCATACCAAATACTGTATTTATCAGTATTGCATTATCATTAAAAAAAAAAAAAATGTAACTGATAACAGATCCACTTTTTGTTTTGGTTACAGTGTGCTGAAATCTGTAAGTGGATTACCAAACTGAAGTGCTAGGCTGAAGGGTAATATCCCACAGGAAACTCACTGCCTTGTTTCTTGAACCCTTTCAGATTAATGCTAGCCTACACATTCAGAAAAAAACAGCTGAGGTCAGTACTGCTTTGACCAGGGGAAAAAAAAAAAAAAAAAAAAAAAGGCAAGAGCTTTCAGTAGACTTCTACTGCACCTAACTTTTAGGATTTTGTACCAAATCAAACCAGAATGAAGAAACGCTCAGCACTGCCAGAACTAAGGTTGAACAGAGCCTCATAAGGGATCTAGTTTGCCTGTTCCTTTTGGTAAATAACAATTAGGATCTCCGGATCTATGTAACAAAACGTCACCAGAGTGAAGCAAACATTCAGAATCACAGTTAAGGACCTTGACTGGAAGCCTGCAATGAGGGACCCTGCTTAAATCTTTCACAAGATGGTCATTTCATCTACACATGAATGATTGAATTATTTGGGGGCTAAGCTAAGTGGGCTATAGCAGCAAAAATCATTTCAGTTACCTTATGTAACTATGTAATTCAGGAGAGGTAGAATTATTATTATTTTTTTTTAAGTTAGGCCAATAATTTGTGTGTGGTTTAGTTTCTGCTTTGATAAGTAGCCATTTTTACAGATAGAAAGCTATCTGGAAAGCTATAGAAAGACAGAACTGGATTCCCATTCCATCACCAAAATTATTGGCTAAAATCAAGTTTCAGAAGTATTCAATGATGAAGACAGGAACAATCTAGCTTTAACATTTTTTAAATTAGGTATCTACTACAAGAGTCAGGTCCACCACTAAACTGTAACAATGAAATAATAGAAGTGCAGGGAAAATAAAGTTGAAAGAGAGGGATCAGGCAAGGAGAACTCTTATTTTTAATCTTCTTGTCTTTCAAAAGGTAGGAGCTAAATTTCTCTTTCAACTCATTCTTTCCCAGCTGTGAAACACAATAAAATATTGAATGAACTCTATTTTTACTCTGGAGGATGGGAAAGAGATACAGACTCTTTCTACTTGCACTGTATCAAATCAATACACCAATAACCAAAATCAGTTGCTTTCTGAAGAATGTTCTATCATTTGTGTGTAATGATTTTCTAAGGACTTAATGATTACAGCTCAGCTCCTATCATCAGGGAATCTTTGAACCTTCCATCAGAGTTGTAAAGTGACTAATACTGAACAGGCATGTATGGAAAAATACTTGAAAAGGGGTTCTTTCTCATGTTACTCATAGAATTGGAAAAGAAATCAAATAGGATGAGTGGTCAGGTAATTAGAGAGCCTTTGGAAAGTACATGGGCAGCTGAACAGAAAGTACATGGGCATAAGTGGATCTTTTCATTCCTTCTTCCCTTTTCCACCTTTGAACAGTCTCCTTTTGAAGAAAAGGTCATTTTTCTTCATTTATTCTTCTCTACTTCCCTTTATTTTGTTGCCACACCATTCCTAAATGTTTATTATTATTATTATTATTATTATTATTATTATTATTTATTTTTTTCCCTGAAAAGACAACCAGAGAGGAGCTGCTAGAAAAAAAAACTACCCTAGTTTTGAGACAAGGGTACCCTCACTGTGGAACATTATGATAAAAATACATTACCCTCCATGAGTGTAAGGTGTAATTTTATCCTCCGATAAGGATGTAATTTTATCCTCTGTAGAGATCCTATAGCTGACTGAAATGCTAAGAGAACCCTGTTACAATGGAAATATTACTGTTGCAATGAACATTAGTACCTGAAGTCTGGTATGTAACATCTGTCTGGCTCCACAAGTTCCACTCCCTACTTTCCACTTCTCCTAAAATGACCTTTTGTCAAAGTAATTTAATTCTTTTCTGACATGTCATTTTCCCCTAAGTTACTCCATTTCTATGTGAAGAATAATTGAAAAGAAAAATACAGCACCAGATACATCCTGAATTGGCATATGTTTCTGTTTTGCATAAAACAGAAATTAAAATAAGAAGAGAGAGAGAGAGAGAGAGATTCTTACCTGGCTGAATAACTTCTATTACCTTTTCCCAAGTTCCATCTGGGTAAGTTGCAATGGAGCAAAAATAAAAACCAACATCTTCAAAAGTGCTCTTGATGAAAGATAAGGACTTGTCTTCTCTGGAAGCATTTTCAAAATGTATTCTTCCTTTGTATTTGTCTTCAATATGTATGCCATAGTTTGCATGCAAGACAGCTATATTTTCTTTATAAGTTACATTATGTTTCATCCAGGATGTCTGGATTATCACAGCTTTTTTTGGATATATGCATTCCAGTTTCATCTTCTCAGAAAGCTTTACAATTGAATCCACAAACCTTCCTTCTGCATGGGCTAAAACATGCACAGTTCAGTTTCACTATTAACATTGTGGGAATGTATTATAGTAAAACTCAGAAATTACTTTGACAATGCCAAAAGCAAAACTCTGAAAAAAATGCTCACTAAAAATAAAGTCTAACCCTAGATAGTATAATTTTGTGAACATTATTGAACGGTTAACATTTGCACAAACCACACAGTAATACTGATCCTTAATTATGATCCTATCTGTCGTGATGTTGAAAGAAAAAGGAAAAGGAAAAGGAAAAGGAAAAGGAAAAGGAAAAGGAAAAGGAAAAGTATAGAAGTATAGAAGTATAAAACTATACAAGATAAGAATAGGGGAAGGATCTTACTTCCACAGAGCTGAAGAACAACAATAAGGAAAGCTGTGTGGTCCATCTCAAAGAACACTGGAATCAATGACTTTGGCACACAAGGTTTTATGCAGTCTCTGCATACCACATTCTCACAGGAAGTGTTCACTTCTGAAACATGAAAAACATCATGAGCTTTTTGCTTTCACATTCTAACACCAACTTTGAGATATTGATGCAATTGCATCAGAGACTGAACTCATATCAAAATCCACCTCAAAGAAAATTTCTCATTACTATTGAATCTCCAGAAATACACATGAATACTGTAATAAATGATGAAGCAGGGATCTTTAGGCTTCAAAAGAACAAGCAAAACACTTCTATGTTATTTACTCAAAATCAACATAATTTCTCCATGTTCTGACACTGCAGTTCAACATCTACCTATTATTTGAGGAGCAAGAAATCTGGGAGAAGATAAGACAGTTCCTATAAATTAGAGTTTATAATTCTGTGATTAGTTACAAAAAGTAATGTCTTAAGATCTGAGAATTTACTTATCATAAAACATCACAAGTTAGTATTTAGGAATCATGATTGTGCAGCTTGAAAACTTTTGTTAAAGGTGTAAGAATCCTTAGTATTTGTGACTCATATTGAAAAGTATCAAAACAAGCTACACTCTCACATTTTTACAGATTTTTCTCCAGACAATTGCAAGCATTTTTGCACTTCAGCAGGCCACAGTTTTGCAGAGCTGCTTAAAATTGGAACAATATAATGATTGATTTGAAGTTTGAATCAACAATCTAAAATTCTCAAATGAATAAACAAATGTAGTTTGAACTAAAGCTGACAACAAAAATAAATAGTAATAAGTAATAGCCTGCATGAGATTGAGTAGAAATTAGCATTAGATCTGTTTAAGACTCCTACCACAATGCAACAACCTGTCTGTAAACCAAAATATGTATATTTATCGGTATGTATGAAAGTAGACGTGTTTTAGGATAATACAACATTTTATTTTGCATTGTTCCAGTTCTTTGCTAGATCTCTAATTATCCATTGTTGTGGTTGTATTTTTTCTACTCTACCTTATTTTTCTCATATAGCAGAATATATTGATTTAACAATGAAGTGATAGAATAAATGTACTCTATGACAATTTTTAATTCAAAAACATGTACTACCTGAATTAAAGTTTATCTTTACTCTTAGGAAAAAATAAAAGGTAATATATTTATATAAGTATGTTAATAATAATGTGTCTTTGTTAAGCAATGAAAAAAAAATATAAAGGCTACTTTCCACAATTTCTTACTTTTGTGATCTCATTATCTAGAAAAAGTTTTACTAAGGATTCAAGAACTTTATTTATTTTCTTCTTCTGGAAAGTCTGCCCTTGGAAGGGAACAGATCTGAGATTCAGTGTGAAAGTGTTTTTTCTTTTTTATCCTCGTGATTTTTCATTTTTATAAGTGATTCCTTAATTTTCCTGTCCAATTGTCCTGGACAATTTTCCTGTCCAAGAAATCATATTTACAGCTGTAGGTAAAAACAGTTTTTCTAGGTAATATATTCCTTCTCAATACAGGAAAGTTCTAGTTTGTTATCTTATGAAGAAGTTCTATTCTTCAAATTCATTGGATGCCTTACCCACTAATCAAACTTCTTTAGAAAAATAGGAAAATACTATATACAAAACTTTTTTTTTTTAGATACCTGGGCTTGGCCTTCCAAGTTTAACAACTTTAACAACATTTAACAACAACAACAAATCTCATGTCCTTGCTTTCATAATCTTTTCATTTACATAGTGCTTTCTTTTAATTACTGTAATATTCAATTTCCTCAAGCACTGGAACGTTACAACAGCACAAGCTGTGAGGACCAATAATGTTTTATAACTCAATGAGCTTCTTTTTAAAAAAAAAAAAAATCACATTTTCTAATAGCAATCCTTAACTACAAGTTAACTGAACAATTAACATTTTAATATTTTCCTGGACAAGCCATAAACTGGATTCACAAAATACTCCATAGTGTCAGTAGTCCATCTTATCCTGAGTCTGAAATATAAATATATTTAAAAAAAAAAAAAAAGTTGAAGACTTAATCTTGTTTTATTTGGATTGCAAATTTATCTCTTCAAACTGATAAAAATATTAATGGACATTTAGCTTTTCTCAGGAAATAGGTGCTTTGCTGAAAACAAGAACAGGAAATTGGAAGTTTCAGAAACCAAACTGCATATTTTGCATAGGAGAAGAAAGGATTCTGTGAGCTGAAGAGGTCTGGTTCCTGGATGCTGTGGGGCATTGTGGCCTTTAAACCATCAACACAGGATATGTTTCTTACATTTAAATCTCTAATAACATCAGTGACTAGCTGTTCTCAAACTGTAGTTGCAAATGAAGGGGCAAAAGACAAAAAGACAAAGTTTTCTGCCTTGAAGTTTGTTTGTTTGTTTTCTTGTCACACTTCATATGCATATACAAGTTTACAGATGAGTGATATTTTTGCAAATTGTACAGTGGAAAGAAAACATAAACATAAGTTTATGTTAACATTTTTTTTTCAATTATTATTACAAATGAAACTTCTTACACATCCGTTCTTTAATTAAAGGTAAGATAAAATACTCAGAATATCTCCAAAATAAAGACAAATTCTCTTAAGTGAAAATTATTCTTAATTTATCTGTGTATATAAAAATTATTTATTTATTCATCTGGATTTCAAACTCATTTATCTGCACATGGCATTAAAAGAAAAACAAAAGTTAAGAAATTAATGTCCAACTTTACATAATGTCCAACTTCACATAATGATCAATGATATAAAATGTTGTCTAAAGACATTTATTTGTTTTACAATAGACACAGCTACTACAAAGTCAGTCAGAGATTCTTGGTCACCTAGTTGGTCCTAAAAACAGGGTCCTTTGTCACACCCACTAAGAGCAGCAGCCTGTAAACAGAGCATTACCGGGTCTCCCCCTAAAGACTGAATTTCATGTTCCCTCTAAACACCCGGGCATCATGCCTGCATTCACAAATTAGAAAGCTGTAGGCACTGTATGTACCACTTACCTACTGGTATAATTTGGGAGCAGGCACACAATTTGTGTCATTTTTTCACATAACATATAACATATAAAAAGAGAAATAAACATTGCTTCCACACTGCCCTTCTGGGCTGTGAACATAACAGAGCAGGTTGCGTAAGGGAAGGTCCATCTTCAGCCTTCCATCCTACCTACCTGACTTCTAACCTATGATTCTCCCTATTCTCCCCAGCACCAAAAGGCTGGGAAATCCACATTTCTCTGATCATCTGTGGAGATTTGAGAAGAGACTTACAGGAGCAGCAGCAGCACATCTCATGGTCACCCCATCACCTGAGTAGTTCCTTAGGCTCTTCCTCATTGGTTCTCTGCCATTCCCCATAGCCTCACTCTTCTTTCCCAATAATCCGACTTTCCTTCTGTCCTGTGAATCCCAATGCAAAGGAAGAAGAAATTCAGAGAGGCAATCAAGCCATTTTTCACTAATTGTTGGCTAAATGCTAATTACTGTTTGACAGCAAAAACAACATAGTGGAATTTTCCAGCTGAATGTATAACTAGGTGTAGTGGGTTTATGTGGCAAGGTTTTGGTAGCAGGGGGCCATAGGGGTGGTTTCTGTGAGAAAGATCTAGAAGCTGACCCATGTTTGGGAAGGGCCCCATTGTTTTCCAGATCTGAGCCAATAAGCGATGTTGTTTTGCGCCTCTGTGAGAGCATATTTAAGACAGGGAAAAAAACGCTGCACCACACAGCAGCCGGGAGAGTCAAGGGAGTGAGAAACAGCCTTGCAGGTGCCAAGGTTAGTGTAGAAGGAGGGGAAGAGGTGCTCCAGGAGCCGGAGCAGAAGTCCCCTGTGGCCTGTGGTGAGGACCATGGTGAAGCAGGACGTCCCCCTGCAGCCCATGGAGTACCACGGTGGAGCAGGGTTCCATGCTGCAGCCCGTGGAGGAGACCATGGTGGAGCAGGTGGCCCTGCACTGACGGGGGCTGCCGCCTGTGGAAGACCCCTGCCGGAGCAGATTCCAAGCCGGACCTGTAGCCCGTGGAGAGGAGACCACGCAGGAGCAGGTGACCTGGCAGGAGCTGCTGCCCGTAGGGGACCCAGGTTGGAGCAGTTTTCTCCTGAGGGATGGACCCCGTGGTACAGACCCATATCTGGAGCAGTTCTGGAAGAGCTGCTGCCTGTGGGAAGCCCACGCTGGATCAGTTCATCAAGGACTGCATCCCGTGGGTGGGACCCCACAGCACAGGGGACGAGAGTGACCGAGAAGGAGCGGCAAAGAAGTGCTGTAGACTGACCATAACCCCCATTCCTCCGTTCCCCTGCGCTGCCCAGGGGTGGAGGTGGAAGAGGGTAGATGGGGGGGGAAGGTGCTTTTGGTTTCTTTCCTTTGTTTCTCACTGCTCTAGCTTGTTAGTAATGAGCAATAAATCTTACTATCTTCTTATGCTAAGTCTGTTTTGCCCGTTACAATAATTATTGCGTGATTTTCTCGTCCTTATCTCAACCCTTGAGCCCTTTTCACATATTTTCTCCCCATTCCTCTTTGAGGAGGGGGAGTGAGAGAGCGGCTGTGGTGGAACTCGGCTGCCCACTCGAGCGGAACCACGACACTAGGGTGTGGTTTAAAAGAAAAACTAGAAAGAGAAGAGAAAGAAGCAATTGTGCAGTAAACACAGTGGAGATCTACGGCTTGGATTTTAATCTTGACTTGAACACACATCTTCTGTGACCCTGAGTGAGTCATTTCATTTCTTGGTGCATTAATTTCCCCAAATCCAATACATAGATAATATATAATGAAGGCTGCTGTTTCAAAGCATGTCACAATAATTTCTGTAATGAGGTTCTCTAATGGAAATTGCTATAAAAGTGTGAAGAATAAGACATACATATAGAGCCAGCACAATGTTAATACCCTTTTTAATGATTCATTAGTATTTAAGATATAACAGGCCTGCAGCAATAGTGCAGAAAGAGAGGCAAATATACTAGTGCTACCATCAGAATAAGGGCCTTGACTGTGGCAGTGAATTGAAGCAGGAGATAAGCAAAAAGGAGATCACTCCAGGTACTATTTATTTACCTATAAACATGACCAATGGGAAAATGGACAGGGCACATGGTCTGTTCAGTTTCAGTGATTCTTCAGTGAAAATAATGAAGAAAATAGGCTGGGAAGAGTGATTTGCATATTTTGGGCTTGGTCTGATCATCTCTTAAGATTAGCTCTTCCTTCTAGGCACCAGGTTAACCAACCCAGAATGGTAGTTCAGCGACAAATGATATAACTCCCTCTTTCTCCAAAGATAAGGGTTCTCTTCTGTACTGC